>NC_082722.1:42055592-44455592 GCF_030144855.1 Hypanus sabinus
GTTTGGGGTTTAAATGCTGTTGGAGAGTGTCTACTATTTGCTTAGATGTTTTGTCAGCTGGTTTTTCGTGAGTTAACAAGCTTCGTAGCAGGCCGTATGTTTTCGCGCCCGTTACACTAAGTAAGACGTTGGCTTTCTTTTCTTCATTGACATCGTCAACATCACAATATAACTATTCTTTCAATATAAGTTGCCCAGTCTTCAATGTCCAAGTGTATGAAATGCTGTAATGGTTCCAGTTAACACCATCCTTGTTAGGTGAATGTAGCCCCGGTCCCTTGTTTTCTTTTCACGTGACTTTTTTTTTGCTAGAGTTGCACACGTACTCTGGCTTGAGGCATGTGTCACTCCTATATCTCCCTTCTGAGGCAGGCAGACCCTCAGCCCTGGGGTTCAGTGCCGGCTGTGGTCTCGCCTGGATGCGCTGCGGCTCCAACTGTGTCTTTCAGTCTCCCGACGTTCCCAACTCCAGCTGAACTCCTGCTTCTTTACAGACTGACGGCCTCACTCTGCCTCTTCTGAGTGCCGTTATCAATTAAAACATGACGTTCCGATACAATACAAGTTCATTAACCTTGTTGCCAATTTGTTGTGTATGTGGCCGGGTTACACAACCAAACTATAAATAAAAACGCTAGAGACTGGAGCTAAGTTAACAGGGCTTTTTACTTACGGAACCCGAACTGAACAATATATACAGATCAATACGTGCCTAATAACGCATGCTCAATAATGTGTTACTACGACATAAACTATATGGTACATTCCCCTTCTCCTTGATTCTGCTTGTAAAACCTAAAGCATTCTGCAATCAACAATGGTTTTGGTTCTAAGCATGCCTGCATTATTTTCAAGATTTCATAAAAGCTCATTTTGACTGGATTGGTTGGAGATTGTAAGCAAACTCTTAATGCATGCAGCAAAACTGGCACTCGCTTTTCATTTGCTTCAAAATACTGGGGAATTTGCTCTGTATACAGTATCCAGTTAGCTCGTGCAATCAAACTTGTTTATCTTTCAGATGTAGCCTGCCATTTCTGCTTGCTTTCTTTTAGATGTATGATTATTATCACCCAGTACTCACTGTTTATGAACCCATGAATTTCATCCATTTTCTGCCTTTTTTTTTACTTGACCATCTCTGTCTCCTCTTGCAAGAAAGCTTTTGTTTAAGCTCTGTACTTGAGCAGGTAGGTAATCTTCTCGAGATAGTTTTAAAATTCACTTATCGCCACGGTTGTGTTTTGTAACTCCCAAAATTAATCAAAAGAAAAACACGGGAGACCATGGATAACATGTGTACATGGTTTCATTTTTATTTTAGTGACAAGCTCAGTTATGACATGGTAGCATGATGGCATTTCCCAATCTTGTCCTTTTACATGTAACCCATAATGAATTATGTAAAGAACAAAGAATGCTTAATCAAACTATAATATTTCTTCAATATTGCTGAAATATTAAATACACAACACTTAGTAATATTAGTTTTATAATTCCCTGTTTGCATGAGTTATTGATTATAACAGGACACTTTTAATGAGAGAGAACCCTACAACAGCAAGAAAAATAGATCAAGAAATGAATAATGGACATAATGTGTTAGCTGGGGAGAGAAAAATCACTTGTTATGATCCTCTCATTAATGATGGGCAGCCCATTCTTTAGTGCATTCTGTGGCATTGGCAAATGGCAAATTCTGTGGCAAACTGGTCAATGGCATCCATACTAGAATTTGATATTTTCAAATAATTGATTCATGTTCTTGGAAGTCATGTAACAAGTACATGTTCTGAACAATAGATAGAAGCAAAATTGTAATAGTATTCCCTGTCTTTCTGTCTTACATTACATATATGGATTTAAGGTGAGAGTCAGGACAGTTTTTTGGAAATTAAGTATTTCAAAACTCAGGTGCAAAACAATATCATTACTCTTGGATCAATAAAAACTGCAGAAGTATTGACAGAAAACACAATATATGCTCAGCAGATCATCAGGATCTGTGAAAAGAAAATCTGGTCAAGAACTGTTCTTCGTTACTGTATGTTCATCAATTGACTTACTATGTTCCGTTATCTAAAGAGACAACAAATTAGGTGTTCTCGTCTTTGGAGTAACTATTTTGAATCCGCCTGTTTGAAAATTAGAATAGGAGTGGTAATGAACAGGGGAGAAATATGAAAGATGGTAAGCCAGTATAAAAATTATGTTTGAAAAATTGCACAAACTTGATGAACAGCTGCTAGAGCATTATGAATTTCCCCATTTGAAAAGTATGATGCCGTTCTTTTGCCATACTTTGCTATTCTGGCATTGATGCTCCCTAAGAAGATTAGGAAGTCAGTTTGAGATTCTTGACATTTAGGCTTCCAACTAGATTTCATAGGAGAGGAATATACTGGGAAGTCCTAGAGATCTACCATATCCAAGCCAAACAGAGGGCATCCATTTCAATTAATCCCAAATCCCAGCATTTAGCCCATTCATTTTCTTTGCCTGAGTAATTTGAAGTGCTCATCCAGAGTTTTAAATGATGCTGCTCCCATTGCTGTCTTGGGTAGTACATTCCAAGTACTCCCCATTCTCTGGGCGAATAAGGTATTCTTTGGATCCCTTCCCACTTATACTAAATCCAGTTCCACCCATTTTCATTTTCCTTTGGTTTCTTCTGACTGTACAGATAAGATATCTGAAAGTAAATGCTCTTAGTCAGCCTTAGCCAGGTCTTGTCTTATTCTAATGTAATTGCCATTCCCTATTTTAAGATGTTATTTCATGCTTAGCATATCTTTTTCCATAATCACTTAGAAATATTTGGAATTATGATCACTACTCACAAAATGCTCCTCTCACTGACACAACATCCACTTGACCAGCTTCGTTCCCCAACGTAAGGTTCAGTAATGCTCCATCACTTGTTGGCCTTTATACTGAGTCAAAACGTTTTCTAGAACACTTCTCTCTGAGCATTTAATACTAAAGCTATCCTGGTTAATAATAAGGAAATTAAATCCCCTTAAACTATGAATGCAATTTTTCATTTTCTCTGATATCTGCCCAGCTGTCTTCCCCCATGTAAATTACAACTTTTAAATTCACCTACTCACTCCTAGCACTAAAAGAGACCCAACTTAGCTTTGAACTCCCCTGACATATACTTGTGCTCTTTTTCTGTTTGCTGGTTTTTTTCTCCTCTTACTGATTGTACACTCCATCTGAGCATTTACTTTGAGCCCCATTCCCCTGCCAACTCAGTTAAAGCCATTCCAACATCACCAGCAAACCACCATATAAGGATATTGGTGCCATTCTGATTAAGGTATACACCATCCTGCCATCTCATTTTCCCCAGAACTGATATCAGTGATCAGAAATGTAAAGCCCAACCCAATGCACCATTTTATCAGCCACCTATTCATCTGTCTTATCCTTCTATTTCCAACTCCCCTCATTCAGTTCTTACAGTGTCCAACTCAATAAACATAGTCTATTATAATTTCCACATCCCAGATACTCCATAGGGATTCTACTAACAGCACCAGCTCTTTTATGCTATCAGCCAAGCGTAGATGTACTTCATACAGGGACATTGATCCTGGATCTGCCACATTCTTCAGAAGGAGCATAACACTACCCCTGCTCTCGTATTTGTTATCGCAGTCCCTTTAACTAAGAAAGACAGGATTAGAAAATCATTACCCAGTTGCTAGCCTCACTGGTTATCAAGCCCACTCTGATCTCAACACTTCAACCCTCTCAACCCTTCTCAAGGAAGCTGCTCCTGCTCCTACTAGTGCTCCTTTTATATCTTGCCTTTTTCAACTTTTGCATGTGTTTCTGGTCCCATAAGTAACTCTAGGTTTTGCTTCTCTTGTACTTGGTAATCCCTCTCAGGCCAGGGCAATGGCTTTTATTATTAGATTTTGCAGCATTGTCATACCAAGTTGGAGACTTCCATGGAGAGAAGTGGACAAGTTTTAAAATATCCAAATAATGTAGATGTTCAAAAGAAGCTATGAAGTAGTAGATGAGTTCCCCTGAAGATTACATTTCATAAAAGGTTTTGGTATAAAATTCATCACTGCTCCCTGCAGTAGTCTTTTTCAGAAGAAATATTCTTAGTAATACTAGATCCAGAGAAAAGGGAACACTTCTCAAAGCATTTGAAATGGATTGAATGTTTTCATTGTGATGCAGCTGTCAGTATAACTTTTTGACTTGCTGAACTCACTTCTGAGTTTTTGAAGATGTCAAAGGAACATCTTCAAAACGCAGTGCCTCGAGAAAGCGGCGTTGTTTATTGAGAATTGTCACCATCCAGGATAATGTCAGTAATAATAAAGCTAATTCTGCAAATAGATAATTGACTAGTCTAATCTAGGCTGCTTTACCTCAAAGAGCAGTAATGATTCAAACATGGTGCCGCAGTTTTCCTAAACCTAAAATAGATTATTTCATTAATCTGCAAATTCAAAATGTGTGTTAATGCTTTTGATATCTTCTATTTTGAGGCCAAACAGAGAATGGTTTTCAAGCTACACATGCCCAGCATCTGCAGAATCCCTTGTGTTAACAGTTAAGCAATAAACCTTGAGTAGAGGTTCCTTTCTTTTTGTTCTTTGTCTCTGTTCTGCTTTCTATTTGGAAGGGATAAATGAATTTTTGTTCTGGCCTTGCAGAATTTCTTAATCTTGGCAGAAAAATACTAAATCTAATGAATACACTTGAGATTAGACAAGGAGTTTAACAGTTTGAGTATTCACTTGCCGGTTGCCCCTTCTCTGGCTCCCCAGGGTACATAACAAAAAAAAAGAATACAATAGAAGAAAAAGTGGTGAGAATTAAGGGAAAAAGTTTTAATTCTTAATGTTCTTAACATTTGAGGCTATGTGTGGCAGTCAGTTTAAGAGTACAGCATTGTATGGTGTAAACTAAGGGAAAGAGCGAAGGGAAGAGTAGTTTAAGAAGTAGATGAGTTCCTTTGAAGGTTACAGTTTATAAGAGATTTCCATGTAAAATTAATTACTACTTTCTGCAGTAGACCTTTTCAGAAGAAATATTCTTATTTAAAAATACTAGATCCAGAGGTAAAAAAAGAACACATCTCAGAGCATTTAAAAATGTATGGAATGTTTTCATTATAATGCAGCTGTCAATGTGATTCTTTTCAGCCTACTGAACACGCTTCTGAGTCATAAGGAAATGTCACCTTAATTGCTTGTGAAATTGGATCCGGGCCCTAACTTAAATTAACATCTGGAATAAAATATTTTAAAATCTGGTTTTCACTTTTGGTATTTGCTGAGAGTGTTAAAGCATTTTTGAGTTAGCTTTCATCTGGGAAGCAAATAGTCTTTCTAACTGTTGATACTGTATACCAATTAAAACACTTTAGTCAGCATATGTTACTATAATGCCATAGTATAAACAGTTGAAGGACCATTTTCAAATTAAAATTAAAATTTGTAACATTCAACTGACAAATTAGTTGAGATGTAAATCAAAATGAAGTAATAACAAAATGATGAATCCATTCACATTAATGAATCCATGCTAACTCTACCATCTTTGGTTTATATAAAATTAATAGGCTCTGGCAGAGTAAGTCACAGAATGTCCCAAAATAAAAACAGAAAAGGTTGTAAATACTACTTTAACAAGAGAAGCAGAGTTAAATTTTTAGGGTGAAGATCCATAGGAAGGTCTGCTGAATGTTTCCAGCATTTTCTGTTTTGATTTTCACAGGATAAAATGGTAATTCCAAGGGGACGTGAGAGATCAGACATGCTTATCTTTGGCCGTCAATGCATTCTGTACTACTTTGACAATGGGCAGGTGCAAAAATCCAGAATGTGCTGTCAGGCACATTGCAACAGCCAGGAGTTCCTTTCATAACTGTCAACCAGTCATCAACCTGTTCCCACCAACATCCTGCCTGATGTTAAATCGTCTGGGAAGGTTCATGATAGCAAAACTCATTGATTTATGAACTAAATTATGTAGTGTCCATCACAATTTCTTCTGCATGGACTATTTTGCAAAGTAGCCTATCAAACTGATCTTAGAACAATTGCAATGAATTACAGTTTACTTCAGAATGTATTATATAGGCCCATGTTGCAGACGTGTAATTTCTGTCATTGCTACTTAAATTCTCTATTGCTGAAGTGTAATTATTGGAAACTATAGTACAATATAATTGTAGCTACAGGAATTTGATAGTTTGCAGATCATTATAAATACCATGCTCATTTACACTGTTGTTTCTTTTAATTTATTATTCACTACAAACCACGATTCAAAGCCAGCAATTGGAAAACTACTTTTTGCAAATGTTTAATTGAATTATTGATAATCATTTATCCTTAGTCCACTGCACTTTCACCAATATTTTCTAATGACCAGAGTTAATCACAAAGGACCTGCTTCCATATATGTGGAAAAATCTTCACTATTAATTGCTAAATAATGTCAAATGGATTATGTTCTCTACAGCCTCTCTTCACCTTCAGTTCCTGCTGACCAAACTACCAAAAATCACTTCTTCCAAATGCCTGGACATATCCCGTGGAGCACTCTAATGTTTCAAATCTCTGACAGTTAAATACTGTGTGATAGAGAGATTTTCTATACAACTTTCAGTGGATCAGTGGCATGTAAAAAATCCTGTGATTATTTTTTTCTCTAGTGAGGAAATTCAACAATTCAATTCTGCCATCTTTAGATCCTTGGATTTTCCTATATTCATATTTGCATAATGCTAAGTCCCCATTGTAAGAAATCCTTATGTGAAATCCTGAAATGTTTTACAATCTAGAACCATTGTGGTCATGGGCATCTCTTCAATTGGATCCTCAATTTCTTCACTGAGAGATGACCATCAGTACAGACTAGAAACCTTATCTCCTCCTCACAAGCCACCAACACAAGCACAGCTCAGGGCTAAGTGCTTAACCCCTGTTCTACTCCCTATACCTATGATTTTGTGGCTATGCATAGTTGCAATAGCTTCCACAAATTCACCAGAGGTGCCACTGTTGACCGGAGAATCAGGAGTGAACAAAGGTTAGCTGGTTGAGTGTTGGCATAACAACAGCCTTGTGCTTAACATAGGCAAAACTGAGGAACTGATTATGGACTTTAGGAAGGAGAAATCAGGCAAACCAACACCAGTCCTCTTTGAATGGTCTGTGATGAAAGGGTGAGCAACTTAAAAGTTCCTTGGTACTAACATCTTGGAGGGATCTATCCTGGCCCAGTACATAGATGCAACCAGGAAGAGGGCTTACCAGAGCCTCAGCTTTCTTAGAAATTTAAGGCACATTGAAGACTCTGACAATCTTTACAACTGTACCATTCTGATTAGTTACCTAATGATCTGGTTTAAGAACTGCAAGACACACGTTTGAAGAGGCTACAGAGAGCACTGGAATTGGTCAATTCCGATTTAGGAATAGCTCTCCCTATTATTGAGGATATTTGCAAGATATGACATCTCATTAAGGACCTCAGCATCCTGGACAAGCATTCTTCTCATTGGATGTATAGGACCCTACACACACACACCTCAAGGTACAACAACAATAATTTCTCTGGTGTCAAACAAACCTGGAAAAACTAATTTTTACCTTGGAGTATATTTCCTTCAAATTGCATGTTTTGTTCCTCACTGCGCTTTGTGGTGTATCGGGTGGCAACCTTGCTGTTTCTTTAGCAGTTGTCTGATTTTTACGAGGCGGTGCTAGCTTTTTAGGAGTTGCTAGCTTGGTGCTTGATCCAGCATGGGTGGAAAACGTGCAAGGAGCCGGCTGGATTTGAACCCAGGACCACTTGCCTCGAGGTCCAATGCAGATGCCACTTCATTTTTGTTTAATTCATGTAAATTATGTCAAATTTAGGTCAATTTATGTTCATATAATTTCTCTTTGTAATGCACTGTTTTGCAAAAACAAAAAAATTTCTGTTGTATTTGTACCCTGGGTATATATGCACAAAGCAATAAGCTTGAACCCATGGTGTGTCTCATTGTCAAAAATGTGTCTTCATTGACTAATTATGTGAAGTTGCTGAATTCTTGCTTTCGCTTCAGTGATTTCAGGAGAATTGTCTATTTTGTATCCTTGGCATAGCCATAAAATGTTTTCTGTCTTATTTGCTCAAACTGTATTGAAAAGTAAAACTGACAACTGAAGCTTAAAATTTTAATTTACTATCATGGTTTGAACTCTTTGCATATTGCTGATTTTCAAATGTGTTTTATCTGATAAAGTTGTTGTGACCTTAAATACATTAATATTTTTTACTTTCAGAAATCAAACCTGCTTCACTGCCTTGGATTCTACTGTAAAAATGTATGTACCTCATTCTCATGCCTTCATTGACCTGAACAAAGATTTTACTGCTGGTAAATAAATTCATTAAATTTTCCAGATAAACTAAAATAAAATTAATATGTGTTGTCATTTCATGGCAATAAAGATACTAAGCTTAATGTGTGTCTTTAATGACATGAGCATTATCGTTCTGCATGAAATCTGTTAAAAAAGTGCATTGTCTATAATACAACGGACATTTTGTATTAGAATTTATGTAATGTTGTCAGTATACCAATGGAAATCTCTAAATTTGCTTCCAACAGATAAAAACATTTGTTTTCTTTTTCTCTCCTCTCTGTTCTGATATTCATCCACCCAAGGGGTCAATGAAGCTGAGGCAACTTGGCTCAAAAGAACTGCACTGAATTTCATTCCCAGAGACAAAGCAGGCTGCTTATGCATGTGCTGAAAATCATAAACATAATTAAGTTTATTTTTCTTCTGATCAAAAGTATAGCATTTTGGGGGTTTTTGGGAGGGAGATTGCAGATGGCTGAATTAGATTTTTTTTGATCCACTGGAGTTATACTCTTAAAGTTTTGTAAGGCAGAACCAACCCACAACACAACTCTGTCTTCATAAGTATTAGCATTACAAAGACAAGTCGGGATAGTGAAAAAGTGATACTGGAGATTCCAGTTCAAACTACACCATTGTGCCTTTATCATAGATTTCAGTTGAAAGAGCCCATATTACTATGGTGTTAAAGAGGAACTGGAGTGGTTGGACTACTTTATACAAATGACATGATATATAATATTGAAAATTTCAGTTAACACTAACCAATTAGCATGTCAATTCCAAATTTGTTACATAGATGTGCAGGTTTGAAGCCGTATAGCCACATAAATCAGTAAATCTGTGATAACTCTACCAACATATAATGCTGTCTTTACTAGATGAAATGTTTTTCCTGGTCAGTATTAATTGATACTCATGCACTCAATGTAAAGTTTTACAGCTTGTCATTATTTTTTCATATTTTGTTTTAATGTTATTTAAAGCACGATGACAAAATCAGTCTCTACAGTTGGTTGAAATGCACTGTATTAGTAAATGAGTAACTAATCAAGCTCCCTGTTCTTGAATGTAATATTTTAATCTTCATCAAAATTATTAGCTAAAAGCTTAAATAAAATTTGGCTACTTTCAAGTTGAGAGCAGTATTAGCACTTGATATCAAGTATCTTGATTAAACAAATTTTCTAAAAGCACAACCACTCCCAAAGGAAATGTAAACAGGTAACAAACGTACCTGAAAAAGAAAATTAGCAGAAAAGGGACTAAAGACATTTTTGAAAAAGAAACACATACCAACTTCTGTTGTGTTATCTACAGGTAATGGATATTTGTTGAGCAAATAGCACTGAATTATTAATACCCGGTTGACTCGCTTACTGTGACTTGCTTTTTTCAAGCAAAATCAAACGAATGATCATTTGTTCAAACAAATCAGCAGCAAAACTATGTTGATTGTTTTGCATCTTTATATTTTATTTTCAAGGTAAAGCTGAGGTAGTTCATATTTATATGAAAGGCACAAAACAAAATATATCATTTAGCAAGAATTTTTTTCCAAAGGCCTTGAATTTATATTCGCCACAGCTGTTTCCTTTTCCAGATGGTTTTAAAAGCATTTATTTTCCTGTCACTGCATGGTGCTCAACTGGAATTATTTTAGAGAAATTGAGAGCATGTCACCTTGCTTGAATGTGCTCAGGGAATTAAGTATATCATTGTTATTTAAGTATTAGTATATGTTTAGCTGCAGACAACAATTTTAAAATGAATATAATTACACATAATGGACTCATTATTAGGCCATATGGTGGAATAACTGGTTTGCCTCCAAGTCAATGTTGGAAGAAAATATTTTGCACAATATTGTTGTGTCTCCTTGGTTTCCACTGAATAGCAGTGCAAAATTGCAAGAATTCTATGTTGTGGTTCACTTACACAAGGAAATGTTTCCACTTCCTCATCAATGTAAGATAAGAAACTGATCTAATTATTTCCAACGCCTTGCACCTCCGTTCACCCTGGCACCTTGAGCAAACCTCTGCCAGCCTCAACAACAAAACCTGGTCTTATGTTCCATCCTGGAATGAGCCTCCAGCTTTCATGCTTGCTCTCTCTCCTCTACATGATCCCCACCAGAAGTGGGACCTCCATCTGCCTCTTTGCTAGACAGTGCAGCCTGTCCCCAAATGTAGGAAATTACTTTTATATAAATATTATTGTTCATTAGCAGCTTGAATTCCAGTTGCTTTCTTAGTCCTGTATTATTGAGATCTGAAGTTTCTGCTCAAACTATATCTATTGGCAATTAATTAAAAATAATATATATCAGGTTAGTGGGTATTTGGCATCATCTTTCAAAATCAGATACAATCTTTAAATTCTGCACTCCAAAATTACCTATGCAGAGACAACCAAGTTATCACACTGTTTTTGTGTAACTGCATGCTGATCTGGGAAGGTGTATCCTTGAAAATAGTACAAAATCAACAAATGATTACTATTACTTATTGGTAACTCAATTCTAGATGGGAAAAAATTCAATGAAATGGTGCTTTTTCTGATTATTCTAAATGAAACAGCTGCTTCAGGAAAGTGTGCCAAAAATTACAGAAGTTGCCAAGATGCATTCAATTTTTTTGACCAGTATAGATAAAAACTAAAATTGACACTGATGTTAAATATTGTTCATTCCAGTCTATATCTGTATATGATAATTATTGCTGATAGATTTCTGCTTAAGTGTTGCCCTTCAGAAATGTTATTTTTCACAAATAATCTGTTGACACCCAGTTGCTTTTCAATACCACATTTCTCATTTACTGTTTCTAAACCATAGACTGTTTGGCAGTCAATACAGGATGAGGAGAAAATTATTACAGTAACTATTGTGGGCTAACAGCCAGATATGATCACTTGTGAAGTTTGGGATCACATTTCCAAGTATTCACTCCTTCTACCATCTTTAATGGTGCTTAATTCAGCTTCATTTCAGCAAATTACGATCATCAGAATTTGGCCTTTTAACACATTTGCAAGTTTGCATCTGTATACTTGATTTATCAATTCAATGTGGATATTGTCTTCAAATAATTCTATTCTTTCCATTCCTAGAATTCCAGTTTTTAATAGAATTATGATTTTTTAAAACTAGAAATATTTGACAAATTAATTTTGTGAAGAATTGCTAGACTTGAGTAGTTTCTGCTATTAAGCCTTATGCATGTTTATTTTACCAGTTTAAGTTTCACTCCGAAACAGTGACCAAACTTTGGAGTCACAAAGTAAATTACTTCAATCCTACCAGCAAAAGTAATCTTTGAATTCATACTAGTTGATTAGAATAGCAAAGTCTGCAAAAAGTTAGGGGTTACGGGTATAGATCAATTTTGCAAGTACATTTTGTCGATTTGTAGGTGTGGCTGCAAAACAAGTTTGTTAGCATGTATTTGAAAACCTAGAGTTTTAAAATCACAATAAAGAGCAAAAAGGTAATTGGCAATTGAGATCCTTCATTGGTCATGATCTACCATGGAGAGGGTCCAGAGAAAGTTCACAAGGAAGATTCCAGGAATGAAAGAGTTATCATATGAGGAACATTTGATGGCTCTGCATCTGTACTCGATGGAATTTAGGATGGGGGAAGGATCTCATTGAAATCTTTCGAATGTTGAAAGGCCTAGACAGAGTAGATGTGGAGAGGAGGTTTTCCATGGTGGGAGAGTATAGGACAAGAGGGTATAGCCTCAGGATAGAGGGGCGCCCTTTCAAAACAGATGCGAAAACATTTCTTTACCCAGAAGGTGGTGAATTTGTGGAACTTGTTGCCAAATGCAGCTGTGGAGGCCAGGTCGTTGGGTGGTATTTAAGGCAAAGATTGATAGGTTCTCGATCTGACATGGCATCAGAGGTTACGAGGTAAAGGCTGGGAACTGGGGTTGAGGAGGAGATAGAAAAAATTGATCCGCCATGATTGAATAGTGGAGCAGACTCGATGGGCCAGATGGGCTTGTTCTGCTCTTATGTCTTATGGTCTAAATGAATGCTGATATCATATTTCCCTTCCTCATCACATACTCAACCTGCAAATTAACCTTTAGGGAATCCTGCACAAGGGCTCCCAAATCCCTTTGTGCCTCAAATTTTTGTTTTTTTTCTCTCCATTTTGAAAATAGTCAACCCTTTCATTTCTTCTACTGAAGTGCATGACCATACTGCTTCCCAACACTATTCCATCTGCCACTTTTTTGCCCATTCTTCTAATCTGTCTGTCCTTCTGAAGCCTCTCTATTGCCCCAAAACTATCTGCCCTCCACCTAACTTAATGTCATCTGCAAATTTTGCCACAAAGCCGTCAATTCCAACATCCAAATCATTGACATGTAATGTAAAAATAATCAGTCCCAACACAGACCCCCATGGAATACCACTAGTTACCAGTAGCCAGCCAGAAAAGGCTCCCTTTATTCCTACAACAAACATGAGGAAATCTGCAGATGCTGGAAATTCAAACAACAACACACACAAAATGCTGGTGGACACAGCAGGCCAGGCAGCATCTATAGGAGAAATACTGTCAACATTTCGGGCCGAGACCCTTCGTCAGGACTAACTGAAAGGAAAGATAGTAAGAGATTTGAAAGTAGTGGGGGGAGGGGGAAATGCGAAATGATAGGAGAAGACTGGAGGGGGTGGGATGAAGCTAAGAGCTAGAAAGGTGATTGGCGAAAGTGATACAGAGCTGGAGAAGGGAAAGGATCATGGGATGGGAGGCCTCAGGAGAAAGATGGGGGTGGGGGGGGTGGAAGCACCAGAGGGAGATGGAGAACAGGCAAACAACTAAATATGTCAGGGATGGGGTAAGAAGGGGTGGAGGGGCATTAATGGAAGTTAGAGAAGTCAATGTTCATGCCATCAGGTTGGAGGCTACCCAGCTGGTATATAAGGTGTTGTTCCTCCGACCTGAGTTTAGATTCATTTTGACAGTAGAGGAGGCCATGGATAGCCATATCAGAATGGGAATGGGACGTGGAATTAAAATGTGTGGCGACTGGGAGATTCTGCTTTTTCTGGTGTTCAGCGAAATGGTCTCCCAGTCTGCGTCAGGTCTCACCAATATATAAAAGGTCACACTGGGAGCAGCGGATGCAGTATACCACACCAGCCGACTCACAGGTGAAATGTTGCCTCACCTGGAAAGACTGTCTGGGGCCCTGAATGGTGGTGATGGAGGAAGTGTAAGGGCAGGTATAGCACTTGTTCCATTTACAAGGATAAGTGCCAGGAGAGAGATCGGTGGGAAGGGATGGGGGGGGACGAGTGGACAAGGGAGTCGCGTAGGGAGCAATCCCTGCGAAAAGCAGAAGGGGGGGGAGGGAAAGATGTGCTTGGTAGTGGGATCCCGTTGAAGGTGGCAGAAGTTACAGAGAATTATACGTTGGACCTGGAGGCTGCTGGGGTGGTAGGTGAGGACAAGGGGAACCCTATCCCAAGTGAGGTGGTGGGTAGATGGGGTGAGGGCAGATGTGCGGGAAATGGGAGAGATGCATTTGAGCGCAGAGTTGATGGTGGACGAAGAGAAGCCCCTTTGATTAAAAAAGGAAGTCACCTCCTTCGTCCTGGAATGAAAAGCCTCATCCTGAGAGCAGATGCAGCGGAGACGGAGGAATTGTGAGAAGGAGATAGTGTTCCTACACTTGGTCTGTGCCAGTCAGCCAATACTATATCCATGCTAGAATCTTTTCTGTAATACCATGGGCTCACAGCTTGTTTAGCAGCCACAAGTGTCAAGCATCTTGTCAAGGGCCTTCAGGAAATCCAAACCTACAACATGAATTGATTCTCCTTTGTCAGTCCTGTTTGTTACTTCTTCAAAGAATTCCAACAGGCACGATTTTCCCTTGATGAAACCATGCTGACTACGGCCTACTTTATTCAGTTTGCCCCCCCCCCCCCAATTTCTTTGTCCCCGTTTACTACCTCTCTAACATCATTTTCCAGCAGTCTAATATCCACTCTCAACTCTTGACCCTCTTTTACACTTTCTGTATCTGAAGAAACTTTTGGTATCCTCTGTAATATTCTTGGGTAGTTTACCTTGTATTCCATCTTTTCCTTCTTGATGACTTTTTAGTTGCCTTCTGTTGATTTTTAAAAGCTTCCCAATCTACTAACTTCCCACTAATTTTGCACCATTATATGCCCTTTCTTTGTCTTTTATATTGACTTTGACTTCTCTTGTTAGCCAAGGTTGTGTATATTGCCTTTACAATACTTCTTCCTCTTTGGGATGTATATTATATCCTTTGCCTTGCGAATTGCTTCCAGAAATTCCAGCATTTCCAGCCATTGCTGTTCTGCCGTCATCCCTGCCAGTGTCCTTTTCCAAACAATTCTGACCAGCTCCTTTCTCTTTCTTTCTTTTTCAATCTTTTTATTGTTTCATATATATATAAAAAATAACATAACATAATAATGAATAGGTTATGAATACAATAGACTTGAAATTGCATTAGTAATAAGATAACAATATCCTATTAAACATCAACAAAAAAAAAGTACATTAATCAATCAACTATATAACTATATATGAAAAAAAACAAAAATAATCATCAAAAGAAAAAAAAATTGAAAATATGTAAAAAAAAATATATATATTGAGAAAAAAAACACTAAACTAAACTAACATGGGCAATAATAACAGTTTATAAGTATATGATAGTGTCAAAAAACTCCGGAACTCCATACCAGAACAAGAATAAGCAGAAAGAAGGTCTGGAAAAGGCCAAATTAATTCATATGAAAATGTTGAATGAACGGTCCCCAAGTTTCTTCAAATTTAATTGATGAGTCAAAAATAGTGCTTCTAATTTTTTCCAAGCTCAGATAAGAAATAGTTTGAGAAAACCACTGAAACGTGGTAGGAGGATTTACTTCTTTCCAGTTTTGTAATATAGACCTTCTGGCCATTAATGTTACAAAAGCAATCATTCGTCTGATTGAAGGGGAAAACTGATTACCATCCTCATTTGGTATACCAAAAATTGCAGTAATAAAATGAGGTTGTAAATCGATATTCCAAATTGAGGAAATGGTAGCAAATATGTCCTTCCAATAGTTATGTAAAGTGGGACATGACCAAAACATATGGGTCAATGAAGCCACTTCTGAATGACATCTGTCACATTGAGGGTTAATATGAGAATAGAATCGAGCAAGCTTATCTTTAGACATATGAGCTCTATGTACAATTTTAAATTGTATTAAAGCATGTTTAGCACATATAGAAGAGGAATTAACCATTTGTAAAATTTTTTCCCATTTATCTGTTGATATATTATATCTAAGTTCTTTTTCCCATTCTTGTTTAATTCTATCTGATATTTCTAGTTGTATCTTCATAATCATATTATAAATAAAAGCTACTAATCCCTTCTGACAAGGATTTAAGGTAAAAATCGAATCTGAGAAATCCATTGAAGTTGAATTCGGAAAAGATGGTAGAACTTTATGTAAAAAATTTCTGATTTGTAGATATCTGAAAAAATTAGATTTAGGTAATTTAAATTTGTTGGAAAGTTGGTCGAAAGACATCAAGGTACCTTCAAAAAAAAGATCACGAAAACATTTTATACCTTTCCTTTTCCATATGCTAAAAGCTTGATCTGTCAAGGAAGGTTTGAAAAAAAAAATTAAGTAAAATAGGGCTATCAAGAACAAAGTTTTTCAAAGTAAAAAACTTACGAAATTGAAACCAAATTCGTAATGTATGTTTGATAACAGGATTAGATATCTGTTTATTGAATTTAACTAAATCAGCAGGAAGAAAAGAACCAAGAACGGAGAATAGAGAATATCCCTTTACCTCATCACATTCCAAATTTACCCTCTGTGGGCACAATGGTGAATCCAAATCTAATTTCCAATACATTAGGTTACGAATATTATTCGCCCAATAGTAAAATCTAAAATTAGGTAAAGCTAAACCACCATCTTTTTTAGATTTTTGTAATTGCCTTTTACTTAACCTGGGGTTTTTATTTTGCCACACAAATGAGGAAATTTTTGAATCAATGTTGTCAAAAAAAGATTTAGGAATAAAAATTGGTAAGGCTTGAAATAAATATAAAAATTTCGGTAGCTCCTTTCTCATGTCTCTGTAATTTTCTTGACTCCACTGTAACACTGAAACATCTGACTTTTAATTTCTCCCTCTCAAATTTCGGTGTAAATTCCATCACCATTATGATCACTTGCCCCATAGGGTTCTTTTCTCTTAAGCCCTCTAATTAATTCTGGTTCACTGCACAACACACAATCCACAATAGCTGATCCCCTCATAGGCTCAATCACAAGCTTCCTTAAAAAGCCATCTTGTAGGCATTCTAGAAAGTTCCCCTCTTGGGATCTAGCACTAACCTGACTTTCTCACTCCACCTGCATATTGAAATCCCCTTTGACTATTGTAAGATTGTCCTTTTAGCATGCAGTTTCTATCTCCTGGTGTAATTTGCTGACCACTTCCTTGCTACTGTTTGGGGGTGTGTAAACAACTCCCATCAGGGTCTTTTTACCCTTGCTGTTTCTTAGCGCCTTCCAAGCCTATGTCACCTCTTTCAAATGATTTCATTTCATTTTTTACCATTTTGCCCCCTCTGCCTTCCTGCCTATCCTTTTGATACAATGTGTATCCTTGGATGTTAAGCTCCTAGCTATAATCTTCTTTCAGCCAAGATTCAGTGATCCCTACAACATCATACGTGCCAATCTGTAACTGCGCTACAAGTTCATCAACCTTATTCTGTATACTGCGTGCATTCAAATATAGCACCTTCAGTCTTGTATTCCCCCTTTTCGATTTTTCTGCCTTTTACATTGCAACTCATCATATTGACTGCAATTTTGCCCTATCAGCAGCCTCTCTTCCCTGCACATTGCCTCTGTTTGTCAACCAGCAACCTCGGCTTCAACACTGTCATCCACCTTTCTTACGATTTTTGTTGCCTGAATTAGCAGCTCAGGACACTAGTTGCACCATGCTCAACCTTTCAAATTCTCACTTTACCAACAACTTTCAGCACAATCTATCCACTAACTGTTCTGGCACTCTGGTTTCCATACCCCTGCTACTCTAGTTTAAACCCCATCATGTAGCATTAACAAATCTTCCCGTTGGGATATTAGTCCTCCTCCAGTTCAGATGTAAACTGTCCCTTCAGTACAGGCCCCATTTTACCTGGAAGAGAGCCCAATGATCCAAAAACCTTATGTCCTCCCTCCTACACCAACTCCTCAGCCACATATTAAACTGTATAATCTTCCTTGATCTGGCCTCAGCAGCATGTGGTACAAGTAACAATACTGACATCACAACCATGGAGGTCCTACTCTTTAACTTAGCACCTAACTCCCTGTGCAGAACCTTGTCACTCAAGCTACCTATGTCATTGGTACCTACACGGACCATGACCTCTGGCTGTTCACCCAGAGAATGCTTAAGAATGCTGAAGACTTGATTTGAGATGTTCCAGGCCCTGACACCTAGGAGAGAGCATACCGTCAGGGAATCTTGTTCTTACCCACAAGACCTCCTGTCTGGTTCACTAACAATTTCCTGTCAATACAGCATGCCTTTTCTTTCCCCCCCCCCCCACCCTCTTCCCTTTTGAGTCATAGAGCCAGACTCGCTGTCAAAAACCCAACCTCTGTGACTTTCCTCTGCTTGGTCAACCACCCCACCCCCAAAAAATAAACAGAATCCAGAGTAATATACCTGTTGTTGAAAGGGATGGCCACAGGAGAACTCTGCAGTTGCTCCTTAACTCCTGCCTGGCTGTCACCCAGTTTCCTGTGTCCTGAAAGTTCAGCCTTCTGAATGATCCGGAGTTCATCCAGTTCCAACTCCCCAAGTTCTTAATGCAGATTATTATAAACTGCATCTGGATGTACTTCTTGTCATTGTACTCTGTCAGGGACACTGGAGGTCTCCCTGCCTTCTCACTTCCAGCAAGAGGAGGATTTCAGTATCCTTCCTGACATCTCTACTATCCTAGCTTCTATAAAGAAGGGGGAAAAAAACTTAACCTTGCTTTGCTTTCTTTGACTGAAGCCTCAAGATCACCGCTCTGACTCTGTCCACTCAGACGATGGCTGCTGCACTAACCCTTGCCCTATTTTAATTTGCTCTTGCTAATCGATCTCAAACACAGTTTGGTCGGTGGTCAAAGCTCTATTACGTTGTTTCGACCCTGCTGCTGCGGTTTTCTACTTGGGAAGTGAACCTGAGTGAAATTCCCTCCTCTCAGACGTCTGATGTCCTGATTGGTTGCTGGTCAAAGCTTTATGTTAGTAGAAATGGTTCTGCAAAGACTTAATAACTGAGCCACACATAAAGGCCAGGAGCTGGATTTGGTTGTGAGAGGCTTTTTGCAATGCATGCCTTTGGAATCATTTAATAGGTAATGGGAGTTTACCTTCCACGGCTTTGACAACCTTAAGAAACCTGTTGGAAATTGGCAATTAATTGAGCCAAATACAAAGGCACATTTTGCATTTCAACATAGTTGGCTGCTGCAGATTTTTTTGCATTATATGTTAGTTGAATGCAACAAAATATTTTTTTTAAATCTTAACAGTTTTCAATGATTTAACTGATGGGTACCTTTCTATTTACTCAGATTAATTTGAGGCACTTATTACACACACTCTAAGTAATGTACAAGAGCAGTTCATTAATGTGGCTGATCTTGGTCCTGTAACTTCTTTTCAGTGCTAAGAGGTTAAGGGGTTCAATGTTAAGGGGTTAGTATTAAGTAATGCTTAACAATCCACAGTGACATCTTTCAGTTGCTAACAAAGATAAACAAATAATCAGCATGACATAAAGAACATAGAACATTACAGCTCTGGCCCTTAAGTCCACTATGCTATGCTGCACTTATTAAGTAAATGATGCCTAATTAAACTAATCCCTTCTGCTTGCACATGATCCATATTGCTCCATTCTCTACACATTTATGTGTCTATCCAAGAGATTCTTAAACACCACTATCGCATCTGCTTCCACCACCGTCCCAGTCAGCGCATCCCACGCACCCACTCTGTATAAAGGAAAATTGTCGAGCACGTCTACTTTGAACTGACCCCACCCCACCTTAAATGCAAGTATTAGACCTTGTGTAAAAGGATTAAACTGGCTGTATACTCTATCTGTGCCTCTCATAATCTTAAAAATCTTTATGAAATCTCCCCTCTGCCTTTCCAGAGAAAACAGCCCTAGTTTTTTCAACTTCTTGTAGCACCTGCTCTCTAATCTAGGCATTTCCAAAGCTTCCACATCCTCCTCAAAACAGGACAACCAGAATTAAATTTGATACTCTAGATGTTGCCTAGCCAGAATTTTATAAAGCTTCCTAACTCTTGAAGTCAGTGCTTCACCTCATAACTGCAAGCATACAAAATACCTTCTTTAACCACTTTGTCAGTGTGCAACCAATATTAGGGAGCTTTGGTCTGGACCCCAAGTTAAAGGTTCTGCCATTAATTGTTATTTTCCTTTTACATTTGATTTATGAAAGTGTAGCACCTCACCTGCCATTTCCCCACACATGTCTGCAACTGATCTATATCCTGCTGTATCCTTTGCCTATCCTCACTGTCCACACAATCCACAATGCTGCCAACCTTTGTGTCATCTATAAACTGGCCCACCTATGTTTTCATCCAAGTCATTTATATGTGTTACGTACCCTGTAACTGGGTCACTTACCAGCAAAAATAGAGAGGTCCGTTGAAGTCTGATGGTACTATTTTTAACAGTATTTATTGATAAAAATACACAAAAATAATATCAATGCAAACATACAGATAATATATGTCGTCAATACTAAATCTAAAAGCGCGGGTATAATCATGATCAATAAGAAATAGCTCTATCATTGTCTAGGGGATAATGTATTGTCCGATGGAAATATAAAAGTCACTCATGTTCATGCAGGCTGCAGCCTTTTGTTGGAGAGAGAGAGAGAGAGAGACGAAATTTTCTTAGAACTTGCCCATTTTCCTTTTTATGATGTCGATCCTTCAAGAGTTCCGTTGGTGTAGCTGGTCATGGGTGACCAGCTCCTTTTGCTATTTAGCTAAGCTGTCTTCCGTGGTCAGGCCCACCAATTCTGATGCAAATGGAAAAGGATGCACGTGGGCTTTCCACCGGCTGTCGCTATTACGCTGTCACGGGATTTCTAGCATTTCTCCTGGTGCGTCTAAAGGGGTTGTTCCCCAGACCCTCTTTTATCCTGACTCACAGGGTCTCAGATGTCAATCAGGTTGGGATGATGCAATCCCTCAAACAACCCCCTCTGATCATTCCGAGGGCTTCAGTGAAGTACAGTACTCAATACACAATTCCGTCTCCAAGAGACAATGGCCGTTTCCCGTGGCTTTGTATTGCTGAGGGGCCAGGACATTCCAAACCCCTTTGTGGATTCTGCGTGTCTTTCTCTCATTTCCTGGGTCTCCTGACCTGAATTAATAGCGATCTTGTGATTCTCAAAAAGGAGGGGGCTGCTTTGTACCCTTCGGCCCCTCAGAGTTGGGGCACAGGTATAACACCCCCTTTCTTCAACGCGTTTTTACCATCGGTAAAAACGAAGTAATACAGAGTCTTACAGGATTTTAGAATCTAACACAATACAGAAGTTTTTTTTTCTCTACAGAGTAATACAGTTATACATTCAATTCAGCATCTAAACAGTTAACGATTACATTCTCACTTCCTTTAATACCTAAACATCTTGTACCTTACTAAAGTCTTGTAGCATCAGACTACAAATTAATAACCATCTATTTTTTTTATTTCTTATTTTCTTTAGCAAACAAAAACTAAAGTGTTGTCTTTATTATTCACATGCTTTGTCGAAATCCCTTAAAACCGGCTTCTGCTATTTAAAAATGGCGTCCCATTAGCCCTCGCCTCTTTTCCGGTTAATTCCCTCGTGGTGAGCTTGTGCACCCTGGCGAAATAGGCTTTCGCCCGCTCCTTTCATTGAAGTTATTTTATCAACAATGTGTTCCAAACTTAGACCATTTTCCGAATTTCCACACAATTCTTTAATTTTACTCATGGTGCTAGTTTTCTCTTCAGGACCCTTTAGGCTATTAGGTCTCAATGCCAGTGATCCCTCTTTGTTCAAACAGCATTTCAAATTCTGCGGTTTCACACCACACTCCAGAATAACAATAGCGTGTGGGCCCCTTTACCTTCCAACTCAACCTGTAATTGATTCACAGGCTTGGTGAATCCATTGTCTCTGTAGCCTGGTTGCCGCTTCTGATATCAGTCCAGCCTTTAAATTTTCTTCATTCAATTTGGGAACTACATATTTTCCTTTTCCTTCAATAATAATATTCACCTCACCACCTTTGATCTCACTAACTTTTAACACACCTTCGAGCACAAACACCTGGCAACTCTCACTTCCCACTATTACCAAGGTTAACCCTTTCTTCACTGAACCAAGTCCATCTGACCCACAAGGACTGCATTCCTTTTCAACTGAATCAAATACCTCAGACTTTTTCTGAGCTCCATTACTAGGTTCAGTACCACGTGCATCCACATCTTGGACACACTCAAATGGGACATTTGCCTCTTCCAGGCTTTCAATACCCGTACCCTTTTCAAATACTAAATTCCCCTGATCCTCCCAGCTACTCTCTGGGCAACTCCCTTCCGGAGCAAGCTTAACCCCGCGGTCTGAAACAACCTCATCTGCCAACCCAGCAGACTTCTTCAAGGTAAGGGCACCCTTTTCAGCTAGGGCTGCCCTCATTTCATTATTGGGAACACCTTTAGAATTTTCAACTTCTTCAAACAGTTCTGCCAAACTAGACAGATCATTCATGTCCAACTCTGGACCTTTTAACAGCTCTATCTGTTCCTCATCTTTATTTCGTGCCTCTAGAACTTTTCTCCTCGCTAAGGGCAGGTCTACCTCCTCTCCCTTACTCTCTTTCACTTTACTACTCTTCGTTTTACCCCCCTCTAAACCCTCGTGGTACAGGGTCGGTAAAAACATCTCGGCCAAATCGATACTGGCCGGATTTAAACTGCTCTCGTTCTCAGCTGCCTTTCTTGACATGCTGCGAGTGACCACGCATGCAGGATAGATCTTGGAATCTAGGGGCAGGACCTCAACACTTATAGGCTGGCTCGTCAGCGTCATTGCTGACCAAACCTTACCACCGGCTAAATCATTACCCAGAAGGACGCCCGCGTCAGTTCTCGGGAATTCTGATCGCACCCCCATTTCAACTGGTCCAGATACCAGCTCACAATTCATAATGATCCTATGCAAGGACACCGTTTCCGTCCCTTTTCCTATTCCTTTCACAGCTACCATTCCTGTCTTGCGACCAAAATCCAGTACCTTACTGCTAATCAATGACAGTTCAGTGCCCGTGTCTCTCCAGATCCGCACGGGAACTGGTGGGTCTCCCTCCCACACAGACACGGTTCCATTTGACATACAAGTCTCAGACCCTTCTCGTACTCTGTCTACCCGGGGATCTCTTGTCGATTTACTGATTACCATGGCACATCCTATAGGGACTGCTGCTTTCCCTTTTCCTGTCTCCTTCCTCAGAGCAAAGCACCTAGATGCAATATGTCCCCCCTTTCCACAATTAAAACAGGTCAAGCCCGGAAATCTCTGGCCGTCTTGCCTCTCCCCCTCAATCTTACCACTAGCTCCCGGCAGGACCTCTGCCTCAGCCGGCGGGCTTTCTCTATCGTTCCCACGGTCTCTCTGGGAACCTTTATTCGAGGAAAACTTTGTCTTGTGGGTTAAGGCATATTCATCTGCGAACCTAGCAAATTCTGAGATGCACTTATTCGGCTTCTCATTCAAATACATCCGGATATCTTCCGAAACACCACTTTTAAATTCCTCAATCAGAATTAACTCCCTGAGACGCCAAAAATCCTCTTCCAGTATTTCTGCTGTACACCAACGATCCAAGAGCACACCCTTCTCATAGGCAAACTCGGTATAAGTCTGATTCACCCTTTCTTTAAATTTCTGAACTTCTGTCTATAGGCTTCAGATACCAATTCGTAAGTCCGGAGAATGGCCTCCTTTACTTTGGTATAATTCTCCGCCTCTTCCTCCCCCATGGACAACGCCGCATATGCTCGTTGTGCCTTCCCTTTTAACACACTTTGTAACAGCGCCACCCACTGCTCTTTGGGCCACTTCTGATTCACTGCCACCTTTTCAAAAAGCAAGAAATAACTATCAACGTCCGTCTCCTCGAATGGAGGTACTAACCTAAGCTCCCGACTAACATTAAACCGCTCCTCTCAGTCTGACCCTTGAGTTCTTCGCTCTTGCCTTCTCCATATCCAAGTCATGTTGCCTCTGTTTCTCTGCCTCCCTTTCCTTCTCAGCTCTTTTCCTCTCTTTTTCAGCTGTTTTAACTGAATTTCATGCTCTTTTTGTTTCTCAGCCCTGTCCTGCTCCCTTTTCACCTCCAACTCCTTTAGCTGGAGCACATGCTCCCTTTGCTTGTCGACCCTTTCCTTCTCTCTCTCGGCTCTTTCTTTCTCCTTCTCAGCTGCTTTAACTTAATTGCATGTTCCAACCTTAATTTCTCCAACTCTAACTGAGCCATCCCACTAGCTGGTACCTTTGTAGGGATATTTTCCAATACCTCAGCTGCAAACACATTCTTCCCAATATAATACTGAGTTATGGCCCTTCGCACCTCCTACTTTTTCATTGACAACCTCACCTCTGCGAGGTTTAGTCCCTTCACCATATTTATCAAGTCCGATTTGGTGGCCGCCTCTAGCGCCTCCAGAGTCGGGTTTTCTATAAATTCATCCACTTCCATCTTTGCTGGTTTCCTGTCTGGCGTACCAGATCCAAGTTTGGATTTACAAGCCCGATTCACTGGCCTCCCAATTTGGTGTCAAATCCCAGATGAGCCCCCAAGTTGTTACGTACCATGTAACTGGGTCACTTACCAGTAAAGATAGAGAGGTCCGTTGAAGTCTGATGGTACTATTTTTAACAGTATTTATTGATAAAAATACACAAAAATAATATCAATGCAAACATACAGATAATATATGTCGTCAATACTAAATCTAAAAACGCGGGTATAATCATGATCAATAAGAAATAGCTCTATCATTGTCTAGGGGATAATGTATTGTCCGATGGAAATATAAAAGTCACTCATGTTCATGCAGGCTGTAGCCTTTTGTTGGAGAGAGAGAGAGAGAGACGAAATTTTCTTAGAACTTGCCCGTTTTCCTTTTTATGATGTCGATCCTTCGAGAGTTCCATTGGTGTAGCTGGTCACGGGTGACCAGCTCCTTTTGCTGTTTAGCTAAGCCGTTTTCCGTGGTCAGGCCCACCAATTCCGAGGCAAATGGAAAAGAACGCACGTGGGCTTTCCACCGGCTGTCGCTATTATGCTGTCACGGGATTTCTAGCATTTCTCCTGGTGCGTCTAAAGGAGTTGTTCCCCAGACCCTCTTTTATCCTGACTCACGGGGTCTCAGATGTCAATCAGGTTGGGATGATGCAATCCCTCAAACAACCCCCTCTGATCATTCCCTGAGGGCTTCAGTGAAGTACAGTACTCAATACACAATTCCGTCTCCAAGAGACAATGGCCGTTTCCCGTGGCTTTGTATTGCTGAGGGGCCAGGACATTCCAAACCCCTTTGTGGATTCTGTGTATCTTTCTCTCATTTCCTGGGTCTCCTGACCTGAATTAATAGCGATTTTGCGATTCTCAAAAAGGAGGGGGCTACTTTGTACCCTTCGGCCCCTCAGAGTTGGGGCACAGGCGTAACATATGTTTCACAGACATCAGAGGTCCCAGCACAGATCCATGCATTCTGATCTTCTGATGACCCTACGATGAGGGATCTTGTTGAAAGCCGTACTGAAATTTGCCAGTGTCTTACAGTATCTGCTGTTCTATCTCGGTTCAATCATCTTCATCACATTATCAAAGTAATCAAGTTAATAAGGACGAGTCTTTCAACAATTGTGGAGAAATGAAGTCTGTTCCATTTTCAGTTCAGTAACCAAAAATAAAGGGAGAGATGAGAGATTGGAAGAAAATGTGGACTATGGTGATATATTTGGGAATGATTAAAATCTGCTGTGGATGGTACATTTCTGTAGAGATGTTAAAGAATGTTAAGCTCAAAGAATCAGATGATACATGTTTTGTAGTCCAGCATTGTGATTTTAAAAATAAAAACTGGCTGCCAACGGAATTTGAAATAAATATGTCCTTTCCAATCTGGAGGGGTATAAGTAATGGATGACCCCAGGATCAGTTTTTGTCCCTTAGTTGTTTATTATTTACATTTTATGATAGGAGGAAAGAACAGAATCTTAAGCTTTCCAAGTTTGCCAATCATAGGAAGTTAGGCAAAAGGACATGTGGTGAGTACAGTGATTTTGCATTAGGATATAGATAGAGTGATTGTTCACTTATGTATTTCTTGTGGCACAGTGCGGAACAGGCCCTTCGAGCCGTGCTGCTCAGCAAGCCCGATTTAACCCTAGCCTAGTCACAGGACAATTTACAAACTGATTGGTCTTCAGACTGTGGGAGAGAACTGGAGCACCCAATCACAAGGAGAATGTACAAACTCTAACAGACAGCAGCAAGATTATTGGCACTATAAAGCTTTGTGCTAACCACTACGCTACTGTGCCACCCTAAGCAAGTTTTGTAACAGAACTACAAGGGAGGTTTTGCTGCAGTTCTACAAAGTGTTGGGGAGACTATATTGGAATACTGTGCACAAATTTGGTTCCCTTATGTAAAAAAGATAAAGTGGCATTATAGACAATACAAAACTGCCCTATTCATGAACTCTTAAATCCTTTTGCACTAAAGGTTAACATATATTGTACCTTCTTAATCTCTGGTTGGACCTGCCTGCTAAATTATTGTGATTCATGCACTAGAACACCTGGCTCCCACAAATCTTCATTCATTTGCAGTGTATTTCCATTTAGATAATTTGTCTTTTGGTCTCTCTTGCCACAGTGTATGACCTCACATTTCTGCACTTTAAACCACGTTTACCAGGTTTTTGCCAATGACTCAATCTACTTATAAGCCACAGCAGGAAATTCACCTGACTGATAACAGATGGTTGTGCAGTGTTGAGAGGCTAAGCAGTTTTGGTCTGCATTCCTTGGAGTTTAAAGGAATAAAGGGTGAATTTATTTATATATGCACTATCTTACAGGGGTTTGACAGGGTATATGTTGCAATGCTTTCATAGGAAGAGAATCAAAACAAGGGAAAACATCTATAAAGTGCCAGTCTTTTCAAGACCAACATGTTAATTTTTTTTCTCTCAAGAAGGTATTTAAGATGACAATTTATAAATATTTGAAAGATTGAGGAATTGAGTTACAGGGATTTTGTACAGAAGAGGAGTTAAGGCTGGTATTGATTAATCATGATTATATTAAACAATAGGGCAGGCTTGAGGAGCATATCGATCTGCTCCTATTTACTTAATAGTCTTTTAATTTGTCCAAAATCTAAACGATATATTCTATGGCATGAATGACCTGAATAAATAAACATCAGTGCTAACATATTGAATACATTTTTGTTCTTTATAGCTAATATCCATTCTGGGCAGTAAGGGAAACATTGTTTATACCACTTAATAGACACTATTCTACATTTTTGTTTGTTTATAGAAGAGCTTTGGATTCATTTTCATGTTTCTGCCAAGTCTCACTATGTTTATGTAGTTAATGTCAAAATTTCAAATGGTGTTATCAAAATGTTTTGCTGCAACACTGTGAGGAGGCCAACAGGAACATATTCAGTAGCCATGACTTTTTAATGCAATAGATCATATGGGATTGCTACAGAATGCTGTGAAACACCCCTTGTTTTTTTCTGCCAAAGTGTACTAATTCAATTTCCAAATATTAAATTTCATCTGTTATTTGTCTGCCATTTCAAGTAGCTTATCTATGCCTCCTTGTTGTGCAAAACTATCCTTCTCACTTCTGGCAAATTCTGCTCCACAGCCCCATATATAATATATAATATATAATATTTTACTTGTGTACTTGATTGGAATAAAATATCAACGGCCACAGTGCTGAATCCTGGAGTCTACAAATATCCGTCCTCCAGTCTAACAAAAGAAAGTACATTTACTCTTAGCTTTAAAGCTTTTAAAATAACTTGCTATGCATGCTGGTGGCCCTTTCTTTCCACTCTCTCTACTCTGGCACTTTAGTAAGTATGTATCTCCAATTCATCTACTATATCCCTAATCAATCTGATAAAGTTGTATAGCATAGAAACAGAGCTTTTGACCCACCATGTCTATGCTGATCATCATGCCTATTTACACTAATGTCCCTTGCCTGCATTAATTCCAAATTGCTCTATGCCTTGCTCATTTAAGTACCTGGCATGATGCCTCTCCTCGCCTCCCTCCACCGCCTTCTCTGGCAGCTTATTCCAAATACCACCTATCCTCAGATTCTTCCAAATTTCTCCTCTGTACCTTAAACCCAAGCAGTCTAATTATAGATAACTCTACCATGGGAAACAAGATTGGCTAACTACCCTATTTATGCCTCTCATAATTTTGTATACTTCTCTCATGTCACCTCTCAGCCTCCTTCCCTCCAGGGAAAACAGACATACCCTGTACAATTTCTCCTGATAACTCAAATCATCCAATCCAGTCAATATCCTTGTAAATCTATTCTGCCCCCTTTCTAGCTTAACCACATTCTTCCTATATTTTGGTGACCAGAGCTCCAAGTTATCTCATCAAAGATTTCTATCAGTTTAGTCATACTGAATGTTAATAAAACAATTTGTCTTTTAATAAATCTATTCTGGTTCTCCTTTATCAACTCAGATTTTTCCAGGTGCTTAGCTTTTACCTGATTGTCATTGATCCACACAACTATGCTTAAATTGACCAGCCTATAGTTGGTGCAGATGTCCTTACAGCTTTTATTTGAACAAGGCTGTTGGATTTTGTAGCCCTCTGGCAGCACTTCTATATCTAGAGAGGATTACAAGTTTACAGGAAGCCACCTCAACTTCATCTCCCTCAAGAAACTCAATCCACCTGGAAAATTGGTCCAAGTGCTTTAAACATTGCCAGTCTTTCTAGTTCCTCATTAGTTTTCATCCCATCAATTTTCTAATCTCTTGTGTATTTTGGTAACATTCTTTCCCTTGAAACTTACAAGTAACAGAAAATAAAACTTTAAAACTTTAAAACTTGCTATTAACCACAAATTTATCTTATCAGTTTATGTGGCACAATTTGCAGTAATTTAAATCATTTTTTTCTGAAAGTTAAAGCCAACGATTCTTTAATTGTAGACTATATTTGATGTTGATAATGCTATAATGTTTATCATACAGTCTAAGAAGCAGAAAATTCACTTGGAAGATTATCAGTTAAATGAGAACTACTTGTGTCGTTCGAAAAATTGGCATGCCTGTATTTCTTTGAAAACAGCTAACAACATTTTTTTCTTAGAATATGTTTCCTCAATGGTGTTAGAAGCATGACTTAGTTCTTTAAGAAGAACTTGATACATAAATATAGTCTTTCTTACTATCTGCACAATTAACTTTTCAAATTTCATCTCTTTCTTAAGCACAGGGCAATTAAATGATATTTCCTTTCACTTCCTCCTCCTCTTCATTTTAATATCTTTCTGAGAAGGTGGGAAAATCATCCATCAACTTCACTAGCACTATCAGTCTTGTGATCATGCGATAGATATTGTTCTTGTCGCTATATAACAAGCATGTCAAATAAACTGTCTCAGCGGAGATTGAACTGATGTCATTCCAGATTGACAGTTTGAATGATTGAAAGCCTAAAGCTTTCTAATACCACCATTTGGAAATTACAAAGTAGAAGTTTTCTTATTCTGTCAATCAGTTCAAATGGAAAAACAAACTAAAATTTAGTAGTAATGGATCAGCCAAACTATCAATTTAGTATGTTGTTTTCTTGTACAGTACCTGAGCTTTTACAAAGTAGAGACTTAATCCTGATATAATTTTTCCTGATCTGATGAAGGGTTTCAATACAAAATGTTGGCAATTTTTTTTTCAATTCCAAAGATGCTGCTTAATCCACTGAGTTGCAGTAGCAGGTTATTTGTTACTCCAATGATTTGTTCATTTCTCTAGATTCCAGCACCTGCAATCTCTGAAATCTCCATTATCCTCTAGGTTATTTTCCTTGATAGATTCTAACATTTTGTCAATTATTGATATTGGGTGAACTGCTCTGGCTTTGAAAATAATTAATATATCTGATTAATGAAAATGCCTTTTGGGGCAAGTCAGGAAAAATTTATTTGATAGTAACAGTCTGAAACCTGGCAGAAAACTTCCAGCCTTTTAGGCAGCAGATCTCACAACCAATAAAAGTCACTAAAATTCTCTGCAAAATACTTCAAGTTCATTAAAACGGGCAAACAAACCAACATCTGTATCCTCTGTTCAGGCCAACATCCACAGCATTGAGGCCCTAAAAGATATTACAACTGTAAATCCCTTGTTATGGACAGTAAATTAAGAATCAGTTGGAGATGTGAAATGATCTTTGTTCCAATTTGACTAAGAATATTATCCAAGATAATATTCTGCTTTATCATATTTCTGATTTCTATAAGGGAAGTCAGTACTATTTATTTATTTTTTATACACACGTAGACCTCTATTGTGTGATATTTGGTGCGGCTCTTGCACTTTACTGTTTATCTGTACGGCACTTTTTTTTGGCTAGTTTTTACACTTTATTCTGCATTGTTTATTTTTTTACCTTATTCCAGATCAATGATTTGATCTGCATGAACAGTGTGCAAAACAAGCTTTTCACTGTACCTTGGGTACATGTGACAATAAGATCAACAAACAATACCAATATACAGTTTACCCCACAAAAGACAAAAGTATAATAACTGATCAGAATTTAAGTGCTGTTGATGGGGATAGATACCTGAGTTGACTACCAAGATTGCTTCAAACATAAGAGTGGCACATACCCAGAATACTCCAATGGTTGTAGACATCCAGTATTACAAAAAGTGATAAAGTTTCCATATTAAAGCACACTTACCAACATTTCAGTGATAGAGTTCCCCTTGTCTTTGCCTAACACCCCATGAGCCTCCTTATCCAAACATATTCTGCAACTTGTCCGTCTCCAATATCCTACCACAAAACTTATTTTAACCTCTCTCACACCCTTCCCCCCCACCACCATTTCTGCAGAGATCACTCCCTCCATTTGTCCCTTTGTTCCTCCTAGCACTTAGTGCTACACCTGTCCTTTTATCTCTTCCCTCACCTCCCTTCAGGGCCTCAAACAGTCCTTCCAGATGAGGGAACACTTCACCTGCAAATCTGCTGGGGTCTTCTGTTGTGTCCAGTGCTCCCAATGCAGCCTCTACATTGGTGAGACCTGTTGTAAATTGGGGGACTACTTCATTGAGCACCTTTGCTCCACCGGCCACAAGCTAAACTTCCCTGTGGCCAAACATTTTAAACCCTCTACCGTCAAGATGAGGCCACACGCAGGTCGATGGAGCAATACCTTATCTCCCGCCTAGGTAGCCTCCATCCTGCCGGCATGAACATCCAACTCACTGACCTCCGTTGATACCCCTGCACCCCACCCTTACCTCCATCCCTATCTGTTATTTTAGTCTGGTTCTCTTTCTCTCTCTTTTCCCTCCCTCACTGTAATCTCCCCCCAGCCCTACCTTTCTTTCTCTTTTATTTCCCATAATTCTCCACCTTCCCCCAGCCCATTTCCCTCCAGGCTATCACTTCCCAGCTCTCTACTTTATCCCTCCCCCCCACTTCTTATCCCCCCCCCCTGACCATCCAATGTTACTTCACTCCTGATGAAGGGTTTCGGCCCGAAACGTCGTTATTACTTCCTCCCATAGATGCTGTTTGGCCTGTGCTGAGTTCTGCCAGCATTTTGTGTTTTTTATTTTAAATCCAATCCTTGTTCTGTCCTGTTCATCCATGGCTGTTTCTCGTTCCCAGATAAGGCTCTTCTCAGGGTGGATGAGTATCGTCTTATATCCCATCTGTGTAGCCTCCAAGCTGATGGCATGAATGCTGATCTCTTTTTCTGGTTCAAAAAGTTACTTGCCATCTTGGACAATGACTCCCATCCACTGCATAATGTACTGGTTTAGGCACAGGAGTACATTCAGCCAGAGACTCATTCCACCAAGATGTAACACTGGGCCTCATAGGAAGTCATTCCTACCTGTGGCCATCAAACTTTACAACTCCTCCCTTGGGAGTGTCAGACCAATAGGCTGGTCCTGGACTTATTTCCACTTGGCATGATTAACTTATTATTTAATTATTTATGGTTTTATATTGCTATATTTCTTCACTATTCTTGATTGGTGCAGCTGTAACGAAAGCCAATTTCCCTCGGGATCAATAAAGTATGTCTGTCTGTCAAAAATCTTCCCTTTCCCAGACCCTCTTTTTCTATTCCCCACTCTGACCTCTTGCTGCCTGCCTATCACTTCCCCCTGGGTGCTCTCCTCCTTCTCTTTCTTCTATGGTCCACACTACTGTCTTTCAGATTCCTTTTCCTGCCCTTCATCTTTCCAACCCACCTTCTAGCTATCCTCCTTCCCCAGCCCCTACCTTTTTATTTTGGCATCTTTTCCCTTCCTTTCCAGTCCTGAAGAAGGGTTTTGGCTCAAAATGTCGACTTTTTACTCATTTCCATTGGTGTTGCCTGACCTGCTGAATTCTTCCAGTATTTTGTGTATGTTGCTTTGGATTTCCAGCCTTGTCACTTTATTGTGTTTATGCTGAGCTACATTGTTGCAGTACTGTACATTATGGTTATGATGATGCTGAAAGAGACCAATCAGTCCATTGAGTCCATGATGATACCTGGGAAGCAAAGCAAAAAGTCAGATTCCCCATTACCCCTGCAACTCATTCTCTCTCAGATATGCCCTTCCTTCCCCCTTTCAGAACTTTTGTATTTGGTATTGTATCCATTGTAATTTAATGACTAATACTTTTTAAATAAAACCTTGATAAATATTATTTTTAAGTATGTATTGTTCATGTTTGAGCAAGTTAGTAATTCTGTTTTGTCTAAACATATTTATATTTTATTCTAGATTTGTTTCTTACCACCGTGGACGCTGATGTTATTCACTTTGAGATATGGTTAAACAAGGTATTCCATAATGGTTTTGACTCTCTTAATAAATGAAGTGATTGACCAGTGGAATAAGTGACACTTAAAATCATTGGTTCATGACTCACATGACAAGATTGTCAAATAAACTGGTCAGAATGATAACTGCAAAAGCTATTATTACAAGATTTTTAAAAAATCGTATGCACTGAATTAGTAGACAAAACATAAGCAATTTTATTATTTAGTGTCCTGATGAAGGGTCTTGGACCAAAACATCGACTGTTTATTCCTCTCCATAGATGCTGTCTGACCTGCTGAGTTCCTCCAACATTTTGTGTGTCTTGCCTATGATTTAGTTAATTTAAGACGAGTAATGGTTTAAACAATAAAACAGTATGTAAACTGCTTGTAGCAGCTATTCGAATAACCTAACTCCGCTTAGAAACTAGACACGGGAGATATGATGCGACTTACATAGAGTCCAGTAATAATGTTCTAAGTCAGTACATTAATCATTAATTATTATTAATTAACAATGTTCTAAGTATTTGATTCTTTCTTAAGAACTAGCAAAACAAACAATCTTGAAATAATAAAACTAACAAAAGTAAATGTTCTTAACCGGAATTAGCGAAGTTAAGCGTTCAACAAAAAAGATATCACACCCGGCAGTGTCTAGCTGTTACTGTCCCAAACAAAGCATGAATGCATAATTAAACTCTGCTTTTACCATGCCCCCACCCATGCGACTAACTACCGTGATAAGCATAATAAAACGCGCAACCCAGAATACAATGCAGATAGAAGACAGATGCATGGCTCCTACATCCCAGCTGCCTAATTATTATACTATAATAATTGCAACTACATACTGCCAAAAATACAGGGGACATGGAATCGTAACATTCACACAAATGTCCTCTTTCTTCTTCCCAACAAGTTATGCAGTACTCATCTAGGTCAGAGATTCCCAGCACTTAGCCAGGAACAGAGTGATCTTCTGCCTCTCTCTGACAAGATAGAATCATGAAGCTTCTAGAGCTGTAACTCCTCTGACTTCTGTCTCCTTTAGAAGATAAATCTTGGTTATAAGTTGATCCAAACACTTGGTCTTGATTCATACCAATTGCACAAATCCTTTTCTGTCTGGGAAAACTTGAACTATTCTTCCCCGATCCACAATTTTCAAAGTGCTGTGTCCAACTATAAGAACAATATTTCCAGGGAGGAAATTGTGATGTATATTTGACAACTTCTGACATTCTTGTAGCTGGGTTAAATATTCCTTGATCCACCATTTCCAAAACAAGTTAGTCCATATATGACAAGCCTAAACGCCTTCCTCTTGGAACTCTCCTGGTGGAAAGGATGGTGAGATTTTCAGAAGCAACAGGATTCAAAATCATTGGAATCAGCTGGTTCTTTAGTAATCAGACAACCATTGATAATAGGCTCCAATTCACAAAGGAACATGTGAAGACCCTCTTCATCAAGATTCTGCACCTTCATGGTAGAATTGAGAACCTTCCTTATTGACCTGATCAATCTCTTCCATGCCCCTCCATGATGTGAGCCAGATGGAAGAGGGTAAAATTCCACTTAGTTTCTTTCTGAAGAAGTATATCACTGATTTGTAAATTATTCCACTTCCACCAGCTCTCAAGATACCATTTTCAAGTACTGGATTAAGTTTGAAAATATTACTGTTCCTTTTCACATTTTCTCTCCTTTGCAAACTCAAGAATTCATCTGGAAATCTTTTTTTTTTACTAAAACCAACAATCTCCAATTCAGGCTTTCTGAGCTGCTCCACTAAGAGAAAATCTCAGCCAATCTGACCTTTGGCTGACTCCATCTCCTCTCCAAAGAATGCCCTTGTTATTTGCCATCCAAGTCAGAAATATTCAATTGCTTCCTCTTCTGGCTAAGAAGTAAGCGCAAGTTCTTATTCCTAAGAATCTAAGACAGACCTCTGTCTTCCTCAAACTGGTCTAAGATGAGAAGTGATGGATACTACACATCACAATGATTCCAACTCCTTTTCAATCTGCATGACATTCTTCTGGATCATCTAGCAGAAGTTCTTCAGAACAATTGGCAGGCAACTGACATTTCAGTCTCTCTTGTTACTTTAATCTATGAACAATGGAAGCTTTAATCAGTGAAATGGAGTTGAACATCTTGCTACAAGGTTCCCGCATACTGCCTCTGCCTCCTGGAATCCTCTTGGAAACTGCAGAGCATTAAACATAAGAAATAGGAACAGGAGTAGTCCATCTGTCCTGTCAACCCTGTTCTGCCATTCAATAAGATCATGGCTAATCTGACCATGGTCTCACCTCCACCGACCTGCCTTTTCTCTATAACCCTTAATTCCCCTACTATGCAAAAATCTATCCAACCTTCTCTTAAATATATTTACTGAGGTAGCCTCCACTGCTTCATTGAGCAGAGAATTCCATAGATTCACCACCCTCTAGGAAAACCAGTTTCTCCTCATCTCCATCCTAAATTTACTCCCTCGAATCTTGAGGCTACATTCCCTAGTTCTCGTCTCACCCAGCAATGGAAACAACTTTCCAGCCTATATCTTATCTATTCCTTTCATAATTTTTATGTATCTATAAGATCTCCCCTCAATCTTCTAAACTCCAGGAAGATCGGTCTCAGGCAACACAATCTCTCCTCATAGTCTAACCCCCTCATCTCTGGAATCAACTTGGTGAACCTCCTCTGCACCACCTCCAAATCCATTACTTTCTCCTCAAGTAAGGAAACCAGAACTGCATACAGAACTCCAGGTGCAGCCTCACCAGTCCCTGTATAGTTGCAGCATAACCTCCCTGCTCCTAAATTCAATCTAGCTAAGGAAGATGTTCAAGAAAGATTTGTCATTTCACATTAGCTACATGAAGGACATCATCTCCAAAGGTTATCCCGAAGGAGTGCCAGCAGAGGATCTGGAACATAGTGATGGGAAGGTCTGGTATATTCCACATCATGATGTTTATCATCCCATAAAAGTGAAGCTTTGTGTTGTGTTTAAATGTGGAACATCTTCTCAAGGAATATCACTCAGTTGTTACAGAGGCCTGATCTGACTAATTCTGATCACCTAAATTATCTCAAAACTGCAAATCACAGGCTCCACCAGTTCCAGAATCACATTCAAGATGAAAAACAAACGTAAAAGACATGAAACATATGGTTTCATGTTCTATCCAGAAGATGTTGACTGAAGGAGTGTTGTGCGCAGGCAACATCTTGACTAGAAGGTGTCAAAAGACGTTGATACCAGGCAGTAATCAAGATAGAAGCAATGAAAAACCTTTTTCACCATTTCACTGCTGATTTGTTCTTCATTGTCTTCTGCACATTTCCTAAGAGTAAAATTGGCACAACTCAGTGATGAATTTGTTGCAGAGAAATGTACCACCATTCTAAAGTCCACCATATCTTGTTTGAGATCATCATCAGGCCACCAAAGAAACCCGAGTAGGTCTGCATCTTCCGCTGTCACCTTAAATGGATGTAACATTGAGTCAATATCCACCATGATCACTAATTTTTTTTTCTGAATCTGACATTCAACTAGTCAGATCAGGTCCCTGTAACAACTGAACATCAAGTGATGTTCCTTGAAAAGATGCTTCACAGGCAGACACAACACGAAGTTTCCCTTTTCTGGGATGATAAACATTGTGATGTGGAGTATACCAGACTTTCCCATCACTATGTTCCATATCCTCTACTGGCAGTCCTTCAGCATAACCTTTGGAGATGACATCCTTTATGAAAGCTATGTAGTCAGTGTGAAATGACAAATCTTTCTTGAACTTCTTCCTTAGATTTATGTAACTCAGAAATCTTTCTGTTATTAAGTATGTTAATATCCTTCTTTATCAGAGGTAAACTGATCTGGTAGTGACCATCCACCAGTTTTGCACAACTTGCTACCATCTCCTTGAACTTGTGATCTTCTCTTGACGAGCCAGGTTGTTCAATCTGACTGCATTCGGGGAAATCTACATTGAGATGCTGCTGCCAAAGCTGATCCAAGTTTAAAGCTGAAGTCCTGTTAACTGTTAGCTCTGGCAGAGTATAGTCTCTTCTCCTCCTTCTCCTCTACCATCCAGTTCCTAACTGGACATTGAACCCATGAACACCACAACACTTTATTATTTCTGTTTTTGCACTATTTTTGATTTATCTATTTAATATATTTACTGTAATTGACATTTAGTTTTTATATATTATCACTGGTTGCATTATACTCCTGCTGTAAAGTTAACAAATTAATTGACATACCAGTGATATTAAAGCTGATTCTGATTCCTTTCAATGGTCTATTTGCAGTCCTACCCAATATTATTCTGACTGCATAGAGTCCCTCATTAACACTGTAAATCACTGGCAATGGCTTCAATGGTTTAGGCAGATTCATCCCTATCAGCAGCTCAATTTCTGGCAAATGAGTATGCTTCAGGTGAGACCATTCCTGAAGATCCCTCTGATGAGGAGTGTTCCCTTTGTGGACAGGTATACTTGTCTGCATATAGATGCTAGGCAGGTCACAGAGGTTTACACTAAGCCAGCCACTTACAATGCTGAAACCACATCAATCCTCACAACCTTTCCTTGACCCATAGTGCGAAAGAGAATGTGTGCTCTTTTTGCTGTCAGGTTGAGCTTGTTCATGAGGCTCTGTACAGAACACTGCTATACTTACTTGATCTAGGAAAGCATAAGTCAACACTGTCTTGCTACCTTTTTTAGACTTCACCTGAACTGGAATTGTAGGAAGTTTACAGTCATGATCACCAGCCCCCCATTAGACCATTAAGTACCAGGGGGTTACTCACTGCTGTGTTTGATTATTCATTCTGTTAGAGTGAATATAAAGTACGTTGGGATGCTTGCCACCCTATACCTTGCATGAAAGGTACTTCCTGCAATCCTACCCAAATAACCAAAGCAGCCATCATACGAGGAAATCTGCAGATGCTGGAAATACAAACAACACACACAAAATGCTGGTGGAAAACAGCAGGCCAGGCAGCATCTATAAGGAGAAGCACTGTCGACGTTTCGGGCCAAAACCCTTCGTCAGACATCATTTGCTTTTAGGAAGGCAATCTTCTCATTTTGAACTTTTTTCTCCAACTGAGAACACGAATCCAAAGTATGTTCATCCTAGAAAAATTGACAAGCCAATTTGGCTGATGAGACCACTTTCAGTAGTCCTCAACTCAGTTTTAGCTTTCCTTATCACAGTAGTTACCGTGGTGGCAAAGCTGCTTCTTTAGCTTTAGAATGAATTTGTGACTTAGTTTTTTTTGCACCTTTGCTTTCTGGCCGGTGATGTAGCATCTTGTATATTCCCAGTTACTTGGTGTGTAGCAATCTTTACTTGCCTTTCAATAAAATCAGTAATGTTCGTGGAAGTAATCTTACGGTTGTGCTTTTTTTTTGCAATTTACAGGCCACTATTCTCCATTTATCCCTAAACATATAGGCAATTCCTTTACGACAATTGACATACTAGCAGGCATATGCAGCTCTCACTCATGTACTGCGCTGCTTCCATGGTGTTGCAACAGTCTCTATGGAAAAGACTGTGGTCTTGAAGAGCTTTCACATCTTCAGATTTGATATGTGGCCAAGAAAAAGCCCTTTCCATATAGGCCGCTGCAATTTGCTGCTCATTACCAAAATGCTCCTCTGGTAAAGCTTTGGCCTTTAGATATCCTTGCTTTGGGACTCCTGGTGCTTTCCAAGTGCATGAACAGCTTAAACAGCATTCAATTCAAAAGTCAGCAATCAAAATATTTCAGCGTTTCAATAGATCCAAGTGATGAACTCTTAGGCAAACATCACACTATAGAGGATACAGTCAGTGATTACCAGTGATGAACTGTGTTCCAACCTCAAATACCCAGTATGAAATCAACAAAAGTTCATTACTTGAGGCAAGCTGCTCCTGGCTTATCAATGTTGCTTCTAATTTCACTGACATGTTCAAATGCTGATGTTCATTTGGGTAACTGTCAAAATCTTTTAGTTGACAAAATGTAGTGACTATTTGAACAAACCAATACTGCATAGAGACTAGGCACGGGGGTGGGGGCGGTTAATCCTGATTGATGCATCTTCCATAGAATCCAATAATAAAATGTTCAAATTGAAGAATTGTATTAGATCTTTTATTAAGAAGCTAGCAAATCAAACAGTCTTAACGTGATAAAACTAATTAGATTAAATATATTTAAGCAGAACTAAGCAAAATTAAGCAGTCAGCAGAAAGATATCACACCCAGCAGTCTCTAGCTCTGAGTGCCCCAAACAAAACAGGAGTATGTGACTAAAATCTTTGCTTTTACCACACCCCTACCCACATGGCAAATAACCATAATGCACATAACAAAAACAAAACACAGGATACAGTAGCAAAACAGATATGTGACTCCTACACTGCTCATAGTTAAATGTTGCTTCACATCTGTGTCATGAACTTCAATAATTGTTCAAAAATTTTCTTGCTAACAGGATGGAAATTTTTCCAAAACTTCTGATCGATATGCCGTGAATCAACCTCCAAATGCCAAGAAAACTGGCCAATCTACTTTTGCAGATTTTGGTATGATTTGGTTTTTTAATGCATTTTTATAAACAGTGATTAAACATACAGTATGCTTCTCAAGTATTAAATACAGAGAAGTGGAAGTTCTTACATTGTAGTTAATATTTTGCATTTTGTTGCTATGAGAAGTAATTGCATTAAATGTTGACCTTCCCTATTGTTTTTGTTATTCAATTACCTTTACTAAACGACTGAAGAATTTTCTGTTTTTTGATCTTGTAAAATCATGAAGCTACTTAGATTTTTTTTAGAGGTCATGTAATGTGATATAATACATTCATATAGGTTTTGGAAGCATGCTGTTGGCTTGAAATCAATAAAAATAAATTCAGTGTATCAAAATAAATAATGTGAATACTACAAATGGTGGCTAACCACTGCACTGATGCCCATTTGTAAAAAAAGTAAATTGCTACCCTTACCCAGCCTAGCCCATAATGTGAATATCAACTGCCTTTTGGAATAGGAAGTTAATTCAGTTCAAGGAAAATGCTGACCTTGTCAGCAAAGGTTACATCTTGTGACTAAATTTTTTAAAAATGCCAATTTCTAATTGAGATAGCAAATCTAATATTTTTAGCTTGTAAGTTTCTTTTAATAAATATCCCTTTCTTTTATAATATTTCTAGATCTCCTTATTATCCAACCACTCAGTTGCAGAATCTGCTGCTATGCTGCAGTTAGGTGATTTTTTTTTTTGTGGTGAAAAGTTGTGTTCTGTTTTATCATGTCCCTGATATTTTCCTCAACAATAGTCATGGTGATCATTATACTAAGCCACTAAACTGAATTCCAAACTTAAGTGATAATTTATAGTCATGTATGTGTAACACCTGTATAGCGCTTTTCTTATTTTGTGTGAATGGCAGCCACACTCTTTAACAGAAAATCTATTTAGATAGGTGCTAGTAGGCCATCAGAAGCTCTAGGTACCAGAAGCAGGCAGCGGATAGAAAACACACACTTCTGGGGGGTAAATTTTTATAAAAATAGCACTATATACAAAATATTTACATGAGTAAGAACAATTCAAAATTTCAGCATTCTGTTTAGGTTCCAAATCTCAGATATTAAAAAAAAAAAAATTTCTATTTAGTTAGAATCAGTGAGCTTTATTAGAACAACCTTTATTACTCCAATTTCTCTCAGTAGATATAGTGTTATTCTCTACTTAAAGGTTTACAGACTAACCTTCCCTTTTTACTTATCCCTAGTTAGTTAGGAAACTAATTGAATTCCTAATCTCAAGTATTATGGTTAGTTTCAGTTTCAGTTCAGGTCAGGATGTCTACAAATTCAAACCTAAAAGGTAAGGTTTCATTGCTAATGTAATGATTTCTCTGTAGCAGCAATGTTTTTGTTATGACTAGAGATAACGGGGCTTTGGAATGTGGGGCTATCCAATGAGAGGGATTTTGTTCTTTCTTGTGGGTCTGGGCGAAGGGATTTCACGGTCTTTTGCCAGAGGGAGATGAAGAGAGAAGACATGAATGGAAAGAGTTGGTAGACCACTGGACAGAGTGGACTTGGAGCGAGGGTCCAAAGGTCAGCAACACTCAGAAGAGGTCAATGGTGGACAAACACCATTATCAATGAGCTCCAATGTTGTACATTAGACTGTTTCGTGAGAATGGGCCTTTCTCTTTTTTTGCTTTCTTTATTAACCATATAGTCAAATTAAGAATTATAAAGCTCAATTGTTTAATTGCAGATTGTGTACTGTTTGTTATTTCATGGTACTGCTTTGTAACTGGGGACATATTGCACAGCATCCACCCAGCCAAGATTTCTTAAGTTTAGTAGGGCCAAGGACTGTCTTCCCCTAGATTAAGCTGCAAGCTGAACCAAGAGTTTTTTTTTATTTATATATATCTTTACTCCTTTCATGACTAATTCTCCATCATCACAACTTTAAACAACATAAATCTCATTAAATAATCAGTTCTTGCAGAAAACTAAATTCAGATCCTTCAAATGAAAAATAAACTTATACATCCAACCCTATTAAATTCTCTATGTCTTGAAACATTTTGTTTCCACGCTGGTTCTTTGGTTTTGGGTGGCTTGCCATCTTGTTTCTTGGGTCGTTGGATGAAATAGTTGGTCATCCGTGGAAAGTTGATTCACAAAACCTATACAAAATAAATTACCTATATACAACAGGATTGCAATCTGTAAGTTCTTATATGCATTCTAATGCATTCTATTTCTAATTCAAATAACTCAATATCACATTGTCAGTTCCAAATATTTCTCAGTTGCATCACTACTGAACGTATTTCACGCACAAATTATACACTCGGAGCCATAAAAGTGTTTTAATTTTCCAAATCTTTTGGTATGATTTAACAAAACTAATTCTCCATTACATGGTAGAGATCTTGGACACTTGTCTCTGCCAAAATTGTCTTACTATAGCTGTTTGTTATAGCCGTAGCTTTAAGAAATCTCTTATCGATATTGTCTCCCCCTAGGGGTTTCACCCTGAGGTTTTCAAGTAAGTAGGTAGAGATACTCACTACTAATTCTACTTTTAACAGTTTATATCTTTAGTTAGTTTCTAATAGTTTGCTACATTTCTCTTGCTTATCCGTGCCTGCATCAGGCATGCCTCGTTCTCACGTAGCTTTTCTCCCCAATTTCTCTTTTATTTTAAAATTTAATAAACCTCGTTTTCATCCCTCCACAGGTGGAGCTTTCTAACATTACATTTTTGGGTTTAATTAACCTGGGTTACATAATGTATTTAACCCATTTTTCTCCCAACTAATTTGGAATTAAAACTATATCTGGAAACTGAAAATATAACCTTTATAACCTTCAGTCTTCTATGAAACTGACAGAAGGGGTATGACATAGAGGACCATTTTACATTGCATAGAAAGCATGTTAACTTGTAAGGCAGTTTTATTTTAAAGAAAGATATAAGGTCACATTATTTAGTGCAACAGAAGTTGCTCCAAAGCAGCTAAAAAGTAATTGAATAGATTTGTAATTTAAATTTGCAGTTTCACCATGGTTAGCGTGGACTCTTTGGACAGAAGGAACTGTAGCCATGCTGTTTTTCTCTATAACTCTAAATACTGTCTCCCAGTTTATAATAAATTTTGTACTAATTAACTCTGGGTCATTCATCTGATTTATTTTGAAAGTATGTTCAAAGCATTTAAGACCATGTGCAAAATCAGTGAGTGAATGTAATTTACCTCTTCAGAAATCACCTGTCATTTTATTTGTCTTTAGCGCTAGTTTAGTTTTACTAAATTCTTCTCTCATTCCTGGGCAAGACCAGTCATATGTAGAAAGGATGCTGAAAGTGGAGCATATGATTAGTCTGGCAGTGTGTTTATTATCCCATTTCTGCTGCTTTAGCTGCTGTGTTCAGCTGTAAAATTTGCACTTTTACTTGTTGAATCCAAGAAAAGATTTCAGCCGTTGGGCATTCCCCACAAATTTCTTGTAGCAAAATCAAGATGTGGGACTAGAGGTGAGAAAAATAAATAACAAGGATTTGAAGATGCATGCAAGTGCTGGAATAGGATTAGAAAAAATGTGATCTGGGGCACGCCTTGTTCCATTGAAATAATGTGGACATTTTAAGTTATGCATGGAACAGCAATCTTATAGTTCTTTTTTTACAATGAAGCTATACTGCCTTCTGCTATAGTGATTGAATCCATCACTACATCACATATTTCATTGCTCAAAACTGAGGGCAACGCTAAATTCCAAAATGTGACATAAAGGAACATTAGGCAATTTATGGCGCATGCCTCTTTCAAGCAGAGTATAATGTGCTCTTTGACAGTAACTTATCCCTGAGCCAGATTATTGATGTAACCAACACACACAAAATGCTGGTGGAACGTAGCAGGCCAGGCAGCATCTATAGGAAGAAGTGCTGTCGACGTTTCAGGCCGAGACCCTTCGTTAACACTAACTGAAAGAAAGTTTAGGAAACTGAAAAAGGACTAACTGTCCTTTTCTTTCAGTTAGTCCTGACGAAGGGTCTTGGCCCGAAACGTCAACAGTGCTTCTATAGATGCTGCCTGGCCTGCTGTGTTCCACCAGCATTTTGTGTGTGTTGCTTGAATTTCCAGTGTCTGTAGATTTCCTCATGATGGCGTTACTGATGTAACCCTCAGGTTCAGCCAGCATGTGTTTTTCTAGGGGAAGACAGCCTTCAGTCCAGATAAATTTGAGAAATTTTGTTCATGTGGATGCTGTGTGGCATGTTGCCCAGTTACAAATCCATACCACAAAATATCAGGCAGTACACCATATGCAGTTAAACAATTGAGCTTTATAATTCTTAATTTGACCATAGGGTTAGTAAAGAAAAGAGGAAAAAAGAAGAAGGTCCCTTTTAATGAAACAGTCTAATGTGCACGTTGGAGCTCTTGATTTTCTGTTCATTCATTCCCCATCGCTCTCCTCCGAGCATCGTCGACTCCCGGACCTTCACTCCAAGTCAACTCCGTCTTCAGTCTACCAACTCTCTCCACTTGCATCTTCCCTCACCAACAAAAGCCTGCAAAATTCCTTCTCTTGGGCACATAAGAAAGAAAAACACCTCCCATCATTGGCCAGCGCATATTCTATAGCCCCTGTTATCTCTAGTCATAACCCAAACACTGCAGATACAGAGAAACCATCACATTACCAGTGAACCCTTTTCCACCATATTTAGTCATGTCCTCATGACTTTGAGGTAATTCACCAACCCTTCCTGCAAAACGCAAAGTCCAACCCAGTTGTAAAAGTCAGTGACATAGCTCCCAAAGCGGTAGGGACCACACTCCGTTCTCCCGGTGCTATCTGGTGGTCTCCTAATTCTCTGAGACATCTGTTCCCCGTCAACTAACTCTTCAGGTTCCGACACTAATGCGGGGTACTTCTAGTCTACTGGGGGAGGCCTACCCTGGCCTATCACTCATGTCTAACTGTATCTTTGACCCCTCTGTCCCTTGGCCAAGCCCTGCTTCATCCCTTGCAGAGTCCCACAGCAACCCAGGCTGTCCACAGATAGCCCCCCTGATTTCACCTGACTCGGTGGGAGAAGGGCTGGGAGTCTTTTCCTCAAATGCAGCTCGTAACACCAGGTACACGGACAATGTTCGTAGACAACTCTCCCAAGCCTTCTCTCAGGCCCCCATGAGCCTCCTCACAAGAGGGGTGTTGTTCCCCACCAGAAATGAAATGCCACCCTTCTCAACAGGGTTTGGACAAACCAGCACCAACGTATCAAGGACCTCAGACACTCCCACATCGGCCTCTGAGAACTCCAGTTTCACTGACAAATAGCCTTTGTATGGATAATTACAAGCTCGGACCCCAGATGTTGAATGTTGTCAATGGTAAATGCTTCAGATACTGGTTGTAAAACGAACAGTACAACAATGTGACCTGCGACCCAATGTCGAGTGTGGCTTTAGCATAAATACCGACTAAAGCAATACACTGGAGCATGGCCCCACTAAGCCTTCAGGAATAGGGTCTTCCACTCTCAGGGGTTTCTTGATATATTGCTGGGAACATGTTCCAGCTGAGACACCAGACCGTTCCCTCACTGGGTCTTCTCTAAGTTTCCCGATGTCTCTCTCTGCTTGGGTACCTGAGGGCTCACTCTCCAAGGGGCTTCCCACTACTCTCACTCCTGCCTGAATTGTTCCTCTTCACCACTGTTTAACAGACAATACTGGCCACTCCCCCCACCTCCTCACGGAACCCTGGCCACCGGCAGCCCTCTGCGAAGTTGGTCCCCTTAGGGGTTCTCCCCTCTACCAGACCTATCATACGCGGGGTCCAGACCCGCTGTTAACACCTGGGACATCTCAGTTCTCGGCTCTGCCACAATCTTCTTTACCCCCCCCCCGGTTTGGGCTAGCTGTGGTCACTTCACCACAAGGGGCTACTACCGAGGATTGTACCCTGCTGACAGAGCCTTCCTGTGCCTCCGACACGTTCTCCTCCCATACCTCTTTGATCAGCTCAACAAAAGAGGGAGGGGGCGCATCTAATGAGACAGCCAGAGACCCCGAGCAATCAGGTCCTGGGACTGGGCACCCTTAGCTATCTGGTCCATTCTTAATTGATCCACCTCAGCCGCCTGTATGACCCCTCTGTGCCGCAAACAATTCAGCTACCTTTCTGGCTGAAAAATATAGGCAGAAAGCTTCTCCCCCTTCTCCTGCCACATGTTCTGAAACCCCATTGGGCTCCCTGTCGTGCCAAATGCGTTTTCTAATGCTTCCAAGGATATCGGCAGTGTTGGCTAAGTGGTACCGAGTTTTCACAGCTCTCACCATGTCAGCAGCCTGCCCCCTCAAACTCTCAATCGATCTCTGTTGCTTTATGTCATCAGAGCACTGCCACTCATCTAGCAACTGAGAGGTCTGCTCTGCCTCTTCCCCCCTTGGGGGTGGGTGTTATTCCAAGGAATATTCTTAGCTTCTGGTGGGGACCCTATGCCTGTGCACTGGGCCACTTATTTGCCAGAGAGGTAAGGTCTGATGCCAACTCAGAACTCTCACTCCTCACTGGGGGTGGGGTCTAATTAGACATTCCAAATCCGACCACTCTTTCCCCTCACTCCTCAAACAATAGAACCCTGTCTTTGAAGTCTCTGCCCCCAGCTACAGGATGCTCGACTTTTAACTCAGCCCACTTCGCTACACTCCCCTCCTCCATGACAGTATGGACAAGCCTCACCTGGGGCACTGATAGAAGCGGACAGTTCCACTGCTGTTACATCAGCACTCGTCTGAGCCCGCCAATTTATCAAACTTCTGCCCTGCAATCGTAACTTTGCCAGCAACTTTAACGGTACTCAAAATTCAAATTAACAATTCATCCCAGGGCCGAATATCCACCCCACTCAACACGCATGCATTAGTTACCGGTAACCCCATGCAGGTATGCCACCGCTCCATTCGTCAGCATCCATACCAGCACATACTTAAATGCACAACCCACTGGTTCAATGCTCAGGGCAATCACAAGTCATCCAACGAAACCAATCCCGAACAATACCCCCACAATTGTAATCTTCAGGTTCAGCCAGCATGCGTGTTTGTCTAAGGGAAGACGGCCTCTGGCCCAGCCAAACTTGAGAAATCTTGTTTGTGTGGATGCTGCATGATGTGTTGCCCAGTTACAAATCCATACCACAAAATATCAGACAGTACACCATATGTAACGAAAACAAAAAGAAACAGTCTAATGTGCACATTGGGGCTCACGATTTTCCGTCCCATTCGTTCCCCATCAACCTCCTCAAAACATCATCGATTTCCGAACCCTCACTCCAAGTCCACTCCGTCCTGCGGTCTACCATCTCTCTCCACTCGCATCTTCTCTCTCTTCATCTCTCGCCGACAAAAGCCATTACGTTAGCAATGAGCCCTTTCTCAGGTCGTTACATTGACATAGTCATCTGAAATTAGGTCAATTGCTAAATGTTTGCAAGTGATTTTTGGGATATGTAACTATGGGTCAGTGATTGCTTTTTTTGGTGATCTATCAAAGAGCTTGAGTGAAGAAGTTGCTAAGCTTACGCTGTTTAGTGGGAATTATGGAAAGAGAAGAGGTGGGAAAATTGAATTTTCTACTCATGCAGACACCACAATATGCACTTTAGGGAATACTGGAAGATGGGCAAAAGATATTTGGGATCTTGTAGCCAGAAGAAGAGGAAGACTAAATTTTTTATTTTCACTAATTGGGCAGACTCCTTGCTGTCCTATCCTTATTACCCACATCATAAATAAAAATGCAGCTGTTCTTTCATGGTCCACAATGCAAGCTGTGCCAAGCCTTTTTAACGAAGATTGTTGCACTTTGCCAGTCCTCACTCCACACTAGACTTTCAGCACATGTAGACTTGCAGGATGATTCTTGGGAACAAAAAAAACCTTAGATCAAATTGCTTACGATACCTGCCAGGAACCCATAGAGGAATATAGAAAAAACATGATGTAATGAAAAATTAAAGCCACCACATGCTACAGGTTAAACGATCAGACCTAGAAGTCAGACTTGGAATTGACTTTTAATGTAAACAGTTAATTTAAATTAGTGTTTCTTAACCAATTTATCCAGAAAGAAATTCTACTAATGGGTAATTTTTAATTAATTTACCAATTGCATTTCAATTTCCCAAAAAGAAAATACTGGAACTCAAGGAAATCTGAAATTAAAAGAAAAAATGCTAGAATATTCAACAATTCTAGTTACTGTATGGCAAAAATAACTGCATTCATGTATAAAAATGCTAAGCTAGCTCTTTTAAGCAATGCAGACCCAAGAAGCAGCACTTAGAATTATTTTTGGAAGATGAAACAAACATTCTGCAATTGGAAGTGTGGCTTCTGTTCTGGTAATAGATATGGAATTGTAAACCTGCTGTGAAACAGCAAGATGCTGATGAAGACATGTGACTATTTCTTTTATGTTTTACTAAAGTCGAGATTCTGCAAAAAAAACAACAAAGATACAAAAACGAATACGAATTCAACATTAAGTAGATATGTTGTTTTGTTGCTAGCCGGTGAGATTTCTGCTCCACTTGCTTATTTAGGCAATTTAAGCGTGACATTTTTTGTGCTAATTATTGGTCCCACTGAGCAGGTCTCTGTTCATCTGCAAGTGCTTGTCCCTGAGGCTTTATTTGCATTTAATTAGGAAACCTAATTTCCTGGGAACAGACTTGGTACAACAACTGCATATTGAATGGCTTAAGCATAATTCTAGACAAGTAAATAGCTTTGGAACTCCAGTGACCTGAATGACCAAGTCAGCACAGAAGCTCATTTGAAAATTAACTGAAATGACTTCACAGAAAATAGATAGTTCCTTTGTAAACAAAATAGGACATCAGTTTCTGTTGATGAGAACAGTCTAAAGTGATCAGAAAATCATTTGTTCAGACTGTTCAAGGGAACTGCCTGGAACTGAAAAGCGCTAGTCTTTGGCTCGAGAGTCTTCGGCGAGGAGGCTGAGGGAGGAGACTACGCCAGGCACAATTGGAGAGGGTGAACACATGACCGCTAAGCTGATTCAGTGTGCTACGTGCATGATGTGGGAGGTCAGGGACACTGATGGTGCCCCCGGCTGCTACAGCTGTGGAAAGTGTGTCCAGATTCAGCTTCTGAAGGAGCATGTTGTAGCACTGAAGAAAGAACTGGATGACCTCAGGTTATCTGGACAGGACCTACAGTGAGGTCGTTACACCGAGGATACCAGAAGAGAGAAAGGGTGCGACGATGGGGAAGGAAGGGATGCTTGAAGTACAGGAGACCCCAGGGGATGTACCTCTCGTAAACAGGTTCACCCTCTTGGAAGCTGTCAGGACAGAAAATACTGCTAGTCTGAGAGGCGGACAGGTCTGCGAGCCGAAAATTGGTGCAGAAGCAGAGCCGAGGAGTCAGACATCAGGAAGAGCCGTGGTAGTAGGGGACTCCATAGTAAGAGGTACGGAAAGGGGTTTTTGCGGCAACAGGAGAGATTTAAGGATAGTGTGCTGCCTCCCTGGTGCTAGGATTCAGGACATCACGGACTGATTGCAGGGAATCCTCAAGGGTGAAGGTGAACAGCCGGAAGTGGTAGTGCATGTCGGCACAAATGACATCAGGAAGAAGAGGAAGGACATTCTGCAGCGGGACTTCAGAGAATTCGGAAGAAGGCCGAAAAGCAGGACTTCCTGGGTGGTTATCTCTGGTTTGCTTCCAGTTCCTCGTGCTGGAGAGAGCAAGAACATGGAGATAATGGATCTGAATGTGTGGCTGAGGAACTGGTGCAGGAAGCAAGGATTTACATTCTTGGACCACTGGGATCTGTTTTGGGATAGGGATGAATTGTACAAAAGGGACGGGTTGCACCTTAATAGGCAGGCGACCAGCATTCTGGCAGACAGGTTTGCCACTGCAACACGGATGTGTTTAAACTAAGAAATGGGGGGGAGGGGATGAACTGGAAATATAAGGATGTAAAGGGAAAGTGAAAATAAGAGAAGTTAAAAAGGACAACAGGATCAATGGAGTAGAAAGCTCAAGAAGAGATCATACAGTATGGCCAAGTGAAATAGGAATTGACATGAAAGGAGAGGGGAGTAACGAATTAAAAGTATTATAAATGAATGCACGAAGTATAAGGAATAAAGTAGCTGAGCTTGAGGCTCAGTTGGAAATTGGCAAGTACGATGTTGGAATAACAGAGACATGGTTTCAAGCGGACAGGGCCTGCGAAATGAATATTCAAGGATATACATCTTATCGAAAGGACAGACTGACTGGCAGAGGGGGTGGGGTGGCTCTGTTGGTGAGGAATGATATTCAGTCCCTTGCGAGGGGGGACATAGAATCAGGGGATGTAGAGTCAGTATGGATAGAACTGAGAAATTCTAAGGGTAGAAAGACCCTAATGGGAGTTATCTACAGGCCCCCAAACAGCAGTCTGGATGTAGGGTGTAAGCTGAATAAAGAGTTAAAATTGGCATGTCGCAAAGGTAATGATACAGTTGTCATGGGGGATTTCAACATGCAGGTAGACTGAGAGAATCAGGATGGTACTGGACCCCAAGAAAGGGAGTTTGTGGAGTGCCTCTGAGATGGATTCTTGGAACAGCTTGTTCTGGAGCCTACCAGGGAGAATTCTAGACAATTCTAGATTTAGTGTTGTGCAATGAACCAGATTTGATCAGGGACCTTGAGGTAAAGGAGCCATTAGGAGGTAGTGACCATAATATGATAAGTTTTAACCTACAATTTGAGAAGGAGAAGGGAAAATCGGATGTGTCAGTACTACAGTTGAACAAAGGGAACTATGGAGCTATGAGGGAGGAGCTGGCCAAAGTTCAATGGAACAATACCCTAGCAAGGAAGACGGTGGAACAACAATGGCAGGTATTTCTGTGAATAATGCAGAAAGTGCAGGATCGGTTCATTCCAAAGAGGAAGAAAGATCCTAAGGGGAGTAAGGGGCGGCCATGGCTGACGAGGGAAGAAAAGGGCAGTATAAAAATAAAAGAGAAGAAGTATAACATAGCAAAGAGGAGCGGGAAACTGGAGGACTGGGAAGCTTTTAAAGAGCAACAGAAGATAACAAAAAAGGCAATACGCCAAGAAATAATGAGGTACGAAAGTAAACTAGCCAAGAATATAAAGGAGGATAGTAAAAGCTTCTTTAGGTATGTGAATAGCAAAAAAAATAGTTAAGACCAAAATTGGGCCATTGAAGACAGAAATGGGTGAATTTATTATGGGGAACAAGGAAATGGCAGACGAGTTGAACAGGTACTTTGGATCTGTCTTCACTAGGGAAGACACAAACAATCTCCCAGATGTAATCGTGGCCAAAGGAACTAGGGTAAAGGATGAACTAAAGAACATTTATATTAGGCAAGAAACGGTGTTCGATAGACTGCTGAGTCTGAAGGCTGAGAAGTCCCCGGAACCTAATGGTCTGCATCCCAGGGTACTTAAAGAGGTGGCTCTAAAAATCGGGAACGCATTGGTAATCATTTTCCAATGTTCTGTAGATTCAGCAACAGTTCCTGCTGAATGGAGGGTGGCTAATGTTGTCCCACTTTTCAAGAAAGGAGGGAGAGAGAAAACAGGGAATTATAGACCATCTGACGTCAGTGGTGGGAAAGATGCTGGAGTCAATTATAAAAGAGGAAATTACGACACATTTGGATAGCAGTAGAAGGATCAGTCCGAGTCAGCATGGATTTATGAAGAGAAAATCATGCTTGACGAATCTTCTGGAGTTTTTTGAGGATGTAACTATGAAAATGAACAAGGGAGAGCCAGTGGATGTGGTGTACCTGGACTCCCAGAAAGCTTTTGATAAAGTCCCACATAGTAGATTAGTGGGCAAAATTAGGGCACATGGTATTGAGGGCAGAGTACTGACATGGATTGAAAATTGGCTGGCTGACAGGAAACAAGGAGTAGCGATTAACAGGTCCCATTCGGAATGGCAGGCTGTGACCAGTGGGGTACCGCAAGGTTCGGTGCTGGGACCGCAGCTGTTTACAATATACATTAATGATTTAGATGAAGGGATTAAAAGTAACATTAGCAAATTTGCCTATGACACAAAGCTGGGTGACAGTGTGAAATGTCAGGAGGATGTTATGAGAATGCAGGGTGACTTGGACAGGTTGGGTGAATGGGCAGATGTATGGCAGATGCAGTTTAATGTGGATAAATGTGAGGTTATCCACTTTGGTGGCAAGAATAGGAAGGCAGATTACTATCTAAATGGAGTCAAGTTAGGAAAAGGGGAAGTACAACGAGATCTAGGTGTTCTTGTACATCAGTCAATGAAAGCAAGCATGCAGGTACAGCAGGCAGTGAAGAAAGCTAATGGCATGCTGGCCTTTATAACAAGAGGATTTGAGTATAGGAGTAAAGAGGTCCTTCTGCAGCTGTACAGGGCCCTGGTGAGACCCCACCTGGAGTATTGTGTGCAGTTTTGGTCTCCAAATTTGAGGAAGGATATTCTTGCTATTGAGGGAGTGCAGCGTAGGTTCACAAGGTTAATTCCTGGAATGGCGGGACTGTCATATGTTAAAAGATTGGAGCAACTGGGCTTGTATACACTGGAATTTAGAAGGATGAGAGGGGATCTGATTGAAACATATAAGATTATTAAGGGATTAGACACACTGGAGGCAGGAAGCACGTTCCCGCTGATGGGTGAGTCCAGAACTAGTGGCCACAGTTTAAGAATAAGGGGTAGGCCATTTAGAACAGAGATGCAGAAAAACTTTTTCACCCAGAGAGTGGTGGATATGTGGAATGCTCTGCCCCAGAAGGCAGTGGAGGCCAAGTCTCTGGATGCATTCAAGAGAGAGTTAGATAGAGCTCTTATAGATAGCAGGGTCAAGGGATATGGGGAGAGGGCTGGAACGGGGTACTGATTGTGTATGATCAGTCATGATCACAGTGAATGGCGGTCCTGGCTGTGCTGGACCTACTCCTGCACCTACTGTCTAATGTTAGACTGAAGTGATTGTAAAATAGTCACGGTATTGAGCATATAACAGATCTTTGTAATCTTCACTAGTGATTGGCTCAATTCAAGTATGTTTATTTTGGTGAAAATTAACTCTTAACTGTTCAGTAGATGTGTGTACTATTGTTCCTGGCCATCCCAGTACTCTAAAATACCATTTTAATCTGTTTTGCTGGTAAATATAAAAATCAACTTTTTAAAAACATTTGCTGACTTTATTGTTCATTCAATGCTGCCTTTTGAACAGGGGTTGCCAACCAGGGGTCCTCGGTTAATAGTAGGGGACCATGGCATAAAAAAGGTTGGGAACCCCTGCTTTAAAACATAGTGAAGAGTCACCTCTTGAACAGCTACATTCCTTATTATAAAGAGCGCTGCTGGGATGAGAGTTCCAGACTTTAGATCCAATGAATATGAAGGAGCTCCGATATATTTGCACATCGGGATGATGTGTATTTTGGAAAAGAGCAGGAAGATAGTGGTGTTTTCAAACACATGCTACCTTTGTCTTTCGTGATAGAGCATCTTCAATTGCTCACACAAATTGCTGGTGGAACACAGCAGGCCAGGCAGCATCTATAAGGAGACTGTCGACGTTTCAGGCCGAGACCCTTCGTCAGGACTAACTGAAAGGAGAGATACTAAGAGATTTGAAAGTAGTGGGGGGAGGGGGAAATGCGAAATGATAGGAGAAGACCGGAGGGGGTGGGATGAAGCTAAGAGCTGGAAAGGTGATTGGCGAAAGTGATACAGAGCTGGAGAAGGGAAAGGATCATGGGACAGGAGGCCTCGGGAGAAAGAAAGGGGGAGGGGGGGAGCACCAGAGGGAGATGGAGAACTGGCAGGGTGATGGGCAGAGAGAGAGAGAGAAAAAAAAACAAACAACTAAATAGGTCAGGGATGGGTTAAGAAGGGGAGGAGGAGTATTAACGGAAGTTAGAGAAGTCAGTGTTCATGCCATCAGGTTGGAGGCTACCCAGCCAGTATAAAAGGTGTTGTTCCTCCAACCTGAATGTGGATTCATCTTGACAGTAGAGGAGGCCATGGATAGACATATCAGAATGGGAATGGGATGTGGAATTAAAATGTGTGGCCACTGGGAGATCCTGCTTTCTCTGGCGGACCAAGCATAGGTGTTCAGCGAAACGGTCTCCCAGTCTGCATCAGGTCTCACCAATATATAAAAGGCCACACCAGGAGCACCAGATGCAGTATACCATACCAGCCAACTCACAGGTTAAGTGTCGCCTCACCTGGAAGGACTGTCTGGGGCCCTGAATGTGGTAAGGGAGGAAGTGTAAGGGCAGGTGTAGCATTTGTTTTGCTTACGAGCATAAGTGCCAGGAGGGAGATCGATGGGAAGGGATGGGGGGGACGAGTGGACAAGGGAGTTGCGTAGGGAGCCCTTCCCACCGATCTCCCTCCCCGACGCAGACTGGGAGACCGTTTCGCTGAACACCTACGCTCGGTTTGCCAGAGAAAGCAGGATCTCCCAGTGGCCACACATTTTAAATCCACATCCCATTCCCATTCTGATATGTCTATCCGTGGCCTCCTCTACTGTCAAGATGAATCCACACTCAGTTTGGAGGAACAACACCTTATATACCGGCTGGGTAGCCTCCAACCTGATGGCATGAACATTGACTTTCCTAACTTCTGTTAATGCCCCTCCTCACCTTCTTACCCTATCCCTGAGAAATATAGTTATTTGTTTTTTTTTTCTCTCTCTGCCCATCACCCTACCTGTTCTCCATCTCCCTCTGGTGCTCCCCCCTCCCCCTTTCTTTCTCCCAAGGCCTCCCGTCCCATGATCCTTTCCCTTCTCCAGCTCTGTATCACTTTTGCCAATCACTTTTCCAGCTCTTAGCTTCATCCCACCCCCTCCGGTCTTCTCCTATCATTTTGCATTTCCCCCTCCCTCCACTACTTTCAAATCCCTTATTTTCTTTCCTTTCAGTTAGTCCTGACGAAGGGTCTCAGCCCGAAACGTCGACAGTGCTTCTCCTTATAGATGCTGCCTGGCCTGCTGTGTTCCACCAGCATTATGTGTATGTTGTTTGAACTTCCAGCATCTGCAGATTTCCTCGTGTTTGATCTTCAATTGCTGAACAGTTTCAAAAAATAAAATTAATTATTACAGAATAATGGTGAATACGCTACTTCTGACCTAATGATGAAAAGTAGGTAACAACACAGCTGAAGGTGATAAGGTCTAGGAACTCCCCTAAGTAATCTCTGCAGTAATAACAAGGGTGATGGACCTCGAAAACCATCTTCCTTTGTTCAAGGTTTGAGCCATTGGAAAGACTTCTCTGATATACTTAACTAATGTCCCTTAAAGCCTCATTCAGGTAAATACTACCTTATCTCTAAAGTTCAACTGTTGTCTTTGTATTAAGTGGACTGGAGCAGAATGATTGTTGCAAAATTGAAATTGGGCGTTGCCCACTGAGATCCAACTCAAAATTTCAAGTTTTTATTTTGCATTCTGTTTTCAAGTAGAGATTAGTAATAGATGGATAAGAATGGAACCATGTGAAATATGATCCACTCGTTTGGATAACTTTATGAGTGTTCAAGGTAAATGGTCATGGATTAGCACAGTAAGGAAATAGGCCTTCAGTCCTCCAAATCCACACTAATTATTATGTACCCATCTCACTAATCTCATTTGATTCTCCCCATTTTCCCGTTGACAACCTCTAGTTTCCACAGTGGGCCCTCACAGAAGCCAATCAACCTGCTGATCCATCATCTTTGTGATGTGCAAATTAACCCAGGCAGTCGCAGGGAGAATGTACAAACTCCAGACAGACAGCATTGGAGGTTAGGATTGAAGATGACTCACTGGCGCTATGGGGCAGCACCATTAGCTGCACCGCTGTGCTTGCTGCCTCAAACTCATGCTCTCAACCAAAACACCGATTATTGATAGGTTACAAACAGTTCACTTGAGAAACTCAGCAGATGAAGCAATATTTGTCAGGGTTGTGGGGGTGAGTGGGAGATGAATTAGAATATAGTATAACACAGTGCAGGCCCTTGGCCTAAGATATTGTCTTGACCTTTATCAACCTAGTCCGTTGTCAATGTTTTGAGGTGACAGCCTGCATCAGGACTGCTCACCACTCCGTCTCAGGCCACTAACACTCTCCTTACTCTTTGATACCTCCAAGTCTCTTGTGTCAGCTTATTAAAGGAACTTAGAAAGGGATTTAAGGATAAGAGAGTGGCAGTATTTTGCAAGGATGGATTATTACATTTGAAATATTTAAGGCTCTCCAGTTTATTTCATCCTTTCTCTTTAGTGATGCTCGGTTACTTAAAAGAAGCTTGGTTTCCTCCATTTCAATTGCATCTATTATGTCTTCTGAAGTGATGATGATAGGTACAAAATATTTGTTAAGTGCCTCAACTGCTTCTTTATTCTGCACTGTATTCTCTCATGTTACCAACCTTGTACACCCACATTTTCTGGCTTTTTTTTTGTTAAAGTTTTCTCCAAATAATTTTTGATAACAATTGCTGCTTCTTCAAAATCTTATACTCCTTAGACTTACTACTTTTTAAATTCTCTTTTGGCAGCATTATAAGCTTCTTTTATTTAAGTGCCATATTTAATCTACTTAGTAAGCCATTGTGCATTCAATTTTGTAGAGTTTGAAATTCTTATTCTCCATGCTTTTTGCATGACAATATCTACATTCTCCAACAAATGTGAAAGCCATATAGTTTAATGAAAAAAGTTCAAAAAAAACCTCAAGGGGAGAAATGTGTGGAGAAAAATATTCTTACATGATTTCAATGAGTCTATTGCAGTAACTACCTGTTGCTTTTAGGAGATTAAGTCTAACTTCCGAGAAGTAGTTCAATTCACTTTAAAAGCAGCTGAGTGAAACGGTAACTACCAGACAACCCAATAACCTATTTCAGGGGTCCCTTAGTCCTCTTTGAAGTCCAAGTCAAGTCTCTTTTTATTGTCATTTCGACCATAACTGCTGGTACAGTACACAGTAAAAACGAGGCAACGTTTTTCAGGACCATGGTGCTACATGAAACAGTACAAAAACTACACTGAACAATGTGAGAACAACGCAGGAGAAAAAAGCTACTCTGGACTACAGACCCACCCAGGACTGCATAAAGTGCACAAAACAGTGCAAGCATTACAGTAAATAATAGACAAGACAATAGGCACAGTAGAGGGCAGTAAGTTGGTGTCAGTCCAGTCTCTGGGTATTGAGTCTGATAGCTTGGGGGAAGAAACTGTTACATAGTGTGATTGTGAGAGCCCGAATGCTTCAGTGCCTTTTCCCAGATGGCAGGAGGGAAAAGAGTTTATATGAGGGGTGCGTGGGGTCCTTCATACTGCAGTTTGCCTTGCGGATGCAGCATGTAGTATAAATGTCTGTAATGGCGAGAAGAGAGACCCTGATGATCTTCTCAGCTGACCTCACTATCCGCTGCAGGGTCTTGCAATTCGAGATGATGCAATTTCCGTACCAGGCAGTGATGCAGCTGCTAAGGATGCTCTCAATACAACCCCTGTAGAATGTGATGAGGATGGGGGGGTGGGAGATGGACTTTCCTCAGCCTTCGCAAAAAGTAGAGATGCTGCTGGGCTTTCTTTGCTATGGAGCTGGTGTTGAGGGACCAGGTGAGATTCTCTGCCAGGTGAACACCAAGAAACTTGGCGTTCTTAACGTTCTCTACCGAGGAGCCATTGATGTTCAGTGGAGAGTGGTTGCTCCATGCCCTCCTGAAGTCAACAACCATCTCTTGTTTTGTTCACATTCAGAGACAGGTTGTTGGCTCTGCACCAGTCCATTAGCCGCTGGATCTCCTCACTATATGCTGACTCGTCATTTTTGTTGAGGAGACCCACCACGGTCGTGTCATTGGCAAACTTGATGATGTGGTTTGAGCTGTGTGTTGCAGCACAGTCATGGGTCAGCAGAGTGAACAGCAGTGGACTGAGCACACAGCCCTGGGGGGGGGCCCGTGCTCAGTGTGATGGTGTTGGAGATACTACCTCCGATCCGGACTGACTGAGGTCTCCCAGTCAGGAAGTCTGGGATCCAGTTGCAGAGGGAGGTGTTCAGGCCCAAATAGGCTCAGCTTTCCAATCACTTTCTGTTCTGGCATTGCATAAATAAAAATAAATATTATGTATTTATTATGATTTATCATTATGATTACTTCCGTTGTTGTTTACATTGATATATAATTTACTTTCATGACAATTATTTCAAACACTTCAGTAAGTTGAAGATTTATCTCTGTTGCAGATGGAGATGGACAGCAGGAACATCTATTGCCGGTGTGCACAGATGAGAACTGCCATGAAAGTGCCATTTATCGGACTGTGCCAGGTTCTGAGAAGGTATGGCCAGCATATTAGTGCCTGACATTAATTTTAAAGAGTAGTAGTATATTTTGATATTATAATATTGAAACCACGCTGGTTTCCTTGGCTGCGCAAGTCTAGAGAATACACTCTCCGGTCCTGCCAAACCTGTGAAATTGAGACTACTCTTCTACCCCAAACCGCGGTTTGTGTAGATGCTCTGTAGTTTGCTACCCTGCTGAAACTCAGTGCCGAGAAACAACAGACAGCACACAGCATACAATTAAAGGAATTATATTTGTGAATCTTAACTGAAAGATTAGTAAAGAAAAGAAAGGACAAACAAAAAGGTCCCGTTATAATTACCGTAGATTCCAGACTACAGAGCGCACCTGATTAAAAGCCGCACGCTCTAATTTTAGAAAGAAAATCAATTTTGTACTTGTACAAGCCGCACAGGATTTTAAGCTGCAGGTGTCCCATGTTGTAATATGAGATATTTACACAGAAAGATATTACACGTGAGGATTTTTTAACTTTTAATTAAATCCGTATGGTAACATAAACAAATACATATTGCAAATGCTTTTTTTCGAACAGTGCCTGTAACACAGCTACTTTTAAATATACATACGTATCGGTAACACACAAATTACGTTGCGTATACTTTTTTGCTGAACAGTGCACGAACAACATTCCAATATCTCCTAACGACTGGTAAAAAAATATATATACTGCAGCCTACCAGGAAAAGTTATTGATCGCCTTTAACTTAAAAGCTGCATCATATGCTTTTCTTCGAGTGTTTTCCATGTTGATGAGGGTGAGTACAAATGACTGATTTACAATAATTTAATTGTGAAAGTGCGCTTGATTTATCGTACAATTTCATTGGACCTCTGTGAACTACTCATCAATTTTATTGGTCTTGCTATGATCCCAGCCCCCTTCTTTGTGAGAATCGCAAGAGAACCCGTCGAAGCGGGGGGGCGTCAGTAGACCCAGTCAGAGAGAGAGAGAGAGAGAAACGTGCTGTTACGAATCCCGTAACTGGAGAACTTACCAGCAAAGATAGAGAGGTCCGTTGAAGTCTGATGTCACTATTTTCAAACGTTTTTATTGATAAAGGGACACAAAAGTAGGGTTAATACAAACATTCAGAGACAATAGTCGCTGTTGTTATTCTGTATCCCTGGTGGGACCTGCAATTTGACACGTTTCTCTCTCTCTCTCTCTCTCCCCGACTGGGTCTACTGACCCCCCCCCCCCCCCCCCCACCTTTGGACGGGTGCTCTTGTGATTCTCACAAAGGAGGGGGCTGGGATCATAACAATACAAATTGCACGTTCCACCCGGGATACAGAATAAGGCGACAGCGACTATTGTCTCATGGAGACCACGTGAAAAGCCCTCGGGCAAGGTGGGCTGGTTGAGAGAGAGACTGCATCATCCCAACCTGACTGACACCTGCGACCCCGTGAGGAAGTATAAAGGTGAGTCTCAGGGGGACAGCCCTCAGACGCACCAAGAAGACACGAGAGGGTGGTCCCGCAGCAGCGGGAAGCCATTCTGAAGGAAGCCACGTGCGCTAGATTCCGGGATTGGAATTTGTGGCTGGAATCACAGGAAACCGCTTTTAACTAACATCGGGGAGAGGAAACCAACGTTCCCCCGATTTCACGGAAGATTCATCAAGACTCGGCAAGTTCTTTCTCTTCTCCCCCAATCTCTCTCTCTCGGTCGCCCCACGTGAAACCCAGCGATTTCCAACGGGCTGAGGCCTGCAGACTTTCTGAGTGACTTTTATATTTCCAACGGACAATCTATTAACCCCTAGACAACAGCAGAGCTCACTTAATGATGAGTATTACTATACCCGCGCTTTAGATTGAGTGTTGACGATGTGCACTATCTGAATGTATGTATTAACCCTACTTTTGTGTCCCTTTATAAATAAAACGTTTGAAAATAGTGACATCAGACTTCAACGGACCTCTCTATCTTTGCTGGTAAGTTCTCCAGTTACGGGATTCATAACAGTCTACTGTTACGAGGCAAAATGTTTTTGGCGGCATGAAAAAAAGCATGCATTAGCCGCACCGTAGTATAAGCCGCAGTGTTGCTGCAGTGTTCAAAGCGTGGGAAAAAAGTAGCGGCTTATAGTCCGGAATTTACGGTAAACAGTCAAATGTGCACCAGTTGGAGCTCAATTCGCTGATCCTTAGTCGATCCCAGCACCTGGCTCCATCGAAACACCATCTCCCCACCGGGTCATATCCTATGACTGGTTCCCTCCGGTGTCTTCTCTCTTCATCTCCTGCTGAACAGCCCCAACTCTTATTCCAAAGCACCCATTATCTCTAACCATAACTCAAACACTGCGTCTACAGAAAGACCATTACGTTAGCAGTGAAACCTTTCCCAGGGTGTTAGGGTGTTATAATATGTGCTTCGGATTTTCTCAACAATTACCAAATGGATTAAGGTACCAATTACACTAATAACAGAACAAAAAAACAAAATGTTAGAAGAATTGAATGGGTTAAGCAGCATCTTTGGAGGGAAATGATCCCTACTGTTATAATTGGTTAAAATTTAAATACATCTTTATTAAAAATAAGCAGTGTTTAATAAAACTCCTTGTACTACAGTGGAAATCAGAAGATGGTGGTAAAATCTAATAAACTTACCAATAGTTATGGGATTTAGAGGTCCAAATTTGTAGAGAGATAGCAGACATATTGAAAGAGATATAAGGTTATGATAGTAGGTGATTTTAACTTTCCACATATAGACTGGGATTGTACAGGGACTTTAGTGAAATGTGTTCAGAAAATTTTCCTTATTCATTATGTAGAGATACCAACTAGAGAGTGCGGTATTGGACTTCTCTTGGGACAGGTGACAGAAGTGTGTGTAGGGGGAGCACTTTGGATCAAGCCATCATAATTCTACTAATTTCAAGATAATTATGGAGAAGGACAGGACTGGTCCTCAGGTTAAGATTCTAAATTCAAGTAATGCCAATTTTGATGGCATCAGGTATGAATTTGGGATAGGTTTTTTTTCGGCAAAAAGATACTTGATAAGTGGAGGCTTTCAAAAGTGAAACATTGAGAGTGCAGCATCTGTATGCTGCTGTTAGAATAAAAGGCAAGGCTAGAAGCTTTAGGGAGCCTTCGTCATGAGGGATATTAATGCCCTGGTAACAAAATAGAAGGTGGCACATATAGACAGTTATGTTCAAATAAGATGTTGAGTATAAGAAATGCAAGAGAACACTTAAGAGAAACCAGGAGGGTTAAAAGAGGACATGAGGCTGCTCTTGCAGACAAACTGAAAGAGGATCCTAAGGATTTCTATAGCTGTATAAGGGATAGCAAGGAACAAAATTGGTCCTTGTGAAGATCAGCATGGTCATCTATGCATGTAGCTGAAAGAGGAGGGGGAGGAATGAATTTTTTACATTGTCTTTACTCTGGAGACAGACACAGAGACTATAAAACTGAGGGAAAAGAGTAGTAAAGTCACTTAGATTCTGCACTTTGCAGTCCTCTAAATGACCTTTGCTGTATTCCAGAGATTCCTGTACTCATTTTTAACAGGATATGTCTAATTTAAAAGCCATGTTCTGCTATATTCCCTTATATAGCAGATCCTCTCCAAAGGTAATGACTACAAGAAGAAAGATAATTTAATAACATTCCAGTTCTTTGTTCTCTTGTAATATGGTAGATGCAACACTGATGGCCAAGACTACAAGAAGTTGTTGAACTGAAGGCACAGCATTGATACCTCAACCAGAAGCAAGTTTATTTACACTGTCCTATATGACATGAAATTTGTTGTACACTGAATACAAAAACCTAAGACTAATACATATTACAAAATAAATAGTGCAAAAGGATAAATGAGTAACACACATTGCTGGAGGAACAAAGCAAGTCATGCAGCATCTATGGAGGGAATAATGAAGTAGTATTCATGGATTCATAGACCATTCAGAAATCTGATGATAAAGGGTGAAAAGTTGTTCCTGAATCACTGAGTGTGTATCTTCAAGTTCCTTGAACTCCTCCCTGATGTTAATAAGAAGAGTTCATGTCTCAGATGGTGAAGGTCCTTAATGATAGATGCTGCTTTCTTGAGGCACTGCCTCTTGAATGTATCCTCCATTGTGGAGAGAGTTGCGCTCATGCTGGAGCTGTCTGAGCCTACATTCCTCTGCAGCCTCTTGTGACCCTGGGCATTGGAGGATTTGTTTCAAGCTGTCATGCAGCCGGTTAGAATGTTCTCTATCTATAGAAATTTGTAAGAGTCTTTGGTGCTATACCAAATATGTTCAAAATCCAAACACAGTACAGTCAATGGCATGATTTCCATGTGATTGCCTCAATGAGCCTAGGACAGATCCTCAGAAATGTTGACACCCAGGAATTTAAAGCTGCTTAACCTTTCCATCAGTGACCCTTCAATGAGTCCAGATCCTTGCTCAGACAAGGGTTAATTCTAGCCATAACCAACTTATTGAAGTATTTTATTACAGTAGATGTGCGTGCTGCTGGTCAGTAGTCGTTGTGGCAGCTTGCACTACTCTTCTTAGTCACCAAAATGATTGTTGCCATTTGAAGCAGGAGAGAATCTCAGATCACAACATTGTTGAAGATGCCCTTGAACGCTCCGGCCTTTTGGTTGACACAGGTTTTCAGTACACTGCCAAATACACTAATGTCGTGACCTGACACCTTGCACAAGTCCACCCTCTTGGGCATCAGCCTCAGAGATAGAGATCACACAGTCACTCGTGTTTTGCATGCGTGTAGTGTTATTTTCTCTTTCAAAGCTTGTATAAAAGGCATTGATTTATTGGGGAGTTAAGCATAACTGCTGCTTATGCTGTTTGGCTTCACCTTATAGGAGGTAATGACAGGCAAAGCCTTGTATAGCCAATTGTCTCTATAATTTCATATGAAATTGCCTTTTCATTCTCAAGATGTCCTTCCATAAGTTGTACCTGGACCTCCTGTAGGGTTCTGGATCATCAGAATTGATCACTGCAGATCTATCCCTCAGCAAGCTGCAAATCTCCTAGTTCATCCAGGGCTTTTGGTCTGGGAAAACTGGTATGACCTCAAAAGTGCATACTTAACTAAGCAGGTCTTGTAGAAATCATTGTTGGCTGCTGCATATGCTTTCAGATCCAAAGATTAATCACTGACATGATCCTGCCCACCAATTCAATGCAGTCCTATAAACACTCCTATGCCTCCCTTGACCGTACCTTTACAGTCCTCACTACTGGTGCTACGGTCCTTGGTCTTTACCTATCTGCCTGAAGTAGTACAGCCAAGTGATTGGACTTGCCAAGGTGCAGACATGGGAAGGTACAGTAAGGGTACTTGATGGAGGTGTATCAGTGATAGAGTCTGTTGGCTCCTTGATTCATGTTGGTGTTTCTTCATCAGGGACTTCAAGCCGGGCTGGTTGAAGTCACCCGCAATGATTTCAAAGGCATCGGATTGCACTATCTCATAGCTGTTGATCACGGTGCTCAGCTCCTCCAGTTCCAGCCTGACACTTGTCAGGGGTGGAATGTACACCATATCTAGGATGATAGCAAAAGAACTCCCTTGGAAGATAGAACGTACAACACTTGATCACCAGATGTTCCAGGTCAGAGATCAGGACTGAGACAGACTGCTGCTTCTGAGAACCACTATGAGTTAATCATGAAGCAAACGAAACCAGCTCTGCTTTTATCTGATGTCATCATCCAGTCCATACAGTGGATTGAGCAGCCCTCATAATGGAGTGTTCTGTCTGGATTGCTAGGAGTGACATTTGTCTCCGGAAAGTAGAGTACACACAGTCACTGATGTTCCTCTGGTACTGCAACTTTGCCCTGAGGTCTTCAGTTTTATTGTACAGAGTCTACATATGAGCCAGGAAAATGTTGGGGAAGTGGGGAGGGGGGGGGGAGGAGGTGGGCCCTTATGTTTCAGTTTTACCTGCAGCATGTTTTTCCCCAGCAGCCATGTTTTCTGCACTAGCTCCTAGGTGTTCTGGTGTCCCTAATCTGTCAGTTCTGAAGATTGTTCTTTTCAATGACTGGAAATGATGTACTTACTGTGGTGTCTACAGCTGCAGATTTCAGCTGTAGTATTTTTAAACAGGTATGATTGATGCATATAAAAAATTTCCTCCATTTTTTTTTCTATATTACATTGTCTTCATTTGTTCTTACTCAGGAGATGAAAAGAATGCTCCTACTTCTTACCCAGATTTAAGCAGTTATGAAACAACCTGTTGTCAGCGGTATCTGGTGAATTAAAACATGTTCGATTGCATGTAATCCTGGGTAGCAAAGCCTGGTTTATTAAATTGTAACATTTTTTTTCTGCATCTGTCATTAGAATGCTGAGTATAATTTCCATAAAACCGTATGTCAGTTTAAGGCCCATTCCTTATCAATGTGGTATGGAGTTTGGCTTGTTTTTAATGCTTTTTGATGATGTGTTCCAGTTCAAATCTGTTTTCCTAAGCATGAATACACAAGATATAATTAGCTTTTTGCAGCAATATTATAAATAAAACAAACATAAACAAAAGTTAACATGAACTTAAATTAGCTTAATGAAATTGGTTTCTCAATATGGACCTGTATGTTCCAGATCATCTTCAAAGTTAAGGGAAACATTATAACACCAACTTGGTAAATTTAACAAGTATTAGAATTCTAAAGCTACGAAGTGTTTTGTAGACTGACCTATAAATATTGTGCAATGGTTTGGATTCCACCAGCAGCAGGGTAGCAATGGTACTCACTGCTATCCTCACTAAAAAAGGTAAACACAACATACCTGCTGAGTTCCTCCAGCGTGTTGTACATCTCACTGAAAGGGCTTGCCACAAAGATCGGGCAGACACTGATGCATGAACTTCCAGTGTTGATTATTGACAGGCATCTACTCATTTGGATCTCTGGCATCTGGCAGCTGTTGATATCATGAACATGACAATCAATTCTGTGAAGGAACTGCCACAGGCAATTAAGAGCTTAAAGCATTTTTGATCTAATATTATAAAATATTTTACAGATCAGTAAAAAAAAATTGGAAGAACTGATTGAGATAGGAAATGAAATATAAATTCTTTGCAAAGTTATTTTATTTTAAAATCTACTATAATTGAAATGTTTATGTGAACAAATTATAATTATGTAAAATAGTTTGTATTAAAAGATTACTCTAGGGACCCAAGAAATCTATTAACAAAAAAAAATGTGTTTGTATATCTTTAAAATCTCATTCAGAGCTCATGCAACAAAGCACACTATTTTCAGCATATTTTCCTTTGTAAATACCTGAAGCTCATTTCAAGTTAAGTTGATTTCTCATGACACTGTTGAAGGCAGCAAACTATGTAGCATGTGAAGGTAGCTTGATATTATGTTCCTGATATCCTTGTAGTTGGAGGAAATCAAAATCATCATGGTAAATAATACAGCTATAAAATACAGGACCAGGATTTTGTATTGGCTTTTTTTTTTGCTGTTATATGAAGCCCACTGAATCTGTTCAAGTGGGAAAATGCTGATAGATGAAAGACCATTTCAAGTTCACAGGCAGCTGCAGATGGATAAACTTTGGCATAGCTGGCTTGTCTAAGGGTAATTGGTGCACATTTAGACCCAAACCTTGGCATAGCTGACTTATCTAAGGTTAATTGGCTCACATTTGAACTTAGATGACATGATAACAAGGAAGAAACATGGTGCTGGTGTCCAGAAAACAAGGGGGGCATGGATTCAGCAGCAGAACAGGGACAGATCGTGCAGCTGATCAGCACACAATGATGATAAATAATAGCTTGCTTGGATTTTACAGCTGGAAGATGAACCAGGCTAAAAAGTCAGGTTTTAAAACAATACATCTGGCCCAGAATGACTACCAGTCTATGTGTAGAGCAATTTACAGGAGATCAGTGCTGAGCCTGTAAGTATGTTCGGGCATTTAGAGGTCAGGGAGGAGGAAGTGTTGGGTCTCCTAATGAGAATTATGGTGGATAAGTCCCTAGGGTTTGATGGGATTTACCACAGATTATTGAAGAAGGCAAGGGACGAGATTGCTGGGGTCTTTACCAGTATCTTTGTGTCCTCTCTAGGCACAGACAAGGTCCTGGAAGAATGGCGAGTGGCTGATTTGTACCTCTGTTTAAGAAAATCCTGGGAACTATAGACCAGAGAGTCTCTCAAGTCAGTTGTAGGGAAATTACTGGAAAAAATTCTTAGGGAGAGGATATATGGCCTAATTAGGGGGAGCCAGCATGGCTTTGTGTGGGGCAGGTTGTGTCTTACCAACTTGACTGAGTTTTTTGACAAAGTAACGAGAGATTGATGAAGGTAGGACAGTGGATATTGTCTATATGGATTTTAGTAAGGTGCTTGACAAAGTCCCTCATGGGAGGCTAATCCAGCAAGGGGTACACAGCAAATTGGCTGTTTGGTGTCAGAACTGGCTTGCCCTTAGAAGACAAATGGTAGTGGTTGAAGGACTTATTTGAGCTGGAGATCTGTAATTAGTGGTGTTCCACAGGCCTCCTCTACTGTCAAGAATGTCAATCCATGGTCTCCTCTACTGTCGAGATGAAGCCACTCTCAGGTTGAAGGAACAACACTTTATATTCTGTCTGGGTAGCCTCCAACCTGATGGCATGAACATTGATTTTTGTAACTTCCATTAATGCCCCTCCTCCCCTTCTTACCCCATTTCTATTTATTTATTTATGTATTATATATTTTTTCTCTTGTTCTCTCTCTTTCCCTCTCACAATAACTCCTTGCCTGTTCTCCATCTTCCACCAGTGCTCCCCTCCCTCTTTCTTTCTTCCAAGGCCTTCCGTCCTATGATACTCCCCCTTCTCTAGCCTTGTATCCCTTTTGCCAATCAACTTCCCAGCTCTTAGCTTCATCCCTCCCCCTCCTGTCTTTCAGGTCTCCCCCTCCCCCTCTCACTTTCAAATCTCTTACTGCCTCTTTTTTCCCATTAGTCCTGACAAAGGGTCTTGACTCGAAACATCGACTGTACTTCTTCCTATAGATGCTGCCTGGCCTGTTGTGTTCCACCAGCATTTTGTGTGTGTTGCTTGAATTTCCAGCATCTGCAGATTTCCTCGTGTTCCACAGGGATCTGTGCTGGGACCTCTGCTGTTTGTGATGTATGTAAATTACTTGGATGAAAATATAAGTGGGTGGGTTAGTAAGTTTGCAGATAATACAAAGATTGGTGGAGTTGTGGATAGTGTAGAAGACTGACAAAGAATACAGTGCACTATAAATCAGTTGCAAATATGGACAGAGAAATGACAGATGGAGTTTAACCCAGATAAATGTTGCACCTTGGTAGGACAAATGCAAGTGGACAGTACATTGCTAAGGGCAAGATCCTTAACAGTGTTGCTGAGCAGAGAGGTCTTGGGATCCAAGTTCATAGCTCCATGAAAGTAGCTTATACAGGTCAATAAGGTGCTTAAGAAGGCTTATGGAATGCTTGCTTTTATTAGTCGAGGCAATGAGTTCAAAAATCAGGAGGTTATGTTGCAATTTTATAAAACTCTAGTTAGGCCATGTCTGGAGTATTGCATACAGTTCTAGTTGCCCCACTACAGGAAGGATGTTGGTTGAGGCTTTGGAGAGGGTGCAGTAGAGGTTTATTAGGATGCTGCCTGATTTAGAGAGCATGAGAGGCTGGATAAATTTGGGTTGTTTTCTTTGGAGTGACTGAGAGGAGATCTGGTAGATGTTTATAAGATTCTGTGATGCATAGATAGATGAGGCAGGGAGTATCTTTTTCCCAGGGTAGAAATGTCTAATACCAGAGGGCTTGCAGTGAAGGTGAGTGGGGTTAGGTTCAAAAGGACGTGGGGGTAAGTATTTTTTTACACAGAGAGTGGTGGATGCCTGGAATGCACTGCCTGGTATGGTGATAGAGACAAATACATTAGAGGCTTTTAAGTGACGTTGAGATAGAGGAAAATGGACATTGTGTAGGTAGGAGGGATTAGTTTTTGAAGATTTTTTGATTTACTTTTTAACTGGTTCAGCACAACATTGTGGGCCAAAGGATCAGTTCCTGTGTTCCTCTTCTATTGGCTATGTTTTAAGTGATATGCCATAGTGGTAATTATAATTCTAAAAATAATAGTAATGGTTCACAAAGAATCTAATAAGAAAAAATTATGCCTTTGTATGCTCTTAACATCTCATTCAAAAGATTAATCATTCATATTGTGATAAATTACTACAAAGCATAAAAATTGTTGTAGACTTATCCCACTGAGGCACTAACAGCACTAGGGCTTTTGCTTTAAATTTCATGCTTGCAGAAATCCAAAAACTATTCTTCTTTACATGGCACAAGGATGGTGATTGCCAATCATTTTACCGTCATCATTACTGCAAAAATATAGGCCAATATCTTGTTATGAACTATTTCATCTGGTCTTATCTACTTTAGAGAGAAACCCTGAGCCGAAGGACACTATCAGAAGAAAATGGGTGAAAAGTACTATCACTAAATAATTTAATTTGATTATCACAAATCTATAGCAAATTACTTTCAATTAGGCATGTGATGGAATCTACTTCTAGTTTCTGGGGTGGACTGATTTGCACTATGAGTAGATTTGCAATTCAGGAGGAATTTCTATTCCCTGATTATTGATTTACATTATTTTTGACTTTCTGTCTATTACAACTTGTTTGTGATTGTTTCTCGAATCTTTACCAGACTTTACAACCTAATTTATTGCCTTCAGTTTGAAAGTCCATGTTGCAATATAAAATGTGTCGCAGATTCAGTCTATCAGGTCAAAACATAAAATGTTGGAAATACTCAGAATGTCAGGCAGGATCTGTGAAAAGATAAAGAACCTTTCAAGGGATGACCTTTTGTCAATAGAAGGAAAAGCTAGAAATGAAGCAAGTTTAAAATAGTCAAGAGAACACAAATGAGGATCTATGGTTAGATAAGTAGATAACTGATTAGTCACACATACCCTAGTGTTTGGTATACTTTGAATTATCTAGGTAAAGCAGCCCACAGTTGCACAGTATTGATACCTAGTTACCTTGCAGGATTTCATTGCTTATTTTTATTCATATGATTTAGAGAAAATAATTTATTTTGTTGCCAAGTGTTGCTACCTTCAGCTGAGATAATCTTTATTCAAACCTGATTAAATACAAGAAAGTACTTGAGAGAAATTTAAAATAGTAATATATCATTCTTCTAACTATACAGTTAGCAGCAGAGCATTGTGTCATTATTTTGTCATTGTGTAATAGAAAAGTAAAATGAAAACAAATATGTCAGAAATACTCAGCCAGCAGTGGAAGAAACAGTTGATGTTTTGGTTTAAAAACTCTTCAGCAGTACTTGAAAGAAAACAAAAGAAGTTACCTTTGCTACAGAGAAGTTGGGGGAGGGACATTGTCTGATAGGGTGAAGCCAGGTTTACCTTTGGGAGTAAGCTGTTTAACAAAGTTATCTGTCCATTGAATAAATGAGAACAGCTGGAGAGTGAAAACATAGGCAAAAAATGCATTGATATAACAGGAAAAGCAGGAAAGACATGCCCAGGTGATGAAAAAACGGAAACAAGCTAAACAAGCTGAGCGGCAGATGGTCATCTGATATAGTCAGAGAAATCAAGTTAACTGAAGTTGTAAAATATTATTAATATTGAAGTCTAGAAGGTTACAAATTGCCAGACAGAAGATTAGATGGTATTCCTCAGTCTTCTGTTGATCATCATTGTAGCAATGCGGGAAGCCACAGAACAAACAGGTCTGAGTGGGATGTAGAACTAGTGGCTGGCAAAAGGAATCACAAAGTCACCCCTATTGACGGAGAGCAGTCAACCAACCTGAGATTGATGTCTCCATTGTCAGAGATCACTTGGTGAACAGCAAAGTTAATATGCTACGTTGGAAGTGAACTCCTAGGATTGTGTGAAGGGAAGAATGAACCATGGAGTGTCGTAAGAAGGAAGCTGGCTTTAGAGTATGGAAGAATTGACCAGGAGTTGTGCAGAGGAGAAGGGAAGATGAACCTGCTCATGGTATTTCTTCAAAGGAGGCAGAAATTGCACAGAAAGGTCTGTTGAATGCTGAGGCTTCTGGGTTGGAAGGTGAGGACCAGGATAACCCTATCATTGTTCTATCCTGGAGGAAATCAGATGAGAATCCTTCTGCAATGGAAATGGATGAGATGTGTACAAAGGCTTTATTAACAATGGTAAAGGGGAAGTTGTGGTTCAGGAAGAAAGAGATCTCTCGGAAGCATCTAATCATCAGTCTCATTATCAAAGATTTAAAGTACATTTATTATCAAAGTATGTATGCAGTGTACAACCCTGAGATTCATCTTCCACAGACAGCTACGAAACAAAGAAAACCAAGGAACCCGCTCAAAGAAAAACATCAAACCCCCAACACACGTAAAAAGAAGAAATCATGCATACAGCAAAAAACAAAGAATATAAACACAACAAACCATAAAGTCAGCAAAAGACTTCATTATTATTATTCAACCAGCTCAGTTCAGTCCAACCCAGTGCTGTATCTTCAATATCTGCGAACCACAGAACCAGTCCACCCTGATCAAAATCCCACCAAATACTAAAACACTAGAATACTACAGCACAGTACAGGCCCTTCAGCCCTCGCTGTTGTGCCAACCCCTATATTCCTTAAAAAAGTACTAAACCACACTACCCCGTAACCCACTATTTTTCTTTCATCCATGTGCCTGTCCAGGAGGCTCTTAAATACCCCTAATGTTTTAGCCTCCACCACCATCCCTAGCAAGTCATTCCAGGCACTCACAACCTTCTGTGTAAAAAAGCTTACCCCTGATGTCTCCCCTAAGCTTCCCTCCCTTAATTTTGTACATATGGCCTCTGGTGTTTGCTATTCGTGCCCTGGGAAACAGGTGCTGGCTATCCACCCTATCTATGCCTCTCATAATCTTGTAGAGCTCTATCAAGTCCCCTCTCATCCTTCTACGCTCCAAAGAGAAAAGTCCCAGCTCTGCTAACCTTGCCTCATAAGACTTGTTTTCCAATCCAGGCAACATCCTGGTAAATCTCCTCTGCGCTCTCTCCATAGCTTCCACATCATTCCTATAATGAGATGACCAGAACTGAACATAATACTGTAAGTGTGGTCTCACCAGAAATTTGTAGAGTTCCAACATGACCTCTCTATTTTTGAACTCAATCCCCCTACTAATGAAGCCTTTCATCCCTTGGGCCTTCTTAACTATCCTAACAACCTGTGCAGTGACCTTGAGGGATATATGGATTTCAACCCCCCCAAGGTCCCTCTGTTCATCCACACTCTTAAGTAGCCGACCATTAACCCTGTATTCAGCCTTCTGGTTTGTCCTTCTAAAATGCATCACTTCACACTTACCCAAATTGAGCTCCATCTACCACTTTTCTGCCCAACTCAGCATTTTGTCTATATCCTCTTGTAACCTTCGACAACCTACAGCTCCAACCACAACTCCTCCAATCTTTATATCATCCGCAAACTTACTCACCCATCCTTCCGCCTCTTCTTTTCTTTTTCAATCTTTTTATTATTATTATTAATAATATCAACATAATAAGATTAATACATAGATAGTGGGATTACAAACTTACAAATTTAAACAACATGAAAGGATACACAAGCAATAGTTACAATATAATTAAGTCTTCCCAAATCATGAATGATACAAGTAACATATAAACAAAGCAAAACTAGGTTATATCATAATATATATTAAAAAAAAACAGAAAAGAGAAAAAGAAAAAAAATTATGCTAGAAAAACTAATCTAACAACCTAATAACTAATAAAGAGAAAAAAAGAAGGAAAAAAAAAGAGAGAAAAAAGAATAATAATGAAAAATGGGCTGTTTATCATATCTATTAAAAAAAAATCATCAGTGTCGCCAACTCCAATCCTCTCAACATATGTATAATCAAAACTGGAAAAACGAATAGGTTTGGAACAGGGTCGCATTACATCATATGAAAATATTGAATAAATGGTCTCCATGTCTTTTCAAATTTAATAGAAGGGTCAAATACAACACTTCTAATTTTCTACAAATTTAGACATAACATAGATTGAGAAAGCCAATGAAATACGGTAGGGGGATTAATTTCTTTCCAATTCAACAAAATAGATCTTCTAGCCATTAATGTAAGAAATGCAATCATTCGACAAGCAGAAGAAGATAAATGGATTGAGTCCATCATTGGTAAAAATTGCAGTAATAGGATGAGGTTGTAAATCAATGTTCAATACCGTGGAAATAATATCAAAAATGTCTTTCCAATATTTTCTCAAAAGCGGACATGATCAAAACATATGAGTTAAAGACGCTATCTCAGAATGACATCTGTCACAAATAGGATTTATATAGGAATAAAAACGAGCCAATTTATCCTTGGACATATGAGCCCTGGGCACAACTTTAAACTGTATTAATGAATGTTTAGCACATATAGATGATAAATTGACTAACTGAAGAATTTTATCCCAATTCTCAATAGGGATAGTAAGGTTAAGTTCTCTTTCCCAATCATTTTTAATCTTATAGAAGTGCTCTGAATGTATTTTCATAATTATATTGTAGAGTTTTGATATTACACCTTTCTGAGAAGGATTTAGTTCTAACAAATTCTCCAAAATACCTGAAGACTCAAGATTTGGAAAGGTAGGAAGTACAGTATTTAAGAAATTCCTAATCTGTAAATATTTAAAAAATGAAATCTAGGCAAATTATGTTTATTAGATAATTGTTCAAAAGACATAAAACAATTATCCAAAAATAAATCGGAAAATCGTAGTAATCCTTTAGTCTTCCAAGCTGAATAAGCTTGGTCTATAATAGGATAAAAAAAGAAATTGGATACAATAGGAATAGTTAAAACAAACTGATTCAACCCAAAAAATTTCCGAAATTGAAACCATATACGTAAAGTATGTTTAACTATCGGATTGTCAATTCGTTTCTGCAATTTAGAAAGAGCAAAGGAAAGAGAAGACCCTAAAATAGAACCCAATGAAAATCCTTGTACAGATTTAGTTTCCAGGTTCACCCAATGAGGGCTAAAAGATAAATCCCAATCCTTTAACCAACATATCAAATATCGGATATTAACTGCCCAATAATAAAATCTAAAATTAGGCAATGCCAATCCACCTTCCTTCCTTGCCTTCTGTAAATATTTTTTACCTAATCTAGGATTTTTATTCTGCCATATATATATATATATATATATATATATATATATATATGAGGAAATTTTTGAATCAACATTAGCAAAAAAAGATTTCAGAATAAAAATTGGTACCGCTTGAAATATATATAAAAACTTGGGTAAAATAATCATCTTAATAGCATTAATCCGACCTATCAGAGATAAAGATAATGGTGACCATTTAGGGAACAAACATTTAATCTGATCAATTAAGGGTAAAAAATAAACCTTAAATAACTCCTTATAATTTTTTCTAATCTTAATCCCTAAGTATATAAAAGAGTCATTAACTTCCGACTCTTCATCCAGGTCATTTATAAAAATCACAAAGAGCAGGGGTCCCAGGACAGATCATTGAGGCACTCCACTAGTCGCTGACATCCAGGCAGAATACTTTCCTTCCAGTACAACCCTCTGCTTTCTTCTTCTATGCCAATTTCTTTATCCAAACAGCCAAGATTCCACTGTTCCCATGCCTCATGACTTTCTGGATGAGTCTGTTGTGGGGGACCTTGTCAAATGTCTTGCTAAAATCCATGTAGACCACATCTACCACCCTACCCTCATCAATTTCTTTTGTTACCTCTTCAAAAAGCTCAATTAGGCTCGTGAGGCATGGCCTTCCCTTCACAAAGCCATGTTGACTATCCTTGAGTAGACTGTACTTCTCCAAATGCTCGTAGATCCTATCCTTAAGAATCTTTTCCAATAGTTTGCAGACCACAGACATAAGACTCACCGGTCTATAGTTCCTAGGATTCTCCCTATTTTTTAAACAAGGGAACTACATTTGCCATTCTCCAATGATTCAAAGATCCTAGCTACTGCTCCAGCAATCTCTTCTCTCACTTCCCACAGCAGCCTGGGGTATATCACATCTGGCCCTGGGGACTTACCAACCTTGATGTTTTTAAGAAGATCCAACACTTCTTCCTTAATCTCCACATTGTCCAGCACGCAAGTCTGTTCTATTTCAACATCACCCTGATCAAGGTCCTTTTCACTTGTGAATACTCTTCTGTTCTTCACATACACATAGAACGCCTTGGGGTTCTGCTTAATCCTACATGCCAAGGCTATCTCATGCCCCCTTCGGGCTCTCCTCAGTCTTTTCTTAAGCTCCTTCCTGGCTACCCTATATTTCTCATGAACCTCTCCTGCTTCTTATATCTAACATATGCTTCCTTCTTCCTCTTGACAAATTGCCTCACATGTTTCGTCAGCCACAGTTCCCTTTTCCTACCATTTTTTTCGTTGTCTCAGTGGGACAGACCTATCCTGAATCCAGCACAAGTGGTCCCTAAACTTCCTCCACATTACTTCTGTGCTTTCACCCTTGAACATCTGTTTCCAATTTACTCTTGCTAGTTCCTACCTCATCCCTTCATGGTTAGCCCTTCCTCAGTTAAGTACTTTCACATTTTGTCTGTTTTTATCCTTTTCCATAGCAATGCTGAAGCTAAGGGAGTTGTGGTCACTCTCACCAAAATGCTCCCCCCACCAAGAGGTCTGCCACCTGACCAGGTTCATTACCCAGAACTAGATCCAGTATGGCCTCTCCTCTTGTCGGCCGGTCCACATACTATGTCAGGAATCCTTCTGGAACACATCTGACATATTCAGCCCCATCTATCCCCCTTGAAGTCAGGAGGTGCCAGTCAATATGAGGGAAGTTGATATCACCCATAACTACAACCTTGTATTTCCTGCACCATTCTTAAATTTGCCTGCTTATCTGCTTCTCAGTGTCCCGTGAGCTAATTGGGGGCCTATAGCCTACTCTCAGCACAGTGATTGATCCCTTCCTATTTCTGACTTCCACCCACACCAACTCAGTGGACACTCCCTGTGCAGCATCCTCCCTTTCTATAGTCGTGATACTATCCCTGACCAGTAATGCTACTCCCTTCCTTCTCTACCTCCCATCCTATTCCTTTTAAAACACCTAAACCCCAGTACCTGCATCAGCCAATCCTGCCCTTCCTCCAGCCAAATTTTAGTAATGGCTACATCGTAGTTCCATGTACTGATACATGCTCTAAGTTCATCCCCTTTATTCCTAGCGTTGAAATAGACACATTTCAACCCCTCTAATTGGCTACATTTATGTTTTGTCCCCTGCCTGTCCTTCCTCACCAACTCAAAACACACAGCATCATGCCCTTGTCCTTCTACCCTAATCTCTGCACTCACATTCTGATTCCCACCCCCCACCAAACTAGTTTAAACCCTCCCCAACAGCTCTAGCAAACCTGCCCGCCAGGATATTGGTCCCTTTCCAGTTCAGGTACACCCTGTCCTTTTTGTACAGGTCAGACCTTCCCCAGAAGAGATCCCAATGATCCAGAAATCTGAACCCCTGCCCCCTGCACCAACTCTTCTGCCACGCATTCATCTGCCATAACTTCCTGTTCCTACCCTCACTGTCTCGTGGCACAGGCAGCAATCCCGAGATTACCACCCTTGAGGTCCTGCTTTTTAACTTCTTTCCTAACTCCCTATATTCCTTCTTCAGGACCTCATCCCTACTCCTGTCTAGGTCATTGGTCCCCATGTGGACCACGACATCTGGCTGCTCACCCTCTCTCCTGAGAATACCGAGAACTTGATCCGAGATATCACGGACCCTGGCATCAGGGGGGCAACAGACCATCTGGGATGTCCAGACCTCTGGACTGCCCTATCTACTGCCTCCATTACCAACTCCTAAGTTAATGAAAGAAACTTACCCAGCCTTACCTCACTGGGAGCAAGCTTGTCCTCCACCGCTTCTCGCCAAAGCCGCTCGAGCCAAAGCCTCAAAGCTCCACTCCTTCACTGGCCCACTCTGTTTCAGCTACCTCTCTTTTTATTTGTTGAGCTTTTCAATTTTCGATGACTCAATCTTTCTGCTGAGTCAGAAATGGCAACAAAAAAAGATTCAACTAGGAACACAACATAACATACACTATTGAGTCCAGTTCACAAATCGTGTCTATTAAACTTTGCCCAAGACTCAGGACCCAGGACCTCGACAGCATCAATTGAGCAAGAGTGGGAGAGAGAGAGAGAGAGGACATTCGTACACTGGCTCCTTCCTCTGGAAACAGGGAGACAGAGACTAGTCATTAGCAGGTAGTTGGCACTGAACACTGCCTGCCTTCCACTCTCGTCCTTGTTGATTTCAGTCTTCCTCAACACTTCAATCGGCAAGAAATGTAGTCGATCATGGGCTCGCGCCCTGTCTCCAAGCCACACATTTAACTTGAAACCTTATCGAACTCCCTCAGAATCAGCAAAGCACCAGATCGCTCAATCGACCTGAAAGTACACCAACAAAATGTAGATCACAGGATGCAACAGTAGTAGAACCACATTTGAAAGAAAAAGAAGTTGTTTCGTGAACCACCTGGAAGATGTTGCCCTTGGTTGCATTGTTCGCTGGTGCCATCATCTTCAGTGGATCAAGTACTACAGTGATGGGAGCTGTGAGAATGGAACAGGAGGCATAGTGGGATAAAGTTATGTAGTCAACATAGTGATTGGAGTTAGAGGACATGTAGAGAGGGTTTATGGATTCATTCTTATTGATGCATTATTTGTGAGAAAGAGGAACAAGAAATGATATGAAGAGTTAATTTATATTTGGTCTTGGTAGAGTTTTCCTAAAAATATATATATTCTTAATTTTAACAGTGGATACCTATTTTGTCAAATCTGAAGAATGGGGATACCCTTTGGGGATTTGCCTCACGAGACCCATTTCCAGTCTCAATTCATTTAGGGGACTATAATATGGATGGATTTCCTGATGCATTGGCCATACTGAAGAATACTTCAGGCAGGTAGGCTGATATATGTTTTTTCTTCTTCTTTTGAATAACCTTTCTAAGGGTGGTTAAGTGCTCTGTGAATTATTAGGTTTATTAAAAAATGCAATGCATGTCCAAATATGCAAATCTTAAAATATGTATTGTCAAAACATCAATGTGCAGCAGAAAGATTGCTCTTAATAAATGTAGGAGGGAATTGCTTCCAAGTGACTTGATAATTTTAACTCATTTTTAATATATGGCATTTCTGGGGATTGTATGTTTTTCTTTCTGCAATCGTGTTTTTCTTTCTGTGCAAACAGAAAAACCCTATAACCTCAAGTGTGGCTTAGAAATTGCAATCATACATCAGTGAAAGCAGACTTGTCCTGACTTATTACTGTTCTACCTCATATTTCCTTTGCTTGCATGAAAAGAGGTTTGGGAGTTCAGAAGAATACAATGTACAATTTCTCATTGTGAATTTTAAGAGCTGCACTCTAATGCTTCAGAACATATAGTATATTTATTTTGAGAATTGTCCCGTGGTATGTTTGATTAATGGTGCTTTCCAGTTGTTTTGATTTGTCTTCTGAGGTTGGGTATCTGATGTTATTGTATTCTTTCGTCGAATGGCAAAATCATCCTAAATCTCCCTTGAACTAAGTATCTGTTGGACCAGATCTGAATCTGAATCTGAAATCAATGGTCAACCTGGCTGTCACATATAGATAAGAATGAAAAATGCTGCGTTTCCTTCCCTGAAGTGAACAAGATAATCTTGACTAACAGCCCTATAGTTTTATGGCCATCATTGCTGATATCCAAGTTTCATGATATCAATTGAATATAAATTCCCCAGCTACAATATGAATTAAGGTTCTGAACGCATTAATCCAGGATGTCCAGGTGACCCAGCTGCTATACAGACTAGGGAAAAGTTTCACTCAGTATTGACTTAATTCATTAACCAAATCCACAAATTCTTAATATTATCATGAAATGGTACTATTTCACAAGTATGCAAAGGGCCCGTGTATTCCACATATTCTAAATTGATATTAGAGACTTCGAGGCTAACTTTTTATTGTCGAATTTCATTGTCGAATTTGCAGGATCTCCCTGTGACATTAGTTTCCTTTCACCATAAAACCTAAGATATATGAGCAGAATTAGGGCATTTAGGCAACTGCAGTGTTACGAATTGTAACAATTTAGAAAAGAGCCATCAGCAATCAAGTTCACACTTGGAGTCTGGTTTTGATGTTAAAACCACCATCTTTATTAGTATCTACTTATAATATAGCAACTTAACCAAGCTTCGCAAAAGTTAACAGTATTATGTGTATGTGTGTGTAAATATAACTCCCAAACTATTGAGCTTGGGGAAACAAGGCTTAGAGTCTTGAGATGGTAAAGCATGAAAGTTCAGTTCGTCCACGGAATAAATGATGGGAGAGAGGTATTTGTAATCCAAGATAAAATGTAGAGAGAAGGCAGTTACGTTGAATTCCACAGGTTTCACGATGGTAATTAATAAATATCAGTTGTCGAAGATTCTCCATCAAGCCATTCCAAATCCACATACAAGTCACCATCAAAGTGATCTGTCACAGGGATGTCGTCTTCAGGGGGTTACCACATAACATACCCAGGCAAGGGTTAACTTTGAGTGGTCCCACAGGACATTCCTTAATCCACTCCTATGCATTATACAAAGTGAAAGCCACACATTGGATGTGTACTGGATCGCTAATCAACCCACCCTTGTGGGTATAGCAGAGTTTCAAATTCCCAGCTTCGACAAGCTGGAGCTGCTACCTTTTCCGGGTTCGCTCCTCTCTCTCTCTCTTCTTCTGACTTCTGACTGTGACTGTCTGTGTCCTTGTTTTAAAGATAAACAAGCTGCGAGTCAGTCAGTGAATAACATCATAGTCCTGCCTCACTGAAGCGCTCTTTTAAATTGACAGTGCACAGTAAATGAAACCTGTGGGTTTGTACCAGCAGTCACTACTGACCCTTGAAGTGCTGGACTTCCACCATACTACCTGAGTTTTCAACAGTGAAGACTCATACAAAATACGTACTCAGTTTGTCTGCCATTTCCTTGTCCCCCATTACTACCTCTCCAGCATCATTTTCCAGTAGCCTGATATCCACTCTTGCTTCTGCTTTACACTTTATGTATCTGAAAAACTTTTGGTTTGCTCTTTAATATTATTGGCTAACTTACTTTCGTGTCCCATCTTTTTTTTCTTAATGACTTTTTTAAATGACTTTCGGTGCTCAAATTGCTCCCACATTCCAAAGAGAATGAATTGTCTATTGCACTGTACTGTATATTATATCTTCTCAGTTATCAGAAAACACTTAATACTGCTGAGCTACTCTTATTTCTAGCCACTTCCCTATTAACCAATTGACAGTACCGTGCAAAAGTCTTAGGTGCCATAGCTATAGACTTTTGCACAGTACTGTGAATGACAACTTGTGTAGGAGAAGCAGGATGGAGTTAATGAGGGTGGCAGAGAAAATTGGTAAAGAGAAATAAGGGGCGATGGGATTTTTGGGATTGCTCTGAGAGACAGCTCGCATAAGTCAGTTGGGTTGAATTGTTTTCTATGAGTACGTATAAAATGTGACGCATTGAAAGTACAATCTATGTATACAAGCTATCTTGTGCATTTATATTTATTGTGTTTTTTATTATTGTGTTTATCTTATTGTGTTTTTTGTGCTACTTCAGATCTGGAAAACAATTATTTTGTTCCTTACATTTGTGTACTGGAAATGACATTAAACAATTTTGAACATGTGCAAGTGAGAAGTTGGTTTAGAAAAGATTTCAAGACTTCCATTTACTTTAATTGTGATACTAAGCTGTTTAGAATAAGTAGTTTCTTGCCTCCACTACATGAATAAAAATAAACAAAATTGCATCTTCCAAATTATCACATGATTAATAAATTCTAAACTAATCTCAATGTTTATATATTGATTAATGATTATATTGAAACTCTTTTAAATTAAACTCTCTAATTTATGTAGTTTCATTTAAATAATAAGGATTTTTTAATTATTTAATTTTAGAGTTATATTTCTCGAATGCTTTGGAATTTGCTTTAATCTAAATTAATATAAAGTATATAAAGTAATTTTCTAATGAAATAAATCATATTACAGCAATGTAAAACAAAATTAAAAGTTGATTGCTTTACATTATAACAATGAAATGTTGATTACCATGGTAACAGATTATAACTGCTTATACCTTTTATAGCTGATGCAGGCTATAATCCACATTTAATGCATGGAGTAGTTGTTCCAAACAATGTTTTCCATGGCTTCATTTCTTATATGGCAATAATACAAGTGTAATTAAAATGTCAGGACCTATTGTATATTGACTTTTTTTATAAAGAAAGTCACTGTCTTCTGTAAATTTTACAGCCGGAGTGTGAAATGAGAAAAAATGACAAATTACATGAATTCCTATTGTCAATAAGCACACAATTAACTTTATTGATCAGTAGCAGAAAATGACTCTGCAAATTCAAATGCAAGTTGACCCATGCATTTCTTTCACTTGTAGCAACTTGAATGAAGTGATGTATTTTGACGTAACTCATTAGCAAACAATGAAACTGCCAAATTCTTCCTTAATGGCAATACATCTTAATCCATTTCTTGCAACTTACTCTAATTTAAACTCTTCTTTATTGACAATGTCACACCATCCAGAATACAACTGATCATAACCAGTCAGGGGCAGAAAGAGCAATGATAGGTGTGGATGCCGATTTTATCTGGAGATGTACAAGTTTGTACAAGTAGAAGGATAATGACAACACTCTGCCTTTAGCACTCGTTTTACATTCTTGAATGTACTCAATTTCTGCTCTCTCCCTCTAAGTAAAAACAGATACTGTAACCACCAGCTGCAGTATACACAAAGTGCACTGTTTTTTCTCACCAAACAGCACTGACGGCATCTTGCAAAGATACGGTGTCCATTGAATAGAAGGGCAAGGACACCCAGAAAGCACAACTGTGTATCTTGACCTGTAAATATATAGTCATACCTGCATGGTTACTGCAACTAAATCAGGAAAACCCTATCCCATAATATCTGAGGCATGGCTTTATCTAAATGTGCTGCATGCTAGCATCTCATCATTGAATAGAAAATAGCTAGTGGCCTTGTCTGCAAAAACCTGGAAATCAGCAGCCTTTTGGCTGGTGTCCAGTTATTTATTTAGGGATATAGCGTGGAATAAGCCCTTCTGACCCTTTGAACTGTAGCACCCAGCAATCCCCAATGACCCAGATTTAACCCTGACCTAATCACGGGACAATTTACAATAATCAATTAACCTAGCCAGTATGTCTTTGGACTGTGGGAGGAAACCGCAAAGCTTTCCGGTAAAATGGGTGGTGTACTATACTGACTACCCTTAGACTGACACCATCAGGTGATGACGGGTAATCCTACGCACGTGGTAGGATCACCAGTGACAGAAGCGTGAGAGATTAGTGCTGAAAGCAGAGCAGCAAAACAAAAGTCCCCAGCAGTAGAGCGGTTAATTTTCAAAACAAGATTTAAATCATTATCTGGAGATGTGAGTGCCAGTGTTGGCTGAGATTTGAACTCATGGACTGATATCATTGGGAAGAATGGTGCTGAAAAGGCCATTTCCTAAATTATTCAACAAATTAACAAACCATGGGCTTGTCTTTACAAATACTTTGCTTAATCAATGTGTTGACACAAAACCATAAGACATACACCAGCATACCTCTTACCACCTCCCAAAAATCTCTCCCATTGTCAGAAGACGTTGAGATATAAAAGGCATTCAAAGTACACATTTCTCCAGAAAAACAGATAGCTGCTAAACTGGCAATCACAATAATGTTAGCGGCATCCATCAGAGTTGTAGTAAAGCTCAAAAAGCAACCTAAATTGTTTTGAAGGCAGTACAAAAGTAAGTGCTAATACTCGTGAAGGCATCCAAGCACAACTCAGTGACTAAGTTGTAGAATTTAAAATTGTTGAAAAATGCCAGTGAGGCTTACACGGAAGCAATAGGCTTTATCTTCTTTGCAACTTACACCATCTCCAGCGGGGTCCCACTGGTGAGCACATCTTTCTCTCCTTCCCACTTTCTGCTTTCGCAGGGATCACTTCCTACGCAACTCTTCTCCATTTTGTCCCTCCCACTGATCTCCCTCCTAGCGCTTAACCGTGCAAGCAGAACAAGTGCTGCACCTGCCCTTACACCTCCTCCCTCACTACCATTCAGGGTCCCAAACAGTTGTTCCACATGAGGCAACACTTCACCTGTGAGTCTGTTGGGGTCATATACTGTGTCCTGTGTTCCTGGTGTGAGCTCCTGTATACTGGTGAGATCTGACGTAGCTTGGGTGACAGCTTCACTGAGTACCTACACTCCGTCTACCAGGAGGAGTGGAATTAAATAGCCACCTATTTTAATTTCACTTCCCATTCCCATTCCAATGTCTATCCATGGCCTCCTCTACTGTTGCAACACTCAGATTGGAGGAACGGTGCCTTGTATTCTGTCCAGATAACCTCCAACCTGATGGCATGAACATCAATTTCTCAAACTTGTGGTAATGCCCCCTCCCCCTTCACTATTTCCCATTCCCTTTTCCCTCTCTCACATTTCTTTGCCTGCCCATTGCCTCCCAGTAGTGCTCCTCCCCCTTTTTTTTCTTCCATGGCCTTCTATTCTCTCCTATTAGATTCCCCCTTCTCCAGTTCTGTATCTCTTTCACCAATCAACTTCCCAGCTCTTTACTTCACCCCTCCCGGTTTCACCTACCACCTTGTGTTTCTCCCTCAGTTCCCCCCACCTTTTAACTCTACTCCTCACCTTTTTCTCTCCAGTCCTTATAAAAGGTCCTGGCCTGAAACTTTAACTGTACTCTTTTCCATATATGCTGCCTGGCCTGCTGAGCTCCTTCAGCATTTTGTGCATGTGACTTTATCTTCTGCCATTTTTGGATTAGTTTGATATAATTGATGCAGGATTAAATGACTTCATGATTTGAAGAAGTACTCTGTGACTGGCAAAATCACTTTGCATCAAACCAAAAACATGCAATCTTATCAAAGGCTTGAAGTTGAAGTCCATGGGAAGTTTTAAGTAATCAGAAGCAAATCATGATTGGACAAGGCAAAAGAATTTAAACAGTTTGCTTAAGTGCAACCAAGATCTCGTGGATTCGCCATGTCAGAATCTTTGAAGATGGCAGAGTGCTGTTGAAAGAGATGCACTGGAGAGTGCTAGAAAGAGCACTATCATAAATTTCTGAACCAGGAAGCAGTGGTAACACAGTCAAGTTCATTCACAGCATCGTGTTTGGGATGCTTTATGTAGTCCTAAGAAAACTGATGAGCAATAAAGCAGATGAGTCACAACAAAGTACTTGGAACTGATAGCTTGCCTGTTGTAATTTGGCCGACAAATTATATAATTTTTCTTAAAATCTGGAAAACTACAGAAATTGCAATCTCACCAGGAAAGCCAACATTTTCAAAAAAAAAAGGAACTAGTTCTGGCTTTGATTGCTATCTAAGTATCGCCATCCTCTCTGCATTGCTGGAAGGATCTTGTTCAAGTCATTCACAAACAACTTATCCATATTATTTAATAATTACTCGCAGAGAAACATTGTTCTTTGCATTGTATAAAGGCATTAAGGTCATGATTTTCATGGCTAAACAGGTGCAGGAAAATTGTAAAGAACAACATCATATGAGACCTTCTGGATAACCATATAATTTCCAATGGAAAACCCGACTGAAGTTTAACTGAAATAGAAATTCAGTACCATCTTTCTTGTTCTCATCAGCATGTCGTCAGTATCAAGCACATGATGAATTGAAAACCTTTTAGACTGATTCTCGGGACAATCTACGAGTAACATCTTTCCCATCTGAATATTAGAAATTTATTCCAACTCTCTTTTTTATGTGATAACTAGTCTTTTATCCATGCCAACACATTTCTCCTAGCATTATGAACTCGTATGCATTACAGAGAAGAGAAAAGAAATGATGAAAGACCTGGACAGCCATATTATGACTTTTTGTAACATCCATTAGACCTTCTGGCTTGAAAATCAGGCATTTGATTAATCAAAACAATCCCCCACAACTTTCAACTGGATCCTTGGAGAAGACTGTCCTCAACTGTGAAAGACCACAGATTACTGTTAATCGCATAGTTGCAAAAAAACTCATACCAGAGGCACATATGTGTGTACTTAGGAATTATTCCTGCCTGTTATTGACTTTAGGTTCACAATCTTTTTCATTGCTGTAGTCAGTATCCTCCAGAGTTGGCTGCTAGGATGAATTTTTTAGAAAAAGCAAATTTCTTTTGGAATTAACAAGCTAGAAATTGGCTAAATCTTCACTAGCCTAGAAACAAAGGCAGGGGGAACTTAATGCAATGTATCATTTGCTTCCCTGTTCTTTCTCAATGTATTCCATTCATTCAAAATTATTCATACTCAATAAGTAGAACAACTACCTGGAAAGGTGGAAGCACCTTCACTCCAGGATAAAACAGCTTGATGTTTAATATATCAGATCATAAATGACGGAAAGTAAATACATTTATTTCCTGAGTATGTAGAAAATCCTGAATATGCAAAGACATAAATCACATACAGCACAGCAGCTGGTGCACGTTCTTGTAACTCCTGAATGACTTTTTGCCTCCGAAGTCATTGTTTTGGTGTGTGCTTCAATGGTATATGGTATTTTTAAAGTATTTTAGAAACTTGGTCTTCAATTCCTTTGAATTTTGCTGTACTGTGAATGTTAGAGATACAATATGCAATGGACATTATTAGTTTATTAGTTACCCAGAACAGTTAAATTTTGTCCCCAAATTCAGCAGATGATTACTTCTGAAAGTGGCAGGTTATTTTTTGGGTTACGGTACCATGCAAAAGTCTTAAACAGCTATATTGTATAGCTACGGTGCCTAGGACTTTTGCACTGTACCGTATATTATTTTTTTCCAGTTATCAAAAAACACTTAATATCACTGAGCTAAGTACTCTTATGTCTGTTTCCCAGCTACCTTCCTATTTTAACCAATATACAGCACTAAGCAAAAGCATTAGGCACCCTAGCTGTATATATGTGCCTAAGACATTTGCACAGTGCTGTATGTTCTTTAAATTTTCCAATGCTCCTTTATCTTGGTAAACATTAATTGAAAGCAGATGTTAGCTTTCACCTCCCCTTTATGCAAAGGCTACAGTTTTACACTACAGTTATATGCTTAATTTTAAGTGATTGCGTGGCTAGAATGTCTGCCACCTCTTTTCCTTCAATCTCAACATGGGCAAGGACCCATCAGAACTGGATACACAAACCTATACCCTGCAGCCTCAACGGAGGTTGTCCACCAGCATGTGTTAAATTTTCTGTTGCAAAGATTCAAATTATTTGTTTTTCTAAAAGAAACATTTATAGCCACAATTGATCTTGATTTTTACAGTGAATATCTTAAATAAGAGTCGGTAGTAACGTTTCTAGGAATGTAGATGGACACAAGGCTAGCATGGAAGGTGCATGTGAATAAAATTCTAGAGAAATGTAAATAAAGAACCCTCACTGTGCTCAGGTGCTTAGGTGGTTGTAATTTGGCTGCGAGTAGGAGGTCACTTAAACAAATGTATGTTGCTTTAATCAGATCTGTCTTTCATTTTGGAGGTGTTGGTTATGGGTCAGCCTCACCAGAGGTCTGGAATAAAGCCCCTAGATAAAGTTCAAGCTAAGTCATCCCCAATGCAGGCATTAATGGTAGAAATGGGTGAAGTACCTTTACATCTATTCAGGTGACAGTAAGCAATGGTCCATTGGGTTAATCTAAAGAACATAATGTTGTTCATCCAATATTGGCAACATTAGTCGAGTGTTGTGAACACTGTATTTGTAAGGTCTTCAGTTTTGGGTAGATGGGAAATGCATGGGCACAAAATCTTGGTTCTTTAATGTGGAATATGATCCCAGTGTGCCCCCTTCTGTTATTTCTCTATAGTTTTCCCCTTTGATTGTGGTTGATTTAAGCCTTCAAGAAAGGATCAAGATGAAGATTTATTGTATATCAGTGGTATTGGTAGTTCAGCAATATACGCAAGGCAGATATTATGGTTTCTTGCATCTCCATACAGATGGGTCAAAAGATCCATTGACAGGTCTTTCTGGTGTTTCTATTTACATTCCGAAGTTTCAGATAACTATTAAGAAAAGATTATCAGTGTTCACATCTGAGATGGTTGCCATTATTTTAGCCTTGGAATGAGTCAAAGAAGTGCTCCCTGACTTTGTACTTAAGTGCTCTGATTCATTTTTGATTTTCACATCTATTAAAATGGGCATTTCAAATTGTAGAGGTAACATTTTACTTGAGATTAGACAATCTCTGTTGAGGCTGCAGGGTATAGGCTTATGTATCCAGTTCTTATGGGTCCTTGTCCATGTTGAAATTGAAGGAAATGAGGTGGCAGACATTCTAGCCAAGCAATCATTTAATGTTAAGGATGTAAGTGTAGTGGTGCCTTTGCATAAAGGAGAGGCAAAAGTCATATTTTGAAAATCTGTTAAATAACGGTACAGTATATCTGGTTCAAATGCAGATCCTATGAGGTGCAAAGGAAACATCGATTGCTAAATTGACATACCTAGAAAACAAGGACACTTATGTCAGAATGCCATTTCTGGATTTCAGTTGGCATTCAAGACTATTGTCCCACAGACCCTGGTGAGCAAACTCCTACTCTTCAGTCTAAATATACCACTGTGCAACTGGATGTTGGACTTCCTAATCAACGGACCTCATAGTCAGGATACACAATGCTCCTCCCTCCCCATCATTCTCAACACGTGCTTCCCAGGACTATGTGCTGAGCCCATTGCTGTGTACTCTACTCACACATGATTGCATGGCCAAAAATTTGAGTAATCACCTTGTCAAGTTAGCCAATGACACACCAGTAGTAATGATGAAACGGCCCACATAGAGGAGGTGGAAAAGCTAGAGGGCTAGTACCAGACGAATAACCTCCTCCTTAATGTCAACAAGACAAAATGGTTATCGACCTTTACATCAGCAGTGCAGCAGTGAAAGCTAGAAGCAGTTTCAAACTCCTGGGAGTGTACATCACACAAAACCTCTCATAGTCCTAGAACACATCCTACAAGATCAGAACAGCTCACCAATGCCTCTACTTTATGAAGAGGCTGAAGAGAGCTGGACTATGCACATCCCTACTCACATCATTCTACAGATGCACTGTAGAGAGGATCCTAACAAGCTGCATCACTGAATGGTACAGAAACTGCACTGTGACTAACAGGAAGGCTCTACAACAAGTAGTCAAAGCGGCCTTGTGCATCTCCAGCACCAGTTTAACCGCCATCAAGGACATATATACAGAAAGGTGTCTGAAAAGGGCCAGTAACATCATGAAGAATCCCACCCACCCCGCTCATGAACTGTTTGTCCCACTCCCTTCAGGGAGGAGGCTATGTACCATCCACACCAGGACCACCAGACTCAAAAACAGTTTATTTCTTCAAGCAGTAATGGCTGATGACTTGTCCACCACTAACCCACCCCTCCATATCAGTCACCTTATGTACAGATATTTCTGTGCCTGCCATTAATTTATGGACAAACAATTAATCTGTGTACAGTATATAAACCACCTTATGCATTTATGTTTATTGTGTTTTTTTATTGTTTTGTTCTTTATCTTTTGTGCTGTGTCCAATCTAGAGTGACAATTATTTCATTCTCCTTTACATTTGTGTGCAAGAAATGACATTAAACATTCTTGAGTCTTGCATTCTGATCTTTGGGGTGGTCGCAGTTTAACATGGAAATTTAGTTAGAATATCACTGCCATTGTAATGTATAGAGTGTTTGACTTTCTGAAATGCATTGGACTTTTTGAGATTATTTGAGGTTTTCTTGGGAGGGGGATTTGGTGAGTATATTTCCTGTCTCTCAGACTCCAACTCAGTAGGTGGTGGTAATGCACTCTATGTTGGTCTGCCAACTGCCATTAAACTTTTTTTGTGAACAATTTTGGGCTCCATATCCAATAAGTGATATGGTGACATTGGAGAGAGTCCAGAAAAGGTTAATAAGAATGATCCTGTAAATGAAAGGGTTAATATATGAGGAACATTTTATGACTCTGGGCCTATATTCGCTGGAGTTTAGAAGAAGGAGAAGAGATGACATTGAAACCTATGGAATATTGAAAATCTTAGAGTGAACATAGAGAGATGGTTCCAATAGTGGAAGACTCAAGAATCAGAGGACACAGACTCAGAACAGAAGGACATACCTTTAGAACAGAGATAAGGAGGAATTTCTTTAGACAGAAAATGATGAATCTATGGAATTTGTTACTACAGATGACTGCAGAGGCTAAGTCATTGGGTATCTTTAAAGCACAGGTTGAAAGATTCTTGATTAGTAAGGACATTACATGTTACAGGAAATAGACAGGAGAATGGGGTTGAGAGGGAAAATATATCAACCATAATTGAATGATGGAGCAGTCTCAGTAGGCCAAATGGCCTAATTCTTCTGCTGTGTATTATAGTCTTAAGCTGATAATTACTTAATAAGGTAGGTTCCACTTTGTATAACAGTTGCAAAGAGAGTCTGACTTTATTTATTGATGATAAGTAGCACAGGCAAAACAAGCATTTGAATTAGGCTGGGATCAGTGTTTTTGCAAATGCAGCTGCTATGGTTGCAGATATGGCTTTAAACTAATGTGCAGAATGAAGGCTTTTGGTGAGTTATGGAAGATGCTAGGTATCAGTGAAGCTAGAGGATGTGGGGCAAGTGGGAGGATGTTGGAGGAAGTTTAAGTGGGAAGAGGTTATGATGAATGGCAATTAAGAAAGATGAAAGGAAAACAAGTTAGTTGTGCATGACAGTGAAAGAGATTACAATAACTAAACTGTTGCAGGGAGGAACAGAGCTTACACACATAAAATACATCTGAAAATAGAATTCCAAAAGAGGAAAATGCTAAAAGAATAAAATTAAAGCCTCCTATCAGAAGAAAGTAGTGATTGGAATGAGATGAAATAGAAATAAATGATATTATTGTGTAACCTTTTCAGAGTTAGAATTGTAAGGTGATCAAAATTGTGAACTAATTATTGATTCTTAACATTTGAGAGGGTTGGCAGAAAGGAGAAGAATTCAGTCACTTAAGAGAAATGAGATCTACTTTACTGAAAAAATTATCTTGGTTTAATAGATCAAGATATAAAATTGGAGGTAGTTCAGAGAATGTTCAATGTATCTCATGAGGAAGATTGATTCTACACTAATTCGAACAGGTGAAGCATAGTTGATACTGAAATATAAGATTATGAGGGGCCTTGACCAGGGAGATACAATGAGAATATGTCACTTCATCAGTGTATCAGAACAAAGCAGACTTTTTCAAAATAAGGGATTACATAGGACGGTGATGAATGGGATTTTTTTTCCCTTAACTAGTGATGAATTCTTAGATTTCTATGCCACAGGAAGATGTTTATCAGGAAGTCAATAATTGTGGGTTTAAGCAGGGAGGTAGAGCTAAAGTCATGACCTTATTGAATGCCAGTACACACTGTAGGGGCCCATATGACTACTAGTGCTCCGATTTCTTATGTTCTGACTTTGTTGTAACTGAGTCTTAGAATCTCCTTTCTTTTGAGTTATGACACTCATTATGTGAACGTTTCTGGGAATGAAAGGGTTAATGTATGAGGACCATTTAATGGTCTGGGCTCTTACTTGCTGGAGTTTAGAGGAATGAGGGGGATTCTCACTGAAACCTCTTGAATATTGAAAGGCCTAGATAGAGCTGATGTGGAGAGGTTGTTTCCTATAGTAGCTGAGTCCAGAACCAGAGGGCACGGCTTCAGAATAGAGAGCTGTCCATTTAGAACAGAGATGATGAGGAATTTCTTTAATCAGAAGGGGGTGAATTTGTGGATTCATTGTCATGGATGGCTGTGGAGGCCAAGTTATTGAGTATATTTAAAGCAGAGGTTGATAAGTTCATGATTAGTCAGGACATTAAAGGTTATGAGAAAAAAGCAGAAGAATGGGGTTGAGGGAGATAATAAATTAGCCATGGTAGTGCAGAATCGCTGGAGCGAATGGCCTAATTCTGCTCCTATGTCTATAGTCTTATGTACCTAGAGCTAGAGTCATAGAAAAGTACAGCACAGAAATAGGCCCTTCAGCCCAACTAGTCAATCAAAACTGCCTACTCCCATCAGTCTGCCTTGGTGCCATAGCCCTCCATACCCTGACCATCCATGTACATATCCAAACTTCTCTTAAACATTGAAATCAAGCTTGCATGCACCACTTCTGTTGGCCACTCATTCCACACTGTCATGACCCTCTGAGTGAAGAAGTTTCCCCTCACATTCCCCTTAAACTTTTCACCTTTTACCTATGACCTAGTTAGTAGTCCTTCCCAACCTCAGTGGAAAAAAATCTGCTGGCATTTACCCTGTAAATTTGTAAACCTCTATCAAATCTCCTCTCACTCCTCTACATTCCAAGGAATAAAGTCCTAACCTATTTGATCTTTCCTTATAACTCAGGTCTTCCAGACCTGGCAACATTCTTGTAAATTTACTCTGTACCCTTTCAACCTTATTTACACCTTTCCTGTAGGTTGGTGACCAAAACTGCACACAATACTCCAAATTAGGCCTCACCAATGTCTTATACAACTTCAACGTAATACTTTGATTTATTTTGAAGGCCAATGTGCCAAAAGCTTTCTTTACAACCCTATCTACCTGTGAATTATGTGACTGTGTTCCCATGTCCCTTTGTTCTACCACACTCCTCAGTGCCCTACCATTCACTGTGTGAGACCTACCCTGTTTGGTCCTATTGAAGTGCAACTGATGAAGATAGGGTGAGTGATAGGTGGAAACTTGACAAAGGAAATTAATCTTTGAAAGTATGAGATTGAGGTCCTGTTCATCGGTGGGAGAAATCAAAAGGAAGACTATTATCTAAACTTGGAGTATTATGTTCAGTTCTGGTTGCCTCATTATAGAAAGGATGTGCAAGCTTTAGCGAAGGCGCAGAGATTTACCAGGATGTTGCTTGGATTAGGGAACGTCATATGAGGAAAGATTTAGCGAGCTTTGTCATTTGGAGAAAAGGAGGATGAGAGGTGACTTGATGGAAGTGCACAAGATTACAAGAGGCATGGATAGAATGGACACCCAGGGCCTTTTTCTCTGGGTGTCAATGGTCAATATCTAAAGGCATCCTTTCAAGATGAATGGAGGAAAGTTTAGGGGAGATGTCAGTGGTAAGTGCTTGGAATGCACTGCCAAGTGATAGTAGAGACTGATACATTCGGAACATTTAAGTTTTGTTCCAATTGGTGAGGCTACACCTGGAGCACTAAAACAAATGTTGGTGTCCTTTTCCAGTTTAGAAATTAGAAGCATAAAAAGCAGTGCAATGCTAAAAACACAGCGAACCATTCCTTTGCTTGTATGGTTATTCTTGTCTGCATTGATCTTGCTGCAGAATAATTGCTAGCAGCAACTGGATTTGGAGCTCACTCCACTCTTTAAGGATGGTCATCTCTGCTTAATTTTTGCAGTTGTGAAGTTACTCATGCTTAACATGAAAAATGGAAAACCTGCTATGAATACACCTCCAAATCGTACATGTCCTTATACAAGGTAGACTTATAAATGCCACACGCCAGGGATATCAGGACAACTGAAGCAAGACTGCTATATAGTTCAATTATGCTATGTTAGGGATGATAAGGTTAAGTCAGGTATGGTAATAGAATGTGTGTATCTGATACTTGTATGACTTTGAAATAATGTGTTAAAGGATTGGGTTAGGGAGCATGTTAACTGATGCAGCATGGGATGAATCTTTGTCATTCTTTAATTTTGCCTGTAAATCTCAATCCCCTATTTTGTATCTTTTGCTCTATATAAATTTGCATACCCACAATTTTTCCCATTGGTCTCAAAGGGGCATTGTCATTATTAATTATAATTTATTCTTAATTATATACCAGTTAGAAGTGAAAGAATACCTGAGAAAATGTGGCATCACTTTATGCAGATTTTTTTTAGTAGTTTTCTCACTTTTTGTGTATGTAAAAGCATGGCTACCTTCAGAGCAAAATATGTTGGATAATGAAGCATGTTTTCCTCTCTACAATCCAAACTCTTCCTCCCTTCTCCTCCTCAAGGAAGGTGTGCTGTTGACCTATTGTCCTTAATTTTTGACCTGTTTTTAAAAATAGTTTGGTGGATTCTTAGCTAGGTATTTGACTTCCTATCTGAATACAAGGTTACATCTTGTGATTAAAGAAGTCTCTAAATGATTATAAATTTTATTTGAAAACTGTTTAGAAATTTGAGATTACAGTAGTTTCCAACATTATACATAACTCATAGTAACAAAGTAGTTATGAATTTAATACTTTGCTTTAATTAAATTATTGTCTTAAGTTTTAGTTACTAGTAACGGAAAGAATTTTCAAAAATAATGTTCTGTTTTTAATTGATCAATTAGATCCAAGTGCATTACAGTTCAATAATGCGAAATCTACTAAAGATATATTACTGCCTTTACCTACTTTTTTTTTACTGTGCTGTTGAATTAAAAAGCTTTATATGTGATTTAATGTATTCATTGGATTCATAGACTGTGTCTTGAAAGGCACTGAGCTACAATGATTGCTGCCTGTTTCACAAATTTCCAATGCTTCCTTGCCAGAATAGGAAGCATATCTAAGAAACAGATTGAAGTGAAGATGTTTCTCCCCAGGAATCATAGCAGCATGTCAAATGATCATAGCTGAGAACTGGTTAGCTGTTTTTGCAAAGCTTCTATTAATTGAAGCAAGTCGTTCAACCTTCTTGCCACAAGCAATATCAATGCAGTAAAATTAATCAACCAGGCTTTTTTTTTTGCATTTGGCTTGGTTGTAATATTAGAAAGAAGACAGTAAGCTCTTGTGCTGGGACATACTAACTTAAGAGATGGTAGCTCTTAAAAATCAGTTCCATTTTGCCTCCTTGCACCCTTTTTTTTGGTGTTCTCAGATGTCAGAAAGAATCACACATTATAATAATCCATTGCTGAGATGGAAATAGAAACATAGAAAAACTACATCACAATGCAGGCCCTGTGGCCCACAATGCTGCGCCGAACATGGACTTACTTTGGAAATTACCAAGGGTTGCTCATAGCCCTCTAATTTTCCTAACCTCTTGTACCTATCCAGGAATCTCTTAAAAGACCTTATCGCAAGGAAAATCTTAGATCTTTTCTGCCTCCTAAAACAACTTTAAGCTTATTCAGATCTCAAAGATCTCAAAACGATGAAAATTTTCTGCTCTAATCATTCTATATTTATTCAATAGTACTTGGTACTTCTGCTCCAAATCTTTCATTATCGTCATTATCATCAGCCCTTGACTCCAAAAAAATCCTTGACCCACGTGACTGGATATCTTTCCAAAGTTTTTCAACATTTATGTTCTTGCAAATTCCTGCCCCTCTTTCTCTCAACAATGTTTTGAATCTTTCTTGCAAGGTTCCAGCCCTAACACAGAAACAATATTGTTCTGATTGAAGTCATTAATAACATCTAAGTAATTGTAAAAACAAAAGATAAGTAATTTCTCCTGTTTTTGCTGCCTGTATTCAACTACAAGATCTTTCTGCGATACACCCAATTGGCATTCAGTCAGTGAAAGCATGTTTGCCTTGCTCTATTCTTACCTTTATGGTCTGTACCAGAGAATCAGAAATAAAGGCTTCTATTCTACTGCCGTCATTGTTACATTCAGTCTTCTGAATTTTCATATACATACTGCTCCAGGTCATATTAGGGGATATGGGCTTCTGTGTTTAGAGTTCACAATTGCATAACAGAATTTTAAAATCCACCAACATGCTGAAAATTATTCAGCTCATATGATGCCTAGAAATCAATTAAATGCCAATTGTACAAAACAAAGGAAAAGCATTGACAGACCATTAGTCATTTTCACAGTTCTAATTGGTACTATCATCCTGTTTCTAATCCACTGAAAAATACATGAATTCCCTGATACTAGGTCAAGAGTCAGAAACTGGATAAAATTATAGCATCTCAGAAATTGAAAGCCTGACTGTGTAGTTCGGCAAATAAGTGTCAGCTTTGCCAGTACTCCTATGTTTTGATTTCATATACATGCTTCATGAGAGGAGGATAAGGGAAAAGAGTTAATTACTCACCCGGGGTTTAGAGATCATTGTTTAACATCGTCCTCTAAATACCAGCTTGACCATCCGTCAACAGCTTGGCTAGTTTAAATAGTCAGTTAAATATACATCGCACACAAAATGCTGGAGGAACTCAGCACTCCAGGCAGCATCTATGGAAAAGGGTACAGTTAGCCCTGCTGAAGGGTCTCGGCCTGAAGCATCAACTGTACTCTTTTACCATATATGCTGCCTGGCCTGCTGAGTTCCTCCAACATTTTGTGTGTGTTGTTTGGATTTCCAGTATCTGCAGATTTTCTCTCATTTGTGAGTTAAATATGCATTTTAGTTCTGTAATATAATTAATATTAAATAACTAGACATAGTTAATCAGCTGTTAGTTGAAAATAAGGTGCAGGGTTCAAGTCTAATCCAGAGACTTGATTATAGAAATCTAGATTGATGAACCAGTTAGCTATTGAGAAAGTGGTACTTTGTCAAAGGTGCAGTAATTAAGATGAAATGATAAGCCAATGGCACTTCTCCCCCATCTGAACATTTAAAAAATACATTTTGAAGAGAAGAAAGACTGTCCTTAAATAAATTAAACACAAGATTACAGCATTACCGTTTACAAGTTCCAGCTGTTTAACTGCCCCAATTTGTCTGCAGCCAGTTAGAGTTGGTTGAGGTATTTCAGTGTGAAGTTGCCTAATCTGCACTACTGGAAACTGGTTTGATGGAATTGTTTGATTTGTGATTATATAATACAGAAGGTTCAGTCATAACAGTAATTTCTAAATTTAGCTGGTAATCAGTCTGAATTGAGTGGACCATGGCAACTGGTAATGTTCTGATGTTCTTATATTGACAGTTGGTGATATCAATAAATCTAGCCTCAGTGATTTAAGAACTAATATTTAGCCATTAAAATTCCAGTTTTTAAAAACTCTTTTAATATCTAACTTTAATCGTATCTATTTGTCCAAAGTCTCTCAAACGTTTTGTGCAATCAACTTAATTGTTGGCGAAATAAGGATTTCCAGAATTCCCATTCAAGATAAATAAACCCAAGGTATGAGCAGCTCAAAAATATATAGATATCTTTGAGAGAGCAAGTTGGGCAAAGACTGTTGGCAGCAAATTTAGGGCAGAATGTGAAGAAACCAAGAAAGGTGAGAGCTAGAAATTGTGTTTTGGGTAGAAATACACATACAGGCGATTGTTTTGGTGCTAGAGAAGATTTGACTGATTCTTTGAGGTAAATTATGATGGTGTGCATCACAACTGAAAAGATATAGGAAAAAGAAACATCAGATGAAAGAGGAATATGGATTTTGGTTGAGTCAGAGAAGAAAAAAACAATCAGAATGAATTAGGTAGTGAGCACTAAAAGGAAACGCTGTCATAAATTGGGGATATTATGCTGGTGGTACAGAAGAATAATCTGTTAGGATTGAAAGGAATATTAATGCAGTAGGGGAAGCTAGAGGAAATCACCATGGTGGAAATAATGAAGAAAAGGAATTGCAAAATTCCTGCACTGTGGTGGGATAGAGCTTATAAACTAGTTTAAGGAGAAATACAGAGATTGATTGAATAAAAATATATGTTACAATGCTGTATTTATTTACTTTTTAAAAACCTTTAAAGGGATTTTACAGAAGTTTATAGAGGTAGTTTAAACAGAGGAAGCATGACTGTTTCAGAGTATTGGAAGTGGGCAGTATTGCTATGCAATGTTCTGTAGGGAATCATTTTTGTTACTATTATACATGATTAATTTTTAACTGGAAAGTACAGTCAAAGCTTGCAGAATTCATCAAAAAGAGTAGGTCATAAATCATTTGAAGAACCAAAGTAACATCTACCAGGGTTTGATAGAATGAGCAAAACTGTAGCAAATGGAGTTCTTTGTCTGCGGTGTTAAATGTTTCATTTCATTTCAGAATTATCCATAGAGTAAAAGTGGGTGATGCACCGTTTCCAGCCATTGAAGGAACTTTGAGGAAGAGATGTGTATTTATAAAGCGAAATCCAAGACATTTCAAGCAATAATCAGGAGAAACTTTTGATTAAATGTACAAATTTTGAATAACGGAAAGGGGTTAAAAGAGATGTGGTATATAACACACAGGATAAGGACCAATCATGAATGACTAAAGATTAAAGGAGTTGTTGGGCCAATTGGCATTTCATCATTATGTTTATAACTCTTATTTTTTAATGGTAGTTTGTTACTTTGTAAGGAACTGGATTCAAAGTTGGTAAAAGCTTGCTTCTCCCTCCAACCCCAACCCAGGAGGATTTTTTTGCAAATATATTGATAGCTTTAAATGTTGAAGGATTGGGCTGTGAGAAATGAATACATCCAAGAAAGGGTTGATTCCATTATCTTTCATTTCATAAGTTTTAGCACTGCAGTTGAGAGTCAAATCGGATTGTTTGAGGAGGTATTATTCATGAAGAAATCATTTATGTCTAAGTCTATAAAATTGATACTTGGATCACTTGAGGAAATTTTATTTTAAAGAAATATCATAAAGGAAAAGTTACTATAATAAATCAAAGTTTCAAAAAGTTTCAGAGGTTCATTTATTATCAAATTATGTATTAAGTTCCCCGCACAAACAAATAGAACGGCAACCCAATCATCAACCCCACACACACACACACACACACACAAAACGCAGCAAGAACATTGGCCCTCAAATCCCTTCCCCCCATCAAGAACATTGCCCCCCAACCTCCCTCCCCTGCACAAAACTCAACAAGAGCATTGACTCACAGACACCCCTCCCTCGCGCAAACACGTGAAGAACCTTGACCCCCAAACCACCCCTCCCCATACAAAAAAATTAACAAAATCGCAACAAGAGCATCAACTCCCAAACCCTTCTCCCCATTCAAAAAAACTAACAAAAAATAAGCAAGAAAAGCGACCCAAACCCCCCACCCCTGTATAAAATGCATCAAGAACATCGATTCTCCCCCCCCCCCCCAAAGTCCCTCCCTGCACAAAACACAAGAACCTTAACCCACCTCCCCTGTGCAAAATGCAACAGGAACATCAACTCTCAAACCACCCCTACCCTGAACAAAAAAACGAGAAAGAACAGGCGAAAGCACAGAATGTAAAAACTTTAAGACCGAAAAAGTCTCTAGTCCATGTTATAATCATAACAATGTTGCAGTTACATAAATCTTTAATACTGATGCTTTGAATATAGAGCTTTCTCTACTTATGTCATAGTTCAGGTGAAATTTTCACAATAAATTATGTTACATTTTTGTTCACTCCCTCCCATCCCCCAGTCAGTCTCTTGAAATCTTAAATAATTTAAATTTGCATTCTGAACTTGTCATTGTCTCAGTCATAATCATGCTATTTTCTGAAAAGCAACATTCAATTCTTGGCAAACTTCAGACGGGGAGGAAGAGAAATGAGTGAATTGTCACAGGTTGGTGGTGTTACACCATTTTGTAGAATGCAGAGTACAATTCTAATGTCTCTAGATTTGGCAAATTAATAATATGATAAGAAGTTAATAAAATATACTCTTGTACTAAGTGCTATGTAATAGTTTTTTAAAATCAGGTTTAGTTCCAACCTTTATAAATAAACAGATCTTGCAGAGTAATATAAATTTTGCTAAAAGTATTAATTATTGATGTTCTGTAAATCATATTGTTGTATTTCTAACGTCTAAGCTGGCTTTCTGGGCATCTAGAGTTTATGAAGGGTTAATAACAGTGTTTGTAATTATAGCCCAAACACTTTAATTATTAGGCGTACTGTGTGACATCATCCTGTACCTTGAAGTTGTCACTGACAGAAATGAAAAAGCCAGATGGTGTGTGATTATAGTTAGTCCTCCAAAATGTGTTTTAAAAGCAATTAAAAGGTTAGGACCCCCTCCTAGTGATTTGCTTATCAGTGATGAGATATTTTTACACATCTTCATCATGATACAAACTGGTCACTCTTGATAGAAATACATTATGAAAGGTTAGGAAGGCTGTAATATCAATTTAGATTTTTCAGGAAATTACAGATTTTGGAAGAATTCTGTTTGGGTCTGTGGTTTATCTGAAAGGAAGTAATAAGTAATCTGTAATCCTTCATTGGAAATGCATTTGCATTTTGAAAGCTTCAGTGATTAGGAACAGATGGATTGTTATCTCTTTGAAATTGTGCAGTAGGTTGTAAACAAGCTTGCATGTATAAAATGAAAGTGCAGCTTTTGATCTGCTTTCTTTATGTTAATCTATTTTTCTTTGAAGAATTTGGTGGCTTAAGAGTTAACTAGAAGAACAAAATTGAAAGGTAAAGATGTAATAATCTGCTAAAGTTGCCTCCAAACTTCCAATAATTTCTACACCTGTTATTTAAATCAATGTTTAAAATGGTATTCAACAGAACTGATAACATCGTAGACAAAGAACATGCCTAATTCATCATGCTTCAGCCAATATCCGACAATATTAACAGACTATATTAGATACCAATACAGAAAAAAAATACAGGTGCTATGGGAATGATGGTAAGATTGCACTTTTTTTTATTTTGGTAGTTGAATTATTATACATTTTTTTTAAACGATGCAGTCTTTGGCGATGACATTTCATCTTTGGAGCTGTATTCAAGATAACCCAGAGTAGCAAAATAACTGATTTTGAAGTTCCATTGGGCGATGCATCAAACAGTTTGAGCAATCTAAAATTAAATCCAGGTAGGTAGGAATCTACAACAGAAAGCTACCTCAAATTCAGCAAAGCTAGCAAGGTCACTGGGAGAGCAGTGTCCCTGATTTGGGAATAAAAAAAGATGTCAAACTGTTCAACAGCTAGTTCTCTTCTGAAATCAACAATGCAAAGTAATTTAACTCCTGGATCACTACTTGCTGCTGCATAACAGATAGTTACTTACGGAGCTCACCAGTACAACTTAGATCAAGTTAGAGGGACTGATTTTGCTTTGTCAAGAAAGAAAAATCAGATGAGTTGCATTTGTAGTACTCCAACTAAATTAATAATGCTTAATTCAGAGTTACATTGCTTCTGTAAATTCTACATTCAACTAACAAATTGTGCTTTGCTTTAAATAAAACCTTCTAAAGATCTCAATTCTTTTTACAGCAACAAACAAGCTTTTCTTCTGGAAAATGTTCCATGCAGTGATGCAAGTTGCAAGCCGGTAGGCCGAATGTTCAGGGTCCTCTGGGAATTGTCTGATTTAAACCATATCAAGAATGCTGTTATGGCGACCTTCTTTGACATTTATGAAGATGTAAGTTCATTACTGTGTTTATAAAAAATTTTTACTCATTGTTAATTTGAATTCTCATCAAGCTTTCCACGAGTGCTTGGTTTGAGAATTTCACAGATGTTTGGTTCATGTCCCCATTTATTAATGGTTTCTACAGGCTAAAGAATTGTTTGGATTCAATCCCTGACGGTATGTTTTGTGCAGTTCTTTGCAAGCATAGCCAGATAAAGTCAGCTGGCAAACTGGAAAAGTCAGCCAAGCTGCAGAGTATTGTCTGCTGGTGCTTGCTAGAAAATACATATATTGTTCTGCTGGCAAAGACAAAATTAGATTTGGCTTTAATGTTATTTACATCTGATTTACCTGTAATGGTACTTTAATGTAAAATGATTTTTGAAAAATCCTTCTACACTTTATTTTCATTTAAATGAGTTCCTTACTAGAGCTTTTACAGAAGATATAGCCAATATCTGTGGAACTTATAGGAGATTAATTGGGGAAATGTGATTATTTCCTGTCATATCTATTTTGTGTTGGTAGCTGACATCTTAACATGGGGCATGAATAAATCTTCTCCATATATATTATGCTGTCACCTTGATAATCTTGTACACTTTATGTTCATTAATTTAGTTAGTAGTTAATTATTGTGAGAAAAGAAAGCTAATTTGCAGAAAAAAAATTTTAAAGCGTAATTTATAAACTTGCAGCTGAATAAATTTGAAACATTACTCACTTAGGTAAGGTAACTAATACTGGAGATACGTGTGAGAGTCAAAATTCATTGAGATTGCAGGCAACAATTGATGATTCAGAGATAAACCATTTTCTTATTCATGAATTCCTTTGAAATATCATGTTAGAAATTTTGGCAATCACTAATATAACCCATGTGATTTCCACTATTAATAAATGGTGGGAATTTATACCAACTTTTAAATGCACAATGCTATCAAAATTTTAAGCAAGCAATAAAAAGGCCATTGAAAAGGATGAATATTTGCTCTGTCAGCAGCACATAAGCAACCTCTACATATAAAATGTGATGGATGTTAAGTCTATAGTGGTGAAAAGGGACATTTTCAATTTTAGCAGTACTCTTATCGCATGGTTTATGGGTACCTTAAATAGCAACTAGACATCACAGCCATAGTTTATTAATGTAGTTATTGCAACTGATAGTTGTGAAGCTAAGAAACAAATACTTCATCTGCTATAAAACTTTATGTTCTTCCCATTTAAGATGGTTTCAAGCACCTTACCTATTGATTCAAGTCTTGGTATGAAAATTAGCATTGCTCCAATAATTTTAATTATTGAAGTGTATAATCAACCAAAAAATATTATCCATGTGAATACTTAACTCTTCAATGGCCCAAATTTTCTGGTCTCATAAATACTTCCCACAAATATTTCGTGGGCTCTGTGGCCTGGTCTACTTATTTTCTGACCCAAGTTACTACCTAGTGTCATCTTTATCAAGATTTGTGACATTCAGACAGTTTGATTACATGGATTCTGGTTAATTGGCCCACATCAGGACAGTACATTTTGGCCCAGTTATGTGGGTGCTCCAGTGGAAAACGTGTACCAGGGTATGGTTGCTGTCACATGCAGCTACTTGGAGCCACAGGTGAGTGCTAAGTGTCAGGGTAAGGACTAAAGGTGAGTGATGCCCCATGATGCTCACGACTAGTCTCATCACCAGAGATGCTCTCCTCCTTGGATAGATAATGTACTGTTTTCATACAATGCATCTGTTTGCATCCTTCAAATTCTTCGTAGTTTCTAACTTGTTGAAATAGTGAAATAATTTCATTTTCACTCCCGGCCATTCTGAGCATGAATGTTTGAAAGCACAGTGAGCTAAATAATTCTGTATAGTTTTACTGCTTACTTCTCACCAACTATCAGTGACAAAAATCACTGCTTTTTGAACACAAACACATGCAACTAATGCCATTTAAAAACTGTTCACTCAAAGCACGGTGTAGTGTCTAATGGCCACAGAAGTACATACGATTGACACCAGTTAGAAGCTGTTTGACAGCAATCTCCTGTCCCAATTAAGTGGCATAGTGTCCCAAATAAACAAAGGAAATCCTGGCTACTTTCAGAACTAGTTTTTGTTCCACAATAGTTCTCCCAAGTAAGCGGCTGTCCCGATTAACCACTGGCCCAATTAATTAGAATCCACTGTCTTAACAAGATGACCGGTCTGTGGCCAGCAGACTGCCCCTGTCACAGTGGGCTAATGAGGTATTTTTTAAAAAAAACGAGGTTTTCAACTCCCAATACCAATTATCTTGCTGGCAAACGTGCAATCCCTGGTAAATAAATTTGAAGATATCAGAGCCAGGGTATTGTATCAGTGGGACATTAGCACCGCTTGCGTCTTTTGTTTCATGGGATGTTGTTTAACCTCTGGATGCAGCGATTCTTATTGACAGGTTCACAATACACTGTCAAGATAAGACTGCTGAGTCTTTTAAAGCCAGAGGCGGAACAGGAGTGGATATGCTTCATGATCAATTCCTCATGGTGTAAAAACATAACGGTGCTCTCCCAATCCAGTTGACCAGATTTGGAACACCTCGCGATTAAGTGCCGACCATTTTATCTGCCATGGGAGAATTCAGCGATCATTTTGGTAACAGTGTACATCCCACCAGAGGCCAGTGTAAAACAGGTTCTGGACGAACTGAACAATGTGATCAATGGGCATGAGACAACACATCCTGATGCCTTCCTCATCACTTTGGGGATTTTAACCAACCAGCTTAAAAAAGTAACTAAATAATTATTATCAACAATTCACTTGTATACCAAAGGAAACATCACACTGGACCACTGTTACACCACCATCAAGAGCTATTGCACACTCACACTTTGGAAAGTCTGTTCACCTGCTGTACTCTACTCCTGAGTACAGGCAGAGACTGAAGTCTGCCGTACCAGTAGTGAGGACCAAGAAGGTATGGACAAGGGAAGCACAGGAGTGCTTACAGGACTGCTTTGAATCAGTGGACTGGACTGTATTCAGCGATTCATCTTTGAGTCTACATGAGTACACTGCAGTTGTCACGGACTTCATTAAACCCTATGTGGATGAGTGTGAGCCTATGAAAACTTGCTGTACATTCACAAACCAATAGCCGTGGATGAATCAGAGTGCTTGTGGTCTGTTGAGGGTTAGAACTGTGCCATTTAAATCTGGCTATCCATTTCTGTACAAGAAAACCAGGTATGACTTGCAGGGGACTATTTCAAGAGCCAAGAAACAATTCCAAGCCAGGTTGGAGGCGACATTCGAGGCAGGGTTTGCAGGACATTACTTCCTACAAAGCAAAACCCAACATCATGAATAGCAGCAATGCTTCACCATCAGATGAGCTTTTATGCTCACTTTGAGAGGGAGAATAAAACTATAGCTGTGAGGATCCCTGCTGCACCCAGTGACCTTGTAATCTTTGTCTTGGAGACCGGCGCCAGGCTGTCTTTCAGGAGGGTGAACCCTTGCAAGGCAGCAGGCCCTGATAGAATACCTAGTAATGCTCTGAAAACTTGTGCCAACCAACTGGCAGGGGTTTTCAAAAACATTTTCAATCTCTCGCTGCTGTGGTTAGAAGTACTCTCCTGCTTCAAAAGGGCAGCAATTATACCAGTTCCCAAGAAGAGCACCTCACTACTGGAAGGATGTGGAAACTATAGAAAGGGTGCAGAAGAGATTTACAAGGATGTTGCCGGGAGTTGGGAGCATGCCTTAAGAGAATAGGTTGAGTGAACTTTTCTCCTTGGAGTGACAGAGGATGAAAGGTGACCCTGATAGGTGTATAAGATGATGAGAGGCATTGATAGTGTGGATAGTTAGAGGCTTTATCCCAGGGCTGAAATGGTTAACACGAGAGGGCACAGTTTTAGGGTGCTTGGAAATAGGTACAAAGGAGATGTCAGTGGTAAGTTTTTTACACAGAGAGTGGTTAGTACGTGGAATGGGTTGCCAGCAACAGTGGTGGAGGCAGATTCGATAGGGTCTTTTAAGAGGCTCCTGGATAGGTGCATGGAGTTTAGAAAAATAGAGGACTATGAGTAACCCGAAGTAATTTCTGAAATAAGTACATGTTTGGCACAGAAATGTGGGATGAAGGGCCTGTATTGTGCGGTAGGTTTTCTATGTTTCTAAGAGCAATGTAGCCTGTCTTAATGAATCTTGGCCAGTAGCACCACATCTATGGTGATGAAATGCTTTGAGAGGTTGGCCATGGCCAGAATCAACAGCAAAGACCTGGACCCACTGCAATTTGCCTATCGCCCCAATAAGTCAACAGCAAGTGAGATATCAGTACTTCTCCACGGGGCCTAGGACCACTTGAACAATACAAATACCTATTTCAGGAATCTGTTCATTGACTACAGCTCAACATTTAACACCATCATTTCTACAGTCCTGATCAAAAAGCTACAGAACTTAGGCCTCTGTACCTCCCTCTGCAACTAGATCCTCAACTTCCTAACTGGAAGACCACAATTTGTGCGGATTGGTAATAACGGCCCCACCTCGCTGATGGTCAACATTGGTGAACCTCAGGGATGTGTACTTAGCCCATTGCTTTACTCTCTTTATACCCATATCTGGCTGGCCATTAGACCCAGATACTGATAGTACTCAATTGTTTTGGAGCAGTGCACACAACATCCTCCCATTCACTTTCATTAATGGTTTGCATTATGCTGGCAACAGCATGTTCCAGGTGGAGGGGAGAGCACAGAGTTTCTTTGATGTATCACTGAACATATTATTCAAGTGTAAATCGGACAATCCATCAGCATTTCCATGATTAGTTATCCTCTTGAATTCGATCTTGTAATTGTGTCCTACAAGAAGCAGAGCCCATTGTTGCATTCATGCTGCTGCAGTTAGTGGATCACCCTGCTGTGGACTGAAAGGGTTAACTAGTCAGTAACGGGGGTCAACTCTCTCCCAGACAAGTTCTGGCTGAAATGTTTTACACCCCAAACCAGACTCAAAGCCTCTCTGTCAATCTGTGTGTGGTTTTCCTCAGTAGCGGTAAGGGAACGTGGTATTCTGACAGGCTGCATTACCGTCTGGTATTGGGGGGCTACTGCATAGAATCATAGAAAGCTGCAGAGTGTTTATCTATCTATGGTACTAGCCTGCATAGTTTCCAAGACATCTTCAAGAAACAGTGCCTCAGAAAAGTGGCTTCCATGATCAAGGACCACCCCTCCCACCAAGGACTTGCCCTCTTCTTATTGTTACCCTTAGGAAGGAGGTACAGAAGCTTGAAGGCACACACTCAGCAATTCAGGAATATCTTCTTCCCCTTTGCCATCCAATTTCTAAGTGGTCATTGAATCTATGAACACTACTTCATTGCTATTTTTAAATTTCTTTTGGGTTTTTTTGCACTACTTATCATAATTTATCTATTTAATATAGATATGTATGCTTGCTATAATTTTTTTTCTGTATTCATCAAGTATTGCATTCTACTGCTGCCGGAGAGTTAACAAATTTTACAACATAAGCCGGTGATGTTAAATCTGATTCTAGTGAATAAGCAAACAATCAGATTGCAATCTGATCACAAACCAGAGGGAAAAAACAATCTTTCATATTTTAATGTTATTAAGGATCTTATAAAAGTTGAAAATTTTTGCAACATGCTCTTGGGTTCAGTTAGAAAGTGTAAATTAATATGTACTTTTTTCTGAATAATATTAGAAATAATAATTGTGGGAAATTAGACCCATTCCTGCAAAGTCAGTTTTTCAGGACCAGAGATATTGTGCAAGCAGCATTGATTTTTTTAATATAAGAAAAATATTGTGTAAAGTTTACATCAAACGTTGCCTCAGTAAGTAATGCAACAGCATACTTTGAGGAGGCACAGAATCTCACCTTCAGCAGTCTCTGGGTTTATGTGTTTCACTGTACATGTGTGAACATCAAAAGTTGCACTTTTGTAGAATATTAAAAGGTGTTGCGAACAGTATTCAAGCCATTGCAACCAGGAAGTTAAGGCCATTATGTTTCTCAGTGAAACATATTTCAGACTCTGTTAGCACTGATAAAATTAAAGACAGCTGTACCAGACATTAAGTAATTGTTTTTGATTCCTCATGATAAAAAGCATATTTGTCCTGTTACGAATGAAGGGAGCAAAGTGCCCCCCCCCCCTTTTGAGAATCGCAAGATCGCTATTATTTCAGGTGGTCTGAGACCCAGGAAATGAGAGAGATACACAGCATGTCAGGAAATGAGAGAGAGGGAGAGAGACGCAGGATCACAGCAAAGGCAGTTGTTACAGACAACGCAGAATACACAAACAAGGTGGAATGTCTCCTAACAGAAGTGGAACGGAATCACTGATTAACACTATTGTCTCTTGGAGAAGGAATTGTGTATTGAGTACTGTACTATTCATTGAAACCCCTCAGGGGCAACCAGAGTGGTCTGGTTGAGGGATTGCATCATCCCAACCTGATTTACACCTGAGACCCCGTGAGTAAGGATAAAAGGAGGGTCTGGGGAACGCCCCTCAGACACACCAGGAGAAGACGCTAGAGAATCCAGTGACAGCATTTTATAGCGAAAGCCCGGTGAGAGCTCGTGTGCGTCCTCCCTTGGTGGTGGCGGGCTCATCACGGAAGAACGGCTTAGCTAAAGTAGAGGTTGTACTTGACCGGTCCACAACAACGAGACACCGACAGATAGAAGTCGCAAAGGAAGTTTGGCAAAAACAATAGCGGTAACTGTTCCCATTCATTCTTTTTCTTTCTCCTCTCTCTCCTCTCTCTCTCTCTCCTCTCATCTCTCTCTCTCTCGCACTCCTCTCTCCCCTCTCTCCTCTTCGTCTCTCTCTCTCTCCCCTCTCTCCCTCTCTCCCTCACCCCTCTCCCCCTCTCCCCTCCCCCCTCTCCCCCTCTCCCCCTCACCCCCTCCCCCTCTCCCTCCTCCCCCTCCCCCCACTCCCCACCCTCCTCCCCCTCTCCCCCTCTCTCCCCCTCTCCCCCTCTCCCCCTCTCCCCCCTCTCCCCCTCCTCCCCCCTCTCCCCCCCTCTCCCCCCTCTCCCCCTCTCCCCCTCTCCCCCTCTCCCCCTCTCCCCCTCTCCCCCTCTCCCCCTCTCCCCCCTCTCCCCTCTCCCCCCTCTCTCTCCCCTCTCTCCCCTCTCTCCCTCTCTCTCTCCCTCTCTCCCTCTCTCCCTCTCTCCCTCTCGTCCTCTCTCCTCTCTCCCTCTCTCCCTCTCTCCCTCTCTCCTCTCCCTCTCTCCCCTCTCTCTCTCTCTCCTCTCTCTCTCTCTCTTCTCTTCTCTCTCGCTCTCTCTCTCCCTCTCTCTCTCTCTCTCTCTCCCTCCTCCCTCCCCCCTCCCCCCTCCCCCCCCCCCCAACAATTGCAACACAGCGACAAACAAACACTGGAGCCTGTGTGAACTGAAACGAACCTTGTATTTCCATCAGACAATTCATTATCCCCTAGACAACGATAGAGCTTATTTCTTATTGATGATTATTATACCCCGCACTTTTAGGTTTAGTATTGATGACGTATATTTGTATATTTGAATTGATATTATTTTTGTGTATTTTTACTAATAAATACTGTTAAAAATAGTATCATCAGACTCCAACGGACACCTCTATCTTTGCTGGTAGGACACCCAGTTACGGGGGTTCGTAACAGTACTCAGATCACAAAATATTTGTCTTTAATATTTACAAGTGCTTCAAATGCATTAAAACTGGACAGCTGTGTTCACAAACGTTTTGAGTTCTATTTCTATCTTGGAATGGACATTTCAGGACAGAAACGTACCTAGTTTATATTCCACTACAGAAGTATTAATGAAGTTAAATGAAATTGTCAGCAAACCATACCAATAGCAAGCCACTCAGCTGTGCCATTACCACTGCCTTCAAACAGAGAGAGAAAAACAACATGGCATACTTGACAGCACTGTGCTTCACCAAAAGGACTGCAGTGATTCAGGAGGCAGTTCACAACCATTACAATAAGGCATGGCCAGTGAAAGCAAATGTTAGTAGCAATAGTACCAAATTTTGAAGTATATTCAAATGTTTCATTTGAATAGATTGGTTTATTCAGCTTCAAAGTATAAATCTTCATTGTTGACCAAGGATAATTTATAAAAGAATTTGAATATGTATATTATAAAGTATAATTTCTTCTTTGAACTGAGAGACGTTAATACCACATTTATACTGGAGGCATTTAGTAACAAGAGAAAGGAAGAATTTCATTTACATTGCTCCTCTTGTGGAATTCTCCAGCGCATTTTCAGTCTGAGTCTCAGCCTGAAAGGGTCCTGTCTGTTTGGAAAACATTATATGTGGTCCCAGCATCCAAAAAGGGACAGCTGAAAGTATTGAATGACTTCTGTCCAGTGGCCTTGACCTCAAACATTGAAGACCATAAAGAGATTGGTCCTGGCTCACCTCTGACCCCGGGTCTGATCAGCCCTCAATCCCCTGCAGTTTGCCAACCAGGAGCACGTTGGAGTCAATGATGTTGTCATCTACCTGCGGAACAGAGCCTACTCCCATTTGGATAAGCAGGACAGCACTGTGAGGAGCATGTTTTTGTTTTTCTCAAGTGCCTTCAATATCATACCGCCCTCATTGGGGAAAAAGCTCTGTTCAATGCAGGTTGGCACTTCCATTGTATCCTGGATAATGGACTACCTGACTGTCAGACCACAGTATGTGCAGCTTCAGAGCAGTGTGTCAGACTAGGCTATAAGCAGCACTGGGACCCCACAGAGGACTGTATTGGCTCCCTGTTTACCCTGTATACCTCAGACTTTAGATACAACACTGACTCATGTCATCTGCAGAAATTCTCTGATCTCTTTGCAGTGATTGGGTGTATAAAGGAAGGACGGGAGGATAAATACAGGGCCCTGGTAGCAGATTTTGTCAAATGATCAAGCTGAATCATCTGCAGCTCAATATCAGTAAGACAAAGGAGATGGTGATAGACTTTATGAAGACTAAGCTGCACTGCTCCTTACTATTGATGGTGAGGACTTTCAGGTACCTGGGTGTAACTGGGTGACAGACTTGAATGGAGCACTAACACAGAGACTGTATATAAGAAGGGCTAATGTCTCCTCTGCTTCCTGAGGAGACAGGTCCTTTGCAAGCCTCTCCTTCACATGTTCTACCAGTCTGTTGTCGCCAGTACAATCTTCAATGTGGTGGTGTGCTGGGGCAAAAGCATCAATATGGTTGATGCCACCTGGCTAAATAAACTGATTAGAAAGGCTGGCTCTGTTATAACAGTCAAACTGGAGGCTGTGGTAGAATAAAGGACTCTATGAAAAATCTTGCAATTCTATACAATGTTTCTCAGTCTCTGCATGCCACCTTGGCTGAAGAGGGGAGCAATTTTAGTAATAGACTAAGATAACTGCGCTGCTTCAAAGAGCACTATATGAGGTTGTGGCGACCCACTTTCTGCACAGGCGAACCGGCTCACAGATAGCCAGCGCGTGGGGAGAGACATTGGTAATGCACCTCTGATGACATTTCCGCCCGGAGAGGGCGGGCGCTAGGGATTAAATGCCAGCGCCACTAAGTTTGAATAAACTAGTCTCAAAACGACTTACCAACTGCGTGTTTTCTCTAGCTCTGTATGTAGTACATCGCTACATTGGTGACCCCGACGGTCCAAACGGGATTTGGACCAAAGATGACCGACTCTTCATTTGTTCACACAGTTCCACTAAAACTGCCGACTTTCTGGATGCTGCGACTACGCGAGTGGTTTAGCCAAGCAGAAGTCCAGTTCCAGATTCGGCAGATATCCTCTGATTCCATGTGTTACTACCACATGGTGAGCGCTCTTGACCAGGAGACGGCCACCCAGGTTGAGGATTTCATACAGTCACCCTCGGAAGAAGGCAAATATGAAGCATTCAATGCGCTGCTCATTGAGACCTTTGGCCTCATGGCGTGAGCTGGGTGCCCGCCTGCTTCAGCTGGCCTGTTTGGGAGACAGGCTGCCATCAGCATTGATGAACGAGATGCTTGCCCTGGCTGAAGGACACAAGCCCTGCCTCATGTTCGAGCAAGCATTCCTAGAGCAACTGCCCAAGGACATACATCTGCTGCTGGCTGACGCAGATTTCAGCGACCCCCAGAAGGTGGCAGCCCCAGCAGACGTGCTGTGGAAAGCCAAGAGGGAGAGAGTGGCGTCCGTCGGTCAGATTACCAGGCCACACGCCCAACAGCAGACCAGACCAGGCCCGACAGGGGGGGTGCACACAACACAGAGGCAGGAGTGAGGAGGACAGTGAACAGTACCACCAGCGGTGGGGCACCGAATCCCGCTGTGGTCGCCCGCCCTGCAAGGGCCAGGGCCAGCTGCCACTAATGACTATGGCAGTTGGCAGCCAGGACAGCCTCTTGTACGTCTGGGACAAACAGTCGGGACGCCGCTTCTTGGTCAACACTGGAGCGGAAATCAGCATCTTGCCCCCGACGGGGTACGACACCTGCAACAAGAAGCCAGGACCTACCCTGAGGGCCGCAAACGGCAGCACTATACGGACCTACGGCACCCGCACAGTGCAGCTGCAGTTCGGCGCCAGCCGGTTCACGTGGGACTTCACACTGGCCGGGGTGGCCCAACCACTCCTGGGGGCGGATTTCTTGCGAGCTCACAGCCTGCTGGTCGACTTGCAAGGGAAAAGACTGGTACATGCCGAGACTTTCCAGACGTTGCCGGCCCCACACCTGGACTCCATCACGCTGTTGGACAACGGATTCACCAGAATCCTGGCGGACTTTCCATCGATTCTGGCACCGCAGTTCACGGCAGCCATGCCCAGACACGGGGTACAACACCACATCCCTACCCAGGGACCACCTCTCCATGCCCGCGCACGGTCTCCCCCTGGAAAAGCTCCGCCTGGCGAAGGAGGAGTTCAAGAGGATGGAGGAATTGGGGATCGTCCGACAGCCCATGGGCCTGCCCCCTGCACATGGTGCTCAACCTGCCGGAGGCTGGAGACCAAGCGGCGACTACCGCAGACTGAACGAGGCTACAACTCCAGACCGCTACCCCATGCCGCACATACAGGACTTTGCAGCAAACCTGCACGGGGCAAGAATCTTTTCCAAAGTAGACCTCATCAGGGGATACCATCAAATCCCGGTGCACCCTGAAGACATCCCCAAAATGGCTCTCATCACCCCGCTCAGCCTGTTCGAGTTCCTCCGAATGCCGTTCGGCCTGAAGAATGCCGCACAGACGTTCCAGCGGCTAATGGATGCGGTGGGATGCGACCTGGAGTTTGCGTTCATCTACTTGGATGACATCCTTAGAGCCAGCAGTAGTCGCCAGGAACATCTGTCCCACCTCCACCAGCTCTACTCCTGCCTGAGTGATTTCGGCCTCACAATCAACCCGGCCAAATGCCAGTTCGGTCTCGATACCATCGCCTTCCTGGGCCACAGGATTATCAAAGACAGGGCAACACCTCTGCCCGCCAAGGTAGACACGATCTGCACTTTGTCCAGCCCAACACGGTCAAAGGCCTGCAGAAGTTCGTTGGTATGGTGAACTTCTATCACCGTTTCCTCCCCTCCGCAGCCCGTATCATGCGCCCTTTGTACACCCTGATGTCGGGTAAAGGCAAGGACATTACTTGGGACGAGGAGGCCGCGGCCACTTTCGTTAAAGCCAAGGAAGCCTTGGCAGATGCCGCGATGCTGGTGCACCCCAGAGCACATAGTCCAAACACCCTCACAGTGGACACATCTGACATAGCAGTTGGTGGAGTGCTGGAGCAGCTCATCGAGGGGCGCTGGCAACCCCTGGCATTCTTCAGCAAGCACCTGCAACCACTCGAACTCAAGTACAGTGCTTTCGACCGGGAGCTGTTGGCACTGTGTATGGTAATCAGGCATTTCAGGTACTTCTTAGAAGGCAGGCCGTTCACCGCGTTCACGGACCACAAACTGTTGACCTTCGTGTTTACGAAGGTGTCCGATCCCTGGTCGGCTCGCCAGCAGCAACATCTCTCCTACATCTCCCGAGTACATGACGGACATCCAGCATGTCTCGGGAAAGGACAACATCATGGCGGACGCACTCTCCAGACCAGCTGTCCAGGCCCTGTCCCTGGGGGTGGACTATGCAGCACTGGCGGAGGCACAGCAGGCAGACAACGAGATGCCCAGCTACAGGACCACAGTTTCGGGTTTGCAGCTGCAGGACTTTCTCGTAGGCGCAGGTGAGAGGACCCTCCTGTGTGTCGTGGCTACCGGCCAACCTCGCCCCGTCGTCCCGGCAGCCTGGAGGCGGTGAGTTTTCGACTCCATACACGGTTTGGCACACCCATCTACAAACCCCATTTCCAGAAAAGTTGGGATATTTTCCAAAGTGCAATAAAAACAAAAATCTGTGATATGTTAATTCACATGAACCTTTTTTCAACTGACAAAAGTACAAAGAAAAGATTTTCAATAGTTTTACTAACCAACTTAATTGTAATTTGTAAATATACACACATTTAGAATTTGATGGCTGCAACACAGTCAACAAAAATTGGGACAGAGGCATATTTACCATTGTGTTACATCACCTTTCCTTTTAATAACACTTTTAAATCATTTTGGAACTGAAGATACAGTTGTAGTAGATTTGCAATCAGAAATTTTGTTCATTCTTGCTTGATATGAGACTTCATCTGCTCAACAGTCCGTGGTCTCCGTTGTCTGATTCTCTTCATGATGCACCATTCATTTTCAATAGGAGATAGATCTGGACTGGCAGCAGGCCAGTCAAGCACATGCACTCTGTCTACAAAGCCACGCTGTTGTAGCCCGAGCAGAATGTGGTCTGGCATTGTCCTGCTGAAATAAGCATGGACGCCCCGGGAAGAGTCGTCACCTTGGTGGCAACATATGTCTCTCTAAAATCCTAATATACGCCTCAGAGTCAATGATACCTTCACATACATGCAACTCACCCATGCCGTGGGCACTGATGCACCCCCATACCATCACAGATGCTGACTTTTGCACCTTTCGCTAATAACAATCAGGATGGTCGTTTTCATCTTTGGCACAGAGAACTCGACGCCCGTTTTTTCCAAAAACTAGCTGAAATGTGGACTCATCTGACCACAGAACATGGTTCCACAGTCTTTCGGTCCATCTGAGATGAGCTCAGGCCCAGAGAACTCACCGGCGTTTCTGCATAGAGTTGATGTATGGCTTCCTCCTTGCGTAATACGGTTTCAAGTTGCATTTCTGGATGCAGCGATGGACTGTGTTAAGTGACAATGGTTTTCCGAAGTACTCCCAAACCCAGGAGACTATAATTGTCACAGTAGCATGACGGTTTCTTAGGCAATGCGGCCTGAGGGCTCGAAGATCACGCGCATTCAACAGTGGTTTCCAACCTTGCCCTTTACGCACTGAGATGTCTCTGAATTCTCTGAATCTTTTCACAATATTATGTACTGTAGATGTTGAAAGACCTAAATTCGCTGCAATCTTGCATTGGGAAATGTTCCTTTTGAACTGACTAACAATTCTCACAAATTTTGGCACAAAGGGGTGAGCCACGACCTATCCTTGCTTGCAAAGACTGAGCCTTTGATGGACGCTACTTTTATACCCAGTCATGATACCTCACCTGCTACCAATTAGCCTGCTTAATATGGAGTCTTCCAAACCAGTGTTACTTGAATATTCTGTGCATTTTTCAATCTTACTTTAACTCTGTCCCAACTTTTGTTGAGTGTGTTGCAGCCATCAAATTCTAAATGTGTGTATACTTACAAAATACAATTAAGTTGGTCAGTAAAACTATTGAAAATCTTTTCTTTGTACTTTTGACAGTTAAATAAGGGTTCACGTGAATTAACATATCACAAATTTTTGGTTTTTATTGCATTTTGGAAAATATCCCAACTTTTCTGGAAATGGGGTTTGTATCAGGCCAACCGTCTGGCTTGTCTCCAGCAAGTTCGCGTGGCACGGACTTTGCAAGCAGGTCAGTGAATGGGCCAGAATGTGCGCGTAGTGCCAAACAGCCAAGGTGCAACTGCACACTAAAGCCCCGCCACAGCAGTTCGAACCCACCCACTGGAGGTTCGACCACATTCATGTGGATATCATGGGCCCCCTACCAGTGTCCCAAGGAGCACGGTACCTCCTAACTATGGTAGACTGGTTCACAAGGTGGCCTGAAGCGGTCCCGCTCACCAACACATCTGCTGATTCCTGCACCCGAGCACTGATTGCAACCTGGGTAGCACGTTTCGGGGTACCGGCCCACATTACCTCCGACAGAGGCGCCCAGTTCACCTCCAGCCTGTGGTTGGCTGTGGCCAGCCTGTTGGGAACACAGCTACACCACACTAATGCCTACCACCCACAGTTGAACGGACTAGTGGAGCGTTTTTCCACCGGCACTTGAAGTCGGCTCTCATGGCCCGCCTGAGAGGACCTAACTGGGTGGACGAGCTTCCCTGGGTCCTGCTTGGAATTCACACAGCGCCCGAAGAGGATCTGCACACCTCGTTGGCCGAGTTGGTGTACAGCACACCACTGGCCGTCCCAGGAGAGTTCATACCAGCCCCAAGTGGGCAAGAGGAAGAACCCGCAGCAGTCCTGGACAGACTACATGAAAGGCTCAGCAACCTGGCCCCCGTACGACTTCACAGCACAGACGGACCCCAACCCATGTACCCAAAGACCTGCAGAACTGTAAGTTTGTGTTTGTACAAAGGGGCGGACACCGGGCACCGCTACAGCGGCCGTACGAGGGGCTGTTCAAGGTGATCAACAACAACGGGTCCACATACGTTCTGGACATTGGGGGGAAAGAGGAGGTTTTCATGGTGGACTGACTCAAACCAGCCCATGTGGATTTGGCGCAGCTGGTCGAGGTTCAGGCACCATGGCGCAGAGGCAGACCTCCCAAGCAGAGGCTGATCCAGACTGTGGACATTGGGTGGGTGTATCGCCGGTTCTTGGGGGGGGGGGGATGGTTATGTGGCGACCCACTTTCTGCACAGGCGAACCGGCTCACAGATAGCCAGCGCGCGGGGAGAGACTTTGGTAATGCACCTTTGATGACATTTCCGCCCGGAGAGGGCGGGCGCTAGGGATTAAATGCCAGCATCGCGAAGTTTGAATAAACTAGTCTCGAAGTGGCTTACCGACTGCGTGTCGTCTCTAGCTCTGTATGTAGTACATCGCTACAAGGTCATTCTTACTCTTGGGCATTAGGCTTTATAATGAGTCAACCTATAGCCGAGGAAGTGATAAACTCCTCCTGTTAGAATGTTTGAGGTAACTTATTTCTAATTCTTTCTTACTGCTCACAGGAGAAATAATGCAACAGGGTAGTTTGTGTTCACTTGGGGTGGAATTTGAAACTCACCACCTTGAACTTAGACCACATAGAAATGCTACATAGTGTGCCATGGCTTACACTGTAAACAATGCAGTCAGAAGATATAATTTCTGCAATACAAATATTTTCTGTTTTTTTAATTGCAGGGTATCTTGGATGTGCTTGTATTAAATGAAAATAAGGAAAATTCAGAATTCACCATCCATGCTTTGCGAAATAACTTTGATGCTGATGCTTACTTTGTTAAAGTCATTGGTAAGTGAGAATGATCACATCAGCACAATTTTGAAATCATACTGGTTGTTATCAAATTAAAATGAAACTGCTCATAGATAATTAAAAGTTTATTTCAGTATTGTTGATCAATCAGTTTTGCAATCAAATGAAACCAGGGAGCATAGAAGTAGTTTTGCTGAAATAATAAAGTTGTTATCTTCAATTCCCAGGGCTGCTTTTCACTGAGATTTATTATTGCAATGCTGAAATATAATCATTTTTCTGTTTTCACTTATGGGGCACATTGAAATACCATGGTAACATTTTTTGAAAGACTGATTTCTAACTCTGTACTTCAAAATTACAAACCCTGTAATAGACCTAAGAATTAAGATATTAACAAATTCTGCGGGAACCTTTTAAATATATCACATTCATTCTAGTAAAATCTTGGCTAATTTCCATAAGTATAAACTATTAGCTGGTGTTACCCTTCTCCAATTCTAATACAGTTGTCCCTCAGTATCCGTGGTGGATTGGTTCTAGGACCCCCTGCGGATACCAAAATCTGCGGATGCTCAATTCCTTTATATAAAATGGCGTAGTGTTTGCATATAAGCTACATACATCCTCCTGTATACTTTAAATCATCTCTAGATTACTTATAATACCTAATACAATGTAAATGCTTTGTAAATAGTTGTTGTACTGTATTGTTTAGAGAATAATGACAAGAAAAAAAAGTCTGTACATAATCAGTACGGACGTAACCATCGTAGCTCTTCTGGGAACACTGATGCTGCCTCGGCATCAGCTGATGCCGATTGTCCCATGATCTTTAAGTTCTTGAGGCTGTAGCACTTTACATAGCTAGGCAGACATCCCTTACTAGCCTTCAACTCCTTCCTCTCACTCACAACACAAGTAGCGAACAAACGAGACACGAGGCAAACAATGCTCAACAACAAGTGCTGGAGAGAGACTGAGGATCTGTGAAATGGCGGGAGGCTGCTGCAGGGTATGCCTACACATCACTTCATTCGCATGGATTCAGCATAGTGCTCAGTGCGCGACAAATTCAAGTTTTGCTTTTTGGAACCATCTGGAATTTTTTTTTACTAACTTCAATCTGCGGTTGGTTGAATCCGCGGATGTGGAACCCGAGGATATGGAGGGCCGACTGTAATGCAGGTTGTCTTTAAGATTTTTCCCTCCATTTATGTGCGCTGAACAGTATTACTCTATGACAAGTCAGTAAGAGGCTCATGAGAACAAAACATTCACAGTAGATAATTTTCCTTGCCACACAAGTTTTTGATCCTCAGAACATCTCATAGGGAAATAGTATAGAGTTTTATTTCAATTTAAAATGTTTGTGATATCTTAACAACGTTCTTGAAGATTTATGTAAATTCACAATAGTCATTGCATGTATGTCAAAGAAACTGCAAAGAAATTGGAGAACAAATTAATTGGTAGTTTCAGGCTGTAGCAATTCCTGAATCCTTGATGTGGCCTGATGGGAATATTATGTACTTTATTTTAAACTGCTATTCGTGAATATGCTTTGTGTTTGCATTATTTGTAGGCAGCACTTTGAAAATATCTGATTCTGGCTTTGTTGATGATTTCAATCTGATGCAACACAGAAAAGTACCATTTGTTGTTTTTTTTATTCATTTGTGGGGTCTTGAGCAAGGCCAGCAGTTATAGCGCATCCCTAATTATCCTTGACAATGATCTGGTGAGCTGCCTTCTTAAACCGCTACAGTCATTCTAGAGAAGGTGCTCCCATTGTGCTCAAAGGAAGAGAGTTCCACAACTGACTGGTGACAGTGAAAGACCAGTGACATATTTCCAAATCAGAACTTGGAAGGAAATCTCCACGCGATAATGTTCATATCTCCCTGGTATCTTTGTCCTTGTTGGGGTAATGGTTACAGGTTTTGGGAAATGTTTAATTATCGTAGACATATGATTATGGTACTTTATGCAGATGGTACAATTGCAACTATTGTTTACAGATAGTTGAGGAACTGATTGTGGTGGTTGATGGAATGCCAATCAAACATGGTCCTTTCTTATGGATAGTGTTAAGTCTTTTAGAGTGTGATGGTGTTACACCCGTGGCCCCCTCCTTTTTGAGATTCGCAGGATCGCTATTGATTCGAGTCAGGAGACCCAGGAAATGAGAGAAAGACATGCAGAATCCACAAAGAGTTTGGAATGTGTCCTGGCCTCCAAAAGGCGGAACCATTGATAACGGCTATTGTCTCTTGGAGACGGGATTGTGAATTGAATACTGTACGATGCATCGAAGCCCCCAGGCAATGAACCGAGGGGGGGATTGGTGGAGGGATTGCATCATCCCAACCTGATTGACATCAGACCCTGTGAGTCAGGATAAAAGAGGGAACAGCCCCATCAGGCGCACCAGAAGAAACGCTAGTGATCCCGTAATAGTGAAAGCCGGTGGGAGGGCCACGTGCGTCCTGTTCCATTTGCCCCAGAATCGGTGGGCCCTTACCACGGAAGAACAGTTTTTAGCTAACAACGGGGAAATCAACTCCCAACGACTCTCGAAGGATTAACATCATAAAAGGAATGGGTAAGTTTTAACCCGTCTTTCTCTCCAACCAAGAAGCTGCAGCTTGAATGAACTAAAGTGACTTTTATATTTCCATTGGACAATACATTATCCCCTAGACAGCGATAGAGCTAATTCTTATTGACTTATTACGTTGATATTATTTTTGTGTATTTTTATCAATAAATACTGTTAAAAATAGTACCATCAGACTTCAACGGACCTCTCTATCTTTGCTGGTAAGTGACCCAGTTACGGGGTACGTAGCAATGGTACTGTACTCATTCAGTCAAGTATTGAGTATTCCATCACACTTCTGGTTTGTTCCTGATAGAGGGTTTTTGGGTATAAGGAGATTAGTCATTTGCTACTGCATACCCAGCCTCTGGCCTGCCTTAGTTGCCATGATATTTATATAATTTATGCAGTTGAGTTTCTGGTCAGTAGTGACCATAATGCCACTGAATTGCAAGAATTAGTGATTAGACCCTTCCTAGCATTGCATAGATTGTCATGGATAAAAGGCGCTTCCCAGGGATATGAATAATCTGAATAAATGGTTAAAAATACAGCAAATTTAGTAAAGTGTGAAAAAAATGGTTTATTTCCGTCAACAGCAAATCTTGAAAAACTGCTTTTTTTTTGTTTTCAAATAGAGATTATAAAATTATTGATATTCAAAAGTACATGGGTGTCTTTGTACACATTACTGAAAGCTAACATGCAAGTGCAAATTCAGTAAGAAAGATAAATGATATGTTGCCTTTTATTGCCAGAAGCTTTTAAAACAATTCTGTCAGTACCTCTTGGGCATTGTGTACAATTTTCATCACTTTAGTTAAAGAAAATTGTACTTGCTATGGCAAAGTTTTAATAGAATCATTCTGGGATGGCAGATTTGTTATATAAAAGAGACTCTGTAGGCTATGTTTCTATTCTCTAAAGTTTAGAAGAATGGATGGTGACTTCTTGAGACAATATAAAATTTTCAGAGTAAAGTGTTACCCCTGTTTGAGTTTAGAATCAGACAGTTGCAGTATCAAAGTAAAAGGTATTTTAACTTGTATTTATTTTTCACTGAATAGGAGGTGAATCATTGGGATCCTTTACCCCTGAGGGTTATGGAGGATCAATCATTGATTATTAATGCTCAATCGTTAAAACAAAGATCAATGCTATTCTGCACATAAAAATAATCTGGGGTAGTGCTGAGAAATGGTGTTTGAGGCAGAACAAGAGTGATCTCGTTTAATAGCAGGGTTGGCTCAAATGACTGAACAGCCTACTGCTGTCTTTTTATATATTCTTCTGAGTTATTCGAGTCAACAAAGTTGATTTAATATATTCAGTTTCACTTCCAGAAACATTGAAACATCGTGACCCAAGCTTCTTTCATACCAAGATGGTTGATATAGGAAAGGCAGTGGACTTTGTCTGCATGGACTTTAGCAAAGCCTTTGACAAGTCCTGCATGAGAGGCTGCTCTGGCAGGTTAAGTCACTTAGCATTGAGGATGAAGTAGTCAACTGGATCCATTGGCTCAGCAGGAGAAATTAGAGAGTGGTACTAGATGATTGTCTCTCTGACTGGAGGTGTCTGGCTTGTGTGTTACAGGGTGTGAGGCAAGATCCTTTGTTGCTTCCGTATTAATGATTTAGATGATGGTATGGTAAACTGGGTCAGCAAATTTTCAGATCAAAACTTGCAGTATGATCTTGACTAGCTGGGAAAGTGGGCTGAAAAAAAGCAGATGGAATTTAATGTTGAAAAGTGTGAGGTATTGCACTTTGGGAGGAATCAGAATAACGTTTATTATCACTCGCATGTGACGTGAGATTGTTAAACATAGCAGCAGCAGTTCAATGCAATACATAATCTAGCAGAGAGAAAAAAATTACAATAATAATAAATAAAATAAAAATAATAATAAATCAACAAGTAAATCAATTACATATATTGAATAGATTTAAAAACCCATGCATAAACAGAAATACTGTATTTTTTTAAAAAGTGAGGTAGTGTCCAAAGCTTCAGTGTACATTTAGGAATCAGATGGCAGAGGGGAAGAAGCTATTCCTAAATCACTGAGTGTGTGCCTTCAGGCTTTTGTACCTCCTACCTGATGGTAAAAGTGAAAATGGGGCATGCCCTGGATGTTGGAGGTCCTTAATAAAGGACACTGACTAGATTTACAACCTTCTGCAGCTTCTTTTGGTCTTGTGCAGTAGCCCCTCCATACCAGACAGTGATGCAGCCTGTCAGAATGCTCTCCACAGTATATCTATAGAAGTTTTTGAGCGTATTTGTTGACATGCCAAATCTCTTCAAACTCCTAATAAAGTATAGCTGCTGTCTTGCTTTCTTTATGACTACATCAATATGTTGGGACCAGGTTAGATCCTCAGAGATCTTGACACCCAGGAACTTGAAGCTGCTCACTCTATCCACTTCTGACCCCTCTCTGAGGATTGGTATGTGTTTCTTCGTCTTACCCTTCCTGAAGTCCACAATCAGCTCTTTAGTCTTACTGACTTTGAGTGTCAGGTTGTTCCACTAGTTGGCATATCTCACTCCTGTCTACCCTCTCGTCACCACCTGAGATTCTACCAACAGTGGTTGTATTGTCAGCAAGTTTATAGATGGTATTTGAGCGATGCCTAGCCACACAGTCATGGGTATAGAGAGAGTAGAGCAGTGGGCTAAGCACACACCCCTGAGATGTGCCAGTATTGATCGTCAGTGAGGAGGATATGTTATCACCAGCCCATATAAACTGTGACTTCCAGTTAGGAAGTCAAAGATCCAATTGCAGAGACCCAGGTCCTCCAACTTCTCAGTCAGGATTGTGGAAATGATGGTATTAAATGCTGAGCTATTGTTGATGAACAGCATCCTGACGTAGGTGTTTGTGTTGTCCAGGTGGTCTAAAGCCATGTGGAGAGCCATTGAGATTGCATCTGCCATTGACCTATTGTGGTGATAGGCAAATTGCAATGGGTCCAGATCCTTGTTTAGACATGTTCAATCTACTCATGATCAACCTCTCAAACATTTCATCACCGTCGACATGAGTGCCAGTAGGCGATAGTCATTGAGGCAGCTCACTTTATTCTTCCTGGGCATTGGTATAATTGTTGCATTTTTGAAGCAAGTGGGAACTTCCGCCCATAGCAATGAGAGGTTGAAAATGTCCTTGAATACTCCCGCTAGTTGGTTGGCACAGGTTTTCAGAGCCTTACCAGGTACTCCATTGGGACCTTCTGACTTGAGAGGTTTCACTCTCTTTAACAACAGTCTAACTTTGGCCTCTGAGATGGATATCACAGGGTGATCAGGTGCAGCAGGGATCTTCACAGCTGTAGTTGTGTTCTCCCTTTCAAACCATGCATAGAAAGCACTGAGTTCATCTGCTAGTGAAGCATCGCTGCCATTCATACTATTGGTACAGTAAATGGTAGGGCTCTGTGATGTGCTGTGGAACAAACAGATCTGGGATTGCAGATCTATAATTCCTTGAAAGCTGAATCATGGGTAGATTGTTGTAAATAGTTATTTACAATTATAGCTATTTTAAGACTGATCATAAAGAGAACTTTAATCAGGGCATTGGCTACAAGAGTTGGGATTTTAATCTGAAGCTCTACAAGATGTTGATGAGACTGAATTTAGAGTATGGTTTACAATTCTAGTCACCCACCTACAGGAAAGATGTAAATAAGCTTGAAAGAGCACAGTTGGAAATTTGCAAGGATGTTGCCAGGCCTTGAGGACCTGAGATACAGGGAAATGTTGATTAGGTTAGGATTTTGTTCCCTGGAGTGCTGGAGAATGAGGGAAGATTTCATATAGCTATACAGAATTATGAGGGGTAGAGATAGGATGAATGCATACAGGGTTTTCCCATCAAACGGGGTGAGGCTAGAAGCAGTGGTGATAAATTTGGGGTGAAAGAAATATTTAAAGGAATTAGAGGAGAAACTTCCTCACAGAGGATGGTGCAAGTGTGGAATGAGCTGAGAGCAGAAGTGGTAGAGGCTGGTTCAGCTGTAACAAGAGAAGTTTGCATGGGTAGATGGATGGGTGGGATTTGAAGGGATATGGCCCAGGTGCAGGTAGATGGGACAAGGCAGAATATCAGGTCAGCATGGACTAATTAGACTGAAGGTCCTGTTTCTGTGCTGTAATATTCTGATTCTATGGCTCTACTAGTTGCACTTGCCAACAGTTTAGGTGCCTTATTAGACAATGTGGATCAAGCTAAGAAACCACAAAGATCAAAGAGCCTGGATAGTTGTTGTTTTTAGTGGCAAGGTATACACAGGAGATTAGTTGAGTCCATGATAGAGTATTACTATGGGAACTTGAATAAATATGGAAACCTGATCTGCATGTAGATTGATAATTCAAATTAGTAGTATTAAGAGAGAGGACGCATTAATGGAATGTAGAAGAGATGGTTTTCTATATGAGTGTTGAGGGATCAGGAAAAGGGCTAAATTGTGCAATTGGAAGATTTACTTATTTCGTGCCTGTTATGATGTTGGTATTTAGGGCAGTAATGAAGGTCCTCTATCTCTGGCAGTGTTCAGGGCTTCCTTCATCATGCCAGTAGCTTCCTCTCAACTTTCACTACTGTCAGTCATGCAGGTCCTGGGTGGAGATTCAAGAACATCATTGCATTCAGATGTAGAAGGATTCTTCATTGCTGTTTCTGTAACAGTTTTGTTTTACCAGTCAGGGTTGTTAGCCCTGAGCTGAACCCCAAAACCTGGAGCACTGGTTAGTCCAGTGACTGCTCTTTGATCTGTTTGGTATGGATGACCCTTTGCTCAAAGCCCTGACTACAGCCAACATAGCTCTTCTGGTCATTGAGGCACGCAAACCTCCAAACAGTGACATTGTTGTGATCCTCTTGGAGTGCAATGGCAAGAAGCTGATAATCTTGTAGTAAAGGGGCCTTTAGGCAAGAGAGCTACAACAATATACCACAGCTATAATTGTAAATGATTTACAACCATTCTTCATTCTTGCTATCTTTATACCCAGTGTATGAATCCTTTAAATAAATAAAATCTTAGTTTGGTGTTGTTGAGTAATATTTATTGACTACCCACATCAGTAACACTGGTAATAGGGTTTAATCATATGGCCAAATTTTGGTAAAATGGAACTGAGACCAACACAAAACAAGGTATATATATTTAAAATGTGCATTTTGAGTAAATTGCATCCCTTGTATTTTGCTAACATGTGACATAATTACACTAATACCTAATTATCCAAAAAGCTCATTCTGATTTTCATTTTAACAATTAACTTAACACAACTGAATGAATGTAGTCATTCTCATATTTTATATTTCTCATTTTCCCTTATGACAAAGAAAGAGGCTACATAGCTCACTAAGTCTATGTCAGCTTTGAGTTATGTTATTTCTTCACTTATTTAATTGACCTCTATTGTCTTATTTATCCGTTAACTCCACCCTTCCCTATCCCCCTTAATTGTTCTGCCACCTCGTTACATTGGGGGTAATTAACAGTTAGAGCAACTTCAGTAACACCCAGGAAAATGCATAGAAATCAGATGGAGACCCTGCAAACCACCCAGAAGCTTTGAATGCCCAGGTTTGGATGCCTGCCTCCAGAGCTATGAGACAGCAGCTAGTGTAGACTGATAGATGCTTTGTCAATTCCAAAGCATCACAGTAACATTACAGGTGCACAGATATACAAATTTACAAATTTTAGAAGAGAAGAAATAAGTTACCTCAAACAGTCTAACTGGAGGGGGGAGTGGGTCATCACTTCCCCGGCTATAGGTTGACTCATTATAGAGCCTAATGGCCGAGGGTAGAATGACCACATGTAGTGCTCTTTGGAGCAGTGCAGTTGTCTTAGTCAACTACTAAAAGTGCTCCTCTGTTAGCATGCAGAGGGTGAGAAACATTGTCCAGAATTGCGAGTTTTCATTTTACATAGCTTAGCATTTACATTGTATTAGGTATTATAAGTAATCTAGAGATGGTTTAAAGTATACGGATGTGCGTGGTATATTATGGATCGGGATCGAAAAAAATTGGAATTTCTCTTACTAAGTAAGTCGGAACAGCTACATCGGGTATTATTTAGTGTCAGTTAGTCAAACGCTTGTCTTAGTATATAGTATATATTTTACCTTTCTATGCATATAAAACACTTAAGAATGTATGTTTCAGCACCGGGCTCAGGAACGGAAGTAGCCAAGTTAGATCCAGTGACAAATCACTCCCAAGCATGCTCTCCATCCGTGGCGGGTTGATGTGAAGGATCAAAAACCCAAAATCTCAAAACCCAATAATTAAACCACTGCATTGCTTAGTAATAATTGTAGCTTTCATCGGGGCAGGGCCTTTCTCACTTTATCCTTTAAAATTGTTCCGATCGTTGACCGACTGTAGCCTAATGCTTTTCCAATGACCGATGGCGTTTCACCTCTTTCTGATCGCTTTATTATTTCCACTTAATTTTCAATCGTGATCGTGATTATTTTTGTGAACAGAAACACTGCGGATTCAGAGCTCCACCACCGGGTCCTAATGTCCACCGCACTGAGACAGGTTGAATAAGGTTTGGGGTTCCACTGGGTCCTAAGGTCCACCACATTGAGACAGGTTGAATAAGGGACTTGAGCATCTGCGTTTTTTGGTATTCGCGAGGGGTCCTGGAACCAATCCCTCACAGATAAGGAGGGCCAACTGTATATCATTGAGTTTAATAGTTCCAAAGTTAATAGAAACATTTATTTCTCAAAAGTTAATTGTTTTGAATGAAAAAATGCCCATAGTCACAGATGACCTGTCTCTGTGCTATAATAAACACAATACCATAACTTAGAGATCACGGCTGTTGGGACAGATCTTCATTATTAAGAAAATCTATATTTGGAAGACATTAACTTAAAATAGTTATTTAATTTCGTATCTTCATGTAGGTATAATATGATACGGTAGTTTATTTTGTACAACAGATGACAGTGACTTCTGTACTCGAAGATGTAGAAGATTCAAATCTCATTGTGTATGTTTTGAAAGTGAATTCAGTACAATTTTGGGATCACAACTGAAAATGAGATAGAAAGTTTTTAAATTGTTATAAGAATCTAAATAGCTCATTAATGTCCTGCAATGTAGAGAATCTACTTTGCATAATTTGCACATTATTTCTTTCCCAAACCATTGCATTCACTGTTAGTGCCTTTGAGATAACTTAGCATAAGCAATAAACATTACCATGCAGAGTTGCCTGCATCCTAAGAACAATGAAGGTTCAGTAACTGAATATCAAAATATGTTTCAAGTAAAATGTAATTGTTAAAGTGGTGCAGTTATTATCTTTACTGGAAATTGTTCTGCAAATTTAATTCTCTTTAATTATCCCACCTATACTATGTTGAGTCAATTCATGTATAACCATTAATTTAAAGATTAAAGATTAGCTTTATTTGTCAAATGTACATTGAAACATACAGTGAAATGCATCATTTGCGTCAATGACCAACAATCTGACGATTGCGCTGGAGGCAGCCCACAGGTGTCATTACAGTTCCATTGCCAGCATAGAATGGCCACATCTCATTAATGTTAACAGTATGTCTTTAGAATGAGGGAGTAAGCTGGAGCACCCAAAGGAAACACACACAGTCACAGGGAGAACGTACAAACTCCTCACAGACAGTGGTGGGAATTGAACCCTGATTGCGGGCACTGTAAAGTGTTGCACTAACCACTACGCTACATGCTGCCTATGGTACGGCTGAGTAGTTATAAACATTAATGTATTTCTTTTTATTATGGTTTGCTTCTTATCCATATTCTTAGATTCTCACTAAATTAAATCAGCTTCTGTAAAACAAAGTTGATTGGAATGGGACACTAGTTGGGATGTTGGAAGAGCAGTGATGTTGGAGTTTCTGGGAGTAATTAGGAAGATGCAGGATCAGTTCATCCCAAAAAAGAAGAAGCGTGTTAAAAGGTAATTGTGGCTAACAAGATAAGTCAAAGATAGCATAAAAGCTAAAAAAGAGGCTTTCAATATAACAAACAGTGGGAAGCCAGAGAATTGGGAAACTTTTAAGGATGTGTTGACATTGGAGAAGATCCAGAGGAGGTTTACAGGAATAATCCCAGGAATGAAAGGGTTTACGTGTGAGGAACATTTATAGACAATAGGTGCAGAAGTAGACCATTCGGCCCTTCAAGCCTGCACCGCCATTCTGAGATCCTGGCTGATCATCTACTATCAATACCCAGTTCCTGCCTTGTCCCCATATCCCTTGATTCCCCTATCCATAAGATACCTGTCTAGCTCCTTCTTGAAAGCATCCATGAACTGGCCTCCACTGCCTTCTGAGGCAGTGAATTCCACACCCCCACAACTCTCTGGGAGAAGAAGTTTTTCCTTAATTCTGTCCTAAATGCTCTCCCTCTCGAGAATAACCTGCACCCCATCTGAGATGTCCCGGACCCCGGCACCAGGGAGGCAACATACCATCCGAGACTCCCGATCTTCCCCACAAAATCTCCTATCTGCCCCCCGACTATAGAATCCCCTATCACTACCGCTCTCTTCTCCCCTTCCTAGTCGAGGGTCCAACCTCAGTGCCAGAGACAGGACCATTGCATCTTGTTCCTGGTAGGTTATCCCCACCAACAGTATCCAAAACGGTATACTTATTGTTGATGGGAACGGCCACAGGGGTGCTCTGCTCTCTCTGTCTGCTCCCCCTGCATCTCTTGACTGTCACCCATTTGCCTACCTCCTGTCTTTTCGGTGTGACTACCTCCTGATAACTCTTATCTCTGTCTCTGCCTCCCAAATGATCCATAGTTCATCCAGCTCCTGCTCCAATTCCCTAACTCGGTCTGATAGGAGCTGCAGCTGGATACACCTTTTGCAGATGTGGTTATCAGGGACAGCTGTGTTGACTCTGACCTCCCACATACTGCATACGGAGCACACCACTGCTCTAACTGTCTCCCCCATTACCTGATCCCAGATTAGTCAGAATAAATGAAAAAAGTACGTACTGACCTTACCTTTTTTACCTCAGCAAGCACGTACTCAGGCTCACTGATTTCCTCTCACCGAAGTCTCCTTGCGCCAAAGCCCCTATTTGATGGCTCTGCCCCTATACTCACTGGAGTTCAGAAGATTCAGTTGAGCTTTCATTAAAACCTACCAAATATTGAAAGACCTGGACAGAGTGGACATAAAGAGGAAATGTCTTCAATAGCGAGAAAGTCTAGAACCAGAGAGCAGAGCCTCAGAATGGAAAGGCATCCCATTAGAACAGAAGTGAAGAGGAATTTCTATAGTCAGAGGATGGAGAACCTGAGGAATTCATTGCCACTGATGCCTATGGAGACCAAGTCATTGGGTGTTTTTAAAGCAGAGATTTGATAGGTTCTTGATTAGTAAGGGTGTCAAAGGTTGAGGGGAAAATTTGGGTGAATCTGGTTGAGAGGAAAATAAATCATCCATAATTGAATGGTGGAGTGGACTCGATGGGCTGAATGGCCTAATTCTGCTCCTACATCTTATGGTGTAAAACATTTTTTTTAGAGTTTTAAGAGTGGACCTTAAATGAAGTCCTAGTTAGTTTGTAGATTTCGTGATAATTTCCTTGTAATAGCCATCAAAATTTATATTTTATTTTCACAACTTATACCATGATAATTTGAATCTTTAATCATAAGGCTGTATGTTGTATAGTAGCTTAACATACTAAAAGAGATTTTAGGAACTATTTTCTTTATAAGTTTATGTCGGTAATATGAAAACATGTCAAGATTTGCAAATTATGCCAAATTGTGGTGGCGTGGAATTTGTGGTAGCCGAATGTGCTAATGTTTAAGAATGTTATGAATACAAGAATTGGAAAACTTGTAGAATTGGTACTTTAACACAGTTAAACATGAGGTGTGATATATTTTGGTTTAGAAAAATAGTAATACTACCTGTTTAAGTAGGAAGCTTGTGCTGCAGGATAAGTAAAGGGAGCCAGGAATAGACAAATGAATCAATACTGGCGTCGCAAGTCAACAAAGCAATTAAAATGCTAATAATGCATAAGTATTTAATCCTTGGGCTCTAGAAGTCAGAAACAATGAAGGTTACTTGAACATGCAGGTACTGAAACCAGTTCTGTTCATTGTTATAGAAAAGGCATAGATGTTCTGAAGAAAGTGAAAAACAAAATTATAAATACAGTACCAGAACTGACAGATCATAACTATCAAGATAAATCTGGTAGGTTGAAGTTGATGCCTCAAAAAAGGAGATGAATTAGACATGGTCTGATAGAGCATTTAAAATTTATAATATTGGACAAGTATACATGGTGAGAATACAAAAAAAAGATTTCATAAATTGTTACTGATAAATTCAAAACAAACATAAGAGAACGTTTCTTCCATCAGTGGTTGGAATATAAAAAATTGTCACGTCAGGAAATGGTTGAGGCAAATGTCTTAAATAATTTCCTTTAGAGAGCAAATAAGGACCTAAGAGAAAGATGTGAGGAAAACCTGAAACATGCTAGGCAGAATTAGAGGAGACAATGTAGAGCATAGATACTGTAATGGACTACCTATGACAAATTACCTTCTAAGTGCTTTCTGATAAAAAAAGAACTACTGAATTTATTTTGAACAGTCAGTTATGATTAATCAAAATTACAGACCAGGAAAGGCACTGCCCTTAGTGTTTATTCCTGATGTGGATCTGATTAAGAGACCTTCAGCCAAATATTTTGAACAGGCTGCACTTGTTTTTTTTATAGTTTTTGTTAGACTTCATAATCTGGCGGGTCTTTATATGATTCATTGTATGCCATGTACAAACATCACATCCTGGATTATGATTAAGTAGAGATTCTACAATTGGTTTCAACTACTATAGGTTAAGAAAGATCAAATCATCAAGTGACTTTTTTGGAAAGGTCCATTGGCAGACAAAAGGCCATTCAGCTCTTCATTGCTAACAAGGTGGGCAGCTATATGGCACCAGAATGTATGACAGTACTTCCAGGCTACCCCCAGCACATTCTTGGTTATGTTAGTTGTTAATGCAAACAACACATTTCACTGTATGTTTTGACGTACATGTGATAAATGAACAAATCTGAGTTGCTAAGAAGAGTTGCAATACAAAAGAACAGTTCATATTCTACAGGTAGCTTTCAACCCAGTGGTATGAGCATTGAAAGTTTCAAACTCAGGAATCCACACTCCCACACACACTCATCTGTCCACTTAGCTTTCTTCTCCTTTCCCATCCAGTGCCCTCCCCCACCTGGTTTCATTTGCCTCCATTACCCTCCCCATTTGGTTCCACCTATCAGCCTCTGTCCCACCTCAGTTCCATTGCCTCATATTGACCATAAGATATGTGAGCAAAATTGGGCCATTCAGCCCATCAAGTCAGCTCAACCATTGTATCATGGCTGATCTGGAATCCCACTCAACTCCATACACTTGCCCTCTTGCCATATCCTTTGATTACTAATCAAGAAACATTCAAATTCTGCTTTAAATGTACCCATGGACTTGACCTCCCACAGTCTGCATTCCACAGATTTACTACACGGGCGGAAAGAATTCCTCCCTACCTCTGTTCTAAAGGGTCACCCCTCAATTTTGAGGCTGTGTCCTCTAGTTCTGGATACCCCCACCAGAAAAATGCCCTCTTCACATCCACCTTACCCCGCCCTTTCAACATTTGGGAGGATTCAATGAGATTCCCCCACATTCTTCGAAATTCCAGTTAGTAGAGGTTCAAAGCTGCCAAACACTCCTCATTGGTAAACCCCTTCATTGCTGGAATCATCCTCATGAACCTCCTCTAGACTCTCCAATGACGGTGCATCCTTTCAGAGATATGGGGCCCAAAACTGTAGACACTGTTCCAATTGCAGCCTGACTAGTGTCTTATAGAGGTTCAGCATGGCCTCCTTGCTTTTATATTGTATTCCCCTTGAAATAAATGCCAACATTGCATTTGTCTTCTTTACCACAGTCTCAACCTGTAAATTAAACTTCTGGGAAGTCCCTTTGCACCCCTGATGTTTGAAGCTTCTCCCCATTTAGATGATAGTCCATGTTATTGTTCCTGTTACCACAAAATCATCAATTCTGTTATCTAAATCACTGACAATGTGAAGGGTAGCAGTCCTAATACTGACCCCTGAGGAACACCACTAGTCACTGGCAGTCAACCAGAAAAGGGCCCTTTTATTCCCACTATCTTCCTCCTGCCTGTCAGCCATTCTGCTATTCATGCCAATATCTTTCCAACAACACCATAGGATTATATCTTCTTAAGCAGCCTCATGTATGGCACCTTATCAAATGCCGCCTGAAAATCCAAGTAAATGACATCCACTGCCTCTCCTTTGTCTACCCTGCTTGTTACTTCCTTGAAGAACTCTTTAACAGATTTGTCAGGCAAGATTTCCCTTGACAAGGACCATGCTGAGTTTGACTGATTTTATCAGTAGTCTCCAAGTACCTCAAAACCTCATCCTTAATAATAGACTCCAACACTTTCCCAACCATTGAGATTTGGCTAACTGGCCTATAATTTCCTTTCTTTTGCCTTCCTCCTTTCTTAAAGAGAGGAGTGACATTTGCAACCTTCCAGTCCTCCAGAACCATGCCAGAATCAAGTGATTCTTGAATGATCATGACCAATGCAGCAGTCTCTCTCAGGATCCTAGGATGCAGTCCATCAGGCTTACTTGACTTATTCACTTTAAGACCTTTGAGTTTGCCTAGCACGTTTTCCTCTGTAATAGCAATGACACTCACTCCGCTCCCTGACACTCACGGACCTCTGGCACGCTGCTAGTGTCTTCCACAGTGAAGAAAGATATAAAGTGCCCATTAAGTTCATCTGCCATTTCTTTGTCCTTCATTACTACCTCACCAGCATAATTTTCCAGTGGTCAAAAATCAACTCTCACCTCCCTTTTTTCTTTATATAACTGAAAAACTTTAGGTATCCCACATTATATTATTGACTAGTCTGCCCTCATATTTCATCTTTTCCCTCCTTATAGCTTTTTTAGTTACATTTTAGTAGATTTTAAAAGCTTCCCAATCATCCAACTTCCCACTCTTGCTGACTTCTCTGCCCTTTCCTTGGGTTTTATGCAGTCCTTAACTTCCTTTGTCAGCCATGGTTGCCTACCCCTGCCATTTGCAAACTTCTTCCTCTGTGGGACATATCTATCCTGCAAGTTGTGAACTATTCCCAAAAACTTCATGTGTCTCTGTTCTGCTGTCTTCCCCACCAGTATCCTCATCCAGTCCACCTGGGCAAGCGCCTTTAACTTGAACTGTTTCTTTCTCAATAAAATAACTAACTAGTTACCCTCTACCACCAACCTCTCAATCTAGCAGAATTGGTACTCACCCTCAACAAATTTTCCTTTCACTCCACCCATTTTCTCCAGCCTTAGGCACCTGCATGGGCCCTAACTATGCGTGCCTCTCCGTTGGCTGTGCAGACCAGTCCATGGTTCAAACCTTCCCAGGTAATGCTACCCAACTCTTTCTCCACTACGTTGATAACTGCATTACTGTTGCTTCATGCACCCATGCTGAGCTTGTCAATTTCATTAACTTTGCCTCTAACTTCCACTCTGACCTTAAATTCACTTGGACCATTTCTGACACCACCCTCTCCTTTCTTAATGTCTCTGTCTCTATCTCTGGAGACAAATGGTTGACCAACATCTTTTATAAAACAACCGATCCTTACAGTTATCTTGGCTATACCTTTTCCCACCCTGTCTTCTATTAAAAAAATGCCCTTCCCTTTTCTCAATCCCTTTGTCTCCACCACATCTGCTCCCAGTATGCAGCTTTCCTTTCAAGGACATCATAGATGTCCTCCTCCTTCAAAGAACAGGGTTTTCCTTCCTCCACCATTGACGTTGCCCTGACCTGCATCTCCTCTATTTCCTGAGCATTTTCCAGCCTCTTGAACAACAGTAGTTCCTCATGTCTTTACCTATCACCCCATGAGCCTCGGCATCCAAAATATCATCCACCGCAACTTCCTCCATCTCCTAAGGGATCTTACCTCCAAAAATATCTTTACCTCTCCACCCCCTTTCCACTGGGATCGCCACTTCTGTAATTCCCTTGTCCATTTGTCCCTCCCCACACTTATCCGTGCTAGCAGTCAAAGTGCTACACCTGCCCATTCACCTCCTCCTTCACCTCCACTCAGAACCCCAAATAATCCTTCCAGGTGAGAAGACACTTCACCTGCGAATCTGCTGGCAGTCATCTTTTATGTGTGGCCCTCCCAATGCAACCTTCTTGCCATTTGTGTGACCCTTCAAAAGTTGGAGGAGCATTTCATCATACACCTCTGCCCTATCCGCCAAAACCAGAGCTTCCCAGTGGCCAAACATTTCAATTCCCATTCCCATTCCCGTTCCACTGTGTCATCCCATGGCCTTCTCTTGTGCCAATATGAGGCCACCCTTAGGGTGGAGGAGCAACACCTTGTATTCCATCAGGCCCTCCAACCTGATGGCATGAATATCAATTTCTCCTTCTGATAAAAAACAATATCCTCCCACCTCCCTTCTTCTATTCCTCACTCTAGCTGCTTGCCTCTTCTCACCTGCCTATCATCTCTTCTGGGTCCCCTCCTCCTTCTTTTTTGTCTATGGACACTCTTCTCTCCTTTTACAATCTTTTCTTTCCTACCCATTGCCCACCTGCCTTCACCTATCACCTTCAAGCTATCCTCTGTTCCCTCCCTAACCTTATTCTGCCATCTTCCCCCTTTCTTTCCAGTCCTGAAGAAGAGCCTCAGCCTGAAGCATCAACTGTTTATTCATTTAAGTGGATGCTGCCTGACTGGCTGAATTCTTCCATCTTTCTTTTGATAGATGCACATTGTGACATCTGCAGCCTCTTTTGTCTTTCCGCTGCTTAAGGTTATTTTGCCAATGAGTGAGATCACAGCTGATTTACTGTATAGCTTGGTTCCATTCATCTACTTTGGCTGTTTTATCTTTTTATGTTCCCAACATGCAACGAACTATCAGCCTCAGGTTTTGAATTATTAATTATGCAGGCATTTTTTCCATTTTCTATACTTTTGGGTAAAAAAATGCTTCTTTTCTCCTGAATGACTGATGTCTATTCAGCCCTAAAAACCTAAAGCAATTCATCCTACAGAATTTTTTATTTGAGGAATATGGCCAAGTTTATGAAAACTTACTTCCATAATCCATCCATTCATCTCTCAGTTTTTCTAATATTCTGGTGAATCTATGTTGTATTCCTTCTAAGGTCCTGTAGATGGGTTTTACATCATAGCTGCAAACGATTTCCTTTTCTTCATACTCTATTCATCCAGTTTATAAAGGTGAACATTTTTAAGACCTATTAAATGTTGCTGATCTAGTTATAAGGAAATCACAATATACCTTCGATAGCAAGTAAATGTTGCCTGCCCCCTCAAGCCTTCTGGGTTATTATTATTGCTGATCTATTATGATCCTATCTTATGAACTAGATGTTTAATTATATTCAAAGGAGAAAAATCTGCAGATGCAGGGGATCCAAGCAACATGCACAAAATGCTTTCTTTCTTCCATGGCCTTCTGAACTCTCTTAATCAGATTCAGCCCTGTATCCTTTTCACCAATCAACTTTCCAGCTCTTTACTTCCCTTCTTTCCCCCCCCCCCACCCGATTTCATCTATCACCTTGTGTTTCTTCATCCCCTTCCCCACCTTCTAACTCTGACTCCTCATCTTTTTTTCTCCAGTCCAGATGATGGGTCTGTACTCTTTCCCATAGATGCTACCTGACCTGCTGAATTCCTCCAGCTTTTATGCTGTTAATTATTATAATTATTATAATGTTTATAATTATAATGTTAATTATTATAATTTAATTATCTACCACTGCTCTGACAATTCCGTCATCGTACCGCTGTAATTGCCCTTATTTAAGTTGAAAGCACTTATATGGACCTGGATAGCTCACCTTCAGACTATTATCTGGAACAATACCATGCTGTAGTCTCTACTTCTGAAGGGATCCTTAACCACAAAATCTCTATTCATCTTCCTCTTTACAACAGACCCAATCTAAAATAAAACTTTTCCCAGGTAGGTTATATAACATACTGCTCTAAGAAGCAATCACTGGCAAACTCCATAAGTTACTTTTCTACGATACCCTTGCCAGTTTGGCTTGTCAAATCAATTGTTGATTGAAATCTCTCATGCTAAATTGCTGATCAGAATCTTAATCCTATCTTAAATTGAACATTAATTAACGTACTCAAGATTTTTAGAAGTGACACTGGATCTTAGGAAGAATTAATAGTAATTTTGCAGCATGGATATGTAAATGTACATTTGTTTTTACTGATTGATTAGAGACCTGTAATAGGATTTCATTGAAAGTTTATTTGGTGGAATATCAGATTAATGTTCAGAAAATGTGAGCATTCAGGATAAAAATATAAAAGGTGATATGCATATCTTAATTCTGTGGTGGTGGTGGTGTGGGTGGTAGAAAGAATCTAAATTGAAACCAAAGAAATGTATATTGATTAAGAAAAAAATACTTTTGAAGCTTCATGTGCAATACTAGATGAGGGGAATTACTTAACAAGATAAATTGTCCATACTGGAATACAACATCAACCTAGCATTTACAAACCTTCAATTATTAGAACTAGTAGTTCAATATAGTCTTCCATTGGGCAATCTTTAATTTTTTTAAATCATTTTTGTGTTAATTGAAATTTAAAGAAATATTTTGGAATTGTTTAAGCATTTTGTTATAAAAATACAAAAAATAATATTTGAATTATTATATCCAATATATATCTTCTGCTATAAAACATTACTGGTGTTTTTGTCATTCTTTTATATCAGCTATTTCCATTATTAGTAATTGGATTTATAATGTAGTTGCTCATGGAGTTTATTGTTGCATGATTTCACTTACTAGCTCATAGTGGATTTCAAACTTCAATTTTTACTCAGAGAAGCCTGCACTCTTAGCTTGCTACTTTTCAATTCACTTTGTTTCATTATTTAACTAAATTTAAAACTGGAATTTCCAAACTAAAAATGTAGATCTAATGACATATATCTTACTTGTCCTCTGTCCAGGCTTCACTGGAATACATTTGTACTTCATTCTCCATGTACTAACTCTCAAAATCTAGTTCATCGATGTCAATTTTAAGCCTTGTTTTTAACATCAATTGTTTCATTTTGTCTTTAGTTCTCAGTGGACTGTGTTCCAGTGATTGTCCTCACAAAGTAACAGTAAGTAATGCTTCATTACTATATCTAAATAAAGCAATGTTTCACTCTTCTTGCAAATTCAAAAGCTTGAAACAGGATGAAAATACTTTTTGAAAAATGTTTGATCCATATCATTACTAAGTATTTTGCTTTGCAACATGTTGTGAAAGCTTCCCTTTTACAAGACACCATGAAATTACAAAGTTGAAGTTGGATTAGAAAATAACACAACTCAAGTTATTAAGTGTTGTTCTTTTGACCACAGCACTAGTGCTTTACATGTTAAATTGATACAAGTCATTTGAACAGTTATTGATTAAAGATAGTTAAAATGAACCCAATATAGAAATGGCCAATAATTACAAAAAAGGTAAAGTTATCTAATACGATAAGAATAGCCATGTAAAAATAATAAATTGAATAGATTAGATTGTTTTCCCAAATCTGAATTGTTTTTGCTCAAATAATCAAAGTTTTGTGCATTTGAACATGGAGGAAGAATCTAATATGTTGGTGTGCTTCTCACAATAATGTAATCAAAATAATATGAGATAGTTTCAAAAATGGTTCCATTTCTCATAGATGTTTTACCTAGTAAATGAGTGACTTTGTTTTCTTGGACTGAAATATGGCAAAAGCAATCTTTCTCTACTCTGTAGCAGATATGAATTCTTTGTATAATAATTAATTTACTCTTTGAGGGTTAGAATTACAAATACTGATAAAGGGTCTCAGCCTGAAACGTCAACTGTACTTCCTATAGATGCTGCCTGGCCTGCTGCATTCCACCAGCATTCTGTGTTGTGTTGCCATCCTTGTTCCCTGGGATTGCAAAGCTAGTCAGGCATCTTTAAGATTGTACTGTGATGAATATGACCATAACATTTTAGGTTAACCTTATCATCCTCAAAGACTTAAATGTTTTACAACACACAGTTGTGATTAATGACGGGAACATTTAAATCCTGCTTCGCAAGCTTACAGTATGTGAGGAAACTCAATACATTTCAAAGTCTCCAAGCCTGGACTAAGAGAAATACAGTATAGTTCTACATTAAAATTGAACCTCTATATATTATTTTATTTGCTGTCTGTATTTTCAAGATATCACAAACTAAAGTGATTCATTGTAGGTGTGATCATTTTAGTAGTTCACAAATTAAATGTAATTTAAGTTTCCAAACTTGCTGATAGGGTATTACAGGTTTTATGTAATCCACTCTATTTTACTTTACTCTAACTCATTTCAGTGCTTATGTGATATTTAATAAACTAGTTTTTACTTCGTCCCTGAGATATGGGACTGAAGGCTGACAAATCCCCAGGTCCAGATGGTCTGCATCCTAGGGTACTAAAGGAGGTGGCCCTGGAAATTGCAGATGCATTGGTAATCATTTTCCAATGTTCCTTAGATTCAGGATCAGTTCCTGAGGATTGGAGAATGGCTAATGTTATCCCACTTTTAAAGAAAGGAGGGAGGGAGGGAGAAAACAGAGAACTATCGACCTGTCAGCCTAACATCAGTAGTGGGGAAGATGCTAGAGTCCATTATTAAAGATGAAATAGTGGCATATCTAGATAGCAGTGATAGGATTGGGCCGAGCCAGCATGGATTTACCAAGGGTAAATCATGCTTGACTAATCTGTTGGAGTTTTTCGAGGATGTAACCAGGAAGTTAGACAAGGGAGATCCACTGGATGTAGTGTACTTCGATTTTCAGAAGGCATTTGATAAGGTCCCACATAGGAGATTGGTGGGTAAAATTAAAGCTCATGGCATTGGGGGGAAGACATTGACATGGATAGAAAACTGGTTGGCAGATAGAAAGCAAAGGGTAGTGGTGAATGGGTGTTTCTCGGAATGGCAGGTGGTGACTAGTGGGGTGCCACAGGGCTCGGTATTGGGACCACAGTTGTTTACGATTTACGTCAACGATTTAGATGATGGCATTGAGAATTACATCAGCAAGTTTGCTGATGATATTAAGCTGGGTGGCAGTGTGACATGTGATGAGGATGTTGAGAATTCAGGGTGACTTGGATAGGCTGGGTGAGTGGGCAGATACTTGGCAGATGACGTTTAATGTGAATAAGTGTGAGGTTATCCACTTTGAGAGTAAGAACAGGAAGGCAGATTATTATCTGAACGGTGTAAAGTTAGGTAAGGGAGAAATACAAATAGATCTAGGAGCCCTTGTTCATCAGTCACTGAAGGTGAATGAGCAAGTGCAGCAGGCAGTGAAGAAGGCTAATGGAATGTTGGCCTTTATTACAAAGGGAATTGAGTACAAGAGCAAGGAAATCCTCTTGCATTTGTACAGGGCCCTGGTGAGACCACACCTGGAGTATTGTGTACAGTTTTGGTTTCCAGGGTTAAGGAAGGACATCCTGGCTGTAGAGGAAGTGCAGCGTAGATTCACAAGGTTAATTCCTGGGATGTCCGGACTGTCTTACGCAGAGAGGTTAGAGAGACTAGGCTTGTACACGCTGGAATTAAGGAGATTGAGAGGGGATCTGATTGCAACATGTAAGATTATTAAGGGATTGGACAAGATAGAGACAGGAAATATGTTCCAGATGCTGGGAGAGTCCAGTACCAGAGGGCATGGTTTGAGAATAAGGGGTAGGTCATTTAGGACAGAGTTAAGGAAAAACTTCTTCTCCCAGAGAGTTGTGGGGCTCTGGAATGCACTGCCTTGGAAGGCAGTGGAGGCCAATTCTCTGGATACTTTCAAGAAGGAGCTAGATAGGTATCTTATGGATAGGGGAATCAAGGGATATGGGGACAAGGCAGGAACCGGATATTGATAGGAGATAATCAGCCATGATCTCAAAATGGCGGTGCAGGCTCAAAGGGCCGAATGGTCTACTTCTGCACCTATTGTCTATTGTCTATATTATTTTCCTTTACTCCAAGCTAATTTTCTTATATTCATGTTAATCACATTATAATCTACAATTGATTTCATCTGACAGCCTACACCTAGATGCATTTTAATGCATTGCATTAAAAGCTTCATTTCTCACTTTGCTATTATGGTTAAATTTTACAAACAAAAAGGACTTAAAGGTACAGGCAATTTCTTTATACCTGTTCTATTTTGACAGTTTGCAGTTTTTGCACCTATGCCACAGTTGTCTACATGTACTTGTAACTGTTTAGAAATTAACAGTAGCACTAATTGTTAACAGTTCCTTGTAAAGGGACTTGAGATTGCCACAGCCAGTCTATTCACTTCGATCAATGTTCTGTGTGTTTCAACATGTTTAAAACACAAGTCTAAAAGGTTTGCAAATGTGTCTGTTTAAATTTGATCCTAATGAATAACTAGTAAGATTACAGTTCTTTTGCAGTGAAGGAGCCAATGAATGCATTTGATGATTTGCTAGAAGTTGCTTACATTAACTCAGTAAATATAAATAATACTTGACAAGAAGTGTGGCAAGTTGTTTTAGAAATTCCCTTTTTGCTGTACGACTCTATGACAATAAATTTAAAGTAAAAAAAAACAAGAATGAGGAGAATTGTACTTCTGTACATAGTGTTCGTGTAGAGAAATATCAGTGCCAGCACTATAAGATATATGTCTCTATATGATCAATGAAGCAATGTTCTAAATTATCTACAATGATGAGAGTGTGGGTGTCAAAGATTCATCTTGACCTGTAATGTTCAGTATTCCACCAGAGAATATGAATGAACAGAGTTTGAAAATAGTGACAAAATAATGCAATTTGAGAGCAGCACAGTGAAAACCAATGTAAGTGTACAACAGCTTTCATATAGTTTTGTTGAATGAAGTAGCAATTGTTTCAGTAATGGATCTTAAAAGGGAACATACTGAAGCAAATTAACTGTAAGATTTAAACTCTTTCAAAAATATAAGACAAATAGGCAAATAACTGCAGTTCAGCTCCCCGACTCAAGCAATCTGCCTCCATTGTCTGACACCCAAATAACATATTATTATTATGCCAGAACCTAATACACAAACATCTTTCTTTCATTAATAACACTTAAAATCTCACCTTCTCAGAAAGTTAAAAGGAAGTAAGGATCTGGATGGTAGCAGTGCAGGATTAGTCATTAGTAATCCCAATAATTGAAAACATCATAGATGCTTATATGGAATTCAAAATATAAAATTGTGTGTGAAAGTGTTCATTTGCTTTACAAATGGTCCATGATATCTAGGAGCTTCCCTAAGTTAATCAAAATGGTAGATGCAGGCTAAGTAGTAATGACATTTTTCACATATGTGATAGCTTTTTCCAACCTCATTAATACTGGTATAGTTGTCTGCTGAACTCATATGGTAAGAACCTTATTTTTAAGCCTGGAAATTCACTTTCAGAAGATGTAATCAAAGCAAAAGATGGATGTGACGTCTGAAGTGACTGCATAAGTGTTTTGCCTATGTGCCTTGAAAATTATGGGAATGACCAGTCTTTGATTTTGTGTTGGACAGTCATCTTCTCCTCTCACAGTTCATTGGATCTTCATCTTTCACAATTAGCTCTTTATTGTGTTTGCCACATTGTACCAGCAAAGGTGGCCACGTCATCTTTGATTTGGGTTTTGTTCAGGTCATCCAGGAGTAATGAAGAGCTATTCTGGGTGTGATTCTGTAGGGTCAATGATAGACCTTTGTCTGTGACTTTGTACTTCCATTGGTCTTTACTGTTAAAGAAGGTGTATCATTGTAGTTAATCCCATGAGGATTTCTTCATTTTGAAATGTGATCTTAGTATGTTTTTTGACTGATAGTGGATCATATGTGATGAGCTTGCAAAGATGCAATTGGCAAAATAGTTAATGGAGGCTTCGCTGTCAGGGAAAGTGATATTTACTGGTATCAAAGCCAGTGCAACAAGAACTGACTAAGTGCTCCAGTAATAAAATAAATTGTCCTCCTTGGTTGTAAATCTAACACTTTGGTGCTGTGACTATTGATTAAGGAAGGAGCACTATACTCCATAGTGGAGTACATCATGGTCAAATTGGAGTCTGAGAGGATATTTTTGATTGTCTTGTAGTACTTGTTCTTGGGTTTTCAAAAGTGAGAAAACTCCCAGGAATGACAGGTGCTGCAATCCCCACAAGAGCCTGATCCCTCTTCTCTTTTCTTTGCGTCTTTAATGAGTATTGCTTGAAGATAAAGATGTAATGCAGCTACTTCATGGAGAGTACATTTTCCATCACTGCCCCCTGTGGAAGTTGATGTCTGGCTTCTAAGCAGCAGTTTTATGATGGAGATAAAATACTGTTATTTTGATTTGGACAGATCCGGGCATAATTTTCAACAAAGGAAGTGCTTCTGCAATTCTCATTTTTATTCAGTGGAGCACTTTCTTGTGCATTATCCATGACCATGCAATTTATCCCATGTCAGCAAGGTGTATGAATTTGGTGAAGCTGTGTCAAGAATGTCATTCACATAAATAATGAGGAGGGGATGGGGCTGAAAATGATTCTTTTGGGAATCCACGTGGGCATAGTTGATGTACCTTCAAGGTAAATGTGAAATTAGCAGAAAAGAACTCCTTTTCTCCAGCTGTAAGCATTTTGTTTCCTCATTTTCAAGTCTGTTTTGTCTTTTGCCTTATTTATTCCTTGTGCTCATTTCAACATCCAAAAATGATTTGAACTCCTATCCTTAATGCTATTTTTACTGAACAATTGCTTTATTTTCATATATAAGCAGAATTAAGTTATTCAGCCTAACAAATCTTCGCTAGCATTCAATCATGTCTGAGTATTTCTCTTTAATCCCATTTTCGCACTTTCTTCCTGCAACCCTTAACCCCCTTATCAATCAGGAAGTTACCAATCTTTGCTTAAATGCACGCACTAACTTGGCCTCTGCAGTTCTCTGTGACAAACCCCACCAACTTATCACCCACAGACTGAAAAAATTACTCTTCAGCTCAGTTCTAAGCAGATATCTTTTTATTCTGAGGTTGTGCCCTCAGATCCTAGGCTCTCCTACTAAGGGAAATATACTCTCCTCATCCACTCTGTTCAGGCCTTTCAGTATATTCTGATATATCATGAAATGGGATTTTTGTATGCTTCCTGCCAGCCTATTTTAGTAGCAAACACGAGGAAATCTGCAGATGCTGGAAATTCAAACAACAACACACAAAATGCTGGTAGAACACAGCAGGCTAGGCAGCACCTATAGGGAGAAGCACTGTAGAAGGATCTCGGCCCGAAACGTCGTCAGCGCTTCTCCCTATAGATGCTCCCTAGCCTGCTGTGTTCTACCAGCATTTTGTGTGTGTTGTTGTTAGGCTATTTTAGTACTTTGTTTATTGATGTATATTAAGCTTTTATGGTTTACTTACTTGCCTTGAACCCACTTCACAATTTTGAAGATTAAATTGCATTATCTGCTGTAAACGCTGCTACCTTTGTCAGACAGTATATTCTAACTTACCACAAGGAACTAAAAAAGAAATACAAACTTTAGATCATAAAGGGGCTTGACAAAATGTTAAAATGTTTTCGCTAGTGGGAAAATCATGAACAAGAGGTCGTAACTACCAAGTAAGGGGCTAGTCAATCAAAACTGAGATTCATGGTCATTTTTCTAAGTATAGTGAATCTCTGAAATGTTCAGCCACCAAGAGTGATGGGGGCCTGATAATTTAACATATTTAAGGAGGACATAGTAATTATTTGAATGAAAAATTAAGGGTTCAGGGGAATGGACATTGAAATGAATTAGGCCAGCATAGAGCAGCATGATTATGTTGAATGCTGGGACTGGCTTTAGGGTCTGATGGCCTGCCCCTGTTCTCTCGTGTTCTGTGTAAATGGTTGATATCTTTTTTGAGCAAGTGTAAACATTTGACTTAATCTGGATAAGTTGACCTCTTTTTGCTCTGTATTCATTTAGCATTTAGTTTCATGCTCACAGAAGTGTTGCACTAGAAAGTATTGTACATTATGAAAAATCATGTTTTCAGTTCTTGAAAATCTTTTAAATAACAGTACTAAATTAGGATTAGCATGCAATCTGTAAAGTCTTTGAACATTTTTATTCTATTCCATCTCTCCTTGTAGATTAACATTTACATCAACTGGCAAAGACCAAAGGCCATGTGGAGGGTTTGAATGCCTCTATGTTAGCATTTAAATTTGTCAACCATATGTACATTTAGCTCAGCCAGTTCTTGGCCTCTCGTCATGCAGTACTTTTCAGTTGTTAAAATGTGGTGTTCTGATCATCATGAATCCTTCTGCATGTACCTTATGTTAGTGGTGTGGCTGCTCATGCATCAAAATGAAAGGACAGCCTGTAACTGTTTCCCTTCATGAGGAGAGAAATTACACTCGGTGATCTGTATGTTTCACAGAAGGAAAAAGAGAACAGTAAAGAAGTATGTACTGGTATATTAATGTACTAGAATCTTTGTCTTTTGATATAAGACAGGAAAGCTCAGCAGAGCCAGTTCTTTTCATTTATTGAGTGAGATTATTCCTGGTTGAGAATGCATCTAGAAACCTTCATGTTTCTAGAAAGTGAGGCCACCAGTTTAAAAATTCCAAAGATTATTTCAATAATGTCAGCATAGATTTGTAAAGGAAATTAAGTCAGATCAATTCATAAATGTTTTAAAGTCATTGAAATGTTGAAAAGCACCGCAAGCTTAATGTTTAGGCAGTATGCTTTGAATGAAATTACCTAAAAGCAGTTTCGCTCTTTTTGATATGTTGCATTACAGAAATCGACTTTATTTATTTTCCAAACCCTTTAACATACTTAATTTATTTCTAGTTGTTGTGAAACAGTTGGCTCTTTAATGACAATTATTGCCACTTCATTTTTGGTCTCTTTTAGATATTTTTGGTGGTTGGAAAGGGAATAGCATATGCTAGATTTCATGGAAATCAAAGTTACAAGTCACAGTAAATAACAGATGAAAGCAAGAAGTTAAGAGATGATATAATCGCACTAAGTCAACAAAACAACAGCAAAGTTTATTTATTCCACACAAAACAGAGAAAATTCAAAATATTTTCTTAATGCTTATAAATTAGGAATCATGTAGCGGGAAAGACATTTTGAGTCTAAGAAATAACAGACAGATTCCTAAACTCACTCACTATAGGAAACATCCTCCCCATATCCACTCTATTCAGGCCTTTCAATATTCAGTAGGTTTCAAAAAGATCTCTCCCCCCACCCCCATTCTTCTAAACCCCCAACGAGTACAGGTCCTGACCCATCAAATGCTCATTATATATTAACACTTTAGTTCCCATATTGTTCTTGTGTATCTCCTCTGGACGCTCTCCAATGCCAATCCTTTCTTAGAAAAAGGGCCCAAAGCTGCTCACAATGTTCTAAGTGCAGTATGAGCAATGCTTTATAAAGCCTCAGTATTACATCCTCGCTCTTGTATTCTAGTCTACTTGAAATCCCAAGGCTCTTTGCAGCTCTGATTTTTGAATTTTCTCCCCATTTAGAGAATTGTGCATTTATTCCTTGACCTAAGTGCATGACCGTACACTTCCCTACACTATATTCCATCTGCCACTTCTTTGCCCATTCTCCCAGTCTGTCTGAGTCCTCTGCAGGCTACCTGCCCCTCCACCTGTCTTCATATCATCAGCAAACTTGGCTACAGAGCCATCAATTCTGTCATCCAAATTACTGATGTATAATGTGAAAAGAAGCAGCCGCAACACTGATCCCTGCAGAACACTACTATTCACCGGCAGCCAAACTGAAAAGGCCCCCTTTATTCTCACTCTTTGCCTCCTGCCAGCCAGTCAGACTTCTATGTATCACAACAAGAGATAATCTGCACTTGCTGGAAATCTGAGCGACACGCATAAAATGCTAGAGGAACTCAGCAAGCCAGACAGCATCCATGAAAAAAGGTACAGTCAGTGTTTTGATCCAAAACCTTTCACTGTCTTTCCTGTGATACCATGGGCTCTTATCTTATTAAGCAGCCTCACGTACAGCACCTTGTCAAAGGCTTTCTGAAAATCCAAGTAAACAATATCCACTGACTCTCCTTTGCCTGTCCTGCCTGTTATTTCTTCAATGAATTTCAACAGATTTGTCAGTTAAGATTACCCTTTAAGGCAATTATGCTGACTTTGGCTTATTGTATCATGTGCCTCCAAGTAACCCGAAAATTCTTCCATAATAATGGACTCAAACATCTTCACATTTACTGAAGTCAGGCTAACATGCCTATAATTTCCTTTCTTCTGCCTCCCTCCATTCTTAAAGAGTGCAGTGCAGTCCTCTAGACTTATCTTCCTTCAGACCTTTCAGTTTCCCAAGCACCACCTCCATAGTAATAGTAATTACATTCATTTCTGCTCCCTGATGCAAATTTCTGACATACTGCTAGTGTCATCCACAATGAACACTGAAACAGAATACTTACTAACTTCATCTGCCATTTTTTGTCCCCCATTACTACTTCTCCAGTGTCATTTTCCAGCAGTCCAATATCCACCCCCGCCTCTCTTTTACTCTTTATATATCTGAAAAAAGTTTCATTATTTTTTTTTGTTATTGGTTAGCTTGTCTTCATATTTCATCTTCCCTCTTCTTAAGGCTTTTTTAATTGCCTTCTGTTGGTTTTTAAAAGCTTCGCATTTCTCTAACTTCCCACTAATGTTTGCTATATTATATGCCATCTTTTGTTTTTATGCTGTTTGGCTTCCCTTCTCAGCCATGGTTGCCTCATCCTCCCTTTAGAATACGTCTTCACTTTGGGAGGTATCTGTCCTGCACCTTCTGAATTGCCTCCTGAAACTCCAGCCTTTGCTGTTCTGCTGTCATCCCTAACAATGTCCCCTTCCAATCAACTTTGGCTAGCTGCTCTTCATGCCCTTGTAATTCCCTTTACTCCACTGTAATACTGATACATCTGACTTCACCTTCTCCCTCAAACTACAGGGGCAATTCTATTATTTTATCATCACTGTTTCCTAAGGATTCCTTTACCAAAAGCTCCCTAATCAAATCTAGTCCAATACACAATCCCCAATCCAGAATTGCCTTTCTCCTATTGGGCTCCACTACAAGCTGTTCTAAAGAGCTATTTCGTAGGCATTCCCTCTCTTGGGATCCAGCACCAGTCTGATTTTCCCAATCAACCTGCATATTGAAATCCCCCACAAGTATTGTATCTTTGCCTTTCTTGCATGCCTTTTCTATCTCAAATTTTAATTGGTGCCCCACATACTGACTCCCATCAGTTTTTTCACCCTTGAGGTTATTTAACTCAACCTGCAAGGATTCTACATCTTCTGATGCTCATGCTGTACTTACCAGTCTCTAACTGCTACAAGATCATCTACCTTATTCTGTATGCTGCATGTATTCAAATATAACAACTTCAGTCAAACATTCATCATCCTTTTTAATTTTACCCACATGGTACACCTCAACTCATCCCACTAACTACAATTTTGCCCTTTCATTTGTCTGTCCTTCCATACAATCACACTACGCACTGCATCAACTTGTATACCTACTGCCTCATCCCCAGCCCTATCATTTCAGTTCCCATCCACCTGCCAAAGGTAATGTATACCCTCCCCAACAGCTCTAGCAAGCTCACCTGCAAGGATATTGGAACCTTCGAGTTTGGGTGTAACCCATCCTTTTTGTACAGGTCATACCTTCCCTAAAGAGATCCCAATGATCCAGAAATCTGAGCCTTCCCCCTATACTAACTAACTCCTCAATCGTGCTTTGTCACTCAATTACTCAGTATGTGGCTAAGGAATTGGTGCAGGGAGACTATGAAGAATCGAACTTATGAAGAGGACTACATATGTTTTCCCTTGACCAGAAAATAGACAAGATTTTTAAAATGTTCAAAGAATTTCATGTCTAATATAGCTTGTGAATGGATGAAGAATGCAATATAATAAACTGAGTTCACCATTCAGAAACAAAATTAGAAAGCACTTTTACACAAAGTTTAATGGACATCTAACAATCTTCTTAAGACACTTGACAATTAATTTTTTTTTATAATTGTTGATGATTTTTCTTCCCTCTGCATAATACTGTGTTGCTCTATCTTAGTCCAGTAAGTCATCATGATCAATTCTGTGAGTTGAATTAATGCCTAATTAGGAATCAAATCTGTAGAGAATCAAATTACATCTTTTTAAAACAATATATTGCCAAGTAACAACCACTCAGTGGAAAATCTGCAAAAGATATGCTGCTCTTTGTTGTTTCTCTTTCACTCCAATCCAAGTTGCTGTCTGGTACAACTGTTGCCTAAGGGAGTCATACAGCTGTGTGATGGGAATTTTTTGATGTTGCAGTAATTATGCATGATCAAGAAATCCCATCTGCAGTGTGCAACAGCAACACAAGATTGGAATGGGAGCTGGAGCTGCAGTGCAGGAGAGAATTATCACTGGTTCAGTGAACATGAGAAATGAGAAGAAGGGGGGAAAACTGCATGAGCTAGAAGAATTGTGCAGTACGATATGGATAAGGAGAAATAGAGTGGCTTTTTAAATTGGAAAAGGCAGCAGGGATTTAATGAACAATTGTAAAACAGAGCAATCAGATTGAACACCAGAGAGTGATGGTACATGTCCTTGATAGCCTGCTATTTCTCCAAAATAAATTAAACTGTTTGCCAGCATCTTCAGTTTTCATACTAGCTCTGCTCATAATTTGTTATTGGCACAGATTTTGTATAAAGGAAAGCGAAATGATGATTGCACAGTTTAACACATGGCTAAGGAGTTGGTGTAGGAGGAAGAGCATCACATTTTGGATCATTGGGCTCTCTTCCAGGGAAAGTGGAACGTACAGAAGAGACATTTTGCACCTGAAATGGAGGGGCACTAATATACAGGTGGGAAGGTTTGGTAGTGCTGCACAGGGGATGGCTTAAACTAGAGATGCATGTAGATGGCAACCAGGGTGCAGGAACAGATAATGGAGAGGTTGTGGAGATTGATGTTGTTAAGATCTGAGAGAAAGTCAGGAATTGGAAGGTTGAGCATGGTGCAACTGGTGTCCTGAGCTGCATATATTTCAGTGCAAAAAGTATCATAGGAAAGGCAGATGATGTGCTCGGGACACGGACCAACATATGGAATTATGATATTGTAGCCTGTTGTGAGACTTGTTTCAGGAATGGCAGGACTGGCAGCTCGGTGTTCCAGGATTCCATTGTTTTAGAGGAAACAGAGCAGGAGGGATTAAAGGGGGAAGGATGGCATTACTAGTCATGGAAAATGTTACAGCAGTGCTCAGTCATTACAGACTTGGGAGGCTTCCCTGGAGCTTCCCTGTCGGACTTGAGATTTTGAATCACCTGTATGACCTGCCATTTTTATGGTGGGAACTGAAGTCTCAAAAGTGCAGAATGGTTGTGGTGTGGCATGTACAAGCTGAATCGAGGCAGTGGAGTCCAGGTTGGAGAGCAGGGAATAAGCCGGTGTTTGGCTGGTGCAGACTTGGAGGCAATTCAATTTGACAGATCTGAGGCGAGGAGAGTGGAAGCAATGCAGAGTCAAAGCAGTGGAGCTCAGATCTGCACCTGAGAGTAAGGAAAGATCCATGGTTTGATCGATTTGAGCACCAAGCCAAATTGGAAAAGTTGGGTACAGGCTGAATAGAGGTGGCAGGGCACTGGCCCAAGAGCATATCAAAGCAGCATGGTCTGGGTCCAAGAACAAGGTCTGGTTGACTTAAGCACCATACCAGATCGAAAACGAGGAGGGGTCTACATGGACTTTAGCAAGGCATTTGATAAGGTCCCGCATGGGAGGTTGATCAGGGAAGTTCAGTCGTTCAGCATTCAAGATGAGGTAGTAAATTGGTTAGATATTGGCTTTGTGGGGTAGTTGCCTCTGACTGGTGGCCTGTGACTAGTGGAGTGCCACAGGGATTGGTGCTGGGCCCATTGTTGTTTGTCACTTGTATCTATAATCTGGATGATGATACAGTTAACTGATTCAGCAAATTTGCAGATGACACCAAGATTGGGGTTATAGTGGACAGTGAGGAAGACTTTCAGAGCTAGCAGAGGGATCTGGACCAGCTGGGAAATGGCAGATGGAATTTAACGCAGACAGTTGCAAGATGTTGCACTTTGGTAGGACCAACCAGGGTAAGTCTTACACATTGAATGGTCAGGCACTGAGGAGACCAAAGAGATCTAGGAATGCAAGTCCATAATTCATTGAAAGTGGCAGCACAGCTAGATAGGGTTGTAAAGTTTTTGGCACATTGACCTTTATAAATCAGTAGTGTGAGTACAGGAGATGGGATGTTATATTGAAGTTATATAAGACCTAATTTGGTTAGCCCTAATTTGAAGTATTGCATGCAGTTTTGGCCACCTACCAACAGGAAAGATGTAAATAAGCTTGAAAGAGTAGAGAAAATTTATAAGGATGTTGCCAGGACTGGAGGACCTATGTTAGAAGGAAAGATTTAATAGGCTAGGACTTTATTCCTTGGAACGTAGAAGATTCAGGGGAGATTTGATACATGTAGACAGTATTATGAGGGCTATTGATGGGTAATGCCAGCAGGTTTTTTCCACTGAGTTTGAGTAGGACTACAAATAAAGGTCATGGGTTAAGACATAGGTAGGTCCCTCAATGTCGCAAAACAAAAGAGCTGGTTGTGGACTACAGGAAGAATGGAGACAGGCTAACCCCTATTGACATCAATGGATCTGGAGTTGAGAGGGTGAACAGCTTTAAGTTCCTTGGCATAAACATCACCAAGGATCTCATGTGGTCTGTACATACTGGCTATGTGGTGAAAAAGGCACAACAGCACCTCTTTCACTTCAGACAGTTGAAGGAGTTTGGTATGGTCCCCCAAATCCTAAGAACTTTCTATAGGGGCACAATTGAGAGCATCCTGACTGGCTGCATCACTGCCTGGTATGGGAACTGTACTTCCCTCAATCATGGGACTCTGCAGAGAGTGTTGTGGACAGCCCAGTACAGATGTAGATGTGAACTTCCCACTATTCAGGACACTTACAAAGATAGGTGTGTAAAAGGGGCTCAAAGGATCATTAGGGAACCGAGTCACGCCAACCACGAACTGTTCTAGCTACTACCATCCGGGAAGTGGTACCACAGCATAAAAGCCAGGGCCAACAGGCTCTGGGATTGCTTCTTCCACCAGGCCATCAGTCTGCTTAATTCATGCTAACACAACCATATTTCTATGTTATATTGATTGTCCTGTTGTACATACTATTTATTTTAAATTACTATAAATTGCATATTGCACATGTAGATGGAGATGTAATGTAAAGATTTTTGCTCCTCGTGTATATGAAGGATGTAAGTAATAATTCAATTCAAGAGTGAAAGGAGAAAAGTTTAAAGGGAACATGAAGGGAAAGCTAGAAGAAGTGCAGCTATGATCTCCGGAAAGGCAAGAAAGACAAAGAGACCAGGCACATAGGAACATCTTGAAAATTGTTCTCCAAGTTGCACGCAATCCTAACTTGGAAGCACATTGGTTATCTTTCATCATTGCTGTATCTAAATCGTGGAACTCCCTTTCCAACCTCATTGTGGAAGTGCCTTCACCAAAGTGATTACAGTGGTCAAGATGACAGTGATCAGAAACGGGAAATAAATGGCATTTATGCCAGTGACTCCCAGATCCTAATAATTAATAGTAAAATAAACATTATTTCATCACAAAGATTGGGTAACATATTCTCTTAAACTTTCTGATCTAGGTATTTTGTATCATTAGAAATCTTGTACCTCACAGTCTTCTACTTGTGACCTAGATTTTTAACCATTTAGATTGAAGACGACTTTTTGGATTGAACAGGATTTGAACCAAACAGTTCTATATCAGGGCTAGATCATGTAACATAAAAAAATGAATATTAAAACAGATTTTTAAAAAGTTTCAAGATGGAAAGAAAAATAGGAGCGGGACTGCCATAGTAGAATTTGTTAAGTGTGTTCAGGAGTGTTTCCTCGGGCAGTATATGGAAGACCCTGAAAGGAGGCGGCAAAGATTAACCTTCTCTTGGGAAATAGGACAGGACAGGTTCTGTTAGAGTGAAGGGCAGGGCTGGCAGGAGTAGGGAACCCTCTGAATGATGAGGGGTATTGAGGCTCTGGTCAGTTAAAAGAAGGAAGCATGGGTCAGGCACAGGCAGCTGAAATCAAGCGAATCCTAAGAACTTATATTAAGCAAAAAAGAGTAACTAGAGAGTGAACAGGGTCCTTCAAAGACCAAAGTGGACTTCTTTATGTGGAGCCTCAGGAGAAGGGCAAGATTTTGATTGAATACTTCTGCTCAGAGTTTGTAGGAAAGATGCCATTAAGCTGGAAAGAATGCAAAAGAGATTTACTAGGATGTAGTTGGGATCAAGGGACTGAGTTATGCAAAGAGGTTGAGAACAGTGGAAGGTATTTCATGACATATGTGACTGATGATAAACCTAATTCTAATATGAATATTGTGGACTTAAAGTGGGAAGGGGGCAGGAGAGGAGGGGAAGCAGGAAGCACCAGAGAAAAATTCCATGAAAATCAATAAACCAATTGTTTGGAATCAAATGACCTTGCCTGGTGTCTCAGTTGTAGGTGTGTCTGCACCCACACATCCACCCCTCCCACAGCGCTCTACTCTTGCCATTCCCAATATACTTTGCTCCCAGTAGATTTACAAACTTGCTCTCCACTCCACATTGACAAATACGGTACTGTGCACTTGTATGACAAACAAGAGAAAATCTGCAGATACTGGAAATCCGAAGGAAAACACAGAATGCTGGAGGAACTCAACAGTTCAGGCAGCATTTAAGGAAAAGAGTAAACAGGAGGGTCTCTGCCCTAAACATTAATTATTTACTCTTTTCCATAGATGCTGCCTGGCCTGCTGAGTTCCATCAGCGTTTTGTGTGTGACACACTTGTACAACACTTGTATCCATGTGCCATTTTTCCAGCTCCTGCCAGAAGCTTTGAAAGTCTTCCTGTTTGTTCACTGTACCCCCAATCTTAGTGTCATCTGCAAATATGTTGATCCAGTTTACCAGATTATCACCCAGATTGGTGGTATAGATGAACATAGAACATAGAATAGTACAGCACATTACAGGCTCTTCGGCCCACAATGTTGTGCTGACCATCAAACCCTGCCTCCCATATAACCCCCCCCCCACCTTAAATTCCTCCATATACCTGTCTAGTAGTCTCTTAAACTTCACTAGTGCATCTGCCTCCACCACTGACTCAGGCAGTGCATTCCACTCATCAACCACTCTCTGAGTGAAAAACCTTCCTCTAATATCTCCCTTGAACTTCCCTCCCCTTATCTTAAAGCCATGTCCTCTTGTACTGAGCAGTAGTGCCCTGGGGAAGAGGCGCTGGCTGTCCACTCTGTCTATTCCTCCTAGTATCTTGTACACCTCTATCATGTCTCCTCTCATCCTCCTCCTCTCCAAAGAGTAAAGCCCTAGCTCCCTTAATCTCTGATCATAATTCATACTCTCTAAACCAGGCAGCATCCTGGTAAATCTTCTCTGATGAACAACAGTGGACCCAGCACCAATCCCTGCAGCACACCCACTAGTCACAGGCCACTAGTTAAGGAAGCAACCGTCTACTGCCACCCTCTGGCTTCTCTCACAAAACCATGTCGAATCCAATTTAATACCTTATTTGAATGCCAAGCGACTGAACTCTCTTGACCAATCTCCCATGCGAGTCCTTGTCGAAGGCCTTGCTAATATCTAGGCAGACAACATCCACCGCCTTTCCTTCATCATGGACATAGCCATGTTGACTATCTCTAATCATTCCCCGAGTGGAAGGGCCAGGTTCCATGCTCTTTGTCTGAGTAGGCCCTTCACACCACCTCCCCGCTCCCAGTCTGCCCTGCTATTCGATACAATCACAGATAATCGTCTATCTCAGTACTCCAATATTCCTGCTCTTTTGCCCAAATACCCAGAAGTATTTTTGTGTCTAGAACTTTCAAAAATAATTTTTAAAGATATAGAAAAATATAAATAATCTCAGCACAAGAATGGTTGTTTGACAATAATTAATACCACGCTGTTTGAACTTTTATTTACACTTTATGGCACTCAGCCTAGCATTTCTTGGTGAGTTCTTGCAAGTTCTGCTGAGTCGTTTGGTAATACAACGCTTCCAGATGAGTAAGGACACTTGGACAGCAACATCCATCTAACTCAATAAAGGCTGCTTGTTTTGTCCTGTTCACTTTTCTGCATCACTGAGCACTGAGTTTTTAACCACAAAATTCTGGATTGAAAGCATCATCCCAAAATGTTGCAGGATTTTTAACTATCTTACACTTATTATAAAATGTTATAAATAATCATAAATATTATTAAGCTGGAAGATCGTACTCTACTAGATTTTTTATAACTGTTGAGTGTCAGACTATTAAAAAAAAGACACCAAAAGCAGAGAAGTCCCCAGCAGCTCACTGTTCATCATCCAGACGGCAGTGCTCTCACTGAAATCAAGTCTATAGCTATTGTCAGCCTCCTAGCAGAAAAAAGGCATTTGGAAATTATTCTTCATATGAAAAAAAACCATCTCACACACTATTGATACATTGCATAATTCAGCAGTGGATACTTTCTCAATGAAGGGCACCTAGTTGCAATACATTTTGGTGTGAAAATTGCCTGCACGAGAGGACTTCAGCTAAGAGGAGAAACTGGGTAGGCTGGGTGTGCTTTTCCCTGGAAGGAGGGAAGCTGAGGGATAACCTGATAGACTTCTATAAAATTATTAAGGGGTTAGACGTCAGAATCTTTTTCTCATGGTAAGGGTATGATAAACAAGAGGACGCAATGAATAAACTCTTCTCAGGCTTCAAGCTGAGTACTGGTTATTAATTATCACCAACATTTCAACAACAACTCTGCCATCTTCTTCAAGGATGATGGCTGGGTAAATCTAGTCCAGTATTATTTACACATCCACAGTCCATCCCTCCTGATTGGTTAGTACTCATCTAGCAAGGTTTCTGCTTTTCCAGTTTGTTTACAATCAAATTCTATTTCTTACTTAGAGCAAGACCCTTGCCTTTGTTAAAATTATTTTCCTCTAGACTTATTTCAATGGCTTTCTTTACCAGGTGGTTCCAAAAGCCATTGGCACAGACATCATCCCTAAAAAGGATGACAGGGTTTTCATCGAAACATCGGTTATAATCAATACCTGTGCCTAGCTTGAAGCCCAAGAAAAGTTTATTCATCATACATGTTAGGAAAGCACTAGATCCTTTTTCAAGAGAGCATAAGTTTAAGATGGTAGGAAGAGGATTTGAGAAGAAAGTTTTTTTCTCCGGAGTAGTCGGCGCCTGGATCTCAGGAAAAGAAATCAAATGCAGTATTATATTTAAAAGGGGCAGGACGGAGATGCATCTCTACCAAAGGAAGTGTAGCCTGCAAGTCACCTTTGGGCAAGGTGAAGCACCTGCTTAGCCCCCCGCCTCCCCAAATCAGCCATGGGAGCAGGTGGTGCATATCACAATTCCTAGTTATACGACCACAGACACCAGGCAGATGACGTCTGAAGAGTATTGATAATGGCCAGGGTCACCTGTCTTGTAAAGGTGCTGTCCAGAAGAAGGCAATCGCAAACGGCTTCTGCAGAAAAATTTGCCAGGAACAATCATGGTCACGGAGATCATGATCACTTACATCATACGACACAGCACATGAACAAATGAATGTTATATTTAAGTAATATTAGGTATTTGAATAAAAGGATACAGATAATACTGGCAAATGGAATTTGTGTAGATGGGCTAAAAGGCCAAAGGGCCCATTTCTGTGCCATTCTGATTATAATTAACAAGAAGGACTTTCACATAATGCCTTTCAGGAGGTGTTTAATTTATTAAATTTTATTTGTTTTGACTTTATTGAACAGAAGTAATAAACAAATGGATTTCAAAAACTTTTTGAAAGCAGTGAAAAGCATTGTCAAAAAGTAAGGAGTAGATTTCTGCTGCTGTCTGATCCAGTTTGGCTCCAGAAATACAACCTGGATGTGACAGGTTGCTAAAATAAATAGCACATTGTAACAAAAAGCAAGTATTATTCAGTTTCTACTTGAAGTGGTAATTTGAAAACCAGCTAGACTTTATTGTGAAGACACGCTGTCATTTTATAAACAGAAAATTGTCTCTAGTTCAAGTAAAGACCTTGAAATAGAATAAAATGATTATTGGATGTTACTTTTCAAAAAATTGAGAGGAAGATGGAAAAGGAATTTTTTCTGGATCTACAGCTAACTGCTCTGGATTCCCTGATCAAATGCTGTAAAATCAGGCAAGGCAGAGTGCACTATAGTTAAAGGAACCGATCGCTTTTCTCTTTATTTATCTAACTGGGATAGCATCAAGCAAGTTCCTCAGCAGGTGTGTGTTTCATCTCCCCTTATCTTTGAGTGTTCTCTGCATCAGATGATTTAAAGAGTACAATCTAGAAAATTCTTTTTCTATAACCATATTCAACCTTTGTAAAGCAGATTTTTCATAATTCCTGGCATGAAGGAGGCAATTTGACCCATCGAGATTGCCATTTATAATGCAGTTTATAGTATTAAGGTGGAAACTATTTAATTCCACATTATTATTTCAACTAGCTGTAACCATGAGGGAAGCAAACTGTGAAAAATGTAGAAACAAAATACTATTTCTGTGGGTTGTACTCTCAGTGAAAAGCTAATAAAAATAATCTAATCTTCCATTATTAACTGATGGTAGACGCTCACAAGATTAGTCTGTGTTCAAATCTTCTCATGTGTAAAGAGTAAATTCTCAAATTTTTTTAATTCATCAATAATTATGGCTGGCTGAGCATGTTTTTCCCATTTAATATAAAACTTGCTGAACATAAACACTTTAAATATTTTGCTAGCAAAGACTTCCTCTACCTGGTGATAGTCCCCCTACTTTGATACCGATCTCTAATTTTCATTGTCCCATTTACCCAGAGTCTGAACCCTTCAGGCTCTAACCATGGAGCAGAGTCCCAGAAAATCTTGGGTTCTGGACCTTCAAAGACATTGAGGGTACACATCACACATCATATTGTTCTGTGGTTGCTTCCAGGAAGAGTGGTTTGGCAGTCAACCAGACTACACTAAATACTGGCATGGTCTTTCTGGTTGCATAAATGTATATATATAATAAGGATAATAGTAAGTCAAACAGCTTTCAGGAGAAGTGACAGCAGGGTGGATGTTACACTACAAAAGAAATGCTATACTTCACCATTTTTGATTATACTTGGGCATTCAAGTGATTTGTAGTTTGATCTTTTGTCATCATATTGCTATAAATTTCTGCATCTCATGCTGCCAGCTGAAGCACTTGCTTTTCAATCGCAATAAATTCAGAAATGCAGACTTGTGGCTAAATCAGCACATTTTAAGAAGTTGATTTATGTAAATTGTACATGCAGTTTAATCCTGTCAAGATCTTAATTTCTTTGAAAGATGAACATGCTTAAATTTGTCTTTGTTTTTATACAAACCCCATTTCCAGAAAAGTTGGGATGTTTTCCAAAATGCAATAAAAACAAAAATATGTGATATGTTAATTCACGTGAACCTTTATTTAACTGACAAAAGTACAAAGAAAAGATTTTCAATAGTTTTACTGACCAACTTAGTTGTATTTTGTAAATATACACAAATTTAGAATTTGATGGCTGCAACACACTCAACAAAAGTTGGGACAGAGGCATGTTTACCATTGTGTTACATCACCTTTCCTTTTAATAACACTTATTAATCGTTTTGGAACTGAGGATACTAATTATAGTAGATTTGCAATTGGAAATTTTGTCCATTCTTGCTTGATATAAGACTTCAGCTGCTCAATAGTCCGTGGTCTCCGTTGTCTGATTCTCCTCTTCATGATGTGCCATACATTTTCAATAGGAGATAGATCTGGACTGGCAGCAGGCCAGTCAAGCACACGCACTCTGTGTCTACAAAGCCACACTGCTGCAGCCCGTGCAGAATGTGGTCTGGCATTGTCCTGCTGAAATAAGCACAGACGTGCCAGGAAGAGTCATAGCCTTGATGGCAACATATGTCTCTCTAAAATCCTAATATACGCCTCAGAGTCAATGATACCTTCACATACATGCAACTCACCCATGCCGTGGGCACTGATGCACCCCCATACCATCACAGATGCTGGCTTTTGCACCTTTCGCTGATAACAATCAGGATGGTCATTTTCATCTTTGGCACGGAGAACTCGACGCCCGTTTTTTCCAAAAAGTAGCTGAAATGTGGACTCATCTGACCACAGCATATGGTTCCACAGTCTTTCGGTCAATCTGAGATGAGCTCGGGGCCCAGAGAACTCGCCAGCATTTCTGCATAGAGTTGAGGTATGGTTTCCTCCTTGCGTAATACAGTTTCAAGTTGCATTTCTGGATGCAGCAACGAAGTGACAATGGTTTTCCAAAGTACTCCCCAGCCCAGGTGGCTATAATTGTCACAGTAGCATGGCGGTTTCTTAGGCAGTGCCGCCTGAAGGCTCGAAGATCACGCGCATTCAACAGTGGTTTCCAACCTTGCCCTTTACGCACTGAGATGTCTGAATTCTCTGAATCTTTTCACAATATTATGTACCGTAGTTGTTGAAAGACCTAAATTCTCTGCAATCTTGTGTTGGGAGATGTTCCTTTTGAATTGACTAACAATTCTCTCACAAATTTTGGCACAAAGACTGAGCCTTTGATGGACGCTACTTTTATACCCAGTCATGATACCTCACCAATGAGCCTGCTTAATGTCGAGTCTTCCAAACCTGTGTTACTTGAATATTCTGTGCACTTTTAAATCTTATTTTAACTCTGTCCCAACTTTTGTTGAGTGTGTTGTAGCCATCAAATTCTAAATGTGTGTATATTTACAAAATACAATTAAGTTGGTCAGTAAAACTATTGAAAATCTTTTCTTTGTACTTATGTCAGTTAAATAAAGGTTCACGTGAATTAACATATCACAGATTTTTGTTTTTATTGCATTTTGGAAAATATCCCAACTTTTCTGGAAATAGTGTTTATAAATAATAAACTGCGGTGCAGTTTGTTCAGGTTATAGAAAAGAAATGATAGAACATGCAAAAGAGATTTAGAAAGACACTGCCAAAGGAGAAGAAATGTGGCTGTGAAGAAAGATAAGCCAGAGCAGTTTCCTGAACAGCTTAACATGATTAGAGCCAACATAAGCATGATTCAAGGAATGAATGGGTTAACATACGAGGAGCATTTGGCAGCTTTAGTCCTGTACTCAGTGAAATTTAGAAGAATGCGGGTGCATCTCATTGAAATGTAACGGATGTTGAAAGGTCTAGCTCGGGGGTCGGCAACCCGCGGCTCTTTTACCTCCGTGCTGCGGCTCCCTGTTGCTTTGGGAAATAATTGGTCTTTTGCAGCATCCGCGCCCATGGGGGCCAGGTTGAGGGAGGCTTAAAAGCAAGGCTGTTTAGTTCGAATAAAGTTATTCGACTGCAGTTTACTGACTGTGTGAGCACACTGCTACAACGTGTTTTTATCGCTATTAATATACGTCACCACTGCCAATACCTGACACCCGTCAGTGCGCGATTTCTTTAATTTTTCGATCCAAGGTAGGCAAACTATGGAGAATTCTAAAAAAAGAAAAGTGACTGAAGAAAACAGAACGTTTAATGATACGTGGACAGATTCATTTGCTTTCACTGTTGACGAGACTGGTTTACCGGTATGCTTAATATGCAATGAGAAACTAGCAAACAACAGAAAGTCAAATGTTGCAAGGCATTTCTAGAATAAACACGCAGCCTTTGCTCAAAAATATCCGGATGGAGATGAGAGAAAAAAAGCCGTTTCAGAACTGATGCGGAAGGTTGATCTGAGCAAAAATCATTTCAAGCAATGAATGAAGTCCGGAAAACCAATGACATACGCTAGTTATACTGCCGCTCAGGAAATAGTCAGGCACGGGAAGCAGTTTACAGATGGTGAATATATAAAAGAATCTTTCATTAAGATTTCAGAACATCTATTCACGGACTTTAAAAACAAGAGTGAAATTGTGCAGAAAATCAGGGATATGCCCCTCTCTGAAAAGACTGTCAAAGACAGAACCATAAAAATGGCAGAAGACATCACAAGACAGCAAATTAAAGACATCAATTCAGCTGTGGCCTACTCGATTGCCTGTGACGAGTCTAAAGACAAAGGTGATATTGAACAAATAGTGTTGTTCTGCCGGTATGTAAACTCTGCTGGGCCACAGGAAGAACTGATTGAGTTGATACCTCTAAAAGACCAAACACGGGGGGGAGGACATCTGTGAGGCTGTCTTGAATTGTTTAAGAGCCAAAGGAATAAAGACTACCCACCTGGTGTCAGTAGCTACTGATGGGGCACCGAATATGACGGGAACGCACAAGGGAATTGTGGCTTTATTGCAGAAGTCGCTGGACAGAAAGCTGCTGATTTTTCACTGCATCTTGCACCAAGAGGCACTGTGCGCTCAAACATTTCTTCCGGAATGCACAGAAGTAATGGATGTTGTCATTCAGATTGTCAATAAAATAATGGCAAAAAGTTTAAATCACCGTCAATTCCGTTTGTTACTGGACGAGCTGGAAAGCGCATATTCTGATCTCCTGCTGCACAACAAAGTCCGGTGGCTGTCCAGAGGGGAGGTGCTGAAACGCTTTGTCGCGTGTCTGGAAGAAGTGAAAACTTTCCTGGGCAGCAAAGGGCTGGAAAAGCTACACTTCATGGTAGACATGACAGCGCACCTGAACACGCTGAACACAGCTCTTCAGGGGAAAGGACGTACAGCCCTACACATGTTGGAGGATGTTTTGGCGTTCGAGCGCAAGTTGACAGTGCTTGCCAGAGATTTACAGAAAGGCACATTGTCTCACTTCCCCAATTTGAGAGAGTTCAAACAAGGTCACGACATGATAAGTTCGGAGTATTTACATTCTGCGATCATCGCAATGCAAACTTCGTTTGGGAAACGCTTCTGTGAGTTCAGAGAGGAAAAAAACACATTATCCTTCCCGGTCACTCCCCTAAGCATCGATTCATCTCTACTGAATACGACTGCATTGGCAGGTGTGAGTAAACCTGATCTTGAGATGGAACTGGCCGAAATAGCCGACAAAGACATATGGGTGTCCAAGTTTAGATGCTTGACAGCAGACCTTGAAGATGTTGCCCGTCAGAAGGCCGTTCTTGCTCAGAATCACAAATGGAGTGATATTGAAAACCTCCCAAAAGCGGACAAACTTGTGTTCGAAACATGGAATGCTATCCCCGACATTTATGTAAACATTAAAAAGTATGCGCTTGGAGTCCTGTCGATCTTTGGATCCACATATGTATGTGAGCAGGTGTTCTCCAACATGAACTTTATTAAAAACAAACATCGTGCATGCCTCACAGGTGACAGCTTGCGATCCTGTGTAAAGATGAAGGTGACGTCATACAGCCCTGATGTGCAGATGCTGTGCGCTGAGGTCCAGGAGCAGAAATCTCATTAACCAAGTATGATACATATTTTAATTGCCTATTATTTTAGGAATATTCATATTTTTTCATTGTTCAGTGAAATAGTCCTTTTATTTTTCAGGTTGACAGCTGGCTGACGTTATTTTTGGTTTGCGGCTGGCGGAAAATTTAAGTTCAGCGTTTTTCATAAATACAAGAAGAACTCAAATAGACATTGAGTATTTTACTTAAAAGTAACCTTCAACCCAACGTCTTTTTTTCGGAGTTCAAAATGTTTTTGTTGCATGCAGAAATGTAATTTCGTTTTCTCTGCAGGAGTTCATCAATTTCATAAATGCAACACATTATAGTTTGTTTATACATAGCATAAAGGCAAAAAAAACGTTGTATGCAGTGTTATTTCATTTTAAATGTCAAACGGGTTTTGCGGCTCCCAGTGTTTTCTTTTCTGTGGGAAACGGGTCCAAGTGGCTCTTTCAGTGGTAAAGGTTGCTGACCCCTGGTCTAGCTAAAGTGGATGTGGAGAGGATGACCCCTATGGTGGGGGTATCCAGAACTAGAGGACACAGCTTCAAAATTGAGGGGCGACTCTTTATAACAGAGGTAAGGAGGAGTTTCTTTTTTACCCAGAGAGTAGTGAATCTGTGGAATGCTCTGCCACAGACTGCGGTAGAAGCCAAGACCATGTGTATATTTAAAGATGAAGTTGATAGTTTCCCGATTGGTCAGAGCATCAAAATTCGATGGGCTGAATGCCCTAATACTACTGCTCCTATGTCTTGTGGTCTATGGAAGGGAAATTATGTTTGATTTCTTTTTGTTTGAGAATGTAAGTAATAAATAATTTTCTCATAACATATTTAGATTTTTCTATAGAGCTTTAACAAGATTTTGCTTAGCCTACAGTCTCATGGAGGTGTGTGTATTAGCAAGGGAAGGATTGGTTAATGGGCAGAAAAAGATGTGCCACAAAAGTTTGTTCTTAAGTCTCAGCTGTTTGTAACCTGATGGCCAGTTATAATGTATTTAAGTTTTCTTATAATACAAAAGCTATATGGGGACAGTAAGCTTGGAGGTGGTGGGGGGGAGGGTACTTGAAACATTAAATGAATGGTCAAGAGGTGTATGCAAATCTAAGATACACTTTTATTAAAAAGTTAAAAAAAATGGTAAGCAGTTATTAAATTTTCTTGTTCTGTCTAAGAAATCTGGATATGCTTGTACAAGCAACAAAAGTTTAGTATCTAGGTACAGCAAACAAGCTATCAGGAAAGCAAGCAGTATGTTCTTTTTTATGAGGAGTTTGGGGTGCTTGATAAAAGTCTTGCTTCAAGTTCAGAGAGCTTTGCTGAGATCACAGAGTGTTGCTGTTTTAGTCTCTATTTTGGGAGACGGACAAGTCGAAATTCTCTTGTCTGTCACCCTCGGGACCTGAATTGTAATTGGCCACAGAAAATTCAGTTCCAAGTTCAAAGTAAATTATTATCAAAGTACATACTGGATATGTCACCATATACAACCCCGAAATTCATTTTCTTGCAGACACACTCAGTAAGTCCATTAACCATAACAGAACCAATGGGTGTACAACCTGTGTGCAAAAGACTACAGACTGTTCAAATAAAAAAAGGAAAGAAATAATTAATTAATGCGTAAATAAATAACTGAATAGATAAACAAACAAGTATGCAATAGGCATTGAGAATGTAAGATGAAGAATCCTTGAAATTTAGTCCATAGGTTGAGGGATTATTTGAATGATGGGGCAAGTAATGTTATCCTCTTTGGTTCTTGAGCCTGATGATTGAGGGGTAATGACTGTTCCTGAACCTGTTTTTGAGTCCTGAAGCTCCAGTACCTTCTTCCTAATGGCAGGTCAGAACATGACCTGGATGGCAGGGTTCCCTGAAGATGGATGCTGCTTTCCTGCAAAAACACTCCATGTAGATGTACTCAGTGGTGGAAAGGACTTTACCTGTGATGAAGTGGGCCATATCCACTACTTCTGTAGGGTTTTCTATTCAATGGCATTGGTATTTCCATACCAGGCTGTAGTGCAGCCAGTCAATATACTCTCCACCACACATCTATAGAGGTTTGTGAATTTTAGATGTCATACCAAATCTTCATAAACTTCTAAGGAAGTAGACGCACTGCCGTGCTTTTCTCATAATTGTACTTGCGTTGGGCCCAGGACAGATCCTCCAAAATAATACACCTAGAAATTTAAAGTTGCTGTCACTCTCCATCCCCAATCCCCCAATGAGGACTGGCTGATAGACCTCTGGTTTCCTCCTCCTGAAGTCAATAATCATCTCCTTAGTCTTGCTAGCATTGATTAAGAGGCTGTTGTTGTAGCACTACTCAGCCAGATTTTCAATCTCCCTCCTGTCTGCTGATTCATCAGCAAACTTGAATATGGCATCGGAGCTCTGCTTAGCCACACAGTCATAAGTGTAATGTGAGTAAAACAAAGGTCTAAGCACACACCCTTGTGATGCACCTGTGCTGATGGAGATGCTGTTGCCAGTCTGAACAGACTGGGGTCTGCCAGTGAAGAAATCGAGGAACCAATTACACAAGGAGGTATTGAGGCCAAGGTCTTGAAGCTTATTTATTAGTTTTGAGGGGATGATAGAATTGAATGATGAGCTGGAGTTGCTAAACAGCATACTGGTGTATGCACTTTTGCTATTTAGATATTCCAGGGTTGAGTGAAGGCCAATGAGATGTAATCTGTTGTAATGGTTGGCAAATTGGAGCAGATCCAAGTCACTTCTTAGGCAGGAGTTGATATGTTTCATTGCCATCCTCTCAAAACACATCATCACTACTGGATGATAATCATTGAGGCAGGCTACCATATTCTTCTTAGATACAGGTATGATTGAAGCTTGCTTGAAGCACTTGGGTTCCTTAGACTGCCAAAGCAAGAAGTTAAAGATTTCAGTGAACCTGTGCTAGTTTATCAGCACAGGTCTTTAATACTTAGCCAGGTACCCCATGTGGGCTGGGTGCTTTCTGTGGGTTCACCCTCATGAAGGATGTTCACAAGTTGGTCTCAGAGACTGAAATCACAGGATCATCGGGGGCTTTTGAATTTGTGATGGATCCTCCATGTTTTGACAGTCAAAGCAAGCATAGAAGGCATTGAGTTGATATGGAAGCAAAACGTTGTTGTCACCTAGTTTAGCATTTAAACCCTGCCACAGCTGTCGTGCATCATTCATCAATTCAAGTTCTGAGTGGATTTGTCACTTCACATGTGAGATGATTTTCCGGAGATTGTATCTGGTCCTCAGCAAATTGTGGATCTCATGGTTCATCCAGGGGAAGACATTGAATGATTATGTAGGGACACCCTCGTCGACAACCGTTTTTATAAAGTGACGACTATGGTGTATTCATTTAGATGCACAGATGAGTTTTTGAGCACGGCACAGTCCACCAACTCGAAGCAATCCCATAATCGCTCCTCTGCCTCCAGCGACCACCTCTTTGTTGGCCTATTCTCTGGAGCCGTGCTCTTTAGCCTCAGCTAGTATGCAGGTAGGAGGACAGCCAAGTGATCAGATTTCTCAAGATGCAATCAGGGCTTGGAAATTGCCGTTGTCACATTCCTCTGAGGAGGAGAACTATTCTTTTAAAGAGTAGACCCTCCCTGGGTCACTTAAGAGCTTTGAGTACTGTCTGTAACCACTGTTAATTTAGATCACTGTTGACTGAGATAAAAAAAAATTTGTAGGTTAATTGCTACAGAATAGTACAGATCTTAGTTAATTTAGAATTTAGATTTTCATTATAATTACTGAATTAGTATAGATTCAGAGCATGCTGAACCACAGGTGTTACTCAATCACAGAAAGTGAGAGTTTCCACAACCCTATACCGCACATTTCTACCTTTTACCCACGTTTCGCAGACCATTAGTGTCTTGGTAGAGCCATTGTTTCTGCTTGCTCTTGCATCACTGAACTTATCTCCACATAATGCGACTCTGCCTTGTTACCTTTCCAAGGACTCGGTATTACAAACCTACTTTGCCAACACTCCCCAGTTATTTTTCTCCACCACATCGATGACTGCATTGGTGTTACCTCCTGCACCCATGTGGAATGGCACTTTCATGACTTTCACTACCTACTTCATCATTCTTTGTCATATCTGCAACAGGATCCCACCAGCAGCCACATTTTGCTTTATCCCAACCTTTTCTGCTTTCCTCTGGGTCCGCTCTCTCTGTGACAACTTTTATCGGTCATTCTTCTCCACCCACCCCTCTACTTCCCCAGGCACTTTCCCCTGAAACAGTGGGGTTTAACGCCCTGCTCCCTCACCACTGTACAGGGACCTGAAGAACCCTTCCAGGTGAGGCAGAGGTTTGCATTAACCTACCCCAATCTTGTTTATTGCATCTGGTGCTCCTGACTTGGCCTCTTCTAATCAGTGAGACCAAGCGAAGACTAAGCAACTATTTTATCGAGCACCTGCACTGTCTGCCCTGGCCGTTTGGAGCTCCTAGTTGCAAACCACTTTAATCCCCCTCCCTATTCCCAAATGGATCTGTCTGTTGTTGCCTTCCTCCGCTACCAGGATGAGACCAAATGCAAATTGGGAGGAACAGCTGCTCATACTACATCAGGGTATTCTATAATCCCAATGGCATGAACATGACCTGCTCCCTATTTGTCCAATTTTTCCTCTCATGTTCATCTATTCAGTTGCTCTTGCTCTCAGCTAATTCCCTCCAGTCCCCAATCACACTGATTCTCTTCCCCTCCACTGTTCCATCTGCCCAGCCCATTTCCCTATTTGCTTCACTTTCCTGTCCTACCAATTTCCATCATCTGCAGTCCATTGTTGCCTCCATTTTTGTTCTCCCAGCCTCTGTTGCTATTTCATTTCTTTTTGCTATTTGTCCATTTACCTACCATTCTTCCTTACTTGAATTCATCTATCATTGTTCTATCCCTTCTCATCAGCTCTTTATACTGGCTACCTCCCCTGTATTCTTTCAGTCCAGATGAAGAACCTTGATCTGAAATGTCAACTGTTCATTTCTTTCCAGACATGCTGGATGACCCGTTCGGTTCCTCCAGCAGTTTTTTTTTACTCCAGATTTCAGCAGTCTTGTATGCTTCGAGATTGAGCTTGTATTTGTTGAAGATTCACTGATTTGACTGGTTTAATCCTTAGGAAGCAGCCTGCCCTATGAGGATAGATTGTGCAGAATGGACTAAGATCTTCTGGCATTCAAAAAATACCAGGTGATCATGACACGAGTTAGAAAGAGCATATCAGGATGAACTTGTCAGGGTCGGCATAAGCGACTGGCTGTAGGGTTAAAAGATGGGGCATTGTCTCAAAATAAGACTTCCATTCAGGAACAAGATAGGAAAAAATCTCATTCCTGTTCTCTCGGCCTTTACCTAGAGAACAACGAATACTCTACCCCAGGTCACTATTATTGCAGATTTTTGGAAATCATGTCCAAATCATGGTTCCATGGAAATCATGTCTAGGAGAATTGAGGGATGTGAGGATCAGACAAGAGGATGGTGTCGAGGTGGAAAAGCAATTTCGCTCTTGTTGAATGACGGAGCAGCTCAAAGGGATGGTTGGCTTACTCCTTCTCCAATATCACGTGTTCTTGTACCCCAAGAAGACAATTTTAGTCTTTCCTGTAATTGAATACCCCTGATTTCTGGTAGCATTTTTGTGATTTCTCTTTGCCTTTACTCCAAAACTTCATTTTTTTTTGAATAGGCAAATGAAAGCTATTCCTAAGTGTGGTCTAACAGACTTTCTATATGAATTTAATATTGCTCTTCTCCTTTCCTATTTCCAGATCTTAGCTTCTCTGCCACATTTAGCTTTTTCTCTTCCATTGGTGAGGGACTCCAGCCAAAATAAACCACACTTTGTTGGATTGAATTAACTATGTCATTTATGTGTCCATTCTTCAGGTTTGCTTAAGTCTTCCTCTTATTTTTTAATGTAATCCTCTTCATTGTCAGTTACTCCCCACTCCCTATCACCATCAATCTCAAAGGTTGCTGTTATTTCCTAATTTCAACACTAAAGATTGCTCGGATTTCCAGCATCTGCAGATTTTCTCGTGTTTATGGTTTGATCCACACTAAAGAGTTTGATTTCTGAGTTTAGATTATTTGTGTAATTAACACATTGATGTTGATGGAAAGCTTCTTCATAATTTTTGCCAGCTAGAGAAGTTTATCTTACTCACTAGCCTCTGTTTTTGTACAGATAGTCTAGACTGGAATCTCGGCATTACTGAATTATGTATTTTAAGCCTCTAATGTAATGAGGTTAAATGGATTTTTATTTTGAGGATTCTACTTAGTGATTTTTGTTCCAAAAATATTGAACCCACATTGACTTTATTGTTCTGTATTTTAAGATAACAAATTTCAATTTAAGATCAATTAAACATGATTGTTTTTCCTAACTCTTCTTGGCGCACAACCCTAAACCACGTTGAGCTGGGAGCTTCCAGCACAACTAGAATGCAGACTATGCATTGTGAATGTGTTACCGAGGATGCAGCTGATATTATCTTCATCTCAGATAGGATACTGCCAGAGCTAGTTTCCATGGAAGAGTTAACACATGATAGTGAAAGATTACCAGTACTGACTGGTTCTCTTAATGCATGGATAATTCCTCTTGTAATTTATTTTTAAATTAATTTAATTTTCTAACTGGGTTTAAGTTTCAGTTCACTTAAACTGTGAAACAGTGACTACGCTAAGATGTTGGAACAGTGGGAAGGGAGAACATGAGACATTGAAGCAGGAGTAGGCCATATGGCCCATCGAGCCTTCTCTACTATTCACCAAGATCTTAGCTGACCTGGTTATGGACTCATCTGCACCTGCCTGCCTTTTCTCCATAACCCTTCATTCCCATGCTATGCAACTACTTGGAAGTTGAGATGGTGTCATTGTATTTTTCATTAGAAAAATTAATTCTGAGACGATATTTAGTAATTTCAGAATTGTGTTATCAAAAAGAAGTACTCCGGCTGAAATAAAGATGGCCTGCAAATTTCAAAACTATTGAAAGTAAATTGCAAGTAGAAAGCGAAGACCACTATAGCAAATGAAAGAAAAATTATGAAAATATTTGAAACAGTCTATATAGGAAGTTAAAATCATAAGATATGGGAGAAGAATTAGGCCATTAAGCCCTTGTGTCTGCTCTGCCATTTGATCATTGCTCAGTTTTAGTTCAATCCCTCCACTCTCCCCACCTGCCTGAACATTTACAGGCAAATGAACGCAAATTGCTTTTAACTTCAGTTGCTGGTAAAATAAAACCTCACTTCAAAAACCTTCTTTAATGATTTTGTTTTGCTCAGTTCTTTATTATGTAATCAAATCTTTTCTCTTCCTATAGCCATTTGGTGTGAACCAGCCTGGGCCTTATATCATGTACACAACAGCAGATGCCAATGGATATCTGAAGAATGCATCAGGTGGGTACTTGAAGCTTAAACCTAATGTAAGTTAAATTGTGAGCATGGTTTGAAGTAATTTTAATAATGCAAATTAGTGGGAAAATGAAACGAAATGAGTAAAGGTGAATTGAACCAATATACCAGGTGATAACTCTTAAGAGAATTCTAGATATAGGTCTTATAACATCCTGGCTGTTGTAATGCCAGAACTTGTTGCTACTCTAAGCCAGCCTGTTCCAAAACTACAATGACATTTGCCAAAAACTATAAAAATGACCTAAGTACTACCTGCAAAGAAAAAGCAAGGCAAATCCAATCCAGCTCAATACTACTCCATTATTCTATTCTTACCCATAAGCAAAATAACAAAGGTACTGTTGGCAATGCTCAGTTTTGTTTCTAGTAGAACCATCAAGTTCAGGCACTGATTCAGACTTGGATATAAAAGCTGAATCCCAGTAATGAGGTTGGAGTAATTCCTTTTCCTGTAGAGGCAATGTTTGAATAACTGTGACATCAAAGAACCTTGGTAAAACTTATGTAGCAAATAAGGGAAAGATACGTGAATGTTGAAGTTATACCAAGTATAAAGAAAGATGTTTGTGGTTATTAGAGATCAATCTTATCAGCCCAAAACATTACTACAAAAATTCTTTGATTAAGAGCTGCAGCAGTGCGTACTATCTACAAGATACACTGCAACGACACACCAAAGTTCCTAAGGCAGCACCTTCCAGACCCACAACCACTACCAGAAGGATGAGAACAGCAGATACCTGGGAACACCACCATTTGGAAATCCCCCTCCAAGTCACTCACCATCCTGACTTGGAAACATATCACTGTTCCTTCATTGTCGCTGGGTCAAAGTCATGGAATTCCCTCCCTACAGCACTGTGGGTGTACCTACACCTCAGGGACTGCAGCAGTTCAAGAAGGCAACTCATCACCACCCTCTCAAGGGAGACTATGGACAGGCAATAAACACTGGCTTAGCTGGTGGCGCCCACATGCCATAATTGAATAAGTTTTTAAAAAATCATCCTGCATTTCTCAGTAAATTTCTGCAATACTTTTCTTTATTTAGGGAACCAGCCCCCCTTACATATCATAAATTTAAGTCATATAATTCAATTTGTGTCTGTTGTCTGTATACAGTTAATTTCTTCCTAATTGCCTGTGTCGGCCTGCACATTTTAACAAGTACTTTAATCATCTGATGTTCAATGAACTAAACCACAATGCTTTCAGCTCGTACCATATTGCTTAGTTCTTTTTAACTGCTACCTCTGAAACCTATGCTCAGTGGTGTATCAATCCATCTGCTTCAAAAAGCATTTAAATTGTTAAACTTAGTGATAGTATTGACATGTTTAAGTTTCCATTCTTCATACTTTGATCATAAGTGTTCATCCATAAGCAAGAGAAAGTTATAAAATTAGTCAGCTCCATCTTGGGTACTAGCCTCCGTAGTATCCAAGACATCTTCAAGGAGTGGTACCTTAGGAAGGCAGTGCCTATCATTAAGGACTCCCATTATCCAGGACATGCCCTCTTGTCATTGTTACTATAGTGAAGGAGGTACTGAAGCTTGAAGGCACACACTCAGTGATTCAGGAACATTTTCTTCCCCTCTGCTATCTGCTTTCCAAATGGACATTAAACCAATGAACACTTTCTTACTTTTATTATTTATGTTTTTGCACTATTATTAATTTAACTATTTAATATACATATGTATATGTACAGTAATTGATTTACTTTTTTTTATATTATCATGTATTGCATTATCCTGCTGCCACTAAGTTAACAAATTTCACAACATACACCACTGATAGTAAACCTGATTCTGTTTCTGATATAATAAAAATGTTACAGGACAAATGTGCATCAATATACAGCATTGATAGGCATCTAACCTAATTTAAATTAAGAAGGCTAACAACATATATTACAATGCCACCATAATTGTTTACACACACAGTACTTAATGGCATGAATAATTATGGTGGTAATAATATTGACGTCATCCGTGCTTACTGCTGTTGGGGCATAAATGAAGCACCAATTTGACATATGCTGGGGGTAAATCCAGATATCCAGAAGCTGACTACCTGATTTGTTGTGCTTCTCCTGAAATGTTGGCACTCTTGCACAGCACTAACTACTTGTCATTGAAATAAGTGTAAGAAAAGTTAATATCTTACTAAGTACTGAACATCTACAAAATTTTGGGTCTTCCCCAACTTGAGTACGAGGAATATTCCTTCTCTGTTCCTCAGATGATAATTATTGTTGGAGGTGTATAAAGTTTAAATTAATCTCTAATGTTTCTCTTAACCCTATTTTATTTCTCTATATTTCTTTAATTTTACTTTATGATTTTGATTCAAATGACTTCAAATATTATAGCTTAGGCTTTCAAGTTCAGCCTCTGCTCATAATAGAACCTTATAGCATAGGAATGGGTCTTTTTTGTTCACCATTGCCGACCATGATGCCAATTTACACTGAACCTATTTTCTTGTATTAGGCTTCTATCCCTCAACATCTCTCCCATATACATGCCTATCCAAATGTCTTTTAAATATTGTAATTGTATTGGCCTCTGCCACCTCCTCTGGCTGCTAGTTCCTGATAACTACCATCTTCTGTCTGGAAAAAGTTGCTCCTCAATTGTCCTTTAAATTTTCCCCTCTCAGATGAAAACTGTGCCATCCATTTGTAGACACCCTTCTCCAGGAAAAGACTCTGACTATCTGCTATGTCTATGACCGTAATAATTTTATAGACCTTTAAGAGCATTTGACAACCTCCTACATTCTGGTGAAACTAAACTCAGCCTGTCCAGTTTCTACTTATATCTACAGCCCTCCATCTTGGTGAATCTCTTCTGTACCTTCTCTATAGCAGGGGTTCCCAACCTGGGGTCCATGGACCCCTCTGTTAATGGTAGGAGTCTGTGACATAAAAAATGGCTGAGAACCCATGCTCTACCACATTCTTACTGTAGTGTGGCAAGTAATCCTGAGAGTTAAAATTTAATTGGTTAAGAAGATAAGCGATAGCTTGTATGAATATCTGTTGTGCTCTGCTTTTCTAATTTACAATAATAAGCTGCTGCTCATAAATTCACAGAAGTTCTGTGGACTGCTGTAAATCTGAATAAAGGAATGTTCAGTTGCCAGTGACTATAAAATTTCAGCAATTATCATTTTCCGTCAGTACCTTAGGGATAGTTAAATTAGTTTTAAACTAAAAGAAGTATTGAGGTGAGCAGTGAATATCCAATTTTCATTTCATCTTCATGAATGATGAAAACATCAATGTAGTCATAAAGTACCTATCACATAAATGTCACAACCATATTCGATAGTTGAGGTGAAAATATTTGATACATTCAAAGGCAGCTCAATAAATATGAGGGAGAAAGATTAGAATTATATGCTGATATGATGGTGTGGAACATAATTAAATTGAGCCAAATGACTTATTAATCCATTATTCCATGCAGCTTCAAATATTTAAAAATTACTATTATTTAGTGAAAAATACTTTGGCCGTACTGGTACTTAATTTATTCAGTGGTGAAAGGGCTCAGCCAGCTGAACTTTCACTCAAATGATTGAATTGAAAATTCTGCTACCTTTGAGAATAAATTTGATATAATTGCCTATATGTCTCGTCTGTAAAAAATCCAGGATGGGTAAAAGGCCATGTGGCAACATTGTTCTAAAATATATTACCTACATTATGATTCCATCTGGAAAGTGTCCTAAATTATTTCTTGCACATTTTAATTATGTCATTCGTAGTTACCACAAGTTTGGCAGTACAGTAAGTTATAGCTTGCCACTTTGAAGTCTAACTTTCTCCAAATCATGAATAGTCTGAATAACACTAACTTGTTGAGGGAATAGATACCAAGTTCCTACATTGTGAGCTGCAGGGCTTAGCAAGTTGTCAAATACTCTGTCAATATACCTGTAGGCTATAATGCAAGATAAACTAATTGTGTCAACTATTGAAGCAGTTTAGAGATATCATTAGCATTTAGAATACCACACACCAGGATCTGAATTATCAGGGTTCCAGTTACTTTGCAGTATCTGCCCTCACCAAACAACTTGGAATCATCTCTTTCTTCTGGATTTTTGGAACACCATTTGTCCAGTCAAATTTATCCAATTTGCCTGATCTTGAGTAATCCCCAAATAACAATCTATTCATGGATTTGGCCAAAGCTACCACTCATTGGATAATGATGCGTGATATCCATGTGGGATAAGGTGGGATGGGGTTTGGTTTTAGATAGGAAGAGGCACTGAAAAATAGCTATACTCATCACTAATTGTAATGTATTTTGGGACACACATTGAACTAGATTGACAAGTAGACAAAGCTACTATATAGTCCATTGGGCACCAAGACCTTCAAGATAATGTTCACTTACCGGCTGCCCATACTCAAAACTGTAGTCACGACCGGTCAGTGGTAATGGTTCAGAGCAAAATTTGGTGCGGGACTCAGAAGTCCCCTACCTGGAATACATTCCATGCCCTTTCTAATGTATGCTTCTTCCAAGCATCTTCAACATGGAGAAATAAGACATTGTTGAAGAACAATATTCAGAATCATCAAAAAGTTTCCTTACATGTATTTGAGCTAGATGTACAGCAATCTGAGGTAAAGGGTAAATGTTTCAATACTCAGTACCACTCCTTCTTGCCTATATATATCTCTCACTATGCTGCTAATTCTAGTAGGTTTGTATTATCAAGATGTATGCAAAGATTGTGATGTAGTTCAGGATGTTGGCTGAAAGTTATGATTCTGTTAGTATGACTATTGTCAGTTACTTGCAGTGCCATAAGAGTAAAGATGGTTTTCACTCCGAGCACCTGATTTCTGGCTTTTGGCAGTCACCTGAGGTCTAAACATTTCTAACTAACTGCCTGATCTCAAGCTTCAATGCTGATGCATCAGGAAATTGCACATAACATAGTTTGCAAAGTAAGTTTGGGTAGGTTCGCAGATTAGATATTAAGGGACTGTCAATATTTACTCAAAATTTATTTGCATCTCTGGCCCAGGAGTAGAATTGTGCTTGACAGAGAAGAACTTTTAAAAGGACTGAAATTTGCAGTTTTGTTGTTTGTACTGTACCCTCTGTCACCACCGAGTCAGACATGTGGATTCTCTGGTAGATAGATCCTCTTTTTAGGTTTTTACTTAATTTTTGCTCCCACCTCATTATCCCTGGTTACTAACATCATTCAGATCACTGTTAACAGCAGTAGGCACTCAGATTGATAACCGATATGAGTATTCTCCTGAACCAATTACTTTTTCAATCCAGCTCTTCCCTGAATCTCGAGGTATCACAGGTATCTCAAATTCCTTGAGAAAATTAACAGGGTATAGAATTCGGAGAAAGTTAAATTTAGTTATAAAAGAGAGTACAGCAGTTTAACAGAGTGGTTGCGAAAACTCTTTTACTTCCATTTCAGTTACTAGCTCTAACATCACACCAGATAACAATATCAACAACACTACTATTCAAATAGGTAAAAATCTAACACTAGTAAATGTCTTTAATCCTCTAAATGAGGAATGACCAAATCCACTGTTACCAAAAATCAAAGACCCAGCAATATTCCTTGGAGACTTCGACAGCCATCATAAAGATTGGGGATAATCAGAAAACAGCACAGCCAGAGAAGCGATCAGTCATTGGGTATCTAATAACGACTTCCAACTACTATACAATCCTAAAGATAAAGGGACATTCTTCTCAGCTAGATGGCAACTAAATTACACACCAGACCTCTGTTTTGTAACAATATACAATCAGCTTGAACCCCCACCAGCTATCCCAAGAAATCCTTGCTGGTTTTCCTCACAGCCAGCACAGTCCCATGCTAATAATCCCAAATACCCACTCACCTCTCTATCCCAAAAACCAGATGGAACTTCAGAAAAGCAAACTGGGAAAATTTGACCTCACAATTCGACAATAAATAGAAGAATACCACTCAGCACCAAAAATTTCCACCGATTTTATAGACTCATGCTAAAATGCGTGAAAGAGGCAATCGACAAGAATATATTCCTTGTTGGTCTAAAGAGGGCAAAGAACTATTTCAAGAGTTTAAAATAACAGGCAATATGACGACAGCTAATGATTTCCTCAAATTGCCCCACAACGCCAGGCAAAATAAAAGGATGGAGACTGTCAAAACATGGACTTCACTCATTCCAGCAAATCAGCATGGACCCTCCCCAAAAAAACTAGTTCCCAACACAGCACCAAAGCAACAAGCCATTCAGCACAGACACAGTAGCAAAACACATCAGACAAAGAGGAATGCATAGTCCTAATCATAAATTTAAAACACAACAGACACGAATACCAGAAACTTTAAAATAGCGCGTCAGAAGATGATGGCGCACTTATACTTCCAATAACATCAGCCGAAGTAAAATCCACCTTGCAAAGCACTAAATCAGCAAAAGCCGCCAGCATCAAAGATATGTATCTAGAAATGTTGAAACATCTCGTAGAGGAAGGTATCAAGTGGTATCACTGACATCGTAACAAAAGTAATTTACCCCAACCCTTGGGAACATGCCAAAGTCATTGCAATAGCTCAACCAGGAAAGCCTACAGACGATCCGTCGTTGCCACTCTATTTCTCTCCTCTGCTGTACCTACAAACTTCTAGAGCATATTATTTTATCCAGAATATTACCTTTGATAGGTCCTTACATACCGATAAAGCAATCTGGCTTCAGACAGCACCACAATACCAGTGAACGAGTTCTCATTCACATCATACATCAAATCAGGCTTTGAACTCAAAAGGAAAATCGGAGCATTTTTTATCAATTTATCGGCTGCATATGACACCATTTGGAGCCAAGGCTTAATGTTAAAGCTAGCCCAGACCATCCTATGTCAAAAGATCCTACGTCGTGTCCACAGAATGACAGGCAGCCGTTCTTTCTTCACCTGCCTAGGAAGTGACACTAGTCACATTATGAAATTTCACAATGGTGTCCCCACAGGGTTAGTCTGGCTCCAACCTTGTAAAGTCTGTATTTCACTGACCTCCCTGAAACCAAATCTTAAATTTGGATGCGTTGGTGAATGGGCCAAAGCCTTCCAATTGAACAATGTCAAATCCATTGAAAGAAAACCTTACCCAAGTTATCAACTCCCGATCCAACTACTTCTCAAAGTGGTGCCTAAATCTGAATGTCAACAAAACAGTAACTTCCATATTTCAACTGAACAACCGACTAACCAAACTTACTCTTAATATCAAACTAAATGATGAACTGCTACCCAACGATCCACACCCAAAGTACTTAGGAGTCACACTAGATCAAACCCTCTCGTACAAGGTACACCTTCTCATGCAAATGTTGCAAAGAAACTAAAATCCAGAACAGCTGCAATCAGGAATATAGTAAGAAACAAATGGGTTTTACCAATCAGTCCTACGAACTTCTAGCCTAGCACTATATTTCTCAGTCGCCGAATATTGCACACCCACCTAGAGGAGAAGTGCTCACTCAAACATCATCAGTACACAGCTTCATACTTCTATGACAGGGGTAGCCAAACTTTTTGACTTGTGGGCCACAAAGGGTTCTAAAATTTGACGGGGGGGCCAGACCAGGAGCAGATGGACGGAGTGTTTTGGTAATACACCTCATAAGAGAAAATAAAATATCATGGGATATGTAGAAAACATGTGCTTTAATTTCAATTGAAAATGAACAAATGCATTACAACAAAATATCTGTCTTTGAAGTCCCATGGTATTTAGCTATTTATTGAAATGACTTTTAAAACACTGAAAATTAAATGAATAAAATACAGCTTTTTTTTATTGTAACAGTTATTATTTTAAAGCACTGAAAATTCTGTTATCCTTCAAGATATTATCATCATCACTCTCCTCCTGATTGTCTTTATTTCAAAAACGGTAGGAGATGCAGGTCTACTTGTCCTGCTCCTTCTTATTCAATTGTCCCCTGTGCCAAAACTCAACAACGACCAGCACAAGGACAGAACAGTGACAGCGCGCCAGTATGCGGATTTGATCTGGAGCGTATTTTTTTAATTTGAGAACGTACGTGTACCCGCGCACTACTCGTGTCCATCACTTAACAGAAATGACATGTAACATGTAAGGCTTATTGAAAAAAATATTTTCAAATGCATTTTTTGCATAATACAACGAAGAAACTTATTTTTAATTTCAGTGGGAACAGTGTTGGTCTCCCTTTTTAGCCAGCGCATCAAAGTCTGGATTTAGTTTTGTTGTGGCGATTCTCAGGATGGATCTGAGGTGTTGGTCAGTTAACTTGGATCTGTGGCTGGCTTTGTTGATGTTCATGACGCTGAACGCCTTTTCACACAAATAGGTCAAGCCGAACAAAGAGTAAAGCGCAAATGTGGAGTAACATGCTGCACCTCAACAAAGGTCAATGTATATAGAGTGCGTCATCTATTGGGAAAACGCCAGAATTGCGGGGAAAAAACGTTAACAAGGTTTATTAATATAATTTCATCAAGTTCTGCAGGCCAGATTAAAAAGCTTAACGGGCCGTAGTTTGCCCATGCCTGTTCTATGAGAATAATCTCAGGAGCCCCAAGATCCACACCTGTCCAATGGCCCCCTACAATGAGCAGAATAGCACCCCCAGAGATCTGTAGAAGAGTGGCTTCAGCAAAATTCTACAAACATATCCAAATATGACCAACAACATACCAGTTCATAAACTCATTGAAAATGCTCATCCAGCTTCCCAACTCAAAACCCGAAAACCTTTATATAACTTGAAAAACCTCGACTCCTATGACAAGCACACAGAAAGGCGCCAATACTGGCACACTAATCCACCCCACCACCCCTACCCAACAGAGATCTGATCGACGGCCCCACCTCACTTCTCCCAGGCTTTACTACAGCTACCAGAAAAAGCTGGAGAGCCACAAATAGACTTGTAAGTCCACATGCCAAAACAGCACAAGCACTACATCACTGGGGCACCCAACAAACCCCAGCACACAGCTGTGATGCCCCAACCCAGGGAGTCCTCCACTTTGTCCAAACATATCCTAGCGGGGAGGTTTGCTAGGTCTACAGGGCAGACTTTAAACTAGTAAGATGGGGGCGGGGGGGCAGGAATCAATTTGAGGAAACTATGGGAGAGGAGGTTAGTTCACCAGTAGAGCAAGTAAGACTGTGTGTGAGGGAGGAAAGGCAGGTGATGGAGAAGGGATGCGCTCAGCCTGAAGATGTAGGGGAGAAGAAAGAAAAGGATAATAAATTTGAATGCATTGTTAGGGATGAAAAGAGAGGAGGTGGTGGAGAGTATCTTAAATGTATCTATTTTAATGCTAGGAGCATTGTAAGAAAGGTGGATGAGCTTAAAGCGTGGATTGCTACCTGGAATTATGATGTTGTAGCTATTAGTGAAACATGGTTGCAGGAAGGGTGTGATTGGCAACTAAATATTCCTGGATTTAGTTGCTTCAGGTGTGATAGAGTAGGAGGGGCCAGAGGAGGAGGTGTTGTATTGCTTGTCCGAGAAAATCTTATGGCGTTGCTTTGGAAGGATAGATTAGAGAGCTCCTCCAGGGAGGCTATTTGGGTGGAATTGAGGAATGGGAAAGGTGTAGTGACACTGATAGGAGTGTTTTATAGGCCACCTAATGGGGAGCGTGAGTTGGAAGAGCAAATGTGTAAGGAGATAGCAGACATTTGTAGTAAACACAAGGTGGTGATTGTGGGAAATTTTAATTTTCCACACGTAGATTGGGAAGCTCATTCTGTAAAAGAGCTGGATGGTTTAGAGTTTGTGAAATGTGTGCAGGATAGTTTTTTGCAACAATACATAGAAGTACCGACTAGAGATGGGGCAGTGTTGGATCTCCTGTTAGGGAATGCGATAGGTCAGCTGACAGATGTATGTGTTGGGGAGCACTTCGGGTCCAGTGATCACAATAGCATTAGCTTCAATATAATTATGGAGAAGGACAGGACTGGACCTAAATTTGAGATTTTTGATTGGAGAAAGGCTAACTTTGAGGAGATGCGAAGGGATTTAGAGAGAGTGGATTGGGTCAAGTTGTTTTATGGAAAGGATGTAATAAAGAAATGGAGGTCATTTAAGGGTGAAATTATGTGGGTACAGAATCTTTATGTTCCTGTTAGGTTGAAAGGAAAGGTTAAAGGTTTGGAAGCACCATGGTTTTCAAGGGATATTAGAAACTTGGTTCGGAAAAAGAGGGATGTCTACAATAGATATAGGCAGCATGGAGTAAAGGAATTGCTCGAGGAGTATAAAGAATGTAAAAGGAATCTTAAGAACGAGATTAGAAAAGCTAAAAGAAGATATGAGGTTGGTTTGGAAATAAGGTGAAAGTAAATCCGAAAGGTTTCTACAGTTATATTAAAAGCAAGAGGATAGTGAGGGATAAAATTGGTCCCTTAGAGAATCAGGGTGGTTAGCTATGTGTGGAGCCGAGAGAGATGGGAGAGATTTTGAATGATTTCTTCTCTTCGGTATTCACTAAGGAGAAGGATATTAAATTGTGTAAGGTGTGGGAAACAAGTAAGGAATTTATGGAATCTATGACAATTAAAGAGGTGGAAGTACTGGCACTTTTAAGAAATTTAAAAGTGGATAAATCTCCGGGTCCTGACAGGATATTCCCCAGGACCTTGAGGGAAGTTTGTGTAGAGATAGCAGGAGCTCTGACAGAGATCTTTCAGATGTCATTAGAAACGGGGATTGTGCTGGAGGATTGGCGTATTGCTCATGTGGTTCCATTGTTTAAAAAGGGTTCTAGAAGTAAGCCTAGCAATTATAGACCTGTCAGTTTGACATCAGTGGTGGGTAAATTAATGGAAAATATTCTTAGAGATAGTATTTATAATTATCTGGATAGACAGGATCTGATTAGGAGTAGCCAGCATGGATTTGTGCGTGGAAGGTCATGTTTGACAAACCTTATTGAATTTTTTGAAGAAGTTACGAGGAATGTTGACGAGGGTAAGGCAGTGGATGTAGTCTATATGGACTTCAGCAAGGCCTTTGACAAAGTTCCACATGGAAGGTTAGTTAAGAAGATTCAGTCGTTAGGTATTAATGCTAGAGTAATAAAATGGATTCAACAGTGGCTAGATAGGAGATGCCAGAGAGTAGTGGTGGATAATTGTTCATCGGGATGGAGGCCGGTGACTAGCGGGGTGCCTCAGGGATCTGTTTTGGGCCCAATGTTGTTTGTAATATACATAAATGATCTGGATGATGGGGTGGTAAATTGGATTAGTAAGTATGCCGATGATACTAAGATAGGAGGTGTTGTGGATAATGAGGTGGGTTTTCAAAGCTTGCAGGGAGATTTATGCCGGTTAGAAGAATGGGCTGAACGTTGGCAGATGGAGTTTAATGCTGAGAAGTGTGAGGTTCTACATTTTGGCAGGAATAATCCAAATAGAACATATAGGGTAAATGGTAGGGCATTGAGGAATGCAGTGGAACAGAGAGATCTAGGAATAACAATGCATAGTTCCCTGAAGGTGGAGTCTCATGTAGATAGGGTGGTGAAGAAGGCTTTTGGAACGCTGACCTTTATAAATCAGAGCATTGAGTACAGAAGTTGGGATGTAATGTTAAAATTGTACAAGGCATTGGTAAGGCCAAATTTGGAATATTGTGTACAGTTCTGGTCACCGAATTATAGGAAAGATATCAATAAATTAGAGAGAGTGCAGAGACGAGTTACCTGGATTTCAGCACTTAAGTTCCAGAGAAAGGTTGAACAAGTTCGGTCTCTATTCATTGGAGCGTAGAAGGTTGAGGGGGGATTTGATCGAGGTATTTAAAATTTTTGAGAGGGATAGATAGAGTTGACGTGAATAGGCTGTTTCCATTGAGAGTAGGGGAGATTCGAACGAGAGGACATGATTTGAGAGTTAGGGGGCAGAAGTTTAAGGGAAACATGAGGGGGTATTTCTTTACTCAGAGAGTGATAGCTGTGTGGAATAAGCTTCCTGTAGAAGTAGTAGAGGCCAGTTCAGTGTGTCATTTAAGGTAAAATTGGATAGGTATATGGACAGGAAAGGAGTGGAGGGTTATGGGCTGAGTGCGGGTAGGTGGGACTAGGTGAGATTAAGAGTTCGGCACGGACTAGGAGGACCGAGATGGCCTGTTTCCGTGCTGTGATTGTTATATGATTATGTTATATGTCCTCTCACCATGGTCCGAGATGGTTTCGCTGTGGTTCATCGATGCAGCCAGAGGCTGGAGGAGAGTCTTGACAGAAACCAGTTAGAAGTGTGAAGAGAAAAATACCTGCCATATGAAACAACATAATCCTTCTAGATACAAGCTAAGGTAGAGTGATGTAAAAATTGCAGATTATGGCAAAGTAAGGGTACATTTAATTCTTCAGAAGTCAAAAGTAAGTTACAAATAAATTGTGGCATGACAGGCCAATGGGCCTAAGGGTGGTATTGTTAGAGTAGTTGCAATATGGTGGCAGAACTAGCAGCCATACTGATGTACTATGAATAGATAGAAAGAAGCTTAGTGCTGTAGAAAGCACAGATGGACTGGGGGGGAGGGGTATGCAAATCACTAAAGACAGCATCAATTGGAAATGTTTAGTTTAAAAGTACTATAGGAATTCTAGGTCGGATCATGCAGCAAACAAACTCTGATAATTTTTTACGGAACTTAATATGACTTGGTATTCAGTTCCACACCAGAGGAAGCATTGAGTACCACACACAGTGGAATGCTACTTGGTATTAAAAGATTGAAATGTGTGTGAATTATAAGACAATATAACAAACTTATTTAAAATTAAAAAATGATTGATCAGAGTAACTGGAAGCCTGCTGCTTTCTGTATTTGAGCTTCAGAAATGAAGAGCACTGATGCAGATTTGCAATGAAGCATAAGACTATCTTCTTTTGACAGAGAATTGTGAGACTATGAAATTTGCTGCTGGGCTTTGTGATTGAGGCAGAAAGTAGGTCAGCCTTAAAAATGACAGTGAAGAAGAAGTGAGAGTAGGGTGTAAAAGTGTGTAATTACATAAATATGATTAACCATTTGTTTTTGTGGAGCACAAGCATCAAACAGAATCATGAGCTAAATAAACTATTTTTGTGTTGTAAATACTTCACATTTCTTTGCTAAAAGTGACGAACTGGTATAGAGAGATGAAAAGGAATGAATCTGTTATTGTCACCATACTCATGAAATTGGATACACCTTCAGCAATTGCAAAAGATATTGTTGAGTTTCCAATTTAAAAGTAGTAGATAAACCACTACAACATGGGCTCAAAGGTATTTTCTTTGGCCAGTGAATGTGGCTGGTGAGATTTGAGGTTAATAGCTGCTTCTTTGCAAACCTATATATATGTCACTGTCAAAATATGCCATTTACCCTTAGGAATGAACAGTCGATGTTTTGGGCCAAAATGTCAACTGTTTGTTCACTTCCGTGGATGGTATCCGATCTGCTGAATTCCTTAGCATTTTGTGTGTGTTGCTTTGGATTTCCAACATCTGCAGGTTTTATCATGTTTATTATTTACCCCTAGAGTTGTGCAGTATTAACGAATGTGTTTCTAATTTCTACATTAAGAACAAAATCTACCACATATCGAAAGGTGGAATTCTGGTAGAATTTTATTAGTAGCTAAAAATTCTAGCCCGATTCTAGAAAGAGGTGCATTTTTGTCAATATTTGGTACACTCTTTATGCATACGCTTATTTTAAACAATGGACATGTCTTTAAACATTTATGTATTCATCAGTTTCATCACTAAAATGCTTTTGTTTGGTCCCAAAGCCAAAAGAGATCAACTTCATGATAAACTTGGGTACTTGGGAACTTGGCTTCCCTTGTAAAACCAGAAATAACTAGCCTGGGCGTTATCCCTGATTCAGATTTGAATTTTAAATCCCACACAAAGACCAGAGCAGCAATTCTATACTTAAGTAATATTGCAAATGTATGCACATTTCCGTCATGTAGTGACGCTGGAAAACTAATTCACGTCTTTCTATCAAATAGACTACATTCCTGCAATGAACTTTTTATTGGCCTTCCAAAGCAATCTACTGACAGACATCAACTCATTCAGAAAGCTAATGCTAGACTTTTAACCAAAACCAGAATAAAGGAACATATCATTCCCATCCCAGCTACTCTGCATTGGCTTCCTCTGTCTTGATTTTAACATTCTCGTACTTATTTAAAAAGCTCTTAATGGTCTGGGACTGGAGCACATCACAGAATCGTTTGCATTTTATAATGCTGCCCAAGCTCTCAGATATTCTTCCGCTGGTCTCTTAAATTTAAACAATGTCCCTCAAAAGATAATTAACAGGTCAGCTTTTTTTTCAACTATGCACCTAAACTGTGGATTTCAGTACCCAAAACTGTAAGGAATGCAGACTCAGTTGACAGTTCAAAATGCCAGATCAAAACCTATTTATTTAACCTTCCTTTTAACTAACATCTTTTTGTCCTTTATTTTTGTGTTTATTTTTATTCTCATGTTTGCACTTTTGCTGCATTGCAAAACACAATGAGCCACATTGTCTCGATAAAAAGTGCTCGATAAATAAAGTTGCTGTTATTATTATTATTAGAGTGCAGTGGACAATAAATTTAAGAAAGTAATATTCAAAAGCTTAGTGTTGGTAAAAATCCATACTTAATTTTATGATTCTTTAAATGTCCAGTGTTGGTGGAAGCACAAGGTGATGATAAGTTCATTCTAGGACACAGGTAGTTTGTTGGCTGGGTTAACTTGATTTCTTGAAGTTTCTTAAACTGGTACAAAAGCCCTCAGTTGCTCATCCTTACCACAGCTGTTTTCCATTATGACCCAACTATCAGTCTCTCATAGTTTCCTTCCAGTTCTGTATGTTTTCTTGCCCAACCCCTGAGGCTGCTGTCCTATTTCTTAACTCCCAACTGATTTTACTATTCTATCATCTAAGACACAAGTGTTTGGGTAAATCAGTGAACTATTTAATTGCCGAAGTTACTCTACATAATAATAGATAAAAGGAGTAAATTTACTTCATGAATAACTTTGAAATGACAAGTCATTTGGTAAATATTTAACAATCTGGAATTAAAAAATCAGCAATTAAAACAGTTGAATATGAGCAAAAGGTTTAATTCTGATATTGAAATCCAGACTTTTTGTAGCTGCACTCATCCCGTCTAGTTAGGAATATTCCCATACACTTCTGATTAATACCTTGTAGATAATGGAAAGATTTTGGAGAACAGGAGTGTGAGTTAGCCTTCTGCTGAAAGGTGAATCAGGATATCGATGGAGGGATGTTCAAGACCTGAGAATTTGTAATTGTCTATTATGGTGGAGATGCTTAATGTCTCTTTCATTTGCACTTTCATATTACAAGTTTTATTTGCCAATTACCAGCTTGTTTCTGTTTATTGTCGTCTTCTACAGGTAAGTTTATGAAGTACATTATCTAAGGAGAAACAGTGCAATTATCTGAAACATGTGAAGATGCCCTTAAGCATACTCACAGTGATGTCCAGGCTGAGATGACTGGTTTCCAATAACTGAAACTGTCCTCTTTCTGCTAGTTACTAGTGGAGAATTTTCCCTGATTCCCATTAAATTTAATATTAATCAAGCATGAATAATCTAGCTATCCCTTTTTGGCACAGCTCCTTAGATGTTACTGGTGAGGGTTTTGTAAGGTTGTACAGAGCGTTTGAAATTTGTCATGATAGATCAATGTAAGTGATCTAATTGGCTTACAGTTATGTTTAGGTAACAGAGTGACTTACTGAACCAATTAAGAGTCCTCCACATAAACTTAGTGTCACATTTAAAGCAGACATGGTAAGGAAGGCTGGTTACCTTTCCAAAAGGACATCAGTGAACTAGCTAAATTTTATAATAATCCTATAGTTTCATGGTCACAAAGCCAGCACAAGCTTCTTTTTGTTCCAAGTTGATTTAATTATCTGAATTTAAAATCACCAGATGCTTTGTTAAGAGTTTGAGCTCAAGCTCCAAGTCCTTCATCCAGGTCTTTAGATTGCTCGACTCTTACAGCGCCATGTGATGTGTAGGTTATTATCAGACTGCCTATGACCACAAGGTGATTATCTGTACAAGATGTATATATCAGTATCATAGAGGATTAGTGGGAAGTATTGGCTCAATGAGTTAAACTAAATGTATATCTATAGTGTAACAATTGTCTGCCTTCCCTCTGAACTATAGTATACAGTGCTGTTAGTTTGTGTCACCAGCTCTGGAGATGAACACACTGTTTTTTCAAAATCTAGGATTGCTGTGTGATGATTCATTCTGCAGAACAGTCGTTGATCTCCAATTGTGCACAAAAGCTGCTGCAATAAAGCTGCACCAGCAGGGATAACTGTAGATTTTCAGATGAGGCTGGGTTGTAAGAACACCTACACAAAGCCATTTGTCAGACAGCAACTGCATAACAGAGACGGCAGCACCAACATGTAAAACATGAGATGGTGAAATACTGAAAAAAATGCAGCTGATCTAGACAATCTTTTCATTGTTTTTTAAAGATTTTCATGGGAGTTCAATTAAAACTTTGCAATAAGAGATTTATCCTTTTTACGTCTATCAAAACATATTTGTTAAAAATTTTCAAAATGGTTAAGTAGACTTATATAAAAGATTCATTCTAATGGAGTCTTCTTGGGATGCCATTCTTTATAAAGCTCATATCTCCTGTTCACTAACCATTAGCAGTACTGCAGTGTTTTGCTGCAACAAACTATCTTCTTTATTTATATTAGTAGTAGCTGCAGACTTGTCGATAACAATTCCTCAATACTTAATATATACTTCAATGTCAGAAAATTTAGTTGTGAATAACGATAAAATGAAATATGGTTGCTTTTATGTACAGAAATTCTGTATAAGGACTCCTCTGTAATTTGTTAGACAACATATCCTTCATTAAAATATGAAATTCAGTTATTTAACATTTAAGTGATGCCATAGTCTGTTATCATAGTCTGCAAGCATAATAGAGCATTTTTCCAGTAGACTCTTCTGCAGATGAGTCAGAATGTCTTGAAGGGAGTACTGTTATATTTCTTTCACATTGAATTTGCCTGTTGACAACACCTCACGGCAATCAGGATATTCATGAAGTATCTAATATGATGGAGAATTGCTGGAAGCATTTAAAACTTGCGATTTTCATGGCATATGCTGAATCCATATGCTAAATGTTCTGCCATACCAAGATTGATTTTGAAGGAAGAAAATAATAAAGGTATAAGAACAAATTAGCAGAATGTTAAATTCTGCTGGCATATGGCAGCTATGGCATGTGCTTGCTGTTTTTAATCTATCAAATCTTTCAGGATGTGTAGTAAGAGTGAGTAGTTATATAGATTGGAGAATGGGAGGTCAAATGAATCTTCTGATACACTAGGGACAGATGGGTTTTTGGCTGGTGCTAGCCACAACTGAGATCAGTGTATGTTGTCCAAGATCATTAGAAAACAGAAAATGGTAATGCCTGAGATTATGCAGTGTCCTGTGCTTATGAGGAATTATAGCAAAGAGCACCAAGTACCTGGATAGAATGATAGTGTGGAGAAAGTTCTTGGTATATGTTTCAGTTGTGGCTGTTCAGAATATTCAATTAACCCAGCACAGCATGATCAAGTAGGGCTATAAGGGGTCAATAATATCAGCAATGACTGATCACAAGTTCATCTTCATGTTATTGGCTCTGAGCTGATAACAGACTATTTGTTCATTGGATGAAGATGTCATCTGATGTTGTGTCATGTCTAGCGATTGTGTATATAAAATAAAGCCATGCTTTCTGTTATCAGGGCAAGAGTAAGGACCTTACTGAGTAGTATGAAAGGACCTTTTATCCACTTGCAAGTTTAAAATTGATCATCATAAATAAGCTTTTGTTTAAACTTGAAGGGAAGGTGTGGGTAATTTTTTTGCTCTATCATAGTATGATGAGAATAGCGTTGATATTTGGGGAATATTCAAACAGAAAAGCAAAGCCCATCACAAATGGGCAAAATGACATTTCGTGCCTGCAAAAGTAAGAGTATTACCAGCAATTCAAGATTGAAACCAAAGGGAAGCTTTGTCATGGAAGATAAGTAGTGGCAAGTAAAGGCCAAGGAGATTGTATTTTATGCTTATAAATAAGATGTTTAGGAGTTTTTCACATACTATAATATCGAATCTCTCATGGTGCCACAGTTGTCTGAGCCAAAGTTCGGTCAGCTCATCTTTAAGAAAACCAGATGAAAGGAATATATTAACTCCCTCCCATACCTTGAATCATCTTGATAGATACTGCTATCAAATCCATTTATCTAATTCCCACTAATCCCAGGCACTGCCCACCACATCCACGAAGAAGCCAGATGCACTACCATGCAAACCAAGAACCACAAGGGAGCAGAGCCAGATTACATAACAACTGAAGTGTGCAAAGTCAGAGTTGAACAGTCATTACAGAAATAGTACACGTTCCTTAATTGTGGTGCAATGAGAAGATTCCAGAGGATGAGAATAAAATGTTTGCAATCTTTAAGTTAGTAATTAAATCAGAGTTTGGTAATTACTGAATCATTACTTTCTACAAAAGTCTTGCCTGTATCTTCTATAGTGGAATTCCCCTTGCTACAGTAAACATGCTGGAATATCGTTGATGATTCAAACAGTCTTCATGATAAATGTCTGTCACACGTCCTCCATTGCTTTGACAAAATTTTTTATTCCTTCAGTTGCAAAGCTTTCTGGAAAATTCTGGCCAGATATGGGTGCCCTTTAAAATTTATAAATTTCTCAGACTATTTTACAATTAGATGTTTGCCACCAACATTTGGGGTTGTCCAGTTGCATCATTGCCCAAAGACCAACATTGCTCCAACACCTTGTCAGTCATTCTTATTTTACTCTGAAGAATTCCTCTGTACTCGAATTGACTTCCACTACAGCTTTTAAATCTTTGTTCTCTTTGCCCAATGATAAGCACCACTAAATAATCCATTACTGATCATTGTGTACAAATGAGAATGTTCTTCAGTGTAACTCTCACTTCAGCTAGCGGCTTAATATAGGGGGTGATAGCCCCAAGCCCGGCCAAACTTAAGAAATCTCGTTTGGGTGGATGCTGTGTGATGTGTTCCCCTGTTACAAATCAGTACCCTGAAATAACAAACAGTACACAATATGCAATTAAACGATTAAGCTTTATAATTCTTACTTTGACTATATGGTTAGTAAAGAAAACAAAAAAAAAGGCCCAGTCTTATGAAACAGTCTATTGCGAGTTGGAGCTCACTGATAAGCTGATTGTCCACCATCAACCTCCTCTGATCATTGCTGCCCTTTGGACCCCCGCTCCAAGTCCACCCTGGCCGGCGGTCTACCAACTCCCTCCATTCGCGTCTTCTCTCCTCATTTCTCCCTGGCAAAAGACCGTGAAACTCTCTTCCGGACTCACAAGAAAGAATAACAGCATTTCAAACCCCGTTATTTCTAGTCGTAGCCCAAACATTGCTGCCTCAGAGAAACCATTGCATTATCAGTGAAACCTTACAGCAAATTACACAGCAGTGAAACCCTACTGTATGTTACATCAGTCAAATTGAATTCTTTTCACAAAGTTAACCTAGCCTGCTTAACACAGCACATAACCTGCCTCAGGATTTAATCACGTCCCATCACAAATCATTACCAGGTGAAGAGCTTGGAGGCAACTGGGCATGACCAATATCTGATAGGCCCCTTTTTCAGAGTGATGATGCTGACATTGAGATTCCACACAAAATCTGGTGCACAAAACTTCTGGTGTTTGCTGAACGTAAAGTGCTAAAGCACACCAATTTCCAGGTCTGTAATTCAGATGCCATTCCTACATTATTCTATGCCCAATTTGCCCCAAGGTTCTTGGATGGTCAGAGGACATGGTTATTTTTGAAATGAATGCTGAAAAAAAAACAGATGTAGATATTGTACAAGTCCCATTCTCAGTGGTACCAGTTCCATAAGCTACATTAAGCAATGGCCTGTTGTGAGGAGAAATCCTCCGGCCTAGAGGGAAAGAATTGTTGCTAGCAGATCCCTGGCCTATGAGAAAATGTTTGTACCTTCTGCAAATATATTTGTGAGTTCACAATTAAACTCATGTGACATCTCAGGACTCAATTATAATAAAGGTCTTCCTTAAATCATGCTGATAGTAATGAAGAGGAAAGTTGCAGTTTTAGGCCAAGTAAAATCTTCAGTGCATCTTCTAACATATTTCACATCTCACATTAATTTCATATTTTCTCAAAACATAGAAGAAAGCTATTCAGCAATCAAGTCTGTGCCACCTCTTGGAGCAACCATCAATCCCATTCTCCCCACTTTATTACTCCTAATTCTCCTGGAAACCACCTCAACTATTTTGTGTTGCATCATCTCTTTGACAACAAGACCTGTGGTAAAAGATTCATAAAAGAAAAGTACAGAACAAAGGAAGAATTAAGAATCATAATTAAATGCATTAAGTGGGAATAAGGAGATGATCACAAGGATAAGATTGATAAACAAATAGAACAGGATAAAGTTTTAGAGCTGACAGTGAATTATATATTATAGGGTCAAAACTAAGAGTGCACCAAAGGTGGACAGGTAAATCAAGTTGGTGGTGACAAAGGCATGACTGAGAAATTGAGGGAAGTTCAAGTTGGGAAGGTGAAAGTAATGTGCAGAGATTGCATTAATCTCTGTGAGACCAATATATTGGTTGCTGCTGGGAGGAGATTCCTTTTTAAGGCAGTATAAAATAACTTTATAAGATTAGAAAGTTATTTTGAAACAAAATAATAAATTAATGTGGTTTGTAGCTGTAAACTGCTAATTATTTCAAATTTATTTGGGTAAAGAGTAAAATAATTTACCTTTGCTGGTTTTGGTTTTCAGTGAATTCAAATAGCTGTATAATTTCTATGAGATTATGCACCATCCCCTTGAAAAGATTGAGAATTCAAGATCAGGCTCAACTTTATTATTATCTGACAGTACATACTGTATAACCAAACGAAACGGCGTTCCTCCAAACCACGTGCACCCACAAAGTATATCGGACCCAGCACATCAAACAAGATATTACCACAAATAACTTAAGATCTAATTCAAAATGCATATAATAAATACACAGCACAGGTAAACGGTAAATAATACAGTAAGCAGCTCACTGTCCTGATGACGAGACGTCAGTGGTGGCAGGGTATTCATTAGTCTCACAGCCTGAGGGGGGAAGATGTTACCCAGTTGGCAGTCCTAGTCCTCGTGCCCCTCTTCCTCCTTCTTAGTGGTGATGGGTCAAAGAGATTGTGGAATGAGCATTAGGGATCCTCAACAGTGTTTCCAGTAAACGTCTCAAATGTGGAGGGGGGGTGGGGAGGAAAACCCCAGTGGTCCTCTCGGAGGGTTTTCCTATACTCTGTAGGTCTTGCAATCCGATGTCTTGCAGCTTCCGTACCACACAATGATGCATTGATCAGGATACTCAGGTATTCTGTAGAAAGTTGTTAAAATGGGGGCAGGAGCCTTGTACGCCTCAATCTCTCCAGAATGCGTAGACTCCTTGACTAATGAAGAGGTGACATGGGTCCAGGTTAGATCACCCATGATGTGCACACCAATGAGCGGCAGAACTATTGATGTGCAATGGAGTGTGATCAACCTGTGCTTTCCTGAATTCCACAATCATCTCTTTTATTTTGTCCATGTTGAGATTCTAGTTGTTGTTCTCACACCATTTGCTAAGTCTCTCTACCTCCTCTGTAAGCCAACTCATTATTGTTGCTGATGAGGCCAACCACCATTGTATCCTCAGCAAAACTGATGATGCAGTTTGAGCAATTCGATATCTCTTTGAACAATCTGATCAAAGAATCGTAAATAAAAGGTGCAAAATCTGAAGCAGTGGTAGCTCGGAAAATGTTTAATTAATTTTCAAATCAGCTGCAGGAAAAAAAATCAATGATTTTCAAGGCAAGAAGTTGTTTGGTAATTAAGACTTACATGCATTTTAAAAAGTTGCTTAAATTGAAATAAATTATGCCTAATATTTCCTGGTGAGTTCAATGGGCACATGCTGTTTTGTCTAAGAGAGCAAGTTCATACTTTTCAATATATTTAAATGTGACATCTGTCAGCAGAGTAATGTTATAGTTTTTAAAGAAGCAGTACAAAGTGGACAGCAGGTTTTCACATTTAACTAGGCCAGAAATCCCTGATCTACTTAAACTTTAATGATTGATCACTGTCGATCTCATCACTATTTCTACAGCAAAATCTGATCTATTAGCCGTACATCCATGGCTGTCAGAAAGCTTTAAGGTCATATTAAATCCACAGAAGAGGCATATAAAATGGCCAGAAGTAGCTGTGGGCCTGATGATTCAAAGCATTTTGAAAATCAGCAAAGGATCAGGAAACTAGTAAAGAAAACCAAGATAGAATATTAGATTAAATTATAGTAGTATGTACCAAATAAAATATGAGTTTATTGTAAATATATGGATCCCCTATAGACAGAAATAGGAAAATATGGAATAGGAAAACAAGGAAATGGTGGAGGAATTAAACTACTGTGTGCCTATCTTCACAGAGCAAGGCCCAAAACACTTAGAAGTATCAGAGACTCAAGGGACTAATAAGAACAAGAAATCAAAGAAAATACAATAGATACTAGTAAACAAAATTTAGTTATTGGTGAGCATTAAAGCCAACTGATCCACAGATCAGATCAGTATCCCAGAGGTCTGACAGAGATGGCTACAGAAACAGTGAAAGCTCTGGTTGTCATCTTCTAAAATGTCATAGATCGAAGATTGAAAGGAAGCAAATGTGAATTCTCACAACTCCCTGAAATCCAACATACAAATACAGCAAGTAATAATTAAGGCAATTTCTACTAAGGCCTTTATTACATGGGAATTTTTAAATATAGAACTAAAGATTTCTTTATTAGGCCTGGTAAAGGTAACACAATTTAGGTCTCCTTATCTAAAAATGATAGTCTAGCCATAGAGAGGGTGCAGCAATGGTTCAATAATCTGGGTGCAGGAATGTCAGATTTGCTGTCTGAGGAGTGATTAAGTCGACTAGACCTGTAATCTGGAGAATGTAGTTTTTATAGGGCTTGAATTATCTTGTTTTCCTGGCTGAACAACCTAAATCCAGGGGTTGCAGTCTCAGTAAAGGGCTAGATTATTTAGGAATGAGTGTCACAGAGAAGCTGGTAAATACTTAAGTTTTTTTTGCAGCAGAGGACAATAGAGACTCAATTATTGGTTAAATCAAAACAGAAACTGGTAGGTTTCTGCATGTCAAAGGAATCGGGGGATGTGGGAATAGTGTAGGAAAAGTGTTAATGTGGAAAATCATGACATTGATGAATAGTTGAGCCAACATAAAGCATTATATGGTTAACTCTTGTCCTTATTTTTATGCATAAGAATTATTTAATTTACGATCTTGATCAGTGGTCCCCAACCACTGGGCCACGGACCGGTACTGGCTGCAGAACATGTGCTACCTGGCCACGAGGAAACAATATGATTTAGGGATATAAAATTATATGAGTCAGCTGCACCTTTCCTCATTTCCTGTCACGCCCACTGTTGAACTTGAATGCATGCGAGGTCATCAGTCGCCTAAATGCAGTGATACTCTTGTGCCAGGGATCACTGGTTGGCCTCAGGAAGCCGGCAGCCTCGTGTGGCCGGCGAGAAGTGCCGTTGGTACTGGCCTGGGGTGCGAACAGATGGGCGCCATCTCTAAACCTGTTCGCCACACCGAATGTTCATAAGGAAACCGGTGCCAAAATATTCGCAGACGACTTAATTCGGGCTCAGGGTTTCGTAAGTAGCAGAGCAGCTACCTCACTGCGATCTACTGAAAGTCATCCCTCAAGCCAAACTTGTCGACCGTTAGATCCTACCTACCTACAAAGGGAGGCGGACACGCTCCCTGTTGCACTCCTCGCTCGGTTGCTTTCTCCAGATTGCGACCGCTGCCACCCCAGCACGGGGACCTCTGGCCCTCACCTTGTCCTGTCACTGGTGTGTTGCAATGATTTTATATGTTCATACAAGGAAAATATGCGCTGTATTTTTAATATCCAAACATTACTTTAATGTTATGATGATATTGACTTATAAGTGCGTTATAATTGACTTATCACTATATTCATGCGAGGAAAATATGCGCTTATATATGCTTAATACGAAATTTGTTAGATAAACCCTTTTAGAATCGAAATTGAGTGTATTAGCCACTTATAAGTGACTTTTAGTTGACTTATCACCTATATTCCGATCATGATTAACATGCCCACCCCCAACCCTCCCCCCACCCCCCGTCAATTGGTCCGCAAGAATATTGTCAATATTAAACTGGTCCGTGGTGCAAAAAAAGGTTGGTGACCCCGATCTTGATGATTTGTGCTTATGACAGGAAAAGAAATGCAGAGAAAACTTCAGTTTTTTAAGTCATAGTAGACCTAAGCTCAAATATGAAACACTTTGTGTTGTGTTATGTGAGACACCTATATCTAGACCCTTTGAAATTTCACTTCCATCATGTATCCCTGTCTTCTTGTATTTTTATGCTTTTGTTTTTGATCTGATCTCTCTGCAGCTGGACAGCTTAGCCAGTCAGCACATTTTGCTCTACAGCTTCCCTATGTGGTCCTTGGTCTAGGACGTAGTGCAAACTTTCTAGACCATCTTTTTGTTGGGATTCCTCGTCCTATTGGAGAAAAGGTAACATCACAGCTGGAAACTGTTGTTATTATTTTCATTCTGATATATGCATGCTCAGTAGCCATTTTATTAGGTACACCTGTACACTTGCTCATTAATGTAAATATCTAATCGCCCAATCATGTGACGGCATCTCAGTGCGTAAAAGCATGCAAGTATGGTCAGTTGTTGTTCAGACTAAACAAATGCGATCAAAGTGTCTTTTACCGTGGAATGATTGTTTTTGCCAGACAAAGCGGTTTGAGTAACTCAGAAGCTATTGATCTCTTGGGATTTTAACACACAGCAGTCACTAGAGTTTACAGAGAATAGTGCAAAAAAAATGTCTATCAATCAGCAGTTCTGTAGGTGAAAATACCTTATTCATGAGAGAGCGCAAACATGAGTCTACAGATGCTGGAAATTCAAGCAACACACACAAAATGCTGGTGGAACACAGCAGGCCAAGCAGCATCTATAGGAAGAAGTACAGTCAATGTTTCGGGCCGAGACCCTTCTGCTTGGCCTGCTGCGTTCCACCAGCATTTTGCGTGTGTTGCCTGTTATTCATGAAAGAGGTCAGAGGAGAATGGCCAGCTGGTTTATGCTGACAGGAAGGTGACAGTGACTCAGATAACCACACATTATAACAGTGGTATGCAGAAGAACATCTCTGAACCCACAACTCATCAAACCTTGAAATGGATGAGCTACAGCAGCAGAAGACCATGAAGTACCTAATAAAGTGGCCACTGAATTATTTGAGTTTAATGCAAATTCAAGTATGTGTTAGCAGTTTCAAAGATTCTTGGTACAAAGTGGTAAGAATGGAAAAAATTGAGTAAATTTTCTTTTTGAGCTGCTTTCCTCAGCCACGGTGATGCATCCCTTCAGTCACTGAGTTAGAGATGTCAATGGGCTTCTGTTTGACATAAATTCAGAAACAGTTTCTTTCAGAGTTCAAGTAATTTTTTTTATCAAAGTGCATATACTACCTTGAGATTTATTTTCTTGAAGTAATTTAAAGGAAAAAAAGAAATAGAATATAGTTATACAAAAAGCAAAGATTGACAAACACCAATGAAATTAATACTGAGAACATTTAATCAGAGCTTCAGTAAGCTGCAACAAACAGAACTCATGATTAAGTTGCAGCAAAGTAAAACCAGAGCTCTTTCCTGATAGAAAAGCAAGAATGAAGAATAGTTTAGTACTACAGATCAAGAGTAAAATCAACTCTATGCGCTAGGGCATTACAGACTTCAGACATGATTCATGGTACCCAATCATTTCTATGCTTTCTAGGATGATCACTGCATTATATTAGCTTTAAAATGAAAGGCCTTTACAGTTTAAAATGTTAAGTTATTGATTTTTTTTTTAGTTCTGTTGCTTTAGGCATAAATCTGGTGCTGGGAGAATGTGTGGTGCTTTTTTCCTCAAGCCTTTGTCAATTCTATATTGCAGTTGACAACTGTTTGGAAGCCCAGAAATGTAGGTTATTTTGTCCTCCATTTGTTTAGAGAAGTAAAGCCACTATATTGTATCAAAAGATAGGCTGTTTAAATATTTACATTTAGTTTTTTACACAGTCATAATCTGTCAAATAATAGTAGATATTGAGTGATAATTGGTATTAAGTGTTCTATTTTAAACAGCTTAATTTCTTTGTTCTCCTGGAAGTCTGTGTCACTGGCAAGAACTGCCTTTATTGCTTTTGAACTTCTGGACATTTAAGAATTGATTACATTGTGGTGGGTCTGTTGTCATATATAGACTAGACCAGATATTCTTCCTCAAATATCCAATAGCTCCCAGTGTGATTTTTTTTTGGACATAATTGTTTATTGAAATTTAAACTCCCATCTCCAGTGGTGGCATTCAAGCTTATGTTTCAGATCCATTGACCAGGATTCTGATTAAAGTCCAGTAACTTCCACAGACTTTTTTTCTACTACTCTCTATTTCAATTAAGATGCCTGCACTTCGCCTGTGTTTGCAGTTTGAATATAATTGTCCATAGACTTCAAAGTTTTAGGGACATATCAAACTTGTATTATTAACATTACTGTAAAGCTGCCAGCAAAAATTCATGTTACTATTAGTGCTGCGTCGATTCAATGTGCTATACTGTCTAATGATTTCATTTATTTTAAACATTTAACAGCATTTTGAAGTGATATTCTGCCTAATTATTTTCTGCTCTGTTTTCACCTTAATAGTCTGTAAGAAAACAAGAATGGACAGCTATCATTCCAAATTCTCAGCTTATAGTAATTCCATATCCTCACAACTCACCAAAAAGGTAAAAGTAATTTTATTTATCTGCAATAGTAGTCAATCTGATGGTACATGTGAAAATAAATTGTTCACCTGACTAAGCTTCCAAAATATTGGTTTATTCCTCCTAATAACTGTGCATATTACTTTAAAATTACTGTGCAATAATGCAATTTTAAATTAATATCCATGTAGTCATTAATGCTAAGATTCTTTTGAATCATTTCATAACAATGATAATTTCTGTGTCAGCAAGTACATTGCCTAATTTACCAGTCAACGATTTTGTATGTGCTTTGCTGAATATTGTACACAGTGTTTCTCTTTTAATTCTGCACAAGGAAGAGCTCTTATATATTTCATGGAGAATCTCATTGTGCATTTGCACTTAGTGTGTTAGGGTATGTTAAGAAGAAATGGCAAAATACATCCCTGTAATCTGACTTTAAATGTTATCACTCAGACCTTTGTTCTGATTGAGCAACAGTTACCTGGTCCATTTGAAAGTCATTCTTGAGACCCAAGGCAGCTGTCTCATGTTGGTCTAACTTTTAGCAGTAAGCTTAAAGTAAGTCTGTTTGTTAAAGGGGTAAACCAAAGAGGAGCTTTCCATGTCCTGTACACGCACAGCAAATGGCTGACTTATAGAGCTCTTCCCCGGGCTTCTCATTCTATTTTGTGACCTTCTGACAGCAACAGTGTGATCTGAGTTAAATAATTAAGTACTAAAACTGAGTCTATCAAGCATTCTCTCTTTTAAAGTGCTAAATATTTCTTTTCATGTTGTACACCTCTATCAAGTCAGCGCGCGTCTTTGTTCACTCTAAAGAGAAAAGCCCTAGCTCGCTCAAACTACCGTCCAATCCAGGCAGCTCAGCTGTACCCAAAAACTGAGATTGCCATTCCAAGTGCAGAGTAATTATTGTATAGATTTACAATACTTTTGCTTTAGTGCATTACAGAAACATTGGTTCTAGGGTGGGAATTAACAACCTTAAAAATTATTCTCTCTGAAGACTGTTGTATTTCAGTCACTAAATTATTTTACTAGCGTGTTTTGTCATTCTTTCTTACCCTATAAAGCCTTATTATTTTAGTATTTTCATTAGACTATTGTCTTTGCAGCGTACTTTCCCCAAGTCTTCCTGAAGTCACCTTGTTTTGTTCACCCTTCCAACCAATATATCCATGCTAAGTAACATACTGAAAGCAGGCAAAGAAACAAGGTGGTTTAAACCCCAAAATGGGGTGATGATGGGAGCTACCAACCAGGCATCTTGCGGATTTATTCTCGGTTCTATGCTGTGTTAGGTGTGATAGTGATGGGAACCTTTAGACAGTATTGTCAACTATATTATGGGGGGTGACAAACTGTTGTTATTTTGCTGGCTAAAATCCAGTGACACATCTTGATATGAATGAAAAGGTTCTGCTATTGTCAGAGAACACAGGAAATATAGCCACTGAAGTATGAAAAGGGAGACGTTGACAATGTCATCTTATGAGTTGGTACCTTCAAGGAAGAAAAGACAAGCCTGGCACAATCTTTTCTTTATAACTAACACATATGATAATCATTGTTGGTAATTTACATTCCTGGTTGATGACAAAACCTAATACTAAAACTGTACAAATATTATTTAAGCTTTATCTGCATATGATCCCCAATTTTCATGAATCAATGAAATGGGTCAAGTACGTGCATTTTGTGCAGAGTCTATATAAGAGAATTGGTTAGGAGATGGAGGATTTTGGTGTTGTAAAATAACATAAGAAATTGAAGAATTTCTCTCAGAATAAACAGGGTTAAGAGGAGCTGTAATAGAAAATGTCAATATCATGCCAAATTTTGATAAAGAAGGAAGGATCTTTTTCATCAAAGAATCGCAGAGTGGTTAGAATTTTGATTTTCACAGTGTTATTGCTTCTATGATCTATAATGTATTACTTGAAAGGATAACAGAAGTAGATTCAATAGAACTTTAAATGGAATTTAGTATGTCCGTGAAAAGAAACAATGTGAGTGTTGTAGGAAAAGAACAAGAGATTGCAGCTCATTGGACAGCAATTTCTGAGTCAGTACACCATGATCAAATGGCCTCCAAATAAACCATATGATAGTATGATTCTGATTTTCTTATAACACATACTACACTGAAAATGTAAATATTTTGAACACTTTCTATTATAAGGTATTTATTTATTGAAGGAATTATCAGCCATAAATTATTTGAAATAGGAGGATAGTATTGAGCACAAAATAGTTACTGAACTATAAACTTTATTAATTTTTTTCTGCTTTTCTTTTCACAGCTGGAGTGCCAAATTATATCTTACTCCCAGTAACATTGTACTGCTCACCGCCATAGCCTTAATTGGAGTCTGCCTTTTCATTTTGGCTATAATCGGTATTTTACACTGGCAGGAAAAGGTATTTCTCTCAGATTTCAATTGGTAGTTCTGCAATATGCACAAGTAGTGAGATTTTGTGTCTTATTAAACAATATTGGAACAAATATCAAAACTATTCAAATATAATATTTACATATGAATCAATGCCTTTAGCAAATTGATATACATCAATGTAAGAAATATGGTGCTTTCTCATCCTCAGGATATCCAAGAGGCTTTAACAACCAATGAAATATCTTTCTTAAATCAGCTCACTTTTGTAATCTGGAAACTATTGCAGCTAAATTTTGCCCATAAAGCACCCATGATCAGGAACGTCATAATGATCATGGTATCTCTTTTAGTGTATTAATTGACCAAGACATCAGGAGTATCTTCTTTGCTCTTCTTAGAAAAGAGGCATTAGTGGCAAAAACTGTGAAAGCACACAGTAACTACGCAAGTAACTATATGCAAAAAAAAATCAAAGAAGGACTGGAAGTAAACATTCTTATTACGTGGTGTGTGAAAGAGGCATTCAGGTTAGATAATTATTGATCACACAAATTTATCTTTTTACAAATCTGGAAAAAGTTGTACCTAGAAGAACAAGTCTAGGCATATTACTGTGGGTCAGAAATTCCCACAAAAGCACAGAAAGTTAGTTTAATGCTTAAAATGCTCACATAAATGTTTAATTGAAGACTTGAAAATATCTATTGTTACCTTTTATACCTTCCCTTAATAACTACAGATTCTTCCAAATAGTATTTGAATGCGGTAGCATTAACTAAATGATACAATTTACAACAATGCAGGAACAGCAACTGCAGTAAATTTCCCAGTGCCTTAACATCATTAAAAATGCCAATGTTGCAGTTTTGTGGATAGGCTGGAGGAAAGGGGAGAAAGTTAAACTTGTTGAAGAGTTGAAATTCATTGTGTTTTAATAAAGTGACAATAAATTGATAACTAGAAGTACTAGGTAGGAAACCTAGTACCAGATAAACGCACCAGATACAAAGTGAGAATTTTTGTTAATTACAGTGAATTATTGCAACATAGAAATACACTATTGACGGATTCTATGATTTAGAGGTTCTCTGTTTACAAGTGATAGTGGAAGTATAACATACCTTCAGTTAGGTATTTGTGTTAACTATGTGTCTTTCAATGGTATTTTGGTTAAATTTTACAGTTCTAATTTGGCCAAGGTAAATGCATCATGATGAAAGGCAATTCATTAAGATTTCCATAAAGCTTTAACAATGTTGGATTGATCAATGTTGGGAAGCATACAAATACCAAAGAGGGAGTATTAAACAATTGAAAAAAAACACAAATCATTGGAATAACCATTAAAAGCTTTGGCAGCTTGGGCAACATCAGACAGGCCACACATATCCTTGGGTTAGCCACGAGTACAAATGACACCAATATAGTAGTGGGACTTCACTACGAATATTAGAAGTGGTTGCTGATGAAGCCTCTGCCTAATGCTTAACTAGGTAATCGACAAAGAAGGCAACAGGTTCCACCCTAACTTCCTGCCCACCCAACAGCAAAAAAGGTAAAAAGCTTCTGGGACTGCTGCCACAGAGGTCTCTTCTAGAGCTCCAGATGAAGGCAATCTGGTTTACAGAAACATTCTTTGAATCAATGGAACCAGATTAATTGAATTAAATTTTACAATTTGCCATAGTGAGATTTGAACCCTCGATCATTGGGTTATTGGTCCAGTATCAAAGATGTTGGATTACAACCTACTGTTGTGACTCTACATATGTGTTTATACATTTTTTGAAGTAATTTTCTATGTTAAGTTTGATGCATAGAACTGATGTAATGCTCTGCTGCTTTCAGTGCCTGGAATCCAATCTTATGAAGGTATTAAACACAGGCACCCCACAAGCTCAACTCAACTATCCAAATGAACTTTTATTAATCTGTGTTCAAAGTCATAAGCTTGTCTACACTTATATTTCTCTAGTAGGGTATTAGAATTCACCAATGAGAATGTTCCAAGATCTAAACCCATGCTGTGACATAGGCTGATTGTATTTGACATCCCTGCTCTCACAAACTTCAAATCAGTCGAAGTACCTCCTCCTGAGCCCACATTGAGTCCTGTCTTTGTGTATTGCCTGAGGAATTGATTGAAACCCCTTTACATTATCATTAGACATGGCCACGTGGTATCACTATTTAGAAGAGGTACTGGGAACTATCAGTGTCAGTAAAACTGCATTTCGTTCTTCAGGAATAAAATGGGACATTTTTTCAAAATGGTGCATTGCTAGCCTGATAGTGCAGTCTACTTTTCTGCACATCACACTGACAACACAGTGTAATCCCTCCAGAAGCAATGCCCTTCAGAACATTTAAAGAAATTCATATCTTCAAAGCAATGAAGGCAGATGAATATTAATTAAACTATTATCTTTGGATTTTCAACTAGTTAGCAGACCTTATTTTCTCATAGGTTGAAGCAATGTGTCTTGTTTATTGATTTACGGTTTTTAGGAATCATATTTTTGGGCAGTTTTAATTTTTTTGCAGTAGTTATTTGAAATGAAAATGATGATTGATTTAGTGCAACACTGTGTAGAACAGTCAGGAAAATGTTCTGGTTAGCAAAATGATTAGTCCCAGCATAGCACAAGCAAGTGGGGACTGAGATTGGGCAAAGATTTATATTGCTGCTACTCCACCCAAATCATGCAGTGCTAAATCTTCTCGCCAATCTGAAATGTATTCTCAAATTCATGAGCTCAGTGAACCCATATGAAATCAGCAGTGAAGGGAAGCATGTTCTGAACAATTGAGAGTTCTTAAAGATGTATAGTTTTTTCACTGCTGCGACTTAAATTCTTCACATAAATATTTATTTAAATACTGATAGAGAGGCACAGATGAAGGGTGTGGTAAGCATACTTATTTCACACAGAAGCTAGCTGTCTCTATCAGTTTCTGCCAGATCTATAATTACCAGAAGATCTTCAGAGATTTCATATCACAGAAAAAGCAATAGCCGTGTTTTGTCACCTGCTGGAATCTGTCAAACAATCTCTGCCTCTGCTTCAGGTTCATTCCACCATCAGCAATATAATTCTCAGCGTTAAAAGACAAAGTCAGCAAATTATTCACACTCTCACTATGAAATGTAGAATTTTATCCAGAAAGTACGGTGCAGATATTTCAGCACTACAGTATTTCAAAGTACATAAATGTCACCACATACAACCCTGAGGTTTGTTTCCTTGCGGGCATACTCAGTAAAATCCAAGAACCATAATAGAATCAATGAAAGACTGCAGCCAACAGGGCAGACAAACAACCAATGTGCAAAAGACAACAATATTGTGCAAATACAAAAGAAAAAAGAAATAATAATAATAGGTGAATAAGTAATAAATATCAAGAACATGAGATGAAGAGTCCTTGGAACTGAGTCCATAGGTTATGGGAACAGTGCAATGATGGGGTGAGTGAAGTGATTCCCAGTGGTTCAAGAACCTGATGCTTCATGCATAATAACTGTTCCTGAACCTGGTGGTGTGAGACCTGAGGCTCCTGTACCATCTACCTGATGGCAGTAGTGAGAAGAGAGGATAACATGGGTAGGAGAATCCCAGATGATAGATGCTTCTTTCCTGCAAAAGCACTCTGTGTAGATGTGCTCAGTGATATGGAAGGTTCTACCCATGATGGACTGGGCTGTAACCACTACTTTTTGTAGGATTTTCTGTTAATGGGCATTAGTGCTTCCATACCAGACTATGATGCAGCTAGTCAATATGCTCTCCACCACACATCTGTAGAAGTCTGTCAGAGTTTTTGATGTCATGCCAAATCTTCGCAAACTCCTAAGTATGTACAGCCACTGCCATGCTTTCTTCATAATTGCACTTACTTGCTGGGCCAGGACAGATCCTCTGAAATGATAACACCAAAGTACTTAAAGCTACTGACCTTCTCCACCTCTGATCCCCCAATGTGGACTGGCTCATGGACCTCCAGTTTCCTCTTCCTGATGTCAAGGCTTTTTTAAAAAATTTGGAACCCTGTAGGCCCATCACAAAAGCTCATTTATTTCTTCCACATCATCATTACCAGGTGAGCTGCTAGTGACCAGCAGGATCTTGCAAGTGTTTGTCCTTTCCTAGGCAGATCATTCCACTGTAGAGAAATTAGAATCAAGAGATCTGATTTTTGGACACTGCTTATAATCCTAAAGTTCCAAGGTAGTTCACTGTTCTGGAGTGAATTGTGCAGTATGGCATATTGGTGAAAGCATCCATTGCAAGTAGATAGATCATGCCGTGCATAATACAATAATGCTACATCAATAATCCACGTCATTTTAGATCCTGATATTTAATCTGATGTCCCATTCTAATTTAAAATGTCTATAAATGTGGCCAGCACCATTCTTTGCAGTCCCCTTTGTCTGGGTCTTTAGCTAAATTTGCTTTACGCATATACAAATGCTTCACACAGTGTGTAAATCATTGAAATTATGTGACTATCAGTGTTTTGAAAGAGTAAGCTATGACATGAGATTGTAGCAATTCTTCCAGTGCGAGAATGCAGTGAGAACAAGGATTTTTAAATTTCAGATTTATATAGAATATTGGTAAGTTGTTGGTGTTGTTATGTTGAACACAGCTTGGGCTCTCGTTGCAGTAAAATAAGGGATTTGAAGATTCATTCACTAGCTTTCACAACTCATGAGACGTTACTGAACCCCTTTTGACACAGCATCGAGATCTTTTCTTTCTTTCTCAATCTTTTTATTATTATTAATAATATGAACAAAATACAAATGATATATTAATAAAGTGATTACAAACATACAAATTCCCATTACACATGAAAAAATACATAAGCAATGGTTACAGTATAAATGAGTTTACCAAAATATGAACCATACAGTATATGTATGAACATGGTAAATCTAGATAATTCATAATATATGATATAAAAAAACAGAAAAAAGAAAAAAATTATATGCAAAATTAACTAACCTACTAATCTAATAACTAATAAAGAAAAAAAAGAAGCAAAAAAAGAAAAAAAAAGAAAAACTTGAAAAAGAGAAAAAAAAGGGCTGTTTATAATATCTCACAAGAATACATAATCATCAATGTCGTCAACTCCGATCCTCTCAACATAAATAAGATTAAAGCTGGAAAATTAAATGAACTTGGAACAGGGTCATATTACATCATATGAAAATATTGAATAAATGGTCTCCATATCTTTTCAAATTTAATAGAAGTATCGAATACACCACTTCTAATTTTTTCTAAATTTAAACATGACATAGTTTGAGAGAACCAATTAAATACAGTGGGAGGATTAATTTCCTTCCAATTCAACAATATAGATCTTCTAGCCATCAGAGTTAGAAATGCAATCATTCGGCAGGCGGAAGAAGATAAATGCAGTGAGTCCATCATTGGTAAACCAAAAATTGCGGTAATAGGATGAGGTTGCAAATCGATATTCAATACCGCAGAGATAATATCAAACAGCATTGAGATCTGTTGAGCTTTATTTCTTAAATTGGTAATGTGGTTCTCTGTACCTACTACCAGCTAAGCATGCATCTGAAAAATTTCAGGACCTGTACAAGTATCTTCCATCTTCTGTGTAATGTGTCCCTAAACCTTAGCACTTATTCTCTCACAACATACCACACATCATTTTTTCTCAGCTAAGACATACTTGCTGAAAAACTGTCAGCATGCAGTCCCACTTCCTCTGAGAAGTGCACAATGGTTTTAACTAGAGCTTACCACCATTGTTGTATCCAGTCATCCAACTAATCAGTTAGTGCTGAGTGGGTAGTAAAATCATTGTAATGAGCACACAATGCCAAGGTGCCTGCATTGTAATTGACCAACATAGGTTAATTGGCTGCATATCTGCATCTATTTTCAGGAGCCATCAAAGTTTGCTTCTGTGTGCTTCCTTTGTTTTAACGAACAAAGTAGTTAGGAAGAATACTTTGTGGATTTGGAGGCTTGTATGGTTCAACGCTGCCTCATGACAGAAAATGGTTGCATATAAAATGAGATCTTTGTGCAACACCCCCAATACTTGGTCAGATCTGGGATTTTATGCAACACAGAGGTGTAGAGATTATCTTTTTCTCTATTATCATTACTAAACATATGAGAAACTTTGGTTAATTGTGCCTATTCCTCTCTGTTTTCCATGTGAAGGATTTTATTTTATGTCCTGGTGTAGTTAAGGGAAGGGATTTCCAAGGCCTTGCCCCTTGTGAATTTTATTTGGTGCTGTGTGGTGTTCTGCCAATAGCATCAAGATGTTGCAAGTGAAAGAATACCAACAGTGACACCAAGTGTCGGTTGGGGAAGATAAATTTTAACAGAAGTTTACTTTGTTGATTTGTCTTTACAAATACTAATGCAAACTACAGTGCCTATAAAATGTATTCACCCCTCCCCGACCTTTGGAGGTTTTGTGTTTTATTGTTTACAACATTGAATCACAATGGATTTACTTTGGCTTCTTTGATGCTGATCAACAGAAAAAGACCCTTTTATGTCAAAGTGAAAACTGATCTCTACAAAGTGATCTAAGTTAATTACAAATATACAACGCAAAATAATTGATTGTATAAGTATTCACCTCCTTCAATACCTAGTGTTTAGTAGATGCATCTTTGGCAGCAATTACAGCCTTGAGTTGATGTGGATAGGTCTCTCTCAGCTTTGCACATCTGGACACTGCAATTTTTCCACATTTCTCTTTATAAAACTGCTCAAGCTCTGTCAGATTGCATGGGGATCATGACTGAACAGCCCTTTTCAAGTCCAGCCACAAATTCTCAATTGGATTGAGGTCTGGACTCTGACTTGGCCACTCCAGGGCATTAACTTTGTTGTTTATGAGCCATTCCCGTGTAGCTTTGGCTTTATGCTTGGGGTCATTGCCTTGCTGGAAAACAGATCTTCTAACTTGCAGTTCTCTTGCAGACTGCATCAGGTTTTCCTCCAGGATTTCCCTGTATTTGCTGCATTCATTTTACCCTCTACCTTCAGATGCCTTCCAGGGCCTGCTGGAGTGAAGCATCCCCACAGCATATTGCAGCCACCACAATGCTTCTCAGTAGGGATGGTGTGTTTTTGATGATGTGCAGTGTTTAGTCTGACAGCCAAAAAGCTCACTTTTGGCTTCATCAGACCACAGAACCTTCCAGCTGACTTCAGAATCTCCCACATGCCTTCTGACGAACTCTAGTTGAGTTTTCATGTGAATTTTTTTCAGCAGTGGCTTTCTCTTTGCCACTCTCTCATAGAGCTGTAACTGGTGAAGCACCCATGGCACCAGTTGTTGTATGCGCAGTCTCTCCCATCTCAGCCACTGAACCTTGTAACTCCTCCAAAGTTGTCATAGAGCTCTTGGTGGCCTCCCTCACTAGTCCCCTTCTTTCATTGTCACTCAGTTTTTGAGGACGGCTTGCTCTCAACAAATTTGTTTCCATTTTCTTTCCATTTCTTGATGATTAACTATCTGTACTTCAAAGGATATTCTCTAACTTGGAAATTTTCTTCTATCTGTCTCCTGACTTGTGCTTTTCAATAACCTTTTCGTGGAGTTGCTTGGAGTGTTCTTTTGGAGTGAGCTAGGATACTGACTCACCAGCAGTTGGACCTTCCAGATACAGGTGTATTTTTACTACAATCAATTGAAACACCTTGACTGCGCACAGGTTTCCAAAAACAGATTTTATTTAACTAATTATGTGACTTCTGAATCCAGTTGGCTGAATCAGTGATGATTTAGTGTGTCATATTAACGGCGGTGAATACTTATGCAATCAATTATTTTGTGTTTTATTTTTGTAATTAATTTAGATCACTTTGTAGAGATCTGTTTTCACTTTGACACAAAAGGGTCTTTTTCTGTTGATCAGTGTCAAAAAAGCCAAATTACTTCCACTGTGATTCAATGTTGTAAAACGATAAAATGTGAAAACTTCCAAGAGGGATGAATACTTTCTATAGACGGTGTGCTTCCAGTCTGAAATGCCTTCATTGTCTTGGTTATCTAAATGAGCACCATCATGTTAGCCTTTTGAAGCACTTATTGCTTAATATGACGGATTCTCCTCTGTGGAAAGATATTCTCCTGTGTTCAACAGGACATTCTCCCTTTAATCCACTTGTAATCTCATTGCATTGTCATCTGGCTGTTAGAGATTCTGCAGAGAAAGACCAAAACCCTGTCTCCTTTCATGTATTCTCAATGTTTAATGACAGCACAGGTCTTTATTCAAAAACTTGCTTCAGCCTGGTTAAGTACCTACAGCACAAGTTCAATCTAGGATTTTAAAAAATAAGTTAGAGCAAACTATTATTCTCATACTGTGCTGTGTGATAAATGGTATTTGTTTTTAATGATCATTTTCCTTTAATTCCAGAAAGCAGACGACCGGGAAAAGCGCCAGGAAGCACACAGATTCCATTTTGATGCCATGTGAAATACAGTGGTTCCTGAGGGGCAATTGTTAAAATGCTAGATCTAAAATATTACTTCCAATAAGTAGTGCAGTAAATGGTGAATGTTTAATGTTGAATTGTACATAGTTTAACTGCTTCCTCATTTTTTATTAATTAAATGCATTTTTCTGGTTTTCAGGGCAGGGGTTGCAAATAACTCAAGATGTATATTTTGGGAATTAAGAATAATTTAAAGCTAAATTATGCATTTTGTTGTAATACTGAATATTTAAAAATGTGTATTTGTGTTGTTTGAATATGGTGAATTGTTCTGTTATTAACATATTCAAATATTTACTTAAATTATCTTTGTGGAATGCATGTTTATTAATTCTGGTTGCTAAAAATCATATATTAAACTTTAATGATTTAAAATAACCTATGTTTTAAATTATTTTTATAATACTGTAATACACCTTTTTGTGAGATTGGATGACCCTTGAGATCCGATAATTAAATACATACACTGCTAACTACTTTCTGGCAAAATCCATAACTTTAAATTACGCATGCATATGGATGGTTAATGTACTTCACAATAAATAGACAGTAGGTTGATTGAACCAGTGACTACAACTAGTTTTATTTCAGAATGTTACAAAGCTTTTATAAAAAGCAATAAACCTGCATCCCTTGTTTCACTTGGTATCAACTGGTTTCCAGATATAAAACTTACTCTATCTTCCCAAGTCTGTAACAATTTTGTACATTTCATTGACATGTTATACCTTTCTTCAAAAGACAAGTAATTTCTGCATAAGGCAATCCTCCCCCAGCCCATACTAGGATTCAGTCTGAAGAACCTTCACTGCACTCTCTCCACTGCAGTTAATACAAAAGAACTCAGTTGAAGTTGGTATAGGAAGGTAGCGCTAAGGGTAAAGCCATGAGCTTATTAAATGGCAAAGCCAACATGAAGCTATTTTTCATGCTATTTTCCTCAGAAGCAGAGACCAGTCACACAATATTCCAGGTGCCAGTTTATCAGGGCCCTACACAACTGGAGCAAGACACGTGTACTTTTCCTAATTGTTCACTGTTAACTTCCACTGATTCGTGTAAATAAATTCCTTGATCCCTTTGGATACCTTTCAGTCTCTTATTTCATAAAGATACTCTGCCTTTTGGGGGGTTTTATCTACCAAAATGGACACTTTGGTGTTAATGGCCTTATGTTTGTTACATATTATGTTCTGTTTGTCATGTTATAGCCATTTGTTTACCCCTTATTTGTTAGATTAATCTTGGAGTAGGTTAAAAGGCCAGTACAACATCGTGACCCGAAGGGCCGGTACTGTGTTCTGTTGTTGGCCTCTTCCTCACCCTGTACAGCCACTTAGCTTTGTACCATCAGCATACGTCTGTGTTATTCCTCATCGAAAGGATGTAAATTGCGGATAGCTTTAATCCCAGCAGCACACCACTGTTTACAGCCTCCTTATACAAAGGTGTCCCGTTTGTTCTTGCACTTTTTGTTGATCAATTTTCAGTCCTTGTCAATATGTTTTCCCTAATGCCATGAGTCGTTTTAATAACCTCTTGTACGGTACTCTGTCGAAGTTCGAATTCATCACTCTCGTCTATTCTGCTAATTATAACCTCAAATATTCTAGCAGATTTATCTTTCATAAATCTGTAGTATATTAACACTTTTTTCTGAAGATCTATTTTAACACCTCGGCATATGAATATACAGTAAAATGAATGAACGGCATGTGTTTTTCAAGTACCTATTCTTCCCGATCAATAGTTTCTCTGAAAACACTTGGACACTCAACACTGCACACTGTAAAGCAAAATCTATGGATGCACCGATTTGTATATATTATTATATCTGCCCCGCAAGATCCGCCAAACGACCACGGAGTTTAGAACCCTGAAATGTCTTAAATAGTCTCCATTATTGTGACCCTAAAAACGATAGAGAACTTATAGCGGCTTCATTAACGATCTGTTCTTGGTTGCTGCCATCGTGTTTGAAGGGATGTGTGTGTGGAATTGGAAACAGCAGGCTGCAGCTTGGTGTGTATTGTGGAGTGGGTGCATGCGTACAAGCTGCTCGCTGAAGCACAGCACGTCGATCCGAAAATGAGACTCATTCATTCGCTAAACAGTTGTTCCATCCAGCTGGGAGCTGGAGTGGCTCTCGCAGGCTCTCTAAAGGGCGATAGACCTTCCTGCTGCTTGGCACCCTGGAACGGACTTCGGCATTCTCAGGAACAATTCATATTTTCCTAGACGTCCTGTCCTGTGTTAAAAGCACTTGAAAAGTCATTGTAAATAATACAGCTACCGAACATTTGTGAAGGACTATCGCGGTCTCCGTGGAGGAATTACCCGAGGGACAAAAGATGGGATTAACCCAGTGCGGAAAGTTTGTTTTCCAGGAGAGAAGTCCATCCTCCGGCAGGGGAAAAGGATGGCTTGTATAATGGACATCAAGGAATTGGATGTGAAATTGGTCAATGAATGTAGGTAAGTATCGGGGGAGAAAAGCAACTGAATAGAAATCCCGTTTGCTTAATTCGGATAACGTGGATTCTTTGAGCACACGACACCGACTACGAAATGCAGTGAACTTAGCGACTGAGTCTACTGGGCTTTGCAGACTGCCTCGTCAACAGACCCGAAGAGGCATCGAGGGAAGCCGGAATCTTCCTGATCGAGAGAGAATGGTGCTGGAAAGACGCTTTTTCCTCATGTTCAAAGGTGAGTCACAAATAAAATATAAAATAACGTCGCCATCTACAGGACTGTTGTGCTTCGTAAAACAACCAGTCTTGGCGAAAATAACGGCTCTTGAAAACTTGCCTGTCCTTCTGTTTCATTGTAAAAGCTTTTGTCTCAGTGCATTTGCGGTTTTCCCACAGGCCGTGTATATCCGTTTTAAACTGACTGAGAACGGGTATATTTCGGCTCGGTTGTGTTCAAACTATTTGAAACAAATCCACACAAGATCATGCCCGACGAGGTTGTTTTCCCGAACGACTTAAACTCGCAAGTTTGCACAAATGTACATAACAGTGTAAAAGCGTAAACATCAGAAAGCCTTTTCAATTTGATAAAGCAATGCGGGCACGGGGAAAGTGAAGCGGATTATAAAATGGAGCGGTTCGACCGCTCCTGAGCAAAGATCTCAGCCCCACTGAGATGTAATTGTGGAACCGCCGGAGATCAGATACTGTGGTTTGGAAAAATACGGCAAAAATGGTGAAGCGAGTCCAAACGCGGCTGTCTTGATTAATGGCGGATAAGATTGGAAAGGAACTATCTATATCTGGATACTGAGGATCTAAATGGAAGCCGGTTTATGTTTCTTTCCCGGTGTCTGCAGCTTTGCGGGAAGTGCTGAACAGCTCCACGTGGTGCTGCGGCTCTGTCCTTCCGCCCCTCCGCACGCTGCCTGCCTCAGCCTTCTCGCCCCATTTCTGCCCCCAGATGAAAAGCGCCGGCTTAACTGTCTACTTTTCCCTGTCACCAACCCCATTCTCGTTCTACCGATATCAAATGTCTTCGTGTACAACGAATTCAGAAAATTATTCGATCTATGCTATTGGACCAGGTGTGCTAGTAAGAGCGAGAGGAGAAAGCGCTGAATTTACGCTCGACCTAATACCCTACGGCATATTGCCGAGGATAAAATACAATCGCTAACACTTCACCGGCAAAATGTCAGAGGCGTTCACCACGATTTCTACATTAGTAGCGTCCTATTTCTTGGCTGGATTAAACGGTTAATATTGGAGGTTATTGCAAAGCACCAAACATAAAGCACAGTAACTCCCGCCATCTGCTCAAGTGTTGGGAGTGTATTTTTTGCGCTGTCCGAACATTTTAAAAATGGATGAATGCACTTTCATGTTTTCCTTGGTAAATAATTAATGGATTGAATGTGTGTACACGTTACAAGCTTGAAGTCGTCCACATTAAAACTGGGCAAATTCCAAACGAATTAGACTCAGATTAGGGGAAATCAGCTGTTTTGGACGTTGTTTCCTCATACGATCTCAGAAAGTGTTTCCGAATCATCAGGAAGGGCCATGAAATCAACACTTCAGCCAGGAATCTCCGTGAATCGTGAGGAGTCGGTACTCCAAACGGTAGAACGTGGAATAAAGGGATATGGGGACCGGGCTAGGTTGGGGGTGCTGCTGGATGCGGACGTTGCGCCCAGCGCCAGAGCCTGTATGGTCCATCTTCACACTGTCCAGAGAATCCTCGCGTCTATTGGCTCCATCGAGTTGCACTGAACGTCTGCGATTGCCTCGTGCAAGTCAATCAGATTGGAATAGATATCGTGCATTTCCCTCCGATTTATGCAGCGTCTCTCCGGTGCCACATAACATTCACTTCTGTCTGAAAATAAGGAACTATTCCTGCTGACCCAGGATTTCCAGCCAGATCCCAGGACAGCAGGGAACTGTGTAGTGAATTAGGAGGCACTGATGATTTCATGTGTTGGACACAAACTTTAAATACAGGCGAGCTGATGACTAATGAAGCTCACCACGCAGCAAAGTGTTGCTAATTCTGAAAACCACGCATCCACCCCCTGGTACAAACCAAGGCTTTCAACTTTAATGGAAAGAACTATGTGGTTATAGCACAATCTCAGTTCCAATATATCAAGGAGAATTAGCTAAATTTTATCATTTATTCAGAAAGTTCAGCCAGCTTTCAGTAAGATACTGTTTATGTATCGGAATTAAAAGCGTATTTAGTGACGTCCAATCTGATATTTGGAACCAGCAAAGATAGACCCATCCGCGCGAAAACGGGTAAATAGTAATTTAAATTTACATTAAATATTTTAAGATTTTAATTCTTCGAGGATCAAGTAGAATTTCTAAGTTGGAGAAACTTCGTTTCTGGTGTCGCGGAGTCTGTTAATCCAATTACATGCTGTAACTTGGCTCGCAATTCTCTGTTTATGCTGTAATATGTTTATCTACTCGGACATCTTATGAATCTCAAGCACTAAGCATAACAATCGCGATTTTATTACTTGTGTCCGCAATTCTTTAAAATAGTAACAGATTGGTGGGAATCTGTGACACCGACAATTGGCTCTGATAAAATAAACCTTCGTTTGTGGGCAAATATGCGAAGACTTTTCTCATTATTCTACAGTGGTTTTCTAATCTCCTTACAATGGTTTTAGAATGTCTGATAATCTCTGTAATAATACATGCCCCAATACGTAATCCTTAACCAACCGTTTCATGCAGGAAATGTGACCGGCCGGGCACTTATTGTGTGGTAGCTACGTTAATCAGAACCACTTTATTGCCAGTATGTGAAACGTATCAGAATTGAGTATGGCTGGATACCAAGCATTAAACACAAGACAATTTCATAACATTCAGCGCAACAACAACCAACAATTTACAAGACAACAGTGCAAACAGCCAAGAGCAATCAACAATTAACAGAACGATCACTTTGCAAACGCCAATAATCAAGTTTAAATAAATGTGCACAAATGAACATTCTCAATAGTTATCAACAGAAAAAAGGAGAGCGGGAAAAGGCCATTTAATGGGTTTGTGCAGGGACAGTGAGGGAATTACACCGGAGTGAGGTTTACTGAGAAGCTGGATAGCCTCAGTAAATTATGTGCAGTCCTGGACGTGATGGACTTGTAGTGTCTCCCTGACGGCAATTTGGTGAATAGGTGATTGCTAGGGTGGGTGGAGTCAGCTCTACTGTTTTTTTCTTCAGCTCTTTTCTTCCCTCTGGCGATGAACAGGCCATTTAATGTGGGCAGCTGACGGACAATGATCTGGACTTGAAGGGGGAGAGGGGAGGAGATAGAGGTGGTTACAACACTGAGTAAAAATTCGTCAGGTTACCTCCTGAGACGTTGAATTTTCTAAGGTGGCGTAGGAAGAGCTTCCCGAGTGACGAGTGGAACATGTTTCTCCCAATTCAATGTATTGGTAATTGGAATTTCAATGACTCGACCACAGTCTGACCATTCATTTCCAAGAGGGGTAGGTGGGGGTGGGGGTTGTCGGCGGATTTATCTAAACACCTATTGATCATCCGATGAATTGTTGAGAACATGTCCTCTAACAATACCGTATTCAGTTCCTCATCGGAATTCCAAATATTTCCTGAAAAAAAAAGTTGAGGTCCAGACTTTTGGGGCATGATTTCCAATTGCACCTTATTGAAGAGGCGAGATAAACCTCCCTCCTGGCTGACACAGAATCCTAATTTTAAGAATTCTTACGGACACTACTATTTGACCATCATAACCTCTCATTTTTCTTACCCATTTTCACTCTCGATAAGAAATAAAATCACGTAAGTTGTGCAGTGAGTTCAGGGAGATATCGTATGAGTATCCCGGGGCTGATGCTTCACCACCCGTTCCAGACACAATGCAGCGTCCTTATCGACGGCAAGATGCGAACTGCCCTGAAACATTTACCCGCAACCCTTCTTATTTACTGAGCATGGAGATGTTCTGCACGGCGTATCTAGAGCACAAATCCTGCATGTTAGATTTCTTCTTGTTTAGTATTTACTGGGAATACTTTATGCAATAAGTACAAAATTTTGCAAATTTTGTAAATGTTTGCAAATTAATGTTATGTTTAAACTTCATATTCTCTGTAAATTCTGCTCAGTTTTCTACGTTTGAGCGGCAGTGTTATGTGACATCCAGACATTGAAACCTAATTTTCTTTTTCAGTGTGGTCGATCATTGTTCTGACAGGAGGGATCGCTTCTATACAAAAGGCAGAAGGTGAGTTTCTAATTCTGTTCTTTCTGCTAGTAATTCACCTGATCGCATTGATCTGGTTAGAATCCTTTGGCGAGTATACCGGCAGCCATCTGAATGATAAAAGGCAAAATAAGAGGCGCCTTTTTTTCCCCGGTTGGTGAGGACAATTCGATTTGACTGGAGCTGCCGGAGATATATCGGCACTCCGATTATTGCTGTCCGGCGTTAGAACCCAGTTTATACTGTATATCGATCTGGCGTTTACCACCTTAATGTTAGCACTGCCTTTCCGCGCCTACACTTAACGCACATCATTACCCTAATATATTCAGAAATATACATGCCGCTACTAAATACGTGTGCGTTAGTGCCGGGAGGAAAACATGACAGCCACTTATTGTCTGTGTATCAACCATTAACCATTTACTCGCCGCATTATTTTTCACTCAATCGCCACCAGTGATATATTTATTATCTGCGACTGTTGTGGCGTCGAGTGGTGAGTCCGGTGACCCCAGGCCCCCTGCACTGCGCTCTGGCTTCTCGCCAGTATCGTTGTCCCCAATCCCTTTCAGAGCGGTGCTGTTGTAAGAAGCCATCTGAGGCAAGCAGTTGTGTTAATGACTTTCACATCTCACTTTTGTGGGAACTCTATGGCAATTTAAATCCTTTAAATAATAACTGACGGCGGGAATCTAGAAACCAGGAGAAAATATTACACCGAAAACAATGATTAAAGTTACAAAGACCTTTTATTCCCTTTTAAAATTTGTCCAATAGCCCATAAAATCTTGAACCCAATGCAATCCAAGGGAGGCGGGTGGAATTTTCCATGAATACAATCATGCTATGTAGTTTTTAAAATATAATTATTGCGTCTGGAAAACCTTGTCGATGAAATGTCACTTCCAGAGTTCTGTAAAACAAGGGGCAGTGGATTCTATCAATTCTCCATTTTTTTCTTAAAAAGAGCTTGTTTCTAAGTAAAATAATTCCTGCAGTGAATAGAAATGTTTCTGAGTGTACATTTATTAACAAGTATTTAAGAGAAACCTAACCTAAGATTATTAGTTAGAATTAATCTTGTGCTTTGGAAACCACTTATTTAAAAAAGTAATTCTTTAACTTCACTCGAAGTGTTGAACATCCTGGAACTCAACAACGGGGAACCCATGGTGCTCGCAGAAAATTATGACTTTTATCTGCACTTGTAGAATATTTGTTGAAGCAAGTCAAAGTTTTCAAATGAAGGAAAGGTAATTAATCACCAAATGGGCAGCAGCATGAAGTTTTCAGTACGTCTGTACCCAAATTTAAGCAGAAATGATGTAGGTTTTGTAGCATCTGTGTGTGCAATCAGTTCAAGTGGTCTCATACATCTGCAACTCCGTTCGGAATAATTACATGTTGATTAAAATTTGAAGGGTTGCCAAGACATCTGCTGTAAAGTGCAGAGTAAACCCTGTCCACTATTCATACTGCATGTAACATGAATCATATGGCTCACCTGCTAGATGCTTCAGCATTCAGAGTTGCCACTTCTCACAAACCAGCCAATAGACTGGTTAGAATAAAGCTGATTTATTTACAGGTAGTGGTCACTTGTTAAGTATGTCTGTACACCTGCTCCTTAATGCAAGTATGTAATCAGCCAATCATGTGGCAGCAACTCAGTGCATAAAAGCATGCAGACATGGTCAAGAGGTCCAGTTGTTGTTCAGATCAAACATCAGAATGGGGAAGAAATGTGAGCTAGGCAGCTTTGGCCATGGAATGATTGTTGGTGCCAGATGGGGTGGTTTGAGTATCTCAGAATCTGCTGATCTCCTGGGATTTTCACGCACAACAGTCTCCAGAGTTTACAGAGAACGATGAAAATCAAAAAAAAAAAATCCAGTGAGTAGCAGTTGTGTTTGTGAAAATGCCTTGTTAGTGAGAGAGGTCAGAGGAGAATGGCCAGACTGGTTCAACTGACTGGAAGGTGACGGTAACTCAAGTAACCATGCATTCCAATGGTGGTGTGCAGAAGAGCATCTCTGAATGCACAACACATCAAACCTTGAACTGGATGGGCTCCAGCAGTGGACAACCAGAAACATACACTCAGTGCCTGCTTTATTAGGTACAGAAGGTACCCTTTATATCTGAAATTGTGATGGTTCAAAACAATTTGTTTATTACAGGTGTCAATGTTCCATGGTCAAGGTAGTGTGTTGTGTTTGCTGATGTTCATATTGCATATGTTTACACAGTAAATTAAGCTTTTCAAGGCCAAACCCAAATATATATTCCTGTTTCGACCATGGGCATATTATGTAAAATACATATTAGTATGTTACTGGAGAATTATTACAAGAATCACATGAAGATATGTAGAGATTGAGTACATTATTCATTGAGCGTCAGTCTATATCATCTCTGACTTCACATCGATATCTTGCAATCACAGATAATGGATTATTTTCAGCACCCTGTACTTTAACAGCTCTGGAAATGCAAATTTCCTTCAACATGATATGCAGAGCCAGAGAATTCACATTCAAAATATAACTGCCTCATTCTAAGGCAAAATGTTTTGATTTGCCATTTTAGGCATTTATTCAAAATAGTGCATTTTGAGTTAGTTTTCTTAACAAATGACAAAACTACAGTGACATCCCATGTTAATGCTTTGGATAGTACACAAACATTCGAATGGGGAACAGGATACAGCCCCTCAGTTGCTCTGCAATAATGTCATGTTGGATATGATTGTATACTGAGCTTTGTATCCTTCCTACTCTGGTTAGCCTTTCACCCAACTTTGTATCAAGAATCTGTCTAGACATGTGTTAAAAATACTCAAAGACTCTGCCTCCATTTCCCTTTAAGGAAGAGTTTTCAAAAGACTCACAGCTCTCTGAAAGAGGGAAAACAACACTTCATCTCTACCTATTAAATAGGCATCTTCTTATGTTTAACATTTCTAATTTTTTCCATGATGAAATGAACTTATCACTTCCATACTGCTAAGCTCCTGAGGGATATGATTCATCTTCCAAGCAACACACACAAGATGCTGGAGGAACTCAGCAGACCAGGCAGCATCTATGGAAAACAGTAAACAGTCCATGTTTTGGGCCAGAACCCTACCTGGCCTGCCGAGATCCTCCAGCATTTTGTGTGTGTTGCTTTGGATTTCCAGCATCTGCAGATTTTCTATTATTTGTGATTCTACTCATCTTCAAGTTGTTTTGCAGTATTGCATAATCACAGACTTTCTGTGCCCATGTCAATTCACAGTGGAAGTGTCTTCTTGCTTTTATTTCAATTTCAGATGATGTGGCTCGGGGTATTTCTCACTTGTTTCATACACAGTGAGGAGATCAGTTCTGCAGTGCAGATTTACTGCCTTGCTCTGGAGTGACTGCATTAGACTACGTTCCTCTGCCCTTTACATCTGAGCAACTCAAAGAACTAACATTCTTGCAGCACAATGTACTGTTGCCCTTTCTTCTCATCAAATTACAGAGGAACTAAATGATTTAAATTCACTTACAGGTTATGAGTCTGAAATCACCACCATTCCCTGAATTGATATAAAGATAAATGGATCAACAAAGGTGACAGATCATATTCTCATATGAATTAATATTTTAGAGGATTTAGTATAACTATAATTTTCATTTTAGTGAGGTTTCCATTCCAAAAAATTGTGCTTAAGTAAGCCTCAATTTAATTGTCTATTTGTTTCTTTTCTGCAAGCCGTCCCTGTGATCTGATCCAAGGAAAGCTTCAACGATTGCAGTTGTAACACCTGGCAACATTTTTAATTTTGCAGCTAATTCTGATCCCCAGAAGCCTGATCAGTTTTATTCATAAACTATTGCTACGATTCTGGTGCAAAACAGACATCGTGCATGCCCCCTAAAACACACTTGGAAGACCGACCTTTGTTATCCAGCCCTATCTGCCCCTGAGAAAGTAGAGATGAAATGGTTCCTTCTGTCTGGTGAAGCGATGCCCATGTTGCTGTCAAGTAGAGCATTCCAAGGTTCTGAGCCTGCAAAAATAGAGGAAAGGTGTGAGTTGAAAGAAAAACTTGTAGACAGTGAATGGTGTGCACCTGGTTTCCTTGCTTTCTAGAGATTGATGGCTTGGAAGTTGCCAACAAAGAATTTTACAACAGTCTGTTTAATAACCAGTGACCTTAGTGGTAGCACCACTTTCTGCATGCATGGTGTGCAATCCTTGGGTTCGTATCATGACGTTAAGTTAATCAGCAGCTTTCTTCAACCCAATAGGATACTTGTGTTAGCAACTTCAACACTGATTTTACCCAAATGACTTTTTAGTGTGTAGTATAGGCAGCTTAGACCTAATATTTCATTAATGCACACAGTAATGTGCAAAAATCTTAGGCACACTGTGCTGCAGTTGCAAAAAAAAAACAAATTTCCTGAGTTATGTGAGTGGTAAGAAGCGTGATTCTGATATGAGTCTCTATTGTGTTCTAAGAGTAGGAAGGGGTCAGGGAAAGGGGAATTGTGGTTGGGAAAAGGGGAGGGGAGGGGGCAGGAAACACCAGAAGGACATTTTATAATGTCTAATAAACCAACTGTTTGAAATCAAATGACCTTGCCTGGCATGTCAGGGTTGGGTGTGTCTGCACCTGCGCCACCCCCTCCCCTGGCACCCCTTCTCTGCCATCCGTCCTACATCCCTCCTGCGGTGCTCCACCCTCATTGTTCCCAACATCCTTAGTTCCCGCCAGATTCACAAACTCGCTCTCCGCTCCACGTTGACAAATACACATTGACAAGTACAGCGTAAATGTCTTAGGCACCCCCTTATATACAGTATGCTGTAGGTCTACAGTAAAGTAAGTTTATAATGCCTCAAGTCAGTAGTTTAAGTTAACTGTGTATGTACTGCCTAAACCACAAAGTAACTGCATGTATATTCTGCAGTATGCATAGAATCTTAGAGTGCTGCATAATACATTCATCTAGAATGAAGTTCCAGACTGGGTGTGATTCCTTCTCTAGTGAAGCATTTTCTGTTGTCTCTATCAGGCTATTTTGACCCTGTATGATACATTTGGAGATGATGGATATTTTTTCTATTTCCCATCACAAAGATAAGTTTTATGTTGGGAGGTAGATTGATGATTGAACAGCAGGTGAACATTAGCTTGTTACATTTGAAATAGACTTTTTTTCAATTTTCTGCTGCACCGCTTGTCGTTTCGTCTTCCATCTTTTCAATATACGATAAACATGTACAAGCCAAAAGGGCTAAGGGTAAAGAAATTAGATAATCAATGCACTGAAGTATATCGGGCAGAAACATTGGTGTGGACATGGTGAACCGAGAGGGTCTGGTCTCTCTAAACTGTTGGGCTCTGTGACTTTGAGTGATTCTCTTCCCAGATATGAGATAACTGACTCATTCCTAGACAACTAGGACTTTTATTTACCAACTTTTGTTGGAGGTTTTTCTACGGACACTAAATGCTGATCATGCTGGTGACATTGACATCTAGGAATGGGTAAATAAAAAATAGTTGCACCACTTTGACTTCGTATACACGGACTTTGACCATCTGTCTGATGGCTGAAGAATGGTCTTCCAAGCTTCCAGTTCATCTGTCCTGACTCCAAGCACAAACATATCTCAATCAGTGAGAACTGGTTACAACATCTCCTCCTCTCTGATTATCAGCACAGGTGCACTTCGAGGCTGCATGCATAGCTCCTCTGCTCTACTCTCCATACACACAAGACTGTGTGGGTAAGCACAGCTTCCGTGCCATCTTCAAATTTGCTGGCAAGGCTATTGCTGTTGGACAACTCATAGCCGGTGATGAGTCAAGTTACCCGAGTGAGAAAGGCTAGCTGGTTGAGTGGTGCTACACCGCTCTCTTGCTCAAAGTCTGCCAAACTAAAGAGCAGATTGTTGACTTTGAAAGGAGAAGGAGGGTGAACGTATGCCAGTCTACATTGGGGGGTTGGCAGTGGAAAGAATCAGAAGCTTTAAATATCTGAGTGTTACTAGATGACCTGTCCTGGGCCCAGCACGTAGATGACATCACAAATATTTTTTAGGAGCTTAAAGAGGTCCGTCTTGTTATTGTACACTCTGACAAATTTCTACACATGTACTGTTGGAAATATCCTGACTGGTTGCAATATGGTCTGGTATGGCAATTCAAAATGCACAGGAATGTAGAAACATAGAAACATAGAAAATAGGTGCAGGAGTAGGCCATTCGGCCCTTCAAGCCTGCACCGCCATTCAGTATGATCATGGCTGATCATCCAATTCACAACCCTGTACCTGCTTTCTCTCCATACCCCCTGATCCCTTTAGCCACAAGGGCCATATCTAACTTCCTCTTATATATAGCCAATTAACTGGCCTCAACTGTTTCCTGTGGCAGAGAATTCCACAGGTTCACCATTCTCTGTGTGAAGAAGTTTTTCCTCATCTCAGTCCTAAAAGGCTTCCCCTTTATCCTTAAACTGTGACTCTTTGTTTTGGACTTCCCCAACATTGGAAACAATCTTCCTGCATCTAGCCTGTCCAATCCCTTTAGAATTTTATACGTTTCAATAAGATCCCCCCTCAATCTTCTAAATTCCAGTGAGTATAAGCCTAGTTGATCCAGTCTTTCTTCATATGATTCCTCCCATCCCAGGAATCAATCTGGTGAACCTTCTCTGTACTCCCTCTATGGCAAGAATGTCTTTCCTCAGATTAGGGGACCAAAACTGCACACAATATTCTAGGTGCAGTCTCACCAAGGCCTTGTACAACTGCAGTAGAACCTCCCTGCTCCTGTACACAAATCCTTTTGCTATGAATGCCAACATACCATTTGCCTTTTTCACCACCTGCTGTACCTGCATGCCCACCTTCAATGACTGGTGTACAATGACACCCAGGTCTCGTTGCATCTCCCCTTTTCCTAATCGGCCACCATTCAGATAATAATCTGTTTTCCTGTTACTGCAACCGAAGTGGATAACCTCACATTTATCCACATTAAATTGCATCTGCCATGAATTTGCCTACTCACCTAACCTATCCAAGTCACCCTGCATCCTCTTAGCATTCTCCTCACAGCTAACACCGCCGCCCAGCTTCGTGTCATCCGCAAACCTGGAGATGCTGCATTTAATTCCCTCGTCTAAATCATTAATATATATTGTAAACAACTGGGGTCCCAGCACTGAGCCTTGCGGTACCCCACTAGTCACTGCCTGACATTCTGAAAAGGTCTCGTTTACTCCCACTCTTTGCTTCCTGTCTGCCAACTAATTCTCTATCCATATCAATACCATACCCCCAATACCGTGTGCTTTAAGTTTGCACACTAATCTCCTGTGTGGGACCTTGTCAAAAGCCTTTTGAAAATCTAAATATACCACATCCACTGGCTCTCCCTTATCCATTCTACTAGTTACATCTTCAAAAAATTCTATAAGATTCGTCAGACATGATTTTCCTTTCACAAATCCATGCTGACTTTGTCCGATGATTTCACCTCTTTCCAAATGTGCTATTATCTCATCTTTGATAACCGACTCCAGCATTTTCCCCACCACCGATGTCAGACTAACCAGTCTATAATTCCCCGGTTTCTCTCTCCCTCCTTTTTTTAAAAATTGCGGTTACATTAGCCATCCTCCAACCCTCAGGAACTAATCCAGAATCTAAGGAGTTTTGGAAAAATTGTCACTAATGCATCCACTATTTGTTTACAGTTATGGACTGCTCTGTCAATCACATTTTACAATTTCTCAAATTGAAAGTATTGTTTATAAATCCAGTATTCTTTTGTAACTGGCAGAGATTATTGGACCCGCTATCATATTGTGTACTTATATTATCCACCATGCCAACAGAAACAGGTGATACAAGCAAGAGATTTGACAACAGCTAAATCCCTTAATACTTCTAGCTGGTTCATAATTCACCTCCCTTTGCATAATCCTCTTTCAAATATTAGATGAATTTCACCTTAAGTTTTGCCATCGTCAAGGCAGTGATTTCGGAATTTTTTTAATGCTCCTGAGGAAGCTTTGGATTTGTATATTATTTCTACTCAATTTTATAAAACGGAGAATATCAGAGTAGACAATCATGCAAGGTCCTTTTACAACCAATTTTGCTTTTTATCACAATCAATATAACAAATGCAACACTGCCACAGATCCTCGTGAATTTTTATTGAAAATTATTTTATTTTTTTGCCAGAACTGTTCCAATAAAATCTCCTAATTGAACTATTTATTTTTAAAAGAGAATAAATAGAGGAATGCCAGTAAAGTCAGGCTGCATTGGATGCACTTAAGGTTCACTGTCAGTTTTGATAAACCTTTATCTTTGGGCAGAAATGACCATTAGCCAGAAATTATTGGGGAATTCTGGCAGTTTCAGCACTTGGTGTAAGTCCAAACATGGGTCTCTCAAACAATCTCGGACTTACTAGTTGGTTTCCACTGGCACTTTTCCAACTGCATTCCAATGCTGAACTCTGATGTTATGCTGTGAATTCTGCAAACTGTGTCTTCATCAGACTCGCTGCAGAAACAGTAAGCCCATTCATTTGAATAGAAAGCAATGGTTGCAAAGAGTCTTGGTAAGTACGAGGTTACTTACATAATTGTTTGGATTCATTGAACCTTCCATAATGTTTTGATGGTTTAGAACTTTATATACTTTCATTTGCTAACTTATTCATTGCTTTTTTTTAGAAAGATAGTTTGTGCTTGGTTTTGGCTTGATATGTTGTTCATGTAAGATGGCATTACATTGTTCAAGGTCACGCTGCTGTGCAGTGCCATGCTCTGGGGTGGTGCACATGGGTTGGTACCAACTCAGGAAGTAAGTAGATACCAAAGAATTCAGAAACTCAGTGGATGTAGCCATATATAGAATGTGGCTTCAAGAGCAGATCAGAGGTGATGCATTCTGCAGTGAGTAACTAACTCGCCCCCTGACTTCCCAACACCTGTCCACCACCAGAAAGCAGTGTGATGAAGTACCTGACTGTTTGAATGCAGCTTCAATAACTGTCCAGAAGCAAGATGCCATACAGAACAGGCACACACTCACCACCCTTCAGATACTCACAGTAAACGTTGTCTGTACCATCTATGGAATGTACTGCAGCATCTCACCAAGACACTTTAGACAGCACCTTACAAGCCTCTGCCAGCTGGAAGAACAAAGCACGAGAACACCACCACCAGGAACACAAGCCACACACCATCCTGACATGGAAGTAGAGTATATTGCTGTCCGTTGTCACTAGCTCATAATCCTGGAACACCCCTCTCCATATCTCAAGGATTACAATAATTCAAGAAGGCAAATGACCTTCACCTTCTCAAGGGCCGTTAGGGATGGACAATTAAATGTCATCTCAATTTGGAAAGCACACATCCCCTAGGAAAGAAACTAGGTCACCCTGTAACCCTTGGGTCAGTAGTGAGCATGAACAGCTTATATATCACATTATTCTGAAGTTTCTATTCCAAAAGTTGATAGTAGGAAATCTGGATGGTATAGTGGTGTAACTAGTAGACTAGCTGCCTCACAGTTCCAGGGGACCTAATTTCGTTCCTTATCTCTGATGCTGTCTGTGGGGAATTTGCACAAACTCCCTATTACCATGTTGGTTCCTTCAGCTCTTCCAGTTTCCTGCTAAATCCAAAGAAATTGCAGGTGTAAGTTAATTGTCCTGTCTAAGTTGTCCCTAGTGTGTAGATGAGTGGTATAATCTAGTGAGGAGTTGAGAGGAATGTGAGAGAATATCATGGGTTAGGGTAGAGCTTGTTTAATCAGAATGATTGGCGGTCAACACCAATTCAGTGGGTCAACAGGCCTTTTTCTCTGTTGTATTTGTCTGTGACTCTAGATAATGACAAGCTATTTAAAAAATGACAGCACTTGGTGTAGAAAGTCACTCTGTCCAACGAGCCTAGAATGCTGAAGAAAGTAGGAGTGGGAAAATATTTGTTTATGACAAATTATTATCTTTTATTAGAACGGGAGAGGTAGTTACAGGTCAAATACAAGTCGGTTGGCTTAAATTTTGTGATTGACTACTTAAGTCAAAATTAATTAACAGAAAAATATGGATTTCACATGCTTGTTAAGCAAAACTGTTTTCATTGATTTGTTTGAGATTCTCAATGAAGTCAGAGGAAGGATCTATTAGGACTGTCAGTTACTGTGTATGCATGTTCAATTTTTCTTAATCATTTAATGATCTGTGTTTAAGTACACAGGGCATGATTTCAAAATTTACAGATATCAGCAAACCCTGAAATACAGCGAAGGGCAGTGCACAGTAATAGTTTTCAGGATGGCAACTAGGTGATGATATTGCACCAATGTATCAGATGAGCTTTTGCCACATTCTACCAAAGTGTTTACATTCTGGGAGAATGAGAGACTCAATATTAACTCAAAGGTCCAGGAACAAGGGGAAATCGAAAATTAAAGTACCGAATTTTTCAAAAGATGTGAAAGCTTTGAGAGGATATCTAAGATATTTATTGAAATTGTGCCAAAACTGTAAGACATTAGTTGTGTAGAACAACAGGATATAAACCTAATTGAAGCAGCCTTACTGCTAATCTCTCCTGTTGTGTCTTTTATTAAATCATAGATCTATCAGTCTGTTTCCTTTAATCATTGATACAATTCAATAAAAAACTAACACCCTCACCCTGGTAGTTAGAATTGTCTGAGCATTAATTGCCATTTGTGCTCAGGCAATGGAAGTGTTGTCCAACATCAGTTCTGACATCCCTGGCTCTGAAGTAAGATAATACTTACTTACTATCTTAGATTTCCCCAACTACCTAATAGGTTCTTCCTACTTACCATGTCACTTTTCATTAATGGTTTTAAAGTTTCTTCATAATAAGAAAGATCATGCTTCTTACAACAAATATGTTATGAGCAACTTCATTAAGACAATAAGAGCATAAGACATAGGAGCAGAATTTAGCCATTTGGCCCATTGAGTCAGCTCCATCAATCAATCATGGCTCATCCTCTTTTTCCTCTCCTCAACCCCATTTCCTGGCCTTCCCCTCATAAACCGATGCTGAGTCCAATCAAGAACCTATCATGTTCTCCCTTAAATAAACCCAACAACCTGTCCTCCACAGTTTCATGTAGTAACAAATTTCACAAATTCACCACCCTCTGGCTAAAGAAATTTCTCTGCATCTCTGTTTTAAATGGATGCCCCTCTATTCTGAGGCTGTGCCCTCTTGTCTTAGACTCCCAAACCATGGGAAATGCCTTTTCCACATTGTCTAAGCCTTTTAACATTCAAAGGATTTCAATGAGATCCCCCTCTTCCTTCTAAATTCCAGTGAGTACAGACTCAGAGCCATCAAACGTTTCTTGTATGGTAACCCTTTCATTCCCAAAATCATCCTTGTGAACCTTCTTTGGATCCTCTCCAGTGCCAGCACATCTTTTCTTAGATGAGGAGCCCAAAACTGTTCACAATACTCAAGGTGAGACCTCACCAGTTCCTTATAAAGCCTCAGCATCACATCCCTGTTCCTGTATTCTAGACCTCTTGAAATGAATAATAACATTGCATTTGCCTTCCTCACCACTGACTCAAACTGCGAGTTAACCTTCAGGGTGTACTGCACAAGGACTCCCAAGTCCCTTTGCAGCTCAGATTTTTGGATTTGCTCCTCTTTTAGAAAATAGTCTGACCTTTTGTTTCTACTACCAAAGTGCATGACCGTGCATTTTCCAACATTGTATATCATTTGCCACTTCTTTGTCCATTCTCCTAATTTATCTAAGTCCTTCTGCAGCCTACCTGTTTCATCAATACTACCTGCTCCTCCACCAATCTTCATATCATCTGCAAACTTGGCAACAAAACCATCTCTTCCATTGTCTAAATCATTGATATACAGCATAAAAAGAAGCAGTCTCAACACCACTAGTCACTGGCAGCCAACTAGACAAGGATCCTTTTATTTCCACTCTCTGCCTGCTATCAATCAGCCAATGCTCTAACCATGTTAGTAACTTTCCTGTAAGACTTGATAAGCAGCCACATGTGTGGCACCTTGTCAAAGGGTTTCTGAAAACCCAAATATACAACTATACAGCATCCTTCATCTATCCTACTTGTAAACTCCTTAGAGAATTCCAACAGGTTTGTCAGGCAAGGTTTTCCCTTAAGGAAACCATGCTGACTTCATTCTGTCTTGTCCTGTGTCTCCAAGTATTCCATAACCTCATCCTTAACAATTTTCCCAAACACTGAGGTCAGGCTAACTGGTCTATAATTTCCTTTCTGCTGCTTTCATCCTTAAAGAGTGGAGCGACATTTGCAATTTTCCAGTCCTCTGGCACCATGCCAGGGTCCTATCACCTGCCTGCCCTTCCTGACAGTCTGACTGCAGGCTATCTTTGCTGTTTTACCATCTGTCATATCCCGAGTCCCTTCACTCCGGTTCCTACACCCCCCTACCAAGTTCGTTTAAACCCTTCCCAACAGCTCTAACAAACCTGCCCGCGAGAATAGTGGTCCCCCTTGGGTTCGGGTGCAACCTGTCCCTTTTGTGCAGGTCAAATCTCCCCCAGAAGAGATCCCAATGATTCAAGAACATGAAGCCCTGCCCCCTGCACCAGCTTCTCAGTCACGCATTTATCGTCTTGTTTCTACCCTCAGTGGCGTGTGGCACAGGCAACAATCCAGAAATTACTACCTGGGGGATCCTGCCTCTCACCTTTCTACCTAGCTCTCTAAATTCTCTCTTCAGGGCCTCTTTACTTTTCCTTCCTATGTCATTGGTACCAATATGTACCAAGACATCTGACTGTTCTCCCTCCCTGTCTAAAATGCTGTGGACGCGATCCAAGACATCCCTGCCCCAGGCACCTCTGGGAAGCAACGTACCATTCAGGTGTCCCATTCATGTCCACAGAATCTCCTGTCTGTTTCTCTGACTATTGAGTCCCCTATCACTACTGAACCCTCTTCTCCCTCTTTCACTTCTGCACCATGGACCCCTAGTCAATCATTACTCATGAATGGTTTTGATAGAGTAAGTCATGAGCAATTGTTTCTGTGGCAGAGAGGACAGTAACCAGGGAACACAGATTAATGTAAATGATAAAATGTTGAGCGTGGACATCCAATAAAACGTATACAGGAAATTGTTGTGACTTGGGATGCACTCTTTGAAATGATGGTGGAAGCAAATTCAATGGAGACATTTAAAAGGAAGTCAGATGATTATTTGAAGTGGAAAAATAAGAGTAAAGGAATAGCACTAATTAGATGTTTTATTTAAAGACAAGATGAGTCATAAATTCTCCTTCTGGATTGAATCATTCTAGTGGATGGATTGGCACCAGTATAGCAGCTGAACGCCTGACTAACCACGACTCTGAATGCATGCCCAGGCACTGTATCTTACTCTCTGGGGCAGAGCTGCATGAGAGGAAGTAAACTAAATGACAAACAGCCTGAATATCCTGACAGCCTATACTCAGCGTGGTATTGTCAGTCAGAAGCAAAAGCCTAGGCGTATCTATCTGACAGTGGCCATGCTGACTTATTTCACAGAATCTAGCTATCAGAGACCCAGCACCAAAGCAATGCTATCCCTGCACATAGAGATGGCACCCCCCAATGGTAATGGTAAGCTGCAGTCTGGGACTTGGTCCCTTCTCCTCACTGGCATGCTTCAATGCTGACTAGAGAGAATCTCCGAGTTAACCAGTACAAAAAGTGGCATCCGCTCCGGAATTCAAAGCGAGTGTTCCTGGGTTCGAATCCGGCTGGCTCCTTTCCAGCCATGCTGGGTTGAGTGTCGAACTAACACAAAAAAACAGGCAAATGCTAAGAAAACGACAGTGGTTGCTGCCTGAGGCGCCAGAAGGCACGAGAAGAACAACTTCAAAAAGTACAAAGGGTTAAGCTGTTCCTTGCCTGCTTACTCATACATTCACCTGGGCTTTCATTCTCATTCCTTGTTTTCTGGCATGCCATTCTGCATTAATAAATGGCCAAATTCTCCTAAATGTTTTCACTAATTGTTTACAGCCTGTTAGCAAATAAATTGGACATTAAGCAAGTGTTGCTCATACGATGCTATGTGTGTCTGCTGCAAAAAAAATTCAATGCGTCTGTGCATACATGTACATGTGTACATGACATTATGTTGATTAACAATATTGTCGTTGGTAGCACATGTTAATCAATAAACAGCAAGTCCCCAAATGCAGGTACTGGTCTTATGTTCTCAATCTATTTCACAGAAAAAAGATTGCTAGTGAGTTCTACACCAATTTAAACTGATTTTGACAATGCACTGCATGATAAGTGAGTACAGGTCAGTTAAATTTCCAGTCTGTTGATTTTTGAAGTTTATACCTTGGACTGTTTATTGTTGCAAAGTATAAATACCACGTGACTCTACTCTCCAATGGGATCATAGTTTGTCTCTGCATCTAGATACACTCTCCTACTAATCTTTTTTTTTAATCTGTACCTCTTTACACTTACTTTGATGAGTCCATTCCTTACAGAACAAACAATAACAAAAATTATCAATATAGAAATTCTGCATAAGTAAAGGACACCCATTTTAAATAAAGCTCATGTATTGATTGCTTTTGAAGTCTTCCAGATCTTCTTACAAGTTTTGATATCATATTAACCATTCAACTGGCTTGGATTTACACTATAAGATATTCCTTCTTCTTTGTCAGGCTTGCTCGAATTTCATAGTTCATTTCTAGAAATGATTAAATGGTTCAACTCTCACATCATCTCTGGCTCAGATCACTTGCTCCATATTAACATTTTGATCATTATTTGTTTTGGCAAACCACTGCTAGATCTGTTACCTACCACTTGTATAAGTTTGTCCTGGTGACGAGGCTGGGAAAATTAATGCAGTTGTTCATGAAACAGTATTTCTCTGGTAAGTGTCATAGCAACATCTCTGACTCAATCACTTCTGTTCTTGAAACCAAATTTGGCAATATTTTAAAATTTTGTTCAATTAAACTACATTTGGTGGAACAAAGTTCAAGCATATTATCAATCTGCATCTCATCGACAGTTTTGCAGTAGGTACCTCATGGTACTCTCAAGAGTTGTCCTGATCTTAATGGAGCACTGACCAAGCAATGTCTTACGCTGATATAAATATCCTTACTTGAATCCTTCTTTAGCTATTTTGATTATTCTGTCTTGTGCTCCATCTTAATGATATGAAGAAACAAGATGTTTGAATGCATTCAATTTCATAAAATTTTAAGGGTGTTTCGAAGCTGTGAGATCATAAGAAAAAGACTCCACCAGTAAGCAATGATGTTCAATTATTATGTCAGTACTCATACACAAACTCAATTTTTTCTTTATTTGACTTCATTTTGACTCACTAGCAGATCAGCACCAGGGAACAGTCATCTTTTATACACAAAAGTCTGCGATACCATTCCTTGTATACTGAAGTGTGAAAAGATTTGGTAGTGCATGACCATGACTATAAAAGAGTTCTTTTTTACCAGAATTTTGGCAATACCTGCATTTGGCTATCAATGATTTGAGGTCATTGTCCAAATGACGCCGGTAAGCAATATTACTTGCAGCCGCATCATGCTTACATGTGTTCAGTGTGAAGTTTGACCAAGCTGCCTCCCTAGAGTATTGGATATTACCACTCAATATCTGAACCTGATGCACCTCTGCTCACATGACAATCCATTGCAGTGATTACATTCTGTACCTCCTGTCAACACGGACCTTTCTCCAACATTGGGACTCTCTGGGTTTGACTGTGATTTCAGACAGTTACTGGAAAATCCTCAAGATTTCCAACATTAACATTCTCAGATGGTAGACATGACTGAGTATTTACAATGACAATTCACTTGAGATTCTTGTCCTCGGTGTTATTGAAGGATTTCCTCATCTTCATAGTCTTGACTTCATCACACTAAGTTTCATTGCTTTGGGGCTTAATATTCCTAATTGTGACTTGTGATCTGTTGTTGGCATAAAGGATTTCTCCAGTAAACAGAGACAGAATTTTTTGATTCCAAACTCAATTAAAAGTGCTTCTTTCTCAAGTTGTGCATGATTTATCTTGTACCTTATGAGGGAATAAGAACAATATGGGTACCTTCTGCCGATCCAAAGAGATATTCATACACCTACCTCATAATAAGCATCACATGCCAATTTCAACAACACAGAAGGTCATAGTGAAAAAAGAACTTCACTTGCTAACACTGGCTTGAACTTTCCTTGCTCCTGGCTCCACCTTCGTTTTGCATCTGTGTTGGTGTGAGCACTCTCATAAGATCAGGAATGATCAGAGCTCCTGTTGTGTGATTTGATGGCATCCCAGGGCAGGTACTCAAGATGTGCATGGTGCAACTGGCAGGTGTGTTTACAGACATTTTTAATCTCTCCCTCTCCCAGTGTAGTGCTCTCTTGCTTCAAAACATCCACCATTGTTCCGGTACCTAAAAACGCCAAGGTAACATGTCTGAATGACTGGCGTCCTGTCGCACTCGCCTCAATAACAAGCAGCTGCTTTGAGAGGCTGGCCAAGGACTACATCTGCAACTTGCTACCACCCACAATGGACCCCTTACAATTTGCCTACCGACACAACCGATTGACAGATGACGCAATAGCAACGGCTCTGCACACTGCCCTTATACATCTGGAGAAAAAGGATTCTTATATGAGAATGCTGGTCTTGGACTACAGGTCAGCACTCAACACCATAATTCCCTCCAGACTTGACAAGAATCTCAGAGACCTCGGCCTTCACACTACCTTGTGCAGCTGGATCCTGGACTTCCTATCAGATCACCGGCAGGTGGTAGGAGTGGGCTTCCTCACTCTGCCCCTCTGACCCTCAACACAGGAGCCCCCCCAGAGCTGTGTCCTAAGCCCCTTCCTTTACACTCTGTATACACATGACTGTGACACCACTCACAGCTCCAACCTGCTAGTTAAATTTACTACATTGATTGGCCTTATCTCAAATAATAATGAGGCAGCTTACAGAGAAGTCATCAACCTGACACAGTGGTGTCAAGAAAACAAGCTCTCCCTCAATGTCGTGAAAACAAAGGAGCTGGTTCTGGACTACAGGAGGAATGAAGACAGGCTAACCCCTACTGACATCAATGGATCTGGGGTTGAAAGGGTGAACAGCTTCAAGTTCTTTGGCATTAACATCACTGAGGATCTCAAGTGGTCTGTAGATACCGGGTGTGTGGTGAAAAAAGCACAACAATGCCTCTTTCACCTCAGATGGTTGAGGAAGTTTGGCATGACACCCCAAATCCTAAGGACTTTCTGCAGGGGCACAATTGAGAACATTCTGACTGGCTGCATCACTGCCTGGTATGGGAACTGTACCTCCCTTAATCGCAGGACTCTGCAGAGAGTGGTGCAGGCAGCCCAACACAACTGTAGATGTGAATTTCCCATGATTCAGGGCATTTACAGAGACAGGTGCATAAAAAGGGCCTGAAGGATCATTGGGGACCTGAGTCACCCCAATCACAAACTGTTCCAGCTGCTACCATCCGGGAAACTGTACCACAGCATTAGAGCCAGGACCAACAGGTTCTGGGACAGCTTCTTCCACCAGGCCATCAGGCTGATTAATTCACGCTGATAGAACTGTATTTCCATGTTTTATTGACTGTCCTTTTGTGCATACTATTTATTACATATTACTATAAATTGCACATTGCACATTTAGATGGAGACATAATGTAAAGGTTTTTACTCCTCAGGTATGTAAAGGATGTAAGTAATAAAGTCAATTCAATTCAAAGACATGTTTCCTTTGCTTTGACTTCACATGGTACTCATGAAGTCTCCTGACAATCAACAGATCAATTATAACACAAACAATGATCCACTCATCGAAGTATTTTAACCAAGGTGACTAGAAAACCTTTGATCAAGACATGATTCCTTTGGAAAACCTAATATATGAGAAGAATCCTTATATCAAGGTTAAAGGATAGTGTGTGTTGCTGGTTAGCATTGTTGACATTTAATTCTATGTAGCTACAAAAGAGGTGCACAACTATGATTACTTATGACTGTGATAAAACTATGTACTTTTCCAAAGTGGGTGGCAGATATTGTTCATCATCTTCAGCCTTGTATTTGCCACACTGATCTAACTGTCTTAGACATGTACACGTTTTGCCCTGCATGGGCTGTGAGACATAAGCGTGTGTTCTGCTATATTGGTGAGCCTCAAAAAGTGGAATGAACCACAGAAGTTAGAATTGAGTCCTGACTGGTCAGCTGATATGGAAATTGGAGAAATATGACAGTTTCAATGGCCGTTACATTTGACATTGTGTTCCCTGACAACTGCATGAATGAACTGATTGATTCTTTGGATCACTACAGTAATGTCCTTGAAGCTTAAGTCCCAGCATTGACTAACATAATTATCTGGTCTAATGGCTTTTGAGAGTTTATTAAAATGACTGCTTGATTGCCAGTGAGTAGAGCACATCTCTCCTTGTTTCTATAGGTAGTGTGGTCATTGCTGGGTACATGCTACTGTCACGTTAATCGTGAAGTTGGTGTTTTGACTGCAATGTATTCAGCACTGTGTTTCAGACACATTGTTATATCAGCTATCAAACTAATTCATCAATCTCTAGTCAATGCATTTAGCAACAGCCATGTCCCAAGCATACACCAGCCTGCCACACACTGAGCTTTGAGTGTAAAACAAAGTAAAGTGTATTTGCTTCATTCTTACAGAAGGACAGAACTTCATACCACATCATAAGTCAGGAAAACAATGCGGAGTTTGGGTCCGGAATGACAATGGCGGATATTTTGCTTCACCAAATTACCCAAATGCCTACCCTCCCAACAGAGAATGCATCTACATTCTGGAAGGTAATGCAATTTCCACTTGCTCGAAGCCTGGCGTCAGTGCCCTACAAAGATGTTTTCACAGTATATAAGGGATTAACTACAGTATTTAGTTGAAGAGTGACTCCGTATAATTTGTTACAACTGCTAAACTGTAATTGGTATTTTCCACTCTTGTTCAAAATGTTCCAGAAAATGACAAGATTACTTAGTTCACTGATAACCTTGATATCTGAGGTAATCCTAGCCTTGTCAGAACTACATACGTTTATTAGCATTTTGTTGTATCTGCAGCGGCCCCTCGTCAAAGAATTGAACTCACGTTCGATGAGCCCTATAGCATTGAACCTTCCTGGGACTGTCGATTTGACAACTTGGAAGTCAGGGATGGACCATTTGGATTCTCTCATCTCATAAACCATTACTGTGGTCAGCAAGCTCCATCACTCATTAAATCATCTGGAAGATTCTTATGGGTAAAATTTACCTCAGATGAAGAATTAGAAGGCTTTGGATTTCGAGCCAAATACACTTTTGTACCAGGTAACTAATTTACCACAATGTGCACTGTGGTCTGAGTAAATATGTATAATATCATTGAATGACACATTTGGTTAAACGTATATCATTATGCACGTCTGAGAAAGACCTTAAGTAACCAGATACACCTTTTGGAGCTCTCTGTGTTTTCCATATGTAACTTCTACAAAACTGTATATATATAAACATATAATAAACTTCACATGGCTTATGCCTGACACAAGTGATGAGGATGCGATAGAGAGAAAAATCTTTTGAAATATTCTTGAATACGTCAGGTTTCTGTATCATCGTAGAAGTTGGGCAAATCTAAAATCTTCAGTAGGGGTGGTGAACCTTTCTGAGAGTATGTGCCCAAATTGGTATTAATTTTCTAAAAAAGTTCTCTTGTGCACCATGGTAACAGGCTGGGTACACCTTATCTGAAATTCCCAAATCTGAAAAGATCTGAAATCCAATTTTTTTTTGAGTGCCGACAAATGGAAAATGCCACAAGGCGCTGGTTGGGTTCCCAGGCGATGTACTAGTCTCTGGGCATCACAGACAGTTCTGCGAAGCCGCTTCACATACGTAATGAACAGAAGTTAATGATTTTTTAAAAAAAAAACACTGCATAAAGTGAGAAATTAAGATCTCAGTCGTCTTTCGAAAGAATGGATTTGTCAGCATTGGAGTGAACACATGCTGCTTAATGGTATGCTGTTTATGAAACAAGCAAATAACTATCACTACAAACTGAAAATGGAAGGCAATTGTGAATGTTCGGCATACAGCTTGTAGAAATTTCAGAAAAGGCACGACATTGAATTTTTAAAGATATTAAGGATTTTGAAGATAATCAAAAGATAAAGCATCTGCTGATCACTAAGTATTAATAAATTTATGAAGATCGTCACTGATGAAAATCTAACACCAGAGCAAGTCTACAATGCCAATTGTTTTATACCTTACATAAACACCCAAAAAAAGGCAAAATATAACTACAGAGTACTGTAACCTTTTAAACAAATCATGGCATCATAGGTGGAGACTGAAAGCCTGCTGTTCTTTGTTGTTGATCAACAACTGATTCAGGTATTCTCTCCCGATGCTGCAGAGCTGCCCCTGCACACATTTATTTTCATTTTATTAATGGTATGTAATAACTTGACTGTTAAGTACACACGTGTGTTGAACAAGTGTAAGATAAATATTGCTTACTGCTAGCACGTAAATTCAGAGTTGGAAATAATGGCAATCTCAGGCTATCCCGTTATGTATTCTAAAATCCAAAAATGCAAAACACTTCTGGCCCCAAGCATTTAGGATAAGGGGTACTCAACCTGTAACAATAATTATAGACTTTTTATAAGGAAAAAGGATGAGTCCTGTTGCATGTTTGCATGTATTTATTGTTTTACTATAAATAAAAATATAATAGAGACAGATTGAAATAAATGAAGTATTTTAGAAAACATTAAAAAAGTATTAATATATAATCTATAACATCAGTAATGTGAATGTGAAACTATCAGCTTTGGTGCATATTCATGAAAGATCAGGGAAAGAAACATAAACACTCATTACTCTCAATGAGACTTTTGTTGGTGAACTAATGATGACAAATGTTTTATATCTGGTGTATATTTGGTTGTTTTGAGAGTTGCACACTAGTTTCATCAGTAAGTCTACTCCTATAATTTAATTTGACCTAGTTTATGATTGAAACTAATGACTCATGGAAATATGTTGATGAAAATACTGGTAACATTGCCATTGCAAAAGAAATGGAAGTGCTAAACTACCTGCAGTATTTACCATGATTATCACTGAATAACTAGCATTCACTCACAAATGACAAAAGGAGAGCATACAAGCAGAGTGAAGTCAATGCCAACTAGCCCAACTGTTTACAATCCAAATACTGACGTGTACACCAGGTCTGTGAGGATTTCATAACATGTCATGTCACATGTTCTTGCAATAGTCTAGCTTGTGCCAAACCAGCTCGAGATATTTCCTGTGAAAACATCTCACTGCTGTCAAAAAAAACATTCACTTCTTCATTTGGGAGTAAAGATAATCATTATGTATTATTTTTTATGGGTGGAGCTTATAGAATTCAGGGCCTGCACGCCAATATATTTCTTGTGCGTGCCATAGGTTTGCCACCACTGAAGACCAGAAATGACAAGACTTGGCCTCATACTCAAGCACAGGAGAAATAAGGAGCAGGGCATACTGATTGTTAAGTGTAAGCTTTGTAACTATTAAGACAGGAACAAATCGAGGCTGGAGCTCACATACCCAACTCAGGAATTCAGGTGTTTATCAGACTTAAGTAGAAGAGATGGAGATAAGTGATACTGGTGAAAGTGACAAAGAGGGTGAAGCATTCCTCTATGAGAACAGGAGAGCGTATTTATTCTGACTGAAGAATGAGAAATCCACAACAGCGGATTTCTGATGGCAAACAACACAAACGTTTTTTAGCTCAATGACATGATTGTAGACGATAGAATTCTAGTAAACTGGCACCATGGGTGGCTGCAGAAATTCATAACCAGTAGCTAAAGGGCAGGTGAGACCACTGATCATACTACCGTTGTGCTGAAGAATTTGCCTTTTCACTGTCATTTTCACCTGCATTGACTACTGCAAGGCAAATTTGTGTCCCCTTTTACAGCAAACAAGTCTAGCTAATTAAATGCACAAGACCGATAGTTTAAGCACACATATAAACTCACCACATTGACAGACGTTATTTCCAGACACGCTAAAGGATTTCAGCTGTGGTGAAGTGTTAATGATGTGAGTGATTTTGGTGCAAATGAGAGGTCTCATAGTTACTAATATGCTGGAGATCGTCCATGATGAGTATGCCACTTCACAGCAGTGAGGGAGTCCAACTTCAAGAAGAAATGGTACTTAGCACGTGTAAGACCAGACCCAAGCCTGCAAGCCAGAGGTTTGCAGTAGGTCCCCAATTAGGTTCTTAATTTGAAGGGGGGTGGGGGAGAAGCCACAAAAGAGAGACCTAGAGTTATAAGACTCATTGAGAGATATAGCCCTTCAGCCCAACAAGTGCATGTCAGCCAGGGTGCTCACCCAGCTAGTCCCAATTTCCTGTGTTTGGCCGATGTCAGTCTAAGCCCCACCCCTCCACCTACCTGCTCAAGTGCTTCTTAAGTAACACTCTTGTACCTGCCTCGACCGCTGCTTCTGGCAGCTCGTTCCAGATACTCGCTAACCTCTGCATGGAAAGGTTGACCCTTAGGTCCCTTTTAAATCTTTCCCCCCTTCAACCTAAATTGATGCCACTTGGTTTTGGACTCTCCTCGCCTGCGGAAGACATTGTTGCTATCTCTTTTACCCACACCTCTCATAATTTTAAACATTTCTCTAAGGTCATCCCCTCATTCTCCTATGTTCCAAGGAATAAAGATCTAGCCTCTCTTAATATCATCCTTGTAGGTCTTTTCTGTTTCTTCAGTCTAACCACTTCCTTCCTATAAAAGGGTGACTAATACTGAACTTAGGATTCCAAGTGCAGCTTCACCTTCGGCTTCTACAACTGCAACATAATGTCTCAGCTCCTAAACTCAGTGTCCTGACAGGCACTCTGACTTGTCCATAATTAAGCTGATTAAAGAGATATAAAACCTAAATAGCATAGATACCATATTAGTGAGAAATACGGTAATTTTAATATTAAAGTTAATGATCAGCCTAGCTGTATGAACATTGATCCAGCTAGTGACACTTCAGTTACTGGTAGTCAGACGTACATCAATGATGTCAGCAAAATTCTATTCATCAAAAGCAGGCTAAATCTGGAGATGTTTTCTGGCAAAAGATTAAAACACTGTCAAATGTGATGTGCAGCTCCTCATAATTGTCAAAGGTACCAATTATATTCTTGTCATCATCTTATAAATCTCCTTCACCTCTATGGCTACATTTTGTTGAAGTGTAGAATCCCAGCCATTCCAGCCCCCAGATGGAGTGTATGCACCAGCAATAAAACAAAACTAGAATCATGCAGATGATGGAAATGTGAAATAAAAACAGAAAATGCTGAAATTCTCAGCAGCCTAGGCAGCATGGTGAGAAGAGAAACAGATGTTGCCAAAATGTTCAAAATTAAAGATGCTTTCAGATCCAGAAACAGGAAAGAGCAAAAACAAGAGGGGGAAAAAGGATGCTCCATGATCTAGTGAAATGCAGGAGATTTTAAGTGATAAAAGGGGTGATAGTACAAGATGAATTAGTGTAGTAAAGAGATTAGTGGATAATAAAGAGTTATTCTTTTCTGGATGTATCAACCACCAACAATGATGTCAAGTAACTCGTTCCAGCAAAAGAGAAGGAGCTCTTAGTTGTTCCTTCCATGATGCAATCTAACCTGAAGGGGAGCCTGTGCTTTCGCAATATTGCAACAGGGATTTGTGGAGAAGGGAGATATCTTAGAGGAATCTTTCTCAAGATGAAGTGATGTAACTGAATCATGAGTGCAGAGCACCAATAACAATCAAGTGTATTGCTGAGACCGGGATGATCACACGTCTTTTTTATGTGGTTCCAGCCCATCCATTCAAGCAAGAAGTAAGTATTGTTTTGCAATGCTGACTTGATGGAGGAGAATCTTTTGAGAGATAATGAGCAAGTTACTTGTTAAGTTTACCCCTTATGAAATCTGCTGTTATAGATTAAGCATTGGGTTGCTTAATCAAAAATAACCCCAAAATGTTACTGGAAGAATACATATTAATATTCTATATCATGGCACCCTAATCCAAATGTTGACCAATTATCCCTGTATCCAATTCTGTTCCCAAGAAACCAGAATATCAATGTCCCAGAAATGTGGTGATTGGTCTTTTAGAACCATGACCACTTCCCTTCTTTAGATATTGCCTTCTGCTGAGTTTCTGTAGCACTTTGTGTGTGTTGCTCTAGATTTCCAGCAACTGCAGAATCGCTTATGTTTATGATTTCTTGCTCCATTGCAAAGTCTCTTTAAGGTATGCATCAAGAAGATTGAATCTTCTATTTGATAGGAATTCAGCAAGTACCTCTCACTCTGCTGCCCCTCTGTAATCTCTGCTGCTATCACCTGCCATTTTGTACCCCTTCCCTTCCCTCGACCTTCCTATTTTGACTTCCACCCCCTTCATTTCTAGTCCAGATGTGAGTCTCGGCACAAAACATGAACAGTTTATTCCTTTCCATAGGTCACTTGCTGAGTTCCTTCAACATTTTGTGTGTGTTGCTCTATCATATTGCTTAGTGTCATGTTCCTTCAAACAAAATAAAGCAAAATATTTTAAATCTGAATGTTAGTTGTAAGGTGACAAAACAATCAAATGGTCCTATTTTTTCAGATCCTGACTTTATCTATCTTGGTGGAATCCTGAATCCTATTCCAGGTATGATAACCCTTACATGTTCAAATTGACTCCTTAACATGAGCCTAATTGAATAAAATCTCAATGTTTTCTTTTTTTTCCTAATCACTCTTACCAATCTGTCTCTCCAGATTGCCAGTTTCAGTTATCAGGGTCCGATGGGATCATATACTCCAGTCAAGTGGAAAAGGAGGGGAAAATAAAACCAGGAGAAGCCATTGACTGCATCTGGACAATTAGAGCCCCTGCAAAATCTAAAGTATGTTACACTTCCACTTTACACAGGGCAATGTTCAATGAGAGACTTGTATGCTAGAGCATTTGGTATAAGATGTTTAGACCAAAAATATCATAGCAATTTTTGCCCAGGCTAGTTCAAAATGAAGAGGATACTGTTTATGAGTATATTTGTTAGTCTTGTTATAAGTATGGAGTGGCATAGATTATACTGAAATCATTGCTGAGTTATCCACATTGTTTCGAGTTCTGCAATAAATTCAAATCTCTAAGGATTGAAAGTCGATAGCAAGGAAGCTTAACTTACTCTGATTGATCTTCCTTGGAAATGATTTTAAACTATGCTCACAAATGGCACATTAAGAAAATCCAAAGAAGCTTCCGCTGTTAATACCAGAAAAAATATCAAAGATAGAAAAACATTTGTAGATCTCTCTCACTTGCACACTTATTAAAATAATAAATGCTAACAGGAAAATTACATTCTGAAAGTAATGTTTCCTTCAGTTTACGCTATTAATTGGTGCATAATTTAGTTTTATGGGTTGTTCTACAATTTTATATTGTGACTATGGGATTGTAGCAATCCACGCACTATACCACTGTTCTTCTTAAGAATCAATTGAAATTAATCTCAATCTATTATTAAAAGTTTTTCTTCAGTTTAAATGCAATATTGGAAGTAGTGTATTAGTGCATTTTCTCTAGTACTTTCCAGACTGATTTGCTTTAGTGAAAATATGTGAGAAAATTAGTTAATTTCACAGCTCAAAATATAGCTATGCAGTTTACTTTGATTATCAAGAAATTTCATCAAATGTGATGTAATAGGCTAATATTTAATATTAAAATATCTATAGCCTCAGTGTAATGAATACCAATATCATCCCAACATATTACAGCCTGAAACCTATTACAGAAAAATGATATTACATAAATAGCATAAAGAACAATGCTGCCAGAGAGAAAAAATTCTACCTGGCTAATATACATTTGCAACCATACATTGATATAATTTTGAAAAGATTGCTTACTCTACTAAAAGTCATTTGTTTTCATTACTGATTAATAGGAATTGTCCCTGAGGCAGGGAAATTGGAATTTGCAAGTCAACTGTCATTTGACCTCCAACCACTATTTAAAAATTATATTCAATCATTCTACTTTCTTATTTGGCAGGTAGCCATTTGATATTTTCTTCAAGTATGCTTGTCATGTCCTGCAGAATAATACAATCAGTACCAAAGTTTCTAGTTTGAACAACTAATTATACCTTGGGCAGTATAGTAACTTACATGAATTACTTTAATTGTCATTGACGTCGAAAGCTCTGCTGTTTCTAAGTATGATAAACAATTTACTCCATCATGCATGATAGATACAATTCATTACTCGGTGGCACTGGGATCCCATGAGACTAAGCTAGTTCATTTAGATTTAGTATTGAACGATTAAGTTTATCCATAAGTCAACATTGATTACTGGAATTTGTCTTATGCAGATTAGCATTAGATAAGACTTAGAGGCTAACACTAAGAAACGTTTTCAATTAATGCTGGAAGAGATAATTAAAATACGACTAAACTATTCCTTGTAATCAACAGACATGTTACAGAATATAAATGCGTTTTCTAAAAGTTTCATTAAGGTTTCTTCATGTTTTGCTTCACTGGAAAATATATCTACATATAAGATAATCAAGTGCATATAATAGTGTATATTATATGTAATGTGAGACTATTCCGTAGTCTTACATAAAAAGGCCATTTAATACTATATATATTTAACATTAGTGTTCAAACTTCTTTTATACAAAATATCAAAAATAAATATTATTGTGTACTGATAGTTATATTGCCAAACCTTTAAATGAATGGGTAAGTATCTTCCTTTAACGCAAATGCTTTTAATTCTGTGTCACAAGGGAACTGAAAAGAATGTAACCACAGTGGCATCACAGATTTCTATACAAATGGTCTCCCTTTAATGTCAATATACAATATAGACTGTACACCCAATATTAAAAGAACAGGAAGGATGTAGATACAATTGAAAGAGTGCAGAAGAGATTTACAAGGATGTTGCCTGAATTGGAGAGTGTGCCTTATAATAATAGGTTGCAAACTTGGCCTTTTCTCCTTGGAGCAATGGATGATGAGAGGTGACCTAATAGAGGTATATAAGGTGATGAGAGGCATTGATTGTGTAGATAGCCAGAGGCTTTTCCCCAGGGCTGAAATGGCTAACACGAGGGGGCATAGTTTTAAGGTGCTTGGAAGTAGGTACAGGGGGGATGTCGGAGGTAAGTTTTCCACACCCTGTGGTGGGTGCGTGGAATGCACTGCCAGCGAAGGTGGTAGAGGTGGATACAATCGGCTCTTTTAAGAGGCTATTAGATAGGTGTATGTAGAGCTTAGAAAAATGGAGGGCTTTGTGGTAGGGAAATTCTAGGTAGTTTCTAGAATAGGTTACATGGTCAGCACAACGTTGTCGGCCGAAGGACCTGTAAAGTGCTGTAGATTTCTATGTAACTCAACTACCTTAATATTGCAAAGCTACACAGGATAATCTATGTTGATAAATTATATTTTGTCAGCTTTATTTTCCTATACCAATGTTGGATTGTGGTAATAGTTTCTGTGGCACACAACCAACAGTGCAGAGACACTGGTCTAGAAATTAGATTGGCACTAAAAGGAATGTCTTAAGTAATATTGTGGAGAGATGGGAACAGCAATTGCCCTAGTTTTATAGGAGATACCCCTGCTGTAAAATTTTGCTGTGGATGAGGCTTAAAGTATTTTGTGATTTAGAATACCATCTGATGCAGAACATGCTCTGCACCCTTCCTTTTGTTACTCAGTGAAGGATATTAGATGGGCTCCAGGTTGAGTGTATAAGAGGTTTGTACCAGTGTTGGATGTCAGAACAGGATGGAGAGATGAGTTGAGGTTGAGGTTGAGCTCCAGGTGACCAGGAAGTTGGTCAGTTAGGCAATTATTGATGGAGGTCAGGCAAAAGGGGTTGATCAAACAGAGAAATCCGGCTGTGATGTAATTTGGTTAAAGAGATGAGCTGCAATCTTTAAGACATCAGCAGAAAGTTGGGGGTGAGGGGGAGATGCCATCACCTGGAAGCTATCTTGCACTCTTTAACAGTGGACTAGGCAAAATTGGAACCTTCTAACCAATTCAAGACGGGTCTCAATTACCCATTTCAGTCTGCCTTGATGTGAAGTGGTTCCATTACACTCAAATTGTACTACTAGTGGTATAGTAGCTCAGTTAGCTGGACTGCTAAGCAATAGCACCAGAGGCCCAAGTTCAATTCAGTGCTGCCTAAATGGAGTCCACGTGCTCTACCTGTGACTGCATGGATATACCTCAGCTGCTTTCTCTTTCCTCCCGTACCAGAAAGATGTGTGGGTTGGTGTGTTAATTGGCCACTGTAAAATGTGTAGGTGAATGCTCTGTGTGTGAGTCTGAGGAGGGAGATGAAGAGAGTGTGAGGAGATTAAAACCTAAGCTTAACATAGGATCAGTGGAAATGAGTGGTTTCTAATATGTGTGCACTCAGAGGGCAGAGGAGCTGATTCCCTTACGACTCCATGACCAACGTTGTCACCAAGTTTTCTGTAAGTCTCTCTGCATACAGACATCAAGCATACAGATGCTCTTCACCCTTTCTCAAAGTGTGCAGCCAATGCATGAGGTAGCTTCCTGCATTCAATGATAGGCATTCTCAAACATTCCAAGCATGTAATAAACAAAAACTTTATATTTCAATCTTAGAAAAAGTCCACCACTTGACAATGAAATAGTTCTCAGGCTCAGTGTTCAGTATATACTTAGTCTTTATATCTGTCCATTTCTGTGTATGTCAGTGAATAAGTTGGTTTAATGTGGGAGACTGATGGCTTACTGGCACAGGAGGGATTATTCCCCAGACACAGACTAAAAGAAGCATTGTGTTTGATCTGAGAGATACCAGTTTGATCATGGATCTCCAGGTCTAATATGCCCATGTTGATACACGTGAAATCTAAAATTTAAAATGTCTAAAAATTCACTCAAAATCAAAAATACCGTGGATTCTGCTTAATAGGGACACAGTGGGGCGAGTAGATTTTGGCCCAATTAAGCGGCTGCCCCAATTAGCTGAAGCTTCATGGAAATAGTTAAAAAGGTATAAAAGAAGACAAACTACTGTTTAACAAATTATGTATTTAAATGAAATAGAGAATAAATTGGAACATTACCAGAATTATGACAGTACTATAAAACAGTATATTAGTTCCAAATAATTATCGACAGAGGATTCGTTCAACCTTTGCTGAGAATTCTTTTGATTGGCTGTAAATGTAGAAAATCAGTGCAGAACCTTGTGCAGGTAGTGGACTGCCTTCAAGCAGTGCTTTCGATAACTGCATTCTCCAAATCTTTATTTTAATTGTAACATTCAAAATGATTGTCGATACCTTCATGTTCCCCATAGTTCCTAACTGGTTGAAGTAGTGAAATTGTTTCATTTTAACTCCCTGGTATCTCCAAGCCTGAATGTTTGAAACCACAGTGAGCAAAACAGTTCTGAATTGTCTTACTGTTTATTGCTCACCAGCTATCGGTGACAAAAATCATGGATATTTCAAGACCAACACAAAAACTGTTCACTGTAAGCACAGTGTAAAGGCCACACAAGTGCACATGACTGACGCAAGTTGGAAAATGTTCAGCAAGAGTCTCCTCCCCAATTAAGCAGCATAGTGTCCCAAATAAACATTTTCTCAATTAGTTTTTGTTCTTTAAGAGCTGACCTAAATAAGCAGCTGTTCTGGTTAACCAATGGCCTAATTAACTGGAATCCACTGTACTTATTAATGGTTAACCATTGGAGAAGTGTTATCATCAGCCTCCTCGATACACGGTTGCGAGGGTCCTGCTGTTTGCTGACTCTTTCTTTAGCTGTGAACAATATAGCTTGAACAATATACAACAATATAGCTTGAAAGAACAGCAAAGAGAAAAATCTGTTACTGAAATTCAACATCTTTCTGTTGGCAGATTTATTTACGTTTTATCGACTATCAAATGCACCACTCCAACGAATGCAAGAGAAATTTTGTCGCTGTGTACGATGGGAGCAGTGCCATTGAAAACTTAAAGGCCAAGTTCTGTAGCACTGTAGCCAATGACGTAATGCTGCAAACTGGGGTGGGCGTAGTCCGCATGTGGGCCGACGAGGGCAGTAGGCGCAGCAGATTCCGAATGCTCTTTACTTCATTTGTGGACCGTAAGTGAATGCAGCCTGCTGATGTTAGTACGATTTAGTTTCTTGCGAGATTCTCACACAACAGATTGTCTCAGGTGGTAATGTTTTGTACAAAATATCAACCTCATTCTACTATGGCAGCAGAATTTTAATATCAATATCAAAAATGCAAGATTGGAAATTATGCAGTGCAATACTTGCATGATTGGGTGTAACGTGATTCCCCAGCCTTCTCAAACCAGAAGCAGTCAAGTGAATGCAAAAATATCTATTAAACCACATTTATAAATATTTTCAGTGATATTTATAGAGTTATATCATCTCTTCCAGATTTAGATTAGGTATATAAAAATGCATACTACAATAGGGTTTTTTCATTACCAATAAAGAGCACATCTGAGCCCATAAACCCTTTCATGTTATGTTCATGTCTCGGTGTATTTTACAACATACCTGTAGACACTAATGTTGTAAATTATTCATGCATGAAGATAAACTTGTACTTTTAACTCTGTCAACTTAACACCTGCAGAGTAATCAACAATTCCAGATAGTCTTGACACACTTTCTGTCCCAGTATTCTAAAAAAGCAATTGATTCACATAAATTCCTGAAAAGATCACCATGAAAAATTGGATCTCAAGGTACAAAATATTCTGCATCATAACACGCTTTAATGGTACATCACTCCATTATAGTTTTGCTATTTTCTGATTCATTTCCCCTATTTAAGAATGCTGTTAACTGAAGTGTTGTGAGGGAGATTCGGTTAATGAATCTCCCTCTCAGTGAATAATGAAGCCACGACCAGTTTACCTAAATGGGACATAAAAGACACGACCTTTTCAAAGTGTCCATTTACTGTGTTTACTTGTTCATGGTTAAATGGCCATACATAATACTATGCCACATCGCTTGTATAAGATTCTAAAAGGCAGTTGCTGTGCTATAATTTATAGTGACACTAACCTTTGTTTCACAGCTCCCTGCCAAGACAACACATTTTTTTGCCACAGCAACATGTGCATCAATAATTCGTTGGTTTGTAATGGAGTCCAGAACTGCGTGTACCCATGGGATGAAAATCATTGCAAAGGTAACATTGTTTCTCTTGCATTGTAAGAGCATTTGTAAAGAAAAATAGTCTTCCTTTCATCAGACTTGACAAAGGCCATTTCTCGCCGACAGTTGTATTTATGGATTAAATCAGTTTATTTATTTCATTCAAAGATTCCATTAAGCACTGGTTTGCCAGGCCTAACAGATCTTAACCAGTTTTGACACTTCCACAGCCATTATATAGAAGTCTGATTTAATAGCTCATTTCATTCCCTAATAAAATCTGAAAAGTTCAGTTCAGTTACAAAATGGTGGTCTGTCACCAACTAAAAATGGACAGGACATTTGGCTTACTTAGAATGTGATATAAAATTTGTTAAATAATATTCTACTCTTGCAAGTTGAAACCTATGTCGCTCCTCTTCTGAGATAGCCAATAGTGGTGTAACTGCTGATGTTAAGAGTTAACCATGAAGATATTTAGCTTTTCCTTGTTCTTTGTCATTGTTGGTCAATTAATAACATTGGTCTATCTATACAGTCAACATTTTGTTCCTTCTTGTTGTCACAAATATGAAGTTACAAAGGTATCACCAACACGGAGTTTGTGGGGTCAGAGGAGGTATATATGAGCTGGAGGAGGGGTGGAAGGAGCGCATTCGAGGGAGTTAAATCAAAATGTAAACCCAATGTTATTATCCTCCGGCATTTTCATTACGTGGAAGCACAGATTGTGAAAAACAATCCTAGAATGTTAAACATGTTGTCAGTTCCCAAGATATCAGTTAGCTTAATTGTGGATCAGAGTACTCGGTGGGTGATATTATTCTGATGCAGTACATCGAATAAACACGTAAGATGAACAAATAGCAATATAGACATACTGCCATTGAGCAAACAATATATTTACCATTATGATGGAATATAGGCAGAAAGTAACTAAATACTAAGAGATGGCCCTTGCCAAACTACCGAGATTGACTCAAACTGATATCAGAGCAGCTGTGCGGTGAGGAAAAATTAACCACTTTGTGGGCTCCTTGGGGAGGTATTACACCATCATCCTTACACTAGTTGTGCTAAGAGCATTCAATTCAAAAGCAAATAAGCTCTGTGCATAGACATCCAATTATTAACTAAATTAACTATTGTATCTTAATGGACACTACATATGCGGTAAATTGCTGTCAAAGATTGGATATAGAGCTTCCATTTAAAACTGCAGATTGCCCTCCGATCCCTAAAGGCCTGTTGAGATGATGTTTCTGAATGTTCAGGTGTCCTATAAAACGCCGCCATTAAAAGCTTAGCACAAACATTCATGCAAACTATGCTATATCAATATATCAATTCTGAATTTAATGATTTAATTTCATGGCAAGATTAAGCTAACTCTATGGTGGAAGTGAACCATATACTGTATATTGTTTTAAATAGGTAGCTCACTCTGACAAACAGGCTTTATTGATACACAACCCCATCAACATCTATCAAATGTTGCAATACTAGAAATTCTATTGCTTGCCTGAAATTGAAGTTACTTTAAAAAAGTTGGAGACTTAATGCATGAATTGCAAAGTTCCTGAGTTTTCACTTGAGTCCTGAGTTCATCTAGCTCTTCTTCTATGATGTTCAGACTTCTGCAGAGACAAGTGAAATCCATTTCCTGGTAGTTTAAAGGATACCTTTCTGAGCAGATACTAGTTTGTAGAGTCACGCTATAGATTGGTTCACATTAATATAGGAACTTACACTTCACAATGGTTCCACAAGTGTGATCCTCATTAACCAATTGCAACATTTACCTCCAAACCCAGTCATGCTCCAACAACCCTTCAGCAGCCATTCACCACTTTGGAATAACACAACAACCTGTTCACAGCCTCTTACGCACCTGAACCTCCAGCGGTCATGGGCAGTCTTTCATATTCACCACACCAAACCCATGACAACCCTCAAGTATCCAGCTTCATTCACTTTATCTCGCATCTCTCCCTGGAATCTAACTTGTTTTATCCCACAGGCTATTCAGCCAAGTTTATAGAGACAGGGGTATGAGATTGATTCTTTTTCTGCAATAGAAATTTGTAATGTTGGTCTGACTGCATTTCTGTTTTCAATGCCACACTTCTATTGAAAAGGGAAAGGAAATATTTCTAGTCCTCTAAACAACTGGGCATCCAAAGTATACTCACTTACAACAAATTGGTTCAGGGCAGCAGCAGCACCTTTAACCTAAAAGTTGAGGCAATGCTCAACTCAAAGCTGCTACGCAGGTTGACTCTGTAGTTAAGAAAGCATACGGGGCATTGGCCCTCATCAATCGTGGGACTGAGTTTAAGAGCCGAGATGTAATTTTACAGCTATATAGGACCCTGGTCAGAACCCACTTGGAGTACTGCACACAGTTCTGGTCATCTCGCTACAGGAGGGATATGGAAACTATAGAAAGGGTGTTGAGGAGATTTAAAAGGATGTTGCCTAGATTGGGGAGCATGCCTTATGAGAATAAGTTCAGTGAACTCAGCCTCTTCTCCTTGGAGCGGCAGAGGATGAGAAGTGACCTGGTAGAGGTGTACAAGATGATGAGAGGCATCAATTGTGTGGGTAGTCAGAGACTTTTTCTCAGGGCTGAAATGGCTGATACAAGAGGGTACAGTTTTAAGGTGCTTGGAAGTAAGTACAGAGGAGATGTCAGGGGTAAGTTCTTTATGCAGTGGTGAGTGCATGGAATGGGCTGCCGGTGATGGTGGTGGAGGCAGATACGATAAAGTCTTTTAAGAGGCTCTTGGATAGGTACATGGAACTCAGAAAAATATGGGTAACCCTAGGTAATTTCTAAAGTAAGGACGTTCGGCACAGCATTGTGGGCCGAAGGGCCTGTATTGTGCTGTAGGTTTTCCATGTTTCTATGTTTCTAAAATTAGCCATGGAAATAGGAGTTAAGAGTCCTGTGCCGGTACAAGTGGTTATTGCCATCCAGACCTTTGAGTTATTCTCTAAAAGCAGCAGGTGAAGAACCACAGAAGCCAAAGGAGCCAGTAAGCTTCTACTTACCTTTCCAGTCATTTGTAACTTTGCCGTCTGCTACCATGGGAGTCAATGATAGTGAATAAACATATAGGATAATGACTTGTCCTAGACAAACTCTCCATCCCAGTCTCCAGGTAAATCTGGGGACACCACAAATAGGGTAAAAACTTAGCTTCATAGGTCACAATTGTTCCTCCATTTGGTTTTCCCTGTCAAAGCGACATCAAGTTTAAAAAATACTGGTAATTGTCATAAAGCAATTATAATCCACAATCTGTCATTCCCAGGACTTTCATTATATTCTTGTGATTGATTAAATTAAGAAAGGCATAGACCTTCATGTGAGTCATACCAATTTAAGTGTGTACTTGGGAAAAGCACTATGAGTTATTTGCTGAGGATGTATTGCATCAACTCAGAAAGCATATATTGGAGGAACTATTAAGGTTTAACCAACTCCATTATTTTACATTACTTCGATTTTCTAAAATCTCTTTATAAACTGGGGCAGTGCAGATGCGAGTGCATCAGAATAAATTGCATTTGATGGTTTTTCCAATAATGGATGCAATTTTTCTCTGAAGAATGGCAATTGCTTGCTGTCACTCCGCGCACTCGACTACATGTATGGTTTTATTGCTGATTCATTAAACTCAAGCTGATGAACGTTCATTCTGCATCAATAATATAGACACTCAATTTTTTAAAGTTTTGTCCTAGATTTCTTTGTTGTATTGTGAGATAATAAATAGCTTCTCTTTGTATGTAGATCAACTGTTTTGGTAAAAAAAAATGAAAGTTATCCTGGTGATGTATTTAGCTTATCCATGTTTAATTTCAACACTTAATTTTCACACTTTGTGGTAAAATTCTTGCATTTAGAAAGACCTTTAGTTGCAACTGTTAAGCTGAGAGACTGAGGTGCACTTATAACATTTGCAATTTTAATATTAAATGGTATGTAGGTCAGTGCATGTTGAAAAATTGGATGTGTGAATGCCATGCCTTTTAAAAGATTTGCCTGAATTTAATCTAAATAATGTAAACTAGGGCAGGTGAGTTCTGTAGTTCTTGAGCTAGAGTTGCCATCAATATAACACCGTCTACTTTTATTCATTTAAATTAGGGAGAGAAAATAAAAGATCTAGTTCTCTATTAGTTTGGAAAATCCTCAGGAAATTAAGTCAGAGCAATGAGATGGTTGCTATATTTTTCAGACGTATAGAAGGTAGAACAGTTCTCACAGTCCTATGCCTTCCAATCCTGTCAAACACCATTCGTCAGTTGGCCTTCTGTTTCCTGTGCACTTGGATTCATCCACAATTTCTCTCAGGGAATCAAGATGTCAGCCAATAACATTCATGAATAAAGTAGACCATCTCTCCATTTATATGCAGGCACTCTCTGATTACTGAAACAGGTTTATCAAAGCTACCCAGATGCAGATCTGTTGGCCTGGACCTTATCACTTCAGTTGGTTTAGGAAATGCAGAAAATGTGACATGTGGAATAGCACAACACCTTGTGCTTGCTCTGCCATTCAGTAAGCTCATGCCTAATCTTTTACAACAGCACCACCTTCCTCCAGTGATCCCATATTCAATGATTCCCTTAATCACGAAATCATCTGACAATAACTGCAAATCTCCAGGTCTCTTGTAGGAAATTCATTACAATGCAAGTGTTTCATTTTTCACAATCTTAGATCCAACACACAGTTCATTTCCTAAAGTGGCTTTTGGGCTGTCGGTAGTTAGTGTTGCATGCTTTCTTTTATGTAAGTAAAATAAAATGGCAGAAAAGTACATTGTTTATGGACATATTAACTAAAACCACTTAGCCCCTAAAGTCTGTTCTGCCATTTTACAAAATCATGGCTGATCTGAGTGCAACCTTAGTTCTAAATTTCCATCGACCTGCATTAACTTTTCACTCTCTTCCTTATCAGGTACCCATCTAGTTCTTTATTAAATGGTTGACTACTCCACTGCCCCCCCCAATCCTCCCCCCACATATTTTTAAACAGTAACTTCTGGTTCTAGATTCTCCCACAAGCAGAAATATCCTTCCTACATTTCACAAGACCTCTCAAGACCCCACCTGTTTAAATCAAGTGCTCTCTCAGCTTTCTATACACCAGCCAACAGAAGAAACACAAGAAGACTGCCGATTCTGGAATCTGGAGTTCAGGTAGCATCTATGGTGAGAAATGGTCAGTCGATGCTTCAAAGTCAAGAGCCTTCATCTGGTGTTTCCAAACTGGACACAGATAATGCCGAAGGTCAGGATCAAACCTGGGTCTCCAGAGGTGTGAAGCAGCAGCTCTACCAGCTGTGCCACTGTGTCACACAACCTCAACACAGTGCTCTGCATCAACAAATGAAGACTGATGCTGGATTTTCAGACGTTGTTGCTGAGGCAATCTCACCAAGATGACAAGCTCTTCTTTTGTCACTAACACATCCAAGCCTACTTCTTCAGCAAGGATTTCTCAACCCCTACTCTCTTCTAAAATGAAGAGCAATCCAGATGAAGGGTCTCAATGGGAAACATTGACTGTCTATTTCCCTCTTAGATGCTACCTGACCCATTGATTTCCATCAATGGTTAGCATTTTGCTCTAGCCAATTCAAGTTTTTCCTCTCCAGCCTTTTCTCCTCAGCCAACCCACCTATACGAGGTCTATTAAACCTATTCAATAAAAAGTTTCCATATTTCCACTGATGCATTAAGGGATGAAATATGCGGTGGTGCAAAAGCATAAATAGCTTCCACTGAAATAATAGCAAAGTACCTTAAAGCATTTACATTATTAAAGAAAGTTTGATACTGACCTGTGCAAGTTTAAATAAGGACAGATAAAATAAGACGTAAGTTTTGAGGAGAGTATAAACGGTGGATCAAAAGATACTGTATTTCAAAAATTAAGGCTATGAAGAGCAGAGCTAGCTTCCTCTCCCTCTCACCACTTTAAGTAATTGTTATTCTTTATCAGTTTTATGAGCTTTTGATGTCATTCATTACAAAATTGTAGGTAGAGTAACCAGGTTGATATTTTCTGACCTGTAGATAAAATTGATTACAGATGTTTGGAAAAATGGAACCCATTTGTTACCCAGGACAACTTGTAATAGCATGGAGTGACAATAAAGTTCATGAATGATCAAGAGACAGTACTGGATCAACAAAGACATCTCAGGGCTGTATCTATGGAGCTGACTAAAATCATGTAGATGTTTAAAAACAAGAATAAGATGTTAATAGAAGTGCCTTTGCTGAACAGAAGCCAACACTGGTCAGCGAGTGGAAGGGTATTGGATAGGCCTGATAATGCAGTAGAGTTTTGAATTGCTTGAAGATTACTGAGAACAATGCAAAGAAAGCTAGGCAGGCGTGCCTTGGGGAAATCAAATGAAATAACAAATGAATGAATCAAAATTGCAGCAGCAAAAGCTGTGGCACAGTCTCTCAGGCAGTGTTTTAGAGGTGGAAAATGTGGATATGTAATTAAAATGCACCCTGGATTAAACAAGACCCTGAGTTTCTATATTGTTAGTTTCAGATGCCAGGTGGAATTAGTGACAAGGGAGCAGAGGTAATGATGGGGACTAAAGATGGTACATTTATTCTTCCAAATATTAATTTATGGAATTTTTCATCATTCGTCGAGGAAGTCAAGTAAACTGACAATTTAAGGGTAGTGGAAGGGTCAAAAGAAGTGCTGTTGAGGTAGATCTAAATGTCATCACTGATCACATGAAGATTGATGTTGGATTTTCAGTGTGGCGTGAAGAAGAATAAAAATCATAGTCAAGGACAGAACTTTGGTGGTTTGTAAACAGAAGAGGGGCCTTTGAAGATGATCACTGGTTTCAACTAATTAGATAAATATATTCTGCACTTTGTTATTGTTCTTCCCTGTTTGCTATCTTGAGGTACATGTTTTGAAATGATCTTCACGGAATGTATGCAAGACAGAAACTTTCACTGTATCTTGGTACTTGTGACAATAAGCAGACAAATGCAGTTCCTCCCATTGAACCATACACAGAGGCACTGGGTGAGGATGGCATGCTCAACTACTGTACATTAAAGTTTGCAGACACCAAGAATGATAAGGATAGTGAGCAGACATTTGTCATCATATCATGATACATCAGTCGTGACTTTGATCAGATCCTTCTTGGTAATAAGATGGGAACAAAAAGAATCGATTAAAATATTGAGGGAAAATGAGCATGAGATTTCCAAACCACAACTTTGGAGAAGAAAGAGGTTGGGAATCAAGTGGCACTTTCGAGGAAGGGGCAGTGAAGTGTTAGTTTTTTTGAGAACAGTGCAAATTCCACATAAATTCTTTTCTAAGATTATTTCTTTTGTAGGACTCAGGAACTGAGAGCAACATGGATAAAATAAAAAAGGGGCACGTTCATGAGAATGTTCATAGAATAGCTTCAAATTGGGGAATTTACTGAATATTCCTGATGTAATTAAAGGTTTGCACATATAAGTGGACACTTTACTTCAATATTATATCCTCAAAGAGATGTAAATCCACATATTTTCAAATCACAATTTACAATAGAATTGTAAATTAAGTAAATTAGAAGATAGCAGTGATATCATTGTAGAAAATTGGAACATCGCATTGAAATGGAACAATTATGTGAGGTCAGTCTAGCTTATAAACTCATCAGAATTCATATGAAGCTTTGAGATTTTGATAACAGATTCATTTTAAAATAACTGGGAAAGTGGAAGCCAAGATTTCTTTTATAGTCAAGAGATACGATTGTTACTAGCAATTATGTGATTCATATGCTGAGCTGTAGTTAAGGCAAGAACGGTTGTCTAATTTTTTTCAAGATGATTTATTTTTCTTTAATATGGTACAAGCTTGAATATGTCTAGGTTACTGATGTTTTCACCTTGGGATACTTGTACTTCACAGAAAAGAAGACACCTGGCCTCTTTCACCAGATCACCAAGACTCATGGAACAGTCATTGGCATTTCATCAGGAATTGTTCTAGTTCTTCTTGTCATTTCGGTGCTGGTCCAAGTCAAACAACCTCGCAAAAAGGTTTTAGCTCGCAAAACGACAATAAACAAATCAGGATTTCAAGAAGTATTCGATCCCCCTCATTATGAACTCTTTTCCCTGAGAGACAAAGAAATAACGGCAGATTTAGCTGATTTATCCGAGGACTTTGAGAACTATCATAAACTGAGGCGCTCCTCCTCCAGTGCCTCCAGGTGCATTCACGACCACCACTGCGGCTCACAGCCACCGAGCATCAAACAAAGCAGGACTAATTTAAGCACAATGGATCTTCCATTTCGGAATGATTTCTCGCAGCCACAGCCAATGAAAACATTTAACAGCACCTTCAAGAAAAGCTGCTACACTTTAAAGCACTCACAGGATAGTCCAGAGCGAGTCATAGAAGACAGAGTGATGGAGGAGATTCCATCTGAGATTTACGTGCGTGGCAGAAATGACACTGTCCAGCGTTCGATGTCCATTGACTTTTAAAATGGAACTGCCGTGTCATTACTGAGCACTTTGGTTTGGTTTGCTTGTCTCTTGAAACTGCTGCTCTGTCACTTTGATATTTTAATATACCCTGAGTATCAGTCCGCAGAAGAGGGATTATCCTCACCTAACTCTTATTGACTTTCTGTGAGATGAACTGTCAAGAACAATTCTAAATATCAGAATTATAATTGTGTTCTGAAGCTTGTTAATGTTGTATTGCTGGTTTATAATTACTTACTGTAAATAAGCTAAAGGTTTAATTCTTTGATCTCCTGCTGTTAGCCCATTAATTGCTCCAGTTCACTGGAGAGAAGTTTTTCAACTTAAGTATGCAAACAGCATTACATTAACATCAAAATTCCTTTAAAATAACCTTTTTTACTTAAAAGGAAAGAATAAAATTTTGATCTTGCTAGTCTATGGTCTTGAATGGCAACATAATCTCTTTGTAATGGCTAGTTTTTTAACAAGTTAATCAGATTATTTAGATCATTTAATCCACGTGAATAAAGTTATCGTTAGCGAACTCACGGAATTGTGTCAGTACCAGTTCAAATAAAAAAGCTTGTTCAAATGTAAAATTATTTCTCTGTGTATACTATTGACAACATAGTTATCCATTTTCATGTAAATATTTAACACTTTTGTTTAACATTTAAAAATTCCACTTCTTTGACCTTATTGTGATAAAGAAGAGATATATTTTAAAAGCTCTGTGGTACCCAAGCGATGGCTGGAGAGAAAGTGAAATGTTAATCTAAGTGGTAAAAATAAGTGATCAATCAGAAGTCCCAGATACTTGTGTGAGTAACAAGGCAGGGGGAAGGACATGATCCTATCACGGCTTGGGTCTGGTGCACCTCACTGGGTTATCAATTTAAACTTGAACAGTAACCTCACCCTCTGGGTTGTAAATACCTTAAATCTTCTGTGAACAATCTAAAAGTTCTTGCAGGGAGAAACAGTGGGAACAATCAAGTTCTGATTCTAGATGATTGGAGAATAGCCGCTGGAGACAGAATAGGACCACTTTTAAACTTTGTTCTGAGAACCTGGCGAAGATCGATGCTTTGCCCAGAATGGCTAAATTAAGAGCTCCACTCACTCAAATATCAAGATTGGAGGATATGTTCTGCCATGGCATTTGGTTGCCATTTTTCTCATTTCACCTCCCTTTGAATATTCTTCCACACATTTGTGGCTCAGGGGCACAACAGGCGGCAGAGTGGTGCTTCAGTTAGGGATCTGGATTCGATCCTGACCTCAGGTCTTGTCTATATTGAATTTGCACATTTGATCCATTACTGCAAGGATTTCTCTGGGAGCGGTGGTTGCTCGGTTTACAAGCTACTGAAAATAATCCCTAGTGTGAGTTGGTGGCCATGGAATTAGAGGGAATTGATGGACAAGTGAGAGAGAATAGGTTATGGGGCAATAAATGGCAGAATAAGACAGATTGGAATGCACTAAGAGCCAGTATTGGCTCAATGGACTGAGTGGCCTCTTATTTTATATGAAAATATACAAAAATCATCTGCACAGAATCCTGGTACTATCTTGAATTATTACTTATCATTATGTTTTGATTATCTCTACAACACAGAGGCAGACCATTTGATCCATTGAGTCTATACTGGCCCTAAGCACAATTTTATCAATCTCATTATGCTGCTTATTTCCCTGTAACATGCTTTCTCATATTTGCCCATAATCGTCTACAGTGGACAATTAACCTAACTACCAGCAAATCTTGCGACGTGAGCACTGGAGGGTTAAGTCATGCAGTCAGAGGGGGAGCACGCAAACTCTACAAAGACACCTGAATCAACAGACGGCTACTTTGGGAGGTTCTCCAAGCTCGAGTTCAAAGCAACATGGGTAGGACAAAGGATGAATTCACCACAGGATAACTTGTGACCTGATACTTATTTTAGATATGAATGAAGCCATTTGGAGCAATGGCTATAAAAGATCGAGGAAGGAAAATGCAAAGCATCGTGTATCATTTTCATGTAGTTAACTTTAAAGCATGGGATCACCTCTCTGTACAGCATGATGAATCCTTGCAAAAAATGAATCTCAGGGTCTTATATGGTGACATATATGTACTTTGATAATAAATTATTTTGAACTTTAAACCATTTCCTTGGGCTCTAGCATTCCCCATATCTTGAATCCAGAACCTCCAAAGCATCCAATCATTCCCATTTGATTTGCACAGAAAGTGCAGTACTGAGGGCCAGCCTTGTGTGAATATTAATAACTCCATAGGAGTGGCGCACTATTTGCCTTTTCAGGATGACAGGATCCTAACACTGCTTTAATTGATGCCAGTGCCGGTACCGTAAAGCAAGGGAGATTAAAGAACGTTCGGCCATGGTGCAGCAGCAGGGGTCTGCAGCCCATGCTCACAGCTTTGTGAACAGAATCAGAATCAGGATTAATATCACTGGCATATGACATGAAACTTGTTATGCATCAGCAGTACATTGCAATACATAATAATAAAAACTGTAAATTGCTCTCTCTATATATATATTTAAAAAGTTAAATTAAATAAGCAGTGTAAAAATAAAAATAAAGTAGTAGTGAGGTAGTTCAGTGTCCATTCAGAAATCTGATAGCAGTGGGGAAGAAACTGTTCCTGAATCATTGAGTGTGTGTCTTCAGCCTCCCTGATAGCAGCAATGTCCTGGGTGATGGATGTCACCTTTTTGAGGCATTGCTCCTTGGAGATGTCCTGGATGCCGGGGAGGCTAGTGCCCATGACAGAGCTGACTGAGTTCACCACTTTCCTCAGCTTATGGTGCTTCAATCCTGTGCAGTGGTCCCCTCATACCAGCAGGCAGTTAGAACGTTCTTCACAGTATATCTGTAGAAGTTTGCAAGTGTCTTTGGTGGCACACCAAATTTCCTCAAACACCTAATGAAGTATAGCCGCTGTCGTGCCTTCTTTATAACTGCTTGGATATGTTGGACCCAGAATGCCGACACCCAGGAACTTGAAATTGCTCACTCTTTCCACTTTTGATCCCTCAATGAAGACTGGCGTGTGTTCCCTCATCTTACCCTTTCTGAAGTCCACAATCAATTCTTTGGTCTTATTGATGTTGAGTGCAGGGCTGTTACTGTCACACCACTCATCCAGCTGATCTATCTTACTCCTGTACACCTCCTCATCACCATCTGAAATTCTGCCAACATAGTCATCAGCAAATTTATAAATGGCATTTGAGCTGTGTCTAGCCACACAGTCACGGACGTAGAGACAGTAGAGCAGTGGGCTAAGCACACATCCTTGAGGTGCACCAGTGTTGATTGTCAGCGAGATGGAGACGTTATTTCCGATTTGCACAGACTGTGGCCTACCATTGAGGAAGTCAAGGATCCAGTTGCAGAAGGGGGTACTGAGACCCAGGCTTTGGAGCATTTTGATCAGATCTGTGGGAATGATTATGTTAAGAGCTGAGCTGTAGTTAATAGACAATAGCCCACTAACACTTAAAATTGGCTAACAGATTCATTATTAACTGCCGGTGAGAATTCACTGAAGTACTACAAGGATATACTACTACTTGGTACTACTTGGCAGATGTCATTCAATATGAATAAATGTGAAGTTATCCACTTTGGAAGCTGGAACAAGAGGGCAGAGTATTGTCTGAACGGTGTCGAGTTAGGTAAGGGAGAAATGCAAAGAGACCTAGGAGTCCTAGTTCACCAGTCAATGAAGGTGAATGAGCAAGTGCAACAGGCAGTGAAGAGGGCAAATGGAATGTTGGCCTTTGTTACAAGGGGAATTGAATACAAGAGCAAGGATGTTCTTTTGCATTTGTACAGGGCCCTGGTGAGACCACACCTGGAATATTGTGTACAGTTTTGGTCTCCAGGTTTAAGGAAGGACATTCTGGCAATTGAGGAAGTGCAGCGTAGATTCACTAGGTTGATTCCTGGGATGGCAGGGCTGTCTTACGTGGAGAGATTGGGCTTGTACACGCTGGAATTGAGGAGATTGAGGGGGGATCTGATTGAAACGTTTAAGATAATTAAAGGATTTGATAGGATTGAGGCAGGAAATATGTTCCAGATGTTGGGAGAGTCCAGTACCAGAGGGCATGGATTGAGAATAAGAGGTCAGTTATTTAAAACAGAGTTGAGGAAGAGCTTCTTCTCCCAGAGAGTTGTGGAGGTGTGGAATGCACTGCCTCGGAAGATGGTGGAGGCCAATTCTCTGGATGCTTTCAAGTAGGAGCTGGATAGATATCTGATGGATAGGGGAATCAAGGGATATGGGGACAAGGCAGGGACTGGGTATTGATAGTGAATGATCAGCCATGATCTCAGAATGGCGGTGCAGACTCGAGGGGCCGAATGGTCTACTTCTGCACCTATTGTCTATTGTCTATATGATCCCTGTCAACCATTCCCACTTTGTATTTGGAAGAATTTGAAACAGAAGCTGAGGAAGTTGCAAATGCTGGCATAGTTTGCTGGACTGTGTGTATTATGGATCAGATTTTTCCCTGTATATCAAAAAATGTACCGAATGCAAAATGGCACTGCACCTGCTTTTCTAGAAATTTGGCAACTTGTCACTCAAAATTAGAAAGCCTAATACTCATTTGTATGTAAACTTGGAGGGAATTTAAAGCATTCTGATGAAAGGTTATCAACTTCAAATGTCAACTCTGCATTCATGTTCACTGATATTTCTAGACCTGATGAGTATCTCAAGCATTGCCCATTAGTGAATAATTTGAAAATCCCCTTTTTGAGCAGGAAGAGATTGCAAGAAAGCAAATAATATATTCTCTGGACTTTTGCCTCCAGATAGATCATAGTCTTTGGCAAGGTGAAGGTGGAAGTGTCAAGTGTAGTGAAGACTGATAAATTTTCCTTTATTAGCTGAGGTATAAGATGTAAGAGCAAGGGGTTATGCCAGAACTGTGTACAATAATAACCAAATCACAGCTTGAGCATTGCATGCAGTTCTGGGCAATATATTACAAGAAGAATGTGAATCACTGGAAAGGCTGCAGTGAAAATCTAAAGAATATTGTCAGGAATGGAAAATTGTGACTGTAAAGAAAGATAAGATAAGCTGGGGTTGTGTTCTTAGAGAAAATTAAGGCTGAAGTGGATATTTCTATGTGCCAAATTAAAGGGGCCTGGATAGAGTAACAAGGAATACTTGGCTTAGCAAAAAAACTAAGACGTGTCAGTTTAATTAATTGTTGGAAGGATTAGAGCAGAGCTGGAGAAATATTATTTCACTCAGAGGATGGTAGAGATCTGGAATTCACTGTGGTGAAAGAATGGTAGAGGCAGAAACACACATCACATTTAAAGGGTATCTAAATGGTACTTAAAGAGCAATGACCTGCAGAGCTCAGGACCAAACAACTGGAGTTAAGTTGGCCAAATCTTTGTCTACCAACATAGACACAAAGGACCAAATGGCCTCCTTTTGTATTCTAACTTTCCTAGGGTTTTTTTGACACACTGCAAATAACCATGCAGCATTGGAAAATAATGACTAAAGAAGGGAAAAGGGGTTGTCATTAATATTATTTGTGTATGAGATAGGCAGTGCTGGATTTGAGTTTCCCTATGGTGGCACAATACACCCCAGGGTGAGGACCCATGCTGAAACTTAGAGAAAATAACAGGCAGAATATACTGAGAAGAGTCAGTGAATACTGTTTGCTTGGGTTTTCAGAAGGCCTTTGACAAGGTGCCACACATTAGACTGCTCTACAAGATAAGAGCCTGTGGTATTACAGTAAAGATATAGCATGGATACAAGTTGGGCAGAATGGGAATAAAGGAGGTTTTTTCTGGTTGACTGTCAGTAACTAGTGGTGCTTGGCAGGTGTTGGTGTTTGGACTGCTTCTTTGCATGTTACATGTCAATGATTTTGATGATGGAACTGACAGGCTTTGTAGTCAAGTTTGCAGACAATACAAATAAAGGCAGAGGTACAGTTAGTGTTGGGGAAGCAGGGTGTCTGCAGAAGGGTTTAGGCGGATTAGGAGAATGAGCAAAGAAGGGTCAGGTGGAATACATTGTGAGGAATTGTATGGCCATGCATTTTGGTAGAAAGAATAAAGGATTAGATTATTATCTAAACAGGGAGAAAATTCAGAATTCAGTGGTGCAAAGGGACTTGGGAGACTTTGTGCAGGATTTCCTAAAGGTTGACTTGCAAGTTGAGTTGGTGGTAAGGAAAGCAAATGCAATGTTAGCATTCATTTCAAGAGGACTAGAATATAAAAGCAAGGATATAATGCTAAGGCTTTATGAGGCAATGGTTTGGCTGCATATGAAGTATTGTCAGCAGTTTTGGGCCCCTTATCTAAGAAAAGACTTGCAGGCATTGGAGAGGGTCCAGAGGAGATTCATGAGAATTATCTAGATGAATCTGGGGGGGGGGGGAATCTCTAGAGTAGACATGGAGACTTGCCCCTTTCCTATAGTGGGCAAGGCTAGGACCAGAGGGCACAGGCTCAGAATGCAGGGGTATCCATTTAGAACAGAGATGAGAAGAAACTCCTTTAGCCAGAGAGTGGTGAATCTGGGGAATCCATTATAACAGATGGCCACGCAGGCCAAGTGACTGAGCATAGTTAAAGTGGAAGTTGACAAGTTCTTGATGAGTAAGGGCATCAAAGCTTATGGAGAGAAGGTAGGAGAACAGGATTGAGAGGGATAGTACAGCAGCATTGATAGAACGACAGGGGTCCGAGTGTTCTAGTTCTGCTCCTTATGATCTAAGCCTAACAGGAGTTTTCAGAGTGTGAAGAGGCTATAAGGCATCAGCAAAGGCCTCAGACAGGAAAATATCATTTCCTATTATACTTAGTATCTAATCTCAACTATGTTTTCTTTATACTCTGGCATTTCATTTCCTTACCCAGTTTCTTATTCCGGATGTCAGTAAAGTCTATATCCTGTAATAATTGCTGTCAATGTGAAAAATAGTAACAACTCAAGTGCTATCAATAACACAAACTTCAAATATATTGCTATATTTTGTGAAGAGTGAGTGATGTTACAGAAATTTAAAATGCCTCCTTAGCATTTTAACCATTAGCATTATCTTCTTTGTTTATTTCTTTGTTTAATAAATTCTTAGATTGCTGGATCTCCTGCTAGGGCATCAAGGTGAACCTGGAAGAGAAACAAAGGAAATTACACAGCATGTATTTATGCAACAGAAATCTTTGCAAGGTATAATCAATATCATTTTTGAGCTGTCAGATCGGCAGAAAATTGAGTGTACTCTTCAGATTTCATCCACTCCTCTCTGCTTTCCCAAAAATGACATGTTTGTTAATTTTATTGATAGATTTGATAAGTGATTTTTAGTCTTTAAAATGCATCCTGTTACAGCAGGTAATTATCCCAAGCCTATGGAAGATAAGTAAAAATAGTGAAATGTGCTGAATATGAATTATTTGAATATAAGAAGCTCATTTATCCAGAGTAGGAATAATAGGTACTGAAGCCTGTATTCAGCATTTTGCTTTAGTCTCATCCACAGTGCCAAGTAATACCTTCAGTTGACAAATTAATATTAATTGCCTAATTTAGGTGCATTTTTCATTGCCAATCTAGAACTCCAGAGGATTATAAAGGAGGAAGTCAATAATCACAAATGTTTCCGTCACTTCTACGTCTCCCTAATTCCTTTTACTTATTTAATGTTTTATATACTAAACATATGACCTTGCAATATCAGCTAAAAATCAAAATCATATTCTCCTCAACAGAGCACTGCAAAGGAAATAAACAACATAAGCTCAAAATTACTAAATTATGTGCTCCACATAACTATGCATTTATTTAAAGAAATCTGAGTCAAGAAGCACTACCTACACTTATATGCAGCCTCTCAGCTTCCTAGATATCCTTAAAGTACTTCAGAGACATTGAATTATCTTTTGAAGTAGAACAACTGTTTTGCAGACAGATGGGTGTCTAATATATGCATCCCAAGCTCTCACAAACAGTAACGCTCTGAATGTACAAACACTCTGCTTTTGATACTGTTGATTGAAAGCTCACAAGCACACACAAAAAAACTCATCTTTTCTTTACACTTCTCCTTCCAAATGCGCAGATTTCACATTTCATCCAACAGGTGTAGGTCTGACGGTGCAGCACTTCTGCAGTATTCCATTGAAATGTTGGCCAAGATTTCATGACCATCACATTCCAACACAAAAGTGGGAAGAAAGGGTTTAGGGTTTTTTAATTTAGGGTTTTTCTGGCCCTGAAGTGTGCTCTTTATTGACATCAGCTCAGTATTTAATATCATTATCCCCTCAAAACTAATCAATAAACTCCAACACCTTGGCCTCAATAGCTCCTTGTGCGATTGGATCCTGGATTTCCTCACTTGTAGACCCCAGGCAGTTTGGATTGGCAACAACATCTCCTCTACGATTTCCATCAGCACAGGTGCATCACAGGAATGTGTGCCTAGCCTCCTGCTCTACTTGCTTTACACCTATGACTGTGTGGCTTAGCACAGATCCAATGCCATATTCAAATTTGCAGATGACATCACTGCTTTGGGCTGAATCAAAGGTGGTGATGAAACAGCATACATGAGGAAGATTGAAAATTTGGCTGAGTGGTGTCATAACAACAAACTCACACAATGGCAGCAAGACTAAGGAATTGATTGCAGAGTCAAGAGAAGGAACAAGAGGTTCATGAGCCAGTTCTCATTAGACGATCAGAGATGCAGAGGGGATTGTTGCTGTTGTTGAATGCCATTGAGCCCAGGAGAGCGGTTAGCAACTTCAAATTTCTGGGTTATTCTATTTAAGAGGATCTGCTCTGGACCCAGCACCTAAGTACAATTGTGATGAAAGCATATCTCTACTGCCTTGGGAGTCTGCGGAGATTTGGCATGATATCTGAAACCTCTATAGAAGTGCCGTGGAGACAGTATTGACTGATTGCATCGCGGCCTTGTATGGAAACACCAATGCCTTTGAATGGAAAATCCAACAAAAGGTAGTTGATTTGGCCCACTACATCATGGGTAAAGCCCTTCCAACTACTGACCACAGGTAAAGCCCTTCCAAGCATTGAGCTGTCATAGGAAAGAGACATCCATCACCAGAGATGCTCACCACCCAGGCCATGCTCTTTTCTTGGTACAAGGGCCTCAGGGCTCACACCACCAGGTTCAAGACAGTTACTATCCCGCAACCATCAAGCTCTTGAACAAAGGGAATAACTACACTCACTTGCCCATCCATTGAGATGTCCCCACAACCAATGATCTCACTTTAAGGACTCTTTATCTTCTTATCTCACATTCTTGCTATTTATCTATATCTGCATTTGCACAGTTTGTTGTCTTCTACACTTTAGTTGATCTTTCATTGATCTTGTTAGAGTTACTATTCTATAGATTTGCTGAGTATGCACACAGGGAAAAATGAATCTCTGAGTTGTATATGGTGTAATTTATGTACTTTGATAATAAAATGTACTTTGAACTTTTGAACAACTGGAGAGGGAGGGGCCAGGCTGGGGGAAGAAGCCTCTCAATACGACGATGTCACTAAGTGGCAACTCTGTGTGCAGCTCTGATGGGCATCATCAAGTATTCCAGTTTAAGATTACCACAGCTGAAATCCCAGTCACAGCCATTAGTACTTCAGTAAGCTGCATTGTTTTAAGATGTTTAAAAACTCTATTGATGGTCAAAATCGATGAACCTTGGACTGTAGACTTGAGAGGCGATTGCAGTTCCCCTTTAAGAAAACGAAAGCAGAGCTGCCACTCCAATCTACAAGTACAATTGAAACAAAGAAGCTTTAGATTTCCACTCCTGACTGTCTGGCTGGCAAATAAAATTGAAGACCTCAGAGTTGTACAAGACGGACATCAGGGACATAGCTCACAGCAGTAATTTTGGGTGCAACAATGCAGCCCAACGGCTACAGCATTCTCTGCAAAGACAGGACTGCTCAATCTTTTAAACACAGAGGAGGTGGAGCATGCTTTACGATTAATTCATCATGATTCTGTCTTATCCGACCTGAACCACCTAGCAGTCAAATGCTTTCCACTTCATCTGCTGAGGAAGTTTTCTGCCATCATCCTGGTAGTGGTGTTCATTTCATCTCAGGCCAAGATCAGTCCGGCACTGCAGGTGCTGAGCAACGTAATCTGCAAGCACGGAACTGCACACGCTGATGCCTTTCCCTGTCATTGCAGGAGATTTCAACCGGGCCATCTTGAAGAAGTTTCTGAACAATGACCAGCAACATCCCATCTGTGGAACCAAAGCCAACACGCTTGACGACTGTTGTCCAGCAATGAAGAATGTTTACTGTGCCATCCCACAGCCACCCTTTGGAAAGTCCACTCACCTGGTTATACTCTACTCCCAGTGTATAGGCAGAGACTGAAAACCAACGGCACCAGTGATGAGGGCCAAGGTTGGTCAAGGGAGGCAGAGGAGAGCCTACAGCACTGTTTTCACTCAGTGGACTGGAAAATATTCAAGGATTTGTCTTCAAATCTGAATGAATATGCTACAGTTGTCATTGATTTCACCAAGACCTGTATAGATGAGTGCGTGCTTTTGAGAACATACCAGACATACACAAAACAAAAAGCCATGGACAAACCAGGAGATCTGTTGTCTGCTGCGGGCTAGATCTGTGGCAATCAAGATGATGATCTAGAACTAAACAAGAATTCTGGGTACGACTTACAAAAGGCTAGCTTAAGGGTGGAAAAAAAAACAATTCTTATGAGGTTAGAGACGGAATTGGATTGTGGTGAACTACGTGTGCCTGTCTGGACACGCCCCCTGCTGACTGCTCCTGTGGCTCCTCCCACAGACCCCTGTATAAAGGCGATCAGAGCCTGGGCCCGGCCTCTCAGTCTCCAGGATGTAGTATGGTGGTCACTCACTGCTGGTTCCTTCTTCCAGTCAATAAAAGCCGATATCTCGCCTTTACGTCTCAGAGTGAGTTATTGATGGTGCATCATGGATGTATGTCAGCTTTGGCAGGGTTTGCAGGCCATTACTTCCTACAAGTGAAATATACCATCATGAATGGCTGTGACGCTTCACTCCCAGATGAACTCAATGCTTTTTATGCTAATTTTCAATGGGAGAATTAAACTACAGCTTCAAGGATCCCTGCAGCACTGGTGACCCTGTGATCTCTGTCCCAGAGGCCGACATCAGAATGCCTTCCAAGAGGGTCAACCTTCGCAAGGTGTCAGGACCTGATGGTCTACCTGTTAGGGCTTTGAAAACTCTGCCAACCAACTGTCAGGACTGTTCAAGGACATGTTCAATCTCTCATTGCTGCAGTCGCAGGCTCCCACATGCTTTAAAAGAGCGACAATCATATCCTCAGTTCTCATCCGCAAGCTCCAAAACATGGGCCTCTGGACCTCTTTCTGCAACTAGATCCTTGTCAGTCTGTGTGGATTGGAAATAACATCTCCTCCTCGCTGAAAATCAGTACTAGTGCATCTCAAGGATGCATGCTTATCTCACTGCTCTACTCACTCAACACCCAAAATTGTGTGATTGTGTGGGTCAGCACACCTCAAATGCCATCTATAAATATGCCAACAACACAACTATTGTTGGCAGAATTTCAGATGGTGACAAGAAGACATACAGGAGCAAGACAGATCAGCTGGATGAGTGTAATTGCAGCAACAACCTTGTATTCAACATCATTAAGACTAAGGAATTTATTGTAGACTTCAGGAAGGGGTAGTCGAAGGAATGCACATCAGTTCTCATCAATGAATCAGAAGTGGAAAAGGTGAGCAGTTTCAAATTCCTGGGTGTCAATATCTATCCTGGGCCCAACATATTGATGCAATTACAAAGAAGACACAACAGCGGCTATATTTCATTAGGAGTTTGAAGAGTATTGCAATGTCACCAAAGACACTTGCAAATTTCTAGGTTATCGTGCAGAGCACTCTAACTGGTTGCATCACCCTCTGATAGGGAGGGGCCACTGCACAAGATCGGGAAAAGCTGCAGAAAGTTATAAACTCAGCCAGCTCCATCATGGGCACTAGCCTCCCCAGGATCCAGGACATCTTCAAAAGGCAATGCCTCAAAAGGTTGACCTCCATCACTCAAGACATATCCTCTTCTCATTGCTGCCCGCAGGGAGGAGGTATAGGAGTTCTTCCACCACTGGAGAGAGAGAGAGAGAGACCATGTTGGGTGAGGTATTGTAGTAGGACACCACCCTGGAGTGGCAGCAGTGCTATTGATGTGTAGGAATGCAATAGAAGAGGACTGAAAACATTGACTATGAACATAAAGAGCAAAAAGGCATTGCACCGTTTACTATTTATTACGAATAAAGTTTATTTTGATTTTTTAGAAGTGATGGTTATACCAATTTATTAACAAATTAACAGCTGGTAATGTAATCAAATAGTTTGCTCTGTAGATATAGAGACTTGGCCCAACAATTATCAATTTTTATATTACATGCCTGTGAACAACACTTAATACATACTCATATCTGAATAAATAAGCAGATTTCTGACATCTTCATGAAAAACTTCTATTTTAAAGAATAAAAGGTTTGCATTCATACATTGATAAAGAAGTACTTGACTGGTGTCCTAATAGATAAATGGTCAGCTGGAGGCCACGTCTGCTGTCTGAAGTGAATATAAAAGATCCTATGGCACAATTCAAAGAGATTGGGCGTCCTTGCACTATCACAGCTGATATCTGTTCCTTGGCCAACATTACAAAGAAAGATTAACATGCCATCAGCGCCTTGTTATTTGTTGAAATTTGTGGTGCTTAAATTTTCTGTAATCTCTGGATATTCCAAAGTGCTTTACAGTTAATTAAATATATTTAAAATGTGATCACTAATGCAGTGTAGGAAATGTTGCAGCTAATTTTTCCACACGAAATCCAACAAATGGCAAAATGGTGATAGCAAATTATTCCTTCTTCATGTTGCTGGCTGAGAGACAAATGGCAGTTGATGCATCGTGAGAATACCCACCTCTTTGGGACTGGGTCCAGTATGTAAGCACCATTACAAAGAAAGCATGGCAACACATCTACTTTCTTAGATTCAGCGTGTCATTTAAAACTTTGACTAATTTCTATTGCTGTGTGGTGGAGAGAACACTGACTGGTTGCATCTTCACCTGGACTGGAAACACCTATGCCCTTGAACAGAAAAACCTACAAAAAGTAGTGGATACAGCCCAGTCCATCACTGGTAAAGCCCTCCCACCATTGAGCACTTCTATATGGAGCATTGTCCCAGGAAAGCAGCATCCATCATCCACCTAAGACCATTCAGGCCATGCTCTCTTCCCACTACTGCCACCAGGAAGAAGGTACATGAGTCTTAGGTCCCACACCTTCAAGTTAAGGAATAATTATTACTCCTAGCCTTCAAGCTCTTGAATCAGAGGGGAGAATTTCATTCAACTTCACTTACTGCATTATTGAACTGTTCCCACACCTATGGACTCACTAACAATTCTTCATTTCATGTTCTTGATATTTATTTATTATATTGTTATTTTTCTTTTTGCATTTGCACAGTTTGTTGTCTTTTGCATGTGGGTTGTTTGTCCGTCCTGTTGGATGCCGTCTTTCGCTGATTCTATTGTGCTTCTTGAATTTACTGTGAATGCCCATAAGAAAACGAATCTCAGGGTTTTATTATGGTGACATATATGTGCTTTGATAATAAATTTAGTTTGAATTTTATGCAATGCTGCTGCTTACACTAGGCTTCTGAGTGTCCCTGATGCACAGACACGAGATACTCAAAATCACCCAATACTCCAACTTGAGCTATCATGGGCCAAGGATTCCGAGGAGTTAATGGGATGTTCACAAAACCTCCCTGAAAATCGACAGAAAGATAACAAATTCATGAGCTGGTACCCTTTTTCTTTTTGACGTGAAGGTTCAAAACTCACTTTCCTAATTTACATCAGAGTAACAACTACAAGGGGCTATCCTTTCTTTGATAAAATTGGGAAGAATGCCTGCGCCTTGTTTTTAGACTTCATAGAGAATTGTGCCACCGGCAGAGATTAATCATTTAATTAGAGCATACACGTTACGCAAGCAGATCTACTTCAATGTTTTAGGAAGGGCAATTTGGAATATAGCGGAATTTTAAGGAAAAGAGAAAGTGTGGAGCAAATATGAGAATTATACACTCATCGATTTGCCCAGTATGGTAAATTAGCATGCCAGACACAGGAACGTATTAACTCTCTGGAATTCTCTTCTTTAAAGAATGGTCGAAGTAGTCCATAAATATCCTTATGCTTGTAGAGAAATATTTGATAAACAGGAGAGTGAAAGGTTACTATTGATAGACAGGAATGCAGAGTTGGGGTTGCAGTCAGGTTAGATATTAAATTGTTATTAAATGGAGTATCAGGGCCTGAGAGGCTGAGAAGTGTTCCTCTGCTAATTTATTAATTCATATTCATATGTACATTTGATTATATATGGGCATACAATAACAATTGTGATATAACACCTAGATGTACTTACACATTTGTTTTACTTATAAATACAAAATGTTCTCTTCAGAGAAAAAAGGAGGTAATATTATTTCGCAAGGTGACCCAAGCATCTGTAACCCTGTGCATTAACCGTTATCAATCACATTTCAACCTCAACCTAATGCAGAATTGCCCACAAGAGATTACTGATTCTGAGGAAAGACGTGAGCTATAAAGAACATTTGATAAAACCACACTCTGAATTCATGTCCAAAGCCCTAAAATGTGGTATCACCTCACAGATGCCCAATTTAAGTACTTGCTAATTTCTATCATGACAATGTACTCGTTAAAAGTGTCACGTAGCGGGTTTCAGAATGAGCAGTTTCCAGAGTGTTATGAAGATCAATCTGGTTTGTGAATGGCCAGCAATCGGTAACCATTGGAAAAATATGATTGAATTTTATTATGATTGCATTAGGATTAAGCCAACATGCGCATGCCTGGAAAAAAACATCACTCATGCAACCTCTGTTGATATTCCAGAAAGAACTGGAAACGGCAGCTTATGTTGAAAATACCAGTGTCACGTGCTTAAATTTCTTGGTCACAACCTGTGCAGTATGTTCTTCATCCCACACTTTTCAGTCCCAAGGAACCTCATTCTCCTGTCCCTTTCTCAAAATTAATAGGGAGAAAAATTGAGTCCTCTTCACAAATCACTTTTTTTTTTCCATCTGGTGTGATATGTTCAAAACTATCCCTATGTTACTCAGATCCAATCTTGAGAAAATTCTTTACTTTTTATAGGTGACGCTCCAGCTGCAGATTTTTCTTTAAAGATTCATTAGCAACACTTTGGTGAGCAAAATGAGAGTATTCACAGACTTTTCCCAGATGTTAATTTGGTAAATTTTGTAATACTCAAATCACCTTTTGAGGTAGTGCCATCACTCAAGTCAAGTACGATGTTCTCCTAAGGAGTTGTCTATAGGTGAGTCCTCAGGTGGGTGCAGAGGCTGATCAGGGACCCATATATTCTGGTACAGTGTGGGCAACAGTGTGTGGCTGTGGTTAGTGATTGGGTCTTTTAGTTATTCAGTCCCTGTATTTGGAGCTGCCACTTGTTCTCTGCAGCACAGCAGAGGTCAATCTCCAGTAGCAAAGCTCGGGCTTGAGCAGATTTCCTCCAGGTGTATCTATGGAGTGTAATGTCTTCTCAGTTTTTAGATGTGATGTTGAATTTCTTCAGGCTGATTTTGATGTCTTTCTTTGCAACATTTCATTTGCCTACCAGGGGCTCGCTGACCTTCCTTCAACTGGGAATAAAGGATTACAGGCATTAGTACCAGATTTACTGTCTCTTTATTCCACACAAGGCGTCGGAAGAGAAACACATTGTTAGTTGTCTATTTTCTGATTGGCCGCACAGTGCTGCATTAGCTGCATGTATACATTTCAGCAAATACAGTAACAGTGTTCTGGTGACACCATGTGGTTATCATTTTAAATGGCACAGAGGAATAATGAAAATATCCAAACACTTCCTTTCAATTATTATCAAAAATTATGCACTGTATGCATACGTTACACTGAATGCACAGTGTATATATTATATTAATGTCAAAATCCCATGACCCCTTGTATATGGCTAAAAGATGGAAATAAACAGGAATGGAAAACAAATATCTGAACAAAACTGCCACCAATCCCTCGCCTTCCATGGTTGATATTCATTTCAAACACCCGCCCACCAAATATCTAAACTTCAAATTCATAATATTTAATGTTGAATGGTTTCAGCTTCTAACATGGTGGACTTCCATTTTATGAATCTTTGCATACATGTTCTCCCTTTCTTCTGGTCAAATCCAATTAAGAATGGAAATGTTACATAATCTCAAGCATAGTTCATTGTCAGGACCATTAACTTAGGGTGAGACCATTGGGAAGGCATATATTTTAAAACTGTATTTTTGCCAAACATTTTACAGATAAAATTTTAGAAATGACTATTTAGCGTGAAACTGTAAACAAGTCCTACATGGTAGCGTAGCAGTTAGAACTTTGCTATTACAGCTGAGGGTATTCCAGATTCGGAGTTCAATTCTAGTACCATTCTGCAAGGAGTCCTTCCCGTGGAATGCATGGGTTTTCTCTGGATCCTCTGGTTTCCTCCCACAGTCCAAAGACATACTGGGTAGGTTAATTGGTCATTGTAAATTCTCCTGTGGTTAGGTTAGGTTAGGTTTAATCAGAACTGTGGGGTTGCTGGGGCAACATGGCCCATTGGGCCGGAAGGGCCTACCCCGAGCTGTATCGCTAATTAAAGTAGCCTGACACCTTCATGGCTTTGACTTGAGGAGCTTCAAACCAGATAAAAGCATTAACCTAATCAAAATTTATGTCAGAACTCCTGCAATTTCTATGTCTTGACAGACTGGAAGCTTACATACCACGTAACAACCAAAGGGAACGGTTACGGTGTGTCTCTGGTCACAAGAAATTAATAACAATCGAAATGCTTTTAGCTTCTTCATTGCAGCTGTTACAATATTACAAACACTGATTTATCTTTCACTGCTTTATGTTTCTTTGTGGTTCATCTGATCCTGTTTCATTATTCCACTTTTGCAATTTCAAATCCAAATTACATGTGCTCAAATAACCCTATTTACATTACCTTCCCTAGTGTGAAGTGGCAATTTCAGTCAGTTGTTCTTTTCAAAAATTTGCTTTTTGGATTGTGCAATTTGTGCATGCATTTATTTTGCCAGGTATTTATTTACAACCATCCCATTAAGATTTAAACTTATTTGCTACCGCAAAATAACAAACTTTATGAAATATGTCAGTGATAGTAATCTTGATTCTGAGATTAGCAGTTTTACTGTAGCATCATAGATATTTAACATTTTTCCTTATAACATACAGTAACTAAGTGATTATCTACTGAGTATATATGTTATCTATAGTTGTTAGGAAACATAAATGTAAATTTATCAAAGTAAATTTATCATCAACAGACTTATGTCACAGTATGCTACCCTGAGATTCATTTCCTTGCAGGCATTCACAGCAAAACAGAGAAATGCAATAGAATCAATGAAAATTACACACAAATAAAGACTGACAACCAATGTGCAAAAGAAGAAAAACTGAGGAAACACAAAAATACAAATAATAAATAAATAAATACGACTGAGAACATGAGCTGGAGAGTCTTTGAAAGTGAGTCCACAGGTTGTGGAATCAGTTCAGTGTTGAGGTAAGTGATTCAGGCTGAGGTAAGTGAGGTAAGCGATCATCCATGCTGATTCAGGGCCTGATGGTAGAAGGATATAATAACTGTTCCTAAACTCGGTGCTGTAGGACCTAAGGCTGGTCCTGTACCTCCATCCGATGACCGCAGTGAGAAGAGAGCACAGCCTGGGTGGTGGGGTCCTTGATGATGGATGCTGCTACAGGAACATTGTATCAATATAGTTATCACTGGCAAATAAACTCATTCTAACAAATGACATATTTCAAATTAAAGACATGTTAATGGTTAGTTAAAATACTTCTTAGCCTTCCTGCACTAATGTCAATAAAGAATAGTAAGTAATCAAAACTGTCCAATATGAGAATGCCATTGGCGTGAAATGTAAGACACTTTGTCTATTTCCATTCAAGCAGTAAATGTATAGACAAGGATTAATGGGGGGTTTAAATTATCAACAGGATGATGAAGAGAGACTTTTTTAAGATGATGAATCACTGAAAAGGGGATCATAAATTTTAAATTGTTACAAAGTGAGGTGAGAGGCGGGAAGAAAAGGCAAGGATCGACTGGGGAATGCTTCTCCACTGGGAGTGGTTAAAGTAACTAATATTAGATCTTTTAAGGTAAACAGTTGAAGCAGAAGCAAGCAATTTGATTAATTCTGCAAAAAGGTGACAAAAAAGAGTACCTCTGCATGCATTGAACACTTCCTTGATTCTCTGAATATTCTTTGAAAAACAAATGCATAGAATTTTGACAGTTGTCTTTATACTGCTTGCAGATTTTTTTATTCATGTGTATGAAATATCACCCATTTCATATGCATTTATAATTGTTTCCTTTAAATTATATTTTGAAGGTTTTGTTTCATTTCATATCTTGGTTGGGAATTGGAGCTTTGCCTCATTTCCAAAATAAATAAATACATATATACTTTTTAAATTAATTTTTGGGTGACTTAAACACTAATAGCAAGGTCAACACTTATTGCTCCTGAGAATGTTGTGGTGAGTCACCTACTTGAACCACAGCTGCTCTTCTGGCAAAGGTACTCCAACATTTCTGTTCCGTAAAGTGTTCCAGGAATTTGACCCAATAAACATAAAGGACCAAAAATATGCTTCCAAGTCTGGATGCTGTCCAACAGGGAGAGGAATCTGCAGATGGTATTCCAAAGTGCCTGCTGTCCTTGTCCTTCTTCGCCAAGCACCGTCTGCCAAATAAAGTGGGATTTCCCTGTGGCCACCCATTTCAATTCTACTTCCTGCTCCCATTCCCATTCAGATACGTCAGTCTATGGCCTCCTCTACTGTTGTGTTGGAGGAGCAACAGCTTATATTCCATCTGGGTAGCCTCCAACCTGATGGAATGAATATTGATTTTTTTAACATCCCCCTCCCCCCCACCATTCCTCTTTCCTGTCTCCCTCTCTCACCTTATCTCCTTATCTGCCAATCACCTCCTTCTGCTGCTCTTCCCCCTTCCCTTTCTTCCATGGTCTTCAATATCTCCTATCAGACTCCCCCTCTCTAGCCCTGTACCTCTTTCACCAATCAACTTCCCAGTTCTTTACCTCCCCCCTCCTGGTTTCACCTATCACCTTGAGTTTCTTCCTCCCCTCCCCCCACATTCTTGTTTTAACTTCTCCTTTTCTTTTCCAGTCCCGATGAAGGGTCTTAGCCTGAGATGTTGACTGGTTATTCTTTTCCATAAATACAGCCTGGCCTGCTGAGTTTCTCTGGCATCTTGTGTGTGTTGCTTTGGACTTCCAGCATCTGCAGATCTTCTTGAGTTTATGAGATATTGTATTTTACCACAAACACAACGAGAGTCCAGTAATTGCCTAACTATGTAAACCTGCAGTCCATTGACAAAACAAGGAGGGGCAGGAGCCTTGGGAGCAGGGTGTAAGGTACTGGAAAGTACAGGCTTGAGGCGAGAGTCATGAAAGATAGGATGGATACTGCAAGAACACGCAGCTTAGATATCTCTCTATATCCTGATTCACACTTTGTCTGGTTTGTGGGTGGAATCCTAAAGGTAAACAAACAGTTGCCCCGCTGTGAAGACAAAAGGTTCTCCAGAATTTTGAAGTTGGAAGTGAATCACAGGCCACGGTCTGAGATGATATCCTGGGAGAAGCCTTGAACCTGGAAGATATTTTGCATCATTAGCTTGGCTGGCTCTGCCGTCATGGGTAGCGTGGGGAGAGGAACAAAGTGTCAGGCCTTCAAGAACTGGTCCACCTCAACCATAGCAACAGTATTCCCTTGGGATGGAGGAAGGCCAGTGATAAAATCCATTGAAATCTGTGCCCAGGGATGAGTGGGAATAGGTAGAGGCTATAAGGGCCCTTGGGCATTGCTCTGGGTTCTTTATTCTGGGCACTCACATTGCATGACCAAGCATAGTTTTTGACATCTTTGGTCACGCCTGGGCACCAGATCCACCTCTTTATAAACTCCAGAGTACGTGAAACTCCCAAGGACTGACCATGCCCCCAATTCAATACCTTGGCGCAGATGACCTCAAAGGTGAAGATATGAGCAAGTGGCTCATTGCCAGGATCGGCCTCGTGTTGTTACTGGGCCTTCCACACTGTGGAATCGATCCCCCATCTAATGGGGCCACCAACCTTGAATTGAGGAGAATGGTCTCTGGGACTTCCTCCTCACCTGTGTTTCAAGCTGCCTAGAAAGCATGTCCGGTTTCCGATTCTTGGAAGCAGGTCTGTATGTAATGATAAATTTGAACCTATTGAAGAACAATGACCAGCTTGCCTGATGAGAGTTCAGTCTCTTGGCATCCTGGATATAAGCTAGGTTCTTATGATCAGTCCAAACCAAAAAAGGGGTGTTTGACTCCCTCTGGCCATTGCCTCCATTCTTCAAGTGCCAAGTTGACAGCAAGCAACTCCGTTGCCAACATCATATTCATCTGGGCGGGAGAGAGATATCTGGAGAAGAAAGCACATGGATGTAGCTTCAGATCTGAGGTGGTTCATTGAAATAGCACAGCTCCTACTCCAATGTTTGCGCATCAACCTCCACTACAAAAGGTAGGTCTGCATCAGGGGAAACAAGTACAGCAGCCTCGGTAAACACATTCTTAACATCTGTTTCTGGAGTCCAATGTAAAGGCCCGGTAGATCTTTTAGAGAGGTTAGTAAGTGGAGCTGCAATTGCACTGTAATTGTGAATGAAATTCTAACAGAAATTGGTGAACCCTAAAAAGCATTGGAGCTGTTTGACCGATGTTGGTTGTGGCCAATTTTGTACCGCTTGGGTCTTATCAGGGTCCATTATAAGTTCCAGTTGGAATTGACAAATCCAAAAAAGAAACCTTAGCGATATGAAATTCACTATTTTCAAGTTTAACAAAAATTTGGTTCTCAAGCAGGTGTTCAAGAACACTCCGTACATGGTGGACATGTTCCTGAAGCAACTGAATTTATTGCCCAAATAAACACAAACTGGTTAGGTATCCCCCAGTGTGCATCATTGATGAAGATCTGAAAGACTGTTGGAGAATTAACTGAATGACATCACCAGGCACTCACAATGTCTGGTGGGAATGTTGAAGGCTGTCTTCCATTTTTCTCCCTCTCAAATCCGAGTCAGGCTGTAGGCATTCTGGAGGCCTAGTTAGAGAAGACCATGGTTCTTTGTAATAGTCAAATGCATATTCATTAGAGTAAGTGAGTACCAGTTCTTAATTAAGCTCTATTTAGATCTCTTATTAATACGTGGTCTTAGTTCGCTGTCCTTCTTGGATACGAAAAAGAATCCCGCTCCACGGGCACAGTAGACGGTCGGATAACCCCAAATGTCAAAGCCTCCTTAATACAATCCTCCATTGCTTGCCCCATGTGAGTTGGCAAGACTAGAGATTTCCCTGTGGAGGGCATGTACCAGGTAGTAAACTGATTGCACAATCGTAGTCCTTACATGGGGGAAGTGTAGTGGCCCTCCTCTTACTGAACATCTCCATACTCTGAAGGCACTCCAGACAACTCCATTGAGTTCAAATCCGGTTTTGAGGAATCAGGAAGCAACTCAACTGATGACTCAATATCATGCCCTGCAGATCATTTGGAAACTCGGGCAGGCATCTTGCAACCTTGGGAAGGCTCCTCAGAACCTCTAGGAAGGTACTTATTCTGGCATAGGGTCAACCAACCCTGAATGGTGCAAAAAGAAAAATTAATCCAAGGATTATGAAGATGTAATCATGGTTTAAGGGTACGTCTGGAGAATGAGTAAAATGGAAATGAATTATCTCTTCGTGCCTTCCAATAGTCAACTTGAGAGCAGCAGAAAGATAAAAGATTTGTCTGTGTCCCTGTGGTCTACCAACCAGAACTGTAGCTAAGATAGTCAAGTGTACCTTAGGAACTTGGATTCTCTCTGCCAGACTAATGTCCAAAAAATTCCCCACCAAACCAGAATCTACCAAGGCTCTCACAGAATGTTGATGACAATAAGGATGGTAAAACCACTCCGGGACTCAATGAAGCAGGAGTGAAACTTGATACCGTTACAGTTCTTCCCTCACTAAACAGTCCTGGGAGTTTTCCCGACAAATTGAGGCAGGTGACTTGGAAGTGACCAGCCTTGGCAGAGTAGAGGCAACACCTCTGCCTCATACGTCTCTCTAGGGCTGCTGGGGAAACCTGGGCTTTTCCAATTTGCATGGGTTATTCTTAACTATGAAGAGTTATATGGAGAATAATACGAGGAATATTCAAACCAAGAGCTCACTTACTTGGGACATGAGCACACAGAATGCAAATCTAGGACTCATCGATGAGTGCTGGTCGAGAAGAACATAAACCACAGGAAATCCCTGCAATTCGAAATAATAAACTAAAAACGAAAAGCTTAAGGAAACTATATTCACATAACACAAAAATACAACTGCAGGTGCTGTGGATCAAAGGATACGTACTGTGGTGAACTACATATACCTGTCTGGACACGCCCCCTGCTGACTGCTCCTGTGGCTCCTCCCACAGACCCCTGTATAAAGGCAATCAAGGCCTGAGCCCGGCCTCTCAGTCTCCAGGATGTAGTATGGTGGTCACTCACTGTTTGTTCCTTCTTCCAGTCAATAAAAGCCGATATCTCACCTTACATCTCAGAGTGAGTTATTGATGGTGCATCACATACACAATGCTGGAAGAACTCAGCAGGTTAGGCAGCATCCGTGAGAAAAGAGTAACCAACGTTTCGGGTCGAGACCCTTCATCAGGAATGGGGGGTAAGAGAGGGCCGAAGCCCAGTAATCGAGATAGGGGAGGGGTTAGGGCCTAGAGGCGCCAGGTGGAAAACCATTCAGAGGAAAGATAAAGGGGGGAGGGGGAGGGGATAAGCATGAAAGAACTGTAGAGATAAAGAAGCAGAAAGTTGAAAGGGGAGAGAGGCAGAGAGGGACCTGGAATAGGGGATGGGGGAGGGGGAGGGAATGACCAGAAATTGGAGAATTCAATGTTCATACCACCAGGCTGGAGGCTACTCAGTCGGTAGATGAGGTGTTGCTCCTCCAACCTGAGTTTGGCCTCATCATGGCAGTAGAGGAGGCCATGTATGGACATATCTAGATGGGAATGAGAGGCAGAGTTGAAGTGGGTGGCAACCGGGAGGTCCTGTCTATTGTGACGGACGGAGCGTAGGTGCTCAACGAAGTGGTCCCCCAATCTGCGTCGGGTCTCACTGATGTAGAGGAGGCCACACCGGGAGCACCGGATGCAATAGACGACCCCGGCAGACTCGCAGGTGAAGAGTTGCCTCACCTGGAAGGACGGTCTGGGGCCCAGAATGGTGGAAAGGGGGGCGGTGTGGGAACAGGTGTAGCATTTGCGCTTGCAGGGTAAGTGCCAGGTGGGAGTTCTGTGGGGAGGGACGTGTGGACCAGGTAGTCACGGAGGCAACGTTCCTTGCGGAAAGCTGAGAGGGGTAGGGAGGGAAAGATGTGCTTGGTGGTGGGGTCCTGTTGAATGTCCCCCTTCCCCTACCCCAGGTCCCTCTCTGCCTCTCTCCCCTTTCAACTTTCTGCTTCTTTATCTCTACAGTTCTTTCATGCTTATCCCCTCCCCCTCCCCCCTTTATCTTTCCTCTGATTGGTTTTCCACCTGGCGCCTCTAGGCCCTACCCCCTCGCCATCTCTATTACTGGGCTTCGGCCCTCTCTTCCCCCCCATTCCTAATGAAGGGTCTTGGCCCGAAACGTTGGCTACTCTTTTCTCACGGATGCTGCCTGACCTGCTGAGTTCTTCCAGCGTTGTGCACATATTCTATATTCACATAACGAGTGTCATGAAAAACACAGTGACAGCTTAATGATAAAGAAGTCATTAAGCAACGCGAATAAACTCAAATAAATGACAGTCAGGTGCGACAGAACCTGCTGCTGCCTGGCAACCTCTCTCAAAAGCAGAGGTGGAGGAGTATGCCTCATGATCAACTCTTCTTGTTGCACAAATATATCAGTGCTGTTCCAATTCTGCTCACCAGACCTGGAATATCTAGCAGTTAAGTGCTGTCCTTCCTAAATTCCATGGGAGTTCTCCGGGGTCACTTTCTTAGCAGTATACATTTCACCTCAGGCCAATGTCAATCAGGCTTTAGATGACCTGAGCAATGGGGTCAACATGCACAAAACAGTGCATCATAATGCCTTCACCAATGTTTTGGGAGATTTTAACCAGGCCAGTCTAAAAAAAATCACTAAGCAACGACCATCAACGGATCACTTGCAATACTAGAGGAAACAACACACTGCACCATTGCTGCACCAACATCAAAAATTCCTACCATGCTCGTTCATGCCTTCACTTCGGGAGGTCTGATCACCTGGCTGTACTTCTACTCTCTGAGTATAGGCAGAAACTGAAGACTGCAGCACCAGTACTGAGGACCAAGAAGGTAAAGACAAGGGAAGCACAGGAGCACCTACAGGACTGCTTTGAATCAGTGGACTGGACTGTATTCATGGATTCATCTTTGAACCTGGATGAGTATGTTGCAGTTGTTACCAACCTGTGTGGATGACTGTGTGCCTACAAAGACCTACTGCGTATTCTCAAACCAAAAGCCGTGGATGAACCAGGAGGTACGTTGTCTGCTGAAGGCTAGATCTGTAGCACTCAAGTCTGGCGACCCAGGCCTGTACCAGAAAACCAGGTATGATTTGCGGAGGGGTATTTCAAGGGTGAAGAGACAATTTTGAATGAGGTTGCAAGAGACATTGGATACACGACAACTCTGGCAAGGCTTGCAACACATTACTTCCTGCAAAGCAAAACCCAATAGCACGAATGGCAGCGATGCTTCACTACCTTCTATTCCCGCTTTGAAAGGGAGAATACAACTACAGTTGTGAAGATCCCTGCTGCACCTGATGACCCTGTGATCTCTGTCTCAGAGGCTGATGTTAGCTCTTCTTTAAAGAGGGTGAACCCTTGCAAGGCAGAAGATCCCGATGGAGTACCTGGTATGGCACCGAAAACCTATACCAACCAACTGGCAGGAGCATTCAAGGACATTTCCAACCTCTCCCTGCTATGGACAGAAGTTCCCACTTGCTTCAAAAAGGCAACAATTATACCAGCACCTAAGAAGAATAATGTGAGCTGCCTTAATGACTAACGCCCAGTAGCACTCACATCTACAGTGATGAAATGCTTTGAGAGGTTGGTCATGGCTAGACTGAACTCCTACCTCAGGAAGGACCTGGACCCATTTCAGTTTGCCTTTTGCCACAATAGGTCAACAGCAGACGCAATCTCAATGGCTCTCCATGCAGCTTTAGACTACGGACAACACAAACACCTATGTCAGGATGCTGTTCATCGACTATAGCTCAGCATTTAATACCATCATTCCCACAATCCTGACTGAATGGTTGCAGAACCTGGGTCTCTGTACCTCGCTCTGCAACTGGATCCTCAACTTCCTAACCAGAAGACCACAATCTGTGTGGATTGGTAATAACGATCAACACTTGTGAACCTCAGGGGTGTGTGTTTACCCCACTGCTCTACTCCCTATATACCCACGTCTTTGTGGCTAGGCATAACTCAAGTACCATCTATAAATTTGCTGATGATACAACCATTGTTGGTAGAATCTCAGGTGGTGACGAGAGGGCATGCAGGGGAGTGAGATATGCAAAGATATGCCAACTGGTGGAGTGGTGCTGTAGTAACAACCTGGCACTCAAAGTCAGTAAGACAGAAGAGCTGATTGTGGACTTCCAGAAGGGTAAGACAAAGGAATACATACTAATCCTCAGAGAAGGATCAGAAGTGGAGAGAGTGAGCAGTTTCAAGTTCCTTGTGTCATGATCTCTGAGGATCTAACCTGGTCCCAACATATTGATGCAGTTATAAAGAAGGCAAGACACTGGCTACACTTTATTTGGAGTTTGAAGAGATTTGGTATTTGAACAAATACACTCAAAAACTTACACAGATGCACCATGGAGAGCAGTCTGACAGGCTGCATCACTATCTGGTATGGAGGGGCTACTGCTCAGGACCAAAAGAAGCTGCTGAAGGTTGTAAATCTAGTCAGCTCCATCTTGGGTACTAGCCTACAAAGTACCCAGGACATCTTCAAGGGGCAGTGTCTCAGAAAGACAGCATCCATTATTAAGGATCTCCAACACCCAGGGCATGCCCTTTTCTCATTGTTACCATCAGGTTGGAGGTACAGAAGCCTGAAGGAACAAACTCAGTGATTCAGGAACAGCTTCTTCCCTCTGCCATCTGATTCCTAATTGGACATTGAACCCTTGAACACTACCTCACTTTTTTTTAATATATAGTATTTCTGCTTTTTGCATGATTTTTCAATATACATATACTGTATAAAACCTACTGAATAAGATTTAATTATTTATTATTATTAATATTTTTCTTCTATATTATGCATTGCATTGAGCTGCTGCTAAGTTAACAAATTTCACGTCACATGCTGGTGATAATAAACCTGATTCTGATTCTGGTCAGAATTGTTCATGACATGTCCAGTGCCTGTTTGACATTGGCCAGAGGGTACTGTACCATGATGATGGCGGAAAAATTCCTTGGCAGTTAAAATTGTCGACACTTGACTGCTAGATGTACCAGATTGGCTGAGCAGGACTGAGACAAAACCATCACATCTGTGTACCATGATGGGTTAATCATGAAACACCTCCTTTACCTTTAAGAGACTCAGGTTGTCCTGTCTGCAGCAGATGGGAAACCATCAGGCTTCAGTGTTGCATCTGAAATAATGGGAGTAAGCCATGTTTCCATGAAGCAAAGTACATAACAGTCCCTGATGTGCCTCTGGTACTGCAATCTTGAGCTGAGACTATACATTCACTCGTAGGATGAAAAGGACTGGGGAGAGCGCGGAGGGGGGGGGGGCGTGTCCAAAGGCTCTATGTTTCAATCTTACTTGTAGCCCAGCATGATTTATGTGCTTTCTTTTTTTATTTAAAGTGAAAATGTACTTGTGACCTGAGTCTGCAGTCTATGTCTGTCGATTTGTATGGAACCAAAAGAAATGAGAGAGATATTAAATGGGTTTTTTGCATCTGTATTTACTAAGGAAACTGGAATGGAGTCTATGGAAACAAGGCAAACAAGTAGGGAGGTCATGGAACTTATACAGATTAACAAGGAGGAGGTGCTTGCTGTCTTGAGGCAAATCAGAGTAGATAAATCCCCAGGACCCGTCAGAGTATTCCCTCCAACCTTGAAGGAGACTAGTATTGAAATTGCAGGGGCCCTGGGAGAAATATTTAAAATGTCAATATCCATGGGTCAGGTGCCGGAAAATTGGAGGATAGCTCATGTAGTTCCGTTGTTTAAAAAAGGCTCAAAAAGTAAGCCGGGAAATTATAGGATGGTATATTTGACATCAGTAGTAGGTAAATTATTGGAATGAATACTAAGAGATAGGATCTACAAGTGTTTGGATAGGCAGGGAATTATTAGAAAAAGTCTGCATGGCTTTGTGCGTGGTTGGTCATGTTTAACAAATCTATTAGAATTTTTCGAGGAAGTTACCAGAAAAGTGGATGAAGGGAAGGCAGTGGATGTTGTCTACATGGACTTCAGTAAGGCCTTTGACAAGGTCCCGCATGCGAGGTTAGTTCGGAAGATTCAGTTGCTAGGTATACATGGAGAGGTAGTAAATTGGATTAGACATTGGCTCAATGGGAGAAGCCAGAGAGTGGTAGTGGAGGATTGCTACTCTGAGTGGAGGCCTGTGACTAGTGGTGTGCCACAGGGATCAGTGCTGAGTCCATTGTTATTTGTCGTCTATATCAATGATCTGGATGATAATGTGGTAAATTGGATCAGCAAATTTGCTGATGATACAAAGATTGGAGATGTAGTGGACAGTAAGGAAGGTTTTCAAAGCTTGCAGAGGGAATTGGACCAGTTGGAGGAATGGGCTGAGAAATGGCAGATGGAGTTTAATGCGGACAAGTGTGAGGTATTGCACTTTGGAAGGTCAAACCAAGGTAGAACATACAAGGTAAATGGTAGGACACTGAAGAGTGCAGTAGAACAGAGGGATCTGGGAGTACAGATACATAATTCCCTAAAAGTGGTGTCACAAGTAGATAGGGTTGTAAAGAGAGCTTTTGGTACATTGGCCTTTATAAATCGAAGTATTGAGTCTAAGAGTTGGAATGTAATGGTGAGGTTGTATAAGACATAGGTGAGACCGAATTTGGAGTATTATGTGCAGTTTTGGTCACCTAATTACGGGAAGGATATTAATAAGGTTGAAAGAGTGCAGAAAAGGTTTACAAGGATGTTGCCAGGACTTGAGAAATTGAGTTACAGAGAAAGGTTGAATAGGTTAGGACTTTATTCCCGGGAGCATAGGAGAATGAGGGGTGATCTGATAGAGGTGTATAAAATTATCATGAGTATAGATAGAGTGAATGCAAGCAGGCTTTTTCCACTGAGGCCAGGGGAGAAAAAAACCAGAGGTCATGGGTTAAGGGTGAAGGGGGAAAAGTTTAAAGGGAACATTAGGGGGGGGCTTCTTCACGCAGAGAGTGGTGGGAGTGTGGAATGAGCTGCCAGATGAAGTGGTGAATGTGGTCTCACTTTTGACATTTAAGAAAAACTTGGAGAGGGGTTTGGAGGGATATGGCCCAGGTGCAGGTCAGTGGGACTAGGCAGAAAAATGGTTCGGCACAGTCAAGAAGGGCCAAAAGGCCTGTTTCTGTGCTGTAATGTTCTATGGTTCTATGATTCTGAAGATCAATTGATTTTTTAACTGACTTGAAACAATGTTGCTTACTGAAGTACCCATGGCTGTGGCTGTGGATTTCAGCTGTAGTCCTAAATGGAATATTTAATAGTTCCTTTTCAAGTCAAGTCAAGTAAACACAAAGTACACTGCAGATGCTGTGGTCAAACCAACACGTACAAACAAGCTGGATGAACTCAGCAGGTCGGGCAGCATCCGTTGAAACGAGCAGACAACGGATGCTGCCTGATCTGCTGAGTTCATCCAGCTTGTTTGCATGTCAAGTCATTTTTATTATCATTTTGACCATAACTGCTATGTACAGTACATAGTAAAAATGAGACAACGTTTTCAGGACCATGGTGTTACATGACACAGTACAAAAACTAGACTGCACTATGTAAAAAACAACACAGAAAGGAAAAAAAAACAAATATACACTAGACTACAGACCTACCCAGGACTGCATAAAGAGCACAAAACAGAGCAGGCATTACAATAAATAATAAACAGGAAAATAGGGCAGTAAGGTGTCAGTCCAGGCTCTGGGTATTGAGGAGTCTGATAGCTTGGGGGAAGAAACTGTTACACAGTCTGGTCGTGAGAGCCCAAATGCTCCGGTGCTTTTTCCCAGACGGCAGGAGGGAGAAGAGTTTGTACGAGGGGTGCATGGGGTCCATCATAATGCTGTTTGGAGCTGTATGCAGAGAGTCACCACTTTCTGGCACCATCTTCTCAAAAGGGAATAGTTAAGGTGATTGTTGGGGACTTCAAACAATTAGGCTGCTTTGTCCTGGATGGTGTTGAGTTTCTTAAGAGTTGTTGGAGCTGCTTTCCTCCAGGTAAGTAAAGAGTATTCCATCGTGCTCCTGATATGTAACTTGAAGACAGTGGAAAGACTCTGGGTTGTCAGGAGGTGACAGGATACAGGAACTCCAGCTACTCCAGTTGCCACAGTGAGTGGTCGAGTTGAGTTTCTGTTCAATGAAATCAGTGATGGTGAACTCCAATAATGACAATACCATTGGTTGTCAACTATAAATAGTTAGACCAATCATGGTGGAGGTGAACATTGCCTTCTACTTTTGTGGCACAAGTAGTTCTTGCCATTTATCAGGCCAGGCCTGAATATTTTCTAGGCCCTGCTGTATGAAAACTTGGCTTGCTTCATTTGCTAAGGGGTTGTGAATGGAATTAACTACAGTGCAATTATCACCAAACATTTACACTTCTGTCATTAGGGTGGAAAGTAGTTAATTGATAAAACAGATGAACATCTTTTCACCCAGGACAACAAGGAACTACTGATGTGCCTAACAGTACATGACATTTTAACAATTAGTACCAGAAGACCATTTAACATAAGAGCATTCAGCTCATCGAGTCGGCTCTGCCATTCCACCATGGCTGATTTATTATCCCTCTTCAACCCCATTCTTCTGCCTTCTCCCCATAACCTTTGATGCCCTGACAAATCAAGACCCTATCAACCTCCATTTTAAATATACTCAATAACTTGGACTCCACAGCCGTCTGTGGCAATGAATATCACAGATTCACCACTCTCTGGCAAAATAAACTCTTCCTCAACTCTGTTCAAAATGGACGTCCCTCTGTTCTGAGGCCATGCTGTCTGGTCCTCTCCACATCCACTCTATCTGGGCCTTATAATATTCGATAGATTTCAATGAGATCCCCACTCATTCTTCTTAACTCCAGCAAGTATAGGCCCAGAGCCATCCAATGCTCCTCATACATAAACCAATTAATTCCCGGTATCATTCCTGTGAACTTCCTCCAGACCCTCTCCAGTGCCAGCACATCTTTTCTTAAAGGGCCCAAAACTGCTCACAATACTCCAAGTGCAATCTGATCAATGCCTTATAAAGCCTCAGCATCACATCCTTGCTCTTACATTCTAGTCCTCTTGAAATGTAACATTGCATTTGCTACTGACTCAACTTGCAATTTAAGTTCCACGGAATCCGGCACAAGGATTCCCCAGTCCCCTTGCACCTCTGATTTTTAAATTTTCTCCACGTTTAGAAAATATTCTATGCCATTATTCCTTCTATCAAATTGCATGACTATACACTTCCCTACACTATATTCCATCTGCCACTTCTTTGTCCATTCTCCCGGTCTGTCTAAGTCCTTCTGTAGACTCCCTGCTTCCTCAACACTAACTGCCTCTCCACCTATTTTGTATCATCTGCAAGCTTAGCTACAAAGCCATCAATTTCATCAACCAAATCATTGACATATAATGTGGAAAGGAATGGTTCCAATACCGACCTCTGCGGAACACCACTAGTCACCAGCAGCCATCCAAAAAAGACCTCTTTTGATTATTATATTTCAGTAATATTTGAGTAATACCGTAAATATATTATTTGAGTCCTCACTGAGTCACAGCTGAAAGAAGGCCATAGTTAAGAGCTTAACATCAAAGGAGGATGTACTTTGTACTGAAAGGTAAGGCAGGAAGGCAGTGGTGTGGCTCTGTTGGTAAGAAATGGAGTTACATCTTTAGAAAGAGCTGAATCTTTGTGGCTGGAGTTAAGAAACTGCAAGGGTTAAAAAACTATTATGGGAATCATATATAGGCCTCCAAATAGTAGCCGTGATGTAGGGTTGAGATTGCAAAGGGAGCTGGAAAAGGCATGTAATAAGGGTAATGTCACAATTGTACTGGGGGACTTCAATATGCAAGGGACTGGGAGAACCAGGTTGATATCAGGTTGCAAGACAGGGAATTTGTTGAACACCTACGAGATGGCTTTTTAGGGTAGCTTGTGCTTGGGCCTACTCGGGGAAAGGCTATCTGAGATTGGGTGTTGTGTAATAACCCGGATCTTATTAGGGAGCTTAATGTAAAGGAACCTTTAGGAGATTGTGATCATCATATGATTGAATTTATACTGCAATCTGACATGGAGAAGCACAAGTCACATGTATCAGTATCACAATCTCAGAGGCATGAGAGAGAAGATTGACAAGATGGATTGGAGGAGGATTCTGGTGGGGATGTTGGCAAAACAGAGATGGCTGAAGTTTCTGGGAACAGTTTACAAGGCGCAGGATAGATATGTCCCACAGAAGAAGGGAAGTTAAGGACTGCACAAAAGCCAAGGAAAGGTGCCCATAGATCAGATAGTTCTCTGTTACATAGTTACTGGGGGTGATGAAGATGCTGGCCCTTTCATCCTCCTCCACACCTTCTCCGTGAATCCACGGTGTGCAAAGAGGTGGGTTACTGATTCCTCCTCACTGCTGTCCTCCCTTGGGCAGCGGGATGTGGAGATGATAATCCAGACGTACAGGAGGGATCTGACTGGGAGGGCCCCTCTCTCCGCCAGCCAGGCGAGGTCTTGGTGCCTGTTGGTGAGGTCTGGCGATGAGGCATTTTGCCAGATGACCTGGACAGGGAACTACCCCACTGTGTCCATCACATCCTTCTCCTGCAGTGTCTGCAGGACATTCTGTGTCGACCACTGCCTGATGGCCCTGTGGTCAAAGGCATTGTTTTGGAAGAACTTCTCCACGAAGGACAGATAATGCAGCAACGTCCAGCTGACTGGGGTATTGCACAGCAACGTGGCCAGACCCATCCATCGTAACCAGGGAACGTTTTTGCCCCCATTGTCCAGGGACTTGTGCATGGTGACCCATCTGACCCGCTCCATCTTAGATCCCCAGATTAACCTGAAGGTGGCTCAGGTGACTTCCAAGCTGCAGCAGAGGGGGACGGGCCAGACCTGCGCCAAGTACAGCAGCCCTGAGAGCATCTCACCCTCGATGACCAGGTTCTTGCCTGTTATTGATAGGGAGCGCCCTCCCCACAGTCCCAGTTTCTGCTTTACCTTGGCAGTCTACTCCAGCCGGTTCTTATTAATTGCCTCGGCACCCTGAACAAGATCCCCAACACCTTCACGTAATCAGACCTGATGGTGAAGGGGACACTGGATCGGTTGGGCCAGTTGCCGAAGAACAGGGCTTCGCTCTTCGTGCAGTTGAGCCTGGCCACTGACGCCAGCTCAAACTGGTCATAGATGCTAATCAGCCCACAAACTGACCTCAGATCAGAGCCAAAGATGGTGACATCGTCCATGTACAGAGAGGTTTTCACTTGGTTCCCTCCACTGCCTGGCAGCGTCACCCCTCTTGTGTCCTCATCCTTCCTGATGGCTTTGGCAAAAGGTTCTATGCAGTACAAAATAAGACAGGAGAGAGACAGCCCTGCCTGACTCCAGACTCGATGAGGAAGCTATCCGTTTCCCACCCGTTAACCTGGATTGCACTACAGATGTCTGTGTAGAGTAGTTTGATCCAATTCCTGATTTCCTACCCAAATCCCATTTTGGAGAGTTCGTCCATCACGTATGTGTGTGATATCCTGTCAAAGGCTTTTCCCTGGTCCAAGCTGGCCAGACAGGGGTCCCCCCCCCACACCATCCTACACATTGGCAGGACCTCATGCTGTCCCTCAGCAGCATGAGGCTGAATGAGATCTTCCTGACTGATACAGCACAGGTTTGGTCCGGGTGGATCACCTGTCCCAGAACAGACTTGACTCCTTTGCCACTAGCCTTGGATAGCATCTTATAGTCCACATTCTGGACCTCCAATGATTAATGTCATCCCTTCCCCCTTCTGCTTGTAGGTGTTACGAAGGATGAACAACTCTGATGGGCAGAAGGGTGCAGAGTGCCCCCCTCTTTTGGAGAATCACAAATCACTACTATTTCGATGCTGCTAACAAGGAAGTAAGAGAGACAAAAGGAAATCTGCCAGGGCAGTTGTTATTGATAACAGCTCATGAAAGTTAATGAGAGAGAGAGACAGCTCAGAGATACACAAGGTGGAATGTCTCCTACTGACAAAAGCCATTGATTTACTGCTATTGTCTTTTGGAGAAGGATCGTTTACTTGGTACTGTTCTATTCATTGAGTGGGCTGGTTTGATGGGTTACATCATCCCAACCTGATTGACACCTGAGACCCCGTGTAACATAGGTGAGGGTAATGATGCTCTTCCTCATGGATTCTGACATGTTGCTGGCTAGAAGCATAGTGTGAAAATGATGCTGCTGAGGTAGTAATGGGGAACAAAGTAATGGCAGCTGAACCTAATGAGTACCTTGCATCAATCTTCACTGTGGTAGACACTAGCTGTGTGCCAGAGGTCCGTGAGTGTCAGGGAGCAGGAGTGAGTGCCATTGGTATTACAAAGAAAAAAGTGCTAGGCAAACTGAAAGGTGTTAAGGTGGACAAGTCACTTGGGCCAGAGGGACTACATCCCAGAGTCCTGTGAGAGGTTGCTGAAGAGATAATGGATGCACTGGTCATGCTATTTCAAGGTCCCAGGGAAATGGAAGACTGCAAATTTCACTCCACTCTTTAAGAAGGGAGGAAGGCAAAAGAAAGGAAATTTTTGGCCTAACCTCTGGTTGGGGAAATGTTGGAATCTATTATTAAGAATGAGGTTTCGGGGTACTTGGAGACTAATGATAAAATAAGTCAAAGTCAACGTGGTTTGTGTAAAGGGAAATCTTGCCTGACAGATCTGTTAGAGTTCTTTGAGGAAGTAACAAGCAGGGTAGACAAAGGAGAGGCAGTGGATGTCATTTACGTGGATTTTCAGAAGGCATTTGATAAGATGCCACACATGAACAAGATAAAATCCTATGCCGAACAGGAAAGATACTGGAATGAATCGAGGAATAGCAGACAGGAGGCAGCAAATGGGAATAAAGCGGTCTTTTCTGGTGAGTAGTGGTATACAAGGAACACTACTTTTCACGTTATTTGTCAATGATTTGGATAATGGAACTGATGGCTTTGTGGCAAAGTTTGCGGATGATACAAAAATAGGAGGAGGAGTAGGCAGTGCTGAGGAAACAATGAGATTGCAGCAGGACTTAGACAAATTGAAAGAATGGGCGAAAAAGTGGCAGGTGGAATACAGTGTTGGGAAATGTATGATCAAGCATTTTGGTAAATGGAATAACATGGACTATTATCTAAATGGGGGGGGGGATTCAAACATCAGAGGTGCAGAGGAATTTAGGAGTCTTCATGCAAGACTCCCAGAATGTTAATTTACAGGTTGAGTCTGTGATAAAGAAGGGAAATGCAACGTTGACGTTTATTTAAAGTGGAATAGAACATAAAAGCAAGGAGAAAATGCTGAGGCTTCATAAGACTCTAATTTAGGCCACACCTGGAGTATTGTTAGCCGCTTTGGTCCTGAGCATCCTGACTGACTGCATCACTGCCTGGCATGGGAACTGTACCTCCCTTAACCGCAGGACTCTGCAGAGAGTGGTGCGGACAGCCCAGCACATCTGTAGTTGTGAACTTCCCATGATTCAGGACCTTTACAAATACAAGTGTGTAAAAAAGGGCCTGAAGGATCATTGGGGACCCGAGTCACCTCAACCATGGTCAATTCCATTTGCTACTGTCTGGGAAATGGTACCACAGCATAAAAGCCAGGACCAACAGGCTCCGGGACAGCTTCTTCCACCAGGCCATTAAACTGATTAATTCATGCTGATACAGTTGTATTTCTGTGTTATATTGACTGCTGTATTTATCATAAATTATTTTGATCACACATTTAAACGGAGATGTAGCGTAAAGATTTTTATTCCTCATGTATGCGAAGGATGTAAGAAACAAAATCAATTCAGTTGTCATTGGAGAGAGCCCAGATGAGGTTCACGGGGATGATTCTGGGAATGGAGGGGTTAACCAATGAGAAGTGTTGACAGCTTTGGGCCTTTACTCACTGAAATTCAGAATAACATGGAATGATCTCATTGAAACCTACCAAATCCTGAAAGGACTAGATAAGTTGGATGTGGAGAGGATGTTTCTGCTGGTGGGGGTATCCAGAACTAGAGGGCACATACTCAAAATTGAGGGGTGACCTTTTAGAACAAAGATAAGGAGGCACTTTTTTAACCAGAGGGATGAATCTGTGGAATGCTCTGTCACAGAGGCCAAGTCCATGGGTATATTTAAAGCGGAAGTTGATATTTTTCTGATTGATCAGGGCATCAAAGGATATGGCAAGAAGGCAGGTGTATAGGGTTGAGTGGGATCCGGGATCAGCCGCGATGGAATGGCGATGCAGGCTTGATGGACTGAATGGCCTAATTCTGCTCCTATGTCTTATGGTCTTTTTACAGAATATATGTAAAAATACATGAATTGCATACGTCATGACAACACCATGTGATAAATGCACGCCTCGCTTAAAAGTAAAAATGGATGTACACAATTTATCTCATTCTCTATGTTTTCCTTTCAATTAGTTTCATGTAAGTGATTTACAAAACCTAACAGTGGTGACAAGGTATTTTTGAAACAAACTACTTACCCATTGAAGTGCAGCAAGACATTTGAATTAAAACAAAAATGCAGAAAGAAATGGTCAAGTTAAAAAACAGCATGTTTTTTTTCTTCAAACAGCATGTTTTCTTCATCAAAAGAAATACAATCAAGCAAAGAAAAGGTAGAAAACAGAAGAATTCACAGGTTCATAAACAGTGAGTACCAGGTGATAATAAACATGACAAAAGAACAGGAATGGTTGGCTGCATCTGAAAGATTCACGCACTTGATTACGAAACAGACAACTGGAATATGTATATTGAATGGATTGAGCAGTATTTTAAAGCAAATGGAATAGCTAATGAGAAACAAGTGCCAGTTTTACTGAGTACATTGGATTTAAAGATACACAATTTCCTTAGACGTTTGACTTCCAAGCAAACCAGCCAAAATGAGCTTTGAGGATATCATCAACATAATGCACTAACATTTTGAACCAAAACCATTGTTGATTGCAGAACGCTTTAGGTTTCATAAGCAGAATCAAAAGGAAGAGGAATCCATTTCAGCATACGTGGCTGAATTTAAGGGATTGTCTAAGCTTTGTCAATTCAGTGATGGGCTTAATGATACACTGAAAGATCACAGAGCTTGTGGAATCTTACAAACATTCAAAAATGGCTCCTAACTGAACCACAACTTACATTTAAAAAGAACAGTTGAAATAGCTGTATCTATGGAAACAGCAGACAGAGAAACAGTTGAGTTGTAGTCAGGAATGAAAGTTAGCATGAAAAAAATTGCATTGTCTATACAGAAACTGGCCTGGCCAAACAAATTGTGTCACCATTGTGGCCAAGGCTCACACACACCAGACTAATACAGGTTTAAAGGTGAAACTTACAGAAAATGCAACAAAGTAGGACACATACAAGAGTATGCCAGGCAGACAAAATAAATGAACTAAACAGGGAAGAGAAAAAAAAATAAAACGTCAAGTTGCAGTTTCAGAAAGAGCTTACTGTTGATGAAAGACATTAAGGAAACCATGCTGATTTCAGTCTATTTTATCATGTGCATCCTGGTTCCCTGAAAACTCGTTCTTAATAATGGACTCCAACATTTTCCAAAGTATTTAAGTAGGGGTAATTGGTCTTTAATTTTCTTTCATCTGCCTCCATTGCTTCTTAAAGAGTGTAGTAACATTTGTAATTTTCCATTCCTCTGGAACCATTCCAAAATCTAGTGATTTATGAAGGGATTATGGAGGCATCATTAAAAATGCCTTCACGATCTCTTTACTTACCTCTTTCAGAACCCTAGGGTGTAATCCATCTGGTCTTATCAAAGGTGACTTATCTACCTTTAGGTCTTGTAGCTTCCCGAACACATTCTCCTTAGTAGTAGCAACTACAGTCACTTCTGCCCCCGACACTCTCAAATTTCTGGCATGTAGTTGTTGTCTTCCACAATGAATACTGACACAAATTACTTACTAAATTTGTCTGCTGTTTCTTTGTCCCCCATTACTACCTCTCCAGTGTCACTTTCCAACGGTCCGATATCCACTCATGCCTTTCTTTTACTCTTTATATATCTGAAAAAACTTTGGGTATCTTGTTTTATAATATTGATGAGCTTACCTTCATATTTCATCACTTCTCTCCTTACAGCTTTCTCAGTTGCCTTGTCTTGGTTTTTCAAAGCTTCCCAATCCTCTAACTTCCCACTAATATCTGTTTGATTTTATGCCTCCTCTTTTCTTTTTATGCTCCTTCACTTCCCCTGTCAGCCACAGTTATGTCATCCTCCCTTTAGAATACTTTTTCTTCTTTGGGATGAACGGTAGCTGGCCTGCACCTTCCAAATTGCCCCAGAAGCTTCACCTTATTCCATGTGCTGAATGCATTTAAATGTAGCATCTTCAGTCCTGTATCCATTACCCTTTTCAATTTTACCCCCATGTTACACTTCAACTCACTCCACTGATAGCAATTTTGCCCTGTCACCTGCCTGTCCTTCATTACAGTCTCATTACACAGTGCATCAAAGTGTAATTCAACTCCCCATCGTCAGCCCTATCACTCCAGTTTCCATCCCCCCCCCCCCCCGCTAAATTAGTTTATACCTCCCAACAGCCGTAGCAAACTTGACTGCAAGGATATTAGTCCCCCTTGCACTCAGGTATATTCTGTCCTTTTTGTACCAGTCATATTTTCCTCAGAAGAGCTCCCACCGATCTGAAACCCTGCACCCTGTACCCACTCCCTCAGACACCCATTCATTTGTACTGTACTATCATCCTATTCCAGCCCTGATTAGCACGTGGTACAGGGAGTAATCCAGAGATCACTACCTTGGAGGTCCTGCTCTTCAACATCTTCCCTAAATCTCTATACTCACTGAACAGGACCTCTCACCCCTTTCTACCTACTGTACGTCATTGGTGCCAATGTACACTATGACCTCTGGCTGCTTACCTTGAGAATCTTCTGCAGCCGGTCTGAGACAACTTGGACTCCAGCACCTGGGAGGCAACACACCAATCCTGGCATCTCTTTCATGGCCACAGAATCTCCTGTCCTTTCCCCCAACTATTGAGTCTCCTATCACTATTGATCTGCCTGACCTAACCTTTCCTTGCTGAGTCTCGGTGTGGGCCATAGTGCCACTGCCCTGGCTGTGCTGCTGTGCCCTGATAGGTCTCCCCCCTCCACAGCAGTATCCAAAGGAGTTTACTGTTTGCTGAGGGGAATGCCCATAGGGGAACCCTGCACTGACTGCTTACTCCCCTTACTTCTCCTGGTGGTCACCCATCTACAATCTGAAGCCTGCACTCTGGGTGTGACCACTTCAATAAATGTCTCACTTGTTCTTGAATCCATCCAACACTAGCTCAACTTGTCAGGCAGGAGTTGAAGTTGAATGCACTTTCTGGAGATGTAGTTTGTCATCAGGGAGACAAAATCCTATATCTCACAGGATGATCTTTCCACTGCCTTAACTGCCACTCTGCCTACACTTTTTACACCTCTAACTTCTCAAGTTAAGTTCTAGCCTGTGCCTGTTCTCGCTGAAGCCTGTTGAGCCAAAGCCTGGCTGTTCTGTCTACTCACACAATGGCCGCTCAACAGTGGCTGCTCCACTTACACCTCACTTCTTTTTATTGGCTCTTACTGAGTGCCTAAGAGATCAATATGATTGGAGCCCACAGAAAAGTTCTGAATAGGCTGAGCTCTTTTTAAACCTCGCACTGCCTCACTAACAAACAACTTCTCGTGATGTTTGCAACCAGCCAAAAAGTTTTGAAAGGCCCTGAGCTCTTTTAAACCTCGCTGTGCCTCACCAATAATCAACTTAGCATGATGACTGCCGTCCACCAAAAAATGACTCAGTCACTTCAATGTTATGGCAATTATTCTAATATTATCTTGCACAGAACCTTTGTGCGACTGATATTAATTGACAATTTAAGTGTACCCAATGAATTAATTTAATGAAGGGTTGTTTTCTTCAGTTTCACAAAAATGTGCTACATTTTTAATTGGTATACTTTAAAGTGTAGATCAATTCTGTGCAAGCCAAATAATCCTTAATAAATCTTAAATCATGGTAGAGATTAAACTGAAATCAACCAGAGTCTAGACAAATATATATTATTGCCAGTTTTAGAGTTGCCAGGATTAAAAAGACATCAGTTCATAGGGTGATAAATTTAGCAAAAATTGAAGCAAATTGATTTTCCCTTTTCATGCACCTTTCTAAAGATTTATACACATTGTGTAATAGAAATCAAAATTGCCTGATGTGCAAAATAAGGCAAAATAATATCAGAATTCCAATAAAGTCCTTCTTTTAAACTTTACTCCGACGTCTTAATACCATACGAGATAGAAGCAGAATTTGGTCCATTGAGTCTGCTGCACCATTCCATCATGGCTGATTCATTATCTCTCTCATTCTGACATTTCCTTATAACCTTTGATACACTGACTAATCAGGAAGCCTATCAACCTTTGAATATACTCAATGTCTTGGTCTCTGCAGCCACTATGGTGATAAATTCAACTGATTCACTATCCCCTGGCTAACGAAATTCCTCCTCTCTGTTCTAAATGGATGCCCCTCCTATTATGAGGCAGTGCTCTCTGGTCATAGACTCGCCCACTATAAGAAACATACTCACCACATCCACTCGAGCCAGGCCTTTCAATATTCATTAGGTTTCAATAAGATTCCCCCCTCATTCCACTAAACTTCAGCAAGCACAGGCTCAGAGCTATCAAATGCTCATCATACATTTATGCTTTTATTCCTGGAATTATTCTTGTGAACCTCCTCCAGAACTTCTTCAATGCCAATCTTTTCCTAGATAAGGGGCTGAAAACTGCTCACAGTATACTCCAAGTGCAGTCTGACCAATGCCTTATATAGCATTACATCCTTGCTCTTACATTCTAGTCCAATTGAAATCAATGTGAATATTGCATTTGCCTTCCCTACCAACGACCATTGTGTTTTGTGCAATGAACCAGAATTGATTAGAGAGCTTAAGGTAAAAGAAACCCTTGGGAGACAAGTGATCATAATATGGTCGAATTCACCCTGAAATTTGAGAAGGAGATTCTCTGAAGTTTGTATCGGTATTACAGTGGAGTAAAGGGAATTAAAGAGGCATGAGAGAGGAGTTGGTGAGAATTCATTGGAAAAGAACACTGGCAGGGATAAAAGCAGAGCAGCAGTGGCTGGAATTTCTGGAAGCAATTCGGAAGGCACAGGATATATACATCCCAAAGAGGAATAAATATTCTAAAGGAAAGATGACATAACCGTGACTAACAACAGAAGTCAAAGCCAACATAAGAGCCAAAGGAAGGACATATAATAGAGGAAAAATTAGTGGGAAGTTAGAGGACTGGGGAGCTTTTAAAAACCAACAGAAGGCAACAAGAAAGTCGTTAAGAAGGTAAAGATGGAATACTAAAGTAAGCTAGCCAATAATATTAAAGAGGATACCAAGAGTTTCTTCAGATACATAAGGTATAAAAGAGTGTCAAGAGTTGAGAGTGGATATCAGACCATTGGAAACAATGCTGAAGAGGTAGTAATGGGAGACATTGAAACGGTGGATGAACTGAATTTGAATTTTGCATCCTTTTAGCATGGAGATGAGGAGGAATTTCTTTAGCCAGAGAGTGGTGTATCTGTGGAACTCTCTGTCACAGGCAGCTGTGTAGGCCAAGTCTTTATGTATATTTAAGGCAGAGATTGATAGATTCTTGACTGGTCAGGACATGAAAGAATATGGGGAGAAGGCAGGAGACTGGGGCTGAGAGAAAAATGGATCAGCCATGATAAAATGGCGGAACAGACTCGATGGGTCAAATGGCCTAATTCTGCTCCTATGTCTTGTGGTCTTATGGATTCAACCTGCAAGTTAACTTTTAGGGAATACTACACAAGGACTCCTAAGTCTCTTTATACCTTTGATTTTTTAATTTTCTCCCTATTTAGATAATAGGCTACTCCTTTATTCCTTTTACCAAAGTTCATGACCATACACTTCCCTAAACTATATTTGAACTTCCACTTCTTTGTCCATTCTTCCAGTCTGTCCAAATCCTCTGCAGACTTCGTGCCTCTCTACCTTTCATGCCCTGACTAATCAAGAACCTGTCAACCTCTGCCTTACATACACCCAATCACCTGCCCGCCACAGCTGTTTGTAGCAATGAACTCCACAGATTCACCATCCTCTGGTTAAAGAAATCCCTCCCATTTTTAATGGGCATCCCACTATTCTGAGACTGTGTCCTCTGATCCTAGATTCCCCTACTACAGGAAACATGCTCTCCACATTCACTCTATCTAGGCCTTTCAATATTCGATAAACTTCAATGAGATTCCCCCTCATTCTTTTAAATTCAGTAAGTATGGGCCCAGACCCATCAAACACTCCTCATAGGATAATCCCTTCATTCCCGGAATCAATCTTGTGAACCTCCATTGAACCCTCTCCAATGTCAGCATATTCTTTCTTAGATATGGGCCCAAAACTGTTCACAATGTTCCAGGTGAGGCCTCACCAGTGTCTTAGAAAGCCTCAGCATGACATCCTTGCTTTCATATTCTAGTCCTCTCAAAATAAATGCTAACATTGTATTTGCCTTCCTCACCACCAACTCAACCTGCAAGGTAACCTTCAGGGAATCCTGCAAGGAGACTCTCAAGTGCCTTTGCACCTCAGTTTTTAAAAACTTCTGCCAGTTTAATAAACAGTTTATGCTTTTGTTCTTTCTATCAAAGTGCATGACTATACACTTCTCAGCACTGTATTCCATCGACCACTTCTTTGTCTGTTCTTCTGATCTGTCTCAGTCCTCCTACAGACACCCTGCTTCTGCAAAATTACCTGCCCCTCTACCTGTCTTCATATCATCCATCAACTTGGCCAGGGTCATCAATTCCATCATCCAAATCATTGATATATAATGTGAAAAGAAGCGGTCCCAACACCGACCCTTGCAGAACAGCCAACCAGAAAAGGCTCCCTTTATTCCTACTCAGGTTGGGTCATCCTGCCTTTAGAATACTTCTAATTCTATGCGATGTGTCTATCCTGTGCCTTCTGAATTGCTCCCAGAAATTCTAGCCACTGCTGTTGTATCTTCCCTGCTGGTGTCCCCTTTCAGTCAACTTTGGCCAGCCAGATCCTCTCTCCTGCCTCCATAATTCACTCTACTCCACTGTAATACAGATACATTTGACTTTAGTTTCTCCTTCCCAAATTGCAGGGTGAAGTCTACCATATTATGATCATTGCCTCCTAAGGGTTCCCTTACCTTAAGCTCCCTCATGAAATCCAGTTCATTATATAACAACCAACCCAGAATAGCCTTTCTCCTACATCAACCACAAGCTGCTCTAAAGAGACATCTTGTACTCATTCTACAAATTCTTTCTCTTAGTATCCAGCACCAACCTGATTTTTCCAATTCACCTGTTTTTGAAATGTGTTTTCCATCCCCCATTGCAATTTGTAGCCCACATCCTTGCTACTGTTCAGAGGACTTTATACAACTCCCATTAGGGTCTTTTTACCTTTGCATTTCCTTAACTCTGCCCACAAAGGTTCTACATCTTCCTTTCTCTATATCTACATCTATGTCACCTCTTTTTAAGGATTCGTTTTTCATTTGTTATCAACAATGTCACCCTATTGCCTCTACCTACCTGCCTGAGCTTTAGAAAAAAGGTGTATCCTTGATTGTTAAGCTCCCAACCATGATCTTCTTTCACCCACAACTCAGTGATGCCCACAAGAGCTGGGAAGCTGTTTGGTGAAAGAGATGCAGGACTGGAGAAGGGGGAATCTAATAGGAGAGGATAGAGGGCTATAGAAGAAAGAAAAGGGGGAGCACCAGAGGGAGGGGCTATAGTGTTTTGTTATTTCAATGCTTATTACTTCTACTCTTTCATTCGATTTGTTCATAAGGACTAACTCACCATCCATTGGGCTCACCAGCTCCTCTGACATGCGCTAAAACTGAAAGTGCCAGTCCCGGTTTGATTGTCAGACCTTCACTGTCACAGATTCTGTAAGTATGTAAAAGAGAAAAGGCTACAGAGGACAAATGTAGTCTGGATGCTGGAACACAACTCTCTGGGAATATAATTTAAGAAGGCAGTTCACCACCATCTTTCAAAGAGAGATGGACAATAAATGCTGATCTGCTAGGCATCATCTAGAAAATAAACAAATAATAAAAATGCAGAAGATAACTTTAGCAAGTGTGTGTAATGTTGTGATGCTCTGGGATTATGATGGGACATTCAAATTCACTCAATGTAACATTTAGCTGGGGTTATACAGTTATTGGCTTGAGTGTTTGAGGGTCATGCTGACTGTAACCAGGGTGTGTGATAATCAGCTCCTCTACCTGTAAGAAACTGAGCAGTTCTCTCCCTGGGTCACCTTGCCAGGTCTGTTTTTGTTGCTCTTCGCAATAAAACCAGCTGTTGAGTTAAACAAGCTTTTCTCGTCTGTCATCATGGACCAAATGCTTGCCACAATATTGTAGGTGCAATAGATGTACAACTTGAATTGTCAAGGCATGGAAGGCCAATCCAGATGAAAGGTGTTGACCAAAGTGTCAACCATCCACTTCTTTCCACCGACACTGCATGATCCTGAGTTTCTCCAGCATTTTTGGTTCTTGCTCCAGATTCAATCATCTGCCGTTCTATGTATCTCCAAAGAAGGTAATGTTGGTAAATGGCATCACAAGACGCAAAAATCTGAAGGAACTCAGCAGCTCAGGCAATATTTATGGAGGGAAATGTACAGTCAACGTTTTGAGTTGACTCTCTTCAACTCGTCTCTTATATGGGATTACTATGCTGGTAAAGAGGATTAGTGCAGATGGGTACTTGATGGTCAGAATGGGCATGGTGGGTTGAGGGGCCTGTTTCTCTGCTGTGAACTCCATAACTTTTGTTGCACCCATACTTGTATGCAATATTTGTGTATAATTATATAAAACAACTTTGCATGATATTTTTCATTACACACATACAGGATTAGCATCATGTGCCCATAATAAACGTGAGTACCTGCTCATCTGTTGCAATAAGCATATCTGCCACTTTTCTGTGATCTATTTGCATGTCCACAACTGGTAGGACCAGATATGAGTCCTTCCGCAATGTCCTCCCTCTGTTCTCGCCCCTCCCCCTCCCGCTCTCCCAAGCCGCGCCGATCCCCGATGACGTAAACGCGCTCTATGTGAGGAAAGGAGCAACGTCACTTCCGCAGCCTGTCTACTTGTGACCGGTGCTCGAGCGCCTTCCTCTCTGTCACGATGGCGTCGGTAGCTGACACAAAGCTCTATGATATTCTCGGGGTTCAGCCTGGTGCCACGGAGAACGAGCTCAAGAAGGTCGGTAACCATCAGGGTGGCGGGGAAGTCAGAGAAAGCGGTGAGGATGCAGCAGCTCTGGGCGGCCGACTGAGCCGGCGCCGGTCAGTTAGTGGGGGTGGGGAGGGGAGGCGATGACTGGCCTGGAGGGGGGGGGGGGGGGGGTTGGGCGAGAGGAGGGTGGGAACAAGCTGAGGCCTCGCCGGCTAGGCCGCGATGGAGGCCCCGGCGTCAGGTAGGCGGGCTGCCCGCTCCGGAGACTTCCCTCTGGATGCGATAAATCCGGCGCTGTCGGCGGGAGGAGCGAGGTGCTCCCGCCGACAGTCGCGGCCGTGATGGGGGCTTGACGGAGTAGTGAGGGATAGAGGTGGCAGCTCTCTGGCCGGCCTCGCAGTGGGGCGCTTGGTGCGGATTTGGAAGGCCGCCGGGCTCACTGCTGAACCCGACACCACGACACCATTTTGTTCATGTCGTTGTCGCCGCAGAGGTTGAATCCTGTTGGCTCCCGCACTGAAATACCGGTGACTGCGGAGGCCATTTGCAGAGGTGCCGTGATCACCAGACCTGACACAATTGGTCGCTGGAGCTAAGTTACGCCTGTTCTGGAAGGACACAAGGAAACTGAAATTATATTCTGCTGGCATTATGTTTTAAGTCTGATGCGATGACAAACAGTATTAACATAACGTCTGGCATAGTATTTTCACTTTAATGATTGCTGAAAAGCAGCCTACAGCTGAATGACATGCGAGACAACAATGTAGCGTAATTTCTGGCTTATAAAATGCATGCTATTTAGTAATTGTAGTTGGAGCTACAATCCATTAAAATCTAAACGCTGGTGTTTGTTATTTCCCCACCACTTCACCTTACTCTGAAGTTTTTAGTCCAATCATTGAATGTTCTCTACAGAACTGATATATTGCTGGGTGACTGAAAGAAAGTGTAATAAGGGTTCCCTTGTTACCTCTCCTGATTTTCAGAACATAATTTACTGCTTCAGTCATTATCCTTTGCTGAGTTAGCTGATCTTCAAGATCTCCTTTGAACCTGAAATTTGTGGTGTGAAATTATTTTTTTGATGATCCTGGATATCCATGCGTGGAAACATTTGTTGAATCTTACATTCTGTTGGCATTTATTGGTATGGTTCTTATTTTTCAATTGCTGCAGTCTTTTCAATAGTGAATTAGCAATTTTGTTAAGGCAGACAATTGGGAGAAACACCATGTAGTTTTTTTTTTAATTGATGTTTTAACATACTTTTGAACTAAATATGAACTAAGCGTCCTTTCTGATAGAAGAGTGAGAAAGAACTATATATAAATATTCTGGGAAGGAGATCTGAGACCACTAAAATGTCTGGTTAGGTTTGAAGGTTCACTGTGTGAGCTGGAATTAATGAGAAATGAACTTTTATCTGATGGAAATACAAGTCCTAACACGTTCAGGTTGCTTAATTTATTGATGGGATGTAGGTGCTACTGACAAGCCTAGTATTCATTGCCTTTCCTTAATGCCTTGACACAGTGGTGAGCTAATATTTTCAGCTGATATAGTCCTTCAGGTGAAGAGATTTTTACTGTTTTGTAGTGATTCAGGGATTTGACATTCCTTCCCACACTATCACTCTGGTATTCCGTGTCCTTTCTCCATCAGATAGAACATTTTTTTCTACCAAAACGTCGTTTCTCTCCTTGTCACCTGTAATTCTCCTGTTTGTTGTTGATTATTGCAGTAGAATTGGGCAACCTCCATCTTCAAGTACTTTGAACTTTGTTTAATTAATCCAAAATTGCACATATCCTACCCCGTGCCAACTGTTTATCCCTCATAACCGTTGACCTCATAGATCTGGGTGTCTATCACTTGGGTTCTTAAATAGTTGTTGTAAAAGTCCCAGCACCAATCTCTGTGATATCACTAGTTAAAAGCTTCCAATTACAAAAAAAGAAATCTGCTTCCTGTTCCCAAGTCATTTTTGGAATTTTGGATCTGATCTGTCATCTTCCTTTGGATCCTATTGTAATTTACCTTGGACCCATTTTCCACGTGAGATCCTGTCATATCCTTTCCTGCAGTTCAGGAATTAGCTCAGAGAAAATTCCATCCTCTGACAAAATCTACCATGCATTTCCAGTTTTTTTTAGTTTGCCTGCTGCTCTTCCAGTTGCTGTTATTCAGTCATCTGTTAACTAATCCTGTAGTTAACAAATGAGAAGGTATAAATATCATCCAATGATATCTTCATTTGACCACAAAATATGAGCAGGAATAGGCCATTGCTCTCATTGAGTCTGATCTGCCATTGAGTTGTTGCTGATTTTCTTTTACCTATAACCACTAATCCTCTACAATCAAGGACCCATCTATCTCTGCTTTGTATACACTCAATAGCTTAGCTTCCACAATACTCTGTAGAAATTAATTCTGCGGGTGTACCACTCTCTGGCCAAACAACTTCCTCCTCCAGGTTTTAACGGGGCATCCTTTTATTCCAAGCTGTGCATCTAGGCATCTGGTAGGTTATTTTCTGATGATTTGTATGACTTCACGAGCATTGAATTGACAGTCAAGCTACTTGATCACTTTGAAGGGGACATTTTGTTTAAAATGGTACTTTTTATCATGGAGCAGTAGGTAAGTTATAATGGGAAATATTAACTTAGTTCTACATGTCCTATTAAAGCTTTAGACTTCCCCTCAAACAATATCTTCCATTTAATGACATCAGCCCACCCCACCAGTACCAATAGCTTTTCAAAGGGGCCATTTGCTCTTCCTTCTCCATCACTCTTCACACAGGATATCTGCTATCTCTTCCCTTTCAGCCAAGGTCCAAACTTTCAGTTGTAGTTTTGTGGTGTATGTTGTATGAAGTGGAGTTGGCAGCATTGAGTATGCATTGGAAGTTAAAAAAAATGAGATCGCAGAATCTGTGGCAGAAGGACCTGAGTGGATAATTTGGAGTGTCCGTCCTTTGGCTTGAAAGTTTACTGCAGCAACCAGGCCAGGTTCAATATTCCTTGTATTGTAGATGTTCTTTCAAGGCTGAATTTGGTCTTGGCTCTATCTTGACAAGATGTGGTTATCCATCATACAGTATGCTAATGTGACCTGTATACCTTTGGGAGTAGTATGCAGAAGGGAAAGAGATGCACATTGATGTACAATTTTTTTAGAGAACACCATTTTGTTGTTTTAGTATATGATTGCACTGATATGTACATATTGTTGCGGTGTGGTCTTAAATTATAATTCTTTTTAATGCTCTACTTGACACATTCTTTGGGTTTTTTTGTGAATTGGATTTTTCCAATATTTGCAGTATTGTCAGTTTTATTAATATACAATGAACTTTAAGAGCACAAGTTTGCATGCATGTTTTTAACAAGCAAGTTCATGTGCAAGTTACTGACTAAATTGAATATTTTTGTACCAATTTATTTGTTCTGTACTTTATTTTTAAGGCATACCGCAAGTTGGCTAAGGAATACCATCCAGATAAAAACCCAAATGCTGGTGATAAGGTAAAGATCAGCATTATTTATTTTTTAACTGAAGATAAGGTAAGATGAGAAATATTAGCCATTTGGCCCATCAAGTCTTCTGCCATTTCATCATAGCTGATCCATTTTCCTATCAACCCCAATTTCCCACCTTTTTCCCAAACCCTTCCATGCCCTGACTAATCAAGAATCTATCATACTCTGCCTTAAATATACCCAGTTACTTGGCCTTGACAGCTAGCCACCTGTAGCATGAATTCTACAGGTTCACCACTCTGGCTAAAGAAACTCCACATCTCTGTTCTAAAAGTTAGCCCCTCTATTCTGAGGCTATGCCTTCTGATCCTGGACCCTCTCACTATAGGAAATATCCTCTCCATGCTCCCCTTTCTGAATTCCATTGAGTACAGGCCCAGAGCCACAAATGCTCGTCATATGATAAGCCTTTCAATCTCAGAATCATTTTTGTGAATCTCCTTTGAACTCTTCCTTAGATAAGCGGCCCAAAACTGTTCGCAATACTCCAAGGTACCAAGTGACGTCTGACCAGTACCTTATAAAGTCTCAACATTAGTTTCTTGTTTTTTATATTCTAGTCCTCTTGAAATGAATGCTAACATTGCATTTGCCTTCATCACCAGTAACTCAACCTGCACATCAATCTTTAGGGGATCCTGCACGAGGATTCCCAAGTCCTTTCACACTTAAAATTTTTGAATATTCCCTCTTTAGAAAATAGTCAACCCTTTCATTTCTTTTACCAAAGTGCATGCCCATACACTTTTTGATATTAATCTATCTCTCCCTTCTTTGGCCATTCTCCTAATCTGTCCAAGTCCTTCTGTAACCCCTGCTTCTTTAAAACTACCTGCCCTTCCACCTACCTTTGTATAATCCGCAAAGCCATCAATTCCATCATCCAGACCATTGACATAATATAAAACAAAATGGTCCCAGCACAGACCCCCGTGGAACACCAGTCACCGACAGACAACTAGAAAAGGCTCCCTGTCTTCCTACTCTTTGCCTCCTGCCGATCAGTCACTGCTTTATCCATGCTACTATCTTGTAATATGACTTGTTAAGCAGCCTCGTGTAGGACCTTGCCAAAGGTCTTCTGAAAATCCAGGTACCCAGTATCCACCAATTCCTGTGTCTATCCTGCTGCTTATTTCTTCTGGGTTCCAACAGATATGTCAGGCGAGGTTTTCCTTTAAGAAAACCATACTGATGTAGGCTTGTTTTGTCATGTGCCTCCGAGTACCCCAAAACTACATCCTTAACAATTAAATCCAATGTCTGCCCAACTACTGGGGATGTGTTGCATAAAGGCAGTCCACTATCTGCACTGTCTGCGCTGATTTTACAGTCAGTTAAAAGAACGTGAGCGTAGGTTGGATGAATTCCTATTAACTATTAGGAACTAGTAGTTTTATATTAGTTGTAATTTTGGTAGCGTTTTGATTTTTTTTCAATATATCATTTAACTACAAAATTTGTTACTCAGTTAAACAGTTAACTTTTTATACCTTTTTTGTTTATTTCCATTAAACTTTGGCTAATTGGGGCTGATTTGATTGTTCCTGAAGTGTCCCAATTAACCAGAATCTACTGTACTAAGAATTCTATACTTGAATGCGCGTAGTGTCAGAAATAAGACAGATGAGCTTGAAGCTCAGATGAAAATGGGGAACTACGATATTGTTGGGATAACGGAGACATGGCTGCAAGGGGATCAGGCCTGGGAATTGAGTGTACCAGGGTATACGTGCTATCGTAGAGACAGAAATATGGGAAGAGGGGGTGGGGTGGCCCTGTTGGTGAGGAATGAGATTCAGTCCTTAGCAAGAGGTGACTTGGGAACAGGGGAAGTAGAGTCTGTGTGGATTGAGCTGAGGAACAGTAAGGGTAAAAAGACCCTAATGGGTGTTGTGTACAGGCCCCCAAACAGTAGCGTGGATATTGGGTACAAGTTGATTAGGGAGTTAACATTGGCATGTGCTAAAGGTAATGCAGTCATTATGGGAGATTTCAACATGCAGGTGGACTGGGAGAATCAGGTAGGTGCTGGGCCCCAGGATAGGGAGTTTGTGGAGTGTCTAAGGGATGTATTTTTGGAACAGCTTGTGCTTGAACCAACCAGGAATGAGGCTATTTTGGACTTGGTGATGTGTAATGAACAGGAATTGATAAGTGATCTTGAAGTAAAGGAGCCATTAGGAAGTAGTGATCATAACATGATAAGTTTTTATCTACAATTTGAGAGGGATAGGGGCAGATCAGAGGTGTCAGTGTTGCAATTAAATAAAGGAGACTACGGAGCCATGAGGGAAGAGCTGGCCAAAGTTAAATGGGCGGATGCCCTGGCAGGAAAGACAGTAGATCAGCAGTGGCAGATATTCTTGGGCATAATACAAAAGATGCAAATGCAGTTCATTCCAATGAGAAGGAAGGATTCAAAGAGGGGGAAGGGGCCACAGTGGTTGACAAAGGAAGTCAGAGATTGTATAGCATTAAAGAAAAAGAAGTATGACAGGGCTAAGATGAGTGGGAATACAGATGATTGGGAAAGTTTTAAGGAACAGCAGATCTTAACTAAAAAAGCAATACGGAGAGAAAAAATCAGGTATGAGCTCAGTCTAGCCAGGAATATAAAAGGGGATAGCAAAAGCTTTTTTAGCTATGTGAAGAGAAAGAAGATAGTTAAGAACAATGTTGGCCCCTTGAAGAATGAATTGGGAGAAATTGTTATGGGAAACAGGGAAATGGCAACAGAATTTAATGCGTACTTTAGATCTGTCTTCACCAGGGAGGACACAAGCAATCTCCCAGATGTATGGATGGGCCAGGGTAATAAGATATCAGAGGAATTGAGACAGATTGACATTAGGAAAGAAACTGTGATGAGTAGACTGGTAGGACTGAAGGCTAATAAATCCCCGGGTCCAGATGGTCTGCATCTGAGGGTTCTAAAAGAGGTGGCTCAGGAAATTGCGGATGCATTGGTAATCATTTTCCAATGTTCCTTAGATTCAGGATCAGTTCCTGAAGATTGGAGAGTGGCTAATGTTATCCCACTTTTCAAGAAGGGAGGGAAGGAGAAAACGGAGAACTATCGCCCTGTTAGCCTAACGTCAGTCGTGGGGAAGATGCTTGTCCATTATTAAGGACGAAATAGTGGCACATCTAGATGGCAGAAATAGGATTAGGCCGAGCCAGCATGGATTTACCAAGGGCAAATCATGCTTGACTAATCTGTTGGAGTTTTTTGAGGGTGTAACAAGGATGTTAGACGAGGGTAAGCCAGTAGATGTTGTGTACCTAGATTTTCAGAAGGCATTCGATAAGGTGCCACATAGGAGATTGGTGAGTAAAATCAGAGCTCATGGCATTGGGGGCAGGGTTTCAACATGGATAGAAAACTGGTTGGCAGATAGAAAGCAAAGGGTAGCAGTGAATGGGTGTTTCTCAGACTGGCTGGAGGTGACTAGTGGGGTACCACAGGGCTCTGTATTGGGACCACAGCTCTTTACGATTTATGTCAATGATTTAGATGAGGGCATTGAAAACAATATCAGCAAGTTTGCTGACGATACTAAACTGGGTGGCAGTGTGACATGCGAAGAGGACGTTAGGAGAATACAGGGAGACTTGGATAGGCTGAGTGAGTGGGCAGATACTTGGCAGATGTCATTCAATATGAATAAATGTGAAGTCATCCACTTTGGAAGCTGGAACAAGAGGGCAGAGTATTGTCTGAACGGTGTCGAGTTAGGTAAGGGAGAAATGCAAAGAGACCTAGGAGTCCTAGTTCACCAGTCAATGAAGGTGAATGAGCAAGTGCAACAGGCAGTGAAGAGGGCAAATGGAATGTTGGCCTTTGTTACAAGGGGAATTGAATACAAGAGCAAGGATGTTCTTTTGCATTTGTACAGGGCCCTGGTGAGACCACACCTGGAATATTGTGTACAGTTTTGGTCTCCAGGTTTAAGGAAGGACATTCTGGCAATTGAGGAAGTGCAGCGTAGATTCACTAGGTTGATTCCTGGGATGGCAGGGCTGTCTTACGTGGAGAGATTGGGCTTGTACACGCTGGAATTGAGGAGATTGAGAGGGGATCTGATTGAAACGTTTAAGATAATTAAAGGATTTGATAGGATTGAGGCAGGAAATATGTTCCAGATGTTGGGAGAGTCCAGTACCAGAGGGCATGGATTGAGAATAAGAGGTCAGTTATTTAAAACAGAGTTGAGGAAGAGCTTCTTCTCCCAGAGAGTTGTGGAGGTGTGGAATGCACTGCCTCGGAAGACGGTGGAGGCCAATTCTCTGGATGCTTTCAAGAAGGAGCTGGATAGATATCTGCTGGATAGGGGAATCAAGGGATATGGGGACAAGGCAGGGACTGGGTATTGATAGTGAATGATCAGCCATGATCTCAGAATGGCGGTGCAGACTCGAGGGGCCGAATCTACTTCTGCACCTATTGTCTATTGTACTTGCCCGTGTATTCACTTTTAAGTTAATTTTTACTGTAGCTATACAGTGCAATTAGTAGAAAAGTGCTGGACAAATGCTGTTGGTATTAGCTTCATGGCTTATTTAAAGCAGGTTTTTATACTATGCTGTAAAAATTAACATTTTCATAGCGAAAGGCTTATTTGATGTGAAATGATTCTATTGTTCCATGTTTGTTTGGTATTCCTTGTATTTTCCTGCTACTGTTATACAGATGTCCAATGGATTAATTGAACTCTATCCCATGGGTTTTTGGTTATACATTTGGAAGTTGGTTACTGTATTTTTGCAACCACACTTGTGCTTAAAAACATGCCTTTTAATGAGACCATTTGTTGGAGCACTCGTCACTTGTAAAATCTTGTTTTTAGCTGGGGCATTTATTTCATGAGTAAATTGATTAATGTTCCCTGTCACAGCAGAGGTCAGAGAGGGTGCCAGTTACGCTGCTGGCATTCAGGGCAGCAGTGGGGGTCCTCCATCTCTGTCTTTGGTCATCAAAACCAATTTTGGTCTTGGCGGTATTTCGGGCTTCTTTTATTGTGTCAGTAGCTTCCTCTTGGTTTTCTCTACTGTCATGCAGGTTCCAGGTGGAGGCTCAGGAATGCCATCGCACACAGATATCGAAGTATTCTTCATTGCTGTTTCCATAACAATTTTGTTTTACCAGTCAAGGTTGTTTTAGCCCTGAGCTTGAACCCCCAAACCTGGAGGAATGGTGGACCACTCTTAGTTTGGCCTCTACCCTTTGACCTGTTTGGCATGGGTGACTGTACTAAGATTCGAAGCATATGGCCCTGACTCCAGCCAACATAGTTCTCCTGGTTCTTGAAGCACATGAGCCTCCAGACCCTACAACAAACTTGTAGTCCTCTTAGAAGATGGCAGAAGTCGGGGCTTGTTTTTGGGGAAAACTGTCATGAGTGAAAGTTTCCAATGCAATTACTTGTAATATTATTAGCAGCGTTTTCACTGTAATTTAGCATTTAATAGTAAATGGTGAAGTTCACAAGTTTATTTGGGAATGTTTAAATTGCTTTAGCTTTAAGATTACTAAATAATTACTCAAATGTTTTTGTCATCTGCAGTTTAAAGAAATAAGCTTTGCTTATGAAGTTTTATCGAATCCAGAGAAACGGGAACTTTATGATCGCTATGGTGAACAAGGTCTACGTGAGAGTGGTGGTGGCGGAGGCGGAATGGATGATATTTTCTCACATATCTTTGGCGGAGGTCTCTTCGGGTTCATGGGCGGTCAAGGTAGAAACCGCAACAGCAGACGAAGGGGAGAGGATATGGTGCATCCCCTCAAGTGAGTGGATTTTTAACTTATTTTTAAAAGCTCGCTTGGTGTATCTATTACTATGCTAATTTTTTTTCCAATTTCACAGGGTTTCTTTAGAAGACTTGTATAATGCAAAGACAACAAAACTACAGCTGAGCAAAAATGTCCTATGTAGTTCATGTAGTGGGTAAGTTGTATATTATTTAAGAAATATGCAAGTTTAAGCTGGAACTGTTTTAAATCTTTGATTTTTAAAGCCTGTTTTTGATTAGAATAAGGCAGAAAAGCCTTACCACAAACTGCAATTGACCAGTTTTAGGGCTGGGATACAGTATTGTCAAGGTGACAGAGCTTGGTGCTCTTTATTTAATATGCTGGGAACAAGAAGGTAAATATCTGACAATTTTGAATTTGAATTGTCTATATTGCTTTTCTTTACAATAGCACCAAAACATGAGGCAGCACGATGAAGTTTGTAAGGAGACTTAATTGCTGCTCTGAATTTCAGCAATAAACTTCCCATTTATACTTTTCAAAGAAAATTCCATAGAAACATAGAAAACCTACAACACAATACAAGCCCTTAGGCCCACAAGATGGTGCCGAACATGTCCCTACCCTAGAAATTACTAGGCTTACCTATAGCCCTCTATTTTTCTAAGCTTCATGTACCTATCCAAAAGACTATTTAAAAAAAAACCCTATCGTATCTGCCTCCACAACCATTGCCGGCTGCCCATTCCACACACTCACCACACTGACTAAAAAAAACTTACCCCCGACATCTCCTTTGTACCTACTCCCCAGCACCTTAAACCTGTGTCTTGTGGCAACCATTTCAGCCCTGGGAAACAACCTCTGACTATCCACACGATCAACGCCTCTCAACATCTTATACACCCCTATCAGGCCACCTCTTATCCTCCATCGCTCCAAGGAGAAAAGGCTGAGTTCACTCAACCTATCCTCATAAGACATGCTCCCCAATCCAGGCAACATCCTTGTAAATCTCTTCTGCACCCTTTCTATGGCTTCCACATCCTTCCTGTAGTGAAGTGACCAGAACTGAGCACAGTATTCCCAAATGGTGTCTGACCAGGGTCCTATATAACTACAACATTACCTCTCAGCTCCTAAATTCAATTCCACGTTTGATGAAGGCCAATACACCGTAAACCTTCTTAACCACTGAGTCAACCTGCGCAGCTGCTTTGAGCATCCTATGGACTCGGACCCCAAGATCCCTCTGATCCTCTATACTGACAAGAGTCTTACCATTAATACTATATTATGCCATCATATTTGACCTACCAAAATGAACCACTTCACACTTGTCTGGGTTGAACTCCATCTGCCACTTCTCAGCCCAGTTTTGCATCCTGTCAGTGTCCCGCTGTAACCTCTGATAGCCCTCCACACTATCCACAACACCTCCAACTTTAGTGTCATCAGCAAACTTACTAACCCATCCCTCCACTTCCTCATCCAGGTCATTTATAAAAATCATGAAGAGTAAGGGTCTCAGAACAGATCCCTGAGGCACTCCACTGGTGACCGATGTCCATGCAGAATATTACCAGTCTACAACCACTCTTTGACTCCTGTGGGCGAGCCAGTTCTGGATCCACAAAGCAATGTCCCCTTGGATCCCATGCCTCCTTACTTTCTCAATAAGCCTTGTATGGGGTATCTTAACAAATGCCTTGCTGAAATCTATATACACTACATCTACTGCTCTTCCTTCATCAACATGTTAAGTCACATCCCCAGAAAATTCTATCAGGCTCATAAGGCATGACCTGCCCTTGACAAAGCAGTGCTAGCTATTCCTAATCATATTATACCTCTCCAAATGTTCATAAATCCTGCCTGTCAGGATCTTCTCCATCAACTTACAATTTCTGACCACTCACTGGTCTATAATTTCCTAGTCTGTCTCTACTCCCTTTCTTGAACAAAGGAATAACATTTGCAACCCTGCAATCCTCTGGAACCTCTCCTGCCCCTATTGATGATGCAAAGATCATCGCCAGAGGCTCAGCAATCTCCTCCCTCACCTCCCACAGTAGCCTGGGGTACATCTCATCCGGGCCCGGTGACTTATCCAACTTGATTCCTTCCCAGTACATCCTCTTAATATCTACATGCTCAAGCTTTTCAATCTGCTGCAAGTCATCATTATTATCACCAAGAACCTTTTCCATAGTGAATACTGAAGTGAAGTATTCATTAAGTACCTCTGCTATTTCCTCAGGTTCCATACATACTTTCCCACTGTCACATTTAATAGGTCCTATTCTTTCACGTCTTATCCTCCTGCTCTTCGGTTACTTGTAGAATGCCTTGGAGTTTTCCTTAATCCTGCCCACCAAGACCTTCTCATGGCCCCATCTGGCTCTCCTAATTTCCTTCTTAGCCATATAATCTTCTAGATCTCTAACATTACCTAGCTCTCTGAACCTTTTGTAAGCTTTTCTTCTTGACCAGATTTATTACATCCTTTGTACACCAAGGTTCCTGCATCCTACCAAAACTTCCCTACCTCATACCGTACCTATGCAGAACTTCACACAAATATTCCCTGAACATTTGCCACATTTCTTCCGTACTTTTCCTTGAAACATCTATTTCCGATTTAAGCTTCCAGTTTCCTGCCTGATGGCCTCATAATTCCCCTTACTCCAATTAAACACTTCTCTAACTTGTCCATTCCTATCTTTCTTCAATGCTATGGTAAAGGAGATAGAATTATGATCACTATCTCCAAAATGCTCTCCCACTGAGAGATCTGACACCTGACCAGATTCATTTCCCAATACCAAATCAAGTACAGCCTCTCCTCTTGTAGGCTTATCTACATATTGTGTCAAGTAACCTTCTTGAACACACCTAACAAACTCCACCCCATTTAAACCCTTTGCTCTAGGGAGATGCCAATCTATATTTGGAAATTAAAATCTCCCATCATGACAACTCTGTTATTATTACACCTTTCCAGGATCTGTTTCCCTACTTGCTCATTGGTATCCCTATTACTATTGGGCAGCCTATAAAAAAACATCCTGTCAAGTTACTAACCCCTTCCTGTTCCTAATCTCCATTCACAGAGACTCAATAGACAATCCCTCCATGACGTCCACCTTTTCTGCAGCCGTGACACTATCTCTGATCAACAGTGCCACGCCCCCACCTCTTTTGCCTCTCTCCCTGTCCTTCCTGAAACACCTAAAACCCGGCATTTGAAGTAACCATTCCTGTCCGTGAGCCATCCAAGTCTCTGTAATGGCCACCACATCATAGCTCCAAGTACTGATCCACGCTCTAAGCTCATCCGCTTCGTTCACAACGCTCCTTGCGTTATAAATAGATACATCTCAAACCTTCGGTGTGAACGCATCCCTTCTCGATCATCTGCCTATCCTCCCTCACACTCTGTCTCCTGTATTTCTCTATTTGAGAGCCAGGCGCCTCTTCCCCAGTCTCTTCAGCTTGGTACCTGAGAACATTTCTATCACATACAAACCTTTGATTTCTGTCCTCACAAGCAGTCCTAGCATGACCTTTATCCTCCTCCACATCAACATCTGCTCTAACACTCTGGTTCCTCTCCCCCTGCAAATCTAGTTTAACACCCCCCCCCCCCCCCCCCCGGAGCAGCACTAGCTAACTTACCCGCAAGGATGTTAGTCCCCTTCCAGTTCAGGTGCAAGCCGTCCCATCGGAACAAGTCCCACCTTCCCTGGAACAAAGCCCAATTGTCCAGAAACATGAAGCCCTCCCTGATGTACCATATTTAGCTGCATTATCTTCCTACTTCTAGCTTCACTAGCACATGGCACAGGGAGCAATCCTGAGATTGCAACCCTGGAGGTCCTGTCCTTCAACTTTGCGCCTAACTCCCTAAGCTCTCTTTGCAGGACCACCTGCTTGTTCCTATCCACATCATTGGTCCCTGCATGGACCACGACATCTGGCTGCTCACCCTCTGTCTTGAGAATACTGAGAACTCGATCCAAGATATCCCAGACCATGGCACCAGCGAGGCAACAGACCATCCGAGGTTCTTGATCTCTCCCACTGAACCTCTTATCTGTCCCCCTAACTATCGAATCCCCTATCACTGCTGCTCTCCATTTTTCCTTCCTTCCTTTCTGAGCTGAGGGTCTAATCTCCCTGCCAGAGACGCAACCACTACAGCTTGTCCCTGGTAGGTCGTCCCCACCAACAGTATCCAAAACGGTATACTTATTGTTCTTCCTGTCTATTCCCCTTCCCTCTCCTGACAGTCAACAGCTACCTGCCTCACAAATGATCTAAAGTTCATCCAGCTCCAGCTCCCCAACTCGGTTTGTCAGGAGCTGCAACTGGATGCACCTTTTATAGGTGTAGTCATCAGGGACAATTGTGCTGCCCCTGACTTCCCACATCCTGCATATGGAGCACTCGACTGCCCTAACTGCTGCCTCTATTACCTACTCCCAAGTTAATTAAATTAATTAAAGGAACTTGCCCAGCCTCGCCTCACTTGGAGCAAGCTCGTCCTCCGCCTCTGCTCACAGAAGCTTCTCAAGCCAAAGCCTCAAAGCTCCACTCCTACCCTGAGCCCCTCACACCACTGGCCGTTCCTCTTCAATTACCTGTCCTTTTATTTGTCCCTGCCAATTACTTCACGAACCTTTGGCTCCTCCTCCTCTTGCTGCAACGGTTTCTCGATCACACTGTCCCGAGTACCAGCTGCACGCACCTTTCTAAAGCATTCTCACCTCAGCTGCTTCTCAGCGCTCTCACGAGCCCTTCACTCCTCCTCTTCCTGCTGCAACGGTTTCTTGATCACACTGATATATGTTTTAAGATGAAGTATTCTCATTAAAATGTACTGGTGATGAGGTGTATTTCTAAGGTGGTAGTTTTCAACTAATTAGTAAAAGTGGCCATTTGTTAGTTACATACAAGCACAATGTTAATGTGGTGCTTATTTTTCAGCAAGGTTTCTGTTTTGGTTCAACAAAGTGTTATGAAATATGAAATCTTTTATGCCCAAGTATTCTTCGTATTCTTTTTTAGATCTTAATTGCCATGGGCTATTCCTTCATGATTAAACTGAAATAAATTTGCCTATATTGTTGTGAAATTTTTTGTCAATAAGCGCATTATCTAAATCACACACAAAACATTTATTTGTTGTATTTTTTCTAAACAGTCAAGGAGGCAAGGCAGGAGCGGTTCAAAAATGCAGTGTTTGCAGGGGTCGAGGTATACGGATCATGATTAGACAGTTAGCACCAGGAATGGTTCAGCAGATGCAGTCTGTGTGTACCGATTGTAATGGAGAAGGTAAGTCAAGTTTTACTGCTGACAAATACCATGTAGAGATTAGGCTTTCACTTTTTTTTAAATGTGCAGGATGTGATATATTTGCCAGACTGAAAACATCTGAATTTGATAATTGAGGAGACAACAATTTTAATTAATTTTATTATATATTTGTTAGGTCATGAGAACTTGGTCTTGGCTGTAGTGCTGTAAATGTAAAGATAATTTGTTGTGCTGGATTGTCTCATCCATAACGCTTAACAGGAAAAACACTAGGCTGATGGATAGACTTTTTGCTAATGTAGTAAAGTGGTCAGATAATCAAGATATTGAAAAGTGCATGTCACGGGAGGGTACTGTCAGTTATCTGAATTATCTTGTCTTTACTATCTTGTGTCCAGTGCTTATTAATTCAACAACAGCCAGAGTTTTCAGATAAGGAATGCATAATAACAAAGCTTACTCTAGTATTTGTGACTGAGGAGCCTAATAACGGTAAGTTGTAGCAAACCATAAGACATCTGAGCCTCAGTGATGGGTTCTGTGGATCTATCTCCCAGTCACTAGCTTTACAGCATGCTTAATGCTGTCAGAGCTCTTTGTTTTCTTGATGACTGATCAATGTCATTTCATGGCAATTGGAATTAGCCTTACTACTTTTAAATTTAGTTCCTTTGACTTGCTACAAGATATTATTTATAACCATGAAAATAAAGGAAACAGTCTACATTTCCTTTTTTTTTGGTCAATTTGAGTGATTTTCAAGTGAATAGGTTTGAGCTCATGGCTGCAGAGTTCCATCTGGCCCTCCACACAGTATTGGTACTCTGTGAAACCAGCAGCCAGAGGTTAGTGTATTTGACCTTGTGAATGCATCTAGATTTAGAATTATTTTAAAATTACTTCATTTCTAATGGTTTGTAAGTGTGTGTGTGGAAGCTCTTGAGAATTGTTGGTTAGTTTCATAGCTGTCAAAATTAATGCTGGCTTTCAGAGATCTTCTGAGGACAGCTTCAGTGTGCCATAGGAACCATATCACCACTCAGGTGCTATGAACTGTCCGCAGGCAGCAAGCTTAGTTTGATAAAGTTCTTTGAAATAGTTTGTATGCATGTATATGTGGTATATCTTTTATATTGCAAAGACTAATTTTCAATATTAATGTGAACAGTTATCTGATGACATTTGAATCTTTTGAAAGGTTGCTTTGTGAAACTGTTTCCTAACTTGTGCTATATTTTGGGAATATTACAGGTGAAGTTATCAATGAAAAGGATCGATGCAAAAAATGTGAGGGGAAGAAGGTGGTAAAGGAAGTGAAGATTCTAGAAGTTCATATAGACAAAGGCATGAAGCATGGACAACGTATTACATTTAGTGGAGAAGCAGACCAATCTCCTGGTGTGGAACCTGGTGACATTATCCTTATACTGCAGGAGAAAGAACATGAGGTATGTGACTGCAAGTTGAAAGATTTGATGCTACTTTTTATTTTTGTGTCAAAACTTAATATTGTGGTCAAATGATTTTGAAAGAGTTGACCTAATGCCTAAAGAAATACTGATATAATTTACAGTCAATTCATTATTGGGATCAGGGAGAAATCATTTGATTCTGTATAGTATATTGGAGAGTGTAATTGAGGTTCTCCTGAGTTTTGCATGGATTGGGGTGTTTGGCCATGATGGGTATTGTCAAAATTGGATTGCTTTGGGGTGGAGGAGTGACCTGATGGAAGTGTGTAAAACTATGAGAGGCATAGATCAAAAAAAATTATGTGGAAATGTAGACAGCGTAAAATTTTCAACTAGAAATACCATTATTATCCAAGCTATTTCAATACTTGACTGGGCTAAGACCAAATTGAGACCTACATTTGTTATTTCTACCTGTATCAAGTGATCAAATAAGAATTTTCTTCCCTCTGCAAACCTGAAGATACAAGGCAAGGAAACACATTTGTGTGCTTTGAATAACTAATTCACCCTTGATAGTTTTTTGAAAACTTTTAAATGATTTGTGCTTCAAACTCACAAAGTTGTAATTTCTGGAAGAAATCCACAGTGCAGGAATTAAATGGGCTAGTTACACAAAAAAAACTCGAATTCATAAACTACTGGAAGATAAATGTGCCCATTTGCTTTGCAAACTTTCTCCATCAGCTTGCAGTCCAAAATTTTAACATGCTTTTTTTCTAAATTCTTATGTGGAGTTGAAAGTCTAACATAGACAAAGCCCTCAAATCATTGAGGTACTTTGTCTCATGAGTTCCAGGCAGTTAACATCTGTAAGCCATGTTAATTATGTCACTCTTCTCTAGCTTCAGGTTATTTAAGAAATGGAAAGCAGCATTTTCAGATATTACTTATAATATTTTTACATCCTTTGCAACAAATTCCAAATTCCTGTCCGGTGGGAAGGGCTCCCTACGCAACTCCCTTCTCCACTCGTCTCTCTCCTCCCTCCCCCCCCCCCCCCATCCCTTCCCACCGATCTCCTGGCACTTATCCTTGTAAATGAAACAAGTGCTACACCTGCCCTTACACTTCAGGGCCCCAGACAGTCCTTCCAGGTGAGGTGACACTTCACCTGTGAGTCGGCTGGTGTGGTATACTGCGTCCAGTGCTCCCAGTGTGGCCTTTTATATATTGGTGAGACCCGACGCAGACTGGGAGACCGTTTCACTGTACACCTACGCTCGATCCGCCAGAGAAAGCAGAATCTCCCAGTGGCCACTCATTTTAATTCCACGTCCCATTCCCTTTCTGATATGTCTATCCATGGTCTCCTCTACTGTCAAGATGAATCCACACTCAGGTTGGAGGAACAACACCTTGTATACCGGCTGGGTAGCCTCCAACCTGATGGCATGAACATTGACTTCTCTAACTTCTGTTAGTGCCCCTCCTCCCCTTCTTACCCCATCCCTGACATATTTAGTTGTTTTTTTCTCTCTCTGCCCATCACCCTACCTGTTCTCCATCTCCCTCTGGTGCTCTCCCACACCCCCTTTCTCCCGAGGCCTCCCATCCCATGATCCTTTCCCTTCTCCAGCTCTGTATCACTTTTGCCAATCACCTTTCCAGCTCTTAGCTTCATCCCACCCCCTCCGGTCTTCTCCTATCATTTTGCATTACCCTTCCCCCCCCCCCCCCCCCCCACTACTTTCAAATCTCTTAGTATCTCTCAGTTAGTCCTGACAAAGGGTCTCGGCCTGAAACGTCGACAGTGCTTCTCCCTATAGATGTTGCCTGGCCTGCTGTGTTCCACCAGCATTTTGTGTGTGTTGTTTAAAATACTCCAAATGTAGTCTAACCAGAGTTTTATCGAGCTGCAGCATTGCCTAGCAGCTTCTGAACTTCATATGCTGCCTTGCAAACCTATCAATTTGTTTCGCAACTTTGAGAGATATATTGAAGTTGATGCCAAGATCTCTGTTCATCCACACTGCTAAGAATCCTACCATTAACCTGTATTCTGCCTTTGTGTTTGACCTTCCAAAGTGTATCACTTCACATTTTTCCAGATTGAACTCCATTTGCCACTTCTCCACCCAGCTCTGCACCCGATCAGTCTCCTAATGTAACATGCCAACCTTACTTCTCCATTAAGTCATTTACAGTGCCTATAAAAAGTATTTCCCCCATTCTCCAGAAGCTTTCATGTGTTACTGTTCTACAACATTGAATCAGAGTAGATTTTATTTGGCTATTTTAACACTGATCAATGGAAAAAAGACTCTTGTGTCAAAGTGGAAACAGATCTCTACAAAGTGATCAAAATTAATTGTAAAACATAAAATGATTGCATAAGTGTTCACCTCACCCCCCCCCCCCCATAATATGACACACCAAATCATCACTGGTGTAGCCAATTGGTTTCTGAATTTACATAATTAGTTAAATGGAGATTTGTTATTGGGACTCTGTGCAGTGAAGGTGTTTCAATTGATTGTAGTAAAAATATACCTGTATCTGGAAGGTCCAGCTGCTGGTGAGTCAGTATCCTGGCAAAAGCTACACCTTGAAGACAAAATAACACTCTAAGCAACTCCAAAAAAAAGTTACTGAAAAGTCCGGAGATGGATACAGGAAAATTTCCAAGTCATTGAATATCCGTTGGAGTACAGTTATATCAATCATCAAGAAATAAAAAGATTATGGCACAGCTGTAAATCTGCATAGAGCAGGCCATACTCAAAAATTGAGTGGCCATGCAAGAAATTGAGTAGTGAGAAAGACCACCTAGAGACCTGCTTTAGTGGCTGAGATGGGAAAGGTTGTGCATATAGCAACTGCTGCCCACATGGGAGAGTGGCAAAGAGAAAGCCACTGTTGAAATAAACTCTCATGAAATTCTGGCTAGAGTTTGCCGAAAGGCATGTGGGATGCTCCGAAGTCAGCTGGAACAAAGTTTTATCGTCTGATGAAACCAAAATTGGGCTTTTTGGCCAACAGACTAAATGCTAAATTTGGCATAAGCCACACCCCACATGTCCTCAACAATACATCATCCCTGCCGTGAAACATTGTGGTGGTTGCATCATGCTGTGGGGATGCTTCATGGCAGCTGGCCCTGGAAGGCTTGTGAAGGTAGAGGGTAAAATAAATGCAACAAAATACAGGGAAATCCTGGAGGAAAACCTGGTGCAGTCTGCAAGAGAACTGCAACTTTGGAGAAGATTTGTTTTCCTGCGAGACAATAATCTCAAGCATAAAGCCAAAGTACACCGTAATGGCTTAAAAACAAAAGTTGATGTCCTGGAGTGGCCAAGTCAATGTCTGGATCTCAATCCAATTGAGGATTTGTGGCTGGACTTGAAAAGGGCTGTTCACTCACGATCCCCCATGCAGTCTGACAGAGCTTGAGCAGTTTTGTAAAGAAGAATGGGGAAGAATTACAGTGTTCAGATGTGCAAAGCGGAGAGAGACCTATCCACACAGACTTAAGGCTGTAATTGCTGCCAAAGGTGTATCTAAGTACTAACTTGAAGGGGGTGAATACTTAAGCAACCAATTGTTTTTTTGTTACATTTCTAATTTATTTAGATCACTTTGTAGAGGTTTGCATTCACTTTGACATGAAAGAGATTTTCTGTTGCTCAGTGTCAAAAAAGTCCAATTAAATCCACTGCAGTTCAATGTTGTAAAACAATAAAGCATGAAAACTTCAAGGGGGATGAATACTTTTTATAGTTACTGTAAGAAAAACACAGTGGATCCTAGAACAGATCCCTACAGGACACCAGTAATCGCCAATCTCCGGGTAGAATACTGTGCAACTACTGCCACACTCTGCCTTCTGTGGGCAAGCCCATTCTGAATCCACGGCCAAGTTTCCTTGAATCCATGTCTCCGCCCTAATATGGAGAGCCTTGTTGAATGCCCTACTAAAATAAACACTTGATGGCCACTTTATTAATGTAATATCAATTGAACCAATCATGTGGCTGTAAGTTCAGTTGTTCAGACCAAACATCAGAGTGAAAGATGTATGTGATTCAAGATTGTTTAGTCATTTTCAATGTAAAGGAGAATGAATTAATTTTACTCCAGATTCGATGCAGCGTGAAGAACATATTAAATATAAATACATAGATAATATATGCATTGATTATACATCCATAAAGTGACGCTGGGTACACCAGTGTCTATACATAAGGTGACAGATTGGAAATGATAAAGCTGTGGTGGGTGGGTTAGTGGGTTGAGGTGTTGATCAGCCTTACTACTTAGAGAAATTTACTGCTTTTGATTCTTGTGGTTCCAGTGTAGATGCTATGTAGCCTCATACGTGACAGGACTGAGATAGGCAGGGTGGGTGGGATCCTTCATGTTGTTAACTAGCCATTTTCAGTGATGCAGCTTGTTAGGATGCTCTCTGCTGCACATCTGTAGAATGACGTGTATAGTCCAGATCTCTTCAGCCTCCTGAGAAAGTGGAGGTATTGGTGAGCTTTCCTGATTGATTGTGACTTTTCCTAAGTGAATTACTGTGGAATGATTGTTGGTACTATACAGGGTGGCTTGATTATCTTAGAATCTGCTGATCTCCTGGGATTTTCACACAAGTCTCTGGAGTTTACAGAGGATGGTGGAGAAAAATAAAAATTATTCAGTGAGTGGCAGTTCTGTGGGCAGAAATGTCTTAGATGAGGGAAGTTATCAGTGGTGTGTAGAAGAACATTTCTGAATGCAGAATACGTCAAACAAACCTTGAAGTGACTGGGCTCAGCAGCAAAAGACCACAGACATACAAGCAGTTACCACTTCATTAGGTACAGGAGGTATGTAATAAAGTGGCCACTATATACTCCACATCCACTGCTTTAGCTTTGTCAGTTTGTTTAGTCACTACCTTCGATCGTGCTCATGAGGTGATCTCTCTTCTCATAAGGCCATGTTAACTATCCCTAATGAGATAATGTTTCTCCACATGTTCTCATATCCTATCTCTGAGGATCCTTTCCAAAAGTTTGCCCACCACTTGAACTCGCTGGTTTATAATTCCCATGGTTGTCCTTGTTATTTATTTATTTATTTATTTGTCACCCTTCAATCTTTTTGTACTACTGTGCCTAGTGAGGATACAAAAATTATCACCAAAAGTACAGCAGTCTCTTCCATTGTATTAAGGGGTATAGCCCATTCAACCCTTGGAATTTATCTGCCCTACTGTTTTTCCCAGAAGTTCAAGCACAGCCTCTTAATTTTGACATGTTCCGGCATATTAGCCTCTTCACTGTTCTCACATTCGTCATTGTCCCTCTCATGAGTAAAGAATGAAGCTAAGTATTCTTTAAGGACCTCTCCTACCTGCTCTAACTACAGCCAGATTTCCTCTTTTATCCCTATGGATTGGTCTTACCCTCACCATAGTCATCCTCCTATTCTTCACATGTGTATAATGCCTTGGAGTTTCCCTTAATCCTATTCAACCAAATCCTCATATCCCCTTCTATCTCTCCTGTCCCTGGCTACCTTGTAACAAAGGAGCTCTGTCTGATCTTGCGTCCTAAATGTTAAGTGAGGTTCCTTTCTCCTCTACTAAATTTTCATCGTCTCTTGTCAGCCATGGTTCCTTCACCATTTCATACTTTCCTTGCATTGTGAGGACAAACTTATCCAGAACCCCATGCAAGTGCTCCTTAAACAATCTCCATGCTTCTGTAGTACATTTATGCATACATCTGTTTCCAACTTATGTTCCCAAGTTCCTGCATAATAGCATCATAGTTTTTTATTACTGGCTCCATAATCAGCTGATAGGCATTTGCCCCATCTAAACATTCAGCCTATTATAATATTTTTTGATGGGTGGTGTTTGGCCTCTGGCTTGATGCAGATCTTGAAAACTAAGTCAGAACACTGTTAGAAGAGAATTTAGTAAGTTATGCCGCTATTACGCAAGGCCCTTCTTTACAGATTCCATACTGGGGAAAATATCCAGAATCATGTTGAAATTGCTTTACTCATTCTTGTCCTGCTGTTCTCATCCAAAACTTGTATTGTGGATAAGCAGTCTGTCATAACTTGCTTATTTCCCACCAATTTTGTGTTGTATTTAAAGCAAATGTAAAAATACTGAAGCAATTCACTTCTGATTAGTATTGATACATGAACTCAGATTTTACTCAAGCACAATTCAATTAGTGACAAAGAATAATTATCATGAATAATTGCTTTATATTTTCTGTTTATGGAGGAATCAGGAAATGCTGAAAAAGCTTGGTTCATGTGGCTGTTGTAACGTTAGTTTTGTGTGCAACTATGCATTATACAATTTTCAAAGAAAAGTAAATAATCTTGCAATGTCAGTGTTGTAAACTGATTTGATGCATGCAGTATTTACTCTCATATTGAAATTGCTTAAGATAAAGCCAAGTCAATTGAATTATATCTCAAAAGTAGAGATGCCTGCAGTGGTGGTTTATCAAATGAAATGAAATCCTATATTTGTTTCTTTTATAAGGAATTGAAATTTGAAATTATCCGCAAAAATACACAAAGCTGTGGTGCGCTGATGAAAAGCGAACAGCTACAAATGTTGGAGATATGAAATAAAATAAGTAAAGGCTGGAAATATTCAGGTCCAGAGGTTTCTGTAAAGAAAGGGAGAACAGCATTAATATTTTGTCAACTTTGAATATATTGTCTGCTTTTCTGCCTGTAGATGCTATTTGCCACTTGAGTATACCCAAAATTTTACTTTTTTTCTGGAGACTGTTTATCAAACTGTATCATACCTGACCTGTTACCATTTACTTAGCTCTTAAACTGGTGATGCTTCTCTATAGGACTACTAAAGACAGTTATTGTTTTTCTAGGTATTTCAGAGAGAGGGAAATGACTTGCACATGACCCACAAAATTGGTCTTGTTGAAGCACTCTGTGGTTTTCAATTCACATTCCAACATTTGGATGGTCGGCATATTGTTGTGAAGTATCCTCCAGGAAAAGTTATTGAGCCAGGTACCAGTGCAAAAGTTACTGATATTTTATATTTACTGATGTTCAATTGGTATATTTTTAAGCTGGTATATGGGTTTTTATTGAATGATTTGTGAAATGACCATTGTAAGTATTCTTGTGTTAAAGTTGCAATATAAATAGTCACTTTTACACCACCTTTTCTGTGGAGATGACCACGTCTAAGGAGAAATCATACAAGTTTTCAAAGGTTCAATTTAATGTTAGAGAAATGTATAAGGTACACATCCTGAAATGCTTTTTCTTCACAAAACATCCGCGAAAACAGAAGTGCCCCAAAGAATGAACAATAGTTAAACGTGAGAACCCCAAAGTTCCCCTCCCCTCTGCTTGCCCCTCCCATGCGTAAGCAGCGGCAAGCAACAATCATCCCTCCCCCACTAGCAAAACAAAATGTGCTCCCGCTACTGAGAACAAGCGTGAGCTAAGCAATAGCAAAGACACAGGCCTTGCAGTTGCCCCAAAGACTATCGCAATTCATCCAGCATTTGGCAACCCACAGGTTTCTCTCTCTCTCTCTCCCTAATAAGGGAGAGGGCAGTGTCCCCCATCTTCACAGCGAGCTGGAGACAGAACAACAACAACCCGCTGGTTTACGATGTTAAAAAGTCTGCTTTGTCGCTTTTTTTTACAAGCTCTGTGCCCGAAGTTCGCAAAGATCTCAGGTCTTCAGGCCCACAGTGAAAGATTTTCCAGCCTCCCTGATGACACACGAGTCTCCTGCCATGACATTGACCCTCGATCTGCCTGTCTCCAGAGCCCCAAGATTTTTGGCTTCCAAACACTAGGCCGCCTCTCAGGCCGACTCCTTAGTGTGCCGAACATCGACCAGTCCTGAAACCCCGAGAACGGGTCCCATTACCACAAAGAACCAAGTCAGCGTGTAACTCCAGGTCAGGGTCTTCAAAAGAACCCTGAAAAGGAAAAATAAAAGATATTAAAGATGGAAATAGAACTGTTTCCAGAGATGCAAGTAAAGGAGTCGCTGTTTAGCGCCATCTTAACTCCGCTTCTGTCCTGATAGTTCCTTTGTTCCCATAACACTGGAGGCCACTTAGCCGGTCAGGTCTCTGTGGCACTTAGCTTGCCCATCAGTCCAATCTTCCCTGTTTTTCTGCCTGCACCCTGTTCTCTCTCAAAGTATTCATCAGCTGTTCTCAAATTATCCTATCAGCCACCTACACAAGGAACTATTTACAGTCACAATTTAATCTGTGACTATAAAGTCAAATTTAAAATGTATAAACTGGTTCACTGAGACTCTGATGCAGTAGCAGAAATAGCTGGATCACTGGTCTACCTTGGGTTCATGGGGATATGGTATAAAACTTGTATGCTTTGTTTCATTAGTCATCTGGACTCTGCTAAAAGTACTGTATGCAGTGACATCAATGGCTCAGTTTGTGCTATGATAAGTTTCAGAATAATGGTATTTGAGATTTCCTTGTTTCTTGGTGCCAACGTGTTTAGTTTCTCTGGGGATACTTGCTACTGCTATATTTGTCTTTCTTCGTTTTACCATTTAGTCAGAACTCAATGCATTTGCATAAGAAATTATCTCATTTCTTGCAACATAAACACAGAGCCCTTAGTGTCCATAAAGTGTGTACTGACCATTGGGCACCAATTACACTAAACTCCATCAGATACCTGTGACACTTCCACCACTTTCCCCTTTGCAAATTTGAAAGCACGTAATCTCTATCAGTGGTCAGGTGTGGGTCACTGGATTGATGAAGCAACAGCTCTACTAACTGCCATTGTGCAATCCCTAAAATCTTACCATAAAATCAGAACTCTTTGTCTGAATAAACATGAGAAATCGATGCAGTGTGGTGGAATATGAATTAGATAAAATTGAATGACCAACAGGATGAAAATCCTCCACTAAGTGAGTTTGCAAGGTATCTTTAAATAACATCAACTTGTGCAAAGAGGAATGTGACACAATTCTAGTCCTTGATGAGGTACCATTAAGTAATTAAAGCTGATCTTGAACTACGTTAATGAATCCCTGCTAGAAAGTTATTATCTAATAAGATCTAGATCCTGTTAAATCGCCCTGTCTGGATGTTGTATATTTGGCTAGTTTTTTTTTGTTGGGGGTGCTGTTGCTGATGGGTGAGTGTTAAAATAAGGGCAGTTGTAAGCTTGAGAAGTATGTCTTCAGTCATTATTTGACCAGCGGCATGTAAAGAAAAAAATGGTTTGCTATCAATTGTGCTGTATAGTAGGATTCATCCTTAAAGATGAATTGATTCATGGTTGAGTGGGAAAACTGAACTCTTGAAAAATCATAAATTTGTTCTAGTATCCAAATGGGATTGGGACTAATAGGTTTTCTTTTCTGTATTCTTGATAGCAAATGGACACTTTGTCACCGAATTGCCTCAAGTCTGTGTATAAGTGTTTGCAGGACTGAATGATTTGTTTTCACTGATCTTTAGACATGTTTAGTTATTCATTGGGGTTTTTAACACTTAGTGGTATTCCATTCGACATACAAATAAATTTCTAATGCCTTTTATCATTCTGTTAAACTTGGATGTTCTTTCAACCATAGGTTGTGTTCGTGTTATTAAAGGGGAAGGAATGCCGCAGTATCGTAATCCGTTTGAAAAAGGAGACTTGTTCGTCAAATTTGATGTTCAATTCCCTGAGCATAATTGGATTAACCCTGACAAGATAGCTGTAAGTAGGAAGTTAGAAAATTAATTTGATTGGTGGTTTCATTTTGTGAGTCAGTCAGATTTTCTGCATCTAATATTGTACAACACTAAGTTTTATTTAGAGCTTTTTTAAACCACTTATTATGAAAAATGAAGTGTAAAATTAATACTTTTTGTTTTCAGGAACTGGAATATCTACTCCCAGCTAGGCCGGATGTCCCTGAGACGATTGGTGACATTGAGGAGGTTGACCTGCAGGAGTTTGACAATACACGTGGCTCAGCCGGAGGGCACCGGCGGGAGGCCTACAATGATAGCTCTGATGAGGAGAGTGGCCATCACACTGGCCCTGGTGTACAGTGTGCTCACCAGTAAACTTTGATAAAACATTTGCAAAACATGTTCTGTTCAGTTTTGGATATTTTCAGGTTTCATCTGATTTTGCTAAGCCAAACTGGACTTTGTCACAACTCAATCCAGAGGAACTCTGATGGACATCTCTTCGCTGTATATGTAACTTTTAATTATATTTACTGAATGTATAATTTAAAGTCAACTAACCATGGCACAGTGTGAGGTGCTCAATTCTTTTGAGGCCATGCAGGGGAGCAGCTGGTGAGAATTAAACGTATATCACAAATTTGTCCTTGTATCTCTGCTCTTTTTTTTAAAAGGAACAAATTTCTGTACATTTGCTTTCTGCTGCCATTTAAAAAAAGGTTTTGATGTTTTAAGGCCCTTATTTGTGTACACTTGATGTATGGGCTGTAATCACATGAGCTGCTAACATAAATAGTAAAGAATTTAGTGATGCACATTTCTCCAAATAGCTGCATGTCAACCCAAGTGGAACCTCATCCATAAGTTTAAGAGCTTCAAAAAAAAACAATGTGGTAATAAGATTCTTTTCTAGAATCTTAGTTCTGTGGTTAAGTAATAAATTTAAATGGCAACAGTGGAACATTTTTTAAATTCTGAATCTGTGCTTGTGAGCAGGGCCCATTCTGTTTGCTTTAAAAAGCTTGGGCAGTGTTTATTTTGCTTTCTTTTTCCTTTCCCTCCCATTGCCTTAAATTCTGGCAAAGTCTTTGGACCATGCTATATTGTAACACTGATAATGTTTTATTTCCATTTTCAAGCTGTTATTTCTGAAGTCCAAAATTGAGTCATTTGTTAAACTGTTTGTTCAAATTAAAAGGTTTTGGAAAAGTTACAATTATTTGTATGCACTGTTAAATATATGGCTGGTGTAACTATTCTGAAGCAGGCATGTTAAACATGTAAACATTTACTGGAAATGCTGTGAGGTCTGATTTAAAAAATATATATATAGCAAATTATAAACTTGAAACAGGGCCTGCAACAAGAGAAATAGGTGGAATTGATTAAAGATAAATGGGGATTTATTTTGGTATCGTGCACAGACTGAATATATCATTTGAACTCTTAATATTGCTTGGAATCCATTCTTTTTAAATTTGAATGAAACACTTCTGGGTCTCTGTAAATATTGTCTGCATCACCTACTTCTGCTCACTAGCATTCTGCCTGCATTGTTTAAGTGTTTTACTGTGTTCAAGTAGTTTAAAGAAAAGCAAAATTAACACCAAGTCAAAGGAGTTGCCAAAGGATCTTGGAGACCACAAGGGAAATTGTAGAGTCGTATGACCTACCCTAATTGAAAATTTTGAAAGCTTGCCTTATGAAAGTGTTTAAATGTGAGATTTTCAATCTTAAGTTTATTGTATATACCTGTTGACATGAGGCTTGTATTTTTGCTTACCTGTGCAGAAGTCAAAGAAAGGGAATTTGATTTCTGCTGCAGTCACCCAGTATTGATTGTGTTGAGTTACTGAATGCAACCTGTTTTGGAGAGTAATCCAAAAGCAAAATACACGAGATGCTGGAAATCTGAAATAAAAACAAAGTGCTGGAAATTATTTAGCTGTTTCTCTCTATAAATGATGCCATGCTAGGATTTCAGGTTGCTAAATTGGGGAAATCTTTTTTTAAAATAGAAGTTGAAGTGTAGATTCAAGATTGTTTAAAAGTGTAAAGGAGAAGGAAGTAGTTACTCTGGATCCAATGCAGCACAAAAAACACTTCAGGTAAGGTGGTGAACACAATAAAAACACAATTATAAGTACATATGATGGCATATATATGTAGAATGATTGAATGTTGTGATGCTAGGTTCAGGAGTGCACATTCATTGTTGGGATGGGTTAGTAGGTGGAGGGGATGATCAAAATTGATGCTTGGGGAAAGGAACTAGAGTCTGGTGGTCCTGATGTTGATGCTATGTAGCCTCCTTCCTAAAGGGAGTGGGACAAACAGTCCACAGGCAGGGGGGGGGTAGGATCCTTAATGATATTGCTGACCTTTTTCCACTATTTTTATGTCTAGTGCCACTGATGCTTCGGTCGGTTTTGACTACCCGTTGTAGTGCCTTCCTGTCTGCCACAATAGTTTCCATGCTATGCTTTACTCTTGTTTCTGTAGAAGGGCATACATGAGTGCTGATGTCCTTGGTCTAGTTCTCTTCAGCCTACTCAGTAGCTTTTTTGATTGTGTTGGATTGTTCTGGGACCACGAGAGGTATGAGATGAGCACAACCTGTTGTGGTCCCAGCATAAAGGGAGGATGTGCTGAAGGGACAGCATGATAGTTATTCCAACTGTAAGGTTGGCAAATTCATTAAGCAACAAAAGGTGAGTTGAAGTCGTGTTATACAGGAGCCAGTGTATGAAATCTGAAATTAACAGGAGAGAAAAAGGCTAGGGTAATTGTATGAATCAGCTTTATTGTGTCAATGAAAGATGAGACACTGATCTTGAGTTTTAATTAAACTAGGCATCAGTGGGTAAAGTGTTAGTGGTGTGCAGCTTGAAGCTGGATTTGGTGTCTCCACAGAGCAACTAATACACTATACCAAATTGAAGGTAGCGCATATAAATACTGCTTCAGTGGAAAAGACTAGGACCTTGAATAGGATGTCGTTGCATCCGCAAGAATAGCCTCAGAACAGGAAAGAAGTTGAACCACTGTGTAGCAAATGTTTCTTTGAACAGGTGAAGGGAAATAAAAATATCTCCTGTGACATTGGTAATGGAAGATCCAGATCCTCTAGCTTTATTTTGTTATGCACTAGCCATCCATTCAATTACAAAACTCCCCTCTTCTCTCCAGCTGCTCCCTTTCTGCAGCTTCAACTCTTAACTAGTTCTGATGATGGTTCAGCAACTTGAAATACAGGCAGTTTGTCTCCAAGGTTGCAGCTTGATATTTTGAATATTTCTACTATTCTGTATTCTTGTAGGATATGGAGAATTACAAAAGCGTTTCATTGGCAAATTCGCATTCCTCCATTTGTAACTGTTGGGTGTAGTTTGTTTCTTGCTTTACTGAAAACTGGCATTAGTGTTGGATTAATCAGTGTACTGCGTTTTCTGTTCTCATTGTACCTGGTTCCGTCCCCTGAGCGGATGTTTATATTCAGAGCCTCAATGCGTTGCATTAAGTGGATAGTATCTCCATATGTGATACAGAATGATGGTGACTTTGTATTCCTGACGGCTCCAAGGTGCTGTAGCATGTTTTTACATTTTAGAACTGCTCCACCATGTGGCTGTAGCATGTTGTACATTTTAAAATTGCACCGATTCCCAAAAATATAGAGCATTGTAATGGTATTTTACAAAAATAAATACCTGGAAAAGAATAAATAGAGAAAGGGTGCAAAATGAGGTTAATGATTTGAAAATAACATAGATCCTGAAGGTCTTTGTAGATGTTCACTGTACATTGTGTGACGACCAGCGATGTAAACAAACTACCAACATTTTTAAATAACAAATGTAAATTAGAAATGTCAATGTGTTCACTAAATGATCTAATTTTTTTAAAATGTCTGTTAATGTATACCTGTATGTGACTAATAGTATTGTTGTTTGAAAGTACTTTGTGGGAGACGGAACAACTTCTCAGTAACACCTGAACCCGAGGGGGACCGATATCCTTGCAGGCAGGTTTGCTGCAGCTTCTGGGGAGGGTATAAACTAATTTGGTAGGGGAATTGGAACACGAATGAGAAGACAGTTGCTATACAAGTCGATGCAGCGTATAATGAGACTGAGGATCGATTCACTCGGCTGAATTCTCATCTGAATGAATTCGGATAATCAGATGGAGTCTCATTGCTACCACCAAGGAGGTAGTACACTAGCCTCAAGACACAACATTTCAGGAAATGCTTCTGCCCCTCACATCAGATTTCTGAACAAGAACACTACGTTACTATTTTTTCCTCTTATTGTAGCACTTTAATTTTCTTTGTATAGGATATGCTTATTGTAATTTAGTTTTCATTATTATATATTGCAATGTTCTGCCGCAAAACAACAAATTTCATGACATATGCCGGTGATATTGGGCCTAATCCTAATTCTGACAGGTAGATGATAGGGCAAAATGTAGTCAGAGGAATGTGCCGGTTGATGTTGGGTACTTGGATTTTCAGAAGGCTGACAAGGTGTCACACGTGAGGCTGTTAAACAAGTTAAGAGCCATGGTATTACAAGGAAGATACTAGCATGGATAGAACATTGGATGATTGGCGGAGGCAAAGAGCAGAATAAAGGGAGCCTGTTTTGGCTGGCTGCCAGTGACTATTGGTGTTCCACAAAGTTGTGTTGGGGGCCGCTTCTATTTACATTACGTTAGTATATTGATGGCTTTGTGGATGATGCAAAGATAGGTTCGGGGCAAGTAGTTTTGAAATAGTAATGACTACAGATAGAGGTAGAGGCAGATACAAAAGGGTCTTTTAAGAGACTTGGATAGGCACATGGAGCTTAGAAAAAATAGAGAGCTATAGGTAAGCCTAGTAACTTCTAAGGTGGGGACATGTTCAGCACAACTTTGTGGGCTGAAGGGCCTGTATTGTGCTGTAGGTTTTCTTATGTTTCTACGTAAAAAGAAATTTAAAAAGCTGAGGTGCAATGGGGCTTGGTAGTCCTTGAGCAGAATTTCCTGAACGTTAATTTGTAGGTTGAGTCGATGGTGAAGGTGGCAAATGCAATGTTAGCATTCATTTTTGAAGGATCGGAATATAAAGACAAGGATGTAATATTGAGGCTTTGTGAAGTAGTGGTGAGGTGTCACTTGCATTATTGTGAGCAGTTTTGGGCCACTGATCTTAGAAAGGATGTGTTGAAACTGAAGAGGATTTAAAGGAGGTTCACAAAAATGATTCCAGAATTGAATGGCTTATCATAGGAAGAGTTTCTGATGGCTCTGGGCCTGTATTCACTGAAAGTTAAAAGAATGAGGGCGACCTCACTGAAACCTGTCAAATGGTGAAAGACCTCAAGCGAGTGGGTGTGCACAGGATGTTTCCTATGGTAGGGAGGCTAAGATCAGAGGACACAGGCTCAGAATAGAGGGACTTGCTTTCTGATCAGAGATGAAGAGGAATTTCTTTCATCAGTGGTGAATGTGTGGAATTCATTGCCACAGGCAGCTGTGGAGTCCAAATCATTGGGTATTTATAAGGCAGAGGTTAATAGATTCTTGATTAGTCAAGGAGAAAGCAGGAGACTGGGGCCAAAAGGAAAAATGGATTAGGTATGATGAAAGGGTGGTGCAAACTCAATGGGCTAAATGGCCTAATTCTGCCCCTATATCCGTGGTCATTTGCTTATTCTGATGCACACATTGTATTGGTATCTGCTCAACTTGAGCTATACCCTCATTGTGCACTTATGGAGGACACATACAACACGTGAAAGCAGAAGTAGGATACCTTACCATATACTGCAACTCAGTTCAGCAACATGAATGCAACTCAATCATTGAATATAACAAGTATCTTCAGGTCCTTTTAATTTTGTACTTGTGCTCAGATGGGAATCAAATGTCCAAAACAAACTTTTGATTCAATTTCTATTCCATGAACACAAAAGCATGTCAGAGAAGGATTTTCCTGAAAAGACATACAGGCCACCGTACTGTCAAAAATACAAATGGAATGAAGTATTGTTCCAACTATTTAAATCATACTAGACTAAATGAACTAGTTTGAAGCTATGCTTTAAAATTAATAAAGCTTACACAATTATTTGAAGTACTAATTCAACATTAAATTTGTGGTTATTTTTCTAACCTGGTAAAGGGAGGCAACTAATGATATTATTGACATATGAAATTGCATTCACTGAAGAATAATCCAAATATTTGACTATAACCCAGTACCATCAAAATATTTTTTCCATTTTCTGTACACTCAGAATAAACTCCAGTGCATAATGTTATTTCAATTATTTTCCACTTCACTCCTCACTAAAATGACTAGCAATTCATTTTAAAAACACTCTCATCCATTAACCACAGTCATCAGAATTGTAAACTTCTGAACTGCAGCCAATGAGTTGCATCAATCTTTAAACAAGGAGAGTAATACTGTACATATAGTCATGCTTTAAATGTACCTTGGCTCTAAAGTGCAGTGGGAAGGGTACATCCCTAGCACCAAATGACAACATTTCACTATGTTTCAATGTATATGTGACTAATAAATATAATCTATTAGCTTTCTCCTTTGGTAATTAGTTAGATCAAGTCAAAGTTCATAATCACATCTAAGAATCTTGGAGAACTTAATTAACTAAGGAATGTTGTAGCTCATACAAACCTGCACTGGACAACAAAGGTTCTGTTTTCTGAATACTTTTTTGGTAGATTTTGGGCTGCTGATCATGGAAATCAGCATAAAATTTCCTTATCAGGCACAATTTTTTTTTGAAATTGCCTACGTGTTATTTCAAGTCAGAATAACTGATGCCAAGATACTTTGTTGATCCACAAATCAAACAGGTTTTTCAAATGACAGGGAATTCAAAGAGCTTCTAGTGGGGCTGGAGAAAAATCACCTGGAAGGCATGCAAGATGTTATTGGAATTTTCTTGGCAACTTAGAGCACCGAACTATGTGCAGCCGGTTGACAATGTGCTTCAAGAATACAAGACCATGAAGTACAACATGTCACTAAAGATTCATCTTCTGCATTCCCATTTAGACTTCTTCCCTGCCAATCTTGACACTATCAATGACAAGCATGTGAAAGGTTTCACAGGACTTTGCGGTCATGGAGAAACTGTATCAAGGCAACTGGAATGTATTAATGCTGGCTGGGTATTGTACCAAGAAGCCTCATATACTGGGTGCAAATGAAAATTATCAACAAAATGTTTTAAACTTAGTTGAACTACTGCAAAGTGCCAGCACTATTATGCAATGAAATGCATTATATTCAATGAAAGTTAATTTCTTATTTCTCCAAATTCCTGTGATGCAAGTAGTTTGAAATTATATTTGTTCAGCTTCAAGCAGTTTATAAACAAAAAATAAGGAAGCAACACATGCAGAAAAAATTGTCATTCAGTGTTAGCAGTGCCTAGATAATTTCACTTTAATTTTATGCAGAACATGTATTTTTAGCTAGGATAGTATGTGTTACTTACTCTTTATTGCCATTGTGAAGGCAGTGGTGAGCTGAATCAGACACGTTTTCCAACTTACAATTCTGCCTTTTCTGCCCTTCCCAGCTGACCATCTTAATTAATCGCTGCACTATTGCCTGCTGGAATTCCAACCACTATGTTATTGCAGAGGTTGATAGTGTGAAATTGTTTCTAGAGAAATTGGCTCAAGAGATTGTAGAATGCCTACAAAATAGCTTTTTAAAGCAGATTGTGTTTTAGCACACCAGAAAAAAAAGCAATTAGAGAGTTTAAGGTAAAGGAAATCTTAGGAGACAGTGATCATAGAATGTTGAATTCACCCTGTCATTTGAGAGAGAGAAGCCAAGTCAGATGTATCTGTATTACAGTTGAGTAAAGGGAATCACAGAGGCACAAGAGGGGATCTGGCCAAAGTTGAATGGAAGGGGACAGTAGCAGGGATAACAGGTGGACAACAATGGCTGGAACTTTTTTTTTTGAGAGCATTTGGGAAGGCACAGGATAGATTAATCACAAGGAAGTATTTTAAAGAATGGGGCAACAGTGGCTGACAAGTTAAGACAAGGACAAGCAAGAATTAGTGGGAAGTTAGTGGATTGGGAAGCTTTTAAAAGCCAGAGCAACTAGAAAAAGCGATAAGGAGAGAAAAATAATAAATACAAAGGTAAGCAAGCCAATAATATAAAAGAGGATACCAAGAGTTTTTCCAGATATACAAATAGAAAAAGAGATGCAAGAGTGGATATCAGACTATTGGAAAATGAAGCTGGAAAGGTAGTAATGGGGAACAAACTATTTTGCGTCAGTCTTCACTGTGGAAGACACTAGCAGAATGTTAGAGATGCAAGTGTGTCAGGGGCAGAAGTGAGCGTCGTTGCTGTTACTAAAGGAGGTGGTGCTTGGGAAACTGAAAGATCTGAAGGTAGACGAGTCACCTGGACCAGATTGATTAACACCCCAGATTTCTGAAGGAGGTAGCTGGAGGTATTGTGAAGACATTAGTAATGATCTTTCAAGAATTGTTAGATTCTGGAGTAGTTCCAGAGGACTGGAAAATTGCAAATGTTAGTCTACTTTTTTTTTAAAAAAGGAATGGAGGAAGAAAGGAAATTATAGGCCAGTTAGCCTGACATCAGTGATCGGAAAGATGTTGGAGTCTATTAAGGATGAATTTTCAGGGTACTTAAGGCACTGATGAAATAGGTCGGAGTCAGCATGGTTTCTCAAAGGAAAATTTTGCCTGACACATCTGATGGAATTCTTTGAAGGAATGACAGGCAGGATAGACAAAGGAATGTCAGTGAATGCTGTTCACAGAAAATGCCACACGATGCTGCTAAACCAGATAAGAGCGCATGGTATTACAGGAAAGATACTAGCATGGATAGGTCAACTGACTGGCAGGAGATAGAGTGGGAATAAAGGGAGCCTTTTCTGGTGGGCTGCCAGTGACTAGTGGTGATCCACAGGGATCAGTGTTGGGAACACATTGTTTCCTGCTGTACAACAGGTCAATAATCTGGATGACAGAATTGATGGCTTTGTGGCCAGGTTTGCAGATGATACAAAAATAGGTGGAGGGACAGGGAGTCTGCAAAAAGACTTGAGATTAGGAGAATGGACAATGAAATACTGCAGATGGAAGATATTGTTGGGAAGTGTATGGCCACACAGTTTGGTAGAGAAAAAAAAGGGCACAGTATTTTCTAACACAGGAACAAATTCACAAATCAGAGGTAAAAGGAGAATTAGGAGTCCTCATGCAAGATTTCTTCCAGGTTAACTTGCAGACAGAGTTAGTGAAGGCAAATGCAATTTTAACAGTCATTTCAAGAGAACTAGAATACAAATGCAAGGATGTAATGCTGAGGCTCCAAGGCATTTGGTCAGTCTGCACTTGCATCACACACTGGGTTGCTCTCTTCACTTACCTGATGAGGTAACTGTAGCCTTTAGCCAGGAGCAGATGTTGTCAGGCAGTGCTTCAGAGTGGTTCAACATTTGACCACTACACTCTCCAGCTGGCAGGTCAGCAGTGGTGGCCAAGTCACTGCCCATCCGCTCCTGACTTCCAGCTCAACTCCTCTCGCCTGCTTCATATCCAACAAGAGGCTCTTCCTGCTTCCTTCCCCATCCTGTGAGCTGCTTGGTTCTTGCTCTTTTCATCAAGAGCCAGCACAGACAGCAACCTCCATGCTGAGCTTGCTGGGAACCCTCTACAGCCCATCTCCAAGGAGATTAGCCACATCTGCCACCCTTTGTCCCTGCACTCCTAGACTAAGGACTGGTACTTCAAGGCCTTCCTCTCCTGAGCCTCTTTGCATCCTTCATCCCATGGTACTGTGAGCTCAACCAGGATGATTTTCTTGTCTTCAGTGGACCACAGTACGATGTTTGGTTGAAGTGTGGTTTGCACCACCTCCAGGAACTGCAGCTTCCTCCCCACGTTAACCCTCATCTCCAATGATTTGGTAGTTTGCAGCAGGCTGGATTTAGGCCTCTTTGACTGACTGTTATGGCCCTCTCCTTGATGAAAATGACTCCCCTGTTTGGCTCTCTGCCAACTGGTCTCTTTTTACCCCCTCCCACTCCAGTGTGTCAGAAGTGACAGCAGAACCTTGTTGTGGGACCACCTTGTGGTGAACTATGTGCCTGTCTGGACACGCCCCCTTCTGACTGCTCCTGTGGCTCCTCCCACAGGCCCCTGTATAAAGGCGATCGAGGTCTGATCCTCTGCCTCATTCTCCAGGATGTAATATGATGGTCACTCACTGCTGGTTCCTTCTTCAGTCAATAAAAGCCGATATCTCGCCTTACGTCTCAGTGAGTTATTGATAGTGCATCACACCTACTCCATCCTTGTGTTAAAGCTGTTTTGCATTCTGACAGCGAGTGCGCCAGCGAACCCCGCTGATCACAAAGCGTGCAGTTAGAGTCCTCTCTCAGGCCCCATGTGTAAAGTTGTGATGGTGTAGGGAGAGTGTCACACACAGACTGCAGGAAGAAAGAAATGTAGGTCTGCAGTCACCAACAGTCTGCCCAAGTGATCCTGTATTTGGAAGATCCCATTTTGACCAGGTGCCCTGTGAACACAACTGCACTGCCTTCGTTAACCTCCTTTTGTCCTTGTGGCTTCGTACTGCTGCCTGGACCATGTCACACTCCATCATTGGAAGTATGCAGAGCTGAGGCCTTGCCATCCCAGGCATGGGTCGCCAATGATGCTTCATTTACAGGGAGCTCACTGCCTGGTCTACAGCCGAGTTGGCAGTCCACTTTCGGCCTGATCTTGTTGTGACTCCAACTTGATTTATTAGCTTGCCTTCAGTGTTAACGCAACTCTACACTTTGCCACCTTGAACTCCTCCACTATTGATGACAATGGGAGCCATAGCTGGCCTGATCTTACAGAGCCCCACTGAAGCAAAACTTGGTGGGGGTGGGGGCAGAAATCCCCAGCCCCCTTGCAAGTGCTTGTTGACTTTCCTCTCGCTGCCTTCTACATTGGCTTTTCACGGTGGATGAGTTCCCATGACAAGAACAGCCTTGGTAGGAGACCATGTTGTGGCTTGAATCTCTTAAATTTACCAGCGAGTCTGGTTTTCTCTATCTTCTTCAGCCACTCCAGTCTGCTTTATAGTATCAGTGATGTTGATGCTGTTCGTCATTGGTGCATTAAACCACTCTCCAAGACACTTTATGGGTTGTCCTCTATGGAAAGAATGACATTTGAAGTCTGAACTTGCTAGTAACCTTGCCCTTTTTGATCACCATGCACCTGGACTTCCTGGCCTTGCAGGTCATCCTAGCCCAGGTAGCTATCATGTCCAGGGTTTCCATTACCCATCTTGCTTGGACATAGGTTACAGTGGTTACTCTGGTATCAATGAACACACATATTGCAGGTTGTTTTTGAGCAGCTTTTGGCCTCTAATCCAAGGAGGAATGTGTTGGCAGTGAAGGGGGCGGGGCGGGAGAAAGCAGAGGTGGTTCACTAGAATGATCGCAGGAATTAAAAGGGTTTCTATACGAGGATTGTTTGATTGTTCTTTAAATACTTGAGGTTAAAAGAAAGAGGAATGATCTCATTAGAAGCTATCGACTATTGATAGGCCTAGAAGGAGTAAACTTGGAAAGGATGTTTCCAATAGAGGGAGTGTCTAGAACCAGAGGGCAACAGGCTCTGAATACAAGGCCATCCCTTTAGAACAGAGATGAAGAGGAATTTGGTTAGAGGATAGTGAATCTGTGGAATTCATCGCCACAGCTGCTGTGGAGGCCAAGTCACTGTGTATATTTAAAGTGGAGGTTGGTAAGTAAGGGCATCCAAGGTTTCAGGGAGCAGGAACGAGAATGGAGATGAGCGGGATCATATATCAACCATGATAGAATGGCACAGCAGACTTGTTGGGCCAAATGCTCCAATTCTGCTTCTACACATCATGGACATTTTACTACAATAAAAGTATTATAGAAGGACATGAAATTAAATAAAATGAATTGCAAATATTATGGTCTGATGGACTAAGTATTGGGAATAGTTAACTTGAATAGTTAACTTGAATAGTGACTGCTCAGACACATAGACATCGCAAGAAATCTGTGCATCTTTCCCCACAGCAAAGCTACCTGGAGCTCAAGGACACAGATTTAGTAAGATACTGGCTTCATACACAAATCCAACCCAATGAACAGGGTCATTTATAAAAAGGGGCAGAGAATGAAATCCTCCAGGCTGTATGCCAAGGATGAAAAGTAGCAGCAACACAAGGCATTTATAGCAGACCCTCCATCTACTTGGATTGCTTTCTCAGGAGATTAGGTCACCATCTCGTACACCTTCCACGCCACAGCAGGTGATCAATACCATATTTTGGCTTGATGTTTATTGCAATATTGAAAGGACAAGGTCCAAAAAATAAAAATAAACCAAAACACTTAATTTTATTTGCCATATCTGCTTAATTCCTTCAAGTCTAAAAAAATTTAAAAAGTTTCTAATAGCACAATTAGATAAATAGAACAAAACTCCATCCAAATTTATTGGAGGAATGCAAATTTTTTTTAGAAGTCATGGATGTAAATACTCATACGCTGTTGGCATGCTTGTCACTGTTTTGAGCCTTTTCACACAAGGCTGATAGTCGAGTCTGCGGGGAAGAAAGAAAATAGTTCATCAAGTCATCCATCTTTTTTGTTTAAAAAACAGATCTTTTCTAGTTCAGGGATTAAATCTTTATTTTAGATAAAAGTATAGTCATACATGTAATTAGGGTCAAATGCAAGCAGAATACAATGTTTTGTTCTAATTGAAGCCTTAGTAGATGAGCAACAATGCTTTGTTCACAAATCGAGAGTTTGAATACAGCTAACAGCATTGGTCCAAATAGTTTATGGAAAAACTAACAAATTCAGCATAGAGATTGGTTTTTGGATTAGGCAGGAATTAACTTTGTGTCCAGTTCTTCATTTCTGATTTGGAGAGGCAGCAAGTCTAGAAAAATATTAAAATAAGGACTGTATGTTAAAGGCCTATTACCCACAATTGGTTAGAATTTCCAATCTTTGTGGATAGATGTGGAATGATTGGTTTGGGGGTAACTGGAGGACATTTTCAGATTATCCAGGCTTTGTTGGGGATTTTCCTTTCCAAAAAGGATCTAAAATAATTGTTCCGTGTAGTGGACAATATGCACAGTTGTCAGAGTTCCAAGACCCATGAACAAATGGGGTGACAAGATTGCTCATCTTTCAGTTTTTGATTGCCTTTAGCTAGGCATCAGAAGGCAGTTTTCTGTGGTTCCAGGGTCTTTTTGCCTCCGAGGTTTATAGCAAAGAGAGCATATCGGTGTCACATAGCACGACAAGTTCTTTGAGTAATTGATCCTTAACCTTACATGTCATTCATCACAGGATTTGATTGCAAATAATCATTGATCAGGCAATCACTGGAATAATAGAGCATGTTTTCAAACAAATAGGTTGTTCTGTTACATCTGCCCTTCAACAGAACATCCTTCCCACAGATTGTATGATCCCTCACTGCTCTTTGATTAGTATCATGTTCCTACACTTCTTACCCAACTGCAGTGTTGGAATTAGAAACATGTTTAATTGCATATATTAAACATTTCCAGACACGTTACTTACTGTGCCCAATATTTCCTGCACAATTTAAACAGGCCCAACTTGTAAATTGATCAAATACATAGCAAATCTGGAAGTTCTTTTCCCTTCAGCCAGATTTCAGGTAACCATCACCACCTTTGTTCCTTTACACAACTTATATTGCCATTCAATTAACATTAGTCCTCAACTACTGGCATTACAATTGAACTTCTAGCTAAATCTCTCAATCAGTAATAATTGTGGAATTGCTCACATCACCTTCCAAACCAATGAAAGTATAAGATTACTAGACAAGCTAAAATTTCAGCCTACTTCTTGCAATTTTTCCTTAAGGAAAATTCATGTTCTGGTCTAGTTTCAGTTGCAACTTTCCCACCACCCTCAATATTTTCGACTCCAAGATGCCTTTTTATGCCCCCAATATTCAGAAACATTGAAAATTATAATGATGCTCATTATAAAATAGCTTTGTCTTTAAAATATTAAAATTTTTCTATGAACCCCATTCAGGAATGGGAGGTCTTATAACTGCCCCTTCCCTATGTTTGTGGCATATTTCAGGACACCACAATGACAGGGCTCCACTACCATACTTTTGGACTCCTACCCAAAGTCTGGCTATGAAACTGTCGTGACAGATGCACCACCATGTTCCAGACATTGTACATCCAACTGCAGTAAAGTATGGCTCCAAAACAATGTAGTTTTAAATAGTTGAAATCAAAGGCTCTAATTGGAACTATTGACTCCAGTCAGCATGGATTTATCATCACCCTTGTTTTCCCCTTACAGCGAGGACATTTCTGCCTTTCCTGCAAATCGTTGCCAGACAAGCTAACAATTCAGAGACAGTTGGAACTGAGAGAGATGGACGGGGCCAAGTGTTGTCAGCTGTTATTAGTGGAAGCCAACTTTACTGATCACCACTCAGACAGCATGAAAATCAATATTCAAACTGCACTGATTCGCACAAAAGCTTCAAGTGAAAGATTTAATCATTCAAAGAGTTGGTGAAAATGATTCTTGCCACCTTATTTGAAAGCTGTGTGTGCAAGTTAATTTAAAAAAATGATTTAAAACAATCCTTTGAGCCTTAGCAGCACATCAATTTTCACAAAATAATTTGAAGCAAAGAAAGACGCTTACCACTAGCAACTGGATCCCCTGAAGGGCTTGTGGATCAAGTGACTGAACATCAATATTATTTACTTCCTCGCCAGCAGCACTAATTGCCTAGGTAGTAAAGTTTGAAACATCACAACTGTCAGTAAATCCATTTGCACATCCAGAGTAATTAAATAACCCGAGTAGCTGCTTTAGACATGCAAAAAGACGAATAAATAATCCACCGGTTTTTACCCTTCCAAAGTGCCAGAATCCTTTCCGTAAATCATGTGCAGGAAAATGCAAGACATTGCTACTTCTGGAAATCTCAGAAGCTAAATTACTGGTTATACCACCAGTGCAGAGGGGGAGAAAAAAAAGTGAAATTATCCTCACTCAGATGTAAAGTTGTCAAATCTCAGACAGAAGAGGAGAGAAAAAGAAAGCTTTCCTTAAAATGAAAAGCACTCCCAGAACAAGTTCCATTTTACAGCAAAACACAGCTTTCCGCATGGATTCTATTCCAGCACTTGCTCATGTGGCCAGAGCAAATAAAAAACATTTTTGTCATCTATATTCTGATTGGAAGAGTCTGAAATGCATGCATTAACATCCATAGCAAAAAAGGTTTTAAAACAGGGAATTCACTGGCAAGTATTCAGTGGATTCAAGTTCATTAGTTTATAGATGTTAATTGGAGAGATCTCAGAAGAAACTGATGTGAAGGACTGAGACAGTATACAGACTAAAGATTATTACTCTGACAGGAGCATTTCAGTGGGGATGAAGAATTATAATACCTTGTAACAAGGTCAAGAATGACCTGTCCAGCTGCCGAAACAAAGGCAAAATTTGTCTGAATAAATCAAAGCATGGAGTATTTGGACAGAGAAGAAAGGTGCAATAAAAAACATGCCGATTTTAATTACTAAAATGGATAGTCTTTTTGACAAATTACCCATCATTTAAGGTCTCCCAACAAAACATTAGACTGGAAGATGGAAGAGAATTATTAAAAAACTAACCTCAAGGGCCATTCCAATAATAGAAAGCATCGATTCACATTCCTGATTCGTCTTCTAGATGGTTAGATGAATTGCTTGCCACAGAAAAGCCTTTCTCAGAGACAGTATGTGGCTGGTCTATTTAAAAACCTTTGCTGATAAAGACCCAGAATATCAAGATGGAAGTAATTAAGCCCTGGAACCTGGAGCTACTCATTCATGGAATGAACTTTTTAGGTATAATGCTGCTGAGAGTGTGCAGGAAAACAGGAGAGAGAAATGAGGAATAGAGGACAGGTTATTGAAATAGCTCAAGGACAAATTGTAGAATCCTTGAAAGGGTTTATAGCCTGAAGATTCTGCAGAGTTGAAGCACCAAATCAAGATTGCGGATATAGATTTCAATCATGACAGGGAAAAATGATATTCAATAAACTTGGCATACAAAATGTCAAATTTGTAGTAGACTTTGGGGCTACATGCAGTAACACCTGCATTTCTAGGTATCATACAGTAGATTGGAGCTACTCAATAAAGTTAGCCAACGTGAAATTGGGAATAATGGTCTTGTTCGAGAATTGGGAATGGAATAGAAAATTCCAGAACATTCCCAAATCTTGAAAGCTCAAGGCAAAACATTTCTGAAGAGATAATGCATAAGGCACGAGTATAATTAAAGACATCTTTAAAAATTAACCCACTCTACAGTTGAAAGACACTTACCTGCCCATCAGCCAAATGTATTTTGATAATTGGCAGTGACCTATTCACACGTGAAGGATACGAACATTTGCTTGTTTTTGGTCCACTTCTGATTTTAAAAGAAATCAGATCAGAAGTTTCTACAAACTTTTTTTTAAAAAAAAGACAACAGCTAAGGTTATAAATGTTCTGACTAATCTCAAAGAGTTAAATGACTGTTTCCATCATGACCCTGAAGTGTATAATCTACAATTAAAATACAAAATGGAAAGAGCTATTCAAGTTGAAATCTAAAAGAATCTCAAGAAAGACTTCAATACACTGCAGACACTGTGGGACAGGGATACCAACAAATTCTATCAGTTTTCTTCCTGAACAAATGGTACAAGCCATATGACAATGCTTTACCAACATATCTGACAACAAGCTAGACTGCATTTTGTTGGCAAGAGGGGTACCCACCTGGTCACAGTTTTCCTAAACAGACAACATATCCCACCCCCCCCCCCCCCCCAGTATACACTGCCCTCAGCATAGTATGATGGGAAAGAAATGGCCACTCACTTATTGTGGTAAACCATGTATACCTGTCTGGACACGCCCCTCTGCTGACTGCTCCTGTAGCTCCTCCCACAGACCCTTGTATAAAGGTGATTGGGGCACTGCTCCTCCCACAGTCTTCAACATGGTCGTGCTCGTTTTCACTGTTAATAAAAGCCTATCCTTGTGTACTCTACTTCCAATCTCCTAGAGTTATTGATAGCGCATCACTTATGTGCTGTGGGTGTGGAGACAGATGCAAGGGACTGTGTCCCAGTTCACCCCCAACAGCTGCCTGAGGACCGACTCTCAGATCTACAGGCTGTGCCGAGGGATGTATATTGAGACAGATGACATGTGCAGTAGGAAGGTCATCAACTCATTTAGGGATAGCTTTTGGTCTGCAGGTCTCCCAGCACAATGAGATGTTTGTAAGGAAAAGCTGCTGACAGGCACAGTCTAGGCTTTAGGATTGAGTGCTGAAGGATGCACAGAAGCAGCCAGCACCAAAGCTCTTTGAGGAAGGATCATAGTTCGGTTCCTTCTACTACTGTACTTGGAGGGACAGAGTTAAAAAGAGGGGAAAAAAAATCAAACAGTGAAAGGGACATCAATTCAAGGAGTCACATGAACAGCAATGATGCTACACTTGTTTTTTCTCCTTTAAATTTTATACTGTGGAATGCAATGTCTATGAATGTAAAGGTTAAAAATACTTTATTCCTTTGTGTATATTTTAATCATGAACAAGGTTCATTTTCTGAAATAAAAAAGACTGCAAATATTGGAATCTGGAGCAACACACACACACACACACACTGCTGAGATCTTCCAGCATCGGTAGGAGGAAAGAAATCATTGATGTTTCAGGACAAAACCCTGCCTCAGAACAGAGTAGAAAGGTGAGATGATTAGCTCCGAGGTGAGAGGGTGGCAAGAAAGGACTCCGAGGCGATGAGACGTAGATGGTGCCAGGTAGAGGTGATGAGTGGGGCTGGAGTTGGAAGACTCAGGCAGACAAGTTTAAAAAAAACAGCAGGTTGAGCAGAGCAAGGTCAGGGGGACGGGAACGCAAAGGTGTGATACAGCTCTGGAGGGAGATAAGCAGGTACACCAGTGCTGGATCCTGATAAGTAAAGGTGAAAAAGAGAATCCAAGGAGAAGGGAGAGGTGAACAACTGTCAGAAGCAGGAGGCCAGAACCTGTGAACAGGAAACTGGTGGATGGAGAAGGGGGAAAAAGGCAACAGAAATGGCAGCACCAGGTGAGCAGAAGGAGAAACAGAAGGGAGGAGAAGAAAGGGGAGTAAGATTGAAAAGGTCAATTATTTGTGCTATAGTGTTGTAAACCACTCAGGCAAAGATTAGGTGCTGCTCCTCCATATCTGTTGGGCTTCATCCTGGCAGTACAGAAGACCAAAGATGGACAGGTCAGAGGGGGAGAGGAGAGGGAAGTTGAAATGGTTGGCAAGTGGGAGCTCCAGATGGCCACTGTGAACTGAGTGTAGTTGCTCTACAAAACTTTGAAATCTAAATTTTACTATCTTAGATAAAAGGGAAGTAGGGAGGGGGATGGAAAACAAGTAGCTGGGTTTATTCGTTTGTCAGGGGCCCACATTTGACCAGTTTTGTAAAAACATTCCAAAGTTGCACCAAAACAGTAAATCAATTCAGAAAATAAGCTTAACATCAGGACTTAACAAATCATTAAACAATTTGTTAAAAGTAACTTCTAAAATTGTCATAAATACACTAAACATGGGTATTTTATTTCAAACATGGTAAATACACTAACCTTCCATCACTCATAGGGTTCTTTGTTGAGGCTCCTTGACGAGTGCAAGCCTTTTTGTTGCCTGGTTTTGGACTACCGCATATACGCATGAAAAAAATATTGAATAGATAAAAATGTTGACAAACCTATATTCAGCATTTATGTTTGACATTGAAGACAGACATTTAAAGTGTTGCACTTCTCAGTTAGATACCAGTACCTTCTAATGCACATTTCCTTGTCGTGGCTGAAGAATGAACTTTTTGCTTGCTGTACCTGCAATAAAGTTCAGATGCAGCGTTTAGTGTAGATTGTACTGCAAACCATGGCAATGGCAAGCAACATGCAGTCGCTTAGTCCCAAACAAATATTCTTTCTAAATTTTGTTCTACTCTTCTTTTTGTTACCATACAAAAACAAGTTCCTGCAAAGTGAAAACCATGAACATTTGGGATGAGGTGTAGTGTCCTTTTAAGGAAATCTAAATAGTAGCTTTAATTCAAGGGTTCTCATCTAGCCACGATAACTTCACAAGGCTACAGCTTAAAAACTCGACATGTCAACAACCTTTCAATAAAGAAAAAAGTTTTGGCAGAAAACTTCTTTCACCGCCCTGTCTTTCTCTATACAACCATTTAGAAGTCAACGTGGATAGCAAATCCAAACCCTGAAACCAGAGTAAGTCTCAAAACAATGAAGGAAACCAACAATCTCACATCAAGCTACTAATTCAATAAATTATCAGAAGGCAAATTAGCACTTTCCTTATTAACAGGTTACTTGAGATAAACATGACCCAAGACTTGTACATGGGAACTTACTTTTGGAACTGAAGGAGATTTCACAGTTAATGCCTTTGTTCCACCTTTCGGTTCTGTAGTACTTGAAATCACTGGAGCTTTATCTGAAAAAGATACCTTTTGTTGGCATTAAACAATCTATAATTATATAGAAACTGCATGTTTTTCCCCCACTCCGAACTTACCCCTTTTATTTGCCTTTTTGGCAAGTGCGGCTATTATTCCTTCATCTGGAAGATCAGCCTTTGAACACAAAAATACTTCATGTTACCCTTAAAAGATGGGTTTTAGATTACCGACTTAAATATTAAAAAAATCTAGTACTTGCATTTGTTTATCAAACAAAAAAAAAGTGCCTCCAGGTGGGAAAGCGCCTCTTTCCCATCTTGGTGCCTGGATCCACATTGCTCAAGAGTTAATCAAAGGCTGAACACCCAGCCCAACTGATTCAATGCTTTTCCATCTCACATGATGAAATTAGGAGCATTCCACTTCTGATGCTCCCTGAACATGCCCAAATTATCTTTCAACTGCAGGTCAACATACTTGCTTATGCAAAGTATCAGTGGCACAGACACAATTAGCACTTAAGGGATTAAAAGGAGTTTTGCATCATGCAGTTTGTACTTATCCCCTGTTCTTATTCTCCAGTTAACAGTTACACTCAATGGCCACTTTATTTGGTATACCTGCAAAAATCTAATCAGCCAATTGTGTTGTAGCAACTCAGTGCATTTAAGCATGCAGACATGGACAAGAGGTTCAGCTGTTGTTCAGGCCAAACATCAGAATGGGGAAGAAATGTGATCCAGATGACTTTGATAGAGGAATGATTATTGGTGCCAGATGGGGTGGATCAAGTATCAGAACTTCTGATCTTCTGGTATTTTCATGCACGTCTCGAGAGCAGTGGTTTCCAACCTGGGTCCATGGAGCCCTTAATGGTAGGCACCCACGGCATTGAAAAGATGGGAAGCCCCTGCTCCAGAGTTTACAGAGAAAAGTGTGGAAAAACAGTAAGTGGCAGTTCTGTGGGCAAAAACAACTCATATGAGAAAGGTCAGAGGAGAATGGCCATATTGGTTAATGCTATCAGGAAGGAGCCAGAAACACAAATTACCATGTGTTACAGTTTTGTGCAGAAGAGCATCTCTGAATGCACAGCACATCAAACTTTGAAGTGGATGGGCTAGAGCATCAGAAGGCACAAACATGCACTCAGTGGCTGCTTCATTAGGTGCAGGACGGACCCAAATAAAGTAGCCACTATATCGCAAGTTACTTTCTGCACCCAACATTTCAAGCCATACAGCATGGAAACAGGCCATTCAGGCCATCATGTCCACACTATTGTGCGTATTTATACTGATTTAATTAGATTACATTTAATCCATAATCTTCTATGCCATGGCAAGTACTAGAAAATTCTAGAATGTCATGACCATTATTGCTTCTACTAATTCAGGCAGCATATCCCACTTCCCTCTCAGATCCCATCTAAACAAATGATCTGCCATTTTACACCTAGCTGTATGCCATCTTGTCTTAAACAGGAAAATTATTTTACCATCTTCCCACTTCCCCCCAATTTTATACACATTTCTAACACCTTACGCTCTTCTGCTCCAGCGTACACAAACAAATCTCTCCTCCTCTCACCTCATCTCCTTGCCTGCCCATCCCTCCCTCTGCTGCTCCTCCCCCTTTTCTTTCTCTCGTGACCTTCTGTCCTCTATCAGACTCCCCCTCTTCTACAGCCCTGTATCCCTTTCACCAATCAACTCCCCAGCTCTTTACTCCACCCCACTTATTTCTCCAACTCGTCCTTCTTTCCCTCCGGTTCTGATGAAGGATCCCAGCCCGAAAAGTCCACTATACTCTTTTCAGTAGATGCTGGCTGTCCTGCTGAGTTCCTGCAGGAATGAGTGTGTGTTTCCTCATGAGTGTGCTGCTTCAAACAATAAGCAAAACAGTGAATCCCCTTCCCACCCAGTCACATCCCTTCCACAGTGCAGTAACCAGAACTGAGGGTGTGGCCTAACCAATGTCTTATAAAGCTGCAACATTTCACCACAATTGCTGTGCATTAACACAAACAAATTGCTGGAGGAACTCAGCAGGTCAGGCTGCGTCCGTAGAGGGATTGTTTCTGGCTGACGTTTTGGGTCGAGACCCTTCATTAGATTTGAAATGACACTAGGAAGGGGAGGTGGTGATGGGCGAATTGAGGCGAGGTATAAGATACTGGAGGTAGATGGGGAAGGGGGAAGCGTGAAGGGAGTAATCCGAGAAGCTGGCAAGTGATAGGTTGGAGAGCTGAAGAAATCTAATAGAAGGCAATAGATTACAGAAATAAAGAGGTGGGGGGAGTCAGATGAAGTTGATTGGCAGGCCTCGAGGGTTAGAGGTGGGGAAAGAGAAGGTATAAAGGTGCCAGAGGGGTTAAGGAAAGCACACAGGGATGAAGACAGAGGGGAGTTACAAGATGAAATATGAAGTGAAGAGCAATTATGAAGAGCAGCTCCTCCAGTCTGTGTCTGGCCTCAATGTGGCAGTAGAGGCGGCCATGGACAGATAGGTCAGTGTGTGATTTGGAAGTGATTGCCCACCTACATTCTGTGCCTCAGTTTCCCAACAACATGGAAGTAATCCAAACAGCACACACTTCCTAACAAAATACAGATTTGACCTTGGGTTGAAGAATCACTGGCAGCTCACGCACACTGCCCTCTTTTGTAGTAGATCACCCAGTTCTTCACCCTCCACATCTCGTGTTTCCTCAAGATATGACTTCTTTAATCATGTCCTTCATTTTGACCACTTTTCCTCCAGTTTATTTTGCATTATTCTCCTCAGTCAAAATGATAAACCAGAAAGCCCAAACCTGGCTTCTCTCCAGGTTAAATACCTCTGGATCAACAACATTCTTCTTTCAGGGAGTGTGCGTTTTGACTTCCTGCAAGATGGCTCGTCATCCACACATCTCCTAAAAGTACACCTGCCCTCGATTATTACAGACAACAGCCAATGTAGGAGGCTTAGCTGGAAACCGCATTGCTATAATTAGATCCCTTAGCATTAATGAGGGCTGTAAAAGGCATGCCAAGAATAAGATCTTCAGACTTATTAACTGCACCATCCCCCTGGAGCTGGCACTTATGGAGGAAATAAAATCTGGTAGCAAACTCCTACAAGTACCCAGGGCAACATAAAATGAAATCTAGAGCAAACATGCATTTTAAACTAAATGGCACACCATTGGCAGTTTCAAGCGCACAAGTAATTTTCTTACCATCACTGCAGCAACTGGAACCTGATCTGCTCCTCCAATAACTAAAATATAAGGAGGAAGAGCAAAGCAAATGCATTACAAATCAAAGACATGGAAGTGTAGTCGCCTTCGCTCCTGTTGCACAAATCAAACTGCATTAAGCACCTTCCTGAATCAACCCACATTTCTGATCATTTGTCTGTAAGCTGACTAGCATGAAGGGGATTTACTTGCATCATATTCTGTATTCTTTATCCAAAACACCACTCAGATCAATTATTATTTTACTTTGTCTTTCCTCTGTCATGGATTGACTCATACCCGGACGGGGTACATGACTTCGCAGTCCTTGACACAGATCCTATCGATACTTCTGTCCAAATCGACCATTCAGGTGAACTGAAATGACAACTGGAGATCCCGAATCAAACAGCAAGACCAGAAGTGATTGAAATCATGGCCGGTTGGCAACATTCACCATATTAATTGTTGGGGAAAGAATTTTTCCCAACTTCAAGGGGGCAGAGTCTAATTGTGGTGCTGAACTCTGAGCAGTTAACTTAGAACTGAGGAAACCCCATCGATGTGACATTGCTGCTCACATCATACTAAAACAATTCAACTAACATCTAAAATGCATTTTAGGTAGGGATAGAATGAGAAGTGGGCTGGAATGAACTATTTCATATACAGATACACAAATGACGACTGCTTAATGTAAGCGACAAAACTCGGCTGATTTCGATGGTGAAGGAATCCAAGAGATTAAATGCATAAAGGATTAAACTGAATGGGAAAACATCTCAACCATTCCTGGTTAACAAGTACTTGGAAGAGACAAGATAGAGGGATGATGGAGGATCTTTTCACTTGCAAGGAGAAAAACAGAATTAACAGATAGATGTCTTTACTGCAAAGCTTCTAGAATATGAAATTGCCATCACAAGTTTAGTTATAGTAACAGCAAGGAAAAGCAGAATAAACACTTCCAACTTCCCTCACCAAGAGGATCTGTCCTGGGATCAGTACACAAATGCCTCTACAAAGAGGGTATAGCAGGCAGAACCTCTACTTTCTTAAAGGTTTGAGCAGATTCAGCACATCATCCAAAACTTGGACAGATTCAATGGATGCACAGTGCAGCGTGTCCCAACTGGTTGTATCACAGTCTGGTATGGAAACACTAAAGCCCATGAACAGAAAAACCCAAGTAGCAGTGCATACAGCCAATACAGAGGAAAGCAGCCCTCCCCACCAGTGAGCACAGCTACAAGGTGCACTGCCATAAGAAAGCAGCATCCATCAGGTACCACCACCATCCAGGCCAGGCTCTCTTCTCACTGCCGCCATCAGGAAAGAGGTACAGGAACCTCAAGCCCTACAGCACAAGGTTCAGGAAAAGTTATTACTGTCCAGCATTCAGGCTCCTGAAGCAGCGTAGATAACCTCACTCACCTCACAGAACTGATTCCACGACCCATTGACTCACTTTCAAGGGATCTACAACTCATGTTCTCAATGTTATTTACTTTCTTTGTAATTAGTTTCTTTTCTTCTGCACATTGATTGTTAATCTTTGCTTATGTGTAGTTTTTCATCAATTCTATTGTATTTCTTTGTTGTACAGTGAATGCCCACAAGAAATTCTGCAGCTGCTGGAAATCCAGAGCAACACATGAAATGCTGGAGAAATTCAGCAGGTCAAGAGCATTTATGAAAATGAACAAACACTTGAAAGCTCTGGACCAAGACCCTTCATCAGGACTGGAAAGGAAGAGGGAAAATGCCAGAATAAAAAGACGGAAGGGGAAGGAGGACACGCTAGATGATGGGTGAAGCCAGTTTGAAGGAGGAGTGGGAATTAGAGCCTGGGAGGTGATAGGTGGAAAAGACAAAACTGGAGAAGATGGACTCTGATAGGAGGAGCTAGATCATGGGAGAAAGGGAAGAAAGGGTTCCAAGGGGACGTGAAAGGCAAGTGAGAAGAGACAAGTCCAGAATGAAAAAACAGTGAAGGGGGAGGGGAACTATTGCCAGAAGTTGGAGAAATCAATGTTTATGCCATCAGGTTGGATACTTAGAAGGAATAAGAGGTTGTTCCTCCATCCAGAGAGTGGCCTCATTGTGACATGAAGGCCATGGTCCAACATGTTAGAATGGGAATAGGAATTAAAGTGGTTGACCACCTGGAAATTCTGTTCTTTGCGCAGAGAGCAGAGGTGCTCAACAAAGCTGTGTCTCAACGTACATTGGGTCTCACCAATGTAGAGGAGGCCGCTTTGGGAAGATCAGATACACCTACATGATCCCATCAGATTTACAGGTGAAGTGTTGCCTCATGTGGAAGGACTGTTTGGGGCCCTGAAAGGAGATGAGGGAGGAAGCTAATGGCCAGGCGTATGATACATTCAAAAAGAATGAGACAGGGGCACCGAGTACCTTATGCGATGCACACATTACTGTGCACCTGCCTGGGGAGGGCTTTCTTCCTACAATGAAGAGTCTAAAATTGGCATTTAATAAAAGTGTTACCAAGGAAATCTTTCAGCTTTATTCTTTTGATTGCTGCTGGCATCTTCAGGAGGTGAACAGCCGAGACACTTCCAACCATGTCTATTAACTTTCCAAAAGTCTGTTCCATTTCCCTTATTTTCTCATTGGCTGCAATTGAGAAAAGTAATTAATTGTATCAAAGACGGTACGGTACTGCTGCCACAAAACAAGTTTCATGACACAAGTCGGTAATATTGAAGCAGATTAAAATAATTAAAAACTCAAACTCATAGTACAGTCAGCCCAAATACAATATTGAAAGTGCTCAAATAGATTCAACTTAAATAACAATACTGATCTGCATGATCAGGAAGGGGCAAAGGGAGGAAGGAGTTGGAAGAATATGCATCCGGCACCTTCTATGGCACTCAGAACGGAAGTCGTCCCATCAGCAGTTTAACTTCACAATTAAACAATGGTCATTTCTAGAAGTGAACACCATGTTCTTGCTATATCCCTAATCAATGAACTGTGAAATCTGAGGTTATTAACATTAAGTAACCTTACAGCATAAATATTCCAATAAATCTCATATTTAAAAAAGTGTTGCAGCAATTCTTTTGGGTTTGGGAGGAAACAAGTATTCTGAACTGGTTCTACCTACTGAGCTTGCCTGCAATAACTAGAATGATCTAAATAGGGTGGATTTCTAATTGAGGTTAAAATGAATAGTATCCTATTAACTCCATTGGCAAATGCCTTTGATCACATGCTGTGAAGTGTTGGACATAGAAACATTCACTACACCAAAGCCTCCCAGATGAAGCAGCAGATCTTATGGAACAACTCTACAAGTGTGTACTTGGTAGATAATATTGCCCTGGATAAAGATGGGCAAATCAGTGCATTATCCAAGTTTAAAGAAACCAACCACAGCCTGAAGGGTGTTCTTTAAAAAAATATATATTATTTAAGCACTTCGAACTTAACATTGGCATTGAGTTGCAGAATTGGATTTGGATTTCAAATATAGCACTGTCAGAAGCCACTTGTGGGTGACTTCATGCCCAAAGAATAACAGCTGCTCCCTTATGTTACATAGGGGATATTGCAGACAATTGGAAGAACCCCAATGCAAGTGTCATGGGATTGGGACTGAGATCAGCAGAGAATGCAAAGGCTCCAAAGACAGATTGATTTTTTTTCTGCAAATACAATAGCATGAGGAGGCTAAATGAGTTAGAGTAAAGTGGGGGGAGGGAGATGGTCAATGATTTGCTGCTGCTTGTGTGTGGGAGGGGGCACTTTGAGGTTCTAATGATTTTCTGTCATTCACTCCGTTTTCTGGATGTCTAAAGAGTAAGAATTTCAGGTTGTATACTGTATACATTCTCTGATATTAAATTGAACAATTGTCAAATAAATGTGGTTCACTACTTTGGTGGCAAAACAGGAAAGTGGGCTATTTGAATGCAAGAAATGCTGCCAGCAAGCACACCAGTCGGGTAAAGCAAACATGCAGATGGCAAAGCTGCAAATGGCCTGCTGGCCCTAGTGGCAAGTGGAATGAAACACACACAGGGTTGCCTTTCTACAGTTGCGATGGGACTTTGTGAAACCACAGTTTGTGTATCGTGTGTCATTTTGTATCCCTTATCAGAGGGAATATGTTCTTGCAATGAAAGGAGGCCAGTGTGGGTGTACCAGACCAACTCCTCCACACAGCAGGATAGATGATAGGATTGTGATTATAGTCACTGGGCTTTTAGAAGAGTGAAATAAGGCATCACTGAATGTTACAATCATGATAGAACCCTACAGCAAGCTGCAACAAAGATCTTCTGGCTGTCTGGGATTAGAATGGGCTGGGCTTCAGAGTGCAGACTGGCATTTTTCACTTCAGAGTGGAGAACCACTGCAATTTTATAGCACAGAAAACATAGGAGGGAAAAAAATCACTACATTCAAGCTCAATATTTCACTAACTTCTCACAAAATCAAAAGATATGAGAAGGAAAAACAGGGTCCAGAATTAAGTATCAGAGCAGGTTTGCCCTACTCCTCATTTCTATGTTGTTCTGAGGAAAAGCAATTCCAATCATCAAATACATACAAAACAGGAGGATCCCAGTTTGGGAGGTTTAAATTCCAATGGGGGAAAAAAAGGAACTCAGTCTTGCATTTTAACATGTTTTGAAAAATGTCACTTTCCTTATTGAAAAAGATCATACTTAGATTTTAGATGCAACTCCGGGGTTATGCGCTTGTCAATCAAGAACTGGAAATAACTACACTGGTAAGCAGTAGTTCTCTGTGCCACGTTTGCCTCCTTCCTCCATAACGTATTGTCCTGGTTAATTATTACTCATAATCGAATGAGTTTAATTATAGCCGTTCTACTAGGGATAAAGAAGGGACCAGACAAAGGCTGAAATAACCGCAATAACCCCTGCTTAAAAATAATCACGTAGTCAGCGAGAAAGTAAGCTCTCACCCTTTGGAGAGAAAGTCTGGATATAACACACCAATAACAGCTCCCAATATCAAGTTTACCACGCCGAAATTAGAGATACCAACTACAAATAGAGAGGAGCCTGAAATGGTGAAATGGGGGTTGAATAGAGACGATTCCCCGTCCCCAGAATCAAACGTACCTTTTGCATCGAAATACTTCATGAACAGTTGTATTTTTTCATCCTTTGCCTCTTGGGAGAGGACAGCTTGCTCCGCGTCTGCGCTATCCGAACTGTGGACTTGTTCGTCTCTGGTTTCCGAGGCCATAATTCGCACCTTCTAAAATTCACATTGGGGCGTGAAAACAGAAGCGAACCACATTCATATTTAATGCGCTTCCAGTTTGTAATAATTGTTTAATTGACGTTATCTAACTTAATCCATTTAATGTCGATAATGTGACATATCTTAGTGCTCAGTTACGAGTGAGAGGTCACGTCAGCTGCTCTTGTGTTAATTGGCACCATGTCTCCGTACAATTGCGTGGGACTTCGGCAGTGGCCAGTGATCAGTTTATGATTGCTGATTCGTCGGATAACCAGAGAAGTATTCGTGAACGTGTGTCAGTTCAAATGAAAATGGGCTTTGTTGCTGAATATGTGTGCGGGAATTGTTCTCCTGCACGCTTTCCCTCTCGGACTGATGTGATTGGCGGTAACAATCGTGAAGGGAACATCTCCAGAGTAGTATTGCTCAACAGGTTAACGGCCAGTCAAACGGCAGGTTATCAGCATTGTTAATTAATCAATAAACTGCTGTCTCTCTCCAAACCTAACCTAACGGTGTTAGAGGTACCAAATTTAAAATGGAATTTTCATATTCATCTCTCAAACTAATTCAGGGTATCGCCAGTGATTAGTTAAGATTTTCTGCAGAACGGCTGCAGAGAGAATTGATATTCAAAATAGAGAAATCTGATATTCAATATCGGCCCCGTGCAGAACGCAAACTTTAAAAAAAGTTTCCAAAATCTTCAACATTACGCAAATTGTGTTTTTTTTTTCAAAACTGGCTTGCCTCGCAGGATTAGGAAAGGTGTGTGTGTGTGTCTTTATTTTCTGGAGCGCGGGAGAATGAGGGGAGATCTCAGAGGGGTACAAAATTATGACAGAGCTTTGCCTTCTCGGGTTGGGCGAGACCAGAGAACCGGAGGCCATAGACTGAGGGTGTGGGGTAAAATATTTAAGGGGAATCTGAGGGGTGGTGCGAGTGTGGAACGAGCTGCCAACGGCAGGTGTAGAGATTTGGATAGATGTATAGATGGAGAGGGTTTGGAGGAATATAGTCCATGCGCAGACAGATCTGTCTAAACAGAGTATCAGGTCAGCAAGCATAGCAAAATGGTCTACGCTCCGTCAAGGCCATTAACTTATGAAGCAGTGTGACTGATGAGTACATATTAAAGCGACTGATGAATTTCCAGCTAAATAACAATTAAAGTTTTTATTGACACCTAATTACTTTCGTGTGTATAACGTCTTGTATCAAATAAACCCTATGGTAATAAAAGTGAACGGGCAGCACTTCTGTATTACTTCTCGCCGATTGCCTCCCCGGCCACAGCAGTGAACCACCGTAGTCACAATGGGAGTCCTTCACTGATTTTAAAAGGTCTGGAGTGGTGGTACAGGAAGCCGCCCAATTTAATTTCTTGGGTTATGATTACCACATCGCTTGGTTGTTGCCAAGAGGAAGTTAAAGGCTGACACAGATTGGTTTGACCATGTTCGTCGAGCAAAAAATCATTAAAATCACGAACTATTTACAATTGTCTATCCCAAGAGCGCCCAAAGGCTGGGAATGGAAGACCGCCTCGAGTAAAACTCATTTGGAAGCTGACTGATAGAAACCCTACAGCACAATACTGACGAAGGGTCCCGGCCGAAAACATCGACAGCGCTCCTCCTATAGATGTTGCCTGGCCTGCTGTGTTCCACCAGCATTTTGTGTGTGTTGTTGTTAGCACAATACAGGGCCTTCGGCCACAAAGCTGTGCACAACATGTCCCTGCTATCGAAATTACCGGGGGTTACCCATAGCCCTCTATTTTCTAAGCTCCATGTACCTCCCCAGGAGTCTCCTGACGATCGACTCCGCGCTGTCTGCCAGTACACCTTTTCCGTTTGTACAAACTCTAATTTCAACGCAAGGCAGCGGCGCTTAAGATTTTAAAATGGGAGTAAAGTACCTTTTTTTAAAAAAAATGCAATTAGTAACCTTTGACAGAAATGTAACAAATATACTATAATGTGAAATTTTTAAAAACTGCCACAATTTAGTGTATTAACCATGTAAATAGTAGATTTAAAGCTATGGGAGGTTGCGTCCTATGTGTGGTGATGGTCCTGGGGCGTGAAAATAGAAGCGAACCACATTCATATTCAATGCGCTTCCAGTTTGTAATAATTGTTTAATTGACGTTATCTAACTTAATCCAATTAATATCGATAATGACACTTTATTGGAATAAATAGTGTTATTGACTAAGTGTCCTCATTGGCTCTGGAGGTAGCAGCTGTAAATTTCGTTAATTTTGGGCAGCTGAACCTCAACACTTTTGAACATGGTGTTCATTAAAATTAAAATTCATACAAAGGCGAAGAACGTTACCAGCAACAACGAACGATCTTTCTCTAACCGCAGTAAGACAGCTACTGCCTCACATGCAGAAATTCTGTTAGTTTTTTTTCGACTTTAATGTGGGGTTCAAAATCAGGTTCATTATAACCGCCTTATATGACCAATAATTTGTTGTTTGCAAAAACAAAATTACTATCTTTTACAAAATTACCCCCATCTGTTTCAGAGTCTTTGTGTATTAGAACATAAGACAAAAAACCCAAATTAGGCCATTCAGTCTATCGTGCTTTTTCCACCGTCTAAACATGGCTGTTTCAATTTCCTCTCAACCCCGTTTCCTGCTTTCTCCCCATAACCTTTGACATTAATACCTATCAATCTCTGCTTAAATATTCTGATTCTCAAGCAGATATCTAATTTCCTTTTAAGTAGAGCCTCTAATTTTTAATTTATGGAAGTTTTTTCTCTGTTTAATTGAGTTTAAATTACTTTGTCCCCCAATCTGGACCTTTCATTTAATATCTCGTCAACCAACAGGATCTGTACTTTATGATAAATGTCAGTCTCGAAGGCCAATCTGAAGTTACTACTTACCAGGCAGCAAATGTCACTCCACTCTGCAAGAAAGGAGGAAGGCAGCAGAAAGGCAATTATAGTCCAATTAGCCTGACCTCAGTAGTTGGGAAGATGTTGGAGTCAATTGTTAAGGATGAGGTTATGGAGTACTTGGTGACACAGGGCAAAAAAGGTTAAAGTCAGCATGGCTTCCTTAAGGGAAAAATCTTGCCTGATGAACTTTTTGATAATTTTTGAGGAGATTACAAGTAGGATAGATGAGGTGAAGGGGATGCAGTGGATGTTGTATATTTGGACTTTCAGAAGGCCTTTGACAAGGTGCCACACATGAGGCTGCTTACCCAGTTAAGAGCCCATGGTATTACAGAAAAATTACTGGTTAAAGCATTGGTCGATTGGTAGGAGGCAGCAAGTGGGAATAAAAGGATCCTTTTCTGGTTGGCTGCTAGTGTCTAGTGCAGGGGTCGGCAACCCGCGGCTCCGGAGCCGCATGCTGCTCATTCATCTCTGTGCTGCGGCTCCCTGTGGCTTTGGAAAATAAATGATGAGTATTTAATTATAATGTATTTTATGTTAGTTTGTTAGTTTTTGAAATGTAATTCTAAATTTGAAGATTATGGTGATCTTGTACAATCTAAATAAAACGTGTTTTTTGTCGCTATTAATATACGTCACCACTGCCAATGTCTGACACCCGCCAGTGCGCGATTTCTTTAATTTTTCGATCCAAGGTAGGCTAACTATGGAGAATTCTAAAAAATAGAAAAGTGACTGAAGAAAACAGAACGTTTAATGATACGTGGGCAGATTCATTTGCTTTCACTGCTGACGAGACTGGTTTACCGGTATGCTTAATATGCAATGAGAAACTAGCAAACAACAAAAAGTTAAATGTCGCAAGATATTTCCAGAATAAACACGCAGCCTTTGCTCAAAAATATCCGGTTGGAGATGAGAGAGAAAAAGCCGTTTCGGAACTGATGCGGAAGGTTGATCTGAGCAAAAATCATTTCAAGAAGTGGATGAAGTCTGGAAAATCAATGACATATGCTAGTTTTGTTGCCGCTCAGGAAATAGTCAGGCGCGGGATGCAGTTTACAGATGGTGAATATATAAAAGAATCTTTCATTAAGATTTCAGAACATCTATTCACGGACTTTAAAAACAAGAGTGAAATTGTGCAGAAAATCAGGGATATGCCCCTCTCTGCAAAGACTGTCAAAGACAGAACCATAAAAATGGCAGAAGACATCACAAGACAGCAAATTAAAGACATCAATTCAGCAGTGGCCTACTGGATTGCCTGTGACGAGTCTAAAGACAAAGGTGATATTGAACAAATAGCGCTGTTCTGCCGGTATGTAAACTCTGCCCGGCCACAGGAAGAAATGATTGAGTTGATACTTCTAAAAGGCCAAACACGGGGGGGAGTACATCTGTGAGGCTGTCTTGAATTGTTTAAGAGCCAAAGGAATAAAGACCACCCACCTGGTGTCAGTTGCTACTGATGGGGCACCAAATATGACAGGAGCGCACAAGGGATTTGTGGCTTTACTGCAGAAGTCACTGGACAGAAAGCTGCTGACTTTTCACCGCATCTTGCACCAAGAGGCAGTGTGCGCTCAAACATTTCCTCCGGAATGCACAGAAGTAATGGATGTTGTCATTCAGATTGTCAATAAAATAATGGCAAAAAGTTTAAATCACCGTCAATTCCGTTTGTTACTGGACGAGCTGGAAAGCGCATAGTCTGATCTCCTGCTGCACAGCAAAGTCCGGTGGCTGTCCAGTGGGAAGGTGCTGAAACACTTTGTCGCGTGTCTGGAAGAAGTGAAAACTTTCCTGGGCAGCTAAGGGCTCACCTTTCCTGAGCTGGAACAGCCAGAGTGGCTGGAAAAGCTACACTTCATGGTAGACATGACAGCGCACCTGAACACGCTGAACACAGCTCTTCAGGGGTAAGGACGAACAGCCATTAACCAAGTATGATAAATATTTTAATTGCCTATTATTTTACGTATATTCATATTTTTCATTGTTCAGTGAAATAGTCCTTTTATTTTTCAGGTTGACAGCTGACTGATGTTATTTTTGGTTTGCTGCTGGCGGACAATTTAAGTTCGGCGTTTTTCATAAATAGAAGGACTCAAATAGACATTGAGTATATTACTTAAAAGTAACCTTCAACCCAACGTCTTTTTTTTCGGAGTTCAACAGGTTTTTGTTGCATGCAGAAATGTAATTTCGTTTTCTCTGCAGGAGTTCATCGATTTCATAAATGCAACACATTATAGTTTGTTTATACATAGCATAAAGGCAAAAAAATGTTGTATGCAGTGTTATTTAATTTTTCATTTTAAATGTCAAACGGGTTTTGTGGCTCCCAGTGTTTTCTTTTCTGTGGGAAATGGGTCCAAATGGCTCTTTCAGTGGCAAAGGTTGCCGACCCCTGGTCTAATGGTTTTCCACAGGGGTCAGTGTTGGGATCATTTCTTTTTATACTGCATATCAGTGATTTAGATGATGGAATAAATGGCTTTGTTGCCAAGTTTGCAGATAATATGAAGATTGCTGGAGGGGCAGGTAGTATTGGGGAAACAGGTAGGCTGCAGAACAACTTAGATCAGAAAAATGGGTAAGAAAGTGGCAAATGAAATACAATTTTGGAAAATACATGTTCATGCACTTTGGTAGTAGAAATAAATGTGCAGACTGTAAGATGCAAAGGGACTTGTGAGTCCTTGTGAAGAACACTCTGAAGGTTAACTTGCAGGTTAAGTTGGTGGTGAGGAAGGCAAATGCAATGTTTACATTCATTTCAAGAGGTCTAGAATACAAGAGCAAGGATGTGATTCTGAGGCTTTAAAAGGCACTGGTGAGACCTAAGTATTGTGAACAGCTTTGGACTCCTCATTTAAGAAAAGATGTGCTGGCGTTGGAGAGGGTTCAGAGGATGTTCACAAGGATGAATGTGGGAATAAATGGGTTATCATATGAGGAATGTTTGATGGCTCTGGGCCTGTACTCATTGGAATTTAGAAGGATGAGAGTGGATCTCATTGTAACCCTTTGAATGTTGAAAGGCTTAGACAGAGTAGATGTGAAAAGGATGTTTCCCATGGTGGAAGTGTTTAGGACAAGAGGGCACAGACTTAGGGTAGTGGCATGTCCATTCAAAGCAGATATGGAGACATTTCTTTAGCCAAAGGGTGGTGAATTTGTGGAGTTTGTTACCACAGGCAGCTGTGGAGGCCAGGTCATTGAGTGTACTTAAGGGAGAGATAGATAGGTTTTTGATTCAGGGACAAGGCTGGGGAGTGGGGCTACGAAGGGAACAAAAGGATCAGCCATGATTGAATGGTAGTGCAGTCTCGATGGGCCAGATAGCCTAATTCTGCTACTATGTCTTACGGTTTTGCCTATCTCTGAGGCCAGTAAATCTATGTTTGAATCTGCCAATAGGTGACTTTGGACTTCTGCTAGTTCTCTGTCAAGTCATCAACTAGGGAGCTGTTTATACTGGGTGAAATTGATATGTGTGTCATAGGATGAAGGAGCACAGATATACTCTGCTAATGAAGTTCCTTTGCTAGAGCTATCAAATTTACACTCTCCTTCACCGTCCCCTGCAATGAAAAGAAAAGAATCCCTTCGAACACTTATCCAACTATTATCATACTTCTGCTGCTAGCTGATTGAAGATAAGTTGTTTCCATCTAACCGTTCAGGCCATTGGGCTACCTGCAGCCTCTACTACAAGTTCTGACAGAAACTGCCTGAAGGGATAGATATCAGAACCCATGGGAAAAATGGTGTTATTACTTAACCTCACTTCAAGCCAAGCAAGGGATCAATAATTGATGGTCCATCTTACTGCTTAACGTGTCTCTACCAACTGAGTCAGTTCTTTTCTGGGGCTGGCAAATCACTTGAATCTAACCTGCACTGATCTCTGATGCCACGCAATACTCGGGTACAACTGCTTGTGTGACGGGGGGTGTAAACTGGGCATTTTAACCTGATGTGCTTTCCATCTGATCTGCACATACACAGAAGAGGAAGCCCAACAATGGGAAACTGAAAGCTTCCTGATCAGACTTAGAGCTGGACTGAGGTGTTTTCTCTTTCTCTCTCTCTTTCCCTCTCTCCCGTCTTGTTCATGGCACAGTCCATCGGGAAGAATGTGAATATAAGAGGGATGATGATTCCAGTCAGCAACAGCAGTCTAATCCCAGCCTCCAGATGGACATCTCTGTCCAGTATTTGAATCGATTGTCCACCCAGAGCTGTAATGAGTTTGCGCTATTCCCTGGGGCCAGAGTGAATTGAAGCAAAAATGAACCCTGATTCTAAGGCAGCGTCCAGCTCTTTCATGGTCCAGTCCAATGAGCTGAGCATACTGGGAATCCAGCTCTGAGGAGTTGGGACATGGACCAAGAACTGGGTGAAGCACACAGTTAAGCTGAAGCAGACACTTGGATTGAGGGGAGGGATGTTACCTCTTAATTGCGGAAAGGAAATCGATCATCAGCTGCAAGGTGTGTTTCGTTGTGTGTCTGTATGGCTGATGCCCACTGCTGAGCTGCAGCTGTCATCCACGCCATCTTCCCCTTCTTCTAGAGATCGATCATGCACAGATTTTCAGAGGGGAGAAATGTACATGAAATGGCTCTCTCCCAATGTCTACATCAAGCTGTGCATAGACACTGCCTGCACAAACATCAAGTATCAGCATACTAGAGTCTAGCTGTCCCTGCTGTGGTCAGGTTGTCACTTGTTATTGGCCATTAGGGAATGGTACAAGAGGAATAGACAATAGCAGATGTTACTCCCTTACTGGTTTAGCTTGTTCTTTAAGGGTAAATCATTTTTAATGAGTGCTTTTTGATGAGGTAATAGTTGATGTTGTGTACACGGATTTCCAGAAAGCTTGTGTTGTTGTTGTTCCTTTTCGCACCTTGTGGCACATCGGGTGGCATTTTTTTGCCGTTTCCCTTCAATTTGCCTGTTTTTACGGTGTTGAATTGCTAGGTTGATGCTCAACCCAGCACGGATAGAAAGCGTGCAAGCAGCTGGCCGGATTTAAATCTGGGGCCTTTTGCTGGGATCCCTATCTACTCAAGCTTTACCAAATAAGTTGGCTACTCTTATCAATTCTTTTATGAATGATTCTGGAATTTTGGATATTTGGAGATTTCTACACCCCAAGGATAAAGTTTCACACGTTTATCATTCTTACTCTAGAATCAATTATTTTTTTTATTTACTCTCATTTCATTCCATCTGTGATTGACATTATTATTCATTTCTGATCATGCTCCAATGAAACTTCCTATCAAATTAATGGATACAGCTCCTAGTATTAGACAATGGTGATTTCATTCCAATCTGCTTCAAGACTTGGATTTTGTTAGGTTTATGAAGGAACAGATTGATTTTTTCTTTTCAACTAATTTTACAGAAGAACTTTCCAACGGGGCTCTTTGGGACACTTTTAAGGCATATATCCGAGGTCAGGTTATTTTCTATTCTGTTGGTATGAGGAAATGTATTAAGAATGAAACATTATTATTGGTTGATAAGATCAAAGAAATTCATAAGAAATATTCCATCGCTCCTAGCAAGGAGCTTTATAAACAGAGAGTCGAGCTTCAAATGGAAGATAATTTATTACTTACATCCTCAATTGAAAATCAGTTAATGAAAACAAGAAGTGAATTTTACATACATAGTGACAAATTGGGTAAATTATTAGCTAATCAATTGAAAACTGCCTCGGTTAAATGCCAAATCATTAAGATTCATAAACAAGATGATAATTTGACAGTTAATCATGATGAAATAAACAAATATTTTCAAGAGTTTTATACCTCTTTATATAATTCTGATTTTCCCAATAATCCTAATTTCATGTATGATTTTTTAAGGAAATTGAATTTTCTGAAATCATCACCCAAATAACGTCTAATATTAGAAACTCACATTACAGATGAAGAAATAAAAGGTGTAATTCTTTCAATGAATTCTGGTAAATCATTAGGTCCAGACGGTTATACAGTAGAATTTTTCTAATGTTTCTCTTCCATTCTCTCTCCTTGGTTAGGTAGAGTTCTTAAAGAAACAATTAGATTGGGTAAATTACCACAATCATTTTATAGGGCTTTTATTTCCTTAATTTTGAAAAAGAATAAAGATCCTACTGATTGTGCATCATATCGACCGATATCTTTGTTGATTGTAGATTCTAAGATTTTTTTCTAAGATATTGGCGACTAGGTTGGAGAAAGTGTTACCTCGAATTATATCTGTGGATCAGACTGGATTTATTAAAAACCGTTACTCTTCTTTTAACAATAGATTAATGAATATCATTTACACTCCTTCACGTAGTACTCCAGAATGTGTCATTTCATTAGACACTGAGAAAGCATTTGACAGAGTTGAATGGTCATATTTATTCACTGTATTAAAGAAATTTAATTTTAGTTTGACATTTATATCGTGGATTAAATTGATATATAATACCCCAGTAGCTTCAGTTAATACTAATAATCAAAGATCTCCCTTTTTTCATTTATTTCAGGGTACCAGACAACGTTGTCCTCCTAGTTCATTACTATTTGATATTGCTCTGGAACCTTTAGCAATTGCTATTCGAGAATCATCTAATATTTTTGGTATTACCTGTGGGAATGAGATACATAAACTACCATTATATACAGATGATTTATTATTTCCAATCCTGAGGAATCCATTCCTGCAGTTTTATCTTTGTTGGCTCAGTTTAGTAATTTTTTGGGTTATAAACTGAACCTTAATAAGAGCGAACTGTTTCCTCTAAATATGCAGGTTCCAATTTATGGACACTTATCTTTTAAATTGGTTACTGACTATTTTATATATTTAGGGGTTATAATTATAAAAAAAAATAAGGATTTAGTTAAGGCTAACTTTTTTCCTTTAACTGATCAGGTTAAACAGTTATTTATTAATTGGTCACCAATGTCTTTGTCATTGATAGGTCAGATCAATGCTATCAAGATGATTATATTACCTACATTTTTATATTTATTTCAAACAGTACCAATTTTTATTCTGAAATCTTTTTTTTTGATAGTGTTGATTCTAAAATTTCTTCTTATATTTGGCAGAATAAAAATCTGAGGCTAGGCAAAAGATACTTACAGAAGTCTAAAAAGGGGGGTGGTCTGGTGCTGCCAAATTTTAGATTTTATTATTGGGCAATTAATATCTGCTAATTGAAATTTTGGCTATGGGACTTAGATATAACTTCAAGCCCTCATTGGGTAAATCTCGAATGTACAAATGTTTGTAAATCGGTACAAGGGTTTTCACTGGGTTCTATCTTAGGGACTTCACTTCCCTTTGCTCTTTCTAAATTATATAAACAATTACATAATCCAATAGTTAAATACATTTTATGAATATGGTTTCAATTTTGGATATTTTTTGGGTTAAATCAATTTATTCTAGCAAGTCCTATTATATCTAATTTTTTTTCTATCCCTCTATTATGGACCAAGCCTATTTGACTTGGAAAACTAAAGGTATATCACAATTTTGTGATTTATTTTTGGATAATTGTTTCATGTCACTTGAACAATTATCTAACAAATATAATTTACCTAGATCCCATTTCTTCAGATATTTACAAGTTAGAAACTTTTAAAATAATAAAACTACTGTATTTTAATGTTATGAATTAATCAATCTGTATGAATATAGGGTAAGGAGTCTTTGTATGTGATTTAGTATAATGTAATGATATATATATTTTTTCTTGTACTCTATTATATGTAAATTAATAAAAATATTGGAAAGGAAAGCAAGGATACTGTTTCAAGGAGGTGCAGGACAGAGGGACTGGGGATAAATGTGTGCAAATCATTGGAAGTACAAATGAAATAGTTAACAAGGAATGCAAAAATTCTGGGCTTTATTGATTAGAGGCATTGAGTATAAAAATAACAAAATTATGCTGGATCTTTATCAAATGCTGGCCTAGCCTCAACTTGAGCATTGTTGCCACATTAAAGAAGAATGTAAATTAAAGGGTCCAGACAAAAATGGAACACTTCCTGGGATGAGATGTTAGTTACAGGGACAGGTTAAAAGACTGAGGGGAGACATCATAGAAGCATATAAAATGAGGACAAAAGAGACAGTGGGAGGCTGTTATCTATGGCAGAGTACTGGAGAACAAAGTATAAAGGGGTAGAGAATTAAGAGTGAAACGAGCAAAACATTTTTAGAAGTATCTGTGATTGGAATCAGAAGAATATTGCCTGAAATTGTGGAGAGGGCAGGTTCAATTATGAGGGGATTGGAGGGGTAGCATTTGCAAGGTTGCTAAAAGGGCCAGGGGATGGAGCAACAGAATTGCTGTGGTAGAGAACATGCATAGACATTATGCTCTGTGCATTATCATCATTTATGTGATTTTTGAACCACTCCCTGACTTAAGCTGAATCAGATTCTTGGCAGCCTGGATGTTCTATTTGACTACCACCCCACCGCCATGCTGTTTTCCATCCATATAACTGCCTCATATCACCACCTGTTAAAACTATCACCCATCCTTCTATTACCTCTGTACTTCATTCCAAACCATTCCCGAATAGGCTCCAGTTTTCAACTCATGCCCTCCTTTGTTGTTTCAAGTATTCTGAATCTTTGAATGCTGAATTCAAGAGTCAGGAAGTTATGCAGCACTTGGTGAAACTCTGGTTAGGCCACATCTGGAATATTGTATTCAGTTTTGGTCAGCCCATTAGAGGATTGATGTGGAGGCTTTGGAAAGGACAAAAGAAGATTAGAGTGCATGTGCTACAAGTAGAAATGGGATAAATTCAGGTTGTTTTTTTTTTCCCTGGAGTAGCAGACGGAGGGGAGACATAATAAAAAAAATCAGTTACAAAGTTAGACGGCCAGTATCTCTTCTCAAGATCTAATACTAGAGGCATGCATTTAAGGTTGGAGCAGCCAAGTTCAAAGTGGATGTGCAGAACAAGGTTTTTTGTACACAATGGTAGGTACTTGGAATGCAATGCTGGGGTGGTAATGAAGGCAAATAAGAGAGCTATTTAAAAGGCTTTTAGATGAGGACATTTGTGGATACTATAGAGAGAGTGCAGAGATTTACAGTGGCATGCAAAAGTTTGGGCACCCCAGTCAAAATTTCTGTTACTGTGAATAGCTAAGCAAGTAAAAGACGACCTGATTTTCCAAAAGGCATAAGTTAAAGATGACACATTTCTTTAATCATTTAAGCAAGATTACATTCTTATTTCCATCTTTTGCAGTTTCAAAATAACAAAAAAGGAAAAGGGCCTGAAGCAAAAGTTCGGCACCCTGCACGGTCAGTACTTAGTAACACCCCGTTTGGCAAGTATCACAGCTTGTAAACGCTTTCTGTAGCCAGCTAAGATTCTATGTATTCTTGTTTGGGGGATTTTCACCCATTCTTCCTTGCAAAAGGCTTCTAGTTACATAGAAACATAGAAAACCTACAGCACAATACAGTACAGGCCCTTTGGCCCACAAAATTGTGCCAAACATGTCCCCACCTCAGAAATTACTAGGTTTACCTATAGCTCTCTATTTTACTAAGCTCCATGTACCTATCTAAAAGCCTCTTGAAAGACCCTATCATATCCGCCTCCACCACCATTGCCGGCAGCCCATTTCAAGCACTCACCACTCTCTGAGTAAAAAACTTACCCCTGACATCTCCTCTGTACCTACTCCCCAGCACCTTAAACCTGTGCCCTCTTGTGGCAACCATTTCAGCCTTGGGAAAAAGCCTCTGACTATCCACATGATCAATGCCACTCATCATCTTGTACACCTCTATCAGGTCACCTCTCATCCTTCGTCGCTCCAAGGACAAAAAGCTGAGTTCACTCAACCTATTCTCATAAGGCATGCTCCCCAATCCAGACAACATCATTGTAAATCTCCTCTGCACCCTTTCTATGGCTTCCACATCCTTCCTGTAATGAGGCAACCAGAACTGAGCACAGTACTCCAAGTGGGGTCTGACCAGTGTCCTATATAACTGCAACATTACCTCTCGGCTCCTAAATTCAATTCCACGATTGATGAAGGCCAATACACCTTCTTAACCACAGTCAACTTGCGCAGCTGCTTTGAGCGTCCTATGGACTCAGACCCCAAGATCCCTCTGATCCTCCACACTGCCATTAATACTACATTCTGCCATCATATTTGACCTACCAAAATGAACCACCTCACACTTATCGGGGTTGAACTCCATCTGCCACATCTCAGCCCAGTTTTGCATCCTATCGATGTCCTGCTGTAAACTCTGACAGCCCTCCACACTATCCACAACACCCCCAACCTTTGTGTCATCAGCAAACTTACTAACCTATCCCTCCACTTCCTCATGCAGGTCATTTATAAAAATCACGAACAGTAAGGGTCCCAGAACAGATCCCTGAGACACTCCACTGGTGACCGAGCTCCATTCAGAATATGACCTGTCTACAACCACTCTTTGCCTTGTGTGGGTAAGCCAGTTCTGGATCCACAAAGCAATGTCCCCTTGGATCCCATGCCTCCTTACTTTCTCAATAAACCTTGCATGGGGTACCTTATCAAATGCCTTGCTGAAATCCATATACACTACATCTACTGCTCTACCTTCATCAATGTGTTTAGTCACATCCTCAAAAAATTCAATCAGGCTCATAAGACCATGATCTGCCCTTGACAAAGCCATGCTGACTACCCTTAATCACATTACACCTCTCCGAATGTTCACAAATCTTGATCTCGGGATCTTCTCCATCAACTTACCAATCATGGGTCTATAATTTCCTGGGCTATCTCTACTCCCTTTCTTGAATAAAGGAACAACATCTGCAACCCTCCAATCCTCTGGAACCTCTCCCATCCCCATTGATGATACCAAGATCATCACTAGAGGTTCGGCAGTCTCCTCCCTCGCCTCCCACAGTAACCTGGGGTACATCTTGTCCGGTCCTGGCGACTTATCCAACTTGATGTTTTCCAAAAGCTCCAGCACATCCACTTTCTTAATATCTATATGCTCAAACTTTTCAGTCTGCTGCAGGTCATCACTACAAACACTTAGATCCTTTTCCATAGGGAATACTGAAGTAAAATATTCATTAAGTACCTCTGCTATTTCCTCTGGTTCCATACACACTTTCCCACTGTTACACTTGATAGGGCCTATTCTTTCACGTCTTATCCTCTTGTTCTTCACATACTTGTAGAAAGCCTTGGGGTTTTCCTTAATTCTGCCTGCCAAGGCCTTCTCATGGCCCCTTCTGACTCTCCTAATTTCCTTCTTAAGCTCCTTCCTAGTAGTCTTATAATCTTCTAGATTTCTAACATTACCTAGTTCTCTGAACCTTTTGTAAGCTTTTCTTTTCTTCTTGAAGTTCTTCTGGTTCTGTGAGATTCTTGGGCCGTCTTGCATGCACTGTTCTTTTGAGGTCTATCCACAGATTTTCGATGATGCTTAGGTCGGGGGACTGTGACAGCCATGGCAAAACCTTCAGCTTATGCCTCTTGAGGTAGTCCATTGTGGATTTGACGTGTGTTTAGGATTGTTACCCTGCTGTAAAAGCCATCGGCTTTTCATCTTCAGCTTTTTTACAGATGGTGTGATGTTTGCTTCCAGAATTTGCTGGTATTTAATTGAATTAATTCTTCCCTCTACCAGTGAAATGTTCCCTGTGCCACTGGCTGCAACAGAAGCCCAAAGCATGATCGATCCACCCCCATGCTTAACAGTTGGAGAGGTGTTCTTTTCATGAAATTTTGCACCCTTTTTTCTCCAAACATACATTTGCTCATTGCGGCCAAGAAGTTCTATTTTAACTTCATCAGTCCACAGGACTTGTTTCCAAAATGCATCAAGCTTATTTAGATGTTCCTTTGCAAACTTCTGATGCTGAATTTTGTGGTGAGGACACAGGAAATGTTTTCTTCTGATGACTCTTTCATGAAGGTCATATTTGTGCAGGTGTCGCTGCACAGTAGAATAGTGCACCACCACTCCAGAGTCTGCCAAATCTTCCTGAAGGTCTTTTGCAATCAAATGGGGGTTTTGATTTGCCTTTCTAGCAATCCTATGAGCAGTTCTCTCAGAAAGTTCTCTTGGTCTTCCAGACTTGACCTCCACCGTTCCTGTTAACTGCCATTTCTTAATTGCATTACAAACTGAGGAAATGGCTATCTGAAAATGCTTTGCTATCTTCTTATAGCCTTCTCCTGCTTTGTGGGCATCATTTATTTTAATTTTCAGAGTGCTCGGCAGCTGCTTAGAGTAGCCCATGGCTGCTGATTGTTGGGACAAGGTATGAGGAGTCTGGGTATTTATAAAACTTTGAAATTTGCATCACCTGGCCTTTCCTAACAATGACTGTGAACAAGCCATAGCCCTAACAAGCTAATTAGGGTCTGTGACCTGGGTAAAAGTTATCTGAGACCTCAAATCTCATGGGGTGCCCAAACTTTTGCATGCCACTGTATAAAGATGTTGCCTGGATAAGAGAGCATGTCTTATGAGAATAGGTTAATTGAACTTGGTCTTTTCTCCTTGGAGAGATTATGGGTGAAAGGTGGCCTGGTAGAGGTGTATGATGAGAAGCATTGATCATGTGTGCTAATTCTGGTCTCTATCATTTAGATTTTACTTTAACCACTACCAGTAACCCTTGGTTCCTACTGACAACTTACTAAAATATTGCTGGTCTTTGTAAATAACTTTTCTCTTCCAACATTTTTGAGAAACTATGCCCTACTGAACATTTATGTTAAGTATTTTACAATAAGGGCTAGGAATGTTGCATGTTAATGTTGTTTTATAAGTACAAATAGTTGCTTAAATAGTTGTGCCATAGGCTGGCCATCCCTGCATATATTGTATTAGTCATTCTCATCTGTCAATGTGTAATGATTATATAAGTAACTGGAGCCCTGAAAATTCCCCATTGATAGGAGGGAGGCTGGATCTGGCTCCTAATCATCTGACAAAAAATCAGAAACTCCAGGAAAATATCTGTATGCTCAATACATTTATACAGTAGTCAAACTTCATGTTTCTTCAATGAAAAGTTAGTCCAGTTACCAGCATGCAAATGCAAGTCTGAAGAATAAGCAATGTTCCCTCAAGTCTTCAGTAGATAAGAGCACTTGGGAGAGGTCAGTGTCAAATGATCATTGCTGAGTTAGTTGATTGTACTATGGAGAATGCAACAGCTACTTTGATTAAAAACATAAACATTCATTAACAAACCCAAGGCAAGAAATTAAGATCATACGACATAGGAGCAGAATTAGGCCATTCAGCCCATCGAATCCACTCTGCCATTTCATGGCTGATCCCAGATCCCATTCAACTCCATACACATGCCCTCTCACCATATCCCTTGATGCCCTGACCAATCAGGAATCCATCAACTTCCACTTTAAATATACCGATGGACTTGGCTTCCACTGCAGTCTGTGGCAGAGCATTCCACAGATTTGTGACTCTCTGGCTAAAAAATTTCTCCTTCTCTCTGTTCTAAAAGATCACTCCTCAATTTTGAGGCTGTGCCCTTCAGTTCTGGATATCCCCTTCAGAGGAATCATCCTCTCCATATCCAAGTCATCTAATCCTTTCAACATTCAGTAGGTTTCAATGAGATCCACCCCCCACATTCTTCCAAATTCCGGTAAATACAGGCACAAAGCTGCAAAACACCCCTCTTATGTAAACCCTTTCATTCCCAGAATCATCCTGTACAGAAAGGACGGGATACCCCTGAACCCAAAGGGGTCCAATATCCTAGCAGGCAGGTTTAATAGAGCTGTTAAGGAGGGTTTAAACTAATTTGGCAAGGGGATGGGAACTGGAGTGATAGGCCAGAGGAAGGGGAAAACTGAAATAAATCAGAGATGGTGTGCAATAGAGATGATAGAAAGGACAGGCAGGAGATGAGGCATAATCACAGCCAATAGGATGAGTTACAGGGCAATAGACGGCATGGTGTAGTTAAAACAGAAAGCAATAAATTCTGGACTGAAAGTGTTGTATTTGGATGTGCACAGCATAAGAAATAAAATGGACAATCTTGAAATTCAGCTACAGATTGGCAAGTATGAAATTGTGGCCATCTCTGAAATTTGGCTAAAGGATGGCTGACATTGGGAGTTGAATGTCCAAGGATATACAAGATAAATTAGCAGGCAGAAGGGGTAGTGTGGCCTTGTGTATAAGAAATAATAAATAATTAGAAAGGGATGACATTTCGGCAGGTGTAGTCTCTGTGGGTTAAGAAATGGCAAGGGTGAAAGGACCCTAATGGCACTCGTATACAGGCCTCCAAACAGCAACCGGGATGAGGATTACAAATTACAGCAGGAGATAGAAAAGGTGTGTCAGAAGGTCAAGGTCATGATAATTGCTGGGATTCTAACATGAAAGTGGATTGGGAAAACCAGCCCAGTACTGGACCTCGAAAGAGAATTTGCACTATGTCTAAGGGATGGCTTTTTAGAACAGCTTGTTGTTGAGCCCATTTGGGGATCAGCAGTGCTGGATTGGGTGTTGTGCAATGATCCAGAGGTGATAAGAGAGCTTAAGGTCAAGGAACCCTTAGGGAACATTGATCACAATATGATAGAGTTCATTCTGAAATTTGAGATTTTAAATTTAAATGTGTCAGTTTTTCAATGGAATAAAGGAAATTATAATGGCATGAGAGGGGAACTGGCAGGAAGGACAGCAGAGCAGCAATGGCTAGAGTTTCTGCAAGAAATGAGAAGAGCAAGACTTGTATTCCAAATAAGAAATTTACGAATGGAAGGAGGACACTATTGTGGCTGACAAATGAAGTCAGAGCCAAAGTAAAAGCAAAAGAGAGGGCATACAAGGAAGCCAAAGTGAGTGGGAAGATAGAGGATTGGGAAACTTTTAAAAACTTGCAGGAGGAAAATAAGAAGGTCATTAAGAAGGAAAAGATGACTTATGAAAGGAAGCTGGTGATTAATATCAAAGAAGATACTAAAAGCCTTTTTAAGTATATAACGGGTAAAAAGAGAGTTGAGGGTAGATATAGGACCAATAGAAAATGATGCTGGAGATATTGTAATGAGAGACGCAGAGATGGCAGAGGAACTGAATGTGTATTTTGCATCAGTCTTCACAGTGGAAGACATCTGCAGTATACTGGACATTCAAGAGTGTCAGAGAAGTGAAGTATGTGTAGTGAAAATTACAACTGAGAAGGTGCTTAGGAAGCTCAATGGTCTGAGGGTGGATAAATCTCCTGGAACGGATGGAATGCACCCTTGGGTTCTGAAAGAAGTAGCTGGGGAGATTGAGTAGGTATTAACAACGATCTTTAAAGAATCAATAGATTCTGACATTGTACCAGATGACTGGAAAATTTCAAGTGTTACTCTACTATTTAAGGAGAAGGGTGGGAGGCAGCAGAAAGGAAACTATAGACCTGTCAGCTTGACATCAGTGGTGGGAAGTTGTTGGAATCGATTGTTAGGGATGAGATTATGGAGTTCCTGGAGGCACATGACAAGATAGGCCAAAGCCAGAATGGTTTCCTGAAAGGAAAATCCTTACTAACCTACTGCAGGAAGTTACAAGCAGGGTAGTCAACGGAGATGCACTAGATGTGGTGTACTTGGATTTTCAGAAGGCCTTTGACAAGGTGCTGCACATGAGGCTGCTTAGCAAGATAAGAGACCCTATAGTTTTCGCCTCCACCAGTCACTAGCAGCCCATTCTGCACACTCAGCACTCTCTGCGTTTAAAAAAAACAAACAAAAACTCACTCCTGACAACTCCTCTGTGTCTATTTCCAAGCACCTTAAAACTGTGCTCTCTCATGCTAGCCATTTTAGCCCTGGGAAAAAGCCTCTTGACTATCCACACGATCAATGCCTCAACAGCTCTAACAAAACTGCTCTTTATGTTGGTTAAGCTACTAGGCTAGCCTGTGCATTTTGACTATTCTTTTGAATGTCATTAGAAGTGGCACAGCATTGTAACAGCAAATCGGCATCAATTAATGCACAAAGAATCAGATTTATTATCATTATCTTATGATGTGAAATTAGTGGTTTCGCAGCTGTGGATACAATAGGGTCTTTTAAGAGACTCCTGGATAGGTACATGGAGATGAGAAAAATAGAGGCCTATGGGTAACCCTAGGTAATTTCTAAGGTAAAGACATGTTTGGCACATCTTTGTGGGCTGAAGGGCCTGTATTGTGCTGTAAGTTTTCTATGTTTCTAGTACAAAGTTACTACAAATTACAAAAAAATGAAATAATGTTCATGGATCATTTAGAAATCTGAGGGGAAAGAGGAAGAATCATTTCTGAACTTTTTGAGTGTGGGTTTTCAATCTCTTCCCTGATGGTAGTAATGGGAGCTGGGTTATTAACTTATGGAAGAATAAGAGAACAGAACTAAAGTTGTAGAGACAACTTTGATTCTCTTGATTTCAAAGAAAGATCTGGCTAATCACAATTTAAATGTTACAAGTTTGAATGATGCTTTGTAAAACTTAAAGAATTAGTTATTTTTCTGCAGGAGCAGACAGAGAAACAACTCCTGATTTTCTTCATTGTGGTTTGGTTATTCAAATCCAGGAACTTCTTCAAATTATATTTTAGAGAAATTTCCTTTTAGTTGCTAGTATGAAACAATTTGTAAATGAGTGGAGCGCAGAGCTTGATAAGGAATATAAAATAAATCTACACAATAGAGTCTTTTTTTTCTTTCAAGGCTGTTAAATAAGGTCATTAATTTTTTTCTTATTTGTGAATAACTTTAAAATAATAACCAAGAGATAACATATGAACACAGCAGAGCAGAGCATGAAATATATTAATTCAATTCACTTACAAAAAAAAAATGCATGGAAGACCTATCACATTTACTTCATATTACCTACTTCAAATATTGTTTGTATAATGCAGTCATTAGAGGCTCAGTTTTAAGTAGTTAATTTCCAGAGTTCTAGTTCGTCAGATTTTTGTCATCAAGTCAAGAGATGGATACACCACAAGTGCCAAAGGTAATACAACCCACCTTGAAGGAAAATGAGTGCTCTAGTACAATGTGCTGTATATTCCAGTTAAAAAAAATTGTAGATTATGCTGTCTATTAATTATTTTTATTGGTATACCTAATGAAACATTAACAGTTCCATTGAAGTCTAGATGATATAATAGTTTTGATAGGCATTTTTATAAGTGAATCTCTACTGGAAAGCAGGGATTCTTTTTAAACATAATTCCTGGATCTAGCTAACAGTTTCCAGTATGTTAAATTGAGTTCTAACCCCATGATATAATTAGAAAAGATTCAAAGTTTACATAACATACAAATTTTCAGTATGAGGGCGACTGCAAAATTGGTAAATCTCACCTGTGTTCTTAAAATCAGTGTATAATTTTGATCAATTATCTTTTGCATTAAGTGTTTTTGTATCAGGAATGAAAACTGTCACAAATTATTTTACTTGCCTTAGAAGATGAAATATGCATATGGTTCACCAACAAGATAGGTATTCTACTGCATGCAAAGATAACAATCAAGTTTGATAGGTTATATTATTGTGTAACTAAATATTGGATAGTAAAGATATCAACATATTCTTCATGATCCTCAGTCATCTAAGAGAAACCCTGATGCATCTTGCAGCTTAGCACTACAAGTAACTCCATTTACTTTATTGTCACCAAACAATTGATACTAGAGTATACAATCATCACAATGATATTTGATTCATCGCTTCGCGCTCCCTGAAATACAAATTGAAGTAAATATAATAAAAATTAAATTATAGATCATAATTAGAAAATAGAAAAGGGAAAGTAAGGTAGTGCAAGTCAGGTCCGGATATTTGGACAGTACGGCCCAGATCTGGGTCAGGATCCGTTCAGCTGGATGATTAGAAGTGACGCATTGCACCCAGTGATAATAATAAAAAAGTAAGACTACTCATGCAAAAAGTATTAACCAAAAACCGATTTGTAGAAAAAAAATCTACAACAGGAATTCAAGTAGCTTAGAGCTAGAAATGAGTTTCACTGAGAATAAATCTAAAACTTAGCAATTATTTTTAGTGATTTTATTATATCGTGCACATCTTTTGGTGAATGTTATCTTCTTTCACATTAATCTGTTTCCAATCAAAAAAAAAGTTCAATGAGTCAAACTAGGAAAGGACTTTTGTTCTCATTCCATAACTGTTCAATACACGTTTGATACTTGTTTGACCCTGAGGCGCCAGGCATCTGCATCAGCGGTGCGTCGCAGGTCCTTGCCAGTCAGTTTACAATTGACGCTCATGCACTACAGAGTTGTGCTTTGTTCGTTCTTTGTGAACATTTGCATTTTGTACTTTTTCGAAAATTAAGCCTATCATTCAGTTACCCATCACAGTGCAAAAGAAAAGCAGAAAGTGATAGTAAGTGTGAATTCAATGAACAGTGGGGAAAATGAGTTATTTATAGCGGGTCTGTCAGGAAAACCGTTGTGCATTTGTTTGTGAAAACACTTCCTCACGTAATGAAGTCATGATCTTAATAGACACTATAAAACACAACATCAGACAGAAATAAAAGGAAAACTGAAGCTAGTGCTTGGGTCTGAGTTACGGAAAGAATATGTGATTAAGAAAAAGGAACAAACCAAAAGAAGACCAAAATATATTTGTTAAATTAAGTAATGTTTATCTTGTTTTTATATTAAATCAATATATCATGTAAAAATGCTAAATATGTCTAGATCAACATATTTTTACAAAAATTGAATGGGTTACCAGAGTTGTATGGCGCATCTGAATTCATGCGTGAAAAAATTGACACATTAAAAGGTAGGTCACCCCTGATATAATGTGTCTGACATTAAATCAAAGACAGAACTTTAGACGTTTAACAATTTGGAAAGTCCACTTTGCTTAAATTGGAAGCACAGCACATATGCAGCTCATTTTGACACCTATATTAACTGAAGCAAATAGAAAATATTTCCATAGTGGACAGAAAGCCATTTGAAAATCACATTTTAAAAAAAAAGAATCTTAGCAGTCATATTTGGGAAACCAATCTTTATTTTATATTTCTGAATCTATCTACATGAAAGGCCATGAAAAGAAATAAGTTCAGTTTCATAATTTACAAAGACTGGCCACTTATAAATACTCATCCCTGTAAATGTTGCATCTTGATTATTCAAAGGGTTTGTGACAGAATCTTCTGCCATATGTTTTCAATTATGATAAAATCCATTTGCTTGGCAGTGTTAAAGTTAACATTCTGTTAGTCAACCCGGAGAGATTTTTATTAGCAAATATTTTGCTGAACATGCAACAGCATTCACAGTAAAAAGTTCACATATGGTGAGGATACAGTACAAATGCAAATCTGTTTGAGTCAACTTAATGTATTGAGATATGAGAATGACAAAATAAGGCACTACCAGTAAATACTTCTGGCAATTTCAGATTAGAGGCTTGAATTTCTGCAACATTTCTAGTACCAGATATGAGGATGCTAGTTTGTTCAATAAAAAAAACTACCAAAAAGTACAAAAGAATTCCAGCATTACTATTTCACTGTAAACAGAAGTATTCTAAAAAATGCAAAAGAGTTATACAAAATAATGGTATTCACAATACCAAACTGGCAAACAGTTGCAGCAATTTCCACTTTTTTTTTAGTAAATGTCAATTTGACATTTTGGTAGGACTGACGGATGGATTAACAATAACAGTGTGGATTTCTCCAGTAAACAATATCAACAGTGTTCATGCATATTTCTGAAGAAATTTACCATGAAAATCCTTTACACTCTGCAACAGCACTTTTAGCTTCTCAATTGGAAGAAGAATAGTCATTCTAGAGGAGGACAAGATGCAAATATCAGTGCACATTTGATAAAAACTGTAACTGCCAAATTTAAAATTCCAACCATTAATATTGCTATATTAATTCCTTTGGTTTTACACTCATGTATATGCTTTTTAATTTATTCCTCTACTTCTTTAAATCAAGAGCTTAATGTGATTGATCAAGTGAGGATTCTGAATCAGTACTAAAATTGTAGGATTGTGGATGATTAATGGGGAAACTTTACTTGCAGTTCAAAGGGAAAATAAAAAAAAAATCAAGATTAAAGAGACAGTAAATAAACAGCCAAGGTTTATGCAGTTAAAGTTCTCTTAAAATAGAAGAGCTGTGCTATATTGGAGGTAATCATAGCACTATTTCTTCACTGAGCAGAATGGAGCAAAATTCTGGCAATTTTTTTTCCCTACAACGTTTCCGGGGGTTAGCAAGCAGATTTATATTCACAAATGCAAGGAAGGCATGGACAGAATAAACTATGCTGACAAGCAACATTGAATTTTTTAAAATTCTATTAATTTTTGTATTATTTTAAATATATACAAGCATGGGTCATTTAGCTCAAATGATCTCTGCAAGTGTTTATGTTCCTCAAACCTCACTCCATCCTACAAGATCTCTTTACCAGTGTATCCTTCAATTTCTTTCTCCCTCCTGATCATCTACAATTTAATTTTTCTTGAGCTACACCCATGTCTTTGCCTGAACTCCTTTTGGAAGTATCTTCCACATACCTCCTATCTCATCTAAACTGATTTCTCCTTGCAACTGGAAATATCTTTTTTTAGAAGTCAATGCTGCTCCAGGTAAACCTTTCACTACATTTGTGCCAACGTCATATTGTGCATATGACAATGAAACTGACTTTGGATTTTGAACTGTTAATCTGACACATTTAGGACTTTAACAGTGCAGCACTAGCATATTTTAAAGATCTTACTTACTTAATACCCTCACACATTTTTTATTTTTGTTTTATAGAGATATTACACAGTAACATTTTAGTGAACAGAGGAAGTATTAGGGGAATACGTGGAGAGGGAATAAAATTCACTTATACATAAAATCTATTTATAAACCACTTTTACTATGCTTGCCAGGACTCGGGAATTACCTGAAATGGTGAGTTCCTTCCTTTTGTCCAAATCCACTGCCAGGTACCACACAGATTCCAGTTTCCTCCAAGAGCTTCATGCAGTAAAACATATCTGGAGCCATCCCACTGGCCTAAACAAGAATAATTTAAGACAGGTAAAACAAACTTATGTAAATCTTAATAAATCTCTTTTTTTGTAAGCCAGTTGAAAAGGTTGTTGCAATTACACTTGTAATAAAGTCAAGATGTTTACAAAGCAACCCATCTAGAAATTCACTGGTAATTTTGCTAAGATTAAGTATCCATGCCCGATTTAAAAAAAAACAAAACTAGGCTGCTAGTCAAAGACTCTTTATTCCTGGTGTGAAATGGTCATGGTTTATTTCCCTTCACAGCTGCTGCCTAACCTTCCAAGTTATTCCAGTGTTTTGCATATGTTGCTCCTGGTTTCCAGCATTTCTAGTTTCTCTTTTTTCCTCTAAAGCTTTTGAAAGTCCATTTCACTTTTGGACAAAATTCCTGAATTCACTTATTCCACAAGACCAATGTATAATATGGGAGTATATCAACACCTATGCTCTTTCAAATATATGCTGTGATATGAATACATCCCATTCTTTTGATTTTAAGAGAAGATGGACCCTCTCTGTTTAATCCCAATTATACAAGAACCAGACCACTACAGGAATCATCTGGTGAACCTTTGCAACACTATCACATTTTAAGTAGGGAAACTAGACCTGTATATAATATTCTAGAGATTATCTCAATAGGCCTCCTAATTGGAGCAATATCTCTCTACTTATGACTCAAATCTTTTTGTAATTAAAGAAATATTGTCTTACTTGTTTTCCAAAATGCTCGCCATACCTGCATTTAACTTTCACAGATTCATATACAAGGACATGCCAGTGCCTCTGAACACCTACATCTACAACATTCAACTTCTCAGCATTTAAAAAACCTCCCTTTCTATGCCCCACACACAAAGTAACCACATTATATATAGAAATGTATGTCATGTCCTAGTTCATGCACAATTCATATCCCTCCTAAAACTTCATACATCCTACTCACAGCTAACATTACTATCTAACTTTGATATCATTCTTTTAATCTCCTTCACTGAAATCACTTAAACAGATTGTGCACAGATCACTGAGACATCTCACTGGCCACACCTCCTCCCCACCCCCCAAATCCAAAAATGATTCATTTACACTTTCTTTGTTTTTTGGTTGCTATCTTAATCAATGCTGGTATATTAACCCCCAATACTGAACTGTGTAATTGTGTATATTTTCTTGTAGGTAACCATATCAAGACTTTTCACAAAGTTCAAATACACCAGCTGATTCATCCTCGGAGTTATCAAGCCCCAAACTCAAAACACTAACAAATTTGTCAAGCATAGTTTTCCTTTCAAAAATCCATAGACTGCCCAGTCTTGATGTAATCTTCTTAGAGACCTGTCACCATTTTGTTAATAATGGATTCTAGCAATTTCCCTACAAGTGTTGCCATGCTAATTGATCTATACCCCTTTTCTTCCTCTCACACTCCTTTCTTAAGTAGTGGTGTTACCTGTGCTACTTTCTGATCGAAGAGAACCATTCTAGAATCTAATGAACTTTGGAAGATGACAGCCACTGCATCCACCACTTATAGATTCCTAAAATGCAGGAACTTAGATCTGGGAATAGAATTGATTTTCAATCTTGTTCACTTCTCCAATTCTGTTTCTTTTTAAACTCATCCTGTTTCTTTCAATTCCTCATTCATTCTAAATGTAGTTTATAATAGTTCTAGGAGGATATTTTTTGGTATTCTCTTCAGAACACAGGAAATAATAGTTTATTTTCTCTGCTACTTGCTTATTTCCCAATGTAATTTCACGTCTGTCTGAAATGCTCATTTTAATTAATCATTTCCTTTTTACTTATCTTTAGAAACTCTTAACCTGTTCCTACATTGATCTCAATTTATCAGAATCAGATTTAGTATTACTAGTATATGTCATGAAATTTCTTAACTTTGTAACAGCAGTATAATGCAATCCATGATAACAGAGGGAAACGTGTATTACAGTGAGTAATGGGAAAAAAAAAGTAGCAACATAGTGTTCATGGGTTCAATGTCCGTTCAGAGGGTAGAAGCTGTTTTTGAATCATTGAGTGTGTGCCTTCAGGATTCTGGACCTCCTTCCTGAAGGTAGCAATGAGAAGAGTGAATGTCCTGGGTGGTGGGGGTCCTTAATGATGGATACCACTTTTTTGAAGCACCGCTCCTTGAAGATGTCCTGGATACTACGGAGGCTAGTACCTTTGATGGAGCTGAATAAATTAAGAACTCTCTGCAGCTTATATTGATTCTGTGCAGTGGCCGCCCCCAACCCCCATACCACACGGTGATGCAGCCAGTTGGAATGTTCTCCACAATACATCTGTAGAAATTTGAGTGTTTTTAATGACATACCAAATCTCCTCAAATTCCTAATGAAGCCTCTGTCTTGTCTTCTTTATAGTTGCATCAATACGTTGGGTTCAGGTTAGGTCCTCGGAGATATTGACAGGAACTTCAAATTGCTCCCTCTCTCCACTTCTGATCCTTCTATGAGGACTGCTGTGTGACTAGCTGGTATATCTCACTCCTATATACCACCTCGCCATCATCTGAAATTCTCCCAACAACGATAGTATCGTCAGCAAATTTATAGATGACATTTGAGCTGCGTCTAGCCACACAGTCATGGGTATAGAGAGACAGAGAGTAGAGCAGTGGGCTAAGCACACATCCTTGAGCTGTGCCAGTGTTGATTGTCAGTGAGGTGAAGATGTTATTTTCAATCTGCACAGAATGTGGTCTTCCAGTTAGGAAGTCAAGGATCCAGTTGCAGAGGGAGGTACATAAGCCCAGGTTCTGGAGCTTTTTGATCAGAACTGTAGGAATGATGCTGTTAATGCTGAGCTGTAGTCAACAAACCGCATCCTAATTTACTGTGGATATTTGTATTGTCCTGGTTATCCAAGGTTGCATTTGCTTATCCCTTGTTCTTAAAAGGAAAATGGATCAAATTTCTGCCAAAACTTATCAAACAATCTTCAGATGAGCATTGTCATTAAACATAATTTCCAATGGGTTAAATGTTTATTGTTTTATTCTTCCATATGAAGCACCACAACAGTAAAAGTGAAGAGAAACTTTGCATGTTAACAAATAGGACAAAGGAATGCCAAGGCTGAAAAGAAAGACATAAATCTACAGGTAATAGCAAAGAAGAAACATCACTCAAGTTACTAAGCTTTTGAAAACAGCAAATCTATAATTGTGGCCACTGATTTCAACCTCTATTTTGTAAATAATTTGACAAGAATATTTGATAAATAGTGTAATGGCATTTAGCATGGATGACTGCAAATTCAACCCTGTTCTAAAGCTCAGTAAAGTCAATGGAATTTCATCTTTGAAAATTATACAGGATTGTGAAAGGAATTTGTAATCTTGTGGGGGCTATTGTAGGTCATGTTTTTACCATATTCCATTTAAAAATGTAAAGCAATAATCTACCCCAAAATTATACAAGTCAGTTAGCCATTCAAGTACAGTAATTACACATTATTGCCAGAATCACAAACCTGGGCTTCTCTGATAGCTTTGGCAGGAATAAAAATTCTTGGAAATGCATACATTGCACCTTGCAAAGGGTTGCAGTGCATTCCAGGAATGGTATTCAAGACTTCTTCCGTTAACTTAGCTTTCTCAGCAAGATTTTGCAATACCATCATTTTCTCCTATGTATTGAACAAATACACATAATTAATAGCTGAAGTAAGTTGTTACATTTTAATTCAATCAACAAAAAATAGCACTGACCTCTGCAAATATTAAATGGGAATAAATACATACCCCCTTAAGGAAAAGCTATACAAATCCAATCTACTTAGATTCTACATCCTATATGAGGTTTATTTTGGCCAATATTTATAGCAGCTATTTTAGTATGGATCCATTAACTTAAGCTAAAGAAATATTATTCATTTTTGTGCACTAAATCTGTGCAGATTGTCTGACAGATACCTTGGAGAGCATACACATCTTCCTTGTAATCGAAGAATTCAAATCCCTGATTAACTCAAGAACCTAGGGTTCTGAAAGAGGAAGCTGAAGGGATTGTGGAGACAGTAGTCTTTCAAAAATCACTAGATTCTGGAGCAATTCCAGAGGACTGGAAAATTGCAAATGCCACTCCACTCTAAGAAGGGAGGGAGACTGAAAAAAGGAAATTATAGACCAGTTTGCCTGACTTCAGTGCTTGGGAAGATGTTGAGTCCATTATTAAAGGATGAAGTTTCAGGGTACTTGGAGACACATGATCAAGTAGGCCAAAATAAGCAAAATTTCCCTTAAGGGGAAATCTTGCCTGACAAGAATTGGAATTCTTTGAGGAAATAACAGGCAGGATAGACAAAGGGGAGTCAAGGGATGCTATTTACTTGGATTTTTGTTGTTCCTTTTCACACTTCGTGATGCATTGGATGGCATTTTTTGCTGTTTCCTTAGCATTTGTCTCTTTTTTTAAAAAACAAGGCCGAGTTGCCAACTCAATTCTCAACATGGATGGATCGTGTGTAAGTGTGCCAGATTCGAACCTGGGACCATTCACCTCGAAGTCCAGTGCTGATGCCACTACACAAATGTTTCTTTTTTAAAGAAGGCTTTTGACAAGGTGCTGCACATGGCTGCCAAACAAGTTAAGAACCCATGGTATTACAGGAAAGATTCTAGCATGGATAGAAGATTGGTTGACTGGCAGGAGGCAAAATATGGGAATAAATAGGACCCTTTTCTAGTAGGCTGTTGGTGACTAGTGGTGTCCTGTAGGGGTTGAAATTGGGACATCTTCTTTTCACATTATATGTCAATGATTTAGATGACGGAATTGAAGGCTTTGTGACCAAGTTTGTAGATGATACAAAGGTACGGGGAGGGGCAGGTACGCTTAGGAAGCAGGGAGTCTGCAGAAGGACTTAGGCTGGAAGAATGGGCAAATAAGTGGTAGGCTGAATATACAGTAGCTAGTGTATGGTCATGCATTTGGTAGAAGGAATAAAGTCATACACTACTTTTTTAGTGGGAAGAAAATTCAAATATCAGAGATGCAAAGGGACTTGGAAGTCCCCATGCAGGATTTCCTAGAGGCCACCTTGCACATCGAATAGGTGGTAAGGAAGACAAATGCAATGTAGGCATTCATTTCCAGACGACTAGAATACAAGAGCAAGGATGTGATGCTGAGGCTTCATAAGGCACTGGTCAGATTGCACTTGAGTAATTTTGGACCCCTTACCTAAGAAATGATGTGCTGGTGTTGGAAGGGTCTATAGGAGGAATGAAGTGTTTGATGGCTCTAGGCCTGTACTTACTTAAGTTTAGAAGAACTAGTGGGATCTCATCGAAACCTATCCAATATTGAAAGGCTTCAACAGAATGATGTGGAATGATGTTTCCTATAGTGGATGAGTCTAGGTCCAGAAGGCATAGCCTCAGAGTAGAGGAGCATTTCTTTTAGAACAGAGATGAGAAGGAATTTCTTTAGCCAGAGGATGGTGAATCTGTGGAATTCATTGTAATGGGTGACAGTGGAAGCCAAGTCACTGAGTATTTCAGGCAGAGGTTGCTAGGTTCATAAATGATAGAGCGTCAAAGGTTATGGTAGAGGTAGGAGGTCAAAGGTAGGAGAACGTGGTTGTGAGGGATAATAAATCAGTCATAATGAAATGGCAGAGCACACTCAAGAGGGGGCAGAGGTTGCCAAGTTCATAATTGGTAGGGTGTCAAAGGTTATGGGGAGAAGGTAGGAGAACGTGGTTGTGAGGGATAATAAATCAGTCATAATGAAATGGTGGAGCACACTCGATGGGCCAAATGGCCCAATTCTGCTCCTGTGTTTTATGGTCTTAAAATCCTAGCTGATGTATTGACTCAGTCACAATGCTACCATACCCTGTATCTTTAGATAGTTTTCTAACAGAACAATCAATTTTATGGAGAGGAAGAAAAACTTGAAATAATTGTTTTTCTGCTTTGCAGTTTAAGATGCTGAAGCACATTGTGACTAGAAATTGTTTAAGATCTATGGATTCTAATAAAGTCTCATTTATCATGGAGCATATCCTTAATACTGCCAATGTCAACAAGATCTACTGAATCATGCATTTTGCTAAGTGATTGAAAAATTACACAGATAAAAGCCTGCATGGTATTATGTTAAAGGATGATAGCTAATAGGAGTCCAAATTTATTGGCAAATTTTCTCATTTTCAACACGTAGTGACTTCTTCAACATTTTGAAATAGAAAAAGTGCATGTTATTTTAAGCAAATGACTAATAATAGAAAGGAATAGAGGCAGTGCAAGGATAGTCATAAAGCAGACAAACCATTTTAAATGTGTTGTAAGATTCCTCTCCAGGCTTTGGAGGATTTACCACAACATCCATGGCTACTTGCCCTGGAACAGGGGGACAGAGACGAACCGAGAGCAGTTTTTCAAAATGAGCCTTAACCTCAGGGTCCATGTTGATAACTTCCATATAGCCACCTCTAAATCCACACCTAAAAAACAGAAAAGTTTGGTAAGAAGCTTACTTTAAGGATAAATAATATAAACACCTAAACAGTACAAAACAAAAATTAACTTTCTTGACACAAATGGTATTAGTCATACCATAAAACATATTTTGATACCAAATCTTCAGGATAAATCAGCAACAAACATTTCAAAACCTTGGAAGGCAAAATATTTTTTAAAATAATACTTGTTAAAAACAGAAGATAAATTCTTCATAAGGGAAAAAAAAAGCTTGGTGATGCAATGTGAAAGTGAGTCAGATATCAGACACCACTAATTCAATCATCAGTTTATGCTGAGTTAGAATGAGTACTAAAGTCACATCATTTTCAGGGTTCTGGAAGGTCAAAACAACTAACTTTTCACTTTTGTGCATTTTATTAGGTTTCACAAGCTAAGTATCATACAAATGTCTGGTAAGATTAGGATAATGTAATGTCTATGTCCCAATAGTTCAGTGACTCCTAGGTATTGTCATGCTTTTATTGAATTATACAAAACATAAACCAATGAGTGAGTACAAGGGATCTACAAAGATGTTACTCTTAGTTTCCCAAAGAATCTTTGCTAATTATTAGGCAAATGAATCAGGACATTTGCCCTAAATATGTATGCTAGACAAGAAAATTATTTTAACGACTAAATTCAAATCAAGGTGGGGAAAGCCCAGTTATTATGAAGCAGAACTGTATAAGTTTGTAAATTGGTTTATTATTGTCATTTATACCAAAGCGCAGTGAAAAACTGGGTTTTCATTTAGTCTATTCAGATCACTGCATTACAACAGTGTAATGAGATAGTTTATGCAAAAACAATAACAAAATGCAGAATAAAGTGTTACAGTTACAGAGAAAGTGTAGTGAAAATAAACAATAAGGTGTAAGTCCGTAACAAAGTAGATTGTGAAGTCAAGACTTCACCCTGTTGTACTAGAGCACCATTCCATCATCTTAGAACAGTGGGAAAGAAGCTGGAGTCTGGTGAGGAAGAGGGAGAACATGGAACAGTACAGCAGAGCACAATACAGGCCCTTTGGCCCATAATAGTGTGCCAACCTTTAAACCTACTCCAAGATCAACCTAATGCTTCCCTCCTTCATAGCCTTCCAATTTACTTTTATCCATGTGCCCACCTAAGAGTCCCTAATATATCTGCTTCTACCACTACCCCTGGCAGGGCATTCCATGTACCTACGACTAATTGTGTAAAAAACAACATTTGACATTCTCCCTATACCAGGGGTCAGCAACCTTTACCACTGAAAGAGCCACTTGGACCCGTTTCCCACAGAAAAGAAAACACTGGGAGCCGCAAAACCCGTTTGACATTTAAAATGAAATAACACTGCATACAACGTTTTTTTTTGCCTTTATGCTATGTATAAACAAACTATAATGTGTTGCATTTATGAAATTGATGAACTCCTGCAGAGAAAACGAAATTACATTTCTGCATGCAACAAAAACATTTTGAACTCCGAAAAAAAGACGTTGGGTTGAAAGTTACTTTTAAGTAAAATATTCAATGTCTATTTGAGTCCTTCTTGTATTTATGAAAAACGCCGAACTTAAATTTTCCGCCAGCAGCAAACCAAAAATAACGTCAGCCAGCTGTCATCCTGAAAAATGAAAGGACTATTTCACTGAACTATGAAAAAATATGAATATAAGTAAAATAATAGGCAATTAAAATATTTATCATACTTGGTTAATGGGATTTCTGCTCCTGGACCTCAGCGCACAGCGTCTGCACATCAGGCCTGTATGATGTCACCTTCATCTTTACACAGGATCGCAAGCTGTCATCTGTGAGGTTTTCAATATCACTCCATTTGTGTTTCTGAGCAAGAACGGCCTTCTGACGGGCAACATCTTCAAGGTCTGCTGTCAAGCGTCTAAACTTGGACACCCATATGTCTTTGTCGGCTATGTCGGCCAGTTCCATCTCAAGATCAGGTTGACTCACACCTGCCAATGCAGTCGTATTCAGTAGGGAAGGATCGATGCTTAAGGGAGTGACCGGGAAGGATAATGTGTTTTTTTCCTCTCTGAACTCACAGAAGCGTTTCCCAAACGATGTTTGCATTGCGATGATTGCAGAATGTAAATACTCCGAAATTATCATGTCGTGACCTTGTTTGAACTCTCTCAAATTGGGGAAGTGAGACAAAGTGCCTTTCTGTAAATCTCTGGCAAGCACTGTCAACTTGCGCTCGAATGCCAAAACATCCTCCAACATGTGCAGGGCTGTACGTCCTTTCCCCTGAAGAGCTGTGTTCAGCGTGTTCAGGTGCGCTGTCATGTCTACCATGAAGTGTAGCTTTTCCAGCCACTCTGGCTGTTCCAGCTCAGGAAAGGTGAGCCCTTTGCTGCTCAGGAAAGTTTTCACTTCTTCCAGACACGCGACAAAGCGTTTCAGCACCTTCCGTCTGGACAGCCAGCGATAAAAACACGTTGTAGCGGTGTCAGTAAACTGCAGTCAAAGATAGCTTTATTCGAACTAAACAGCCTTGCTTTTAAGCCTCCCTCAACCCAGCCCCCATGGACGCAGATGCTGCAAAAGACGCGTACTCACAAACCCCCGTAGGCTATCTCCCTTAGCCGGAATGCTGGCTAATTGTGAGCCGTTTCGGATGTGGCAGGAAATGTACAAGATCACCATAATTACATTTCAAAAGCTAACAAACTAACATAAAATACATTTTAATTAAATACTGACCAATTATTTCCCAAAGCCACAGGGAGCCGCAGCACAGAGGTGAAAGAGCCACAAATGGCTCGGGAGCCGCAGGTTGCCGACCCCCGCCCTATACTTTCCTCCAATCACCTTAAAATGATGCCCTCTCGTATTAGCCATTTCTGCCCTGGGAAAAAGGTACTGGCTGTCAACTCAGTGGCCACTCTATTAGGTGCACTTGCTCATTAATGTAAATATCTAATCAGTCAAATAGTGTGGCAGCAACTCAATGCATAAAAGCAAACAGATATTGTCAAGAGGTTCATCTGTTCAGACCAAACATCAGAATGGAGAAGATTTAAATGACTTTGATCATAGAACAATTGCTAGTGTCAGATAGGGTGGTCTGAGCTTCTCAGGAACTGCTGATTTCCTGGGATTTTCATACAGTTTTCAAGTTTACACAGAATGATGTGGAAAACAAAATACATCCAATGAGTGGTAGCTCTGTGGGTGTAAATGAGAGAGGTCAGAGGAGAACGGACTGACTGATTCAAGCTGATAGGAAGCGACAGAAGCTCAAATAACCACACATCAAAACAGTGGTGTGCAGAAGAGCATCTCTGAATATACAATGTGTTGAACCTGGAAATGGATGGGCTACAGCAGCAGAAAACCACACTGAGTTCCACTGCTGTACCTAATTAAGTGGCCACCAAGTGCATAAAATTGTACCCCTTATTCTTGATTGCCTCGCCACTAAAATTGTTTAAATAACTGGGATTCCCTTTGTTTATATGGAATACTATGCCACTTAAATGAAACGGGAGATTATTGCCAAAGAGTTTCTAATTAGCATCCGTCATGTGCACATGTGTAGCTATTAGAAACTACACTGTGCTTAGAGTGAAGAGTTTTTAAATACAGGTAGTCCCCGAGTTACGAATGTCTGACTTATGGACAACTTGTACTTACGAATTGAGGAAGGAGAATGCCATCCGCCATTTTAAGTTGTTGCTGTTGACACTGTGTTGAGTGTGTAACTTTGTATTTGGCTTAAATTTTTCTTAGCAAGATTCACCCCGACCACCCCCCCCCCCACCCCGTTCTGGTCGGCTGGTAGCGCAGTGAGATCAGTGCTGGGCTGGAGAATGGATGTTCCTGAGTTCGATCCAGTGACAGACCGCTCCCGTGCTGGGTTGATGTTGATCCAGTGACTCCCATACCATCCGTGCCGGGTTGATGTCAAGCTCGCAACTCAACCTTGTAAAACAAAACACTGCCACCTCCAGTTTAAATTCCCATGTGGAATATTGTGGAGGATCAAATACAGTACCCAAACCCAGCACAGACCCCACGTGTCCCATTTAACCTGCCTCAGTGTGGTCGTCCTTAGGACCCAGTGGACCTCGGGAGCCAGTGGAGGTTGGGACCCGCCGCCCGCAGTGTTTCTGTTCCATTGACAGGAAGCGATCGCGATTGAAAATAAAGTGGAAATAATAAAACGTTTGAAAAGAGGTAAAACGCCGTCGGTCATTGGAAAAGCGTTATAGACTACAGTCGGTCAACGATCGGAACAATTTTAAAGGATAAAGTGAGAATAATGGAGCACGTGAAAAGCCCTGCCCCGATGAAAGCTACAATTATTATTAAGCAACATAGTGGTTTAATTATTGGAATACATACATTTCTTAAGAGTTTTACGTGCATAGAATGGTAAAATATATACTAAATACTAAGACAAATGCTTCACTGACGCTAAATAATACCGGATGTACTTGTTCCGACTTACGTACAAATCCGACTTAAAGACGGACTCAGGAATGGAACGCGTACGTAAGCCGGGAACTGCCTGTAGTGCAATTTGCATATGCTCGTGTTAGCGATTTGGGCCAAAAGACCACCGATTCTAGAAGAAGTGATTTTTGATCATTTTGAACCTGAAATTTATTGTTGGAATACAACACTACTCATGAAGCAAGGCAATGAAGGCTGCCCATTATCTGCACTAGGTGGCTGTGCTGGTTTTTTTCATTTACAGTCAATAAAAATTCACTGTAGACTGGATGAATTCCTCCATCAGAAACTATTAGGAAGTAATACAGTTTTCAACTGCTGTAGAAATATTGGTAATGCTCTAATTCATTTTGTATTTAAGTACATAATTTGGGACTCAGTTAAATGGTAGTTTGTAATTTTTAGACCTTTTTTAGCTATTTGTATGAAACTTCAGCTATTCGGGGCAGTACACCAAAAGGTACTGGTCCCCATGTCTCCCATTTAAGCCCAATGCAACTGTACTTTGTTTTGAAAATTCAAAGTCAGTTTATGTTATACTTACTCTCCTGTGTATCCTTTAGATGTGGAATGAAAAGAGGCCAATTCCACTGTATTGAAGTACTCAACACCCATCTCATACAGTACTTTCTTAAATGAGTGAAATGTACATCCTTCTGAATATATATTTTCCTGATAAACCTAGAATACAAAATAAAGCATACAATTTTACTGTTGAACAATACATGGAGAATATGCCAGACTCTCAAAATTATAATGCTACATTTAATTTCTGGAAGTAAACCTCACCTCATCAGCCAGAAGGAAGAGTTTTTCTTCATAAGCGAAACGAATCACATCCTCAATACATTTTTTGCTTTGGACTTGGCCTGTGAGTTTATTTTAAAAAAAGGGTTGTTTAAAAATTCAATTTTCTTTGAACAATTTCAATTCTGAATTTTCTTACACCCTTTTGGTAAATTCACTCATCCATCTCCAGCTAATTTTTAAAACAGTGGTACTATATAAATAGCCAATTGATCATTTAATTGGAGAGATTTTCTGAACTTGTTTACTTCCCTTGAACATTTACAGCAGTTGGTATAGAAGCCTCTAGATGGACTTTTGTGCAATAACATGCATAATTACATAGAGGAACAACAGGGACTGGGTCAGAGGGCTAAATCCAGAAAATCTGTGTTGTGCTTACATTTGACAGCAGGACATCAATCAATTTCCAATTCTGTTTTCCAACCAGATTTGACAGACTGACTGTAAGATAACTGCGGGATGAACTGCTAGTAATGGGGTGGTGGGGGGGAAGAAAATATGAAAGGTTGGTTGGAGGGTGGAGGAGGAGCGAGAACATCTATTAGCTCATCCTAGGAGCCTCTCTTTCAAATTCGCAAAGAATTCCAGAGTGCTTCAGACGTAGACTGGTGCTGTGAAGTACTGATGGTATCCTACATTTACGAAAGTGTAGCCTTTTAGAAGGGATGTCATCTCATAAGCTTGGAGAAGTGCTTATCATTATGGCCTGGAACATGCTCTTTATTAAATCATTATCACTAAACAAATTGCAGCAGTATTACCTTGTCCTTTACCAGGCCTTGCTGTGCACAAATTGTCTGCCACATTTTAGACTTCAGTCAATGTCACAAACATTGTAATAAATACCTACTTTTCATTGGAAGAAGGACAGCTAGGACACGACAGTCAGAAACATGACCCAGATTTTCAATAAGAGTGGCAACAAAGCATCAACCACTAACTTAAGGGGAGACATTAACTCTCAGGGTCTGGAGTTTGCTTGGAATAATAGTATTAAAAGTAGAACTGTAGTCAATTACAAAAAAGCAGATGAACCTATTCTGTGGAAGACACTAGCTGTATACCAGAGGTCTGTGAGTGTCAGGGAGCAGGAGTGATTGCCATTGCTATTACAAAGGAAAAATATGCTAGGTAAACTGAAAGGTGTTAAGGTAGTTAAGTCACTTGAACCAGATGGGCTGCATCCCAGAGTCCTGAAAGAGGTTGCTGAAGAGGTAACAGATGCTTTGGTCATGATTTTACAAGAATTACTTAATTCTGGCATGGTCCCAGAGGACTGGAATATTGCAAATGTCACTCCACTCTTTAAGAAGGGAGGAAGACAAAAGAGAGGAAGTTATAGGCCAGTTAGTCTAACTTCAGTGGTTGAAAAAGTGTTGGGGTCCATTATTAAGGATGAGGTTTCAGGGTACTTGCAGACTAATGATAAAATAAGTCAAAGTCAGCGTAGTTTCTGTAAGGGGAATTCTCGTCTGACAAATCTGTTAAGAGTTCTTTGAGGAAGTAACAAGCAGGGTGGACAAAGGAGAGGCAGTGGATGTCATTTAGATTTTCAGAAGGCATTTGATAAATGGCCCCACATGAGGCTGCTTAACAAAATAAAATACTATGGTGTTAATGGAAAGTTACTAGCAAGGATAGAGGAAAGGCTGACAGCTGGAGGCAGAGTGGGAATAAAAGGGGCCTTTTCTGGTTGGCTGCCAGTGACTAGTGGTGTTCATCAGGGGTCAGTATTGGGTCCCCTACTTTTCACATTGTTTGTCAATAATTTAGATAATGGAAATGAAGACTTTGTGGGTAAGTTTGTGGATGATCTGTAGATGGGTGGCAGTGTAGTTAGTTCTGAGGAAGCAATGAGGTTGCAGCAGGGCTTCCACAAATTGGAAGAACGGACAAAAAAGTGGCACATGGAATATAGTACTGGGAAATGTATGATGATGCATTTTTGGATAAAAGGAGTAATAGTGTAGACTATTATAATTTCATATATGCAGATGACACTGTGTTAATTGCAAGTACAGAGGAAGAACTACAAAACTTAATTGATATAGTTGTTGAAGAAAGTGCAAAAATGGGTCTATCAATTGCCAAAAGACAGAATGTATGGTGATATCCAAAAAGGAGAATCCTACCTGCAGGCTGAGAATAAACGGGGAAGACATAAAACAAGTACAGAACTTTTGCTACTTAGGAAGCTGGGTGACATCAGATGGTAGGTGCGACATGGACATCAAAAGAAGAATGGGATGGCAAAAGACACCTTTACGAGAACGAAGAGTATGCTTACCAATACTAAGCATGACAACCCGCCTCACAGCACTGAAATGTTATGTTTACCTAGTTATGTTATATGGCTCAGAATGTTGGACAATATCTAGTAGCATGAGGAAACGAATTGAAGCACTAGGCAAACTGAATGTGATTTTTGAGGAGGATGCAAAGAATATCATGGACAAAACGATTATCTAATGCGGATGTCATGAACAGAGCAAGCACAAAAAGGGAAATAATGTATGAGATCATGATGTAACTTGTGATGTAACATGATGTGACATGTGATTAGGAAAGAGGAGTTAGAATGTGCGGTAATTATGGGAAAGATTGAAGGGAAGAAAGCAAGAGGAAGGCAAATACAATTGATAATGGCGACAGCTGCCAGAGAACTGGAAATGAATACCAAAGAATTGATCCACTTGACCCGAAACAGGAGTGTGTGGGCCATGGCAGTCAAAGCTCAAACTGGGCATGGCACCTGATGATGATGATGATGATGAGCTAAATGGGGAAAAAATTCAAACATCAGAAGTACTAAGGGACTTAAAGGTCCTTGTGCAAGACTCCCAGAAGGTTAATTCACAGGTTGAGTCTTGGTAAAGAAGACAAATGCTATGTGGCATTTATTTCAATGGGAATAGTCAAACCGCACTTTGAGTATTGTCAACAGTTTTGGGCCTCATCTCTGAAAGGATGTGTTATCATTGGAGAGAGTCCAGAGGAGGTTCACGAGGATGATTCTGGAAATGAAGGGGTTAACATACGAGGAACATTCAGCAGTTTTGGGCCTGTACTCACTGAAATTTAGAAGAATGCGTGGGGATCTCATTGAAGCCTACCGAATGTTGAAAGGACTACATAAGATGGTTATGGAGAGGATGTTTCACCTGGTGGGGGTATCCAGAACTGGAGGGCACAGTCTCAAAACTGAGGGGTGGCCTTTTCAAACAGAAGTAAGGAGGAACTTTTTTTTTTAAGCCAGAGTCATGAATCTGTGGAATGCTGTGCCACAGACGGTGATGGAAGACAAGTCTGTGGGTATATTTAAAGTGGAAGTTGATAGATTCCCGATTGGTGGAGCATCACGGATATGGTGAGAGGGCAGATGTAGGTGCTGAATGGATATCAACTCCATGCTGGCCATTAACCACACATTCCCTCACACCTAATTTAAGTACACACATGGATTGGCTCTCCTTTGATTCCTTTCCTCATTAATCTATTCCAAGATGCAAGTGGTAAAGCAATTAACCTACCAGCATGTCTTTAGGATAGGTGAGGAAGTAGAGCACCCAGAAAAAAATCTACACAATCATGGAAAGATGCAAACTGGACCAGGATCATGAGTGAACCCAAGTGCTTGCAGCTGTGAGACAACAGCACTAATGGCTACATCACTATGCTGCTTGATATAAATCTCATTCACAACAGCATGGTCATTAAACTAGAAGAACAGATGAAATATCTCATCTGTCCCAGAAGCAAACAGCGTTATCATTATATGCAGTCCTTCATTAACTTGGGATGGATCTATAAATGTACACGTGAATGGCTTGAATAAATATTTATTTCAAATGTCATTTAAAAAGGGCAAACTGCTGAGTTGTAGCACCCTAGGTGCAACTCTGAAGTGACCTCCTAGAATAGGTGCTCCGGTTTTGAAACTGAACTTGAACCCACAGACTTCTCTCATGAAGTACAAGAGCTACAACTGACCTAACGCCATGAATAAAATATGATCTACTTAAAAACAAGTAGGCTCTTTTAATGTCACTCTTCATTATTAGTGAAGCATCTAAGTGTATTCAAACATAAGCATGCATTTTATTTTTGAAATAGTTAAGTAAAGTACCAGTAGGGTTTCCGGGGTTAATAATGCAAAGAACTTTAGGTAAGCAATACTCTTTGGCCTCGTTCAAGCTTCGCTTCAATTCACTTTTATCCAGAGCCCAATTATTTTCTTCATCCAGGTAATAGTTGACTTGGACAGCACCTAGCTCTGAGATGGCTGCAGAGTACAGGGGATACTGTGGAATTGGAATCATTACCCCAGTTCGCATTCTGCCTTCTCCAGACAAAAGGAGTTTCAAAACAGACTGGGGGAGAAAAAGACATACAATTCAGAAAGTCTAAAACTACACTGATTTATATATAGTGTACTTGAAGAACAGTTCCAAAATTAGTTACAACAATTTAGTGTTGCTTTTAGTGAATAAAGAAGTTGGTCATTAAACTACTGATATACATACCATTATTCCATCACTTGCTCCAGTGGTAATATAAATATTATTAGGATCTACAGGAACTCCTCCATCTCTTGACTTTACATATTTTGCAACATCTTGTCTTATACAATTCAGACCCTGGCTTGCACTGTAAGAACCTGAAATTATTTTTTACAAAAAAAGTTCCATGTGATCAATGTTGGTGTTTAATATTACATCATAAATTTAATTAGATAAAATTTAAGGAAGCTCAGACCCCAAGACTATTCCTTCTCTACCAGTGCTCACAGATCAAGTACAAATAACATCTAAGATACTTATAACTTACAGAAGCAGCTTGTTTTAGAACAAAATGTACCATCTTAGTTGATTGTTTTTCCTCTGCATTTTCAAAGGTCAACCAAAGGGTGATATGCGAGTACAAGTGCTTACTTAGCTTTGATCTGTTTGTCAATTGGCCAGAATTCAAAAAATATCTGTTTAATTGTCCATTCATTAGTGGGTTGGCTGTAGACTCCAACTTGCTGCTCACTCATTTGTGAGAGATTGTCAAAGTCTGGGTAAATGATAGCTGAGTGATGATTATCTGCAGAAATCATTTATCCTGTTTTAGCATTTTATCTGTTAGTTTTCATTCTAATTGATAACCATATCTATGGTAAACTATTCATCCACACAATCCAAGGTGCGCCAGTATCTGCCTAGTTTACAATTCGAGGAAGTTTAGTACTCATAAAAAATAATTCAGGAAAATGCTTCCTGCTTTATCAAACTCACGTAGCACACACTGAAAGCTGGGCACAGCCATTATCAGAATTGTTCCTTGTCCCATCAATAGATCTTTGGAATAAATTGGACTCCGAATTGGATCTTTAATAGCATACAAATTTCCACTACAGATTTGCCATAGATCTTCATACTCATTATTCACTGATGACCTCAGGGTTCCTGAACATCACTTGCCTAAATGTGAATACAGTAGCACAAATAGGGATAAGCAGATATACCTAGACTATGTCCTCCACAATCCTGTAAGATACGTTGGGCTCTCTCTTTTGCATCAGCAGGAAAGTCAGGACTATCAATCAGTTCAGGACAAGTACAAAGAGCAACAACCTGAATCAGGAAAGAAGCATAAGTAAACATTCAAATAGATTTTGTTAGTATTTTTCCTACTTCCAAAAATGTTAATAACCAACCAGCTACAAATCTAATCACTGGTTTCAAAACAACCACTCATTTCAGTCATTTCTTAAGAATACTTATCAGGAACTACAAAATAATTTACTGAAGACAAAACTGATTTAGAATTTCGGAAATGAATGTGGCATTCATTCAAAGGCCTCAAAGTGTTATTTTTTTGTTGAACAAAATGATGCTTTTGATATTCCTTCAACTTTACGTAAGCAGGAGATCAAAGACATTTTTTTTTTGACATGCCTAAACTTGGTCTTCTATTCCCATTTGTCTCTTTGATTATTGTAGTCATTAATTTATCTTTTAGCTGAGTTTGGTGGCACTGTTTTAACCAAATTTATATCCTTTAAAACAAATCAACTATTTTTCAAATTTTATATTTATAACATGCACAAGATTTTGAAGTAGCTCTAAATTAATTCTGGCGGCCCAATCAACTGCAGGAGCAGCACAGAGAGGAGTAAATAAAAGTACAGAAGGGACAAGCAGGGTTGGGAGTGGGCCAGTGGTGAGAGTGGGAGTATCAAACTTTGGCTTATAGAAAGCATTGGCTCTGAGTAGGTTGGGCAAGTTTCTGTTCAGTTTCCCTTTTAAAAAAAAACTGTGTCAGAGGTACTTAGCGCTGGTTAAATGGCCATCATGTGGATGTTGGAGTCCTGGGAGACCTAGAGTCTCCCAGGGAACTACATCTGTGTGAAGTGCATCCAGCTGCAGCTCCTTGAAGACTGTGTAAGGGATCTGGAGCAGCTGCTAGATGACCCTCGGGAGAGTGAGGAGATCACCAATTGGAGTTACAGGGAAGTAGTCACCCCTAAGTTGCAGGAGGTGGAGAAGGAATGTCAAGGTGAATCGGCAGATAGCGCAAAGCACCCCTGTGGCCATTCCCCTCAATATTAAGTACACCATTTTGGATACTTTTGTGAGGGGATGACCTCCCAGGGGAATGCCATGGAGATCAGGTTACTGGCACAGACCATGGGTCTGTGGTGCAGAAGGGAAAGAGAGAGTAGAGTGGAGCGGTAGTGATATAGGACTCAACAGTCAGAGAAACTGACAGGAGATTCTGTGGATGTGAGCGGGACACCTGGATGGTATGTTGCCTCCCAAGTGCCAGTGTAAGGACATCTTGGATCGCGTCCACAGCATTTTAGTGGGGGAGGGAGAGCAGCCAGATATCTTGGTACATATTGATACCAATGACATAGGAAGGAAAAGCAAACAGGTCCTAAAGAGAGAATTTAGAGAACTAGGTAGAAAGCTGAGAAGCAGGACCTCCAGGGTAGTAATTTCTGGATTACCTGTGTCACGCACCAGTGAGGGTAGAAACAGGATGATTTGGCAGATAAATGTGTGGCTGAGAAGCTGGTGGAGGGGACAGGGCTTCAAGTTCTTGGATCATTAGGGTTTCTTCTGGGGGAATTTGACCTGTCCAAAAGGGAAGAGTCCCACCTGAACCTGAGGAGGACCAATATTCTCGCAGGCAGGTTTGTTAAAAGTTGTTGGGAGGGGGGTGGAAACCGGAGTGAAGGGACTCAGGATATGAGGGATGATTTAAAAAAAAGCAAAGACAATGTGCAGTCATACTGTCAAGAAGGGCAGTGTATCCAGAGATACCGGCCACGTGACAGATGCACTGCCACCTGGCTGGTCGGAGGACACACCACATGCCAATCAACATTTGGTCCCTCCGAACTAATCAATGCACACCTAAATTATTGGTCACCTTAATTGGATTATCGCGCCCAGCCCCATGCTTTAAAAGGTGAGACTTGCCCTTGGCTTGCCCTCTCTTACAGACCATCACATTGGAGGTAAGTGCATTGATTTATGCTTGGGAAGGTCTATTGTTTGTCCTGGTAAGGGAGCCGCAGCTATCCAAGGTCAAGGGGGATAGCTGTTGTAGTGCTTTTCCCCTGTTCTTTGTTTGTGTAACTGTACCCTGTCCCCACACCGCTTCCTGTGTATTGTAGTTGCTTGTGTTGACCCGACTTCCCCTTGTAAATAAATTCCTTATTATTAAAACTATGTGTGTCCAGGCCTCTACTGTTAAGACTCAAAGAACCAGTTATTTTCCATCACAACAGGCAGGGAGATGTAAGGACAAAATTGTAGGAATGCAGAATCAAAAAGGGTAGAAAATACAGCACTCAAAATGTTATATCTCAATGCACAGAGTACAAGAAATAAGGTGGATGATCGCATTGCACTTTTACAGATTGTTGGGTATGATGTTGTGGGCCATCACTGAATTGTGGCTGAAGAATGGTTGTAGTTGGGAGCTGAATATCCAAGGCTATACACTGTATTGGAAGAATAGGAAGGTAGGCAGAGGGAGTGACATGGCGTGGCTCTGCTGGTAAAGAATGGCATCATATCATGAGAAAGATGAGACATAGGATTGGAAGATGTGGAATCCTTATGGGTTGAGTTAAATAACTACAAGGGTATAAGGACTGCAATGACAGTTACATACAGGCATCCAAACAGTAGCTGGATGTAGACTACAGATTAGGTAATAGAAAAGGCACATAGTCATAGGAGATTTTAACAAACAGGTACAGAAGACTGGGAAAATCAGGTTGTTAATGGATCTCAACAGATCTCAACAGCTGTACTGGATTGGGTTTTATGTGATTAGGGAGATTAAAGTAAAGAAACTCTTAGGAGGCCGTGATCACAGTATGATTGAGTTCTACTTGAAACTTGATAAAGAGAAAGTAAAGTCTGATGTAGCAGTATTTCAGTGGTGGAAATGAAATTACAGTGGTATAAGAGAGGCGTTGGCCAAAATAAACTGGAAGGAGATGCTGGCAAGGATGACAGCAGAGCAGCAATGGCTTGAGTTTCTGGGAAAAATGAGGAAGGTGCAGGATAGATGTATTCCAAGAACAAAGAAATACTCAAAATAGTACAACTGTGGCTCACAAGAGAAGTCAAAGCCAATGTAAAAGCAAAAGATAGGGTATACAACAAAGCAAAAATCAGTGGAAAGCTAGAGGATTGGGAAGTTTTTAAAAATCTACAGAAAGCAACTAAAATAATCATTAGGAGGGAAAAGATGAAATATGAAAGCAAGCTAGCAGACAATATCAAGGTGGACAGAGTAAGCTTTGAGATGAGAGTGGATATAGGACCGCTTGAAAATGAGGCCAGAGAAATAATAACAACGGGGACAAGGAGATGGTAGATGAACTAAATGAATATTTTCCATTAGTCTTCATTGAGGAAGACACTAGCAGTATGCCAGGTGCTGAAGGGTGTGAGGGAAGAGAAGTGACTGCAGTTACTATTACAAGGGAGGTAGTGATAAAAAGGCTGAAAGACTTGAAGGTACACAAGTCACCTGGACCAGATGAACTGCACCATAGGGTTCTGAGAGATGTAGCGGTAGAGATAATGAAGGCATTAGTAATGATCTTTCAAGAATCATTGGACTCTGGCATAGTTCAGGATGATTGGAAAATTGCAAATGTCGGTCCACTCTTTAAGAAGGGAGGTAACAGAAAGGAAATTATAGACCAGTTCGCTTGACCTTAGTAATTGGGAAGATGTTGGATTTAATTCTCACGGATGGGGTTATGGAGTACTTGGTGACACAGGGCAAGATAGGACACAGCATAGCTTCCTTAAGCAAAAATCTTTCCTGACAAACCTGATGGAATTTTTTTATGAGATTGCAAGTAGGATAGATAAAGAGGATGCTTTGTTGCCAAGTTTGCAGATGATATGAAGATTGGTGGAGGGGCAGGTAGTGTTGAGGGAACAGGTAGGTTGCAGAAGGACTTAAATTAGGAGAATGGGGAATAAAGTGGCAAATGAAACACAATGTTGGAAAATACATTGTCATGCACTTTGGTAGTGGAAATAAATGTGCTGCCTATTTTTTAAAATGGGAAGAAAATCCAAAAATTTGAGTTACAAAGGGATTGGGTATTCTTGTCCAGAACATCAAAAAGGTTAACTTGCCGGTAAAGCCAGTGGTGAGGAATGCAAATGCAATGTTAGCATTCATTTCAAGAGGTCTAGAATACAAGAGCAGAGATATGATGCTGAGGCTTTATAAAGCACTAGTGAATGCTGACCTGAGTACTGTGAACAGTTTTGGGCTCCTCATCTAAGAAGAGATGTGCTGGCACTGGAGAGGGTTCAAAGGAGGTTCACAAAGATGATTGCGGGAATGAATGGGTTATCATATGAGGAATGCTTGATGGCTCACGGCCTGTACTCACTGGAATTTAGAATAGATGGGGGGTGGGGGGGTAAGATCTCAATGAAACCTTTCAAATGTTAAAAGGTCTAGACAGAGTAGAAGTGGAAAGGATGTTTCCCATGGTGGGGGAGTCTACCTGAGGCTGTGCCCTCTTGTCCTAGAGAGGCATCCATTTAAGACAGAGATGCAAAGAAATTTCTTTAGTCAGAAGGTGGTGAATTTGTTACCACAAGCAGCTGTGGAGGCCAGGTTGTTGGGTGTATTTAAGACCGAGATTGATAGGTTATTGGTTCACCACAGCATCAAAGATTATGGGGAGAAGGTGGAGAGTGGGGGAAAAAAATGTTCCAGTCATGACGGAATGGCCAACTGGCCTAATTCTGCTATGTCTTACGGTCTTAACTTTGGTTAGTTCTCTCTGTTTAATGATGCAGGAACTTTAACATTGCTTTGAAGTGCGAAAGAAGAATGGGAAGAACTGCAACAATAAGTAGAAAACATCAATTTACCACTTTTTAGGCAAGAGAATGCCAGTTAATAGCATTGCAAAGAAGAGCTGGGCAATTTGAAACACTGGAAATACTAGATGTCACAGCACCTATGGAAAAGAAAAACCAAAGCTGATTTTTCTCATGCTATCTGTGACTCTCAGTAACAAAGGGAACTACCAACTTTCAGCTGCTCGTAGCTAAGTTCAAAGGTTCATTTTACTGTCAAAGTATGCATTATGATACAACTTTGATATTTGTCTACTCCAGATAGTCATTAAATACAGAAAGACCATGGGTGTGGATTACGGACATCAACTCCCCTCCCCCAATCAGCACGAAAAAGAAACAAAACTTGCAGACCCCAAAATTCCCCCCTCACCCACAGCAAAAAAGGCACAATATCAATGACTGTCTACACATAACTATCCCTGGCCCCCTCACTTGCAGAAGTGACAGTAGCACCAACCGCCCCCACTACCTCTTACACACTAAAAAAATTAACAAATCACCCACCCGCTAATCATCCACAAGAAAACACAGAAAAGCTAAAGGAAACTAACAAAAACTACAGTCCGATAATCACATGAATCTCTGGATATGGGAAAATCCCATTTTGCCCCATACGTGGAGAGCAGCCATGCAAACTCAGTTCCCGATACTGACTGCCGGCCTGGATACCAATGCCACCGACCTAAGTTCAAATGCTGCTGACCATCTCGGGCCGAGCTATCGCTGACCTCTCTGCATTCACCTTGATGCTTCAATCTTTGCTGAGATGGAGTCATTCATGATGGATCGCTCCCTACGTGACTCCCTTGTCCATTCATCTCCCCCATCCCTCCCCACCAACCTCCCTTCGGGCACTCATCCCTGTAAACGGAAGGAGTGCTACACCTGCCCCCACACTTTTTCCCTCACCACCATCCCAGGCCCCAGACAGTCCTTTCAGGTGAGGCACCAGTTCACCTGCGAGTCATCTGGGGTGATATACTGTATCCGGTGCTCCCAATGGGGCCATTTATACATTGGGGATACCCGCCGCAGACTGGGAGACCGTTTCACCGAACACCGGTGCTCAATCCGCCAGCAGTGGCAGGTTCTCCCTGTGGCCACACACTTCAATTCCACAGACCACTCCCACTCCGACATGTCTGTCCATGGCCTCCTCTACCGTCAAGATGAGGCCACACGCAGGTCGATGGAGCAATGCCTTATCTCCTGCCTAGGTAGCCTCCTACCTGCCGGCATGAACATCCAACTCACAGACCTCCGTTGATACCCCTGCCCTCCCTTACCCCCATCCCTACCTTCTTATTTTAGTCTGGTTCTCTTTCTCTCTCTTTCCCCCCTCACTATAGTCTCCCCCCAGCCCTACCTTTCTTTCTCTTTTATTTCCCATAATTCTCCACCTCCCCCCTAGCCCATTTCCCTCCAGCCTATCACTTCCCAGCTCTCTACTTCATCCCTCCCCCCACTTCTTATCCCCTCTCCACCATCCCGTGTTACTTCACTCCTGATGAAGGGTTTCCGCCCGAAACGTTGTCACTACCTCCTCCCATAGATGCTGTCTGGCCTGCTGAGTTCTGCCAGCATTTTGTGTTTTTATTTTCTTCAGTTTATAAGTTGTGTTGACACCTTAGCCTATTCTAAGATCAATCTAACCCTTTCCTCCCTCATAGCCCTAATTTTTCTATCATCTATATGCCCATCTAAGAGTTTCTTAAATGTCTGTAACACATCTGCCTCAACTGCCATCCCTTCTCACAACCCTATCACCTTGCACTACAAATTGGAGGAATCTACAGATGTTCACCCCAAGATCCCTCTGTTCTTCCACACTGCTAGGAATCCTGCCATTAGCCCTGTATTTTGCCTTTAAGTTCAACCTTCCAAAGTGAATCATTTCATAACTGTGTCACAAGAAATGGAATTTTGGCCTGAAGGCTATGGAAAATTAGTGTAATTTATTTTATTACTAAGTTGTATTTTTATTATTTTTAAAAAAAAATATTTGCACGGATTAAATCTGGCCCTTCAACTATTTACAATCTTTGTTTATGACTTAGATCCAGAGTTTACAACATGTTCCTCTGGAACCTCTTGTTTGCTTTAAGGAGTTGTAGTGCTTTATGGAGTTGTGTGACTCCTGTCCTTGACTGATCAAATGCCTTTCGTCTCCCAGCTCCATGGTGCAAAAGGTATGCCATCACTATAACATTATGACTCACAGATTCAGCTTCCATATCGACTCACCAATTACCTTACCACCAATTTTGGCCATGGGATTGCTGACAGCTCGCAAAATTCCTCAGAACAGCCCAATTTCTTTAAAGGAGTACCTTGTAGATGCTTATACAGCATGTATGTACCAAGACGAGTGGCAAGGCAGCTCGAAACAGGACAATAGGATTTAGCTGTTTCTCGCACTCCACTGTCCACCTGGATTGCAGTTGAACCCAGGGTCATGAGTGCACACACAGTTTGTACTACACTGGAAGTTCAATACAGGCAGAGCCAGGTCTGCCAGTGTTGAACAGTGTGCACTGGACTATCCCTGCATCACACTGTGGACTGGCATAATTTAATTCTAAGTTACAATAATTGTAGACAGGACAATGTACAGACTGCTATTTTACGGTGGTGGTGCAGCCATGGTTCAAGAGAATGTGAAGAGCCTTCAAGATTTAATACAAACAGATATTATTTGCATTTTCCTGATGGCTCCTGAGTTCTACATGTAGAGAAGGTGATGGGGGTAGAGGGAGGGCAAGGGCTATAAAATACATTATTCATTGGTTCACAGAGGGAGGGGCTAATTGGCTGTAAATTGAACCGCCGGGAAGTAAGGAGTGGAAAAGTTATGCACGTCTCTAAAATTAAAAATAAATCTTATAAATGACTGTCAAAATTGGTTTGGAATCCAAATCTGACCTTCCTGAAAAACATTTTGCACCATGAATCAATGAAATACTAAATATCAGTCCCTTCATTCAACTATTGAAAGTGGAGTTACACATATTGCATTGCTGAATACAATACTACAAAATTGTTACCATAAATAAAACAATAATAGAGGAATGCAGTTAATTAAATGACAATAGCACACCAAGAGACTACAGATCTGGAATCTGAAGCAAAAGAAGACAATCATTTGTAAAACCCACTTGGTATTAACTTTCTCTTTGAAGACTAGATTAAAATTCCCTTTAGAAAGCACTGCAGAATATGTCATGCCCACACCTACCTGTCTCAGAAATGTGATTGGCTGCTGCCCCATAGCATGAGCATCACCTATATTAGCTTTGATTATTTCTGTGAAAGGCTTCTGAGCTCCCTGGGTAAAAGGAAAATAGAAGAATGTAATTATAGTCATGTGTAGCTATTTACTGTTATACATTCCTGAAGAGAAACCGATTATGTTAGTAATTTAACTATCATCCAAGGGAAATAAATTGAACAGATGGTTCAACCAAAAGTTTGCCAAGAAAATATGCTACTAGAATGAGTAAAAGAGATTGCAGCTATATCGCATCCTTAAGTACCCCAGTAAAACCCACTACAGATGTATCTCTTTATGAGGTAAATACTTTTTTCCAAAAAATATAATTCTGTGCAGTCAATCCAAGTTGCTTAAGACCATACCCTCAAATCTCAAATACACGTTTGTATCTCATAATATCTGCAACAAAGGGCAAGAGAAAGAAAATTATTAAGCCAATTCTGTAGCGGTGTGCTACACGCAGCGCTAAAATTACGACACGGAGTCGGTAACTGCAGTCGAAGGAAAAAACTTTATTCGAAATCCTCAGCCTCACTTTTAAGCCTCCCTCAACCGGCCCCCCATGGCGCAGAGGCTCCAAAGCTCTGTGCTCGCAAACCCCCGTAGGCTATCTAACTGTGAGCCGGTTTGGATGTGCCAGGAAATGGGTCGCCACAATTCACTAAAACCAAACAACTTGAATGAAAAAATGAAATGAATAGTTTACGGGAAAGGAGAGTAAACTCTCCTTTCCCAATGTTAACATTTAGAGACAAACATAATCTTTTAAGCATTTTCCTTTGCACACATGCACAGAATAAGCAAAATACACATGCTCTTTCATCCTCCAGAACCCACTGTGCATGAAAGAGGTACTGCACACCAATTCCAGTTTTAACTGTACTCCTCTGGACCACAGCATCTACAAAGCATCACTGTGTGCCAAGTCACGTTAACATTCAAGCTTAATTATTATTCAACCATACATGAATACAGCCAAATGAAACTGCATTCCTCTGGGGCAAAGGTGCAAAACATTACCAATAATCATACACAGCACTACACACACAAGGTACCAGTAAACATAGTCACACAAAAATATATATAGTCCAAGTCTCTGAGTATCATGTCCTGTAAATTAACAGCCCATGGGTGTTGGCGACAAGAACAAGCCTTCAGCAGTCTGCAAATGAATGCACACAATCCAGTTTGTTTTCCACCTAGCAAACACTGGAGCACAGCACTGACAGGAGTTAGCCCCCAATCCAGCATTCATCAGGTATCCTGGTAACCTCAACTCCTACATTAACCTTCTGTTACCATTAGACTAATATACTAGTACTCTCCAGTAGGTAGGAAATGCCATTACGAACACTACCCACCCTCCAAACTGCCTTTTCCAAAAGTTTTCTGCTGGAAAGCACTATAGGGCTATTAAAAGAAGAAAAATGCCATCTTAGGTCTATTCCCCCAGATAGTTAACCTAACCAACCATCCTAGTAAGCACCCCTCAACTCCTCTCTATCTATTACTCCTGTCAATGCACTGCCCATAGTTTAATCCACTTGTGATAATGTAGTGGCTCAAAGTAGATGTTTGCATGCAACAGTGGCCACACCCCAGTACACTGCATTGACAAGCAAACTAAACTAGGTGAGGGTAGCCAGTGGACCTCATACTCCAGTGAGATGCTTGTCCTAATTTGTGAAGTCAGCTCCATTGCATTGGGTGGATGAGATCAACAGTGCAACCCAATGGCCAGAAATACAGTTCTGCAATGCTTTGTGGAGAGCGAAGAGCATAACAAGGCACAGATATAGTCATGGTCACTCACTACAATCAAAGAAGGCCTCAGTTGTGATGACGGGACATGGACTTCTGAGGTCAAGAGAGTGAAACTGCCCCACTGCAATGGATTTTCCACTTTAAAAACTCCCACACGTTCCATTGTCATTGTTGGATACGACGGACAACTACAACCACCACATGCTCGTATTTATGTATTTAAACACCTTTTATTCCATATCCAGATTTTAAGCTCTTCCTTTATTTTTAATATAAATCTTTTTAATTGTTGAATGTTGTCTTTTGCAATTTTTTATTATTTTTGCATGTTGCACCTTCACCAACACACCACAGCAAATTCTTAATACAAGCAAATGTAAAACTCAGTGGTCATTTTATTAGGTACATCTGCTTATTAAATCAGCCAATCATGTGGCAGCTGGTCAAGAGGTTCAGTTGCTATTTGGACCAGACATTAGGTTTGGGAAGAAATGTGATCTAAGCAATTTTGACAGTGGAATGATTGTTGGTGCCAGATGGGGTTGTTTGAGTATCTCAGAAACTGCTGATCTCCTGGGATTTTCAAGCACCACAGGCTCTAGAGTTTACGGAGATTGGTGTAGAAAACTAAAAAAAAAATCCAGTGATTAGCAGTTCCTAGGGTGAAAATGCCTTGTTAATAATAAAGTACTGATGAGAATGGCCAGACAGGTTCAAGCTGACAAGAAGGCCACAAATAACCTGTTACAAAAGAGATGTGCAGAAGAGCATCTCTGAATGCGCAACACATCAAATCTTGAAGTGGACTGGCAACAGCAGCAAAAGACCACGCAGGATTCCACTCCTGTACCTAATGAAGTGTATATTGTAAATAAAGTTGATCCTTGATCCTTAAGGCAAGAGGGGAAAGTTCAAAGGAGATGTGCAAGGCAAGCCTTTTTTTTTAATTTTGTTTTTTGCACAGTGATTGGTGCTTGGATTAGTCTACCAAGTAGTGGTGGAAGCAGATAGGATGTTGGCATTTAAGAGGCAGAAGAGATAGTTTAATTTGGCTAGTTTCTAAAGCAGCCAATAATTAAAATTTGATATTTTTAAGCATATCCCTTTTATGTAAACAATTATTGCTGTGAAGCTCCTCTTTGAATGTCACTGCTGCTATAAAGGTAATTCTATTCCATTTGGAAGTTCAAAATTAATAATATTCTAATTGTGACATCTTTGTGGCAAGGTGCAGGAAATTATGTTTATACCCAATATAAACTAAGTTTTACTAAGGTGTATTTCTCAACCAAATGTGCACATTGGGGAAAAAAAATCACCCTGGGAACCAAGAGGGAGAAGATATCCTGTATGCATCAAGTTGTGGGTCATTCAGGATAGAACAAAATCAATCTCCCCATGCCACAACAGTAAACAGAGCTGAAAACTGTCATTACAAATGAAGTCAGAAAATGAGAAGGATGACATCAATTTAAAAGCAAAAATAATAACAAGTATTTGAGAGATGTGTTGAAGACAGAAAACTGAAACTTGAAATCTGTAACAGATCAATGGTCAATTGTTTATCAATTTTTATTAAAATGCATTATATTTTTAACAATCATATTACCCCAGTAAAACTAACTTGGTTCAGCTATTATGGGACTATAGTAAGTATAAAAAATGTATTCTAGGCTTTGAACCACTAATGAGGCAAACATTTAACATTGTTCATAAATATTATTAGGAGTTAGCTGAAATATAAATATCAAATGGAAAATAGTCTTGTAGTGTTCTCGCACAGGTGTAAAAGAACTCTAAACTAAACACCAAGCATAAACCAGTCATTGAGGTGGTCCCAGTAAGATTAACCGTTTACTGTTCACTCTTCCACATTAATGTATGGTGAAAACTGTTGATAAAACAATACAAAATATATACAGTATTTGTTTCCTTGACATCACATTTACATAATAAATACTTGCAAAAGTAAAACTACAACAACTATATTAAAGTGCAACATACAGTCAGAATCTACCTACGCCATCGACTAGCTTTAAATACATCAACACAAACTATCTGCAACTCTTTAAATAACAAAAAACATAAACTTATCAACCGTCATTACTTTTAACAGAATCAGCATTAACATTTTTAATTCAACATATCGATTATCTTCTGAACTTGCAGCATTGCTTCTCTGATGTTTCTAGTGCGTAGAAAGAAAACTTTTCTCGCGCTGATCCTGCACACACATAAGCCCCCTCCTTTCCATTTCTCCAAACCGGTATTTTCCCACAAGACGCGGCAAACCCGGGTGTGACGTCATCGCATGCCGCGTTATATCACAGACAACGAATTTACTTTAAACAATTTTAACTAGAAAATGATTATAAATGAATTACTAAAGCAAAAATATAATAAACTAAACAAATGTCTTAAAGGCAACGTAAGTCTCTTCAAAAACGATTTGGATGAGAATTTACATGCTTATTATATTCGTGGTTCATATTTAAATAGGTGGCATCATAGGAAGTGAAAAAAGTTATCAAAAAGTACAGGATTATCTTGATCAGCTATGTAAGTGGACTGAGGATTGACAAAAGGCATTCAATCCAATTAAGCATGAGCTGTTGCATTTGGGCAGTCAGATCAGGGCAGGACTTGTTTTGTGAATGTTAGGGCCTTGGGGAGTATTATGGAACAGAGGGACCTCGGAGTACAGGTACTGCAAGTGACATCAGAGGGAAGGTGGTGAAGGTGTTTAACATGCTGGCCTTCATTAGTCAGGGCATCAAATACAAGAGTTGGGATGTTATTTTGCAGTTGTATAAGAGATTGGTGAGGCCACTCATGCAGTATTGTGTATTGCTTTTGTCACCCTAGTATAGGGAGCACATCATTCAACTCAAAAAAGGCAGCAAATAAGGTATATGAGAATGTTACCAGGATTCAACATTCCTACTTGATGGGAGTGGTTGGACTGCTTAACACTTTATTACCTGGAGCGTAGAGGCGGCTGAGATATGACCTTATAAAGATGTACAAAATCATAAGAGGGGATAGAAAATGTGAATGCACATGGTGTTATTTCTCCCCAGGAAAAGGAAACCTAAAACTAAAAGACAGACTTAAGGTAAGAGGGGAAAGATTTAAGAAGGATCTCAGAGACAGCTTTTTCATGCCGAATGAGGAGCACATGTGGAATAAGCTGTCAGAGAAAGTAGTTGAGATAGGTAGAATCATGACATTTAAGAGACATTTGCAGAAATATATGGATCAGAGTTTAGTGAATACAAGCCAAACTCAGGCAAATGGAACTACAGGCAGTCCCTGAGTTACGAATGTCCGACTTATGAACAACTCGTCCTTATGAACGGAGGGAGGAAAACGCCGTCCACCATTTTAAGTCGGATGACGCTGTCCGCCATTGAGTCATTGCCGTTAACACTGTGCTAAGTGTGTAACTTTGTATTTGGCTTAAATATTTCTTAGCAAGATTCACCCTGACCCCCCCCCCCCCTTTTGCAGTCAGCACCGCCCCCACTTGTCCCATTTAACCTGTCTCAGTGTGGGTGGACTTAGGAACCTGGAGAGCAGAGGACCCGTGGCTGCTGCTGAATCAGCAGTTTTCTGTTCTGTTGACAGAAAATGATCACGGTTGAAAACTAAGTGGAAGTAATAAAGCGATCTGAAAGAGGTGAAACGCCAGTCATTGGAAGAGCGTTAGGTTACATTTGGTCAAGGATCGGAACAATTTTAAAGGATACAGGTAAAGGATAAAGTGAGAATAATGGAACATGTGAAAGGCCCTGCCCCAATGAAAACTACAATTATTACTAAGCAATGCAGTGGTTTAGTTATTAAAATACATGTTTCGTAAGTGTTTTATATGAATAGAAAGGTAAAATATATACTACATACTAAGATAAGCGTTTGACTAACTGATGCTAAATAATATCGGATGTACCTGTTCCAACTTGCGTACAAATCCGACTTAAAGACGGACTCAGGAACGGAACTTGTTCATAACCCGGGGACTGCCTGTACTTGGGTAGGCAGACACCTTGGTCAATATGGATGAGTTGGACCTAAGGGACTGTTTCCATGTCACATTACTCTACAAGGAATTTATTTTCGTCATTTGACACACCTTTGTTTGTCACATACAAAAAACACACTTTAAAAGATTAGCAACTTCATAAGATTTAAACTGTGGCGAAGAATTAAAAAACAAAAACCGCAGTGAATAACTTTGCACAAGATAACATTTATTGAAATACTATGTGAATTCTAAAATGTAACTGGATCCTCAGTGGTTAATTTTATTAAATCTTCTAGAAAAATGAGATATTTGTTTTCAGTCACAAATAAGAGAAAATCTGCAGATGCTGGAAATCCAAGCAACACACACAAAATGCTGGAGGAACTCAGCAGGCCAGGCCGCATCTATGGAAAAAAGTATAGTTGATATTTTGGGCCAAAACCCTTTGGCAGGACTGAAGAAAAAGATGAGGAGTCAGAGTTAGAAGGTAGAGGGAGAGGAAGGAGAAACACAAGGTGAAAGGTGAAACCGGGAAGGTGGGGAGGGCAGGGCTGGAGATGGAGGAATCTGATCATAAGAATTAGGAGCCAGAGTAGGCCATCTGGCCCATCGAGCCTGCTCCGCCATTCAATAAGATCATGGTTGATCTGGCCATGGACTCTTCTCCACCTACCTGGCTTTTCCACCTTAATTCCCTTACTATGCAAACATCTATCCAACCTTATCCGAAATAAATTTACTGAGGTAGCCTCCACTGCTTCATTGGGCAGAGAATTCCACAGATTCACCACTCTCTGGGGAAAAGCAGTTCCTCCTCATTTCAATCCTAAATCTACTTCCCTGAATCTTGAGGCTATGTCCCCTAGTTCTAATCTCAGTTACCAGTGGAAACAACTTTCCTGCCTCTATCTTATCTATCCCTTTCAGAATTTTATATGTTTCTATAAGATCTCCTCTCACTCTTCTGAATTCCAATGAGTACAGTCCCAGGCAACTTAATCTCCTCTCATAGTCTAACCCCCTCAACTCTGGAATCAACCTGGTAAACCACCTCTGCATTGCCTCCAAAGTCAGTATATCCCTCCTCAAGCAAGGAGACCAGAACTATACACAGTACTCTGGATGAGGCCTCACCAGTACACTATACAGTTGCAGCATAACCTCCCTGCTGTTAAATTCAATCCCTCAAGCAATGAAGCCCAACATTCCATTTGCTTTCTTGATAGCCTAATGCATCTACAAACCAACCTTTTGTGATTCATGTACAAGCACTCCCAAGTCCCTCTGCACAGCAGCATGCTGCAATTTTTTTAGCTATTTAAATAATAATTTGCTCTTTCATTTTTCCTTCCAAAGTGGATGACCTAGCATTTACCATCATTGTACTCCATCTGCCAGACCCTTGCCCACTCACTTAACCCATCTATTTCTCTCTGCAGACTCTCCCTATCATCTGCACAATTTGCTTTTCCCCTCAGTTTAGTATCATCAACAAACTTAGATTCGGCCCCCTCTTCCAGCATGTTAATGTATATCGTGAACAGTTGTGGGCCCAGCACCGACCCCTGGGGCACACTGCTCACTGATTGCCAACCAGAGGAACACCCATGTATCCCAACTCTCTGCTTTCCATTGGTTAACCAATTCACTATACATGCTAATACATCCCCAACTCTGTGCATCCTTATTTTGTGGATAAGTCTTTTATGTGGCACCTTATCAAACACCTTCTGGAAATCCAAGTAAATAACATCCCCCTGTTCCTCACAATCCACTGCGCTTGTTATATCCTCAAAGGACTCCAGTAAGTTTATCAAACAGTACCTGCCTTTGCAGAATCCATGTTGTGTCTGCCTGATGGATCCATTTCTTTCCAGATGCCTTACTATATCTTCTTTAATGATAGCTGCAAGCATTTTCCCAACTACAGATGTTAAACTAACTGGCCTTTTACCTACAACTATTTTGAACAGTGGCGTGACATTTGCCATCTTCCAATAAGCCAGGACCTGTTCAGAGTCCAGAGAATTTTGGTAAATTATCACCAAAGCCTCTATTATAACTTCTGCCATTTCTTTCAGTACCCTGGGATGCAATATATCAGAACCAGGGGACCTGTCTATCTTTAGGCCCACATATTTGCTCAGCACTACCTCTTTAGAAACACAGAAAAACTACAGCACAATACAGGTCCTTTGGCCCACAATGCTGTGCCGAACATGTAATTATTTTAGAAATTACCTCGGGTTACCCATAGCCCTGTATTTTTAGTGATAGCTATTATATCAAGGTCCTCACCTCCCACTGCATCCATAACATCTCTCTTTGGCATGTTAAATGTGTCCTCCACCGTGAAGACCAACACAAAATAGTCATTCAAAGTCTCGGCCATTTCCTCATTACCCAATATCAATTCCCCCTTCACGTCTCCAAGGGACCTACATTCACTTTAGCCACCCTTTTTTGCTTTGTATAATTATAAAAACTATATATTTTTATATTTTGTGCTAGTTTATCTTCATAAACTAGCTAATGTTCGCTTAATGGTACTTTGTTGCTTTTTAAAGTTTTCCCAATCTTCCAGTTTCCCACTACTCTTGGCAACTTTATATGCACAAACTTTTAGTTTGATGTCTTCTCTTATTTCCTTAGTTATCCTAGGCTTGTTCTCCCCACACTTATTGTCCTTGGTTTTAACTGGAATATACTTTTGTTGAGCATCGTGAAAAATCTGTTTGAAAGTCTTCCACTGTCTCTCACCATATAGCCTGTGTTCCCAGTCTACTGTATCCAACTCCTCCCTCAGCCCGTTGTAGTCTCCCTTGTTTAGGCATTATATACTGGTTTTAGATCGAACTATTGCACTCTCCATTTATATGAGAAACTCAATCATGCTGTCTTTCCAAGAAGATCTCTAACTACAAGATCACTAATTTTACCTGTCTCATTGAACAGAACCAGATCTAAGATAGCATGTTCCCTTGTAGATTCAATAGCATGTTGTCCAAGAAAGCCATCATTCAAGAAAGCATTCTATGAAGTCCTCCTCAAGACTGCCTTGACCAGCTTGATTCAACCAATCTATGTGGAAATTAAGGTTCCCCCACGATAACTGCTGTTCCATTCCGACATGCCTCAGATATTCCTCTGTTTATTGCCTGTGCCATTGTAATGTCATTATTTGGTGGGTGATAGACAACTGCCCTTACTATCCCTAATCTCTACCCAGATGGACTCAACATTCTGCTCCTTGGATCTTATATCGTCTCTCACTATTGCCCTGATCTCATGTTTAATTAAGAACGCTACCCCCACCTCCCTTACACCTTCCTGCCTATCCTATATTACCTGATATCCTTGGATATTTAAATCCCATTAATCTCCACCCTGTAACCACATCTCTGAAATGGACATTAAATCATACCTCTTTGTACTGATTTGAGCCACAAGTTCACTGTCATTGTTTCGAAAACCAAGGGCATTCAAATAAAGTGCCCTTACACTCATTGAGCTTCTAAAATCTTGTAATCTTAGTGGTTGCCAACCCGTCAATCGCGATTGACTGGTCTATCTTTGAGACTTTCCCAGTAGATCCCGAAAAAAAATAAATACACAAATACTGTTGACAGATTGTTTCTGGGTTGTGGAGTTTTAGTTCCGTTCTTTCTGCCCAGTGTGCATGCGCATAGCTCCCCTGTACTACACAGTGTATTTCAGTGGTCCCCAACCACCGGGCCACGAGGTAACAATATTAGTCAGCTGCACCTTTCCTCTCTCCCTGTCACACTCGCTGTTGAACTTGAACCCACGTGAGGTCATCAGTCCCCTAAACAAAATGATACCCTCGCGCCAGTGTTCGCCTTGCGCGGCCGGCGGCAAGTGCCAATGCTACTGGCCTAGAGCGCAGCTGGCGGGAACCGCCGACGCTACTGGCCCGGAGTGTGGACGGTGGGTAGTGCCGATGCTATTGGCCCGGAGTGCAGCTGGTGAGAACCACCGATGCTACTGGCCCGGAGATCGACTGGTGGGAAGTGCCGATGCTACTGGCCCGAAGCGCAGCCGGCGGGAAGTGCCGATGCTACTGGCCTGGAGCACGGCCGGCGGGAAGTGCCGACGCTACTGGCCTGGAGCGTGGACAGATGGGTGCCGCCTCTGAGCTTGTTTAACACACTGAATATTCATGGGGAACCTGGTGCTAAAATATTTGCAGACGATCTAATTCGGGCTCAAGGTTTCTGAGCAGCTACCTTGCTGCGATCTACTGAAACAAACTTTAGTTGGCCATTAGATCCTAAGAGGGGGGCAGGTGTGGGCCTGTCACTCTCCTTGCTTGCTCGGTTGTTCTCTTTGGACTGCGCCGCCGTGGCCCCGGTATGGGGACCTCTGGCCCTGACCTTGTCCTTTCACCCCACCCACGACCAGCCGCACCTGGCCAGGGCATCTGGCGGGCAGAGGCTGGAGTTCAGGCCGGGAGGCTGCCTAATGAGGCAATAAAGCCCTCAAAACTGCTTCAGTACCCTGAGTCCAAGCACCCTATATTTAAAGACGAACCTGCTGAGTTTTTTTTGAGTGGAAAAAAACGTGAGCAGCGCGGGATAGCAGCTAAGTGCCAAGAGCTGCAAAAACTAAATTGTGGAATAGACTGGACATAAGGAACCTGCTTCGAGTATCACTGTATTCCTGTCGTGTTTAACACCCACCCCCCCACCCGTTGACCGGTCCGCAAGAATATTGTCAATATTAAACTGGCCACCTGGTGCAAAAAACGGTGGGTACCCATGGTGTTTATGCATTATTTCTACTTCCGGGTTGCAGGGTTTTACTTCCAGTCTTTTCTGCCCCAGTGCGCATGTGTGTAACTAATTGCTTTGGGGTTGATCTCGCCTTTCACTGAGACCGAGGTAGGGGATCTTGGCTTAAAAAGGTTGGTAACCACTATTTTACACCTGTGCACTTGATTTTTCTTTACTTCACCCTTACTTTTCTTTTTTATTTTGTTTTTTTTCTTTATCCTTATCCACACTTTTTTACTTTATCCATATTTCTCCAATCTGTTGAACCCAACCCCCTACCATTTAGTTTAAAGCCCTAGTTATGTGATTTGCTAGGATCCAGGTCCCATCATGGTTCAGATGGAGCCCATCCCATTGGCACAGCTCCCTCCTTCCCCAATATTGGTGCCAATTTCCCATGAACTCAAACCTACTTCTCCCACTCCAATTCTTGAGCCATGCATTTAACTCTCTAATCTTCTTGACCCTATGCCAATTTGCACATGGTTCAGGTAGTAATCCAGAGATTCCTACCTTTTTAATTTAGTCCCTAGCTGCTCAAATTTCTTCATTCTATTTACATGGACCATGACAACTAGATCTTTCCCCTCTCACTGCAAATTCCTCTGCAGGTCACATAAGATGTCCCAAACCTGGGCACCAGGCAGGCAACACAGCTTTCGGAATGCTTTATTCTCATGACAGAGAACACTGTCTATTCCCCAACTATACTATCACCAATCACCACTACATTTCTCTTCTTTACCCCTTCTTGAATGGCTCCCTGAATTATGGTGCCACAGTTAAGTTGCTCATCCTTCCTATAGCCCTCACTGTCATCCAAACAGGGAGCAAAAATCTCAGACTTGTCGGCCAGGCTCAAGGGCTGAGGCTCCTCCAGCACTGTCTCTTGGATCCCATTACCTGCCTCCTCATAGTCACACCCTCTTGTCCCTGACCACAGACCGAATTTAAGACAGTTAGTCTAATGGGTGTGACTATATTCTGAAATAGACAATCCAGGTAACTCTCCTCCTCTCTGATGTGCAACAGTGTTTGAAGCTCAGATTCCAGGTCATCAACTTTGAGCCCAAGTTCCTTGAACAGCCAACCCTTGCTACAGATATGGTCACCAGGAACCACAATGGGGTCCACCAGCTCCCACATCATGCAGCTACAGGATGACACCTGATCCTGCATCATCCCTTATTTAATTACAGTTGGCCCTCCTTATCCATGAGGAATTGGTTCCAGGACACCCCGAAGATACCAAAAAACGCGGATGCTCAAGTCCTTTATATAAAATGGCATAGTATTTGCATATAACCTACTTACATCCTCCCATACACTTTAAATCATCTCTAGATTACTTATAATACCTAATACAATGTAAATGCTATGTAAATAGTTGTTATACTGTAATGTTTAGGGAATATTGACATGAAAAAATCTGAACATGTTCTTGCTCTCAACAGAAGCAGCAAACGAACGAGACGCGAGGTGAACAATGACCAAACAACGAGTAAAACTTGTAATACCTGTACAGTAGTTGTTACACTGTCTTGTTTAGGGAATAAGGATGCTTTGGGGGAGCTCAATAAAACTCAAGTCAGGAACTGTGGAGGTTGAGGGCTGAGGATCTTCAAGCATTGAACATTGAGACTTCAGAGTTGCAGGTGCTTTAGTTAGCAACATTGTTATAGGAAGCTGTCTCTTTTTCTTTGCATCATCAAACAAATCTTGCAGTGGTTGTAGGCATGTTGTTATCCCTCGGGTGACACGGAAGCTTCGTTCCATCGAAGGGTCGAACAACAAGTGCTGGAAGAGCACTTCTGGGTTTTCTCGATTTGCAGTTGGTTGAATTTGCGCATGCAGAACTCGCAGATAAGCAGGGCTGACTGTAGCTGTAACTTAGTGACCTTTTATTCAACCGCTACAAAAGCCTTACTCGCTACTTCCCTGTGCCTCCCTGCCCAAGCCTCAAGTACCCAATCCTATACTGATCCCTTCACACAATCGCACTTGTTCTGCTTGCAAGGATAAGTGCCGGGAGAGAGATCAGTAGGGAGTGACAAATGGACAAGGGAGTCACGTTGGGGGCTATTTCCACCAGGAAAAGTGGGATCTCCCAGTGGCGATCTGATAGGAGAGGGCATAAGGTCATGGAAGTAAGGAAAGGGGGAGGAGAACTAGAGGGAGGTGATGAGCAGGTAAGGAGATAAGGTGAGAGAGGGTAAAGGGAATGAGGAATGGTGAAAAGGGGTGGGGCAATTGGAGGCTACCCAGACAGAACATAAGGTGTTGCTCCTCCAACCCGAATGAGCCTCATCGTGACAGCTGACGAGGCCATGGACTGCTAAGTTGGAATGGGAATGGGAACTGGAATTAAGATGGGTGGCCGCTGGGAGATCCCCGCATTTTCTGGCAGAAAAAGCTCCCTATGCGACTCCATTATCCATTCGTCCTTCCCCACTGATCACTCTCCTGGCGCTTACACTTGCAAGTGTAAATCTCCTCCCTCACTACCATTTAGGGCCACTAACAGTCCTTCTAGGTGAGGTGACACTTCACCTGACAGTCTGTTGGGGTCACCTGTTGTAACCGGTGCTCCCAGTGTGCCCTCTTGTATATCAGCGAGACCCAATGTAGATTGGGAAACCGCTTCACCGAGTACCTATGCTCCATCCATCAGAAAAAGCAGGATCTCCCAGTGCCACCCATTTTGATTCCACTTCCCGTTACTGACATGCCAGTCCATGGCTGCTACTGTCACAATGAGGCCACACTCAGGTTGGAGGAACAACACCTTGTATTCTGTCTCAGTAGCCTCCAACCTGATGGCATGACCATCGAATTCTCTAACTTCTGGTAATGCCCCCCCAACCTCACCATTCTCCATTCCCTTTCCCTCTCTCACCTTCCCTGCACATCTGCCCATATCCTCCCTTTGGTTCTCCTCCCACTTTTCTTACTTCCATGGTCTTCTGTCCTCTCCTATCAAATTACCTCTTCTCCAGCCCTGTATCTTCTTCACCAATCAACTTCCCAGATCTTTACTTCACCCTCCCCCCTCCTGGTTTCACCTTATGTTTCTTCCTTCCTTCTCCCCACCTTCTAACTCCGCCTCCTCATCATTTTTTTCCCGTCCTGATGAAGGGTTTTGGCCTGAAACATCAACTATACTTTTTTTCCATAGATGCTGCCTGGTCTGCTGAGTTTGTCCAGCATTTTGTGTGATATTTGTGTTAAAATTTTGTTTCACTGTGCCTATTATTGTTAAAGCACTCTCCAAAACCTTTAACAGAGATTATAACAGACTAGGCAGCAGAGAGTTTAGAAAAGGAGGCTGAACTTACAAGCATTTACACAAAAAAAGGAACAAGGAAGAAGATAATTAACTTAAAAAACTCCACATATTAAAACTAGAAAAGTTACAAGTTTTGCCAAAAAAATTGAGAGTTTTGTCAAAAAAAACCTTAAGCCAAGGGAACTATACAAGAACCTACGGATTGAGCAATGCAGCATGTGTAATTTGCAAGAGGTTAGGTTAAGGTTATAGGTAGGGAGATTGTGTTATGTGACAAAGAAGCAGATTGCGTGACAGGCAACTATATATCGCTCAAGCAAGGCATAGATTGATAATCTCTTAACAAACTGCTTAAAAGATTGAAATTATGCAATACCTAGGAAATTACTGTAGTTAGGAGGAACGGTGAGGAGAAACATATCACTTGGTTGAATTCAAAAATGAACTAAAAAAGGCATATTTAACTGTGCTAAAAAATGCAGATGTTCAGCAGGAAAAAAACAAGAGCATTATCATTTATTCTAGTGTGCTTCACAGGAAGAAACTAGATGAAAGTTTCTGAAATTATTTAAGTATTAGGTACTTAAGTATAGAATTTATACTAGTTTAGTAAATTATTTCATAAAGTTACTTAAAGAATATATATAGGAAAGGAAGGTTGAATAAGCAGAAGTATTTAAATGGATGAAGAGCCAAGGAATATCATTAAGGCAGGCCCAATAGTAAGATAACTAATAAATCATTAATATTAAAAATTGCAGCATTCTAGTTTGAAGGCATGAGAATGGGGAAATATTAGAAAAGACTAAGCAATTGAGAGTGATAGCCTAGAATACTTTTGGAGTGTAGGAATATTTGGCCATGATGATGAGACACACTATGTAGATGGTTTGAAGAGTTTCAGACTACCAGTACCACTTATGACAGCACAAAACACATTTGAATTTACAAAAATGAGAGAAAGTGGGAGAGTTAGTTTGGACCAGAGCACCAAACAGTTAAGACACACAATTCTCACATTATGGTCAATAACAAATGCAAATTAAAAAACTTGGGTAATGAACATTTTGTAATCACAGTGGTTGATGCGCAACAGCAGTTCTTTGAAAGGGTGTAACCCAAATGAATACAAGAGCTGAGACATTAGTGGATCTATGATATTCCTTTCCCATGCTACTCTGAATTGTTTCCTCAACCATTAGTGTCTTGAACAAGTGGGAATAACCTTACTTACCCCCAGCTCTGAACTGTTCCCACAAATCTATGGGCTCACTTTCAAGGGCTTCTCATCTCATGTTCTCGATATTTATCGCTTTTTTTTCTTTTGTATTTGCATATTCATTGTCTTTTGCACGTTAGGCGCAGTCTTTCACTGATCCTATTAGGTTTCTTGGATTTACTGAGCATGCCTGCAAGAAAATGAATCTCCCCGTTGTATATGGTAATTGTATGTACTTTGATAATAAATTCACTTTGAACTGGAGAATGGGAGGGAGCTGAAGAGAAGGTTTAAGCTGCAGAGTAACAGAAACTACTTATTCCTACAGTTGTTTATGCCTTGGCATAAGGAAGAAGGAGAAAGAAGGGGGAAAAAATAAAGAGATTAATGGTACTTTTCCTTCTGAATCAGATGGATGCAAGTATCTCGTGGCTTCTAACTCAATCGAATTAAGCCTGACAATGATTTCAAAGTGCTTTAAAATTCCTGCTTACATAAAGGAATTCTGCAGGTATAAATGGAACAATAGTATGTGCCCAGAGTGGAAGGAGAGACAAGGTAAGACATGGAGTAGGGTAAGGGGGGTAAATAGAGAAGGACCATTGAAAAATTGACAGAGCAAGGGTGAAAGGCAATTATGCATCAACTTAAAGTGGTGAGATTACATATTTGAAAAACTGAGGATGACGGCAGCAATAGATAATAACTGCATTACTAACAACAAAGTTTGATGACAGTTAGTGTGTGTGGGGGAGGTGGTGAAGGAATAAATATAGGCGTATGGTTCTACCATTTTGTTTCAGATTCATACCATCTGCATTAATTTTGATTTTCATTTAGATTTAATGTGATAAAATGTCAGAAATGCATATTAAAATGAAATTACAAAGCCTCTTTAAAGTGCTCACTAAAGTCAGATAGTCTAATACAATAAGTGTCCACTGATTGGAAATTGAATGAAAACACTACTCATTAATCTTGGCTTTATTCAAATTATTAAAAGCACACCAACAATACCCGAAGCTACACAAATCTTTCTGAACCACACATTGAAAACATGATATACATAATAAGATTACCTCATTACCTTTCAAGAATTTGTTTTTGAAATTAGAGAAGCCCTGTTTACCTTGAGACCAAATTACAGAAAGGAGATTAAAAGGGAGAAAAATATCAAACCTGGAAGTGTATTTTAAAATCAGAGGTAATGGTTCTTAATCCTGATGGTGTTAATCACTGAAGAACAATTGAATTGTAATCCTGAGCATTATGGAATGAAAAGCTTATTCTCACAAGATGGGCAGATGAGTCAGTTTTTGGCAACATGAATGGTTCAAGGCTGCTTCTGGTTGAAGAAAATTTCTGTTAACAAGTTAAAACATTATATAATCAGGTGACTTGCTCCTCTGCGTGACACAGAAACATAAAAGCAAAAAACCTTGCAGATACTTCAAGTGTGAAATTAAGACAGAAAATGCCGCAGACACTCAAGCAACATTATAGTTCTGTAAAAAGGTCATTGACCGAAGATGTTATTTCAGTTTCTCCTTCCACAGAAGCCATGATGATACAAAGATTACATCCTCATCCTCAGTAAACTGTTTTCCAAGCCATACATTTTACTTAAGAGGGAATTAAAATTAAAACAGTAATTTCTTGTGCCTGCTCTCATAAATCAGGTAAAAAAAAATTACAATCTATGTTATGAGTTTCAAAGTTGAAGCCTTTATTTCATCCAATGTGTCAAGCTTCTAGGCTTTAACCTCCAAATCCAGTGCATCGCCCTTCTGTTATGCATAGTAGCTTTGATAATGCTATTTTATTTATATCTTTCTCCTCTAATATTTCAGCAGGTAATTAGTTGAAAATGTTAAATTACTATCTTGTAATTCCTTACTTTAGACCATCGAAGGTTGATATCATTGAGCCATTAAAAAAGATTCAGGGATTTAGAGGACAGATATGGAGAACCATTTGTCTTTGACGACAGGAACTGAAACTAGATTAAACAATCTAAAAGATAAAGCTACTGCATGTCATTTGGGGATGAAAACAGGAAACATTGATCACAAGATATTAGTCAAATTCTGGTATGCTCTCGCTTCTTAAATACTGTGGATGTGGATTTGACTGAAATTTTAAAGATTGGAATCTTTGTTTTACAGATGAGAATTCTGGGGCACATCTGCTTTTCAGCTGAGAATTTTGGAGATGGGAACCAGGATGATCGAGCTGAGGGTGAGCCAGCAGGTTTACAAGTAGATGATGGGTGTAAAAGGATGGGAAGGACAAGCCAATGATTGGGTACAAATGCAGACAGAGCAAAGAGTTAAATTGTACCAGAAAGGCAAAATTCAAAAGGGCGAAGAATGCAGGACAGAAGGGTGATGTATTTCAATGCACATAGCATTCGGAATAAGCTGGATGAACTTGTGGTGAAATTAAACGTTCTTCAGTATGACATTGTGGGCTGAAAGAAGGTCATAGATGGGAGTTTAACATCAAAGGATATAATTTGTATCGAAAGGCATAAGCGGTGGTGTAGTTCTGTTGGTAAGAGATAGAATTACATCTTCAGAAAGAGGTAACATAGGTCAATGTCAAATCTTTGTGGATGGTGTTAAGAAACTGCAAGGGTAAAAGAACCATTATGGGAATCATATATAGGACTCCAAATAGTAGCCAAAAGGCTGAGATTGCAAAGGGAGCTGGAAAAGGCATGTAATAAGGGTAATGTCACAATTGTAATGGAGAACTTCAATATGCAAGAAGATTGGGAAAATCAGGTTGATGTTGGATCGCAAGAGAGGGAATTTTTTGAATGCCTATGAGATGGCTTTTTACAGCACCTTGTGCTTGAGGCTACTTGGGGAAAGCCCATCTTTAGGCTTTGTGTAATAATCCAAATCTCATTAGGAAGCTTAACGTAAAGGAACCCTTAGGAGGCAGCGATCATAAAATGATTGAATGCATACTGCAATTTGAGAGGGAGAAGCACAAATCACAGGTATCAGTATCACAATGGAATAAGGGGAATTACAGAGGCATGAGACAGGAGCTTGCCCAGGTGGATTGGAGGAATACTGGTGGGGATGATGGCAGATCAGATTTGGCTGAAGTTTCTGGGAATAGTTCACAAGGCACAGGACAGATATGCCTCACAGAGGAAGTAGTTCTCAAATGGCAGGGCTAGACAACTGTGGCTGACAAGGGAAGTTAAGGACTACATAAAAGCCAAGGTAAGGGCATACAAGGAGCAAAAGTGAGTGGGAAGTTGGTGAATGGGAAGCTTCTAAAATCCAACAAAAGACAACTAAAATAATCTACAAGGGAAAAGATGAAATATGAAGACAGACTAGCCAATAATATAAAGCAGTATACCAAAAGATTTTTCCAGTTATATAACTGGGAGGTGAGAGTTGATATCAAACCACTGGAAAATGATGCTGGTGAAGTACTAATGGGGGACAAAGAAACAGCAGATGATCTTAATGGGTACTTTGCAGCAGTCTTCACTTTGGCACACTAGCAGTATGCCAGAGGCCTGTGAGTGCCAGACAGCAGGAATGTGTGCCATTCAAAGGTCTTAAGGTGGATAAGTCACATGGCCCAGATGGACTACATCCCACAGTCCTGAGAGAGGTTGTTGAAGAGATAATTGATGCATTGGTCATGATCTCTCAAGAATTACTTGATTCTGGTATGGTCCCAGAGGACTGAAAGATTGCAAATGTCACTCAACTCTTTAAGAGGGAGGAAGGCAAAAGAACGGAAATTATAGGCCAGTTAGCCTGAACTCAGTGGTTGGGAAAGTGTTGGAGTCTATTATAAATGATGAGGTTTCAGGGTACTTGGAGACAAATGATAAAATAAGTCAACGTCAGGATGATTTCGGTAAAGGGTAAACTTGCCTGACATATCTGTCAGAATTCCTTGATGAAGTAACAGGCAGGGTGGACAAAGGAGAGGCAGTGGATGTCAATTACTTGGATTTTCAGAAGGCGTTTGATAAGGTGCCATACGAGGCTGCTTAACAAGATAGAATCCTATAGTTTTACAGGAAAGTTACTGGCATGGATTGCAGAATGGCTGACAGGCAGGGGGCAGCGAGTGGGAATAAATAGGGCCTTTTCTGGTTGGCTGCCAATGACTAGTTGACAGTATTGGGACTGCTGCTTTTCACATTGTCAGTGATTTAGATAATGGAACTAATGGCTTTGTGGCATAGTTTGCATATGATATGAAGATAGATGGAGGGGTACGTAGTGCTGAGGAAGCAATGAGATTGTAGCAGGACTTACACAAATTGGAAGAATGGGCAAAAAAGTGGCTGATGAAACACAGTATTGGGAAATGTATGATAATGCATTTTAATAAAATGAATAATAGTCCAGACTATTATCTAAATGGAGAGAAGGTTCAAACATCAGAGGTACAGAGGGACTTTGGAGTCGTTGTGTAAGACTCCCAGAAGGTCAATTTACAGGTTGAGTCTATGATAAAGGTGGTAAATGCAATGTTGGTATTTAATTCAAGGGGAATAGAATATAAAAGCAAGGAGATTAAGCTGAGCTGTTACAAGACACTAGCTAGCCACACCTGAAGTACTGTCAATAGTTTTGGGCCCCATATCTCGGAAAGGATATGTTGTCATTGGAGAGAGTCCAGAGGAAGATCACCAGGATGATTCTGGGAATGAAGGAGTGATTGGTAGCTTTGCGCCCGGACTTACTGGAATTTTGAAGAATGTGGGGGAGTGGGGTGATCTCATTAAACCTACCGAATGGTGAAAGGACTAGATAGGAAACGTCCTCTCCACATCCACCTTATGGTGGGGGTATTCAGAACTAGAAGGCATAGCCTCAGAAATTGAGGGGCAACCCTTTGGAACAAAGGTAAGGAGGAATTTTTTTTAGCCAGAGATTAGTAAATCTGTGGAATGCTCTGTCACAGACTGCAGTAGAGGCAAAGTCCATGCGTATATTTAAGGCAGAAGTTGGTTGTTTCCTGATCGGTTAGGGGAATCAAAGGATATAGTTAAAAGGCAGGTGCATGGGGTTGAGTGGGATCTGGGATCAGCCATGATGGCATGGCGGAACAGACTTAACAGGCTGTATGTACTAATTTGGCTCCTATGTCTCGTGGTCTCATAATCAAAGAGTTTGGATTGAGGTGCAGATCACTCATGACTATATTAGAACAGGGTTCAAGGGCATAATGCTCTTCAAGGTTCAAGCATATCTATGTTGGATATGCTTGAATAGAAACTTGACAAAATCAGAATCAGAACCAAGCTTAGCACAAGTATAGGTCGTGAAATTTGTTAACTTAGCCGCAGCAGTACAATGCAATGCATGATAATATAGAAAAACTACAAACAGTACCTATAAAAAATATTCGCCCACCCTTTGAAATTTTCACTTTTTATTGTTTTACAACATTAAATCACAGTGGATTTAAATTGGTCTTTTTGATCAACAGAAAAAGACATTTTCGTGTAAGAGTGAAACAGATCTCTACAAAATGATCCAATTTAATTACAAATATAAAACACTGTAGTAGCCTCAACAAAAATCAACACGAGTGTGATTACTTCTAACACACATTTTATTATCCCAGCAAACAAATGGCAACGTCATATTTTATACCGTGCCTCCCCCACCCCCAGAATTCACCGTAGCAGACAAAGTCTAATGAGCAAAACACGGGCAGGTGCCGGAGAGGAAGAACAGTCAATGTTAGAAGGTCTGGAAGTGGGAGGCCAGCCCCTCTGCTGGGGTTGTGCTAGTAACACTGGAGAGTACAGGTCCAAATGGGAAGGCTTGAGACGATCCACAGAAACACTGTCCGGAATAACTCCAAAGTCTAGTGTAAAAAACTTATCCTCTACTTCCAATGCATGGAGCGGGCCATCACAAGATGGCTGCAGGGGATCCTGATGTCCGTCACGGGGCTCAAACACATCATTTGTCTCTCGCAGACCCGGCAACAGGCCATGCTGCGTCTTGGGTAGTGGAGCAAAAAGTTTTGGTCATGCTCATAAAAGCCAACCACTGCTGTGAAGCGGACTACAGAACCGTGGATATTGTGAGAACACTCATAGCAGCCTCAGGGGTTGTCTGAAATTGAGCTCCGCAGAAGAGAACTGAAGGTCCGCTTTAGGGGCCATCCTCAGGCCCAACATGACCCACAGCAGTCTGTCCACCCAACAACCATCACTGAGGAATGCACGGAGAGCAGCTTTCATTGAATGGTGGAACCACTCTCTCAGACCATTGGTCCGAGGGTGATAAGCCGTGGTCTAGTGCAATCTGATCCCCAGATCACGGGCAGTTGGACACCAAAGCTAGGATGTAAACTGCATTCCTTGGTCTAAAGGGATATCTGACCGACACTGAACTGAGTGATCCATGAGCCAACAAATGTATGCGCCACCTCCGTAGCTGAAATGGACGACAGCAGCACTGCCCTTGGCCAACGTGTGGTCCTCCATAAGCTGGGAGCAACCAAATCCACATTCACGTGGTTGAAATGATGCTCAGAGGCCGCGAAAGGAGCCAAAGGAGCCTTGGCGTGTCGATGCACCTTCTCCCGTTAACTCGCCAAACAAACACTAGCCCAATCCCTGACGTCCCAAACTATTGTCACCAGTTTCTGTGATGCCATCTAGCCCGGGTGAGAAAGCTCGTGGACCGCAACGTAACACACCGCCGCCAGCTCGCTGGCACAACCAGCCTGGGTCACCCCGTTGACACATCACACAGAAGTGAAACATTGCTGTCACCAAAAGCAACGTTCACCAATTTCAACCCTGTGTCTGCCGAACACAGTGCCTGCATGCTCGGGTCCAAAACCTGGTCTGCCGCCATCTGAACATAGTTCATGCCCGAAAGGATCGGGAAAGGCAGTTAGCCACAAGGTTATTCTTTCCCGTGACATGCTGGATGTCCGTGGTGAACTCTGAAATAAAAGAAAGATAGCACTGCTGTTGAGCAGACCAAGATTCAGAGACCTTAGCCATAGCAAATGGTAATGGCTTCTGATCCCCAAAAGCCCTCTAGGAGAAAGTGAAAATGTCATACTACCAAGTACAGGCTGAGAAGCTCATGGACAAACATGCTGTACTTGTGTTCACTGGTGTGAAACTGTTGGCTAAAATAGGTGAGAGGCTGCCAAAAGCCATTGACCAAGTGCTCATGCACCGTACAATCCGATGTGTCCGTGGTGAGAGTGATCAGTGAGTCTGGGATGGGGGTGTTGTGCCAGCAGAGATGCATTTGACAATGTCCGCTGCTTTGTCCTTTGAGGGCCTCGTAGAGGGGAGGCATGAGCTGAGCTGCTTTGGGGACAAAATAGTGATAAAATTTCACCACACCCAAAAATTCCTGCAGGGTCTTAACATTGACGGGCCGAGGGAAGCACTTAACGGCCTCAACTTTAGCTGGCAGGGGACCTGCCCCTGCTGCATTTACGCGGTGTCCGAGGAAATCGACCACAGTCAGTCCAAGCTGGTACTTTGCTGGGTTGACTATAAGGCTGTGCTAACTAAGGCATTTGAAAGGGATATTGTGTAAAAGATGTTAGTCCCTAGAAGAGCTGGCTACCAAAATGTCATCGAGGTAAACAGGCAGGAATGGCAAATCCCCAAGAACACTGTCCATGAGGTGCTGAAAGGTCTGGGCTGCATTCTTCAGCCCGAAAGGCATTTGAAGGAACTCAAACAAAACAAATGGTGTAATAACAACTGAATGTCACTTTAGGTGGATAGGGACCTGGTGATAACCGTAAGCAAAGTCTACCTTCGAGAAAGTAATTTCCCCTGCCAGGCGGGCAGAGAGATCCTGGGGGTGTGGGATTGGGTGATCGGCCAGTGCTTGTGGCATCACTGAGTTGGTGGTAATCACCACATGGTTACCCACCCCTGGTTTTCACACGATTTGGAGAGGGGAAGCCTATGGACTGCTTGACAATGCCCAGGCACTCCATGGCAGTAAACTCAGTCTTGGTGACAGATAGCTTCGCCAGATTGAAGCACCTGGCATAGACGTGAATGGGCGGGCTCGTGGCAAGGATGTGGTGCTCCACCCTGTGTTTAGCGGTGGAGGAGGAGAAAGTGGGCTCGATCAGGTTCAGGAACTCAGTGAGGAGGCGAAGGAAGTCGTTGGAGGCAGAAAGGGCACTGGCAACTTCGAAGTGCTGGTGGTGCTGAGTGTGCTGGAGAGGGAGTAGAAAGTTTCTGTGTTGACAAGGCGCCGGTTCTGGACATCAATGTGAAGACTGCTGGCGCAGAGGAAGTTGACCCCCAACAGGGGTGTAGACACTGCCCCCAGCACAACTTCTGCCCGCTAAAGCACAATGCCATCTCACGCTTACCAAAAGTCTGGTTGGTCCACATTCCCCAGTTCATATGTCCAATTTAGGCGTGTACAGGACACTCACCTGAGCACCTGTATCACAGAGGAACAGGGCCCAGAAACAGAGTCTGGAACAAACAACAAACTGCCTGACCTACCAATGCCCATAGCAGCTAATGGCACCAGCTGTTCCATTTTCTGACTCCTTGGCCAAATAATAAACTATGTCAGAATACACTCCGTCAGCCTCTCTCGCTAGAGCCCAGAGGTCTTTGAGGGGAGAGCCAGCCAGAGCCAACCGCATCTCGCCAGGTAGTTATCGTAAGAAAAGCTCTGTGAAAATGAAAGGTGGCTGATGTCTGCCAAGGAGGGACAACATGTGGTCCATCAACTCCAACGGCTTGGAATCGCCTAAGCCGGGCAGTGAGAGGAGCCAATGGGCGCGTTCAAAGTTTGAAGGTCTCTAGAAGGAGTAGTTTAAGAGTCTCTTACCTGCTGACTTACAGCAGGTGTCGCAGGGTGCTCATCACCCTGGTTGCCGAATAGCTGTCTAAGGCTGGGACGATGTAGTAATATTTTGTCATCTTGCGAGATTTCCTGCACTGTGAACTGGGACTCTGCTTGAGTGAACCAAACAGCTGCATGTTCCTGCCGGAATTCAGGGAGCTTCAGAACAATGGTGTTTGCAGTCACAATTATAAAACAAACAATATCACTCCAGATTCAAATAGCAGAACGTCGGGATCACCAATGTAGGCGTTTCAACAAAAATCGATAAGAGTATAATTACTTCTAATGTACACTTTATTATCCCAGCAAACAAATGGCGATGTTATTTATATATATATATATAAAACCCCGCCTCAAAATGCAATAATGTACAACGTAACATACACGGCAAACTTAACCCTCAACAGTCTGGGTGAATTCTGACAAAAGAAATTAAGGAGTCACTACAACACACAATAATCGATAAGTATTCACCTATCCCCTTTAATATGACACACCAAATCATAGGTGCAGCTGATTGGTTTTATAAGGCACATTGTTAATTAAATGAAAATCTACTTTTGGAGACCCGTGTGCAGTCAAGGTGTTTCAATTGATTGGAGCAAAAGTACATCTGTATCTGGAAGGTCCAACTTCTGGTGAGTCAGTATCCTATCAAAAACTACACCATGAAGATAAAAGAACACTCCTAGCAATTCCATGAAAAGGTTATTGAAATGCTAAAGTCAGGAGATGTATACAAGAAAATTTCCAAGTCACTGAATATCCCTTGGAGTAGATAAGTTAATCATCAAGGAATGGCAAGAATATGGCATAGCTGTAAATCTGACTGAAGAAGGCTATACTCAAAAACTGAGTGACTGCACAAGAAGGGGACTAGTGAAGGAGGCCACCATGAGACCTATGACAACTCTGGAGGAGTTACAAGCCTCAGTGCCCAAGATGGAGAGACTGCACATACAACAGCCGTTGCCCGGGTACTTCATCAGTCGCAGTTTTGACACCCAGCAACTTGAAATTGCTCACTCTCTCCACTTCAGATCCCTCTGAGGATTTGTTAGTGTTCCCTCATCTTACTCTTTCTGAAGTCTACAATCAGTTCTTTTGTCCTACTGATGTTGAGTGCAAGGATATTGCTGTGACACCACTCAACTAGCTGGTATATCTCATTCCTGTATGCCCTTGGCTCCAACTGAGGTTCTGCCAACAATGTGACTGAAACAGCCACAGTAATAAATACCTCAACAGCAGGACCCTCCAAGCTCTTCTCGCTATTCAACACCACCTCCTCCAAATTATCTACTAAAATAACAGTGAATCTTTCCAGCAAATGACTGCCGTGGTTAATCCTCAACCTATACTCAGTGAATTGAGTTCTTGTTCAACCAATTTTTCCCTCCACAATATATATAAGAAACAGAAGCAGGGTTTGTCAATTCAGTCCCTTCAACCTGCTTTGTCGTTCAACAAAATCATGAATAATTTTCTACCTCAGCAATGTTTTCTTGTACTGATATGTAAAAATCTATCAAGCCCTACTTTGAACATACTGAGCCTCTCAATATTTCAAAGATTCTTCAACCCACAGGTAAGATCATGGCTGATTCAACCTAGGCTTCACATTTCCACTATCCCACCTCCTCCCCCACTGCTTTGCTCTTTTGCAGTTTAAATATATTCAATGACTTCATCTCCATAGCTCCCAGGGGTTGAGAACCTCTCATACAGTCCATAATTTTACCCAACACACTTTTACTGCTTACTTGGTTTACATAATTTCCAAGATAACTTTCTTGAAGACAGAGTCTTCCATGATTGGGTGTGGCACAGTAGAATAGTGGTTAGTACAACACCTTACAGTACCAGTGATCTGGGTTCAATTCCTGCCACTGCCAGCAAAGAATTTGTGCATTCTCTACTATAATCTGACACTTGACAATTATTCTACAAAACAAAATGTCCAAATTAATTCTCTTTTGGAAGATAATGTGATTATTCTTTCAATATTAAACTAATTTAAAAATACATAAAAATAAAAAATGGACAAACAATACTGTTAAGATTCAAAATTGTTTAATGTCATTTCAGGTACATTACTATAGAGGAGAACAAAATAAACGTTACTCCAGATCCAATGCAGCACAAAAAAAAAACCGATAAAGAACACAATAATAATAAAAACCACAATGAATATAAATGCATAAGATAGAACAGGAGTGCCTGTACATAAGGTGGCTGAAAGGAAATGATAAAGTAGTGGTGGTGAGAGGGTGGGGGCGAATGGAGGGGTGGGTTCATGTGTAGAGGAGAAAGTAGCTGTTTTTGAGTCTGGTGGTTCTGGCATGGATGTTACATAGCCTACTCCCTGATAAGAATGGGACAAACAGTCCATGAGCAGGCTGGTGGGATCCTTTGTGATGTTACTGACCCTTTTTTAGCACCTTTCTATACATATGTCCTTGATGGCAGGTAAACTAATGCCAGTGATGTGTTGGGCAGTTTTGACTACCTGTTGTAGAGCCTTCCTGTCCAAAACTCAAGATTAATTAAAAAAAAATCAGCCAAACAAAAATTCAAATCTCTTTAATTACAAGTTAAGATAAGATACATTTGTAATCTCATCATGATCTCAAATGCTTCTCTGGGCAGAGAATTCCAAATTTGTGACTCTTTGGGAAAAGCAGTTCCTCTTCATCTCCATCCTTAATCTACTTTTCCAAAATTTGAGGTTATATCCCCTTTAGTCTCACCTACCAGTGAAAACAACTTTCCTGCCTCTACCTTATAAAAATTATGAAAGGGATGAATATGTTTCTATAAGATCCCCTGTCATTCTTCTATATTCCAGTGATGGTCTGCACAAGGACCCCCAAGTTCCTCTGCATCTCAGATGCCTGGATTTTCTCTCGTTTAGAAAATAGTCAACACATTTATTTCTAGTACCAAAGTACATGACCATGCATTTTCCAAAATTGTATTTCATTTGCCACTTTCTTACCCATTCTCCTAACCTAAGTCCTGCATCCTATCTGTTTCCTCAACACTGCCTGCCCCTCCACCAATCTTCGCATCATCTACAAACTTGGCAACAAAGCCATCTATTCCATCATCTAAATCATTTATATACAGCATAAAAAGAAGTGGTCCCAACACCAGTCCCTGCGGAACACCACTAGTCACTGGCAGCCAACCAGAAAAGGCTCCTTTTATTCCCACTTGCTGCTTTCTACCAATCAGACAATGCTCTAACCATGTTAGTAACTTTCCTGTAATATTATTGGCTCTTAACTTGGTAAGCAGCCTCATGTGTGGCACCTTGTCAAAGGCCTTCTGAAAGTCCAAAGCCACTGATGGGAGACCTGTGTATAACTGCCATCAACGTCCTTTTACCCTTGCAGTTTCTTTAACTCAGTCTACAAGGATTCAACATCTTTCAATCCTACGTCACATTTTTCTACTGATCTGAAGCGATTCTTTACCAGTAGAGCCACACCTCCCCCTCTGCCTACCTTCCTGTCCCTCCAATATAACGTGTACCTTGGACATTCAGCTTCCAACTACAACCATCCTTCAGCCACGATTCAGTGATGGTCACAACATACCAGGCCATCTGTAATATTGCAACAAGATCATTCACCTTATTTCTACTAGGCACATTTAGATACAACACCTTGAGTACTGTATTTGCTGTCCTTTCTGACTCTGCATCCCTAATGATTTGAATACTTAACCTATTGACTGCAACTAAGTCCCATCACCTGCCTGCCCTTCCTGACAGTCTGACTGCACGCTATCTTTACTTTTTTACCATCTGTCCTTTCCTGAGTCCCTTCACTCCGGTTCCCACGCCCCTGGCAAGTTTGCTTAAACCCTCCCCAACAGCTCTAACAAACCTGCCCGTGAGAATATTGGTCCCCATTGGGTTCAGGTGCAACCTGTCACTTTTGAACAGGTCATGCCTACCCCAGAAGAGATCCCAATTATCCAAAATCCTGAAACCCTGCCCCTGTAGCAACTTCTCAGCCACACATTTATCTACAAAATCATCCTGTTTCTACCCTCACTGGTGCGTGGCACAGGTAGCAATCCAGAAATTACTACCCGGGAGGTCCTGCTTCTCAGCTTTCTACATGGCTGTCTAAATTTTCTTTTCAGGACCTCATTGCTTTCCCTTCCCGTTGTCACCAGTATGTATGAAGACATGTGTCTGCTCCCCCTCCCTCTCCAAAATGTTGTGAACGCGATCTGAGACATCCCTGATCCTGGCACCTGGGAGGCAACATTCCATCCGGGTGTCCTGTTCATGTCCACAGAATCTCCTGTCTCATCTCCTTACTATCGAGTCCCTATCACCACCGCTCCCTTCTTTCTCTTTCCGTTCTGCACCACGGACCCGTGCTCAGTGCCTGTAACCTGGTTGCTGTGGCATTTTCCCGGGAAGTCATCCCACACAAGAGTATCCAAAGCAGTATACTTACTTTGAGGGGAATGGCCACAGGGGTGCTCTGCTCTAACTACCTATTTCTAATTCTCCTGACGGTCACCCAGCTATACGCCTCCCACAACTTTGGTGTGACTACTTCCCTGTAACTTTGATCAATTGTAACCTCACTCTCCCGTACAAGTCGAAGGTCATCCAGTTGCTGCTCCAGATCCCAACACGGTCTTCAAGGAGCTGCAGCCGGATGCACTTCACGCAGATACAGTTCCCCGGGAGACTCTGGGTCTCCCAGTTCTCCAACATCCAGAACGAAGAGAGCACAGCCATTTAAATGGTACAGTAAGAGAGGGGGTAAAACAAAAAGGAAATAACAGCCGCTTTACACAGAACCGACGCCTCTTCCTAGCCGAAGCCTACTGAGCTAGCCCCAATATTAGTCAGGTGTTGTCAAGATCACAGATCATTTTCTCCATTCGTAACCCTCACAAAAAATCATATTGTCAAAGAGCTGCCCTCAGTTATCTTTCTGCTGGAAGGGGGACTGATTGGCACTTGTCTTAATCAAACAAAGAATGGATGGTTTCCAAAGGAATGCGGCCACGTTATGTGAAGATCAATTGTAAAGTCTACAAGGAAAGGATAGGGACTGATGAAACGCCTCTTTGAAGGTGTTGGTATGGAGAACAAGCTCCCCGAGCCGTTTCTTTATTTTCAAACACAACTTCATCACAATTGTACCAGTGCCAGTCGCTGTCACCACCCCACACTCACCTGTTGCAGCTCCTTCTCGATCTCTCCTGCTTTAATGACAATGGGTCCCCGGACTGCGTACTCGGTTGCGCGGACCTGCGGGTTCAGGCTGCCCATGTTGAGGACCCTCTCACTGTTCCTGACGGTGGCGGCTCGGCTGTCCCGCAAGGCCGAGGCCGTGCCCACCGTTGTCAGCCTGGCAGGGAAGCCGCTACCACCCAGCTCCAGCCGCCAGCTCAGCAGCACCTCGGCGCCCACATGCCGCGCACAGCCGCCGGCTGCTGCCCGCCTCCCCACCGTACTCAACCGGTACATGGCTGTTCAAACGCCGGGAAGCCACTTGGCCACCATGACACAGCTGCCCCTCACATCGGCGCATCCAACATACAGAACCGTTGGTTTCAGTCCAACCGCCAAAGCCTTGCGCAAGCTACTCTGGGTATAGTAGTCCAACCTCTCGGGCTAGCACAGCGTACCTATCGCGAAAAGACTACTACTCCCAGACACCATCTGGTGCACAGACATGCGCAGAAGCTATTCAGTAAAAAAACAAGATTCTCGGGATGTGCCAATCACAGGAAGGTTATTTATAGCTGTGTGGATAAAAAAAATGGGAACAATGATTCTGATCTGAAAACTGAGGTCTATAATTTGGTTTCCTGTCGTTTGAAAAGAAAAATGAGTGACCTCCCTCAAATTTGCGCTGTGTCATAGGCGTGTAGTAGCCACCACGAGAGGTGAAAGTGGCTGAGAATTAAGGAGGCCAGAGATCTGGATGTTTCACAAACTGTAGAGAAGATAAAACCACGTGCAAAGAGTAGCATACATGAAATTGATAGAACTTAAATAAATCGCTTCCCTAATTGGGTCCTTATGGGTGATGAGAAAAAATCAATGCTCTTTCCTTTGGTTGATGGATTTTATTCTATATCCGTCCTAGCTTATCTCAGAAGGAACACTTTCTCTGTGAGGCTTAAAAGGAAGACAAAGGTGGATTTAGAACTGAAAATGACGTATGAAGATCTATTGCAAGTTAGGATTGATAAAATGGATTAGAGAAACCCTACTGTAGTTCTGAGAGGGAGGGGACAATGGTAGCACTTGGCCCATTAATCTTAGCTGAGGATAAATGATATTAAATGTATCAAGTCTGAAGGTGTCATAAGATCAGAAACAATAGAGGGTAAGAAACTGGGTGGATAGAACCACATTCTTATCGAAGATTGGTTTGGAGAATGGTAGTTCTACAAACATCCTCTGCACAATACCATCCAGAGACAGAGAAGCAGCTTCAGCGGCAGGTTGCTGTCAATGCAATGCTCCTCAGACAGGATGAAGAGATCATTACTCCCCAATGCCATTCGGCTCTACAATTCAACCACCAGGGGCAAGACATGTTAAAGTGCCGGGGTTAGGACTGAACTTAAGTTACCACTCAATGCACTTTAGTAAACTATTTAAGAACTTTTTAAAAGCTATTTATTAATGCTTTTTGGGAGGGTGATTTTAGATGCATATCATATTTATACTGAGTTAAATACTGTATGTAATTAGTTTTGCTGCAATAAGTGTATGGGACACAGGAAAAATGTTGAATTTCCCCTTGGGGATGAATAAAGTATCTATCTATCTAAAGGAATTTCTAATTTTTGATAATGTACTTAAATCCCAGAGGGGAAAAATAACTAAGTTCAATAGCAAGTTCAGAAGGCTAATATTAAACATTACAGCTTCAGGTAAGTTGACACTGTATCAGTCATCCATCTGTGACATTGCTCTGTTTATTTGTTGTTCTTCTCACCCCTGGAAGTGGACAATATGTTCACACTAAATTACTCGGTAGTCTTACTGCTCTGCATTTCACAAGTTCCATATTTCTTTAGTCCATGTACTTGCTCCTATCAACTAATTGAGTATATAACCCTGTTTATAGCTTATCTATATAGTTACACAGCTTTTGTCTTATCAGAAATATACTCCCTCCTCCAACTTCCCCACAGCTTAACAAGTTTCTTTAGAATTCTGATAAAAAGACTTAACACTGGGGGAGAAAAACATTTCTCTTCCCACACATGCAGCCTGGCCTACAGAGTATTTCTAGAATTTTCTGTTTTATTTTAGACTTCCTGCATTTTGCAGGTTTTTAACTTTTAAAATATTTTCCATATTGATTTGACCTGACGCGGACTGGGAGACGGTTTCGCTGAATATCTACACTCTGTCCGCTAGAGAAAGCAGGATCTCCCAAAGGCCACACATTTTAATTCCACGTCCCATTCCCAATCTGATATGTCTATCCACGGCCCCCTCTACTGTCAAGATGAAGCCACACTCAGGTTGGAGGAACACCACCTTATATTCTGCCTGGGTAGCCTCCAAGCTGATGGCATGAACATTAATTTCTCTAACTTCCGTTAATGCCCCTCCTCCCCTTCTTACCCCACTCCTTATTTATTTCTTTATTTATTACCCCCCCACCCCCTTTTTCTTTTCTCTCTCTGCCCCTCTCACAATCACTCCTTGCCTGCTCTCCACCTCCCTCTGGTGCACCCTTCCCCCTTTCTTTCTCCCTTGCCACCCATCCCATGATCCTCTTCCTTCTCCAGCTGTATATCCCTTTTGCCAATTAACTTTCCAGCTCTTAGCTTCATCTCTCTCCTGTCTTCTCCTATCATTTAGGATCTTCCCCCCCACCCCCCACTTTCAAATCTCTTACCATCTCTTCTTTCAGTTAGTCCTGACGAAAGGTCTCGGCCCGAAACGTCGGCTGTACTTCTTCCTATAGACGCTACCTGGCCTGCTGCGTTCCACCAGCATTTTGTGTGTGTTGCTTGATTTTTTTTAAATGATCTCTTCTGAACCCATTAATGATAAAACAGTTGTATTTCATTACGAGTTTGAGAAGATTTGGAATGTCACCAAAAACTAGCAAAGTCTAACAGATGGTTTCAAATCCTGACAAATCTTTTGTAATTCTTTGAGGAACTGGCAGGATAGACAAAGGAGAGTCAGTGGATGTTGTTAGTTGGATTTTCAAAAGGCCGTTGACAAGGTGCTGCACATGAGGCTCCTAAACAAGAGCCCAAGGTGTTACAGAAGAATACAGAAAGCATGGACAGAAGATTTGCTGATTGGCAGGAGGCAAAGAGTGGAATAAACGGGGCTTTTTCTTTGGCTGCCAGTGACTAGTTGTGTTCTGCAGGGATTATTTCTTTTCACTTTATATGTCAATGATCTGGATGGCTTTCTCACTGTTTGTGGACAGTACAACAATAGATGAAGGGGCAAGTAGTGTTGAGGAAGCAGGGAGTCTGCAGAAGGACTTAGGTTGGAAGAATGGGCAAAGAAGTGGCAGATGCAATACAGTGTAGGGAAATATATGGTCATACGCTGTGATAGAAGGAATAAAGGCATAGACTATTTCTAAATGGAAAGCAAATTCAGAAATCAGAGGTGCAAAGGGACCTAGCAGCCCTAATGCAGAATTCCTAAAAGGTAACTTGCAGGTTGATAAGGAAGGCAAATGCCGCGATAAGGCATTTGATAAGGTACCCCATGCAAGGCTTATTGAGGAAGTAAGGAGGTATGGGATCCAAGGGGACATTGCTTTGTGGATCCAGAACTGGTTTGCCCACAGAAGGCAAAGAGTGGTTGTAGGCGGATCATATTCTGCGTGGAGGTCGGTGACCAGCGATGTGCCTCAGGGATCTGTTTTGGGACCCCTTCTCTTCGTGATTTTCATAAATGAACTGGATGAGGAAGTGCAGGGATGGGTTAGTAAATTTCCTGTTGACACAAAGGTTGGGGGTGTTGTGGATCGTGTGGAGGCTGTCAGAGGTTACAGTGGGTCATTGATAGGTTGCAAATCTGGGCTGAGAAGTGGCAGATGGAGTTCAACCCAGATAAATGTGAGGTGGTTCATTTTGGTAGGTCAAAAATGACCGCAGAATATAGGATTAATGGTAAGACTCTTGGCAATGTGGAGGATCAGAGGGATCTTGGGGTCTGAGTCCATAGGACACTCAAAGCTACTGTGCAGGTTGACTCTGTGGTTAAGAAAGCATACAGTGCATTGGCCTTCATTAATTGTGGGATTGAGTTTAGGAGCCAAGAGCTAATGTTGCAGCTATATAGGACCCAGGTCACACCCCACTTGGAGTACTGTGTTCAGTTCTGGTCGCCTCACTACAGGAAGGATGTGGAAACCATAGAAAGGCTGCAGAGGAGATTTACAAGGATGTTGTCTGGATTGGGGAGCACACCTTATTAAAATAGGTTGAGTAAACTTGGCCTTTTCTCCTTGGAGCGATGGAGGATGAGAGGTGACCTGATAGAGGTGTATAAGATGATGAGAGGCATTGATCATGTGGTTAATCAGAGGTTTTTTTTTCCCAGGCCTGAAATGGCTAGCATGAGAGGGCACAGTGCTTGGAAGTAGGTACAGAGGAGATGTTGGGGTAAGTTTTTTATGCAGAAAGTGTTGAGTGCATAGAATGGGCTGCCAGCGATGGTGGTGGAGGCGAATATGATGGGGTCTTTTAGGAGACTCCTGAATAGGTACACGGAGTTTAGAAAAATAGAGGGCTATGGGTAACCCTAGGTAATTTCTAAGTTAAGGACATATTCGGCACAGCTTTGTGGGCCGAAAGGCCTGTATTGTGCTGTAGGTTTTCTATGTTTCAGTTGTTACGCCTGCAGCCCCCACCTTTGTGAGAATCGCAAGATCACTATTGGGTTGGGTCAGGAGACCCAGGAAATGAGAGAGAGAGACGTGTGGAATGTCTCGTTCCCCCGGCGATATAAAGCTATGGGACATGGCTATTGTCTCTGGAAGGCGAATTTGTGGATTGAAATACTGTGCTACATGGAAGCCCTCAGGCAAAGTGGGCTGGTTGAGGGAGGGATTGCATCACCCCCAACCTGATTGACATCTGCGACCCTGTGAGCCAGTATAAAAGAGGATCTGTGGGAACAGCCCCTCAGACGCACCAGAAGAAACGGTAGCGATCCCGTAATAGCGGAAGCCAGTAGGGAGGCCACGTGCGTTCGGTTCCATTCGCCACGGAACCAGTGGCTCTTCTCACGGGAGACTGGCTTTTAGCTAACAACGGGGAAACCAACTCCCACGACTCAAAGGATTGGCATCATAAAGGACCTGGGTAAGTTTAACCCGTCTCTCTCTTAAACCCAAAACGCTGCAGCTTGAACGAACTAACAGTGACTTTTATATTTCCATCGGACAATACATTATCCCCTAGACAACGACAGAGCTATTTCTTATTGATTATTATTATACCCGCGCTTTTAGATTTAGTATTGACGACGTATATTATCTGTATGTTTGCATTAATCTTACTTTTGTGCCCCTTTTTCAATAAATACTTTTAAAAATAGTACCATCAGACTTCAACAGACCTCTCTGTCTTTGCTGGTAAGTGACCCAGTTACGGGGTTATGTAACACAGTGTTGGCATTCATTTCCAGAAAACTAGAATATAAAAGCAAGGATGTGATGCTGAGACATTATAAGGCATTGGTCAGACCGTATGGAGTATTGTGAGCACTTTTTGGCCCCTTATCTAATAAAGGATGAGCTGACATTGAATGGGGTTCTGAAGAGGTTCATGAGAATGATTCCAGGAATGAAAAGTTAGAGTATGAGGAATGTTTGATGTCTCTGGACTTGTGCTTGCTGCAATTTATAAGAATGAGGGGGAAATCTCATTAAAACCTATTGAATATTGAAAGGCCTAGATAGAGTGGATGTAGAGAGTATGTTTCCAATAGTGGAGGAGTTTAGGGCCAGAAGGCACAGCTTTATAATACGAGGACATTCCTTTAGAACAGAGATGATGAGGAATATCTTTTACCAGAGGGTGGGAATCTATGGATGGCTTTCGAGGCCAAGTTATTGAGTACAGGCAGTCCCCGGGTTACGTACGAGTTCCGTTTACTGAGTCCGTCTTTAAGTCGGATTTGTATGTAAGTCAGAACAAGCACATCCGGTATTATTTAGCGTCAGTTAGTCAAACGTTTGTCTTAGTATATAGTATATATTTTACCTTTCTATGCATATAAAACACCTAAGAAATGTATGTATTCCAATAATTAAACCACTGCGTTGCTTAGTAATAATTGTAGCTTTCATTGGGGCAGGGCCTTTCACATGCTCCATTATTCTCACTTTATCCGTTATCCATTAACGTTCCGATCGTTGACCGACTGTAGCCTAATGCTTTTCCAATGACCGATGGTGTTTCACCTCTTTCCAAACGCTTTATTATTTCCACTTTATTTTCAATTGTTATCGCTTCCCATCAATGGAACAGAAACACTGCAAGTGGTGGGTCCTGAGCTGCGCCGGCTCCCGAGGTCCGCTGGGTCCTAAGGACCACCGCACTGAATTCCCCGGGTTCGAAACTCCACTGCACTGAGACAAGCTAAATGGGACAAGTGGGGGCTGTGCTGGGTTTGGGTATTTGATCCTCCACAATATTCTGTGTGGGAACTTAAACTAGAGGCGGCAGTGTTTTTTTTTACGAGGTCTAGTTGAGAGCTCGACATCAACCCGGCATGGATGCGGTCTGTCACTATATTGAACTCGGGAACCTCGAGCCCGGCACCGATCTCACTGTGCCACCAGCCGACCGGAAAAGGGGGTGGGGTCAGGGTGAATCTTACTAAAAAAAATTTAAGCCAAATACAAAGTTAAACACTCAACACAGTGTCAATAGCAATGCCTTAAAATGGTGAACGGCATTCTCCTCCCTTGGTTCGTAAGTACAAGTTGTCCGTAAGTCGGATGTTCGTAACTCGGGGACTACCTGTATATTTAAAGCTGTGATTGATAGGTTCCTGATTAGTAAGGATGTCAAACATTATGAGAGAAGGCAGGAGAGTTGGGAGGGATAATAAATCAGCCAAGATTGAATTGAGGAGCAGACTCAATGGGCTGAATGACCTTTGTATTATGGTCTTATGTCACAGTCACAAAGAGGATGCTATAGGGATTTTGCTCAGATGGCACCAAGGTCGAGGTATTGCAATTATATGAGAAGACTGAAGCAGCTGAGAGCAGACGAAGTTAAGAAATGGTCATATTAAGGTGTTACCAACTTATTTATCACAACACAGGATGTTTCTTGTTATATATGTCTTGAAAAGTATGTAACTACAAGATAACTCAAACCAAAGTGATAAATGTGCAACATGAGCATTACACAGTTGAATGAGGGGCCATGGTTTGGAAAGTTCTTTTATGGCACTACAACAGGGAAAACATTTTTTGAATGAAATTTTATACATATTGCGTAAGTGTGTTACAGAATATATCAATTTATTAGTAACAATTATTTACCGTAATAGATCATTTAAAGCTCAGCAAAAAAGCCCATCATATCCATGCCAGCTCTCAGCAGAGCAGTCTCATCAGTCTCATTCTTTGTTTTCATTTCACTGTAACCTTGCAACTTATATTTTCTCAAATACCCCATTAACTCCCCCCTTTGACTCTTTGGTTACATATGTACACCAGCTGCAACTGACTACCAATTAACTACCAGCATGTTTGGGATGTGGGAGGAAAACACATGGAGTGAACTGCAATTCTACACAAACAACACCTGGGGTCAGGACTGAACCCAGGCCCCTGGAGCTGGAAAACAGCCGTTATAACTGCTGTAGAACTATGACATAACTTTCTTAGAGAAACATTTCCCCATGGCAAATGGATTGGGGCTCAAGGTAAGTTTTTGTTATCTCGAACGTGCTCCGCTGTAATTCCAATGGCATATTTCAAAAAGCTGGTCAAGTCTTGAAGGTTAAATATTTGCAAAATGTATTGGATAGTTTTACAAAGATACTGCACAGGTACGATCAATAGAATAAGATACTGAATTCTGCATCATTTTATAAGTGTATATAGAAGCAATCTGATGATACATTAAAAATCAAGAACAATTTAGTAAACTGATCAGTACCTTTAGAGCTGCAGTTACACATCAAACACAGATTTGCTCTTTCCAGTTCTGATGAAAAGTGGAAGGGGTGAGTGGCTTCCTGATGTTGGATGCCAACATCTCTATCCTGGACCCAGCATTTAGACGGAACCATGAAGATGGCAGAGCAGTATCTCTACATTCTTATAAGTTTAGGTTGATTTGGCATGTCTTCAAAGACACTGACAAACTTCGACAGATGTACAGTGGAAAGCATTCTGACTGGTGGTGACTTTGTCTGGTACAGGAACTCCAATGCACAGGAACACAAGAGACCATTGAGAGTGGTGAGTCAGCCAGTTCCATCATGGGAACAGCTCTTCCCACCATTGAGGATATTTACAAGAGCCAATACTCAGGAAGGTGACAGCAATCATCAAGAAACCCCACCATCCCGGCCGTGCCCTCTTCTAGATGCTGTTATCAGGCAGGAGATACAGAAACCCAAATACTCACACCTCAGGGTTCACAACAGTTATTTCTTCCACTGCCATCAGGTACTTAAACAATTTGGAAAATTCCATCACTATCTCAACTATATGTTTATTTTTCTCTCAACTTGCACGAATGTCATTGTGTTTAATTTGTTACACAAATTGCATGCGAGTTGATTTAAGTCTACTGTATAAATGACATGTTATTAGAAATGTCATTTCTAGATTTTCTTTTTAAAAGATTAATATTAATAATTTTGAGCAGGTTTTCTAAAACGCTTCATGTATTTTAATGTCTGTTATACTTCTATTCATAGTAAAACAATGAATTCACATAAATAAGCAGCATGGTGAGGGAAAGATCACTGAAGTGCTGCACTGATCTGCCCTCATTATAACTGCTGAACAGACAATTATTGCAGCGACTCCCTGTTTACATATTGGAAGAACTGGTCCATTCAAGAGATGTTGGTGGAAGACTGAGTTCCTGTCTTGTTAGTGCCCTCCTTTGCTCACTATTAGCATAGCAGTATAAAGAGTAAACATATAATATTGATGAATTTTAGTTTTTAAATGGGTACTATTGCCACAGATACGTTCAAAAAAGGGAAATCATTGGGCCCCTTTATTACTACATTATCCAGCTCCCTCTTCAAAGAATCTTAAATTTCAATTGCCATTTTCAATTAAGAATATCCCAGGTATTAATCACACTTTTGTTAATAACTTGTTAACATCCATCTTAAATCAATTTTTGATGATAACCTGTTTCTCTTTGTTTATCTTACATTAGGGCTAAAGTTTCACTATATTCTTTTATCCTGTTCCAGAACCTCAACATTTAATCCACATTAATCCATACTAAATGCAGCTTTGTCAAATATGTTGTCTTTGTTTAATAATACACCTGAAAGACATGTTCAGTAGAAATAAAAATGCTTTTTTTTGAAGATTGGGGGAATTTTCCTGACATACTGAAGTTCATCCATCAAACAACAAGAGAAATTACCTGTGTTGTGTATTTAATATTTCAGTAATCTTGTATATGTATTGCTTGATAAAGCATTTTTGTTTGTTTTAATAATTCATTTTGGGTTATATTTAAAAATATGTTAATTGCACATACCATACATGTGCACCTTGCTGAAAGGTAAGATGAAGCCAGACTCATCCTCCCGGACTCTTGTGTCTTCCTTGAATTAATTTAATGTTTTGAAGTTACAAAACATAGCAACTTGTTTTTTAATCTTGGTACTATTCATGGCTTCAACCGTATAAAAATTGTTCACTGAAATTGCCTACAAATAAAACAATAACTTCATTAAAATACAATTAAAATACTTTGTTACACTATGTGGAGAAATGCAAAAAAATAGAAAGATATATATATTCTTCTTAATGTTGTCATTACTGAGAGATTCATTCTTGGTTGGTTCTCTCTCAAGTTATTCCAAAGCACTCACCCTTTGCCATGTTTTATGATTTCTAAGTGCTTTTGAAAGAAATGATTTGAAATAAATACTAAATTTTGCATTTTAGAAATAAAATATTATTGTATTCAACAGAAAAGAGGTCTAAGATAGTAGGTTGAAATTAAATTCAGAAAATATATAGTTTGTTTCTACATCAATTGTTTGGAGTTTTTTTTACAGTGAATTGGCATTAAATAAAGAATGCTGAATGCCACAAACAGTAAGCTTTCCTTTAGAAAGGGAATGCTATACAGAGACCTTGACAGTAAAAGAAGGGGATTTAAAGAATTGCAACAATCTGCCTTAGGCTGGTGAACAGGATGTGGAGGAGTTAATTTGATTAAATCAAGCAAGTTGACCCACTTATACAGAACAGATTATCAAAAGCTTTATTTTCATTTTATTGTGTAGGAATTGAGCTAATTGAATCTGATCACAACTATTTCAACCAGGCGTTCATACTTTTCTGGAATAAAATTGAAGCCTTATTTCATGCAGGCTTGATCTGGTCTTAGAAAGAAAAGATTGAACTGCATGTGTGATGTGCCTACCATCGCAAAGTCCAACTACTGTATAAATATTACCCAGTGGAACTCAACTCCTATAAAGACCTGCACTTCTACAATTCTCGCCACAATTCAAGAATGTACCAAAGTGCTAAGTACTCTTGAAATCTAGTTATATTTGTTATGTAAGAATAACATAAGTGACACAGCCAGTTTATAAGAGTAATTGATCATTCCAAACACAGCTCAAAATGCCTGATGCCTTACATCTCAGTTGTATGTTCCCTGGTTATTATTTCATTATTTATTCATACAGCAGTGTGTTTCTGGATATGGACTTTTGAATTACTTTACCAGTTCACTGGAATTCTGCAATTCTTTTCTTGTTGAGTATAAAATTTCTTAATTATTATAAAGAAATAAAAGCATACATTTGTTTTGACATGTGAAAAGTACTTGCATGCAAAACTATATCCCAAAGACTTGAATTCTTTGAATACTGTTTTCTTTTTGTCATACCATCTTTCTCACACTTGCTCTGAAGTCTGACTATTCATGTTGGGGGTGGGGGAAGCGACACAGAATATAAGTCTCTAGGTCAGTGTTTCTCAACAACCTGGTGGACTCATACTGGCATGCAACAGCACCTAGTTTAGATAAAAAATGTATACTTTTTCCAAGAAAATGATTAGCTACTTAAAAATCCCATTTCCAGAAAAGTTGGGATATTTTCCAAAATGTAATAAAAATAAAAATCTGTGATATGTTAATTCACGTGAACCTTTATTTAACTGACAAAAGTCCAAAGAAAAGATTTTCAATAGTTTTACTGACCAACTTAATTGTATTTTGTAAATATACACAAATTTAGAATTTGATGGCTGCAACACACTCAACAAAAGTTGGGACAGAGGTATGTTTACCATTGTGTTACATCACCTTTCCTTTTAACAACTCTTTTTAATCATTTTGGAACTGAGGATACTAATTGTAGTAGATTTGCAATTGAAAATTTTGTCCATTCTTGCTTGATATAAGACTTCAGCTACTCAACAGTCCGTGGTCTCCGTTGTCTGATTCTCCACTTCATGATGCGCCATACATTTTCAATAGGAGGTAGATCTGGACTGGCAGCAGGCCAGTCAAGCACACGCACTCTGTGTCTACAAAGTCACGCTGTTGTAGTCCGTGCAGAATATGGTCTGGCATTGTCCTGCTGAAATAAGAAGACGTCGCCTTGATGGCAACATATGTCTCTCTAAAATCCTAATATACGCCTCAAAGTCAATGGTACCTTCCATACATGCGTCTCACCCATGCCGTGGGCACTGATGCACCCCCAAACCATCACAGATGCTGGCTTTTGCACCTTTCGCTGATAACAATCAGGATGGTCGTTTTCATCTTTGGCACGGAGAACTCGATGCCCGTCTTTTCCGAAAACTAGCTGAAATGTGGACTCATCTGACCACAGCACACGGTTCCACAGTCTTTTGGTCCATCTGAAATGAGCTCAGGCCCAGAGAACTCGCCGGCGTTTCTGCATAGAGTTGATGTATGGCTTCCTCCTTGCGTAATACAGTTTTAAGTTGCATTTCTGGATGCAATGACGGACTGTGTTAAGTGACAATGGTTTTCCAAAGTACTCCCGAGCCCAGGTGGCTATAATTGTCACAGTAGCATGACGGTTTGTTAGGAAGTGCCGCTTGAGGGCTCGAAGATCACGCGCGTTCAACAATGGTTTCTGACCTTGCCCTTTACGCACTGAGATGTCTCTGAATCCTCTGAATCTTTTCACAATATTATGTACTGTAGATGTTGAAAGACCTAAATTCGCTGCAATCTTGCATTGGGAAATGTTCCTTTTGAACTGACTAACAATTCTCACAAATTTTGGCACAAAGGGGTGAGCCACGATCCATCCTTGCTTGCAAGGACTGAGCCTTTGATGGACGCTACTTTTATACCCAGTCATGATACCTCACCTGCTACCAATTAGCCTGCTTAATGTGGAGTCTTCCAAACCAGTGTTACTTGAATATTCTATGCACTTTTCAATCTTATTTTAACTCTGTCCCAACTTTTGTTGAGTGTGTTGCAGCCATCAAATTCTAAATTTGTGTGTATTTACAAAATACAATTAAGATAGTCAGTAAAACTATTGAAAATCTTTTCTTTGTACTTTTGTCAGTTAAATAAAGGTTCACGTGAATTAGCATATCATAGATTTTTGTTTTTATTGCATTTTGGAAAATATCCCAACTTTTCTGGAAGTGGTGTTTGTAGATTTTTGAATGGAGCTAAAATTTCCAGTATCCTCAACTTCTCATTCCAAGTCTGCAATCCGGTGCTTTGTGGCTTCAGGTCTTCCATGAATAATTGGACAGAAACACCAAGGTGCGAACGTGCACCAGGAGTGGGGCTGGAGCCAGGGGTCATAAAGAGTGAGGCTAGAGTCGGGAGTTGGGAACTGGACCTGCTATGTGGCTGGAGTTACAGTCAGTATAGTATTGTGGGACAGTTTTAAGCCCAGGGTCAGTAGCTGGAGACCAAAGGATAGTTGAGAGGGTGAGTGAGTGGGATAAGAAACAAGAAGGGAACAAGCAAGGGCTCCTGTGTAGAGTCTGAATCGTGTGTGAAAGAGTACCTGCATGCATGAAGCAGAACTTTGTCTCCAGTGATTTTTCACCCTCCTTGCCACTGAATCAAGGTGCATGCAGTACCTAATGTCAAAATGAACTATGAGGGGTGATTGATATGTTCATGGCCTAAGAGTAGAAGGAGTCAATATTAGAAAACCTAGCACATTTATTTTTCAACATAGTCCCCTCCTACGTTTACACACACAGTCCAATGGTTGTAGAGCATATGGATCTTGGACCTCCAGAAAGTGTCCAGCGATGGGTGATCGATAAGTTTGTGGCCTAAGGTAGAAGGAGATGAGTTATACAGCTCTCGTTACATGCACATGCAGGTCAACTCTTTAAGTGATTATGCAGAGAAGTTTGAAGTTAATAATTCAATTTCTACCTTAGGCCACAAACTTATCAGTCACCCCTCGTATGCAGAGACAACTTCCAACAACTGTGAACAGGGAGTATCAGCGAGTTAAACAAGGATTTGCATTTTCTCCTGCAATACTTCAAAGCAGGCATTGTTAGGTTACATTTTTGGAACAAGTAAAGGTTTGGAGAAATCTAACAGGTGTGTGATGAACAATGCAATAAAGAGAAGCTGGAAAAGTCAAGAAAGGGTTTGGCTTTCAACAAAAATATGAAGTAACAATCATAAAGTATGAATTTATTCCAAGCGGAGAGGAAGAATTCCCCTAAACCTGAATATATTATGTACAGTGTGATCCTCAGTAACAGTTGTGAAAATTTCCAAAATGATTCATCATGAATAAACTTTCCTCTGGCTTCTAGCCAGGTACAGGAAGCCCAAGAAGAGTTTATAGGTCGGGAAAGCACTAGATCCTGATTCATCATCTTCAGACTACATACCTGAGCTTAAAATAATTCAGTGAATGCTTTCCACTAGAAGGGGGATAAAACAAAACGTACTATATTCTACAATGTCAAAAGTATTTTATTTCCTGGTTCACTGCATACCAAATGCAAATCACCATTTTGTGAGGACTTCCATTGTCATTCACTTTTGATTAATCCAGATGACAAGAAAATTAGTAGCATTCCTTTATGAAATGATAAAGTCTCATGTGGAATTACTGACATTGCAGAAGACATTGAATCTCACCTGGTTGAGAGGAAAATCTCAACCTGGTTTGTGATACAGTTGGATGATTTGGGTGACATCTTTAATACTTAGGTTCTTATTGTTTACATGTACCAAGCTAAGGAGCCTTCCATAAAGATTTACTTGACTTTTAAGAATTGCCACAAAATATAACCGGTGCAGATTAGATCTGTGCAAATACATGATAGGGCATAACATTGATACTTTCACTGCCTAAATAGGCAGCCACTTAGGTGTAGCAAAATAAGCGTGATAGAAGTTGCAGCAAATACTCAAGTTAACACGTCGTTTGATCCATTGGTGTTGGCAGCCAGGAAATTGTTAACAGAGCTTAACAATGTCCTCATTATTAATAACTAAAATAGTAAATTTTCTAAAGTTAAATGCCTGCAACTCTCACATCTTTATCACTGTGTGAAGAAATGGGGGCAGTCCACCATGATCTCCTTTTGTATACTTAAGTGTACTGGTGGTACTGTGTAAATAAACATAGTATATGGACTGCAATGCAAACTTTAAGCAAATCTCCTTTGATAGAATATTTTCAGGATTCACAATGGCTGGTCAAGTTTGCATATCAGACAGATATATTTGATCTCTTCATTCTACTAAGTATGTCTTCCAGTGATGTATAATCAGCATATTTGAACTGGCAAACAAAAATCACAGCATTTAACAAAATGCTTCGTCTAGAAAGAAAGAATTCCAAGAAATAAAGATTGTCTAGACTTGTTCCCATCTTTTGAATAGATGGCTATTAATAACAACAAAGTCATCAATCTCACTCTAGTCTAAAGGAAAAATGACATCATTTTATTTGAAATTAACTCTTCAAAAGTTCCAAGTATTTCTTGCCTCTTTCTAATCCATGGAATAAAAAGCATTGGATTCATGTCCTATTCTTAACTGGTAGATCCTGGAACCAAGTCAAGTGATAAGATCCTGATGTCACAATTTCAAAACCTGACTTCTTGTTTTCTGGATTAAAGACAAATATATTTAAAAGTTAATGCATTTGCAGTCAAAAATTATCATTCTAATCTACTTCTCCAGATTTTCACCAATGAATACAACTAAAACTACTGGAAGATGAAACACTGAAAAGATTCTTTGAGTATTGCACTCTTAACGTTCCTATATCCAGATTGAAAAGCTAGTATCACATACCAAGCTCTGAAATTTCAATAGGGAATGGTGACTGAATCATTTTTTAAACTAGGCTATTTGTAATGTGGAAATATTGAGAAATTTGGAGAGAAGTTGATCTTTAGTCATGTTTTATGAAAATGATATACACTACTCACATCTAAAGTTTACTTTCCGAATGGAATGTGTGCCAAAATTAAAGTGCACTCCCCAATTCAACTGCAGTGATAAGACTTAAATTTTAAAAACGCATGAGCATGTTCACTCCAAAATGTTAAATTTCAAAATGAAAAATTGTTACGTCTAATAAATAGATTGAATTTCAGATTACTCAATGTAAATTCACCCCAGTGAATGTATTTCATTTAACTTCAACATATGGGCAAAAGTGGCTGGGATATTAAGAGAGCCCCATATCAGCTTAGGAACATAGCCAGCCAGTTCCTGGCATCAACAGGATTGGGAAATACCACTGAAGATTATTTTCCACATGCGAGCCTACACAGTGAATGTTGACAGGGCAATAAAATTGTACATTGCATCATACCTTAATCCAATATTATTCTCACTCAGTAAACAAACCATGTAGTCCTTTCAGCACATAACATTCTATAAACCATCTGCTAACATTTTGAGCATTTCCTTTTCAAACATCAATATTAGCCATAGAGTACAGCATAGGCACATGCTCTTTGGACAACTGTCCATGTTAGCATGATGCCGACTAAGCTTGCCCTATTTGCTCATGTTTGCCCCATATCTCTCTAAAGTCCTTCTATCCATATGCTGTACTTATCAAAATGTCTTTTGAAGGCTATTATTGTACTCGTCTTAATCACTTTATCTGACAGCTCCTTCCACATATGCACCAACTTCTGCATGAGGATGTTGCCCCTCAGATTCCTTATAAATCTTTCCCCTCTCACCTTAAACCTGTGCCCTCTGGTTTTTAGCTCTCTTCACTGGGAATAGACTATGTGTGTTCACACTATCTGTGCTGCTCACTAGGTTTTACACCTCTGTAAGGTCACCCCTCAATCTGCTATATTCCAAGGAATAAAGAGGAATAAAATCCTAGCCTGCCAACTGTTCCCTATAAGTCAATCCTTGATGTGTGGCATTATCCTTTTAAATCTTCTCTGCACTTCTTCCAGTTTAATCATGTTTTTCCTATAACAGGCCAACCAAAACTGTACATTCAAAATTGTGTATTTCAAGTGTGGTCTCACCAATGTCTTTTGCATCTGCAATATAATATTCTAATTCCTACGCACAATGCTCTACTTGATGAAGGCTGGTGTACCAAACAACTTCTTCACCATCCTGTTTACCTGTGATGCTGCTTCCAGCAACTACTCTATGTACTCGTACTCCTCAGCACCTCTGTTCAACAACATTACCTATATAACTCCTACCTTGGTCTGAGTTCACAAAATGCAGCACTGTACTGATCCAATTTGAAAGCTATCTACCAATCAAAGATGGCGCCACCGAATGCATGTGACAGCTCACTAGCAGTTCAAAAGGCAGAGAATTTGACTAAAAATATAACTAAAACACCTTTTCTGAAGTAAAGTAGTAATTTATCACCGCAAACAATGAAGAGGCAGGCAAAGCGAAATTGAGGGATGAACCATGTTGGTATGATGCAGAATCGATACAGATGCAGTGAGCCATTTGGACAGGAAATGTTGAGGCACAGGAGTTTTGAGGCCTGTACAACTGGCCTGGTGTAAGGTTGGATCACTCTGGGCACCAAGCCAATATGGAGAAATCAAGAGTGGCTTCAGGCTGAGCGCGAAAATCTGAGCAAGTCACTGGGTGGCATGTTCTAGGCCCGGAGCCTTTCGCTGCAGAGGTGCCCAGGTCCTAGTGTGAGGTACCATACACTGTTTGGATAATTTAAAACGATATACGGGAAAGACATGGCATCAAGATCAGAGACGAGAGCTGATTTTGTTTGCTCTCCCACAATGTTCACTCCATCTCTCTCTCAATGGCACTGAGGCTATAAAGACTGCCCCGGCTGCTGTGCTCCATACCCACTAATATGATGGTCTGAAACTCAGGCTTGGGCCTGCTCCGGGGTTTGGATCTAAGGACTCATTTTGGTCTGAAATGTGGTTGTTCACTTCTATTGTTCGCACAATTTGTGTTCTTCCCCCTTTCTCTGCGCTTTGGGTGTTGGTCTTTAATTTTTTTATAATTGGGCTCTTTCAGGTTACTTGCTTTGTGGCTGCCTGTAAGCAGACAAATCTCAAGATTGTATAATTTATGCACTCTTCGATAATAAATGTGCTTTAAATCTTGAATCTTCAGCCCACTTACCTAGCTTATCAAGACACCCCTATAACTTTTGAGAACCTTTATGAAGCCTATTTTAGTGCTAGCTAGAAAATTAATAACCATGTTTTGTATATTTACATCCTAATTGTTTATAGGTATAAATAAATAACATCAAAATCCCAGCACCAACCCTGTGGCACACTGTTAATCACGGGCCTCCACTCTGAGAAACAACCTTCGACAATCTCTCTCTGCTTCCTACTATTATTCCAGTTATGAATCCAATTAGGTATTTCTCTCTGGATGCTACACAATCTAATCTTCCAGGCCAGCCTGCCACCTGAGACCTTATTAATGGCCTTGTTAAAGTCCTTATTAACAATATCCACTAGTCTATCATCACCACCTATCCCCTTGATTACTTCTTCAAAAAACCCATAAGAGAGTCGTTAATCATGATTTAAGTTAGTGAAATGTCCTAAACGACCTTAACAAAAAAAAGTTATTAGAGTAAATGACCAAAGACTTGGTCAAGAAAGAAGGTAATGAGGAAATAGTCAAAGTAGACAGATGGAAACTTATAAACATCTCATGGAAACATAAAGATCTGACACGCAGGACACAGGGAGGAAGTGTCCTTTGGTCAATGCTCTAAAACAAGGTTGACAGTCTCAGAATATAGGGTAAAGTATTAAGGACTGAGATGAGGAGTAATTTCTTCATTCAAAAAGTGGTAAAAATAAAATTTTGTACCTCAGAAAGCTGTAGAGGTTATGTTGCTGAATATATTTAAAAAGGAAATCAATTTTCTAGACATAAAATATATCAAGAGGTGAGGAAAGGGACGTAATATTAAGGTAGAAGATCACCATTCTCACATTTTTCTGTTGACATGCAAGAATAGATAGGGACTAAGTTTAGGTTCTTGGGGGAATGACAGAGATCGTGGTGTGGTGTGAGAAGAGAAACCCTTATATAGTTCTGCAACTGTGACTGGAAGATTAAGTGTAGAACTAGGCTAGTTCAATCCCATCCCGATGGAATGTTGAAAGAGGACATCAACCCTATCAATGTCTGCACAAGTGTCACGAAGAACAAGGAGAAATGGATTATCTTTGTCTTCGTGGGCATGCACAATTATTACTGATATTCCTTATTGGCATTCATAGCGCTAAAAATCAAAGATGCTTTGGTATTGCTTAAGGTTAGAAATCAAATTTAAGAATTATCCTATTTAGAATATAGATGATCTTTGTACCCTCATAACATTCCAGTTATACTAGACTCATCCGGATCTCTATTTTATGCAAATGAAAGGATGTCCAGGTAATGCAAATGAAGCACTGATTAAAGAACATTACTGGCCAAATCTGAAGATACTTGATGTATTGATGAGGATTATTATTTCCAAACATGCCCAGCCACTACACCAAATAATTAAATACTAGCTATCAGTCTAACTATATGCTAAGGCTTTGCATGCCGCCTCACTTTTTCCAAAAATCAAACCAAAAGAACTGTCAGAGCTCATTATATAACCATATAACAATCACAGCACGGAAACAGGCCGTCTTGGCACTCCTAGTCCGTGCTGAACCCTTAATCTCACCTAGTCCCACCTACCCGCACTCAGCCCATAACCCTCCACTCCTTTCCTGTCCATATACCTATCCAATTTTACCTTAAATGACACAACTGAACTGGCCTCTACTACTTCTACAGGAAGCTCATTCCACACAGCTATCACTCTCTGAGTAAAGAAATACCCCCTCATGTTTCCCTTAAACTTCTGCCCCCTAACTCTCAAATCATGTCCTCTAGTTTGAATCTCCAAATTATCTATGGAAAGGAATAAAGAATTGAACTTTCTGGCCAAATAAGTTCCTCCTGCATTTTGTATGTGTTACTCTAGACTTACAGCATCGGCAGAATATCTTGTGTTTCTGTTTAATTGGGTAGGTATTTTTTTCTCCCAAATAACCAAGGAAGCTTCAGTGCATAGTAGTGAGTTACTCACAAGAATTCTTTTAAAGTTAGTGGATTCCCCACTATATCTTTGGAAAGCACAAAGTATCAGGAATTAGACTGCACAAAACATTTGTAAGAACCTCAGCTTTAACTCAATCTATTTAGTAATCAAGTCTGGTAATCTTACCCTAATCAAGAAAATGAGGCCATCAACCTGTGGATAGAGACCTTGTCCTTTGAACATAGGAATGCACCAATTAAATAACACAACAAACGATCTGCTGGAGGAGCTCAGTAGGTCAAATGGTATCTGTGGGAAGAAAGAAATTGTTGATGTTTTGGGTTGAAACCCCTCATCAGCACTGAGTGTGGAGAGGTGAGTATAAAGAGGAAGGGGGAAGTGGTCTCACCATTTCCCTTCTCCTTTTTATGAGGCTCCTTTTGCTGTGTTCCTCCAGCAGATTGCTTGTTGCTCCAGATTCCCAGCATCTGCAGTCCCCTGTGCCTTCGAGTCGACAACATAGCCTTGTTTGGCAACACAAAGTCTGAGATGTTGAAACAGAATGTAGCATTTATGGCACAGTCTTAATCAAGCACAAATTAACATGTTAAAACAAGAATTTAAGTGCTTAGTCTGAACAAAGGGAATGCTGCAGCTCTGTCTAATAAGCACTGCAATATTTTCTTTTAGTGGCTCATATCCTGTGCAATCTTGTCCAAGAAGAGGAACAGCCAATGGAGAATTATTGAAAGACAGTCTTTAAAGCAGACCTTCCTACCTGGAGATGGTCAATGGAGAGGGTTAAATGTTGATTTAAAACTCCAGAATTTTCAGAGTACATTGCAGTATCTGCCACTACAACTTTCATTAATATCTGACAGTATGTATTCAATGTGCTTTTAACAATGCTCTGTTCAGCACCTTCCATCTCCTATCCGTTTCTTTTAAGTGATATTAAAATTAGCAAAAATGAAATTGATTGGTGCAGTAGTTCCCAAACTTTTTTGGGTTAATATCCCTTTGGCTCCCAGACTACATCCCTTGATTTACATTGCATAGTGAAAGAAAATAGGAATTACAAGTTACAATGACAAGTAATTGCAAAAATTATTCAAATCTATTTAAAGCTACAAATACAATTATTTCTTTAATTAAAGTAAAAACAATTTTCTTCAACAAGTTTAGGGTGTACATTAGAAGTTCAATTAGTCACAACTTCATTGCTTTTCTCACCTTTCAGTGAGATGGATGGGCTTGGTGCAGTGATATCCGCTTCTCAACATCAGGCTGTATCTCACTCAGAGGGAGCCTCAGATCAGTAATTTACAGTCTGCTCATTGCTTTGAAAGAAGTTGGGTGACTGCAATGAAACTGTGCTCCACTAAATATGATATTGGAAAGACAATAAAGAATACCTTGTCCTTTTTCCACAGTGCAGGATAGCATTCAGAGATTTCTTTCTGTAACCAAAAGTCTTGATATAATTCTTTGAACTTCAGCTTCAGCTCAAAGTCATTTTGTAGCTCAATCCGTTCTTCCTCAATTCTTCCTGTTAATTCCTCATTCCAAGTGTTCAGAAATGGATTTAATACCCAATCTGGAATTTGGATCTTGAGAAGATCCTGAAATCTCTCTAATGTCTTTATGCAGCTCACCCAGTTGGGCAAATTTTACTTTTAAGATCATCATCTAGTATTCTTTCAACTCAGAGAGGTCCGGAAATTGGAAAAGGTCGCAATGGCCAATGTTGCACTTAAATACGGTTAACTTGGACAGAAATGTGGAGATGAATGATTTGATTTTGATAAGATTCACATAATTTCTTTGCATTTGAAGACTGATTTCATTAACCTTTGCGAATAATTCTGTCAGATTAGCTATATTATGCCTAATATTCTGGAGTTGATCACTGAATGAAGCAAAGAATTTCATCACAGTTTCAAAAAACACATAAGCATTCAAACTGTTCACCATTCTCAGTTACAAAGCTCCCAAAATAGTTGGCAATTAAGAGCACTGGACGATTTTATTAACTGCTGTGATAACAGTATTTAATGATTTCCACAGCCAGTCACTTGGTTTTCTAAAACAATATGTTGTCTGTGAATTACACAATGAATGGTAAATATGTTTGGTACAGCTTTTTTCAAGGAATTAATAACCCCACAGTGGCATCCTGTCATTGATGGTGCCCCATCTGTTACACAAGCACGCCTGTTCATGAACAGAATAACCTTCTCTTTGAAAAATTGCTTACCAACCCAGAATATTAACACCCCTTCTGTATCTGTTTCTAGTCCCCTTGCAAATAACAACTCTTGAACCATACTTCCATCGTTTATGAAGCAAACATAACCAAGATGGAAAGATTTGTTATCTGGCAAAGCTGACTCAATCAACTGCAGATCAAATTTTGTTGTCCTAACTATGTTGCACAATGTGTCTTCCACAGTCTCAGACATTTCATTTATTTGCCTTTGAACCGAGCTGATGCTGAGCAGAATCATTTTAATTATTTGTTCTGGTGACTTATGCAAAACTGCACTCATAGCCTCTTACTGCTGGCTGAATCAGTTCTTCTCCAATTGTATGTGGCTTTCCAGATTTAGAAATGAGCAAAGAGTATGAAACACACTAACAGCCCCTCATTCCAGGGCACATAGTTGTTCAACATTTTCTGCAATCCCTCGTCCCTCTCTGGTGAGTGCTTTAATAGCAAAAAAAACCTTTAGTATTTGCTACCGCCCTTCCCTATGTTCACTCTCTTATCGGGTTACTCCTTCCTATTCCCGCACTGGTCCATGACCTCACCAACCTCCCTGATTACAGTAACACCAGCCAATCCTGCTTCTGCTGCCACATGTAATTTTGGCCAACAGATTCGTTGCTCTCTGTGATGTTGAATTTGAATTGAATTGAATTATCTTTATTACTTACATCCTTCATATACATGAGGAGTAAAAACCTTTACATTATGTCTCTGTCTAAATGTGCAATGTGCAATTTATAGTAATTTGTAATGACAGTCAATATAACACAGAAATACAACTGTATCAGCGTGAATTAATTGGTCTGATGGCCTGGTGAAGAAGCTGTCCTGGAGCCTGTTGGTCCTGACTTTTATGCTGTGTACTGTTTCCCGGATGGTAGCAGCTGGAACAGTTTGTGGTTGGGGTGATTGGGGTCCTTTTTACACACCTGTCCTGAATAGTGGGAAGTTCACATCTACAGATGTGTTGGGCTGTCCACACCACTTTCTGCAGAGATCTGTGATTGAGGGAAGTACAGTTCCCATACCAGGCAGTGATGCAGCCAGTCAGGATGCTCTCAATTGTGCCCCTATAGAAAGTTCTTAGGATTTGGGGGCCTATACCAAAATTCTTCAACCTCCTGGAAGTGCAAGAGATGCTGCTGAACCATTTTCACCGCACAGCTTGTATGTACAGATCACGTCAGATCCTCGGTGATGTTTATGCTGAGGAACTTAAAGCTGTTCACCCTCTCAACTCCAGATCCATTGATGTCAATAGGGGTTAGCCAGTCTCCATTCCTCCTGTAGTCCACAACCAGCTCCTTTGTTTTAGCAACATTGAGGGAGAGGTTGTTTTCTTGACACCACTGCGTCAGGGTGATGATTTCTCTGTAGGCTGCCTCATTAATATTTGAGATTAAGCTAACCAGTGTAGTGTCATCAGCAAATTGAATTCACAGATTGGAGCTGTGGGTGGCGACACAGTCATGGGTATACAGAGAGTAAAGGAGGGGGCTTAGTACACATACCCAAGGGGCACCTGTGTTGAGGGTCAGAGGTGAGGGAGTCCACTCTTAACCACCTGGCAGCGATCTGACAGGAAGTCCAGGATCCTGCTACACAAAGCAGGGTGAAGGCCAAGGTCTTTGAGCTTCTTGTCAAGCCTGGAGGAAATTATGCTGTTGAATGCTAAACTGTAATCCAAGAACAGCATTCTCACATAAGCATCCTTCTTCTCCAGGTGTGTAAAGATAATGGCTATTGCGTCACCTGTCGATCAGTTGTGTCGGTAGGCGAATTGTAGGGATCCAGTGTGGGTGGTAGCATGCTGCAGATGTAGTCCTTGACCAGCCTCTCAAAGCACTTGCTTGTTATTGAGGCGAGTGCGACAGGATGCCAGTCATTCAGACATGTTACCTTGGTCTTTTTAGGTGGATGATTTAAAAAAAAATCATCCAGGATACTTTTATTTTTTTAGGTGAGACACATAATATACAGCTAGGAAGGTTGTGGCTGATCCGTACACATCAGTTTGGCCACATCTGGAGTAAAGCATGCCTTACTTGACAACTCGTTACTGGTAGGGTGTGATACCACAGGAGAGATTTTGACCATAACTGCAGTAGGGCATGCCTTCCTTGTCAACTCATTACCGGTAGGGTGTGATACCAAATGCTGAAGTTTAGTTCTAAGAAAAGATTGACCGAGCATGAGATGTTTACTTTGGTGCTTCTTTGCACAAATGGAGATTTAATTGTGAGGCACAAAAATGAAGGGAGACTTATGCACAGTGAACAAAAAGGACTTCATCAGCCACACCATTTCAAAAGGAAACATTTAAAGTAATTGATAGAAGGACATGAGGGATGATAGAGGCAGAAATCCTCAGTGAGTTTATCAAGCACCTTGGTGAATATTTGGTCTGTTGTTACTTACAAATAATAGAAGTTTTAAAGCCAGATTATCATAATTACTTTTTCTGTACAGCACAGAGTTGAAGAACGTAATGGTTTCCTTCTGTGCTCTAACTTTATAGGGTTGTGTGATTTTATGCACAGTTTTCATCCATTAAAACTAATAACTGGCAAATCATGTGAACCATGAATTAGGCTTGATGACATCAGTGCCTGAATTCCAGATACATATCCTTGTTAGAAAAAAACTCTACAAAAATAACAAAATCTACCCCACATTCTATTTAAAAGCATAACTGAAATCTTTTCTCCAGAGAATCCTACTGTCAGAGAATTATTAATTTGGTTTCTCTAGGCTTTTGCCAAATATGCAACCAATGCTTACTGTGTTCTGCAACTGAAGTTAAATTAATAATATGTTTCATACTGAGTTACTTCTAGGAAATATTTCAAAGTACTTCAGAAACAATAAATTATTAACCTTGGAGTGCTGTTGTTATGGAAACAAAATCTATTAGTGGTAGCAACATTATTTTGCAAAAACATGAGACCAGTGTGAGATGTCATTCGTAATGTGTTTGTTTAAAAATTTAAAAGGAATAAATTTCATTGGATAAAATAATTTTTAAAAAATTAACATTAAATTGTAAACCTACAATTTTATTGTTGCTTACTTAAACTGGACATAAACTTGCTAGTCCTGAAATTGTGTACTTAAAAAAATCATTTTTACTGCTTGATAAACTCGCACTGCTTTAGATGAATAAGATAATTAAAATTTCATAAAATAAAGGTCTGTCTGGATTTTGTAAAATTATTTAGAACCGCAATAATATGTGGTTATAAAAACCTGACTTCGTTTCAGTTGATAAATGTGCTGTACTATTCTATGTTCTATAACATAAAATTTTTGCCTTCTGTTAATTTACCTAGACAGGTTGAGAAGGGTATTTGGGTAAGGTCCATTTTATTGAGTCTAGTATTATCAAAGGTGAGAGGTAATGAATGATATTTCTATCATTACTACCATGGTGACACTGGACACTAGTAACATTAACATGCTGCTGTTACAAGACAGCAACTATACTTCATTAGGAGTTTGAAGAGATTTTGTATGTCAACAAGTACACTCAAAAATCTCAATAGATGTACCGTGGAGAGCATTCTGACAGGCTACATCCCTGTGTGGTATGGGGGAAGTGGGGACTGCTACTGCACAGGACAAAAAGAAGCTGCAGAATGTTGTAAATTTAGTCAGCTCCATCTTAGGTACTAGCCTACACAGTACCCAGGACATCTTCAAGGAGCAGTGTCTCAGAAAGGCAGCGTTCATTATTAAGCACAACACCTTATATACCGCTTGGGTAGCCTTCAACCTGATGGCATGAACATTGACTTCTCTAACATCCATTAATGCCCCTCCTCCCCTTCTTACTCCATCCCTGATTTATTTATTCCCCCTTTTTTTTCCTCTCTCTCTGCCCATCACTCTTTGCCTGTTCTCCATCTCCCTCTGGTGCTCCCCTCCCCCTTTCTTTCTCCCCAGGCCTCCCGTCCCATGATCCTTTCCCTTCTCCAGCTCTGTATCCCTTTTGCCAATCACCTTTCCAGCTCTTGGCTTCGCCCCACCCCCTCTGGTCTTCTCCTATCATTTCGGATTTCCCCCTCCCCCTCCTACTTTCAAATCTCTTACTATCTTTTATTTCAGTTAGTCCTGACGAAGGGTCTCGGCCCGAAACGTCGACATTGCTTCTTCCTATAGATGCTGCCTGGCCTGTTGCATTCCACCTGCATTTTGTGTGTGTTGCGTTCATTATTAAGGACCTCCAGCACCCAGGGTATGCCCTTTTCTCACTGTTACCATCAGGTAGGAGATACAGAATTTTGAAGGTACACACTCAGTGAGTCAGGAACAGCTTCTTCCCCTCTGCCATCTGACTCCTAAATGGACATTGAACCTGTGAACACTATCTCACTTTGTTAATATATATTATTTCTGATGTTTTTTTGCACGATTTTTAGTCTATTCAGTATACATATACTGTAATTGATTTATGATTATTATTGTTTTCTTCTATATTATGTATTGCATCGAACTGTTGCTGCTAAGTTATCAAATTTCACAACACATGCCAGTGATACTAAACCTGATGCTAATCTATTCCACTTTCAACATGCTTAGAAAGAAATCTGTAATCATTACTGAGGTATCTGAAATAACTCGCAAAGATTGATACTGGCAAGAAAGCAAATATATGTAATTATCTCTGCCCGAAGAATGAGAATCCCAGATTGTTTCACAAAAATGCATACATTTAAAATAATAAAACTCCTAAAAGCCTATCTATAATGTTGTCAAGGTGTTTAACAAACTCAGCTAAAGATATGACCTTGGCAGTTAATTTCAACATTATGGCCACTCACCAGTATCAATTCCAACATATGGTTCTTAAAACTTGTTCAAAGATTCTTTTTAACAGATGAGCTACATGCAAGTCATGAAACCAGGTGATAATAATGAATATAAATATTCATTTTGCAATGTATATATTTAAAATTCCCAATAATTTTAAATGTGGAAATTCACCAACTTGATTAATGTCAGGGATATAGTGTTTATTTTTCTTGTTCTCATCAGATGAACAACACCAAATCATCATTCATTTGCTCAGTTTCTTTTAACAACGACAAAGCAACTTTCCTCCTTCAGTTTTTTCCAATGCACTGTGCAGTCAAGTACTTTTTATTTCGATAATTACTGCTATAATGTAGCAAGCATTAATTTCCACGCAACCACTTCCCACAAATAACAACATGACATTGAACAATTTTCAGTCATTGATGATTAAAGTTCCACACGATTCCAACGATCACTTGCCAAATCTATTTTATCGATAAAGCATATGCTGAGTGAAATTGAGATCTCATTTTGCCATCATATCTAAAGTCAATGCAAAGTCCAACCAATCCTACTGAGTTTTTCGAGGGGGTTACCAGGAATGTTGATCAAGGAAAAGTGGCGGATGCTGTCTACATGGACTTTAGTAAGGCCTTTGACAAAGTCCAACATGGGAGGCCGGTCCAGAAGATTCTGTTGCTTGAGATTCAGGATGAAGTGATAAATTGGATTCGACAATGGCTTAGCAGGAGAAGCCAGAGAGGTGGTGGTCTGTGACTTGGGGTGTGCCACAGGGATCGATGCTGGGTCCATTGTTGTTTGTCTCCCATATTAAAGATTTGAATGGTAATGTGGTAGATTGGACCAGCAAATCTGTAGATGACAGCAAGATTGGGGAGTAATGGACAGTGAGGAAGGCTTGCAGTGGAATCTGGGACTCACTGGAAAGAATGGGTTGAAAAATTTAATGCAGACTTGCACATGAATGGTAGAGTGCTGAGGAGTGTGAGAGAAAAAATGGATCTGGCAGTACAGATATACAATTCCTTGGAAGTGGCTTCACAAGTAGATAGGGCTATAAAGAGAGCATTTGGCACATTAGCTTTTAAAAAGTAGAGTACAAGAATTGGGATGTAATGTTGTAATTGTATAAGACTTTGATGAGGCTGTATTTGGAATATTGTGTGCAATTCTGGTCCACTATCTACAGGAACAATATAAGTAAGATTTAACCAAATTCTCTGTACTTTTTCAATAAGATTGAATGTTCACAGAGAAAATTTACAAGGATATTGCTGGGACTCGAGGACCTAAGTTAACTGGAAAGGTTGAATAGGTTAGCACTTTATTCCCTAGGGTTTTGGAGTGAGAGGGGGGATTTGATGGAGGTACACAAAATTATGAGGGGTATACATAAAGTAAATGCAAGCAAGCTTTATACCTTAGAGGTTGGATGATAGATTCAGGATGAAAGATGAAATATTTAAGGGGTACCTAAGGGGGAACTTCTCTCAAAGGGCGGTGAAGAGTATGGAATGAGCTGCCAGTGGAGGTGGTAGATGTAGGTTTGATTGCAACAATTATGAGAAGTTTGGATAGGTACATGGATAGGAAAGTTATGGAGAACTACGGTGCAGGTGCGGGTTGACAGGACTAGATAGGCTGAATGGCCTGTTTCTATACTGTAGTGTTCTAATTCCCTATAATGCCTTCAACAATATACAGTATTCCTGTAATATACATGGGAGTGTTGCTAAATTTCTGGTAGAATTTGAATCCATAATCTGTGAGGAAATGTTCAACAGTCTGATCTGGATGACATATTGCATCTCTGGGAGTATCTTACAAAGAACTTTCTCATTACGCACATCTGGGAATTGGGAAATTTTGATACCTGCCTGATTAATACTACCTCATAATAAATTTCTCCAGCTCTGCATCCTCGTACATCTCTCCGAGTACTGCATATTATTTCTTGAGATTGAATTAAATTGCCATTTTCTGCCAATCAAACTAGTCTATTCACCGTTTCTACTGTTCCCACCCCCACCTTATTTTGAATCACAAGACCCATTTCCGGAATATTTGAAAACTTCCTCATCAAATGTTTACGTGGGTGCAAACATTAATATACTCCGCAATGGGTATTCGACGTGGTATTGAGTCCTTCAGAGTCCCATTAAAGAACTTCACTCACTTTTTAAAAAAACTGTTGATCCAGCCTTCGAACGAATGCTGGATGCTCCTCACCCTTAGATGCCATGGGCTTCACTTTGCTGCTTAGTCTGTCGTCTGGGAGCTTATCACGTGCTTGGATGTCTCCCCCACTTCCCCAGCAGGAGCCAGACTGGCTCGGACATGAAAAGATCAAACCTCCATATCATAGGAACCGCAAGATCTTCGGAAGGACTTTTGAGTTCAGCGTCAAGCGCCATCGCTTCAGTTTGTGATGCAGAATCTGGGTCACGACTAATCTTCGGATGAGGAGGAAAATACAAGGATTTGAGGTACGAGAAGTAGGGTTTATTGGTTAGTTCCACCAAAAGCAGAAATGGACTCAATGAGTACCTTCTGTGGCATATCATTTCCATGGGCTTTAAATCTGCATCCTTAACGCCTAATTCTCTCCACTGATTTTTCCAGCAAATGCAGTATGGTTTTTATACTTATCGCTCATGCATCAGGTCTAGTCTCTGGAGCAACTTGAGTAGAAAAGCAGCGCCTTCAACAGGAAAGGAAGAATCACAGAAGAAATTTGTTCCCAAAGAAAACAACGGGGTTACAAGATACTTCCTGGAGTCTGCGCAGAATGCGCGCGCACGCGGAGGAGTCGCGTTACGAGCCCGAGCCCGTGCCTGCGGACGGCGTTACGTCTTCGTGTCACTGAGCACGGGGTTACGTGCTCTTGCCCGCTGTGTGGGGCGCGCGCAGGTCGCTGCAGGGCTCGTGGGCGATGGCAGCCGGATACATTGTTACTCTGAAGTTGTAATGAAGTTCCATTCGAACTTTTTATCACCGACGGTCCTTGTGGATCAGAAACTGCAACAAAACTGGGAAAATGGCTGCTAATAAGGCGAAGAAAGTTACAAAAATGGCTACGAAAGCCTGTCCAGATTGTGACCAACAGGTGGGAAATATCAGACTATAAATATTTGTGCATTTCATATTCATTTCAGGTTTATCAGCAAGGATCGAGTCTTTCTTTGTGCGCTTTTGACAGGGTATATTATTGAGGTTACATTTTTGAAACATTGTTCAGAAACTTTGCCCTGATATTTTTGGTTATTGCATGACCTCGCAGTTGACAAAAATGTTTTTTTTATTTTTGAAATTTCATCTAGGATGATTATTGCATGCTTTTAAGCGTGGGGAATATTGCATGATATCAGATTCCACTCCCTTAACTGCGATCTAGTTACGAATTCTATTTGGGTTTGTAAGACATTAAAAAGATAGTATTTAGACTGTTAATGACTAGAATACAACCCTTACTGAAATGTCTTTCATCTGAAAGTGATTAAACTGTTCTGGCGTCAGCCGAATACCGCACATTTGTAAAATTACATATTACTTCCTCGTTGATTTAGCAGCCGTATTTTAAGTCTCCTATTCGACAAAGAAGTAAATAACTTTTAGTGAGGAAATTAAGCACTTTAAGATATTTTTGAATTTAGAATTTAAGCTTTGTCATGTGCCGTATGCAATGCGGGCAGTTCTAACAAATATGAATGCTGGTGAAGTGATACCGAGTTACCAAAAGCTTCATCACAATCAATACATTCATGGGCTTACGCCTGTACTTTCAAAATACACATTTGTCCTTTTTTTAAGCGTTGAGTTCATGCTGCAAATCACGCAGCCATTTATATTGAAATTCAATTGCCCGTGAATTTCTGCTTTAACTCGGTGCTATTAAAGCAGTTCGATTATGTCGACATTGTACAGTAGTTTAATGTAGGACGGACGCCAATTCTTAAAAAATATTTGCATAAGCTATGTCAGTTCATCGTTGAAACGGAAAATACAAAATACTGCAATCTTGGCAAACTGCCTTGCCTGATGTATAATATTTCAAACAATGGAAATTCTGATTCTTTTAATTATTTTATTCGGCACTATGCAATCCTATAAGTGCCACTTGGATATTAAAAATGAGCCACAATTTATAATGATTTCGGCTGGCCTGCGTGTTTACAATTTAAATGTATATTTTATAGAGTAAAGACTTTACGTATGTGAACTTAATCATATCCTTTGATTAAAATGTTTACCGAGACGTAGGACAGAAAAAACGTCATCCAATTTCAAATGTTTAATTTTTCAGATTCCTGTTGCCTGTAAATCATGCCCTTGTGGATTCATTTTTATAAGTAGAAGACTGCTGAATGCTAAACAGACTGAAAAGTCACCGCCACCTAATTTAGGTAAATAATGATAAAATCTGTCAAGCTGGAGCAAAATAACTATAGTGGGGAGAAATGAAATGAGTAAGCAATACAAATTTATCTTCCATTTTTAGAATACAAATTGGTATCTGTATTGCTGGCAATTTTACTTTTGTGTATAGATCGAAAATCTTTAGCAGTGGTTTTGTGGGGATACAGATTGTCTTTTTTTCCCCTCCTTTAATGACTCTTGAGCTGAATGAACTAATTATTGTATAATTATTAGTTGATGATTTTGCATATTAGACCACATCTGAATTTTTAGTTGTGAATTAAAATGAGTACTTAATGTGAAAGTCATTTTGAATTTCTTTTGTATTGACAAAGTAATATTGTAAATTGATCTCCTGCCGTGTTTCTCACACTGTATTGTTTTGTAATGGTATAACTTAGCATATAATGAAGAATATATTATCAATTAAACATCAAGGTCTAATAAAGCACAAGAATTTTTTTCTCATTGTCCAATTGTTGTCTGATCTATATGCTCCCTCAGCAATACCAATCACATGTAGACGGGTACAGGCCATGTGTACTATTAAGAATGCCCACGTTATGGATACCTGTATGAGCTCCCATAATGTTATTAAATTAATAGTATGATGTACATACGTATGGTCTAGTTTCCTCACTCCACTTAAATTGTTTTGATGGCATTCATTATTACATTAGAAATACGGATACCATATTGAGTGAATTTTTTTTATGTGTATTTTCCAACATGGATAAAATCAACTTATGGACATTAGCAGAAGTGGAGCACATTTCTTTCCTTGGGAAGGCTTGTACATAGTTCTGTTTCTCAATGTTCTCTTTTGCATTTTATTCCTTCCATTGTCAGACAATGGCTAAAATTTAGTTATGAATTAGGGAAAGCTTGCTTTAATTAAACATGGGAAAGATCAAGACTGATGTCTTTAGCTCCCATCACAATCATTGGTCTCCTTTTATTCATAGGCTCAGGTTGAACTGGACCTTCTGAAACCCCAAAAAAGTTACTTGACCACAAGCTGAGTTTTCAGTCAGATATTCTCATTGTTAAGACATCTACTTTTGCTTGTCTTACCACCTTTGCTGTCAAATTGTCAACTATCTATTTCACTTCATAACTGCTGTTTGATTCGGAGTTTCTCTAGCACAAAGTGCTGCTCTAGGACACAGTATCTGCATTCTCTTGTGTCTCCAAGCTTCTAGCATATGGCTATTTCAATCTACCCATTAAACTTTCACATACTGACTCCCTTTGCAAATCCAGTTCCATTTTGTCTTGCCATTGGAATCCATGCCTTTGTCCAGTGAAGATCCACGTGCTGAACATCTTAGATTTTGCTATCCTCATTTTCCTCAAGAATTTCCTTTCCAGCTTCTCTGTTCAACCAAGATTTTAGTCACCAAATGTATTATCTGTTTTGGCTTGGTATCAGTTTCCATCTGATTATCCTGCCTGGCATCACTTTTGAATATTATCTGCATTAAAGGTTTTATGTAAATGACTTGTCAGGGAAGAATTACTCAGTTTCAGTTTGTGTGGTATTTATCAGGCATTTGTCTCCCTTTAAATAATTTTTGTAGTTATTTAGTGAGACAGTGTGGCATAGGCCCTTCTTGTGCTTTGAGCTGTGCAGCCCCAGCAACTCCGGACAAACCCGATTGGCTCTGACCTAATCACGGGACAATTTACAATGACCAGTCAACCTACCCGGTATGTCTTTGGATGGTTTGGGGGGGGGGGTGCGGTGCACCCAAGGAAAACCCACCTATTCCATGGGGAGGACATGCCTACTCCTTAAAGACAGCACCAGAATTGAACTCTGAAACACCTCGAGCTGTAATTGTATTGCACTAACCTCTAGATTACCGTGGATTCCAGTTAATTGGAGCACATCGGGACCGGTACATCTTGGCCCAATTGAGGGGCTGTCCCAATTAGACAAAGTTTAATGGAAATAGTTAAAAAGATATATAAAAAACACTACCATTTAGCTGAGTAACAAATTATGTATTTAAATAAAACCTAGTACAAATTAGAACACTACCAAAACTACTACAGTACGATAAAACTGTGTAATTAGTTCCTTATAGTTATTGGCAGAGGAATTCATTCTGTGCACACTGATATGTTCTTTTGATTGACTGTAACTTGACAAAATCAGTGCAGGCACCTGGTGGAGTTGGTGGACTGCCTTCATACAATCCTTTCAATGATTACATCTTCCAAATCTTCATTTTCATTGTAATATTCAAGATAATTTGTGATACTTTCAAATTCTTTGTAATTCCTAACTTGTTGAAGTAGTGAAATAGTTTCATTTTCACTCTTGGTTGTTTCTGGAATCTCCAAGCCCAAATGCCTGAAACCACAGTGAGCAAAACAGTTCTGAATCATCTTACAGCTTATGTCTCGCTAACTATCGCTGCGTTTTGAGCACAAGTACTGATGCTATTTTAAAAACTGTTCTCTATCAGTGTGGTGTAGTGTCTAATGGCTACACAAGTGCACACATCTGATGTTAGTTAGAAACTGTTGAATAACAGTCTCCTATCCCAATTAAGTAGCATAGTGACCCAAGTGAACAGCAGGAAGCGTGACTATTTTCTTGAATAATTTTTGAGTTGTCTCAAATAAGCAGATGGTACAATAAATCGATTGCCCAATTAACTGGAATCCACTGAAATTGTGAAGTAAGTTTGATTATGTACTGTGAGGATACACTCATTTTTAATGGATCTTTTCCAGTATTACTCATGGTGAAAAGAATGGTGACTTGTATGAAACTTGTTATGTGCATATTATTCTACTGCCAAGGTGGAAGTGTTTCAAATAGTTGCCCTTTTATAAAATACTTGTTTTTTTTTAGAAGTCAGTTTGTTGCATAATCATCAAACTTTGCATGTGATTTCTGATAGGTTTTAGTTCCAGATTAGATGCATTAATCAGCTTTTCCCCTTTTCTGGAAAAAAGTAGCTTTATCTTTATAATGAAGTGTAACATCATGCATGTGTTTATTCACATTCATGAATTTGCGCCTGCATATTCTTCTGTTTCAGTAGCATACTGTTTTTCATTTCCTCGGTATCTTCTTTAATCACGAATGGAAATTGAGGCAGATGGTGTACAAGGTTGACCAACAACACTTTGAAAGTAAATATTCTAATTTTCCTCCTGGCGGCAATGGAGAAGCATTTCCAACTGTAGACCTGGTTTATGGCTGGTACAATATAACACCAAGTAAAAAGTAAACAGGTAGCAGTGGAAAGCTGCTGCACCACGTATTACTTAGTGCAGCAAGAATTTTTATAGTAAATGATTATTAAAGACTAATAAAATAAAACTGGAAGGTGTTTGTCTTGGTAGAAGGCTGTTTGGTGTATTGACACATCTTCCACGCAGCAGTAAATCTAATCCTATGTTTCTCTCATTCAACCATGTGTGTGATTTGTTTTCATAAACTGAGTCTTGCTTTCCACAGTTTCACAAACCTCGGTGCAAAATACATTTTCCTAGTTGCTTTAAATCTCTTACTTAATCGCTTGGAGAAAAAAGTATAATTATCCATTTCCTATTTGACACTGAGCACTTCCTACCAAATAATCCCTTTCGATTCTCTGTTCCAACTGAAGCATTTCTAATTTTTAATACTTTCTCGGTATTTCCTCTCGTCATCTGTATCTTGCTGCACTGGCAGTGTTTCATCTCTTGCCTTCGCATTCTTCCTCAAACTACGTATGTCCACCATGTTGGCATTTGAATTAACAACTTCTGGGTTGCTAAGTCAAACCATGAAGGATATATCAAAGTTCAAAGTAAATTTATTATCAATGTACATATATGCCAACACATACAATCTTACAATCCATTTTATTGTGAGCATTGTCAATAAATCCATTATAGAATAATAACCAAATTAGAATCAGTGAACGACTGCACCTATTCCTATTACAAAATAATGAAAAAAAGCTGATCTAACTTGCTATATGAGTCTTTTTCTCTTTTCATCCGTTTTTTGTTACTGTAAATAGGCCATGTAGGGAGACTGCAAATGAATGCAGAGGGATCTAGCATTTCTAGTGTTTGACTCACAAAAGAAAACAAGCATTTGCATTAAGTGGTTAGGAAGGCAACTGTCATGATGGCCTTGATTGCAAGCAGGTTGGAATTTAAAAGTCGGGAAGTTTTGTGAAAACTGTGCAGGGTGCTTCTAAATTACACCTCGAGTGCGGGCCAGATTTTGGGTCAAGTATTTAAGAAAAGATTTGCTAACCTTATTCCTGGCACATGAGTCGCTTAAAAAAAAGCTGGATTTGTATTCTTCAGAGTTCTGACAGCTGAGGGATCATATTACTGAAACGATTGCACTGGGACAGTAAAAGAAGTCAGACATTAAATGAGGAGATGTAGTTGCAATATAAGGGACAGATATACAACTCCAATGCTCAAAAATCTCTTCTTCACTGCTGCAGTAAAGTCACAACATATGCTGGCGATACTAAAACTGATTCTGATCTGAACCTTTGATGTTCAGAGATTTGTGGAAGCTAGACCTTTGGATGTGTTTAAAGAGAAGTAGTAGATTTGAGGGGTATGAAAAACCAGGACAATTGATGCTTGGGGCAGATCAGCCTAGATCATATTCAATGGTGAGGTAGACCTGAGAGGCCAGGACACTCAGTTCTACTGTTTTCATTTCACCATCGTGCTTGAATAAGCTGGCTAAGATTTTCTTTTACACTATGTGTGGACACTTGCATTTTATGGTGATGGACTGAAAGAATTTCTAATTCCTCATGAGTCTGTAAAATGTTGAAACATGATAAGCAAATCTTCTATTCTACTGCTGAAGTTGCTATAACTCATAGTTGATCTGATCAGAAAATAAATGAGGATTGTTACAAAATTTGATGATTTCCAAACTTCATAATTAGAATCAACATTATGTGAATTGATGTGATTTGATTTGTCAGTCTTGGATTGGAGGGCTTGCCCTGTATGGAGCGGTTGGATAGTTTGGATATGTTTTTCCTGGAGAGAGGAGGTTGAGGGATGATGTGACACTGGAACATAAAATTATACAAAGTATGGATATGGAAGGTAACCAGAACATGGTAGCGGTGTCTAAAACTGTAGGTTTGGGGTGAGAGGGAGGACATTTTGAAGGGATCTGAGAAGTAAATCTTTTGCTTGCATAAAGAGTTGATATCTGGTATGAGCTCTCAAGAGGAGGTGGCAAAGACCTCTGGACAGGCTCTTGTATAAGCAAGGCATACTGGCAAGTGGGATTGATAGAGATAGGCATGATGGTCCACATAGATTAGATGGGCCGAAGGGCCTGGTGCGATGCTGTCCAATTCTGTAAACCTGTGATGTCTTTGTTTCAGTAGCACAACAATTAGTGATTTGTTCCATATTGAAATTCAGCAGGTTCATTGATATAGAATTTGGATGGTAGTACAGTATTATCAAATAAGATGCCAATGTTTACCAGCTAATTTGTAGTTTCCACCAGGCAATGAAAATTATTCACTGTTCCATTTGTTGCATGCACAGGCTATTCATTCTACACGATATTGAATATTTGGATTATTCAGGATGACAAGAAACCATAACTTCAAACTGAACTTGATTAGTCATGGTCAGTGAGCCAAAACAATATTTTGTAATTTCCTCTGGTCTAAGTTGTTGACTGCTGACAGTCTGGCTCTCAAGTCTTTACTGGTTTTCTATTTTCACTATCCTCTCTAACATCCTTTCACATGACAGTGCAAATGTGCTTATTCCTCGTGGAAATATTTTATTAAAAGTTGACGTGCATTAAGATCCTCGTGTTCTTGTGTGTCTTTTGCCTCTTTGGAGATTTTTTGTGAGCCTGCAAGATGTAGCACATGATTCATAACTTAGTTCTCTTGAAGTGAAATGAGGTTAGAGGACATTGTATATTTGGACAAGTTTTGTAATTATTATTAATTGTATTTGAATGATAGTGTTTCCTTTCAGTTTTTGCATGCACATGTGTAATGGAAGGTTGCATGTAATTAGAAGCTCCTAGCAGTGTTAGTGTTCAGCACTTCCATACGAAAATCTGATCTTGATGAACGTGCCCAAGGAACTCAGCAATTCAGGCAGCATCTATGGAAGGGAATAACCTTCATTTATTAACCTTTATCACATCATTTATGTGAATAAACTGTTTTTCCACCCCTATGGAGGGGAATAGACTGTTTATTCTCTTCCAAAGATTCTGCATGACCTGCTGAGCTCCTCCATAATTTTGTGTGTGTTACTGAAGATTTCTAGCATCTGCAGAATCTCTTCTAACTTGGCGGGTTTGTAAAGGTTGTGCCACCAAGAATTTGTCTGTGATTATATTTAGCAAAGGTAGCAGGAATTGAGCATTGAAGTTTTCAATTATATAGACAAAAGTTTTAAAATCATTTTAATGAAAAACCTCCACTGAAAGTAGTCATTCAACAAGAGATGGTACTTATTGTTTTAAATTTGACAAAGGTAAAGATTCCAAAAAAAACACAACAGAGTTTAAATAATCATTCCTCCTGTCTTCACAAATTTTCTGCTTTGTTATTACAAGATGATAGTGAGTGAACTTCCTATTCCAAATCAACACCAGTTTAGTTGCATTTCCAAAGTATGGGCATGGGTTCCAGATTGACATTTAACAGGACACTTTGGTTTTGGAAAAGACTTTGGGCTATTATTGATGATGGACTGCTTCCTTTTGTGTACCACTTCAGTGGAATGTGATCATAGACTTGATCTATATGCTTGATAAGAATAACAAACTCTTATTTTGTGGATAGACAACAAGTCAGCAGCTAAGAGAAGGAGAACAGAGAGAGCACGTCGAGAGAAAGCCAATTCTCCTCTAACCAAAGATTTGGAAAACAGGAAGCGCTCTAGATCAGAGAGTCATTCGGAGCAGATTCGACGGCGGCGAGGGCGTCCAAAAACTGGCCCAAGCAAAAAGCACGATGACGATAAAGGTAAAACACTGGAGTGAATTGAAGTTTCACGCTTTTTAAAAATTCATTGCTGATTGCGGTTAGCGAGGGAAATGGGTTCAGCTGGGCTCTTCCTACCCTCATGCAGAAAACCAGCTCTAACAGAGGAACTGTAATAGTCTTTGAACTGTCATTCAGTATATTTTTACCATTAGTGCATCTGCCTTTTGTGAATAGCACTTTTTTTTTGCTTTTGTTTAACCATTCTCCTTTCTTGAAGTGGCTCGTTTCATCTGCAACATGTACACAGGAACTGAGTGCTAGTGATGAGAAGGCAAAAGGTACTGGAACAAATGTTCTGCCTTCACATATCCACAAACTTGTATTTTGCTGCAAAATAAAACTAGACTAGAGTGATAATCTTGGTTGATAATTATTTTTGTTTCCATCTTGAGACATATCTTTTATTAATCAGCTAATTATCAGCTACTTAGAGATTACATTTTCCTTATTCTTGAATGTTGATTCAATCAGTGAAGTGGTTAACAAGTGGGCAACAGAAAGGTTACATTTTATAAAAATAACCATTGCCCTGCTGGCCTATGTGTAACACAGCGCTCTTGTGTTTTCAGATTTAAAATGTTGAATTTCTTTAGGAGTTTGGGATTTCAGCCCGTCAGTAAAAAGGACAAGAATGCGTATAGAATAGAAAGGATCTAGTTCTCATATTGCCATGTGTTAGCCATTCTTCTAAAGATTTCAGAGTATATTCAATAGCTTTGTAGCTAAAATGTAAGGAAAACCTCATTAAACAAAACCAGAATTCCACTGGTATGAATAGTTTAGTAAACACTAGGATTGTGCAATGTTGCACACAAAGTATTGTTTTTCTTTGAACAATGCCACGAAAATGTACAATTCTAACCACATGCAAATCATGTTTTTTTTAAAGCATCCACGTATTAAAACCAGGGAAATTTTTTCAAATGGGTACTTATTTTGCAATTTCCCACAATTTTTGAATTCTTCATCGACAACCTTTGGTCCCACGGTGGTTATGAAAGGAAATGCAATGAGCACTGGATGTCTGGTTCTTCATGTGATTCTGAATAATTTCTTTGGGAGACTGTGGGGTTAAATGATAAAGTTGATACGTAAGCTTTTGACCTTGGGGAGACGGCACTGGTTCATTATTGCTCTCTCCTTTTTCCTTTACAGAAAGGCAAGAAAAGGAAGTTGATGTGTATGCCACTCTTTCAGATGAAAGAGCTTTTGTATTTTCAGTGGCGTTGGCAGAAATAAACAGAAAAATAATCAATCAGAAATTAATTCTTTGACAAAGCACGCAAAAGTGAGATATAACCGCAACTCAGGACTCACTCTTGCTCAGTTTATTTCACCAATATGGACCTTGCATTTTCTAGCAATATTGGAGAAGCCCGGACAGTGCTGTCAAGTTAACTCCTGTTAGCTTGCTTAATTGTCAGATGACTGCATCTAACAGCAGAACTTTCAGAGGCCGTGGACGTGGACATGCAGTAGTTTGAACTTGTACACCAAAGAAGAAGGCAATTCTTTAAATTCCAGTTTCACTTTGTACAAAAATAATGCTACATTGAATTTAGAAGAGTAACGTGGTTTGATGCATTGACCAAGAAACGGGTGAACTATAGGAAATATTATCTTCCTCAATCAGATTCAGCAGGTGTTAGGTTAAACCAAGAAAGGAAACATAAGTTGTTCCTGTAGTATATTTGGAAGATTCCAGAACTGATTAATTCTTGTTTCAGATGCACGTTTCTATCTGTATTTTATCTTATTTATGACATTGAGTGCATGGATGCTTGGATGTATTCTCTGTTCTAATTGGTGTAATTAGTCTAAACACTGCAAAGAATCATAAAATACTATAATAAAGTCTTAACTTTCATACATCTTCTGATCCTTTTCAATTTTAAATGTTAACTTTCTGAATTTTAACTTTTGTGGTTTGACACTAGCATAAATTAATCCCAGGAATGTATTGCGTACAATTTTTGGAGTTATTTTGATATTTTTCTCTGTAATAAATGCATTTATATATAATAATGTGTGGTATAAATAGACTTTTGACTTGCTGAATTAAGAACTTGATTGTCAAATTACTACTTGATGTTTAATTTTTGCATATCCTTTTATTTCACATCATAGATATGAGGATATTGCTAGTGGGGGAAGTAGACATGTAGTGGGATTCTGAGAGCATAAAACAGGGCCCAACCAAATGGTTTTCAAGAGATGATACAATTATAACAGGGCTCCCTGTGCTGGAGTCCACCGACCTCTCGGTTAATGGTAGGCGTCCTTTGCATGGAAAAGGTTGGGAATTCCTTAATTATAGGATCATTATAAAACAGAAAGAGGTTATTCAAATCGTACATCTGCAGAGAAGTCCATCAGTTTCATTACCCTGCTCTTGATGACTTGCAAATTATCCTCTTCAAATCAATATTAAAAGCCCTGATTGACCTGCTTTCATCTCCCACTGTAGACACAAGTGTATTGTCACAATAAGTTTGTCTTCACAAAAAACCTTATTGCTCAAATTTGTCCTGTAACCTTTCTTCCTTCTGCCCACCCCATGCCCTGACTTGTCTTTTGTCTGTCGCTTCATATCTGCATTCCCCGAAATATCTGATGGGAGCAGCTTCTCTTTATTTGAACCTGTCGCGATTTTGTACAACATCCAATCTGTTGGAAGAACTCAGCAGGTGGAGCAGCATTGTCAGGAGGAAAGAAATAATTGACATTTTCTGCTGAACCCTCTTGCATCAGAACTGAGAGTGGAGACGTGAAGGTGGCCAGCATCGAGGGGAGATGGGGAGTGACAAGAAAGGACTCAGAGGTGTTTGGTGGACTGAGGAGAGGTGTAAGATGACGGGAAGATATTGGCAGATAGGGCAGGTGAGTGCAAGTGGAGGTGGAAGACTGTGGCAGGTGAATGGTAGGTGGAGGCAGATGAATAAAGTGGAAGAAGAAAGCAACAGATGGAGCAAGGTGGGAGGAGGAACTGTGAAGATGGAGACAGCTGCTCGTGGGAGACTTCCAGAAGTTTGGGGTACGGAACTGTGAAGTTGGTAGACAGAGGAGTGGGAGGGGGACAAAGATAGGAGGACTGTTGGATCAAAAGGAGATACATGGGTGGGGGTGGTAGAGAGGAAAAATGATGGGTTGTTAACTAAAATTGGGAAATACAATAGTCATATTGAGTTGTAGGTTAGCCAGGCAGTATTTAAGATGATGCTCCTCCACCCTGCGTTGAGCTTCATCCCGGCAGGAGAAGCATGGAGCAGTGTGGGATTTGGAAGGGGAATTGAAATGGTTGGCAGCTGGAAGCATGGCATGTCCACCGTGGACTGAACGTTGGTGTTCTGTAAAATGGTCACAGAGTTTGTGCTTGATCTTGTACACCTAGAAAATTTAATTCCAGGGAGAACACTTCTAACTTTCTGGGTGTAAATGCCTTATCCTAGCAACTAAAATTTTCTCCAATCCATCTGGACTTTGGCCTGATTTCTAAAGCTAGCAGAGCCTTATTGTTGCCTAAGGTTCAATATTTATTAACTTGTTTTTGTCCGACTGTTTATAAAGCCCTGGATCCCACACACATTAGTAACTGCACACCCAACATGTTATAAATATGCATTGTATAATTAGAATTTAGAATTTTATTTCTTACTTCCATCCCACAATATCAAGGAGTAAAAATCTTCATGTTGCATCTCCATCGCTGTGTACAAGCAATAAGGAAGGGAAATGTGGGAGGATATTGCCCAAACACAAAGCACATGTATACAGTCTGATACAATGTACAGTCAGCTATGCAATCAGGTAAATGTGTATTAATAAATTGGATGGCCTGGTGAGGGAAGCTGTCCCGGAGACTGTTGGTCCTGGCCTTAATGCGGTACTCTTTGCCAGACAGAAGCAGTTTGTGGTAGGGGTGGCTGGAGTCCCTGATGATCCTCCAGGTCCTTTTATGTACCTGCTGCTATAAATGTCCTGAATGGAGGGAAGTTCACATCCACAGAATTCCTGGGCTGTCTGCACCACACTCTGCAGCGCCCTGCAACGGAGGGTAGTACAGTTCCCGTACCAGGTGATGACACAGCCAGTCAGGATACTTAGGTTGTGTAGGTATTGCTTTTATCTGGCCTTTGTTTTATATTCTTGCATAGTTGAAAGTGTATTGATTTTTTTTCTGCATTAACTCTAAAATTAGCTTATTGTGACGGAGTTAGAGTGGGGAACCGAGCTCAAGTTATTTTGTCAAGGAGAAGCAGAGGCTATGTTGAGGTTTCCATCAAGTTTCTCTTTCTTTAATTAGTGCCTTGCTAGTGTAGTGAGAATGCATCCCAGGCCAGTGATGAGCTCCATACATAAGGTGTGGGAGATCAGGGCGACCTTTGATTGCTATATCTGGGAGAGGTGCTTCTGCGTGCAGCTCCCTGCAGACCGTGTTAGGCCACTGAGCTTGGATGACCTTCGGCTCCTCTGAGAGGGTGAGGAGGTGATGGGTGCTACCTGGAGGGTGTCACTTGCAAGTTGCAGGAGCCAGGTAACAGGGAGATTGTTAGGAAAAGGAAATGGGAATAATCAGTGCAGAGAACCCCTGTGGTCGTTAACCTCAATAGCAAGGATACCACTTTCGATACTGTTGGGGAGTAAGACCTATCAGGTTCTTGGTGCAGGGACCAGGTCTATGGTGCTGAGTCTGGTTCTGTGGCTCAGACGAGAAGGAGGGAAAAGAGGAGAGCGGAGATGATAGGGAATATAACAGGAGAATGGACAGGAGATTCTGTGGATGTGAGAGAGACTCCTGGCCAGGTGCCAGTGTCAGGGATGTCACAGATCAGGACAACAGCATTCTTAAGGAAGAAGGTGAGCAGCCAGAATTTGTGGTACACACTGGTACCAATGACTTGGGTAGGAAAAGAGTGAAGGTCCTGAAGAGAGAATATGGAGAGCTAGGTGGGAAGTTGAAAAGTGAGACTTTAAGGGTGGTAATCTCTGGCTGTGCCAGTAAGTGTAAGGGCAAAATGATTTGCAGTTGACTGTATGGCTGAAGTATTGGTGCAGGGGACAGGGATGGGAAGGAATTAATCTAGTTTGCTAGGCAGATGGAAACCAGAGTGATAGGGCAGATTATGGGGCAATTTATGCAATGCATAAAGAGACTGTGAGGAAGGGTAGATAGTGGATAGAACATAACAGTAGTCACGTTGGATGGGTTGAAATGTGTTTGATTTGCTGGAAGGATTATCACAGAAAGGGTAATGAATGTAGAGCATAGGTCACTATGGAACTGTGACATTGCGGGCATTACAGAGACTTGACTAACAAAAGGCTGGAATGGCTACTGAATGTTCTGGGGTTTAGATATTTCAAAAAGGACAAGGGACAGAGGTAAATTGATGGAGTAACATTGCTAATCTGGGTTAGTTCTCGGCTGTAGAAAGGGAGAGCGTTATGGAGGGAGCGTCTACTAAGTCCGAGTGGGTGGATGTCAGAAATGGGAAGGGAGCACTCACATTATTGGAGTATTCTGTAGTGTTCCCCTCTCCACCCCACCCCCCTCCCCCCCAAAATAGCAACTGAGATGCTTGGAGCAGATTTCGAAAAAGTGCAAAAATAACAAGGCTGTTGTCATTGGTTATATCAACATCCCTAGATTGATTGGCTCTCCCTAGTGCAAAAGGTTTTAGATAGAATTTGTTACATGTGTCCAGGAAGGATTCCAGACCCAGTACGTAGACAGGCTGTCCAGAGGAGAGGTCCTATTGGATCTGGTGTTCAGTAATCAACCTGGTCAGGTGACAAATCTCTCAATGGGTGGGCATTTCTCAGACAGTGACTATAACTCCTCGACCTTTATCATAGCCTTGGACAGGGATAACAGGGATAAAAGCAGAGAGCATGGGAAAGTATTTAGTTGGGAGTGAATTTGATTTATTAGGCAGGAACTTGGGAGTGTAAGTTGGGAAACGATGTACTTGGGAGTGCACAACAGAAATGTGGTTTCTGGATAGGTTTGTCTCGTTGAAGCAGGGAAAGAGCTTAAGGAACCATGGTTGATAAGCAATGTGCAACATCTACACACACACACACACACACACACACACACACACACACACACACACACACACACACACACACACACACACACACACACACACACACACACACACACACACACACACACACACACACACACACACACTCACTCACTCTCACACTCACTCTCACACTCACTCTCACACTCACTCTCTCACTCACTCACTCACTCACTCACTCACTCACTCACTCACTCACTCACTCACTCACTCACTCACTCACTCACTCACTCACTCACTCACTCACTCACTCACTCACTCACTCACTCCAGGCCACATCTATGGAAATGAATAAACAGTCAGTGTCTTGGGCTGAGACCCTTCATCAGAATTGGAAAGGAAGGGGGAAGAAGCCAGAATAAGAAGGTGGGCAAAAGGGGAAGGAGTACAAGCTAGAAGGTGATAGATGAAGCCAGGGGGAGGAGGATGAAGTAAGAAGCTGGGAGGTGAGAGGTGAAAAGTTAAAGGGCTGGAGAAGAAATAATATAAGAGCGGAGCGTGGACCATGTGAGAAAGGGAAAGAGAAGGGACACCAGGGGAAGTGATAGGCAAGTGAGAAGAAGTAAGGGGCCAAATGAAGAATTGAAGAGAGGAGGGGTGAAAAAATTACTGGAAGATGGAGAAATCGATGTTCATGCCTTTAAGTTGGAGGCTACCATGATGGAATGTGAGGTGTTGCTCCTCCAATGTGAGATCTGCCTCATCAAAGGAGGCCATGGGCAGATGTGAGACAGGAATATGGATGGGAATTAAAATGTTTGGCCACCGGGTAATTCTGATTTTTGCAGATGGAGTGGAGGTATCTGACAAAGCAGTCTCCCAATTTATGTCAGGTCTCACCAATGTAGACGACTCCAACAGATTCATAGTAGAAGTATTGTTTCACCTGGAATGATTGGTTGTACCCTGGATGAAGGTGAAGGAGGAGGTGAATGGGCAGATGTAGCACTTCTGCTGCTTGTGGAGATGTGTGCCAGGAGGGATGAATAGACAGGGGAAAATAAAAGCGAGAGATCCTTGCAGAAAGCAGAGAGTTGGAGGAGGTAAAGATGTAGGGTCCCACTGAAGATGGCCGATGTTGTGGAGAATGATATGTGGCATGTGGAGGCTCATGGTGAGGACAGTCAAGATATCCATGGGAATTGGTAGATTACAAATTAGAACATCTAGTCAAGACAAAGAAAGAAGCATACTTAAGACTCAAGTATTAGATATGGCTCTATTTAATTACAAAGTAGCCTAGAAGGAACTTGAGAAGGCCTTGGCACATAGGATTTAAAGAAAACCACAAGGCCTTCTACATGTAAATAAAAGACAGGAGGATGACTAAAGTGAGAGTAGGACCAATCAGTGATTGAAAAAGAAACATCTGCCTCGAGTCAGAGGAGGTAAAGGAGAGGAAACATGACGAATGTGAGGACAGCATAAAACATACTAAGAAAGAGGATGTGCTGAAAATTATGAAAAAAATTAGAATAGCTGTCTTTGGGACCAGATGGGAGATGCCTTAGAAAATTAAAGAAGAGGTTGTTTCATATTTGGTGGTGATCTTTGTATTTGTATTAGCCCCAGGAGTAGTACCAGAAGATCGGAAGGTGGCAAATGTTATTCTTTTGTTCAAAAAGGTAATAGGCATACCCTTGGGAATTAAAGATCCAGTTGGGCAAACTATTGGAGAGGATTCTTAGAGACAGGATTTATCGACTTTTGGAGAAGCAAAGTCTGATTAGGGATATTCAGCAAGGCTTTGTGAGGGGCAAGTCATGCTTCACAAGCCTGATTGAATTGTTTGAGGAAGTGACTGAACAAATTGATGCAGGAAAAGCTCTTGATGGGGTGTACATGGATTTTAGTGAGGCACTTGACAATGTTTCCCCTGGTAGGGTCATTCAGAAATTCAGGAGCTGTGGAATCCAGGGAAACTTGACTGTGAGAATTGAAATTGCCTTGCTCATTGAAGCCAGAAGAGGGTAGCAGAGGGTGATGGTATTCTGCCTGGAGGTCAGTGACCAGTGATGTTCTGCAGGGATCCAATCTGTTCTGTGCTCTTTGTGATTTTTAAAAATGACTTGGATGAGGGAGTGGAAGGGTGGGTTAATAAGTTTGCAGATGACACAAAGATTGGTGACGTTGTGGATTGTGTTGAAGGTTATCATAGGTTACGCCAGGGCATTGATAGGATGCAGAACTGGGCTGAGAAGGGGCAGATGGAAAGTATGAAGAGATACGCTTTAGAAGGTTGTACTTGAAGGAAGAGTACCAGAGCTAATGGCAGAATTCTTAACAGTGTGGAGAGACAGAGTGATCTTGGAGTTCATATACATCGATCCCTCACAGTTGACATGCATGTTGTAGGATAGTTAAGAAGGCATTTACTGTGTTGGTTTCTTTAGTTGGGAGATTAAATTCAAGAGCCACAATGTAATGTTGTAGCTCAATAAAACTCTCCTTAGACCACCCTTGGAATATCAGATTTAACGTTCGCAGCAAATGTCATGAAATTTGTTGTTTTGCGGCAGCAGTACATTCCAATACACAGTTACAAAAACTATAAATTACAATAAGTAGGCGTACATAATAAATTAAATTAGTCATGCAAAAATAGCGGGGGAAGTACTGAGCTAGTGTTCATGGGTTTTTTGTCCATTCAGAAATCTGATAGTGGAGGGGAAGAAGCTGTTCCTGAAATGTTGAGTGAGTGTTTTCAGGCTCCTGTATCACCACCTTGATGGTAGCAATGAGACGAGGGTATGTCCTGGGGTTCCTTAATGAAGGATGCTGCCTTTGTGAGGCATCACCTTTTGGAGGTGTCCTGGATGCTGGGGAGGCCACTGCCCATGATGTAGCTGACTGAGTTTACAACTTTCTGGAACTTTTCCCAATTCTGTGCAGTGCACCGCGCCCCCCCCCCCCCATTACCAGTTGGTGGTGTAGCCAGTTAGAATGCTTTCCACAGTATGTCTGTAGAAATTTAAGAGAATCTTTGGTGACATGCCAATTCTCCTCAAAGTCCTAATGAAATTCAGCCGCCTTCATGCCTTGTTTGTAATTCCATCAATATGTTCAGCTCAGGGTCAATCCTCAGACACGCTGACACCTCGGAACTTGAAACTGCTCACTCTATCCATGTGATTACGCGATGAGGATTTCACCTTCCTAAAGTCTGCAATCAATTCCTTGGTCTTACTGATGTTGAGTGCAAGGTTGATGCTGCATCCCTGCTCAACCAGCTGATCTATCTCATTCCTGTACACCATCAGCAGCTGAAATTCTGCCAGCAACGGTTGTGTCGTTGGTGAATGTGTAGATGGCGTTTTAGCTGTGCCTAGCTACACGGTCATCGGTATAGAGAGAGTAGAGCAGTGGACTAAGTACACATCTTTGATTATCAGTGAGATGGAGATCTTATTTCCATTCTGCACAGACTGTGGTCTCCCGGTGAGGAAGTCAAGGATCCAATTGTAGAGGGAGGTACAGAGACCCAGGTTTTGGAGTTTGTTGATTAGAACTGCGGGTAAGATTGTGTTTAACACTGAGCTGTAGTCAATAAGTTTTACTGTTGCCCAGCTGATCCCAGGCTGAGTGCAGAGCCAGTGAGAATGCTTACACTGTAGACCTATTGTGGCGATAGGCAAATTGCAGGGTGTACAGGTTCTTGCTTAAGCAGTCGTTGATTGTAGCCATGGCCAACTTCTCAAAGCACCTCATCACTATAGATACGAGTGCCACTGGCCGGTAGTCATTGAGGCAGCTCTCCCTGCCCTTCTTGGGCACTGATATGATGGTTGCCCTTTTGGAGCAAGCTCTGGCTGCAGCAATGAGAGTTTGTCCTTGAATAGTCCCATTAATTGGTTGGAACAGCTTCTCAGAGTCCTACCAGGTGCACCATTAGAGCCTGATGCCTTTCATGGGTTCACCCTCTTAAAAAATTTTCTGACATAGGCCTCTGAGACAGAGATCACCGGATGCTCTAGGGATTCACATAGATGTGATTTTATTCTCGTGCATATAAGATGTTGAGCTCATCTGGGAGTGAAGCATCACAATCATTGTGATGATCATAATCTAATCATATTAAGTTTTGCTTTGTAGGAAGTAAGGGCCTGCAACCTCTGCCAAAGCTAATGTCCATCTGGTTCCATCTCTAACCTCAATCAGAATTGTTTTTTTTGCTCTTTTGATAGCCTTCTGTAGATCATGCCCAGACTTGATATATAGTTCTGCTTCACTGGTCTTGAATGCCACAGATCTTGCCCTCAGCAGACAATGCAAATCGTGGTTCATTCACGAGTTTTGATTTAGGTATGTCCGGTAAGTTCTCAAGTCCAATCACACTCATCCACACAGGTTTTGATGAAGTTGGTGGCAATGGTGGCAACTGTGGCATATTCATTCAGACTCGAAATTGATTCTCCGAATATTGTCCAGTCCTGTAAGCACTCCTCCACCTCTCTTGTCCATGCCTTCTTGGTCCTCTGGTGCTGCAGAGGGTATCTGTTCAGTTTTGGTTGCCTCATTATAGGAAGAATTTGGGAGCTTCAGAGAAGGTGTGGAGGAGATTTACCAGGTTGCTGCTTGGATTGGAGAGCATCACTAATGAGGATGCAATGAATGAGCCTTTGTCTTTGGTTGAAGGAGGATGAGAGATGACTTGATAGAGTTGTGGAAGATGATAAGAGGCATAGGGATAGAGTGGACATTTTCTCAGTGCAGAAATGGCTAATATGAAGAGGCACAATTTTGTGGTGATTGGAGGAACATACATTATAGGGGGAGTGTCGGTGGTAGTTTTTTCGCACAGAGAATGGTAGGTGCTGTGTGGAGTGGTGGTAGAGGCAGAAACATTAAGGAGACTTTTGAGAGGCTTATAGATAGACACATGGAATAAAGGAAAATGAAGGGCAACTCTAAGGGAAAGGTTAGATTGATCTTTGAGTGTATTGTAGGCTGAAGGGTCTACTCTGTACTTTCTATGTTCTACTTTTCGAAGATAAGTTTTCTGTTTTCTGACTTACAAGTGTAAATTTAAAGATTGGTGAGCGTTTGAATTTATTTTAATATATTTATGAACTGTGCACTTCCTTCCCAGTTCTTCCTTGTCTCTGAGAAGGCAGTGATGTGTTGCTGTCATTGATCTTGGGAGATCGGAATGGAATTGAGCAAACATTCGTATTTCTTACCTTTTAATGATGGAGATGAAGGTCGTTCGTGAAGCAGCTGAAGGCATTTGAGCCTAGGGCATCACTCTGAGGAACTGCTGCATTGATATCCAGGAGCTAAGACATCAAGGCAGTTGTCAAACTATTTCAATCACTCTCTATACTAAGAATGAATTTAACCAGTGGGGACTTTTCCAATTGATTCCTATTAGCAGCCAGAGTTACGTGCTGTTGACCTAGAGGCACAAGTTTGAAAAACACTGTGATAGATATAGAATTAAATACGTTTGGAGTTTAATATTTAGTCCTGGTTACAATAACTACAAAACTTAGATTTCTTTCAATTGGAAAACATCAGGCTCATTAATATCCTGTTGAGAAAGAAATGTGTTCATGATCAGTGTGACTGAATGTGATTCAAGGCCCATCAATGTGGTTTGCGTTTAATCACGCCTGACCTTAACAGGACTTTAGGAATGGACAATAAATGTGGCAATTACCAGTGACATTTACACTCCATGATCAAATACAAATAAACTAAAAGTTAGTTTGTACTTATTGTATAGGAGACATTCTCTAGACAGTTTACCACATTGTTGTGTAGATTATCCATCTGATTCACTTATATAATCTTTATGGTCTTGTCCATGTGAGACTCCAGCCACACAGCAATGTAATTAACTCTTAATATTTACCCTGTGTATATAACATCAAGCTCTAATGTTGTTGCAGTGATATTGGAACAGTTGGTTTAATGAAGAGCTGTTTCTACAGTACAAGCTTCAGCTCCATAACTTGACAATGAGATGATTTAATCTCTTTCTCTGTATCCATATTAAGTTGCGAAACAGGCTGAAGAGAATGATGGCTTACTCCTGTTTCAGTTGAGTTGCTTTAAGTTCAGTGATCTCAGCAATTTCATAACTTAATAAGGGAAAGAATTGGCTGCAGACTGGCCTCTGATGGTGTGAACTTTGGGAAGTGGCAACAAAGGATCATTTTTTTCAGCATTTCTGACTGAAGGTGAATGCAGCTAATTCATCTAAATCTTCGCATTCCTGTGCCAACCTCCAGAATTGGTGAGGAGGGAATTCTGTTGCAGCTTTTCTTAACTGATGTGGTGGGGATTAGGGACAGCAAACTGCAAGTCTAGGGTCTGAATTGTTGGCTTTGGAAATCTTTTCCTTGCCACTTTGGCTGCTTAGAGCACATGTTTAAACCATTCTTTGTATGTATTTTTTATGAACTTTCTTCTGATGTTTGTGCCCAGTTTACTAATCTGCAGGCTGGAGCTGCTTACAGTTACAGTATATATCATGTATGCCAATTTGCAAAAAGTAAACAGCTGTTAGATCCTTTAAATCAGACAACTGGAAAAGAAAACTTGTTCCTCTGGTCTAGGGGCTTGTGACGGAGAAAAATTTAGAAGTAACTGAACAAGTTACATTGCGTTATTGGGTTGGATCTTGTCTGTCTTTGGTCAGAATTTTTGTGGAGAACTACCGACATCCTTGTCTATGCATTGAAGACTGGAGATGTCATAGGCATCAAATGCCAGAACATCAGCCACTCCAATGGGCTCACCAATAAGCCTGGTAACAGAGCATCTTAACTTAGCATTGGGGCAGGGTGCATTCTGCATCTTGCCCCTTTAGTCTTGTGCCAGCAGATAAATGAATCAGAGCTCACAGATTTGAATAATCACTGGTCTAGAGTTAAGTGGTAAATCCACATATGTATTCCATTTTATTATGATTTTAAATGATCTCTTAAAACACTGTAGGCTGCTTTTAACATTTTTGTTATTTTAAAAAGAAGGTTAGAATAATTTAAAAACAGTTCAAATGCCAATGACATAGATGATTTGTCAAAAGACCATGAGGGCATTCTGATGGCAGAACTTATAGAATATGCCACTGAGGCTATTTTGTGGGTCAGGCATGTGGTATAGAGAGTGCACTCAGTATTTATTATTGGTTGGTGCTGGTGGGCATTAAAAGCAACAAATTAAGCCAATGGGCATTGTGATAACATGTTGGGAGTGTTCACAATTACTTAGATCTGAAGAGAACACCCAAAAATCATGAGCAGAACATGGAATTAGTTGCAAATAAAAGCAGAAAATGCTGGAAATGCTCAGCAAATCAGGCAGCAGTTATGGAGAAACAATGCAGCTGCAGATTGACTTGCATTTTTGGAGTATTTTCTGTTTTATTTCAGATTGCTGACAGTCGTATTTTTATTTATCTAAAGATAACTTGGACTGTGAATTCAGTAGGCCAAGCTGTAATCATGATTTTAGCATTATGATTTAGCAGAAGAAAGAAGTTTTGGTCGAGCATTTACTTAATCCAGAAAATGAGCTCTGGTAACTTAGTTTCCTGTGGAAGGAGCAATTTCCTTTGATTTTTTTTTCAAAGATGGTTTTCGTGGTTTTTCCAGCATTTTGCGGTGGCTGTAAGCAGTTTACAAACACCATCTCTCTGAGGGTATAGTTATGCTTAACCCCATAGTTTCTTAAGCTTGTTAATTTATAACAAAATTCCTACTTTATTAAGAAAGCTATGTTGTTGAAGATTGTTTTGAAATGTATTTGAACAATTTTATGACAACAATACGTTAATTTTGGCACAATGTATTGCAATGAATACAAATTAATCAGAGAATACAAATTAAGCTCATTTACTGTTGCCTGCTATTATATAATAGTTTACTTTGTGTTCTCAATATAGCTGATTTCAGGTAAATGCCTGCATTATACAAAAAAGAGGCAACACATTGTAACAAGTTGCACAAGAACAGAATTATCCAAATGGCAGTCTAATTGTATTACACTTCAAAACCTTTTAAATAGGATTTAAACTGTTTTAAAATCCATCAAAAATAATAGCATTAATGGTTTAATAAGATCTGTATAACAAATCTATTTGGGAAACCTTTAATACATTGTTCAAACATGATTCTAGGAATCTTAGCAATTTCCTGGTTTAACGTCGATTCAGCTGAAATCATTCTTAACAATTTCAAGTCAGTTCTGGGGCCCAGTGCTATCAGAATTTCTGAATTTATTTGTTTATTTTATTTTGAGGTACAATGTGGGATAGGCCAACACTGCACTGCCCAACGACCCCTGACAACCTCGATCCTGACCTAATCATGGTACAATTTACAATGACCAATTAACCTACCCAGGACGTCTTTGGTCAGTGGGATCCGGAGAAAACCTACATATTCCATGGGAAGAATGTACAGACTCCTCACAGAGGATGCTGGGGTTGAACTCTGGACTCCGCCATCCCAAGCTGCAATAACATTGCGCTAACCACTGTGCTACTGTGCTGTTTACAAGTTAACAATGGTGCATGCAAAGACAGCATTTTATGTCCTTAATAGTCCACTGAACTGATGGCAGTTCTGAATCACAAGTGTGAATAGGTCTGGGAACACATACAGGTCAACCCAAGTGTGAATATGATATTTCCTTTCCCAAGGGAGATTAGTGCAATGGATGGGTTTTTAATGGCAATCTAGTCGTTTCATGTTCACTTAAATCACAGCTCACTTACAAAATAAACTGTTAGCAACTATAAACCACATTCCTAGTTTGTGATCTTTGGTATTGTATCCCTATACATGAGCTAAATTCCTTTTAATTTTGTTTTCTTTTGTACTTACCTATTGTCACAAACTAAAGGACTTCTCCCAACACACAAATTACCTTGAGATATCTGGAAGACTATATCCAACTACTGCATCATTTGCAAGATCAAATATTTTTATAATTTGAGAAGAGAATGTTGGATAAAATAATTATTTTAAAACAGGTAACATTACCTCTATTGGATAAACAACTCTACAATTGGTTAGAACAGAAAGTAATTTAGTTACGATTTGTGCCATTACCAGTTTCACATTGCAACGTTATGACTTGGTTAATGATTACGCTTCATTTACCAAGTGGAAATCATCTCAAACTAGAAGGAGTTTTACGAAGAATGAAAACAAAAAACAATCATGAGTATTGTGTGAGCTTGGTTTGTATCTCTAGGGAAAGGGAGTTTTGCATTAAAATTGCAGGGCTCGTTATGGGGGCCGAATTCTTGAAAACAGATTAACAACGTCTCCTCCAGCAATTTATACTGTTGCTGGTGCTGCTATAAACTTTTAGCCCTAGCCAACAAAGAACTTCAGTGTCCATATGTGGCTGGTCTCCTCTATCTAAATATAAATATATTGGCTTGCAGCGGAGAAGAAAATTAAATTTGCACCATTTTTTCCGGGGGTGGGGTAAGTAAACATTTGAAAGACAAATGTAAAGTTCTGGAATTCTGTTAATAATTTGAACTGCTTGATTTTGCTACCAAAAAAACCTTGTTTCTGTGAAGTTGTGGAAATATTGCCCAACGATAGACAAAGAAACTGATTTTAATTTTCTGTCCTGCAAATATTTGAAGCTGTTTGATCTTGCTTTTTTTGAACAAGCCACAAAATGATTAACCCTTGCTAATTGCATGTAATTAACATATAGTGAACTCCCTATAATACATTTTTAAAAGTATTAGCTCATTGAAGATATACAATCTATTAAAGCAAGGTAATTAATGCCAATAGATCATCAAACACACATTAATCTTCACAGATTGTAATAAATAAGAATTTGTCTTCATTCTGAAGCTTTGTTTGCTAGTTATTTCCTCCACGGGGTGAATGTTCTGCCCTGTTCCCATTTCCTCCTCTGGGCTTCATTCACTTGGCCACCTCAATGGAACCCCTTCCTTGGTGCCAAATTCGTTTTATTTGTGTCCAAAGCGGCTGCACAGGTTGTGGTGTGGCCTACCTACCAAGCTCTTTAGAGCTCCATCCAGCCACAATGAACAGTCTATGATCAGTGTTCTTAAAAGCCAGCAATCTCTAGACTTGTGCCCATCAGATAAGATCTTCATTTAAAAATTTTGTGTGCTAATCTAACATCGTTTTTAATTCTTTACTTATTTTTACCTTTGTGATTTTTCAGGCTTCACTTGTAGAGCATTTCATCCCCTTATCTTTTTTAATTTTTTATGTGATAAGGCATTGTGGTAAACTATGTATACCTGTCTGGACACGCTCCTCTGCTGACTGCTCCTGTGGCTCCTCCCACAGAACCCTGTATAAAGGTGACTGGATGCACTGCTCCCCCCTCAGTCTCCGAGATGCTGTGCTCCATTTTGCTGCTAATAAAAGCCTATTGTTCACCTCCCGTCTCCGAGAGTTATTGATGATGCATCAATTTTATTAGCAGCAATTTTAAAACAAGGAGAGTATTTTACAACCAGACAGATTGGATACTGACCCTCAGTCTCCAGAAGCCAGCATCGCTTTTGAACTCTGGCTTGCATGCTTCCAATCGTACCTGGATGAGATTCGAGTGACTGAGCCTGCTACCATGCACAGAGTTCGACCAAGGGGCACTGGATGCCCTCAAAACACAATACCTGCGGCCGGTGAACACCGTTTACGCAAGACATCGCTTGGCGACACGGCGGCAGCAGGCCGGAGAGTCGAGCGCTGAGTTTGTCCGGGCCCTACAGACGCTCATGCGGGCCTCCGACTGCAGGGGACTGACAGCGGAACAGCATGCGGAGCTTCTAGTAAGATTCGCCTTCGTTACGGGGATCAGGTCAGTGTACGTGCGTCAGTGGCTGCTGGAACACGCCGATCTTACCTTACATTCGGCAATTGAGCTGGCCGACACGCTGGAGGCCGCTCTGCACGATGCTGCGCTGTCCAGGGCCGTGACCTCCCGCCGGCCTCATGGACGCTGTAGACCTTGCAACCGGCCAGCGAATCGACCTCGGCTGCTGCCAGTCATGAGTCCATGAAGTCCCCGCAACCCACCGGTGAATCGACCTCGGCTGCTGCCAGTCATGAGTCCATGAAGTCCCCGCAACCCACCGGTGAATCGACCTCGGCTGCTGCCAGTCATGAGTCCATGAAGTCCCCGCAACCCACCGGTGAATCAACCTCGGCTGCTGCCAGGCGCGAGTCCGTGAAGTCACCGCAACCCGCCGGCAAGTCAACTACGGCTGCTGCCAGTCGGAAGTCCGCGCAGTGTTACTTCTGTGGACTCGAAAAGCACCCCTGAAAACGCTGCACGGCCCAAGAAGCTACCTGCTCTATCTGCAGAAAGAAGGGCCACTTCGCCAAGGCCTGTAAGTCCAAACGATGAGTGGGATAGAGCAGGGCCACGTGCGAGGCATGGGGGCGGCCATCTTGGTCACTGCCATCTTGTCTGCCCACCGTGTGGGAGGCATGGGGGCAGCTATCTTTGTCAGCGCCACCTCGCCCCGCCTGTGACCCACGGGTGCTTACTAGGCACCAAGACGGCGATTCAACTCTGGCCTCCATGACCCTTGACCAAAGTGCCCCACACCAGCTCGCAAGGTCAATGATGGACATTCTGGTGGAGGGGCACAGGACTAGCTGCCTGTTTGACACGGGCAGCACTGAGAGTTTTATTCACCCGGACACAGTGCAACGCTGTGGACTCGTGACACAGCCGGTAAGCCAGAGGGTCACCATGGCTTCTGGGTTGCAAACAACAGACATCCGGGGGAGTTGTGTAGCGACATTGGTGGTGCAGGGCACAGAATATCGGGACTTTGCGTTACTGGTCATGCCTCAACTGTGTGCCCCTGTGCTATTGGGGCTCGACTTCCAGAGCCACCTGAAAAGTGGGACAATGGAGTATGACGGGCCTCTCCCACCAATCACTGTCAGAAATCCTCAGTTCTGTAGGACTTCGTCATATATCCCGCTACTGACCACACACACACACCGACCCGCACATCCCACCCAGCACCATGCCAACAGCCGCGCTACTGACACCACTTGCAGCCTCTCCACCCTCAAGATCCCTCCCCCACCGCTGTTCGCCAACCTGACCCCCGACTGTAAACCTGTGGCAACTAAAAGCAGGAGGTACAGCACGGGGGACCGGGCCTTCATTCAGTCAGAGGTGCAGCAGGGAGGGGATCATTGAGCCAAGCACAAGTCCTTGGAGGGCCCAGGTGGTTGTTGTTCAGACCGGGCAGAAAAATAGGATGGTCGTGGACTATAGCCAGACCATCAATAGGTTCACGCAGCTTGACGTGTACCCCCTACCCCGCATCGTGGATATGGTCAATCAGATAGCTCAGTACAAGGTGTACTCGACCATAGACCTGAAATCCGCTTACCATCAGCTCCCCATCTGCCCAGAGGACTGCCCCTACACCGCCTTCGAGGCAGGCGGCAGGCTCTATCACTTCCTGCGTGTCCCCTTCGGTGTCACAAATGGTGTCTCTGTCTTCCAGAGGGAAATGGACCGGATGGTGGACCAGTGCCAAGTGAAGGCCACGTTCCCATATCTGGATAACATCACCATCTGCGGTCACAACTGTCAGGATTACAATGCCAACCTCCAACGATTTTTCCATGCGGCCAAAACTCTTAACATCACCTATAACAGGGACAAGTGTGTGTTCAGAACCACGCGAGAACAGGATCATTGGCCCTGACCCCAACCATATGCGCCCCCTGTTAGAACTCCCTCTTCCCACCACCCTCAAGAGCCCTCAGACGGTGCCTGGGCTTCTTTTCCTGTTACGCCCAATGGGTCCCCCATTACACAGACAAGGCCCGCCCCCTGGTCAAGTCCACCTCATTTCCCCTCTCTCCTGAGGCCCACGCGGCCTTCAGCTGCATTAAAGGGGACATTGCCAAAGCAATGATGCATGCGGTGAACGAGACCATTCCCTTCCAAGTAGAGAGTGATCCCTCCGATTTTGCGCTGGCTGCTACCCTCAATCAGGCAGGCAGGCCAGTAGCATTCTTTTCTCATACCCTTCAAGGCTCTGAAATTCGGCACTCCGCGGTGAAGAAAGAAGCCCAGGCCATAGTGGAAGCTATTAGGCACTGGAGGCACTATCTCACCAGCAAAAGGTTCACCTTGCTGACCGACCAGCGCTCAGTTGTGTTCATGTTCAGCAACCAACAGCGGGGCAAAATCAAAAATGATAAAATTTTGCGGTGGAGAATGGAACTCTCCACCTACAACTATGACATCCTGTACTGGCCTGGCAGACTCAATGAGTCCCCTGATGCCCTATCCCGGGAAGAGCGCAGCTCGACCGGCTATACACCCTCCATGCAGATCTTTGCCACCCGGGAGTCACCCGATTTTACCATTTTGTGAAAGCCCGGAGCCTGCCTTACTCCCTTGAGGAAATCAGGACGATGACCAGGGACTGTCAAGTCTGTGCTGAGTGCAAACTGCACTTCTACCGTCCTGAAAAAGCACAACTTATCAAGGCCACCCGCCCCTTTGAGCGACTGAGTGTTGACTTTAAGGGCCCCCTTCCCTCCACCGACCGCAATGTCTGCTTTCTCAACATTATCGATGAGCACTCGCGGTTCCCCTTTGCCATCCCCTGCCCCGATACCACTACCACGTCCGTCATAAAAGCACTGCGCCAGCTCTTCACTCTGTTCGGATATCCCTGCTATATCCACAGTGATAGAGGGTCCTCCTTTATGAGTGACGAACTGCGCCAGTACCTGCTGGCTAGGGGCATTGCTACTAGTAGGACCACGAGCTATAATCCCCGGGGAAATGGACAGGTGGAGAGGGAGAATGCCACAGTGTGGAAGGCCACACTCTTAGCCCTTAGGTCAAAGGGTTGCCAGTCTCTCGATGGCAGGAGGTCCTCCCCGAGGCACTCCACTCCATCCGCTCCCTGTTAAGCACGTCCACCAATGCCACCCCTCATGAGCGACTCTTTTCTTTTCCCAGGAAGTCTGCCACTGGGAGCACCCTACCAGCTTGGCTGACATCCCCAGGGCCAGTGCTGCTCCGGAAACATGCAAGGAACAATAAATACTCCCCGCTGGTCGAGAGGGTTCACCTTCTACATGCGAACCCCCCAGTATGCCTATGTGGTCTTACCTGATGGGCGGGAGGACACAGTCTCCGTCCACGACCTGGTGTCCACAGGAGCACCAGACCCCTACCCCGAACACTCCATGGTGACTATGAACCCCGTACCCACCGATGCACATACCCACGAGACACCGTGCACGCCAAGCCCTACACAGTCTCTTTATGACACTCCCATACCAGGTGCCTCGCACATGCATATACCAGGCATCACGCACACGCAGGATGCCTAACTGATGCCTAACGGGCTGGCACCTCAGGTCAGGCACAACCACCGTCACCAGTGCAATCACCACCGGCACCTGTGCAAACACAGCTGGTGCTATGCAGATTGCAGTGACATACTCGACCGCCTGATAGACTTAACCTGTAAATATACTTGTAAGAAACTTTGCCCTGTGGGGACTCTCTTTTAAAACAAAGGGGGGGTGGTGAATGTGGTAAACTATGTATACCTGTCTGGACACGCCCCTCTGCTGACTGCTCCCACAGACCCCTGTATAAAGGCGATCGGAGGCACTGCTCCTCCCTCAGTCTCCGAGATGCCGTGCTCCGTTTTGCTGTTAATAAAAGCCTATCGTTCACCTCCCGTCTCCGAGAGTTATTGATGGTGCATCAGGCATGCAGCAATTTTACTTTCTTGTACACTGATTGTTGTTACCCTGTGTTCAACATTACTAAACCTAATTCTCAGACAGGTTTGCATTATTCTCTGCAGGTTTAAGCTTGCAGCCTGCACTCCACTTCAGATTGAAATTGGGCTAAGTTTGTACAATCTATTAAAAAGACAGATTAATTTATGAAAGGGCAGGAATTACATAAGATTTTCAATTCTCCCCTCAATCACTGAATTAATCATTGACAAATGATTTGATATCTTGTGAAAGAAGATTGGATTCTCTTGCTAATGGGTAGGAACCAGAAACACTGTAGTCTGGTATTGAAACTAGTTGTTCTCCCTGGTTAATAACCTACCTATTATTATTAAAATATATAAATATCAGTTGTAGAGAAGTATATTAAAATCTGGAGAAACATCACTAAAGGAAAAAGAACTTGAAGAAACATTGTGGTTTTATCAGTAATTGCACAGGTTTGATTAATTCCAGACTATTAAAGGCTGGCTGGTGGTGTAGTGGCATCTGCACTGGACTTTGATGCAAGTGGTCTCAGGTTCAAATCCGGTTGGTTCCTTGCACACTTTTCATCTGTGCTGGGTTGAGTGTTGAGCTGGCAATTCAGCCTTGTAAAAATTGCTAAAGAACGGTAAGGTTGTCAATCAATGCACCACAAGGCCCGGAGAGGAGCAGCCAATCATTAAAATAAGCAAAGATGTGAATCCTCGCTACAATGTAATGCTCCTATGTGAGTGGTCAGCTTCTGATGGAAAAAAAAATGGACAACATATAAAATAACCTTTTTCAGTCCTCCAAAGTAACCTAAACGACAAAATGATTAAAAGCTGAAATATCTCGCGGATGTAAATTGTAAATTTCTCTTGCTCTTGGTTTAGATAGTCTTCAACGAGTGGTCATGTGTAATCACGAGGAGGAGCAGGTTTCATGTTCTTGTGTCATGGACCTGCCTTCATCCCAAGAGAGATGTCGCCTTTGCTGAACCCGATTCCTTATCTCCTCCGGCACATGATACATCCTGAAAGGTATATTTGTTGCATGGGATCCACCTGGATTCATAAAGAACAATTATTTGTTTGGAAAGAAATATTAGGAGAAATTGAATGATTCTTTCAAACCTCTCAATGACTCATATACGAAGTACATTTTATGGCCTTGTTTGTATTGGTATTTTCAGCAGTTTATGATTAATGGTTAGAATTCCACAAAGACAGTTCAATTCTTTGGGAGTACTGATTGCTGAACAAACATGTTTCTGATAAAATTACCTGTTCTCCTTGAATAAAAGCCTTTCATTGCCAAGCCTGGAATAGCAGTGCTCATTCTTTGGCTCTGTTGGGTGTGTTTTGGCGGGAAAGGAGCATGTGTCACGTGCTCACGTTCGCGGGATGATATGCTGCGTTGGTGAAGCTGGAATTTCCGTGGTGGTACAGGTCAGGCAAACGAGTAGGCCAGCTCAACGCCCCAGCTAATGCCCACCCAACCCTAAATGCCTGTGTTAATTTGAAATGCTTATACATCAATAATGGATTAGTTGGTTAACCACTAAATAATTTCCTCAGGCCAAGACCATGAGTCTATAGGTGTCGGGTTTCCTGAGCCATTTCATGCCTTAAAAAGACTGACATGACAGGTGCTGAAAGATATTGAATCATCCATGCAGACTATAGCTTCCTCTTTAAGACCATAAGACATAGGAGCAGAATTAGGCCATTCGGTCCATCAAGTCTGCTCTGCCATTCCATCATGGTTGATCCCGGATCCCATAAACGTGCCTTCTCACCATATCCTTTGATGCCCTGACCGATCAGGAAACTATCAACTTCTGCCATAAATATATGCATGGACTTGGCCTCCACCATAGTCTGTGGTAGAGCATTCCACAGATTTTCTATTCTCTGGCTAAAATATTTCTTCCTACCTCTGTCTAAAGGCTCGCTTCTCAATTTTGAGGCTGTCCTCTAGTTCTGGATACCCCAACCATAGGAAACATCTTCTCCACATTTATCCTGTCTAGTCCTTTCAACATTCAGTAGGTTTCAATGAGATCCCCACCCCTCGCCCCAGCATTCTTCTAAATTCTAGTGAGTACAAGCCCAAAGCTGCGGAATGCTCCTCATGTGTAAACCCCTTCATTTCTGGAATCATCCTTGTGAACCTCCTGTGGACTCTCTCCAATGACAACTCACCCTTTCAGCATTCAGCAGGTTTCAATGAGATCCCCCCACATTCTTCTTTGCACCAAAGCTTGACTGGTTGAATAATTAAATGTAAACAGAGTAGGACGATGTATTGAAAGAGAGAGTCTGTGGGAAGGGGAATAAGGGTTCTTGTTGCTACAAGAATCACCCCTTGTACTAATGATCAGAGAGGCACAGAGAGATCTGTGTTTACTGGCAAGTACCCTTATTGTCTCAACTAACAAGTATGTGAATTCATACACTGAATATCTTGTGTGCACTCCAACAAAGTTTTCCTGACTTTCCAAGAACAGTCAAAGAACAGAAAAGGTATTACCAGTTAAAAAGGAGTTTCTGCTGCTGGTACTCCCGACTTAAATCTCCACATGTCTCTGGGGTGCCTCACACCTACGATAGTTGTTCTCATACAGAGTTACCACTGCCAGCACACTTGGAGCATTTTCTTTTATATTCATTCCTTACCAATTCACATATTGCATTCCAGTGTCATTGGCTGTAGGTCATGTGTCTGACTTTTAACATCTTTTTATTGGGTCAGCATCCATTAATTGCCCTTTTCTCAGCAAGTGACAATTGGTAATTTATGGCTTTTTTCTCAATCAGGCACCAGCTTGAATCACTGACCAGCATTCACAAACCTGCATGTTATATCCAAACAAAAAACACCTCACAAATACCTTCTGATTTGGAAATGATCCCTAGTCCAGCAGATTATCTGGAGCATCATTATGTCTACTTTCGAAACACTGATCAAGCAAAGCGACTGACTCTCAAAATGGAGAGTCCAGTCTTCTTCATAAAATGGCAGCTTCTGTCTCCTCCTGCACAGCAAGAACAAAGGCCATTGGTCAGTCTGCTTCCACTGTCCTTGATGCATTTGATTCACTGATCTTCTCTCTGGCCAACATTGTATTTGTCTATAATATTAGAGTGTGGCGACCCATTTCCTAGCGTATCCGAACCGACTCACAATTAGATAGCCTACGGGGGTTTGCGAGCACAGAGCTTTGGAGCCTCTGCGCCATGGGGGGCCGGTTGACAGGGGCTTAAAAGTGAGGCTGAAGTTTTCGAATAAAGTTTTTTCCTTCGACTGCAGTTACCGACTCCGTGTCGTAATTTTAGCGCTGCGTGTAGCACACCGCTACAATTGGTGACCCCGACGGTCCAAACGATTTTTGGACCAGAAATGACCGACGCCGTCTCTGTTCATGCGGTTTCGTTGAAACTGCCAGGTTTCTGGACACAGCACCCGGACCTATGGTTCCAGCAAGCCGAAGCCCAATTCCACGTTCGCCAGATCACCTCAGAAGACACCCGCTACTACTACGTGGTGAGCTCCCTCGACCAGGACACAGCGGCCCAGGTCGCGGAGTTCAAACAGTCTCCCCCAGCGGACGGCAAGTACACGGAATTCAAAGCCCTGCTCCTCAGGACTTTCGGACTCTCTCGGCGCGAGCGGGCTGCCCGTTTACTGCACCTGGATGGCTTGGGCGACAGACCTCCATCGGCTTTAATGAATGAGATGTTGTCTCTCGCCGACGAACACACACCCTGCCTCATGTTTGAGCAGGCATTCCTGGAGCAGCTGCCCGAGGACATACGCCTGCTGCTGTCTGACGCGGATTTCAGTGACCCCCGGACGGTGGCAGCCCGGGCGGACTTGCTGTGGAACGCCAAAAAGGTGAGCGGGGCGTCCATCGCACAGATCTCCCAGCCATGCTCCCGGCAGCAAACCAGTCCAGGCCCGGCCGCAGAGCCCACCAACCCCCGGCCCAATGAACACTGGTGCTTCTACCACCAGCGGTGGGGCGCAGAAGCCCGCCGTTGTCGTCCGCCCTGCAGGTTCCCGGGAAACGCCAGGGCCAGCCGCCGCTGATGGCTACGGCGGCTGGCCATCGGGATAGCCTCCTGTATGTGTGGGATAGAAGGTCGGGACGCCGGTTTTTGGTCGATACTGGGGCTGAGATCAGCGTTTTACCTCCGACGAGTTACGACACCCGCAGCAGGGCACCGGGTCCCCCCCTGCGGGCCGTGAATGGCAGCACCGTAAGGACCTATGGCACCCGTCAGGTGCAGCTACAGTTCGGCTCCAGCCAGTTCACGTGGGACTTCACACTGGCCGTTGTAGCCCAACCGCTTCTGGGTGCGGATTTTTTGCGGGCTCACAGCCTACTGGTCGACCTGCCCAGGAAGAGACTGGTACACGCCGAGACCTTTCAGACGTTCTCCCTGGGTGCAGCCCAGTTGCCAGCCCCTCACCTCGGCTCCATCGCGCTGTCCGACAACGACTTCACCAGGGTCCTGGCGGAGTTCCCATCGGTTCTGGCACCGCAGTTCACAGCGGCCATGCCCAGGCACGGCGTACAGCACCACATCCCGACCCAGGGACCACCCCTCCATGCCCGTGCTCGGCGGCTTCCCCCGGACAAGCTCCGACTGGCGAAGGAGGAGTTCCAGAGGATGGAGGAATTGGGGATCATCCGGCGGTCCGACAGCCCATGGGCCTCCCCCCTGCACATGGTGCCCAAAGCGACGGGGGGCTGGAGACTGTGCGGCGACTACCGCAGGCTGAACGAGGCTACCACACCGGACCGCTACCCTGTGCCGCACATTCAGGACTTTGCAGCAAACCTGCACAGCGCACGGATCTTCTCCAAGGTAGATCTCGTCCGGGGATACCATCAAATCCCGATGCATCCTGACGACGTCCCCAAAACGGCTCTCATCACCCCGTTTGGCCTTTTCGAGTTCCTCCGCATGCCGTTCGGCCTGAAGAATGCCGCACAGACGTTCCAGCGGTTAATGGACGCGGTGGGACGGGACCTGGACTTCGCGTTCATCTATTTGGATGACATCCTCATAGCCAGCGGCAGTCGTCAGGAGCATCTGTCCCACCTCCGTCAACTCTGCGCCCGACTGAGTGAGTACGGTCTTACAATCAACCCCGCCAAATGCCAGTTCGGACTCGATACCATTGACTTCCTGGGCCACAGGATTACTAAAGACGGGACAACCCCTCTGCCCGCTAAGGTAGATGCGGTCCGCCACTTCCCCCGACCCACCACGATCAAAGGCCTTCAGGAATTCGTAGGTATGGTCAATTTCTACCGCCGCTTCCTCCCTTCAGCTGCCCGGATCATGCGCCCCCTGTTCGCCCTGATGTCGGGTCCGAGCAAGGACATTACCTGGGACGAGGAGTCCGCCGCCGCTTTCGTTCAAATGAAGGAAGCTTTGGCGGACGCCGCAATGCTAGTACATCCCAGAATGGACACCCCTACCGCCCTCACAGTGGACGCATCAAACACGGCAGCCGGTGGGGTGCTGGAGCAGCTCATCGCAGGTCGCTGGCAACCCCTGGCGTTTTTCAGCAAACACCTGCGACCACCCGAGCTTAAGTACAGTGCTTTCGACCGGGAACTGTTGGCGCTCTACCTGGCAATCCGGCATTTCAGGTACTTCCTAGAAGGTCGGCCCTTCACCGCGTTCACAGACCACAAACCGCTTACCTTTGCGTTTACGAAAGCATCCGACCCCTGGTCGTCCCGCCAGCAACGCCACCTGTCCTACATCTCTGAATACACGACGGATGTCTGGCACGTCTCGGGTAAGGACAATGTCGTGGCGGATGCACTCTCTCGCCCTACCATTCATGCCCTTTCCCAAGGGGTAGACTTTGAGGCACTGGCAGAGGCGCAGCAGGCGGATGAGGAGATTCCGAGTTACAGAACCGCAGTCTCCGGTCTGCAGCTCCAGGACCTCCCCGTGGGCCCAGGTGAGAGGACCCTACTCTGTGACGTCGCCACCGGCCAGCCCCGTCCAGTCGTCCCGACAGCCTGGCGGCGCCGTGTTTTCGACTCCATTCATAATTTGGCGCATCCCTCCATCCGGACGACTGTCCGGATGGTTTCCAGCAGGTTCGTTTGGCACGGACTCCGCAAACAGGTCAGTGAATGGGCCAGAACGTGCATGCACTGCCAGACGGCCAAGGTGCAGCGGCACACCAAAGCCCCACCGCAGCAGTTCCATCCCGCCCACCGGCGTTTCGACCACATTCATGTGGATATCGTGGGCCCCCTGCCAGTGTCGCGCGGAGCGCGTTACCTCCTGACTATCGTGGACCGGTTTACAAGATGGCCAGAGGCGGTCCCGCTCACCAACACCACCTCCGAATCTTGCGCCCGAGCCCTGATCGCCACCTGGATATCTCGCTTTGGTGTCCCGGCCCACATTACCTCCGACAGAGGCGCCCAGTTCACCTCCAGCCTGTGGTCAGCTATGGCCAGCCTTTTGGGGACTCAGCTGCACCACACAACTGCCTACCACCCACAGTCGAACGGGCTAGTGGAGCGTTTCCACCGTCACCTGAAGTCGGCCCTCATGGCCCGCCTGCGAGGAGCCAACTGGGCGGACGAGCTTCCCTGGGTCCTACTCGGCATCTGCACAGCGCCCAAGGACGACCTGCACGCCTCGTCGGCCGAGTTGGTATACGGCGCGCCCCTGGTCGTCCCCGGGGAGTTCCTACCAGCCCCAAGGAGGCAAGAGGAAGAACCCGCAGCAGTCCAGGGCAGACTACGCGAGAAGCTCAGTAACCTGGCCCCCATACCCACTTCACAGCATGGGCAGCACCCGACCTGCGTACCCAAAGACCTACAGAACTGTAAGTTTGTGTTTGTACGAAGGGGCGGGCATCGGCCACCGCTGCAGCGGCCATACGAGGGGCCGTTTATGGTGCTCCGGAACAACGGGTCCACGTTCGTGCTGGACGTTGGGGGGAAAGAGGAGGTTTTCACGGTGGACCGCCTCAAACCAGCCCATGTGGACCTGGCGCAACCGGCTGAATTTCTGGCGCCTCGGCGCAGAGGCCGACCTCCCAAGCAGGTTCTGGCCCAGACTGTGGACATTGGGGGGTGTATCGCCGGTTCTGGGGGGGGGGGGGGTTATGTGGCGACCCATTTCCTAGCGTATCCGAACTGACTCACAATTAGATAGCCTACGGGGGTTTGCGAGCACAGAGCTTTGGAGCCTCTGCGCCATGGGGGGCCGGTTGACAGAGGCTTAAAAGTGAGGCTGAAGTTTTCGAATAAAGTTTTTTCCTTCGACTGCAGTTACCGACTCCGTGTCGTAATTTTAGCGCTGCGTGTAGCACACCGCTACAAGAGTGTATTTCTTCTACCTAAACGACAACAAGGGGCAACGTGTAAGAAAGGATATCTTAACTGAAATCTTGCAAACTAGCAGAGGAAGGAGTGTACTGGTGGCCACCAGAAGTGAATTTTATGGCCTAGAACTGACAACTCCATGCCAGTGACCTGCTTTGAAATCTCGGTAGAAATCAGTTTCCTGTGGACCCAGAGCCCGATGTGACAAACTGAACAGCACTGGCTCCCAATCCCAGGTTGGGACGTTGAGCAGAAGGTTGTACCAGAAATCACGCCCGCGAGAATGGTTTGAGGCAAGGCAAGTGCACAATAAGCTCAAGGCAACTGAACATTTGCTCAGTTGTGGAACGCTCCTTTGCGGGCCGAGCTGGAGATATTTGTAATACTTCGGTCCCTGACCATTGTTGAACACGAGGAGCCATGGTGCTTTCTAAACAGAGAAGTAACTTCTCAATATCTCCTGCAGAGACAGGCAGATAGGGGATAGTACACAGCTTTGCATGGGTTGTAAGTCTGCATGATTTGGCCCTAACCCACCTGGATAAAAAAGACACATACGTTCGGATGCTGTTCAGAGACTTTAGTTCAGTATTCAACACAATCATCCCTCAGAAACTGATTGGAAAGCTGAGCCTATTGGGCCTGCACACCTCCCTCTGCAACTGGATCCTAGACTTCCTGACTGGGAGACCTCAGTCAGTCCGTATCGGGAGCAGCATCTCCAACACCATCACAGTGATCTCAAGGGCTCCCCAGGGCTGTGTGCTCAGGCCACTGCTGTTCACTCTGCTGACCCACGATTGTGCTGCAACACACAACTCGAACCATATCATCAAGTTTGCAGATGACACGACCGTGGTGGGCCTCATCAGCAAGAACGACGAGTCAGCTTACAGAGAGGAGGTGCAGTGGCTAATGGATTGGTGCAGAGCCAACAACCCGTCTCTGAATGTGAACAAAACAAAAGAGATGGTTGTTGACTTCAGGAGGGCACGGAGCAACCACTCCCCGCTGAACATCGACGGCTCCTCGGTAGAGACTGTAAAGAGCACCAAATTTCTTGGTGTTCACCTGACAGAGAATCTCATCTCATCCCTTAACACCATAGCAAAGAAAGCCCAGCAGCGTCTCTACTTCTTGCAAAGGCTGAGGGAAGTCCATCTCCCACCCCCCATCCTCGTCACATTCTACAGGGATTGTATTGAGAGCATCCTGAGCAGCTGCATCACTGCCTGGTTCGGAAATTGCACCATCTCGGATCGCAAGACCCTGCAGCAGATAGTGAGGTCAGCTGAGAAGTTCATCTTGGTCCCTCTTCCCGCTATCACGGACATTTACACTACACGCTGCATCCACAAAGGAAACGGCATTATGAAGGACCCCATGCACCCCTCATACAATCTCTTCTCCCTCCTGCCATCTGGAAAAAGGCTCAGAAGCATTTGGGCTCTCACGACCAGACTATATAACAGTTTCTTCCCTCAAGCTATCAGACTCCTCAATACCCAAAGCCTGGACTGACACCTAGCCCTACTGTCCTGTTTATTATTTATTGTAATGCCTGCACTGTTTTTGTGCACTTCGTGCAGTCCAGTGCAGGTCTGTAGTCTAGTGTAGATTTCTCTGTGTTTTTTTTATCATGTAGTTCAGTCTAGTTTTTTTACTGTGTCATGTAAACCATGGTCCTGAAAAACATTGTCTCATTTTTACTATGCACTGTACCAGCGGTTATGGTCGAAATGACAATAAAAGTTGACTTGACTTGATGAAGATGGGGGGAACCACTTGTCAGATCTTCCTACATTGAGACTGCTGGGGATCCTGTTCCCTGAACATTCAGGCTCGGACTCATGATTGCAACTAGCATGCCTCAGCGCATCATGTGCTCTTCTCACCCACGGAAGACAAAACAGACCATTGGTGTGTTGAAACGGTGCATAAGCTGCCTGGACCATCTCGTTGAGCCCATACACCAACCTACAGAAAGGCCGATCAGCAAACTCCCCACATTAGCACAGTCCACGGGCACGATTGCAGCTACCTAGAAACTCCTTATGTCGGATTTCCTGTCTACTCTTTCCTTAGGTACTGACCATAATTCAAAAATAAAAGCTGGCATGAAAGGAACACTCTGTATCTTTTCCAGTCCTGGTCATCCTGGGCAGTGCCATCCTAGTGACTGGGAATGGATAACGAAAGCCTGATAGTGTTGAGCAGAGGAGATGGCAAATGCTCTTTAGTAGCTTGGAGCCCTAGATCTGGCTCTGAACTGATCCATTTGTCTCTAGGTGGCATTGTTAGGGCAGTGGAAATCAGTGGAGATCTTTCGGGAGGGCTGGTTTGCTGGAAGTAATTTTCACTTTTTGAGATTGTATATTTAATAAGTTGTAAATATATAGAATGCTGTCACCCTCTCTACCCACCCACCCAAATAATGGACAACATGAGGCTTCCTCATTGCTTCTTAGAGATCTCCATGTTTCACTGATTTTCTGTCAGGGTTTGAGGTTTTACATTGGGTCATCTCTCCTGCTAGGATCAGCCCAGACCTGCCACAGATAAGCAGAGGCTATAGTGTTACTTTCCACTCAGCTGCCGGGCTTGCCATAGAGTTAAATAAGGAATTTCTTTACCCAGAGAGTGGTGAATATGTGGAATTCATTGCTACAGGTAGCAGTGGAGGCTAAGTCATTGGGTATATTTAAAGTAGAGGTTGATAGGTTCTTGATTAGTCAGGGCATCAAAGTTTATGGGTAGCAGCCAGTAGGATGGGGCTGAGGGGAAATTAAGTCAACTGTGATAGAATGGCAGAGCAGACTCGATGGGCTGAACAGCCTCCTTGTTGTCTTATGGTGCTGACCTCCCTGGATCTTTCATTTTATCATGCTGAGAATTCTACCAAGTGATTGGATGCCAGGTGGATTTGCTAGCCTGGTAACTGAGGACATAACAACAGTGGCTGACTGTACTTAATGGGTAGATGGATCAATAACAGAAGATAAGTACTGTAAATGCATTTAGGTTAGTTTTGCAGTGAAATTTTATGGTTTTAACTCAACTGTCATTAAACAACTTTATTTTAAAAATTAGCAGGTCTTGTGTGTTTATAAATGTACAAATATTCATGTTAAAGGGCAGTTTTGATAGCTAGTGAGTTTTTAGATGGGAATGTTCTGACTATCAGAGCTGTTCTGCCAATGTAGCAGGCCTCTTGCCTCTATGCTGCCCTGAGTTTAGGTTTAACTGACCACAATCCTCCACCAGAGGGCAGCACCTGAAACCATAGGGGAAGAAACTGCATTTTCCTGTATGCAGGTACCGTATCTCGGAGCAGTGGAAGATAATGGGTCAATGTATCTTTGCTGTGCACCAAACTTAGAGAAATAGCAGATGAATGCAGGGCAATGGAAGCATAAACAGAGTTTGGAAACCTGAGATTATAAACAAAACCTGTTGCAAATACTTGGCAGGTCAGGTAGTGCCCGTGGAGCAAGAGTTAAAGAACCAGAGTTTTGTGAATGGGAGCCACATTTGCATTTATTTTGCCCTAACTTTATTCAATTGGAAACTAAGAATGGAGGCGCAATGGACAGTGAGGATGGCTATCAAAGCTTGCAGTAGGATCTGGACCAGCTGGAAAAATTCGCTGAAAAATGGCAGATGGAATTCAATGCAGACGAGTGTAAGGTGTTGAATTTTAAGAAGACAAACCAGAGTAGGACTTAAACAGTGAAAGGTAGAGCACTGGGGAGTTTGGTAGAACAAAAAAGATCTGGGAATACAGATCCATAATTCTTTGAACGTGGTGTCACAGATAGATAGGGTCATAAAGAGAGAATACGTCGCATTGGCCATCATAAATTAGAGTACAGAGTACAGGAGTTGGAATGTTATGTTGAAGCTGTATACGATGTTGGAGTATTGTGTGCAGTTCTGGTCACTGACCTACCAGAAAGATATCAATAAGATTGAAAGAATACAGAGAAAGTTTACTCGGATGTTGCCAGGACTTGAAGATCTAAGTTATAGGGAAAAGTTCAGTAAGTTAGGAGTTTATTCCTTGGATCACAAGAGAATGACAGAAGATTTGATAGAGGTATACAAAATTATAACGATATTGATAGGGTTAATGCAAACAGACTTTTTCCACGGAGGCTGGGTGAGAGCAGAACTAGAGGTCATAGGTTAAGGGTAAAAGGTGAAATATTTAAGGGGTACCTGATGGGAAGCTTCTTCACTCAGAGTGCTGGTGTGAGTGTGAAACGAGCTGCCATTGGAAGTGGTGGGTAAAAGTACTTCAAAATTAATTTTTAAAATATTTTATTATAGCCAACACTGTTAAAATGCAGCTCACTTCCACACCATTCTTCCGCAGTGATCAAACCCACATTGAGATGATTCAGCAATGTTGTAACAGTGACTACACTTCAGAAGTCTTTCATTGCTGCAAGTGCCTTGCGATGGCCTGAGGCCAATGAAGGAACTGTGCAAGACATAATTTATTTTAGTAATATGTTCCTGTTTTCTCATAAAATCCTACCTGAATTTTCTCAGTATTAGTTCACTGGATTTGGAATATTGCTTTTGACTGGTGTCCATAAATTAATTGAAATTACACAGCATTTTTCAGCAGTATTCAATCTTAAATGTTTTGCCTTAGAGAAGGAATTGCAAGAGAGCGAGGCCTTGTAAAGGGGGAGACAAAAAAGGAGCATAAATCTATTTGCCTTGCCTTGATGTTGGATCCTTGTGCCTTTGACTTAAAAATAATCAAAGGTAATCATTTCTAACAAGGGTATATCAAATGTATTATGAAATATGAACATCCTTTTCCTAGTAAAGATGATTGCAAGCTACAGTTATTTTTTATATGCAGAGGAAACTAGTCAAGAGGCATTTAAGCCATTTATGGATGATTACAAAGTACAAGGGTGAACAGCACCCTAGTAATGAATAATTGCAGTGATAGTAAATGATTGTAATTGTAAGTGTTAATGTAAATTATAAATGAATAATTATAATACACCTTATATTCCATCTGTGTAGACTCCAATCTGATGGCATGAATATCAATTTCTCGAGCTTCCACTTATTGCACTCTCACTTCACCATTCCCATTTCTTCTTTCACCTCATCTCCTTACCTGCACATCACCTCCCTCTGGTGCTCCTCCCCTTCCCTTTCTTCCATTGTTTTCTACCCTTTCCTATCAGATTCCCACTCCTCCGACCCTTTATCTTTTTCACCTTTCAGATTCCCAGCTCTTTACTTCACCACTTTCCCCCCTCCCGGTTTCACCTAAACCTACCACCTTGAACTTCTTCCTCCCCTACCCCCACCTTCTTGTCTTTTTTTCCAGTCCTGATTCAGGCTCTCAGCCTGAAATGTCATCTGTTTATTCTTTTCCATAGATGCTGCCTGGCCTACCCAGTTCCTCAAGCATTTTGAGTGTGTTGCTTGAATGAATAGTTCTTGATGTTTAAAAAAAACTTTACTTTTTATGGTTAGTTATTTACACACGTCCTTTGACCTCGATGGTACGTCACTGTGCCATTGATTTGTAACCCAATCTAATAGACAAGGCGGAAGTGAGACGATGAGCACTAGCACATTAATTTACTTAACAACCCCTTTCTAACACAACACAAAGTAGCTTCCCAGCCAATGAGCTGAGCTTGCAGTTATATTGATAAATCAGAGGAGGGTTACAGTGGGCAAAAAGAGACCAGAGTTGTAATAAATTTTAGATATTAAAGGAATAAAATTGAATGGGTTAATACTAGAAAACAGAGGTTAGAGAAAAAAAGCAATGGTTTTACTGAATATAGGACTAAATGGCCCAATACATTTTCTATTCCTTACACAGGCAACCTTCAGATTATGGTTGTCCAAATAATGGAAATTTTTCTTCACAAAATTCACAAATCATTATCAGAAAATCTGAGATACGTAGTAAAATTCACTCAGAAAAAAACTTGCCTACTTTCTATTTTGTTGGCAGCTCACATTTCTTTGTACATGACCAATGAGGATGCGGCTCTGCATTATGGGAGATGGTTTTCTGGGAATGCAGCCCTCTGCCACCCATACTCTCGGTTGTTCTGGGAAGACAGTTCTAAGCATGTGTAGTTCAACCAGTCCCACTCTCTCAACCGCTTTCTGTAGCACCACAGTTTTGTTTTCCCATTTAAGCATTTATCCAGGTCTTTCCAACTTTCCCTGGTCATGAATGACAGACACTAACCACTTTCCCTCTTTTAAAAAAAACTTGTAATTTTCACTTCTTTAGCCAATCTCTGTTCAGTGAGGGGAGCAGTCTCTCTCTGCCTACCCTGTTTAGATCTTGCGTGACTTTAAATGACTCTATCAGCTTCCTTCTTAGCTTCCTCCATTCCAAGAAGAAAAATCCAAGCCATCCATATAATTGATGTCCTCATGCCTGGAATCACTCTGGTAAAACTACATGCACTTTAAGCCCTTCACATCTTTGCCAAATAGCAAAGCCGTAAGCTAACTGTGTCACACTGTTGGGTCTGAACCAATGTTTTATGAAGGTTCATTGTTTCCACTATTTATAAAGTCCAGAATTCCACATGTTTTTATTTAACAACTTTCTCAATCTGTCATGCCACTTTCAATTATGTGTGGACACGTACCTCCAGTCACTTTGTTCTTGTATCCTTTTATAATTGTCTTCCAATTATTCTTCCTACTGAAATGTAACACTTTGTTTTTTTCTGCTCGGTTTTACTCGCCACATGTCCATCTATTTCACAAATCTCTCCATAATATTATTGAAGTCTATTATTAACTTCCTGACCTTGCTTCCAATGTTTGTCATCTGCAATTTGGAAATTTGCCCTGGTAACCCAAATTCATGTCCTTAAAATATACATTAATCTAAACACTAATTTTAATATTGATCCCCAGGGGGTGGGGGGAAGCTGCCCAATACTTTCTTCTATTTCAAAACAAGGCTCTACAGTATGATTCTTTCTATTGATGCGGTTTGTGTCTTTTATTCCATTGGTTCCTACATCTCACAGTAACAGGTTCAGGGACAGTTATTACCCTTCACCCATCAGGCTCCTGAACCAGTGTGGATAACTTCACTCACCTCAACACTGAACTGATTCCACAACCTATGGACTCGCTTTTAAGGACTCTGTGACTCATGTTCTCAGTATTATTTATTTTTTTATTTCCACATTTTGTCTTCATTTGCACGCTGGTTGCTTATCAGTCTTCGTATGTATTTTTCATTGATTCTATTGTACTTCTTTGTTGTACTATGAATGCCTGCAAAAATTGAATCTCAGGCTAGTATATGGTGACTTTCATAATAAATTTACTTTGAAATTTAGGTCTGAATATTGCTAATGTGTCTATTATAGGTTTCTTTATCAACTAGACAAGCCAAGTAAACTATGCACCCACAAAGTATACAATTGGCATTAAAAGATTCTTAGGAACCTGTAAACGGGGATGAAGTTGAATAGCTGGGCTGCATAATTGGGAAGGGAAGTAAGGCAGGCTGAAGCTTAGTTTTGTTAAGCATGGTTGAATTAACATTTACAATTTGCATAATTATTGAGCTCTTGCTGCTGGTTCTTGTGACAGGTCTATAAACAAAGGCTTACAGGCTAATAAAAAATGAATTTGCTTTAATAAATCTTTGCTGGATCTTCCAAACCAATCCAGACCGGCTCAAGTGACTGCTAATTATGTACTTGATCTCCATTTCTAGAGGTTTCTCTTTCACCAGTGTTAAACGAGGTGGGTTGCAGCTATTGAGCAACCCTTTTTTATGGTGTGAAGATATAACACTGGCAGTGTACCAGTCCTCTGACACGAACCAATGTCTAGATTACAAACAATACCACTGGCCACATTTGTGGTGGTGACTGGGGGAAATTCTGATCAGGAGTTAGGTTTGACACCAATTGTAGGATTAGCAGGGGTGAGAGGTGTGTGTTGATTGGTGTGAAAGCACAGGTAAACAGTTGTTCTGTGGAATTTGGATGCTTGGTGCATTTGGAGAAGGTGGGATTGGACAATATGGGCAACTGGGGCTGAGCTGATTGCCAATAAAAGGCTTTGGTCAAAAGGAGGTTTGGAAATTAAAGTTATGAAGAGCTAGTGGTGGGACATAGCCTCAAGATTTGGGGGAGAAGATTTAGGACGTAGATGAGGAGGAACTGCTTTTCCCAGAAAGTGGTGAATCTGTGGCATTCCCTGCCCATTGAAGCAGTGGAGGCTACCTCAGTAAATATATTTAAGACAAAGTTAGATAGATTTTTGTATAATAGAGGAATTAAAGGTTATGGGGAAAAGGCAGGTAGGTGGAGATGAGTCCATGGCCAGATCAGCCATGATCTTATTGAATGGCAGAGCAGACTTGACAAGCCAGATGGCTGACTCCTGCTCCTATTTCTTATGTTCCTTTGAGTGAGGAAATGAGCTGATCAGTGGAATGGGGGAAGCATTACCTACAATGGAGTGTTTGGCTTCCTGGCATTGAGAACTGGTGCTATGCAATAAAAATAAGGTTTTCTTCCAAGTGTCCAACGGCGATCACCCTTTGGAGTAATACTAATCATTTCCCTGGCAATTGCACAGGGGGTGATGTCATTTGACGCAAGCCCGATGCTGAGCTTGCTTCAGATGCGCAGGTGCCGGGGATTACCCAGCTGAATTCCCAGAAGGGTGTGAAAAGACTAGGAAATAGTCAGTACCATTTCATCCAAAATGCTTTTTAAGATCAGGTTGTTCCAAAATAAAGAGAGCTGTATGAGTGAATTTTTAGTCCTAAATGTTCTGTTACAGCAGAACTGAATAGAGTCATGTAGTACTACAGCACAAAAATAGGCCCTTCGGCCCATCTGTCTTGTGCTGAACCATTGATCTTCCTAGTCCCATCGACCAGCACCCGGACCATAGCCCTGCATATCCCTCCCATCCATGTACCTTTCCAAATTTCTCTTAAATATTGGTGGGCCCCACATCCACCACTTGTGCTGGCAGAATACAATTTCAAGCTGCTTGGAATGAATTCAACTTGTCCAACTGTAGGCCAGCAGGTGGTGCCTTTTGTAATACCAAATCCTTGGCACTGGTGAAAAAGAAGAATGAATATATTGCCCGTTTAAAGAAAGATATGAAGGAAAAAGGCTTTTAAATATACGACTTATTAACTTTGACTATTTTGTTCCAGATAGCTAACCATTTCATGATATTTTCTCGATTTAAATTTATTCTCTCAATTATATTAATTGAAATCTGCTCCAATTCCAAGAATTCGTACAGCAGGACTAAATAGAATTGTGGAAAAACATGAAAATGGATTTAAATGCAGCTATTTATAATATTTTTCCATATTAAGCGATGTTTGGGAATAGTCTAAATAGATGCAGGTTTAGGAATATTTGTAAGGGTCATTGTTGTTATGCACGTGTTGGTTTTACAAGCTACATAGTTTAGAATTTAATTGGAGCTTTGGTACTGATGTGGCAGCATCTTCAAGTTTATCCCTTTGGGATGAACCCTTTGCACTCATGTTTTTGAAAAGTTTATCGCTTGATGGTGTTTGTACTAGAATACAGTTTACTGGGACTATAATGCACTACGTCAAGAGAAAATAGTGAAAAATGACAGAAGATTTGCCTTGGCAATCCTTTTAAACATGCCTGTCTTAGCTCTTTAACACTGGAACAATCTGGTGACTAACTGATTATTTCAAGTCATTAAAATCTCCCCGGTTCTGTGAAGGAATAAGGTTCAAGTGTGTCTCTGGCAGTGAACGATGCTGTTAATATGCTGCAGGACAATCTTCACGAGCAGTTTCATGTTCTCCGTAATGCCACCTGGCCCTGAGCATGGCAGTCAGCTGCATCATCAGGAAAACATTGCTAAGTTACTTATCACGTGACAGCTTGTCTTCATTGTGATTTAAGACAGCAATGTTGCTCAGATCTTATGCTGGACGTGTGCCAGATTGCTTTAACTGACACTGTGTAGTAACGATGTTCTGTATTTAAGGTCAAATTTTAAGGACATCTTCCATTCCATCTATTTTAAGCTGTATTGGAAAATAAAGCAAAAGGCCAATTGTGACGTACTGCCTTTGGATGAAACAAGAAGACTGCAGCATGTAAAAATATAAAGTGTCACTAAAAGACCATTTATAAATAAACTGCATTAACATCTATGAACCTAAGCAGAAGGCCTGCTGCTTCATTAGAAGATGTCAATTCACACTGAAGGGATTGCTGATATAATGGAACAAGATGACAGGCAGATTAGAGATAAATATAAATCACTGGCATTGTGTGATTGCATTATATAACAGGGATCTTGTTTAGATAATGCATGTTTTACAATCCAAAGCCTGAAGCAGATATACTTCTTAAGGCTGTTGTTTATAAAATATGCACTGACATCTTTACAATAGACCTTTTGGAATTTATGGGGCTGGTTTTGCGATTTTGATCCTTGACTGTTGAAATGCAATATCAGGACATTTATAAGTTATTGAAGGCAATGGGACTGAATGTTCAGAGATGGACACGCAGTAAAGCTGATATACCCACCTTCATTCAGTATTGGTGCCCAAAACTGATTTATTCCTCTTCTTTCTGTCTGAACAAAGGTTTTGGAAATAGCAGTTATAGGCACACAAGCCAGTGAAAATGTTCATGGGTCCAACGTTTTAAATTCTATTTTTTTAAGTTAAATTGAAGATGAATTTATGAAACACTTACAAAGTGCCACGGGATTTTGCTCATTATACATACATATAATGTTAGAGATACAGCAAAAAAATACATTAGCTGGAATTGTCTTGACCAGAATCCCCTCCCATAGATGCTACATATGGCCATTCCAGCCTAAGCATGCCAGGTTTAGATGCAAAGGACATATCGTGTTGCCTGATGCGTTCCAGGGTTCAATGGGGTCGCCTGAGCAACCGTTTGACTTTTACAGTGCAGTGAAACTCTGCTGAAAGCTTTGACAGCCAAAGAAGTCCATTCCTCAGCTTTTCTAACAGTTAAATTTGTAAGGATTTGTTAAATGTCTTTTAGAAGGCCTTTCATTATTGTAGTCTAAGCTTGGATATATTGTCCAAGTTTTGCCACACATAGTTAAGGACTGCCTCCCTTTCTTAGGATCTATGAATGAGGCAATTATAAAATATCAGACATCATGAAAAGAATATTACGACAGAAGCAGCTGAACATAGATAGAACAAGCAGCTTGCAGGTGAAACTCTTAGGCTGAGATGATTGTGTCTCTTATGAGCATAGCCATTCTCCAATTTGCCCGCTAAAGATCTTTCCTCCTGATTTCAGTTGACTTCAGCTTTATGCTGGCTGTTTGACATTTTAGCAAGCTCCATTGATATGACCTGTTTTTGCTAACTGGTTAGGATGCAGTAAACTCCTGAAAGCTTGTTTGATATATTTCTTCAAAGAGTTGTTGAAGGGTTATTAGACCTTTTCAAACAGATCATTATCTAGTATTAATGATTGCTGACAAATTTATAAATCAGCAATAACTACTTGCCTTGAGAACTCCAGATATAAAGGCTTTTATATGGCTCAGCAGTGATTCCAACACCTTTGGCAGTGTATAAGGTAATTGTTTAATTGCACATAAAGATTGATTACGTGTTTTTGGATTTATCGATTTATCATTGTTGCTTCTACTTCATGCTGGTGAAGTCGGTGCGTTGAAAGGGAATGTTCTCCAGCTTTTCCGATTAATGTTCATACTCTTTGGCGCAATGGACTTCGGGCATTACAAACACTACTTAAGCTGTTCACATATATTTCAAATCATGACTTGCTCCTGTACCGTGGATTTTGTGCAACACTATAAGATTTACAAATTATGAAAATATATCATTAAACTTGCTTCAACTTCCAGCTGAAGTAATTATTTATGTCTGAAGACGTGACATTAAATACTGATGCAGAACCTATCCTGGGATTCTTCCAGTGTGCCCACTCTTGACATTCAACAGCATGCTCTTGAGTTTAATTACTTTCCTGTAGCTATAATTATCTGTGTAGACGGAAATCTGGAAGGTCTCAGATGGTGTTCTTCTGGCCATTATTTTCAAACGTATTTCTCCTGTCAAAGGGCCACCTGCTTCATTTCTCCCTGAGTAATGTGCAACATTAATAGACCAGACTGCACAATGTCCTTCATGTCATCTTCCCTGTGCTTAGATTTGGGTGAACAACCCTGGTATATTTATTATTTATATATTAATTGGATGCTTGTCCACTTATAATGGAAGTATTATGTTCGTAAATGCGTTCAGGAAATTTCTGCTTATGAAAGCAAGACAAATCCAATCCAATGAATTACCTCTCAACTGCCAGCAGAGCATTGACAGTACTATCAAGTGACATTTACTTATCAAAACGAGCTCACCAATGCCGAGCTTGAAATTCACTCCACACTTCATTCAGGGAGAGAAATCATCTGTCCGAAGTCTGATCCAGTGGTTGCGGTCCCTTTATTTTCCAGCAAGGCTGCTGCACTGGTGCTGGTGATGTGTAAAATATAATGAAAATGGGGGCTAAACATCTGTCTCCCATATGTTTTGCTGGCATAGAGAACAGGGAGTCAGAAACTCACTATTCGGTCTTCAGAACTGAATTTTAGCAGTAATCTTACTAGGGGCTCTTCTGAAGTAAATACAAGCTTCTATTAATTTTACAAAGCATTTTGTCTTTGTTGGATTCCGAATCATAGAAATGTATTTTTAATTTTTTTTTGCCATCACCATTGGAGTAAATTTACCATTAATTGAAAAGGCCTCACTGAACGTTACTCCTGGGAATTCTTTTCACCTTTTTCACATTAGAGGAGGAGGTTGACTGTAAGGAAAAACCTATTTACACTCGGACAATCTGCACAGACAAGCTGTTACTCAGTTTCTCCTGAGCCACTTTGGTATATTGTTTGCCACCCAATGGCGGAATGGTGAGAAGGCTGGCCAGAAGATTCACCACCTCACGCAACTTCACAAACATATACAGTAATCAAACAGCGACATGGCACACATAAACAGCTCCTTTTAAGAAGAGCAGGCTCTGTTGGTAACCTGACTTTGTGTGTCCTTATTATAGGCAGGGCACCTCTATAACCCACACCTTGAATCTCATCTCATTGATTGGATTACCTGAGTCCAGATAGCTTTTGTAGAAGGCATTGCCCTACAGGGCTGCATACTTTTTTGATCCTTGACGGGGATGATGGCAGAGCAGAGGTGGCTGAAGTTTCTGGGAATAGTTGACAAGGCACAGCATAGATAAGTTCCATAGAATAAGTTCTCAAATGGCAGGGCAAGACGACTGTGGCTGACAAGGGAAGTTAAGGACTGCGTAAAAGCCAATGAAAGGGCATATAAGCTAGCAAAAGTGAGTGGGGAGTTGGATAATTGGGAGGTTTATAAATCCAACAAAAGGAAACTAAAAAAGCTATAAGAAGGGAAAAGATGAAATATAGGCCAAACAAGCCAATAATATAATGCAGGATACCAAAAGTTTTTTTTCACTTATATAAAGAGTAAAAGGGAGGTGAAAGTTGATATTGAACCATTGGAAAATGATGCTGGTGAGGTAGTAATGGGAAACAGAGAAATGCCAGATGTACTTAATGGCTACTTTACATCAGTCTTCACCATAGAAGGCACTAGCAGTGTGCCAGATGTCTGTAAGTATCAGGGAGCAGGAGTGAGTGTCATTGCTATTACAAAGTTAAAAATGTTAGGTAAACTCAAAGGCCTTAAGGTGGATAAGTCATCTGGACTAGATGGACTACATCCCAGAGTCCTAAGAGAGGTTGCTGAAGAGATAACAGATGCATTGGTCAAGAATCATTTGATTCTGGCATGGTCCTGGAGGACTGGAAGATTGCACATGTCACTCCACTCTTTAAGAAGGGAGGAAGGCAAAAGTAAGGAAATTATAAGCCAGTTAGCCTTATTTAGCCTTATTAGAAGGTTCATTTACTGGTTGTATCTGTGGTAAAGATAGCAAATCTGTGGTAAAGAAGGCAAAGAAAAAGCATTTCAGGATGTATATTGTATACATTTCTCTGACATTAAAATGAACCTTTGAAATGCAATGTTGGCATTTATTTCAAGGGAAGTAGAATATCAAGGAGATAATGTTGAGCCTTTATAAGACAGAAGAGTATCGTCAACAGTTTTGGGCCTCTTATCTCAGAAAGGATGTGTTGTCATTGGAGGGAATCCAAAGGAGGTTCACAAGGATGATTTCAGGAATGAAGGAGTTAACACTTGAGGAGCGTTTGGCTGCTTTGGGTTGTACTCACTGGAATTTAGAAGAATGTGCAGGGGATCTCATTGAAACTACCGACTGTCAAAAGGACTAGATAGGGTGGATGTTCAGAGGATGTTTCCTGTGGGGAGGGGGTATCCAGAGCAAGACACAGCCTCAGAATTGGGGGGAAGACCCTTTGTAAAAGAGGTAAGGAGGGATTTTTCTGCCCCAGACTGGTGGAGGCCACAGTCCGTGCGTATATTTAAGGCAGAAGTTGACAATTTCCTGATAGGTCAGGGCATGAAGGATATAGTGAGAAGGCAGATGGGATTTGGAATCAGCCATGATGGAATGTTGGAGCAGACTCAATGGGTTGAATGGCCTAATTCTACTCCTATGGTCTTCTTATGGTTTTATAGACTGTGTTTGTTTAAATGTTGTATTCAGTATTGACGCAAAGAAATACAAGTTTTTGTGTGTTATTTGTTTAGGCAGATTGTGTTTGTCTATTATTGTGAAAATCTAACCATATTTTATGAGGAATTAACGCAAAAAACTAGGTAATTGCAAAGAGTTCATGAACTTTTTCTTGCAACAGGTAACTGGAGATGGGAAATGGATTCTAACTTATCAATGTTGCCCTAATCTCAAAAATTTTTTTTAGTTAAAAAAGCCCACTATCAAACGTGCCTGTAAACAGAAAATTGAAAGCACACATTTGAATATGTTTGGGATAGCTTTTTGACACTAGGAAGGCAGAGGAGCTTCATTCTAAAAGGCCAAAGGAGAGAATAATCAGTGATCATGATTCTAGGAGTGCCAATGTTTTTCTAACTGAAAAAATATTTGAAACTGATAATAAAATAAATATTATTGTGAAACTTATGTCACATCTTGTGAAATATGGTGTATGCATTACGCTGCGGGCAACACCCTTGGTAGTGTAGCTTCACAGCGCCAGTGGTCAGTGACCAGCAATCGGGAGGCAATTACCGCCACTGCCTGAATGTTTCAACGGACACATGACAAATAAAAGCTCATGGATATCTTTATGTCGTTGAACATTTCCAAGTCTGTAAACTGGCTATTTTCTTTCAGCTACATTATACCTTTTTCCTATATCAATGGGAATCAATTATTTTTCTCAATTTTCCCCAATGTCGACTTTGCTTGGGTAATTGTTTCCAGATTCTGCTCCCAGTTTTCAGGCGAGTGTTCTTCATTCAAAGTCCAAAGTAAATTTATTATCTAAGTATGTTTATGTTGCCATATACTACCCTGAGATTCATTTTCTTGCAGGCATTTACAGAAAAAGATAAAGAAATACAAAAGAATTTCTGAAAATTTTCAGATTTATGATGTTTTATAATTTATGATAAGCGAGCTAGCTGGAGTATTTGCTGACATCTTCAATTGCTCCCTGCTTTAGTCTAAGATCCCCTCGTGTTTCAAGAAGGCAACGATAATCCCGGTGCCGAAGAAAAGCAAGGTGGCATGCCTGAATGGCTATTGACCTGTGGCTCTGACATCAATCGCTATGAAGTGCTTCGAGCGATTGGTTATGGCACACATCAACCATAACCTACCGGTCAACCTCGACGCTTTGCAATTCACCTACTGGAGCAACAGGTCAACAGCAGATGCCATCTCTCTGGCACTACATTCCACCTTAGAACACCTGGAGAATAAAGACGCACATGTAAGGCTCCTTCTCATTGACTACAGCTCTACCATCTTTTATGCCATCATTCCAAATAAACTGATTCCTAAGCTCCAGAACCTGGGTCTTAGCACTCAGATCTGCAGCTGGATCTTCAACTTCCTCACAGACAGGACCCAGGCTGTAAAAATAGGGGACAAGCTCTCCTCTACAATCATTCTGAGCACCGGTGCCCCACAAGGCTGTGTACTCAGCCCCCTGCTGTACTCACCGTACACCCATGATTGTGTAGCCAAGTTTCCATCAAACTCAATATATAAGTTTGCTGATGACACCACAATTGTAGGCTGTATCTTGAGTGATGATGAGTCTGAGTACAGAGAGGAAATTAAGAACCTGGTGGCATGGTGCGAAGACAATAACCTATCCCTCAACGTCAGCAAGATGAAGGAATTGGTTGTTGACTTCAGAAGGAGTAGCAGACCACTTGACCCCATCTACATCAGTGGTGTGCAGGTGGAACAGGTCAAAAGCTTTAAATTCCTTGGGGTGAATATCACAAATGACCTGACTTCGTCTAACCGAGCAGAGTCCACTGCCAAGAAGGTCCACCAGCACCTTTACTTCCTGAGAAAGCTGAAGAAATTTGGCCAGTCCCCTAAAACCCCCACTAATTTTTATAGATGCACTGTAGAAAGCATTCTTCTAGGGTGCATCACAACCTGGTATGGAAGTTGTCCTGTCCAAGACCGGAAGAAGCTGCAGAAGATCGTGAACATAGCCCAGCACATCACACAAACCAATCTTCCATCCTTGGACTCACTTTACACCGCATGCTGTCAGAGCCCTGCTGCCAGAATAATCAAGGAGATGACCCACCCAGCCAACACACTTTTTGTCCCTCTTCCCTCCGGGAGAAGACTCAGGAGCTTGAAGATTCGTACGGCCAGATTTGGGAAAAGCTTCTTTCCAACTGTGGTAAGACTGCTGAACAGATCCTGACCCGGATCTGGGCCGTACCTTCCAAATATCCGGACCTGACTTGCACTACCTTACTTTCCCTTTTCTATTTTCTAATTATGATTTATAATTAAAATTTTTATTATATTTACTTCGATTTGTACTTCAGGGAGCGCAAAGCGCAGAATCAAATATCACTGTGATGATTGTACACTCTAGTATCAATTGTTTGGTGACAATAAGGTAAAGTAAAGTGATGAAAACAAAGACTGACAGGCATCCAACATGTAAAAGAAGCAAACTGTGCAAATAAAGAAAATAATGCTGAGAACAGGAGTTGTAAAGAGTCCTTCAATGTGAGCAGTAGAAACAGTTCAGAATTGTAGTGTGTGAAATTATCCGTACCAGTTCAGGAATATGTTGGTTGTAAGGTATCTAAGTTTTCAACACCACTACTTTTGGCTGAATCAAAGCAGGTAAAGAATTGCCATATAGGAGGGAGACCGATAATCTAGTTGAGTGGTGCCAGAAGAATTTAATGAAGTAGACCAAAAATAGAGCAGAAATACATTAAAGTACAACAGATTCAGCTCATTGACCTGTTTCTTTCTACAAAAGTGCATTCTGACCTTTGATTATTTACAGCATGTTGTTACCCTCGGTAGATACTATTTTGTTTGATTTTGCCAGGATGAGTTTTTAAAGCCATTTATTTTTCATACATTATAAAATCTGGTTAACTATTAGGGCAGCACAGTAGCATAGCAGTTAGTGTATTGCTGTTGTGATGCTAGTGCCCTGGGTTCACTACCACCCCTGTCTGTAATGAGTTTGTATGTTCTCCCTGTAACCACATGGGTTCCGTCTGGGGACTCCAGTACCCCTCACCCCCCACATTCCAAGGAAAGACGGCTTAGTAGGTTAAATGATCACGTGAGTGTATAGGTGGTACAGGCTCGTTAGCCAAGGAGGGCCTACTCCTGTGCTTTATCTCCAAATAAAAAACAATGTATTTGAAATCAGGATATTGAGTTAAATTGATTATTCATAGCTGACTGATGAATAATATATTCATGATTCATTGGGTCATAGAGTTTTACAGCATGGAAAAAGGCCCTATAACTCAGCTGGTCTAGGCTGACCAAGATGTCCCATCCAAGCTAGTCTCATTTGCCGGAATAACCTTCTAAACTTCTCTAATCTATGTACCTATCTATCTTTTAAAATTTGTTATTGTACCTGCCTCAATCACTTCCTCTGGCAGCTCATTCCACATACATCTAAATCCTTCCCCTAATTCTCATTCAGGATGAAGTTCTCCAAGTACTCTGAACTGGAAACTGAAGCTGGATGGCTTCAGAATGGCTGGAAAACCAAGATTTTCCCTGTAGAAGTGGGATGCAGGGGATTCGTTGCTACATCTATGACCAGTCTGTTGAAGGTGGGGGTGAGGGGTGTCTCCCTCCAACAAGCGATCAAGTCCTTGTCAAATGCAGCAGAAGAAAGCAGCAATTGGATTTGGATTGAAAGGAAAGACAACAACTGGGCTGCAAGATGAAGACAGGAGGGTACGGAACTGAGGGGGTTCCATCTGGGACACCAGGTAGCACTGCTGAGCCCTCTGGAGACATTGTGAGCTTATCAACAAAATGTCAAAGAAGGAGGGTGCCCACCTGATGACCCCAATGACGTAGCTACCCTCCTCATCACCACTCCAAGCCTACTGCCAACATCGAGAGTGCCGACTTTATCATAGGATTTGAAACATCAAGTCCTAGTAGCTCTACTCTCACTCTACCATCAGGAGCGGCCACACAGAATAGCAGATTGTCTGGCAGATCAGTTTGTTAAAGGCAGGGATCTGCCAGTTGTGCACATGTTTAAACTAGACAATACACAAACAATTTTGTTATTAGCTTCCTGTTGAGTTGCTCTGATCACAATGATTTTGTTGACATACTAGTTGTGCTATATTTGAAAAAGGTGTTAAGTTATGCAGAGTGACTTATATTTACACTAGCTTTGAAATATGCTCTGCTAGCAATGCAGTTTATTAATATTTGCTTGCTCACCGTTTAATGACCTTACTTTCCTTAGAGGACACTGGAACTGTGACAGTAACTGAGGAGGAGGGAAGGATCTGGGAAAGCCAAACCCAGTCAGAGGTGTCTGGCTGGGGTCATTATTCCTGGTAAATTGTGGAGGGATGGATCAACGGCAGTGTTGGACTGGCTGGTGGGTAGTGAACACTGGCTGTATTGGGCAGGTGGTGATGGGCAGTGAACATTGGCAGTGTTGGGCTGTTGGTGAAGGGGAATATCCACTGGCAGTATTAGATTGGTGGGGGGTGCAGGGAGGGGTGCCAATAGGTGGTAGTGGACTGTTGGTGGAGAGGTGGGTCCACCAGTAGTGGTGGGGCTCGTGGTTGTGGTGCGTGTCCACCTGTAGTAGGAGAGTTGTGGTGGTGGGAGGGATGACCGGCAGTGGGGGGCTGATGGGGGTGAATACATATTCATCTGTCCAGTGATTGATTGATGTGTTTTTGATTATAGGGGTAAATCGAGCGAACTGGGGTCAGGCCCAATAAATGCCAAAATTTAATTGAAAGGCAGAGTGGGCCTGAGGCTTATTCTAAACACAAAAGTACACTGCAGATGCTGTGGTCAAAGCAACATGTACAACAAGCTGGAGGAACTCAGCTGTGGTTTACAGATGCTGCCGTACCTGCTGAGTTCTTCCAGCTTGTTGTACATGTTGCAAAGGACTTATTCTTGCTCCCAGGTCAATGATGGGTGGTCAATTCTGCATTAATGTACAGGTATGGTCTATCTGAGGGTCACTTCAAAGTCTTTAGTACAGATCCTGAGCCACGCATAAGCCAGACTGGATAGGGATGGCAGAGTTCTTCACGTAAAGGACAACATGTCTTCTTAGTGACATCACAGAATTACTCTCATTTCATTTACAAATAAGTAAATGATATTATTTATTTGTTAGTTGAAATCAGCAATCATGCATGTTTCTTTAACTATTAAACATTAATCCACTTTGGCTGAATTTCCACTGGTGTCAGGTTGAAGTTTTGCATAAGTCTTCTGTATCACCAGTATCTCAGCCTGTGGATTCACAAACAGCTCTCCAAATTTCCTTTAAGTGAATGTCACTTTTCTCTCCTCCAGTATTCTGTTCCTCTGTTTTATTCCCTCTTTTGGGATCTGGATGATGTTATTCACTCTCAGAAACAACTGCACGTGTTGGATCTACAGGGCAAAATACACTCTGAGCTCCTTGTTGTAGCTGCAGTAACTGCCTGCTATCATTGTCGCTCCACCTAGAGAACCCTGTTCTCTACTTTCCACCAAGCACCAAGATCTCAACTCAATGTGAATGCAGTTTCTGTAGATTTCTTACTGGGTTGCTGATCAGAATGAGGTGATCAGAAGAGCTGAGTATCTTTTATTGGCAATAGTAATTCCCCACTAAACATCAATGCAGAATATAATAACAGATACTCTGTGTGATTCACAGCTGTTCTACACACTTTGATATGTAGACCACAACAATGTTGCTGAGAAATTGAGAAAAAAGGCTAAAAAAGTTTCTTTCATGAAAAGTTGCATTCCATGGGCTGGACTATTAACACATTACTGTAGGCTGAATGTGCTGATTCTTTTTTTTTATTCACCTCACTGTGTCTGGGACGGGCCAACACTAGGCAGCCTGAACTGAGTAAAGGTGTGGGAGGGTCCTATAATATTCCTTTGGAGACCAGCTGAGTTTTCCCCCTTGTCTTCACAAAAGCAATTTTGCCATGTTAAATCAAGTTGAGTTTATTGTCAGGTGCACAAGTACAGCACATTGAAACACTTGCTTGCTGTAGCATCATGACCATCCAGGTACAAAGACCATACTTACTGTATATATTGACATACAGACAAAATACACCATACTGTGAAACAAAATACAAACACAATTGAAGATAAATTTAGCTCTCACCATTTAAATTTTTGAGGCTTTTTATAGCCTGGCCAGATTTTATGGAGCAATGTGTCCACTCCTCAAGAAGTGAAGTGATATCAGGTTCCAGAAATGTCAGAGGATCCCCAGTTTGCATTGATTAATGAAGCCCCGATCTGATTGGAGCATATGTGGCAAGGGCCTTAACACTGGAACGTTGGGGAAGAGATCTACAAGAAATGACATAAGCCAACGTGTAAAATGAACAGGACAGGAGAGTTTAGCACCAATTAAACTGAGGAAGGATTTTAGTAGCCAGAGAACGAATTAAGTTATAGAACAAGAATGTTAAGATGTTAAGATGATTGGAAATCATCTGAGATGCGGTGCTAGTAATAATTATTCAAATTTTCTGACCATTATACATTACAGGAAAGCAATCTTTTTTTTCTGAGATTATTAAGACATGGCTGGGAATGTGTCAATACTCAGAGCAGGGATTTGAGCATTGCAGAACACAATAGAAAAGGTGGAGTGAGAAAGAAATGAATCGAGAGTGTTCACTGATCTGTGATAATATAATGTCTGTAGAAAAAAGTAACCCACTCATTACAAAGACAGAAAATGGAATCCACTTTGATAGAGACTAAAGATAATAAAGGACAATGAGTGGGGCAAGGAGGTGGAGGAAGAAATTTAGAAACATATTTGGAATATGAGAAAAAGCTATAGAAAAATATTCAGAGTGGATTTCAACTTCCCCAAAGTTAACTGACCAGAAAAGTTGAGTGAATAAGGTAAGCCTCACGAGGGAAGACTTACTCTTAATCCAGTATTAGTGTTAGGGGTAGTACTCAATAGGAAACCAAGAGCATTATTATTAAGATTATAATTGAAAAGGAAACAAGGATGATAAAACCAAGATAAAAAATAAAGAAAGCTTATTTTTTATTGGTTGAGAATATATTTGGGGAAAATGAAATGTACAGTTATTCAAGGCCAGGTTAGATGACCACATGAAGGAAGTAAAGGGCCAGGTTGAGGAATTTCGATGGAGAAAGGTAGGAGGAGCATTAATGTACATACAATGTTGAGCAGAATTACATTTTTGCATCCTCCTTTTTTCCACTGGATGGAAAGAGTTAAAACAGCTCTTGATGTGTGGTTAATATAGAAAGCTGATAGCAAAATATTTAGATTAATAAATTCTTCTCGGGCTTCCGGCTGGGTACAGGTATCGATTTTAATCAATGTTTCAATGACAAACTCTGCCATCTTCATCAGGGATGATGGCAGAGTTTGCCATCGAAAAGTTGTTTAAAATCAATACCTGTACCCACCTGGAAGCCTGAGAAGAGCTTATTTGTCAAATACTCCAGGAAAGCATTAGATCCTTTTTCAATATTTAGACAGTTAAACTTTTTTTTTGCTGAACAGTTCATGTGATCTTGATAATAGACCCTGGGTTAATCTGAAACTGAGATCGAGTGCACTTTAGAAAACCGCCCTGCTCTGCCTGATGAATCAAGGCACATTTCCAGTAAGCTTCTTCTTTAGTTTCTAGCTTCAGACTTTTATTTTCAAAATTGGTTCTGGAAGATAATCTGGAGACTAATCCTAATGAAGGGACTCGGCTCAAAACATCAACTGTTTATTCCCCTCCATAGATGCTGCCTTACCTGCTGACTTCCACCAGCATTTACTCTATCTCAGCAGAATCTCTTGTGTGTCTGGAGACGAGTCTGAAGGTCACAGGTTAATTAAACTCTTCTTCATCTTCTTTGGGTGTTTTTTGATGTCAATGAGAGCATATATTCACTGTAGTTCTGAGTAGTAGAAGATGCCAGTGTATGAATTGTTTTAATATGTGGTGTCACACACTTGCTACCATAAGGACTTGACAGAGTGAAGTCTTGGTCCGAGGGATGGAGAATACGCAACTTTGCAAATACTTACCATACACTCACACAAAACCATGCCACATCCTCTTTGCTACTTTCCTAAGATAGGCAAGTGCAGATGGGTGGTTTTAGTGAACAGGATCTGTCACAACAATGCTATGATTGCTAATTCCTGTACGAACAAACTGGGGAGACTAAGTCTCTGCCTTGGCTATTATTTATGAATCGCAAGGCCCTGCCCAATAGCATTGTGTAATCATAAAATGATCAGAAAGAGAGAATTCTTTAGACGTCATGTGTAAAGACCACAAATTAACCCTACTATTTGTGTTTGCATCTTGCAAGGTGCTTTCTGATGGCAAAAAGGAAGCCCCATCAGCCTCGCAGGAAGGAAATATCAGAGCTGTAGATATGAGCTGTCGCACTTCACTCTGTCAATATTAAAGCAGCATTTTTGAAATGCCATAAGAAGTGGCTGATAAGATGAAATACTTGGCACATCACATTACTGCCTATCAAGTAAACACCCATCGTGTCTCGTCACAGGGATAGTCTTTATTGTAGCTCACTATTTGTTCTACAGAGATTTATAAATAAAAAAGGGATAATGGAAATGCTGTATAAAGACTCACAGTTGTGCAGATCTGTCCGTCTTACTACTGGAGGATTTAGCGTCTCCGACTATATAAAGAGATTTGCGGTAAGATTATCGATATTTACACTTAGTAAAAATAAAAATAACAGAATAGGTCTGTTAAAGATAATCTAGTCTTTTAAGGTAAATAGAAATAATTTACAGGTGCTGATCAATACAATAGTTAAATTTATTAATCATTTACTGCTTTGTTTAACATTAAGAATCCCTTCTTCGCATTGTAAGTGGCTGACTTGTATTATGCCACAGTTCCATCTTTAATAAAATTATGTCACTACTTTGACTTCAGTAGGAATAGTTCGTTCAAGAAAAGCTGTAGTAATGCTCAATAAATTATTAATTTACTTGGAAAGATATGATTTGTGTATTAACCAGAGCCACTATTAAATGGGTCCCTAGATGGTTGTAAAATAAACTCTGCATTGCCTTTGAACTTCAAAATTAAGACCCTCCATCTGAACAAGAACCAGTTTACTAAATTTGTGCATGAAAACATCTGATTCTCTGGATTTTAATATCAAACAGGAGTTTATTGTTTCGGCAGACAAGATGATGCTACAGAAACAAACTTTAAATGGATACTGATCTTCATTAGTTTGTGAACTTGATAAAATTATTTCAGAAATTTTTTGGTAATTTTCTTTGGAATGTCTAGCACTCCCAAGGTTCTGCAAGAGGGTAAAGTACTCCCCTTCCCCTTATAAATACCTTTACGTTCAAAGAATTTCAGATGGCGACAAAAGGGCATATAGGAGCGAGATATACCAGTTAGTTGAGTGGTGTCGCAGAAACAATCTTGCAGTAAACGTCAGCAAGACTGAAGAACTGATTGTGAACTGCAGGAAGGGTTAGACGAGGGAACACAAACCAGTCCTCAGAGTGGGATCAGAAGTGGAGAGAGTGGTCTATTTCAAGTTCCTCAAAGTCAATATCTCTGAGGAACTAACCTGGATGTAACGTATTGATGCAGCTGTAAGGAAAGCAAGACTGTGGCTATATTTCATTAGGAGTTTGAGGAGATTTGGTTTATCGACTAAAACACTCAAACATTTCTACAAATGTACCATGGAGAGCATTCGGACTGGCTGCATCACCATCTGGTATTGAGGGGCAGGGCTGTGGGGTATTACTGCATAAGATCAAAATAAGTTGCAGAAATTTGTAAAATTAGCCAGCTCTATTATGGGTACCAGCTTTTGTAGTGTCCAAGACATCTTCAAGGAGCAATACTTTAGGAAGGCGGAGTCCATCATTAAGGACCCCCACCACCCAGGACATGACCTCTTTACCCTGTTACTGTAGTGAAGGAGGTACAGAAGCCAGAAAGCACACACTCAGTGATTCAGGAACAACTTTTTCCCCTCTGCCATCTGATTTTCAAATGGACATTGAGCCCATGAACACTACCTCATTATTATTTCTGTTGTTCTGCACTACATACATTAACTATTTAATAGACTCATATATACTTAATGTAACTCAGTCTTTTTTCTCTGCATTTATTTATCATGTACTTCATTGTACTCCTGCCATAAAGTTAACAAATTTCATGACAAATGCTGGGGAAATTAAGTCTGATTCTGTTATGTGTTGCAAGTTAGGGCTAAGATAAATAATCTGATGTTCTATAAAAGCTATTAGAGCTACCATCAATTGCTTCATAATTATGCATCCATGTTAAAGTTAAACAATCATCCCATGTTAACTGGCATGCACAAACCCACTCTGCAGCTGCCGTTGACAAAAAAGGGATTCAAACTTGATTCATTTTCTTTCAGGTCGATACATCTTCACTCTCCTCTGCTGCTGTTGTTCTTAGAACCCTTTCTGAGGGGGTTCAAAGAGAGGTTCATGAACATGATTCCAGGATTGAATGGCTTATCATATGAAGAGTATTTGATGGTTCTGGGCCTGTATTCACAAGAATTCAGAAGAAGGAGGGGTGACTTTATTGAAACCTATCAAGTGGTGAAAGGCCTTGATAGAGTGGATGTGGAGAGTCTAAGGCCAGAGGACACAGCCTCAGAATGGAGGGGCGTCCTTTTAGAATGGAGATGAGGTGGACTTTCTTTAGCTGGAGAATGGTAAATCTGTGGAATTCTTTGCCACAGGCAGCTGTGGAGGTCAAGTCTTTATGTATATTTAAGTCAGGGGTTGATAGATTCTTGATTAGTCAAGGCATGAAGGCAGGAAATTGGGGCTGAGAAGAAAATTAGAATAGCCACAATGAAATGGTAGTACAAACTCAATGGGCCAAATAGCCAGATTCTGCTCCTATATTTTATGGTCTTATGGCTTTATAGTCTTTAACATTCTCATTTGACTCCACCAAACGATACCCCCCCCCAACCTTGCCACCATTTCCACGGCTAAGTCTGACCTTCTACTCATGCTGATTGCTTCTCTGACCATCTGTGACACCCCATTCTGACTATTGCCCCAAACGATCCCAATACTTTCCAACCCTTTTGTCTAATCCATTTCCCAATTGTCTTCCTAAGTGATTCCAACTCCCACTTTCAAACTTCCCCCCCAACTTCGGACTGGTCCCCAGCATGATTCTCCCCCGGTCGACACATTCCCCCAGTAGGATCCTTTCAGCTACATCCTGCTGAAGATTGTAATATGCTGCTGAATATTAAAAAAAATCCATGGAACAAAAAGTATGAATATGTTTATTTATGCAAATTACAATTAAGATAAAAACATAAATGTCCAGAACCGCTGGAAAGATTAAATAAAAGGAAAAACCTTATACCTATTGGGTGAATTTCCTCGGCATTCCTTGGCTTTATTGCTATAACTTCGGTGGTAACCACGTTTATCTACGGAAGTTTATTTTTTCTAAAGTAATGGGAATACATTTGAATATATTTGGGAAGTCCAAAAAAGCTGTAACCTAGCCTCCAGCTAATCCTCAAACCTTATTTTATTCTCTCAAAGTAAAAAGATTTAGAAATTATTTCAAAAGTCATAGTAAGTAAAGGGAGTGAATTTTCATTGTGCAGTTCCCTCCTGCCCTCTAGTTCCCTTTCATCTCGTCCTTCTCCATCTGCAGACCCATGGGAAATTGACTACTTAATTATTAGGAATATTACAATGAACTTCAGATCCATCATCTGTTACTATGATCCTTGGTTATGCTATTCACATTTTGAACAGGTACTATAGTAAACTGCCAAGTTAAAGTTTTCAATTTGGTTTTATTGTGCCAATTGTTATAATGTAATCTTTGCTCTAGCTGACTATTGCCTCTACAAAGACAACTTGTCCCATGCCCATGAACTTCTTGTTTATATAAAAAAATGATTTTCATCAGCTGACCATGGGGAATGTTACAGAGAGACATCCTGCAATATAAAAAGTTCAAAAGGTCAAAGTTCAGAGTAAATCTATTATCAAAGTATGTATTTATCACCGACCTTGAGATTTGTTTCCTTGCGGGCATACTCAGTAAATCTAAGAAACGTAATATAATCAATGAAAGAGTACACCGGACAGGACAGACAACTAACCAATGTGCAAGGGACAACAAACTGCAAATCCAATGGAAGAAAAACCAGAAATAATAATAATAATAAGTAAATGAGCAATAGATACCGAGAACATGCGATGAAGAGTCCTTGGAAGTGAGTTCATCGGTTCAGTGATGGGTCGAGTGAAGATGAGTGAAGTTATTATCCCCTTTGGTTCAGTAGCCTGATGGTTGAGGGGTAAAAGCTGTCCCTGAACCAGGTGCTGTGAGTCCTGAGGCTCCTGTATCTTCTTCCTGATGGCAGCAGTGGGGTAAAAAGTATGTGGGCATAGGGATATCTTATTACCTGTAATCACCTCAGGCAGGTAATGCTGCATTTTTTTTTACCATGTAATAAATTGTACAAAGTAAATTTTTACTTTACCAAAATAATGCTAAAGATTGGATATATCAGCAGATTTTTGACAAAACCAAGCCTTAACATTCTCATCATCTCATAGTATCAACCAACTAACAACCAGGTTAAATAACTCTTGTGGCTCAGAAAAAAGTCCATGGTTCGAAGTTCAAAGTAAATTTATTATCAGAGTACACACATGTCACCACATACAACTCCGAGATTCATTTTCTTACAGGCATGCTCAGTAATCCAGAGTAGGATAATTATCAATGAAAGACCACACCAACTTGGGCATTCAACCAGAGTGCAAAAGACAACAAACTATGCAAATACAAAAAGAAAGAAATAATAATAATCAATAAATATCAGGAACATGAGATGAAGAATCCTTGAAAGTGAGTCCATACATTGTGGGAACATTTCAATGAGGAAGTAAAGTTGAGTAAAGTTATTCCCTTTGGTTCAAGGGGATTGAGGGGTAATATCTGTTCCTGAACCTGGTGGTGTGAGACCTGAGGCTCCTGTACCTTCTTCCTGATGGCAGCAGTGAGAAGAGAGCATGATGGATGCTGCTTTCCTGTGACAACATTTCATGTGGATATGCTCAGTGGTGGAGAGGGCTTTACTCATGATGGGAAAGCAATAATTAATAAAAATCTGACTCTGAGCTCTGCATTTTTAGAAAATAATTCTTTAAAATGAAGATCAGCAAGTGGCAACAGAAAAGGGTATGAAGCATAGAATTGAGTGAAATCCCATTGGGCTTGCCCAAGAAAAATGTGCCACTTGAAATACCTGCATGACAAGGCCTCCCACTGTCAATGTGAAATTCTGAAACCCATAGTGCTACAGTGACAAAAACCTACTCAGACTAGAATGTCTTTCTTTAGATAAGAAAGGAGAGTTTCATGAGTTAGCTCACCTTGACACAACTCAGGCTGACAACAAACACCAGGCTGCTGCTGTTGCCTGGGATATGTGTGTGTGTGTGTGTGTGTGTGTGTGTGTGTGTGTGTGTGTGTGTGTGTGTGTGTGTGTGTGTGTGTGTGTGTGTGTGTGTGTGTGTGTGTGTGTGTGTGTGTGGTGTGGTGGTCGACAGGTTGTAACTTTCCAAAGCAAGTATTGACATTATAAATCTGCCAGAAATTTTCTGCTACATGCTTCTGCATTTTGAATGCTGTAGATGCCTTCATGGCTCCAAGTCTGCCTAAGCACATTTGTTGCGCCCGTTGCTTTGGATGCCATATTAGGAAGTTCTTGCCAGTAGTGAGGTTGTGACATTACTCAGTGTGGAGTGCTGATCTAACATTTCTGTCAACTAGGACATCAATAGTACATCTCAAGGCATTTGTTTAACTCACACAGAGGATCAATCGCATAGGAGCAGGAGTACCGTGTTTAAAGCAATTTAACCAGTTTACAACAATCACCAGTTGCATGCAGATTGCTGGTTGATTTGCAGTTAAATTGGATTACAGTGCCATTTGCTCTTTCCAGATCTCACATTGGAAGGGGAAAGGGGATAGTCAGTTTGATAGGATTGAACTGCAGACCTCCAAGTCACAGGCAGGAATAACAGGAGCAGCTATATAGGAAGATCACAGATAGATGCAGGAGGATTTTAGTAATACAATGGACTGGGACAGACATACAGTGGTATGCAAAAATTTGGGCATCCCTGGTCAAAATTTCTGTTACTGTGAATAGCTCAGCGAGTAAAAGGTGACCTGATTTCCAAAAGGCATGAAATTAAAAATGACACATTTCTTTAATATCTTAAGCAAGATTACTTTTTTATTTCCATCCTTTACAGTTTCAAAATAACAAAAAAAGGAAAAGGGCCCGAAGTAAAAGTTTGGGCACCCTGCATGGTCAGTACTTAGTAACACCCCCTTAAGCAAGTATCACAGCTTGTAAATGCTTTCTGTAGCCAGCTAAGAGTCTTTCAATTCTTGCTGGGGGGATTTTCACCATTTCTTCCTTGCAAAAGGCTTCTAGTTCTGTGAGATTCTTGGGCCATCTTGCATGCACTACTCTCGAGGTCTATCTACAGATTTCCGATAATGTTTAGGTAAGGGACTGTGAGGGCCATGGCAAAACATTCAGCTTACGCCTCTTGAGGTAGTCCACTGTGGATTTTGTGGTGTGTTTAGGATCATTATCTTGTTGTAGAAACCATCCTCTTTTCATCTTCAGCTTTCTTTTACCAACAGTATGATGTTTGCTTCCAGAATTTGCTGGTATTTAATTGAATTCATCCTTCCCTCTACCAGTGAAACATTTCCTGTGCCACTGGTTGCAACACAAGCCCAAAGCATGATCGATCTACCCCCGTGCTTAACAGTTGGAGAGGTGTTCTTTTCATGAAATTCTGCACCCTTTTTTCTCCAAACATACCTTTGCTCATTGCGGCCAAGAAGTTCTATTTTAACTTCATCAGCCCTCAAGACTTGTTTTCAAAATGCATCAGACTTGTTTAGATATTCCCTTGCAAACTTCTGACGCTGAATTTTGTGCTGAGGACGCAGGAAAGGTTTTCTTCTGATGACTCTTCCATGAAGGTCATATTTATGCAGGTGTCGCTGCACAGTAGAACAGTGCACCACCACTCCAGAGTCTGCCAAATCTTCCTGAAGGTCTTTTGTAGTCAAACCGGGGTTTTGATTTGCCTTTCTAGCAATCCTACGAGCACTTCTCTCAGAAAGTTTTCTTGGTCTTCCAGACCTCAACTTGACCTCCAACTGCCATTTCTTAATTACATTATGAACTAAGGAAACAGCTACCTGAAAATACTTTGCTATCTTCTTATAGCCTTCTCCTGCTTTGTGGGCATCATTTATTTTAATTTTCAGAGTGCTAGACAGCTGCTTAGAGGAGCACATGGCTGCTGATTGTTGGGACAAGGTTTGAGGAGTCTGGGTATTTATAAAGCTTTGAAATTTGCATCACCTGGCCTTTCCTAATGATGACTGTGAACAAACCATAGCCCTAACAAGCTAATTAAGGTCTGAGACCTTGGTAAAAGTTATCTGAGAGCTCAAATCTCTTGGGGTGCCCAAACTTTTGCATGGTGCTCCTTTCCTTTTTTCACTCTAAAATTGTACAAAACAATAATAATACACTAATCTTTTGGAGATCAATTCATCTTCTACTCAGTTAACTATTCATAGTAACAGAAATTTTGACAGGGGTGCCCAAACTTTTGCATGCCTCTGTATGTCCAGGAAAGGTTTTTCAATTATGTTAAAATGTAGATGGCCCTACGAGAGAGGGAGCAACACTCCAGCTCTTACAGGGGAATAAGGATGAACTAGAGGCTAAGGCTTTCAGGGGTTTGGGCCTGGTGACCGTAATTCTATTAATTTTTAAGCAGTTATGGGAAAAAGATAGGACAACTCTACAAGTTACATTGGAGTAAAGCTAATTTTGATGGCATTAGACAGGAGATTGCATAGGTTGATTAGGAGAGGCTGTTCACAGTTAAAGGGATGTTTGGTAGGCATTAGGTATTTAACATTTAGAGAGGGAACATTCAGGGGCAGCATGTTCCTGTGGGAGTGAGGGGCAAGGCTGGATTAGGAAGTCCCAGCTGATGAGCGATATTGGGTCTCTAGTCAGAAAAAGAGCAAAGAATATGTCAGGTATAGGCAGCTGGGATTTAACAAATGTCTTGAGGAGAATATGCGATTTAGGATGTAGGCAAAAAAGGTACATGCGATAGCTTTGGTAGATAAGTACAGGGGAATCCTAAGAGATTCTGCAAGTAAATTCAGAGCTAAAGGGTAAATAGTGAAAGAGCGGATTCCCTTAAGGATCAGTGTGATTGTTTACGTGTGGAGCCATGAAGGGTGAGGTCCAAAATCAATACTTTGCATCTGTATTTGTCTTGGAGACGATCATGAAAGATAGGGAATTTAGGGAAGAGTGTGGTTCTGGAATATATTGATTTTACAAAAGCGGAAATGTTGGCGGCTGTGATGTGAATAGAGGTGAATAAGATCCTGAGTACTAACCTAGGACATTGTGGGAAGCGTGACAAGATAGTGCAGGATTCCTGGATCATCTTTAGTCATGAGCGAGTTGCCATAAGACCGAATGGCCTTTATTTAATCAGTGTTGCAAGGACAAACCAGGGAGCTAGAGTTTGGTGAGCCCAGCATCAGTGGGAAAGTTATTGGTGGAGAGGGGTGAATTATGAGAGACAGAATCTAACTGCATATAGAAAGTCGAGAACTGATCAGGGACAGTCGGGATGGGTTTCTAGGTGGGAAATCGTGTTGCATGAATTTGAAGAATAGCAAATGGAACTGAGCTTACACAAATGTAAAGTGATATAATTTGGGAAATTAGACCAAGGCAGAACATACACAGTGAACATCAGGTCCATGGGAGGAGGAATGGTGGTTAGGCTTGTTGTTGAACAGAGACAACAAGTGATACAACTACATGGTTCCTTGAGAATGGCAACACCAAATCAAGTTTAAATATCATTCAGAACAGATTAAATTGTCATTTAAACCAGCTGAACGAGACAGTGTTCCTCTTTGGCACATTGCCAAAGGTGGTGGAGAAGGCTATGGAATATTTATCCTCATAAAATTGAGTAATGGGTACAATAATTGGAACATCATGTTGCAGTGGTTCAAGATGTTGTTCTGTTGTGTGCAGTTCTGGTTGCTGGTCGCTGTATTATAAGAAGGAAGTGACTAAGCTCGAGATGGTACAACCCTCTCAAGTACTTTGCTGGATCTGAAGGGCTTGAATTATTATAAGGAGAGTCTGTACAGGCTGGGGGTGACTTCCCTGGAGGCTGAGGAGTGGCTATCCAGAGGTTTACAAAACCATGAGGGGCATAGAAAAGTTGGGTGGTCACATCCTCTTCTCAGGGTAGGGTATTCCAAAACTAATCACAAGGTGTAAAGAAGCACTAAACCAACATTCCAAGCAACGTTTGCACAAATGTTAACTGTTTAGTCCTTCTTGCATGTCCTCTGTGTTTTTTCCTGGTGCTCCCACACAGTGCAGAGTTTTTGCATAAAGTCTCGTGGAAGACTGCAGCACAACCCAGACTCTGAGTGGCACATTGTCAGCGGAAGCAGCAGCAATCTTCAACAACAGCCTACTAAGGCAACGGCAAAGCTCCAGCGAGCAGCAGTGGCAAAGTTATCATCCTTAGAAAGAGCAGCAGATTCATCCACCATTTCTGGATGTGGGATGGGCTATTGTGTGCTGGTAGGGCAGGATTGGCTGCTCTCTGTAATCCTAGTAATCTGCAGAGATTCCACAGATGCTGGAAATTTTGAGGAGTAAACCCAAAGTGCCGGAGGAACTCACCAAGTCAGGCAGCATCTAAGAAAGGGAATAACCAGTCAGTCAATGATTTGGGCCAAGGCCCTTCATCAGGACTGGAAAGGAAGGGGGCAAGAGCCAAAATAGGAGGTGGGGAGAGGAGAAGGAGCACAAGCTGGCAGGTAATTGGTGAGATCAGGTGAGAGGTGATGAGGTATGAAGCTGGGAGGTGATACTTGGAAGAGGTAAACAGTTGAAGAAGAAAGAATCAAATAAGTGAGGACAGTGGCCACCTGGACAACACAAACACCTATGTCAGGATGTTGTTCATTGACAAAAGCTCAGCATTTAATACCATCAATCCCACAATCCTAATTGAGAAGTTGCAGAACCTGGGCCTCTGTACCACCCTCTGCAATTGGATCCTCAACTTCCTAACCAGAAGACCACAATCTGTGCGGATTGGTGATAACATCTCCTCCTCGCTGACAATCAACACTGGCGCACCTCAGGGGTGTGTGCTTAGCCCACTGCTCTACTCTCTATATACACATGATTGTGTGGCTAGGCATAGCTCAAATGCCATCTATAAATTTGCTGATGATACAACCATTGTTGGTAGAATTTCAGGTGGTGACGAGAGGGTGTACAGGAGTGAGATATGCCAACTAGTGGAGTGGTGTCGCAGCAACAACGTGGCACTTAATGTCAGTAAGACGAAAGAGCTGATTGTGGACTTTAGGAAGGGTAAGACGAAGGAACACATACCAATCCTCAGAGAGGGGTCAGAAGTGGAGAGAGTTAGTAGTTTCAAGTTCCTGGGTGTCAAGATCTCTGAGGACCTAACCTGGTCCCAACATATTGATGCAGTTATAAAGAAGGCAAAACTGTGACTGTACTTCATTAGGAGTTGGAAGAGATTTGGTATGTCAACAAATACACTCAAAAACTAAGGACTGCACAAGCCACGCACCAAACCCCGTCTCTCAGCAGATGGCACAGTCCTGCCCACAGAGAAAAAGAGCATTAATGACAGGTAGAGAAAACACTTCAGCAATGTGTTCAACAAGCCCTCCACTATAAACCAGGCTGCACTCAGTCAGATCCCCCAGAAATCCATGTCTAACAGCCCCAACCTCCCTCCCACAGCAGTTGAGGTCGAACAAGCCATTGCTCACTTACATTCTGGAAAAGCCACTGAGAAGATGGAATCCCTGTTGAGATCTTCAAGTCAATGGGTCCAGTTGCATGAAGGACCTTCTGTGATATTCTGCTGAACATCTGGGAAGATGAAGACATGCCCAGTGAATTCAGAGATGTTGATGGTACCTCTCTTCAAGAACAAAGGCAGCGAAGCTGACTATGGTGACTACTGCAACACCTCGCTGCTGGCATTCACCGGCAGGATCCTAGCCCGTGTCATTCTCAGCTGCTTACTCACCACCATGTTGGAGAAGAACCTGCCCGAGACATAGAGCAGGTTTCACCAGATTCAAGAAAAATGTATCGAGCAAAATCTGGATCCGTACATTGTCTTCATAGATTTAACCAAGACCTGTGACATGATTAACAGAGAAGTGCTCTGGACAATCTTGACGAAGATGGGATTGTTGACCCTACTGGCCTTTTTCATGATGCTATGATTGGTCTTGTCTGCTCAAATGGGGATGCCTCAGAGACGTTTAATATCCCAAAATGGCGTGAGGCAAGAATGTGTACTGGCCCCTCATGCTGTTCAACCCCTGCTTCACTTGCATACTCAACCACATGGTCAGGGACTTTAAATGCGGGGTGTACTTACAGTACTGATTTGATGGATCATTGATCTGTGTCATCTAAAATCCAAATCTGAGATGGTTAAAAGAGTCATCCTCGAAGCACTGTGCTGATGACTGCATTCTTGCAACCCACATGGAGTCTGATCTGCAACTGATCACTGACTAGTTCGCAGAAGCCTGATATCTGTTTGGTCACACCATCAGTCTGGTCAAAACAGAGACCTTATTTCATTCTGCTCCTGTGCTGACTTCTATCACTGTCAAAGGCACAACACTGTGGGTAACAAAGGGATTTAAATACATCCTGTGATGGTCCCTTGGATAAAGGAATCATCACCAGTATTTGCATGGCTAGGCAGAGCATGGCACAATATCCAGATGTCCACTAAGATCATCTTGTACAAGGCTGTTGTCCCCACTGGCCTCCCGTGTGGTTGTGGAACATTGACTGTATCCAATAGGCAACTCAACCCACAGGAGCACTTCCACATGTGCAGTCTGAGGTCCCTCACACAACAGCTGGTTTTACTAGCCACAAAGTTTCAGTCAGAAGTTAAATTGTGTCAGGGTTTTATTTCCAGAAGACTGGTTCTCATCTTAGTTAATCCACAATTATGCTGTCCAACACCATTCACCCTCCAAATAATGATTGCACTGGTTCAAACAAGCAAGGATTTACCCATGCATTGTGATCCTGTTACTTTTTCCATTGGCGTCCAATTTCAAAGGGTTTTCTGTCATTAATAAAAACTTCAAAGTTTTAAGAACTAACAAAGGAAAACAATATAATGAGGTTAATTTATACAAAATAAAACACACAAAGAAACTCAACCTGGGTTGCTCTATTAAACACACAGAGTAGTACAAACACACATTGTCTTCTGGTCCTGTAGTTCAGTTCTTTTGAAATTAATGGAATATAAATTTAGAAGACTTCATTCACAATTTGAATTAGTCAGAGACATTGTTTAAAAATTCCATGCTGAATATAAGAGGCACAATGAAGTTAAGAAGATTTTAGACAGCAGAAAACAAATGCATATTTGTGACAATATTTTCATGAATGGAGGCTCTATTTCCAGTAGGCAATGCTCACATGCAACATTGGAAATTTATTGCCAACTGAATACACAGCAGTGGCTTACAGTCACAAAAATGGACCTTGTTTGAATTTTACTGCCCAAAATAATGACTTACTTTACTATTTTATATATGTAAATACATATTCTCAGTTGTAAAGACTGTTAATTTGCTTGTCTCTGTACAGCTGTAGACCTGGCCTTTAATAAGTAAAAATATCTTAAACAAAATATGAACTGATTACATTTTGTTTCTGCATCCATAATTCACTATTACATTTACAAAAGCAAATCAAATGCTTTTAAAGGTTTCTTTAGTCTATTTGCTTAAGATTTTATAAAGAAATTTGTATTCCTGTGAGCCCAGCAGGGTGGGCGTTCTATATGTTTATACAGACCAGCGACATGAAAGACAGGCTTGTAACAACATGGTCCTGAATGAAGTTTCGAAAGCAGATGCTACTAATGTGGAAAATTTAGTTTTTAGTGGAAGAATGCATGATATTTCTGGAGAGGTGTGATAAAGTTATTAGGCAACATTTTCGCTTTAATCTGCATTTAAAAGCTAATAGTGCAAATCTATTGTTTTAAAAAAACATTCTACCAAAGACCATCTCCAACCAAAGCTCCACATTGAAAATCAGAGTCAGGCAATCATATCCATGAATGACAATTCCTTTCTGATCTATTCCCAATGACCAGAATTTGTTTGCAGCTTTCTCTGTCAAGAGTACTTTCAGATGCTTAAGTCCAGTGAAGGTACCCGCCTCTATCACCCAAACAAGGTTGCGCATTCCAGCTTCCAGTCACCATCGGTATGTATAATTTGGAAGTAACAGTAATACTATAAAACGTGGCTACATCTGGATTTTGTGGGAGGTACATTGTAAATACATATTTTGTGGGCCCAAAAGCTCTTAAATTTCTTACTAGAGTCACAGAGCAATACAGCACAGATACAGGCCCTTTGGCCCAATGAGTCCATATTAAGCACACCCACCCAGCTTGTCCCAGTCTCCTGAGTTTAGCCCCACCTCTCTATGTACTTATCTAATTGCTTCTGGAATAATACTATCATCTCACCTCCTCCACAATCTCCATCAGCAAAGGGCTACCACAAGTCCGTGTGCTTAGCACTTGCTTTGCTCATTTTACACTTATGACCATGAGGCTAAGCACAGCTCCAATGCCATCTTCAAATTTCCTGACAACACCATTGTCGTAGGCAGAATCAAAGGTGGTGATGAATCAGCTTATGGGAGGAAGACTGAAAATATGGCTGAGTTGTACAACCACCTCTTACTCAATGTCAGCAAGAGCTGATTATTGACTTCAAGAGAAGGAAACCACAGGTCTTCATCAGAGGATCAGAGGTGAAAAGGGTCAGCTACTTCAGGTTCCTCAGTGTTAATATTTAGGAGGAACTGTCCCAGACACAACATGTAAATGCAATTATGGAAAAAGCAAGGCAGTGCCTCTATTTCCTTAGGAGTTTTCAAAGATTCAGCATGACATCTAAAACTTTGACAAACTTCTACAGTTGTGTAATGTTGAATCTACTGACTGGCTGCAACACAGCCCGGTGTGGAAACACCAATGCCCTTGAATGGAATATCCTACACAAAGTAGTGGATTCAGCCCAGTCCATTAACCATCACCCAGGACATGTTTTGTTCTCGCTGCTGTCATCAGGAAGAAGGTACAGGTGCCTCAGGACTCACACCACCAGGTTCAGGAACAATTACTACCCCTCAACCATCAGGCTCTTGAACCAAAGGGGATAACTTCACTGAACCCGTGGTCTCACTTTCAAGGACTCTTCATCTCATGTTCCCTTTATTGCTTATTTATTTATTTATTTATTATTATTATTTATTTATTTTTGCATTGGCACAATTAGTTGTCTTTTGCACACTGGTGGAACAGTCAAGTTGGCACAGTCTTTCATTGATTATGTTATGGTCATTATTCTATGGATTTATTGAGTATGCCCACAAGATAATGAATATCAGGAATGTACATGTACTTTGAGAATAAGTTTACTTTGAACTTTGCAATTTTACTACAGATACATCTCAAGTATTTCCTCTAGCAGATCAGTCCATGTGTATCACTGTTCTTTGTGTGCTGAAGTTAACGCTCAGGACCTTTGTCAAACTTTCCCATTTCACCCCAGTTTTGGATTCCCCTACCCTGGGGAAAGAGCATGGCATTATATTATTATAAATAAGCTGATTTATCTAAGTATGCATGGGCCAGGCTCCACAGATGACATTAAACCTCAATAATATGTGTACATTATAAAACTGTTATTAAACTCTCACAAATTGCATAAGACAACATTGGAGACAATAGCAACTATTTTACTGGTGATTAATTTTGAGTTACCTAGAATATCTTGGCTCCACAGCAAGCTTTAGGTGGAATAATTAAATAAAGTTCACACCAAGGTCGTCTCCAGCTCAGAAGCCATGAATCAATTTGGCTTTAACTATGAAAAGAATTTCTTTCAGGTCACTCAGAAATGGTTCAATAGAGGATTCTTTAATTCCAGCTTGCAAAGTGCAGGTGTGAGTGTGATTTAAAACTGAATCTATTAACAGTTCATTCCCTGCTATTAAATTTTCTCACCAGTAACTGGGAATTCTCTATGAAAGTGCTGACTCACAGTTACAGTGTCTCAGAGACTGTGCTGATGGTTCTGCTTCAGTGATCCAGATGTGTCCTGTCTTCAGCTGCTGTCTGTGTGGAGTTTTCACATCTTCCTGTTAACTTTTTCCTCTGGTACTCTGGCCACCTCCACATGGAGTCATAGAGCACTGCAGCACAGAAACAGGCCCTTTGGCCCATCTAGTCCATACCAGACTGTTATTCTGCCTAGTCTCATCAATCTGCACCTGGACCACAGACCTCCATACCCTTCCCATCCAGATACCTACCCAAATTTCTCTTAAATGTTGAAATTAAACCCGCATTGACCACTTCCGTTGGCAGCTCGTTCCACACTCACGCCGTCCCTCTGAGTAAAAAACCTCCCCTTTAAATAGTTCACCTTTCACCCTTAACCTATGATCATCCAAAAGCAGTGCTGGTTGCTCATTAGTTTGCCCCTATGAAAGACTTCTAGTGTAGGTAGGGGTGTTAGGAGAATCAGGGTGATGTTGATAGGCATGTGAGACAGAATTAATTACAGGGGAATGCTGGGAGAAAAGCAAGCATAAACCCAATGGGCTGAATAGCCTAGATATGGAAATCTAAAATTATGTTTACTGATACATTGCAGAGATTTTCAGCTGTGTCCCTATGAACCACATCAGATTTTGAAATCTACAGCTGCTCTTCATGAATCAAAAAAAATTATTACTTATTTCTACAAAGAGGATCGCTCTATTAAAATAACAAATGGTGTTGATTTCCTGCCGAGTTACAATGCCATGAGTCATGGTTTCTTTAAAATGGATTAAAAAGCTGATGGAAGCAGTAACCTTCCCACACTGGCAAGGCTCACAAAGAGGGTTTTGTTCTTACAGAGGATTTGTGAGAATCATTAATAAAGTATATTAATTGTTTGCTTTGCAATACAAGCCATTTTTAAGGAAAGAAGCTTTAAGTATTTTAATTTGTATCAGAGAAAGCAATCTCTCTTTACTTAAGAATCAGCAAAGAATATTCAGTTTGATGAAGAACGGTAAACACGTTGACTCCTTTACACAGTTTCTCTGTCAGGAGAGCTTTACCACAGGGGAAGTTCCGGTGTTGTCTCTGCTGTTCGGGGTTTTGTGTGAGAGTCTCCATACATGCAGGATTCAGCATTGCCACACTGTGCAAACTATATAATGCACAATCGGTTAGAATGCCAACAATTGGTTGGCAGCTCTTTTTTTGTGGATACTGTACAATAAATTTCAGTCTTTTTGAAATATGAAAATTAATATATTCAAATTGATTGCAATAGCCCTAGTAGCTGGTGAAATGAAACAAAGTTCAGGAACTTAATCTGAGTCATGAAGCTGTTAATATTGTGACAATGTTTTACTGATCCACTTTCCAAGCACAGAAGCTGTGCTTAAAGACCGTGAATGCTTGTGCTTTTGCATAGTGAAAGCTTTGTGCAGCTTAGGAGGTCAGTTGGCTTTTGATATATTGCTATTGTTCCTCCAATTTTCCTGAGATCTGGTTTCGACTTGTGGAAACATATGTAATATTTTCCCCTCTGTAATATATCAAAAATATGTACATTCCTAAGGGTAGCACAGCTGAAAACCAGACCTTTTGTAAGAAAAATGATCTAATCTAAACAGAATTTGAAACTAATCATGCACATCTCAGCATCTATCATTCACTATTGTTTTTTAAAAGTCTGTTTTTAAATTAAGTACATTTGGAGTTTGATAAAAGGCCGTGGAGTGTTAAAGGCTGCAGGGGGCCAGCAGGCTGAGATAGGTTGTGTTCCCAAATGCACTGCTGATCTTTCCATCTCTACAAACCACAATCTCATCATCATTCAGAACCTTCTTCCAAAGTGGTTTGCTGTCAAGAAAGTTTGTCAGGCTTCAAAGCCTCTCTCCAACTTTGGCAGTCGTCAAAGATGTCTGAAATTTGTTTCAGAACAAACAAAATGAACAATTTAAAAGGAAGTAAATAAGTTTGCATTTAGGCACGTAAGTCTCAAACTTGCTGTCTTTTTCTGAGGGTAAATGCCAGTGGCCTGATGCAGGATTGTCAGCATTTCCTAGGAAATTACAGCCCATGAGCTTAATCGAAGAGCACCGTTTCCAGCTCCATCTTGGCAGCCTGTTCTCTGTGGTAATAGAATTTTAAAAATTTATTTAGATCTGCATCTGTCCCACAACATGAGCGAGCAGAGATCTCTGCGTGTTGACTCTGTCGCAATGTACAGACATGTGCATTTAAAAGTCTAATGGCTGGTAGAAAGAATCTGTCCCTGTAGCCCGTTGGTCCTGGCTTTAACGCTGCGGTACTGATTTCCAGACAAAAGCAGCTGAAACAGTTATAACAGTTGGGTACAGAATCCACCCATTCACACTGTCAAAGTAATGCCTAATGTTCAAAACCTGTTTCCTATTGACTGTGAAGCTGACCTCCTGACTGGACATGCTGTTCATCCTCCTCCTCCTGTCCAATGATGCGTAGACTCAAGCCACTGAATCTTCAACTATGTCTTTTACATCAAGTTCCCAACACTCTGCCACTTTTCTCCTATCCTACATACTTCCAGCCCTTGTCCAGTACCTGCACTGCCTCAGAAATTATGGCCTCGCCTCAGTACTCAGACCTCACAATGGAATCTGCCCCAATGACATCTGTCTCAAGCCTCAAGCCTTCCAAGAAGCACTTAGATAGAGTGGATGCTTCCATTTGTGGTGGAGTTGAGCACCAGAGGGTACAGCCTCAGAACAGGAGGCCATTTCTGAGAACAGAAATTATGTCATCGCCATTAATAAAACAACTAAAGTAAGTGAACACAAGCAACACACACAAGATGCTGGAGGAACTCAGCAGGCCAGGCAGTATCTGTGGTAAAGAGTACAGCTGATGTTTTGGGCTGAGACCCTACTGCAGGACTGGAGGAAAAAAAAGATGGAGTAAATTTAAAAGGTGGGGGAGGGGAGAGAGAAACATAAGGTGATAGGTGAAACTGGGACGGGGAAGGGGTGAAATAAAGAGCTGGGGAGTTGAATGGTGAAAGAGATACAGGACTGGAGAAGGGGGAATCTGATAGGAGAGGACAGAAGGCCATGGAAGAAAGAAAAGGGGGAGGAGCTCCAGAGGGAGGTGATGGGCAGGTAAGGAGGTAAGGTGAGACAATGAGATGGGAAATGGTGAAGGGGAGGAGTGGCATTACTGGAAGTTCGAGAAATCAAGGTTCATACCATTAGGTTGGAGGCTACCCAGATGGAATATGTTGCTCCTCCAACCAGTGTGTGGCCTCATCTCGACAGTAGAGGAAGCCATGGACTGACATGTCAGAATGCAAATGGGTGGCTACTGGGAGATCTTGCTCCATATGGTGGACGAGCATAGGTGCTTGGCGAAGCGGTATCCCAATCTATGTCAGGTCTCCCCGATATACAGGAGGCCACATCGGGAGCACTGGACAAAGTAGGTGCAGCAACAGACTCACAGGTGAGGTGTCGCCTCACCTAGAAGGACTGTTTGGGGCCCTGAACGGAGGTGTAGGGACAGGTGTAGCACTTGCTCCACTTGCGAGGATAAGTGTCAGGAGGGAGATGAGTGTGGAGGGATGAATGGACAAGGGAGTCGCATAGGATTGATCCCTGCAGAAAGCGGAAGGTGGTAGGGAGGGATAGATGTGCTTGGTGGTGGGATCCCATTGGGGATGGAAGTTCCAGAGAATTCCGTGCACTCTTATGACTCAAACTTAACACGGGCCCCTGACACCCACACTGTTCCAAAGCCAGGACAGGGAAACTGCTGTACTTACATGGAATTAGTTTATCAGTTACAAATAAACTAATTTGGTAAATTGTATATTTTGAATTCCTTACTTGCCGGATCAATCACCATTCACAATAGAGATGTTAAAAGTTAATAGAAACTACAAGCTGACACTTTGAAGTTCATAAAGCAATTTCCCCTTCGTTGTTGGGTGTGTTTCACATCCTTCCATTAATCCCATCTCGTCTGCATCTAGAACTCCCTGTTGTGTAAAGGGACGCAATATTTTGTAGTGAGAAGTCTCACCGCAGAGGCCTCACTTGTCTGGCTTGAGTACACAGTGTTGCTCTCACCCCCCACCCCACCCATCTTGTCTGTAATGAGCAGAGGTGTCTCCAGCAGTCTCACCTTCAAAAGTCTCACTTGTCTATAACTGCCCCAGGCTATCCCTGCTGTCTGTTGCCTTTAACCCTGGCCTTACCTCAGCTTCCAAAATGAGAAGGAATTTCTTTAGCTAGATGGTGGTGAATCTGTAGAATTCATTGTCATAGACAACTGAGGAGGCCAAGTAATTTGGTCTATTTAAAGTGGAGATTGATAGGTTCTTGATTAGTATGGATGTTAAAGGTTATGGGGGGAAGGCAGCAGAATGGGGTTGAGAGGGAAAATAAATCGGTTGCAATGAAATAGTGGAGAAGACTCAATGTACCAAATGGCCCAATTCAGTCATATGGTTTTAAGGTCTTTGTAGGAACCAGTTTCTCTGAAAAAGATTTCAAAAAATTTCTCCCAGAACAATTTGTTGGCCATTTTTTGATTTTTGTCTCTATGAGCTGCTGTTGGACAACAAAATGAAACACATTCCTCATCTTCTTCCCTTTCTAATGGAAGGAAATAGCATTTGTCTACAAATTTAGCCTATATTCCTTTGTCAATACGTTAAATTAGTGCAATTCTGTACTACTGTCCAGTTACTGAAAATGACCCTAGTGAGCTCCAGATAATTGTCATCATGTGATCAGAGGTCTCAGCATTTATCTACTACCTATAATTCTTTTGGTTAAAAAATGTTCACAAGGACAAAGAAACCAGTCAAGCATTCTGTACTTGTGTAAAGAAAAAACTAAAGTTAAATCTAACGATTTTGTTTTTAGGGTTGTTCTAAGGTCATGGGCTCAGCACACAGCCCCAGGTGCCCCCCACCCCCACCCAGGGCTGTGGCTGTGTGCTGAGCCCATCGCTATACGCTCTGTTCACAGATGACTGCACCGCTAAACACTCTAACAATTTTATTTGTCAAGTTTACTGATGGAACAACAATGGTGGGACTTGTCACCAACTACAATGAGATGGTCTACAGAGAGGGAGTGGAAGAGCCTGAGGCCTGGTGCCAGGAGAATAATCTCTTCCTCAGTGTCAACAAGACAAAGGAGATAGTTATCGGCTTCAGGAAAACCCACATTCCCCTTTACATTGGTGGCGAAGCAGTGGACAGAGCAAGCAGTTTCAATCTCCTGCAAGTTCACATCATACACAAGGTCCCAGAACACATCCTACAGTCTAGAAATCTCACTAATGCCTCTGCTTTCTGAGGAGGCTGATGAGAGCTGGACTTTACACATTCATTTTGCGTATGAACAATAGAGAGCATTCTAACAAGCTACATCACTGCTTGGTGTGGAAATGGCACTGCAGTAGACAGGAAGGCTCTAAAATGGATAGTCAGAATTGTCCAACGCATCACTGGCACCATCAAGGACATAAATACAAAAAGGTGCCAGAAAAAGACCAGTTACATCACAAAGGATCCCAAAATTCCTGTTCGTGTACTGTTTGTCCCTCTGCCATCAGAGACCAGCATACTCAAAAACACTTACTTTCCTTAAGCAGTAAGGCTGATCAACACCTCCAACTACTAACTCCACCACTACTTTATTATTTCCTGTCCTTATGTACAGCCTCGTTTCACTTTATGGACATACAATCAATCCCTGTATATAAGCTATCTTATGCATTTATATTCATTGTGCGTTTTATTATTTTTATTATGTTCTTTATCTCTTGTGGGAGCTTTTGTGTTGTATTGGATCTGGAGTGTTTGGACTTCGACAAGATGGCAGCTTGTGTGAGTGCAGCGGTCTCTCGGGCGTCAACCAGAGCTGCTTTTCTCTTTGTAAAATTTGCTTTTTATGATCCAAAGACAATTCTACTCCAAGAACATTGGGTACTGCAGGATTACTTCATCAGTGAGCCGCTCGTTGACCAGAGTAGCTGGACTGTTGTTGGCAGTGGAGCCAGCTGAGGTGTCAAAGGGGCCTGCTGGGATATCAGAGGGACCCACCGGGATGTAGGAGGAGCTGTTTGGGTTTTCAAAAGAGTCCGCCAGGGTATCGGAGGAGTGCGTTGTGATGTTGGAGGGAGGAGCTGATTTGGGTACAGGGGAGCTGACCCGCCTGCAAAGATGGTGCAGTTTAACCATGGGAGATTGTCTCGGACATCTCACTTGCAATCTCAAGACTCTGTTGGACAGTGATAATGTAAGTTGCTGCAGGCCTGTTACCCTTGTCTGGTGGAGGGAAAGTCGACGTGGAGTTGTGTAGCCTCAGTTGTAGTGAGGATTAGGCTTCAAACCTCAGGCTTGCTGGCTGCTAAAGGCCAGGTGAATAGACTGGGAAGCATTACAGCATGGTGTCAGCGCTTGGCTGGGGCCTGGCTTCTCCCATTGGTGCTGCCCTCATGTGTTCAAGCACTGGAATGACAGGCTGGATTGTGTGCATCCGTGCACTGCTGGGAGACTGTACCATCGATTGCCAGAAATTGTCGCTCTGGGTCTTGGACTATGTATGTTTTTTTTCAAGTGAATATACTTCTTTTCTCGCTACTTTGAACGATGTTACTCACTAGTTTGAATATTTGCTTGCTATTTTGAATGTTTTGCACCTTGGCCTTAGAGGAACGCTGTCTTGTTCAGCTGAACCTATATATGGTTTGAATGATAATTAAACTTGATTTGATTATTTTGTTGTCATTTACACTTGTGTACAGAAAATGACATTAAACAATCTTGAATCTTGAGTTATGTAAGTAAATCTAAAACCTGCATCTTTAATCACAAGGATCCATATTTGTAAAGCAGCTATGGAGCAGCTTTTATTCTTTGCACAAAGAATTAGATGTAAATTGATTCCTGTGTTTGTGGAGAGAAGATAGGAAGTTGCATAGTCTCATTTCATAGTTATAATTAGTTTGATCAATTCAGAATAATTTGCACCTACTGTAACATGAAATACTCCCAAAGCTAAAAGTTAAATTTGCACTAAGCTGCTTAACTGAGTTGCTGAAATACTATCTACAGTGCATTGTATCTCATGGGGAGAAAAATGAGTGAAGCAGTGATTTTTCTCAGTAACGTGCATTCAAAGGGGAACTCTGAGGGAGAAATTATAGGCCAGATAATTCTAACTTTCCATTTGTAAGTACGCTCTGTAAGGCTATATTTACCAACCATTAGCAACACCTTCTGGAATTTCTAATATCCCCCTAACCCCCTGTCGGGTAAGCACACATTACAAAATGACTCCTCCAACGTCCTGTACTTAGAGAAATATAAACGATTCAGAATGATTCCAAAACAGGGAAGCCGAAACATCACAGTCTCACAGGTTGCTGAGGGAGGACTAGGCAGCACAGAGCGGCTATGCATGGGGTTTAACTTACTAGATCTGAAGGAAATACTGCATTACACTCGTAAGGTCTCTTCATGTCTGGAAAATTTGGCTTCATTGCACTAACATTAAAAAATATAGTCACTATGGTGGCATACTGCTTTCTGCAAGAACCTCAGTGGAGTAGTATACCCCTCCACTTTATTGCCCTGTCTTTATTTAGGAATTGGTGGGATGAAGAAATATGATTGGCATGAGAACTTCAATACTTTACATTTTCACCTATCTACAACTTGCTAAACCTCAGCAGAAAAAAAGTCCCAGTTAATTTTATTCAAAATTTAAAGTTCAAAGTAAATTTATTATTAGAATTACTGTATGCTACCTTGAGATTCATTTTCTTGCAGGCATTTACAGGAAAAAGGAATACAATAGAATTCCTATTATGTGTCCAACCTCACAGAAAAAAGACTGACAAACAAGCAATGTACAAAAGAAACAAATAGTGCAATTAAAAATAATGAGAATATGAGTTGTAAGGGTTTCTTGGAAGTGAGGCTGTCGGTCGTAGAATCAGTTCAGAGTCATGGTCCACGCGGGTTCAGGAGCCTGATGTAGGGCAAGAGCTTCTCTTGAACCTGGTGGTGTGAGACCTCCTGTCTGATGGTAGTAATAAGAGGACAGCACCGCCTGGATGGTGGGAACCTTTGATGATGGATCCTGCCTTCTTGTGGCAGTGCTCCATGTAAATGTATGAAGTGGTGGAGAGGGCTTCACCTGTGATGGACTGGGCTGTGCCCAGCACCTTCTATAGTCCTTTCCATTGCCGAGCATTCGCGTTTCACCCAGCCGTGAGGCAACCATTTATAGAAGTCGGCCAAAGCTTTTGGTGACCTGCTGATTCTATGCGATCCTTTGTGATCGCACTTACGTGCCGGTCCCAGGGCAGATCCTCTGATATGTTATCGGCCAGGAGTTTAAAGACACTGACCCTTTCCACCTCAAAGTCACTGATGGGGACTTCCAACCGCGTCTTCCTGTGGTCAGTAATCAGCTCTTTGGGTTTGCTGAGTTGTTGTTGCGGCACCACTCAACCGGATTTCCAATCTCTCTCCTATACGGCGATTCATCACCACATTCAATTCAGCCACAACAGCAGCCTTAAATAAATACAGCATTGGAGCTGCAATACTGGGACATGCAATAAGTACCAAGTGAGCAGAGCAGGAGGCGAAGCACACAGCCTTGTGATAAACCCATGCTGTGTTGATACAATTGAGCTGGAGGTAAAACAGAGGGATTTGATGAAAAACTGCCTTTGCCTATTTAATTTAATTCCCATTCTGATATGTCTATCCATGGCCTCTTCTACTGTCAAGATGAAGCCACACTCAGGTTGGAAGAACAACACCTTATATACCGGCTGGGTAGCCACCAACCTGATGGCATGAACACTGACTTCTCTAACTTCCGATAATGCCCCTCCTCTCTTTCTTACACCATCCCTGATATATTTAGTTCCCCCCCTTTTTTTCTCTCTCTCTGCCCATCACTTTGCCTGTTCTTCATCTCCCTCTGGTGCTCCCCTCCCCCTTTCTTTCTCCTTTGGCCTCCTGTCCCATGATCCTTTCCCTTCTCCAGCTCTGTATCACTTTCGCCAATCACCTTTCCGGCTCTCAGCTTCACCCCACCCCCTCCAGTCTTCTCCTACTATTTTGCATTTTCCCCTCCCCCTCCTACTTTCAAATCTCTTACTATCTTTCCTTTCAGTTAGTCCTGACGAAGGGTCTCGGCCCGAAACATCGACAGCGCTTCTCCCTATAGATGCTGCCTGGCCTGCTGTGTTCCACCAGCATTTTGTATGTGTTGCTTTGCCTATTTAATATTATATCCACTGGTTTTCGTGGAGTGCAAGATCAGGCCGCATGCACAACCTCCATTTTCCTGGCAGGTGGATCAGGTTGCAATGGTCTTTCTTTGGGGGCATTCCTGAAATTTGGCTACAACATAAAGTGAACAAAAGTTAGTAGGTTAGGTCGCAGGGTCATGTTTACTCCAGTTTCCCTAAAAAAATTAATTTGTAACATTGATTTTTTACAACTTCCTCATGAAAACACATTATTTGAAAACAGAATTCGTTGCCGTCTTCTTTTCCATGAATAAGTAGCCTCTGTTGAGAAAATATATTGGAGAAAAATATGGGGATGATTATCCAGTTACAAAATACACAGGCTATAATTTTTCTGTTTGCTTGACTTAGTGATGTTCACTATATTAAGTTCAGTTAATAATTTTAAGTGTTGTAATGATTTCTGAGTAAAAATAAATGAACTCAGTTGATCACTAATACAGAAGCTGAATCTTGATGGTTCCCCTTAATCTCCTGGGACCTTTCAAGGGATTTGCCTGTCGCGATAACATTCAGATTACTCAGGCTGGAATGCAAAAGTCACGTCAATGCAAATGGTTTGGATTCTGCATTCCCCAAGTATTTCTCCAGTAAGATAAGAATGTTGACCTCTGGCATTTGTCTAATTGAAGAACTACATATATTGAATAGTCCGATTTTGAATATGCTTGCACGTGTAACAGTTGTAACCTTGTAATGGTTAGGTGTGAAATTCTTTGACATCACTAATGCCTCCTTTGGAAACAACAGAGAGGCTGGGTTGACTGTCCATACACACTGTAGCTCCTGACAAAACAGGTTAACTTGCAATATTGTATGGTGGTAATTCTGATATTGGAAGACTGATATTGCAGTGATGAATGGATAAGGCCAGCTAAAAATGTTTGAAGCAAGTATGTCAACAAATTCCAGTTGGCTTTCATGCAATTTAACTCCAGTCAGAATTTCTACTTGTTTGTACCAGTACGTATATGCCGACACATTCAGTCAATTATGGAAATATGTTTCCTCTTTCAAGTAGGAATAACCGACGGTATGAATCAAAATAGTTCATAAAAATAGAGGATGAGTTGAACTGTGAGACAGAAAGATTCTTGCTCCTGTTGGATTCTTTTTCTTTCAAATCCCAATAAATTCATGTTTATACTTTGTAATTTTCCATCCAATGAATTTGTGGTACTCACTATGGCATCTAGAACCGAAGGATTATATAGTGCAGAAACAGATCCTTTGGTTCACCATTATGTCTTGAGTCACCAATGTCTGTGTTTTTTAAGCTGTGAGAGAATGTTATTAAGTGTTTTTTCTCATTGTACAGAGCTGTGCTAAGGGGAACGTCGATGTACCCAATGGTCAGCATGGACTCCTTGGGGCTTAATCAGTGTTATATTGCAAGTTATAATATCCAGCACAACCTTCTGGCCCATGTACACTGATCCCATTTGTCCATATTAGAACTGTGAACTTATATGTATTGCCTATTTATATGTCTGCCTAAATGCCCTTGGCATCCAGGAGGCAACATACCATCCGGGACTCATCCTCTTCCTCAGAACCTCCTTTCTGTCCCCCTGACTAACGAATCCCCTATCACCACAGCTTGCCTCTTCTCAAGCTTTTGCTTCTGAGCCGCAGAGCCAGACTCAGTGCCAGAGACCTGATTGCTGTGACTTTCCTCTGCTAGGTCTTTCCCCAATGGTATTGAAAGTGGTATACCAGTTGTTGAGGTGATGCCCACAGTGGTGCTCTGCACTGGCTGTTTAACCCCTTTTGACTTGTCACCCAGTTTTCTGTGTCCTGCACCTTGGGTGTAACTACCGCTGTATGTGTCCTGTCTATCACCCCTTCAGCCTCCCGAATGATCCGGAGTTCACCCAGTTCCAGCTCCAACTCTTTAATACAGATGGTTAGAAGCTGTATCTGGATGCACTTCTGACGGGCAACATCCTTATGGACCCCAGAGGTCTCCCTGCCTTCCCACATCCCACAAGAGGAGCTATCCTGCCTGGCATCACTACTGCTCTAACCATGCAATCATAAAGAAGGAAACGATAAATAAAATGATGAAAAATCTACTTCCAGCTTTTCACCTTTTCTCATTCAAGCCTCTACTTGCTGAAGCTTCGACAAGCAAAAGGTTCAAATCCCCACTCTCACACTGTTCCATTGTAACCTATGACAGCTTTTGACAGTATCCACAATATCACCAACCTTTGTGTCACCTGCAAACTTTCCACCTTACCCTACCATTTCCTCATCCAAATCATTTATGAAAACCACAAGGAGCAGTGCTCCCAAAACAGATCCCTTTGAAACGCCACTAGTCACCGGCCTCCAGGCAGAATACCCTCTATCTTCCACTGTAGTAAACTTAAATACTCATATCAGTTCACCCCTCAGCCTTTTTCACTCCGTGGATAACAAACCCAGCCTATCCAGTTTCCTGCTCATAACTAAATTCCTCTAATCCAGCTAACATCATAGTGAATCTTCTCTGGACTTACTCCAGTGCTGTTATGTCTTTACTATAACGTGCCAATCAGAATTGCAAACAACACAGCTAACAGTTGTAGCTAACTTTCCATTTACTTGTAGGGGTGACACAGTTGCATAGCAGTTGGTGCAACACTATTATAGCTCAGGGCTATACTTTATAACCGAGTATGGAGAACATGTGTCAAGTGCAGCAAATTCTATTATACTTATTTGTATCTGTTGTGATCACCGAGCTGATAGAAATATAAATTAGTAGCCCTAATGTAATAAGATAAAACATGATTTACATATCCAAGTGGAAGGGAAATACCATGACAAAAATATAGCTCTCCAATGGTTTAGTAGAATTGCAGTTCATATGCTTGTTGGACAGCAAGTGATAGGCATACCAAAGCCTACTGACTGTGGGAGGAGGTCACCATGGTTACTTCAAAACTTAATGTCCAATAATGGAGACTCAGAACAAGACCCTTGGCATTAAGAGATCCTGCAAATGCTAAAGATCTTGAGAAACACACACAAAATGCTGGAGAAACTCAGCAAGTCAGGCAGCATCTTATCCTGAAGAAGTGTCTCTGCCTGAAACATTGACTGTTCGTTCCTCTCCGTAGATGCTGCCTGACTTGCTGAGTTCCTCCAGCATTTTGTGTGTGTTGCTCCCCTTGATGCTGAGGAAGACCCTTTGAGAGAATGAATCACAAACAATATTCAAAGCAATTCTTAATTATTGAATGGGGGCACTGTGAAATGAAGCTATCATTTCTTCATTGGCCCATTTTCCATTCAGAACAATTGGGAAAAGTATCACCTTGTTTTTTAATCATGAGCCCATTAAAAAGAAATGGGGAATGTAAGAAAAGAGATGAAAAATTAGCCTTGGTGTCATTGTATTGACGGTAAAGTAAATATAATTAATTATATTGCCACTAACAATTAATCAATCTACTCACAACTTTTATGTTGCTAGTTTTTAATCCAACAGAGCCATAAAGCAGACAGGTTTCTAGAATCAGAAACTGCCCAGCTCTGCGGGTCAGCAACAGACACAAAATGCTGGAGGAACTCAGCAGGCCAAGCAGCGTCTATGGAGAAGAGTGACCAGTTGATGTTTTAGGCCGAGACTCTTCTTCAGGACTCTTTTCCATATATACTGCCTGGTCTGCTGAGTTGCTCCAGCATGTTATGTGTGTTGCTTTGGATTTCCAGTACCTGCAGATTTTATTGACTGAGGGTCAGAACTGGCTACATGAAGGATACAGTATATGCAAAGTTAGGAATTTGTTAGCACAAGCCAAGCAAGGCAACAAATGTAAGGGAGATAGTCTGCTCTGACTTGTCTTGTTCTTTGAATATAACCAATACTTACTGAACAAAGTGAATTTTCTCATAGCTATGGCTCACTATATTTACTTGTTCTCAGATGAGGTAGTTTGAGCAAACTTGTATGAAACTAAGGTACTAAGAGCATTTAAGGGAGTGACATTGAATCAAATAAGTTAGGTAACACAGAACCCAAGCTTTAATATTGTAAATTTTAAAAGAATTAGAAATGAGTCCTTTGAAAACAGCGGTTCAGAAGTATTTCTCTCATACTCAGAAATAGCAGAATAAATAACTGCTCTGCAAGTCTCTCTAGGAAAACTGTGATCGAGGATCAAAACAGAAATCTTTGCATTTGGTTTACTAGATAAATGACAAGTGCATCACCATCTTAAACCACTAATTGCCAAATTTTAAAGAATAATTAACTCTTTAAGAACCTATGCTTGGATTGATGTGGTAGTATTCACTTCATGAGGAAGTATAATAAAATAAAAAGGTAAGTATAGCAATTTACAATGAAGCTATAATATAATAAAATTTGATCAAGTACATGTATCCATTGATGAACATAGCAATCAATAAAAGGATACTACATTCACTATTTTTCATTGATTGGAACTGTGATACAAGTTCTTTACATTAAGTTTGAATTGTGTTGTTGAATGTTTTCTTTGTGTCCATTGAAATTTGTTCAAAGAGGAAGCTTGTATTTACATAGCTTTCTTCAAAATTTCAAGATGATCCAGAAATCTTTACATTAGTCATTATTGTTAAAATGTAGGAATCCCAGCCATGAATGTGTACACAGCGCGCTCTGAGAAACAGGATATCGTGACCAAACAAATAAAAAAGCTCAGAAGTTCAGAAGTGAATTTGGTTATATAAGTACGTATGTGTCACCATATGCAACCCTGAGATTTGTTTTCTTGTGGGCATACTCAGTCAATCAAAAGAGCAGTAACTATAAACAGGGTCAATGAAAGATCAACCAGAGTGCAGAAGACAACAAGCTGTGCAAAAGCAAATATAAATAAATAACAATAAATAATGAAACATGAGATAAAAAGTCTTTAAATTGAGATAGTTGGTTGTGGAAACATTTCAGTGATGGGCCAGGTAAACAAACCCCTTTTATTCAAGAGCCTGATGGTTGAGGGGCATATCTGTAGAACTGATTAAACAATGTATTTGCTCTTCTGCTTTTCTCTTCAGGAAGACCTTGATACTTGTAATCTATATACATTCTAGATGCAACCTAGATGCATTCTATGAGGGGTGATTGATAAATTTGTGGCCTAAGGTAGAAGGAATCAATTTTAGAAAACCTAGCACATTTATTTTTCCTACATTTACACACTTAGTCCAGCAGTCATGCAGCATACGGATCCCTTCTTTGTAGAAGTCAGTCTCTTGGACCTCCCAAAGCGGTCTACAGCATAGGGTGATTGATAAATTCATGGCCTAAGGTAGAAGGAGATGAGTTATTAGCCAAACTTTCTGCATAATCACTCAGAGTTGAACTGCACGTGCATGTAATGAGCTGTATAACTCATCTCCTATCGTAGGCCACGAATTTATCAATCACCCGTGCTGAGGACCTCCTGAAGGTCCAAGACGCTCTCGTTACATGCACGTGCAGTTCAACTCTGAGTGATTATGCAGAAAGTTTGGCTAATAACTCATCTCCTTCTACCTTAGGCCATGAATTTATCAATCACCCCTGCTGTGGACCACTTCCACAAAGAAGTGATCCGTATGCTCCACAACCGCTGGACTAAGTGTGTACATGTAGGATGGGACTATGTTGAAAAATAAATGTGCTAGGTTTTCTATCTTAGGCTACAAACTTATCAATCACCCCTCATAAGTGAACATTACCAGGATCTTGTAAAATACAAGCTGGATGAGCTGTGTTACCAGCTAAACAGTTTATAGGTAATTTTGATACTTAGGAACCATCAAGCCTTCTAATTACACCCACCCAAACACAACACTCTATCTATTATCTCAGTCACTGCACTTTAAACCACTTTTTACAATGTTGGTATTTATGTATTTATGTACATTTTGTTCCATATCTGTACTTCTAACTTTACTTGTACATCATTCTTCATTCTGTATAATTTATTGAATGTAGTTGTTTTTGTTGTATGTAACTCCAACACACCACAGGAATTTAACTTATAAATGCATACAGCAAATAAATTTGGTCCTTACGAAAGTACTGGTACCATGGTCATTCCTCAGAATGTGAGAGAAATGGAAAATTGCAAACTATTCAAAATGGTTTTGGACATTACATTACATTCTGTCTGAGATAACATTCAAATGGGAGGTTACACTCTGTGTTAGTTCAGAGGAGTTTAAAGCAATACTCAGAATACTCCTTAATATAAATTCATCCTACAACCAAGTCTGAAGTATTATAGGCATGTGACAGAGAAAAAAATAATGCAATTGTCATCACCATCTATTTCTGTCTCATCTGGCAGCAGGCATCAGGTCACTAGATACATTACCATTTGAGAACATATATCCTTCATCACTTGTAAATAGTTGCATATATGAATCAGCTAATCCTTTGTACTTCATCTTAAGGTTGTAATTGTGAATAGTGCAACATTTTAAAACAAATTATTTCAAATGCATCGGTCTTTATGGTTTTTGCAAATAAAAGACCCATGGTTTGTTACTTCGACAGATGACATGCTTATCATTGGGTTCTCAAGCAAAAATATGCTAATCACCCAGAAACATTTCTGTGACGTCAAAGGGCAAAGAAGAATTCAGATTACATAAAGCAGGCTAGGTTATTTAAGAATCTGTGAAGGGTAATAGTGACAGAGACCTGTGGAGCTCAAAGACAAGGCTAAAGCAGATACCAATATTGTTCTCTTCTGACAATATAATCAAACCAGAGACTAGCAGACAAAAAACAAAACTTTATGAACTCAATGGATTGTTTTGATTTGGAAATTACTTATTGAGGAGGCAATGTCATAAAGTGTGAGCTGACTTGTTTTGAAAATCTCTTTTCTTTCGTCTTCATTTTTGACGACATGAGTGCGCAAGTCTCCCTGGCCACTTGTTTGGCCAGAATGTATGAAGGAGGCAATCCCGACTCTCAGAAAAAAAGTGAGTCTGTTGTTCAAGTAAAGAAACCATCAGGTGCCAGTCAAAGCAATGTTGCCAATAATCTAAGCATGATGGATGGGAAACTAAGTCTTCTTAACGAAAAGGTAGATCAAATAGTAAACTTCCAAAGACAAGTTCTTACGAAATTGGAGGATATGTCTCAAGAAATGTGTGACTTGGAAAAGAACATTGTTATACTAAAAACATTAAAAGGCACCAATGAAGTGGTGGGTGAGAAGAAAGGAAGCACTAATTTCTTGCAACATGCTGACTGCCTCAGTCAGGCAGAGGTGAAGCCTTTATTCATGGAACTGCTCAAGCTGGTTACCTCGGTACACGAAGGCACGACAAAGCAAAAGGAGAAGTTAGAAGGCATTGAGAAAATGGTGTCAGCAGTTGATAAAGCCATTCATTTTGTGGGTGAAACCTTCAAAAATTCTCACATAATACAGTTTATACTTAAAGGAACAGTACCTTGGAAAAAAGGAAGCCTAACAGAATTTTCAGAGGTCAGTTACTTCAATAAAAACTATCGTAAAATAAAGATAGCTTAATGAACAGGCAATGTATAGAATGAAAATTCTTTATAATATCTACTCATTCACTGGAGAATTTACCATTCATAATATGTAAAGTAATACAAGTTAAGGAAAAGACTTTGACTTTGGCTGGAAAAAGGGACTGTTCTACATTTCTCCAACAGAATCAAAATTATCCCCATGGTTGTCTTTGTCTCAAAAGAAATAGGGAAGTCATGTGTGAAATAATGAAATTTATACCATACTATATTAAAGTATTATTTTCTGTACCAAAATTAATAACTTGAATACACGGTTTCTGTACTGGCCCAATCCTGATGTGATCAAGGTGCTTACTATTTGTAAACCAATGACTGAAGACAAAATCAGAACTTTATAGCATGTTCCCAAAATTTAAAGAATTAGTGCAGAAAGAAATTATCTAGAGCAAGATTATTTTCAACATGTTAAAAATTATGATGTGTGATCAAGAAGAGTTTACAAGAGAACTTTGAGACCATATTTTAGACCAGAGGTCTAAAAAAGTTATTAGTGAAGTAGTTGATTAAAGTATTGCAATGCACATGGCTTTGTTGTACAGAGGAGACAAAACCCTGAAAATTGTGGACATCTGAAGTAAAACAAAGTGTTCAGAATACTCAGCAGGCCAGACAGAGAAATAAAAGTTAACAAATCTGCATCTTCTCACTGCGACTGAGTAGCTCTCCTTTGGGTGCTCAGATTTCCTTCTGTTTCTGAAGGATACAATGGTACTGTATATTGTAAAATGACAATTGTAAATTAGTTTTCCATGTATGCTGATGTTTAAAAAATCACAGTGGAATTGATAGGTATGTGTGAAAGAGAATAAATTACAGGGATAAGGTAAAATTCGGAGAAGGACTGATGGGGTTGCTCATTTGGGAGTGGGATTGTCATGATAGGGTAAATGGCCTCCCCTCATTGTGTAAACTAAGCACACAATTGTAAGATGTGACTACTGTATGTACTTTTAATGTCCAGTTAACAAATTCTGAGTTGTTACCCATCTAATATGGAAACTGCTCTCACTTTTACTTTGCTGTACTTTGTCAGTCTGAAGCTTCATTTTAGTTCATCAAGTATAACCTGAACCAAAGAAGCCATGGACCTAGTGACTTATATAATTTATTGGCCTAGATTAGTGGGGAATGCTAGCAGTTCCATGCACATTTTTTCCCATTTCCATATGTAAATGTCATCAATTTTTAGAATTCGTAACTGTGTCTGTGCATGCAAATATATAATCCTTCACAATACTGGCCGGCATTTTCCTGACTGTGTGCCAATGCTGGATTCATTTGAATCCATCGGTGAAACATTGATGCAGGAGTAGCTGTCAGGAAATACTGTAGCAGGTTTGACCCAGTGAAGAAATCACCTCTTCACTCCTTTGAATGGTGAAGAATGGCTGTGACAGACAGAGGCAAATGTTAGCTTACATTTTTAAATTGATTACATTCAATTAAAATCTTTAATTCCTATTAAGTTTTTTGAGGCTTCAGTTTTATTTTTCAAAAAATGCCAGTCATTGAGTATTTTATTTATCTGTTAAATACATTTTGAATGTTTTTGACTATCAGAGGCATTTAGGTGAAGTCAAGTTTTTATAGCTTTGATAGCTGGCAAGCTGGAGGATGTGGCTTAGCTTGGCTGTGGAAGTGATTTTGTTTTGTGGCCAGAACTTATTCTACCCTCCGAGACTCTTCTTAAACCCATCAGCCCTGCTGGGGCATAGGCCACTGACAGCAGATCACCCGAGTCCTCTGTCCTGGGCCAGTCTTTCAACTATTCCCAGGTGTAGCCCATCTTCTTGGTGTATCCTTCTTTTCCCAGGGGCCTCTGGAGCTTCTGTAGCATCAGGGCTTTATGGGACGGGGTGGTTAGAGACTTGTCGAACTTTTCTTCTTTCGCAGCCGGGCTTCGGACCGTCCATGGGGGAGTTTCCCAGCCCCTACATGTCGATATTCATGTGCCTGAGGTCTGGGTGCCCACAGTGTCTTCCTACTGATGATTAGGCTGGAACTTTATAGCAAGTTGGTACAGAAGCCACTAAAGATAAATTTGGGCATAGACAATTGTAAGCACACGTGACATGATGCTGGTAGGATATTCTGGACTATCATGTTACAGCCTTTGTAAAAGAATTGAATATTTCTCTCAATTTTGATGTGATGCAGGTATCTACAAAGAGTAGGGGGACAAAGATCATGAATCTTTCATTTTGTACCAGCCCTGGCAAGTTCCAGTGTGGCACTTATGAACTTTTGTTACTTGCCTGTCTTGGGATATTTGGTGAACGGGCCAATGCTGCGATTCTTTAAAAGCAAGAGCATTCACATGTTGTCATACAAAGTGACTGCTTTCTGATCTTGCATTATATGTCACAAAGGTACCCCACCCACCGAGTGAAGAAATTTCTTTTCATCTCAGTGTCATATCGCCTACTCCTGATTCTCAAACTGTGACCCCTGGTTCTATACTCATCAGCTGGGGAAAAATCCATTTTTAAAGAATTTTATTTCAGAGTTTGAAGTACTGTAAATTTATTATCAAACTACATATAAGTCACCACATACAACCCTGAGATTCGTTTTCTTGCAGGCATACTCAGTAAATACAATAAGCATAATAGAACCAATGAAAGACAGATAATAGGGCAGATAACAGGTGTACAAGAAACAACAAACTGTGTAAATACATAAGAAAAAAATTAATAATTAAGCAATAAATATCAAGAACATGAGATGAAGAGTCCTAGAAACAGAGTTCATAGGCTGTGGGAATGGTTCACTGATGAGGCAAGTGCAGTTGAAGAGAAGTTGAGTGAAGTCATTCCCACTGGTTCAAGAGTTTCAATGAGATCCTTCATCCTTCTAAGCTCTGAACAATACAGCTCCCTACGCAAAATCCCCTTTCTACAGCACCTGCAGAAAATGGCCTAAAAATCTTCACTATATTCCCACTATGGCAAGTACATTCCCCTTAGTTCTGAGTCTACAAGGCTGTGAATTACAGCATTCTGGAAATTTGGGCTGGTAACCTCCTGCTCCTCAATGGTTAAATAACCTTCAAAATGGCAGTGCATGCCTATTGTGAGCCATATGCAGGCATGGAAAGCCATACAGATGAAGGTCAAAAAATTGGACAGCTGTGCTTATGCCAGGAATAGACTTCTGGCCGTGTATGGACCCAGTTTTTTGATGTGCATTGTTTACAATGGGTTCTAAAGGGTGCTAGCCGTAATATGCACCCATGTAGATGAAAAGTGTCCCATTCAATCTCATATTCAGAGAATACAGGTGTCGACCAGACCATGTCCAACGACACGCCCCAGTCACAGCTGCCGACCTCGCCAGTTAACAACAGTCTCCTGATTGTTAGCTGGCAGATGTTGCAGTGGCTTCAGCACCGGACTTTGAGGCAAATGGTCTTTGGTTCGAATCTGGCCGGTTCCTTGCACGCTTTCCTTTGCTGGGTTGAGCATCGAGCTAGGAACTCGGCCTTGTAAAAAAAAACATCTAAATGCTATGGAAATGACAGAGTGAGCCTTGAGGCTGCCCTATGAGTGTGAAAAGGAACGACAACCTGACCCAGCTTCACCATTCCTCCGCACTCACGCAATGTTACCACCGTCCGGAACAACCTCGAACACAAAGAAAAGCTGGAGGTTTTCACATTTCATTTTCTGCTTGTCGCAGTATAATGTTGTAAAACTTTTTCTTAACAGGCAAAGACTAAAGTTGAAGAAAAAGATGCCAAAGCCAAACATGGATTTAGCCACAGAGGAATCCAAGTACAGTTAAACAAAGAAGTGTTTGAAGGTACAGACACAGCACATACGCTATGAGAATTAGTGAACAGGTTTAAGTGAGACTGCGTACAGTTTGGCATCATTGTTGTACATTTACAGCCTGGTGCATGTATGTATTAGATTGAAGTCATCGTGAGCACCACTATATGTGCCAAGTCCATGTGATTCAATGTACTAAATCTTTAAATGAATGTGGTGTATTTAGTCAGAACTGATTTGTATATTAACCTGGACCTACTATGAAAACTAACTGGCCCTAGCACAATTTCTCAGCAAAGTAATGCATTTGAGCTATCTCTTTACTTATTTACAGTAGAATAAGTTTTAGACTGATTCTGTTCGTGGTCTTCTGCTGCTGTAGCCCATCCACTTCAAGGCTTGTTGAGTTGTGCATGCAGAGATGCTCTTCTGCACACCACTGCTGTAACATGTAGTCTCCTGAGTTACTGTCTCTTTCCTTAGCAGTTTGAAAGAGCCACTCACCTCTGAACTCTCTCATTAACAAGGCATCTTCACCCACAGAATGCTGCTCACTGTAGGTTTTTGGTTTTCACACTATTCTCTGGAAACTCTGGAGTCTGTTGTGCATGAAAATCCCAGGAGATCAGCAGTTTCTGAGATGCTTAAACCTCCCTGTCAGACATCAACAATACTTCCATGGTCAAAGTCACTTCAATCACATCTCTTCCCCATTCTGACGTTTGGCCTGAACAACAGTTGAACCTCTTGACCATGCCTGCATGCTTTTATGCATTGAGTTGCTGCCACATGACTGGCTGATCAGATATTTGTACCTACAAACAGGTGCAGAAGTGTGTCTAAAGAAGTGGCCACTGAGTATATACTGGTTACAACAAAAGAAATGCATATGTGTTTAGAGAAAGGCAGCTTTCTAAGTACTTTACCAACAAGGTATTAACTACCAATAATGACCACAACTAGGAATCTACAACCAATATAGTAACTGCTGTTTTAGGAAGTTTTAAGTTTGCCTTTTGTCAAACCATTTTATACTTTCAGAAAATCCTTGTAAAACCTAAGGGTCTGAAAATTCATCCAAGTGTCTTCAGTAGAAGAATACTTTAGATGAAAATCATGTTAATGTGGAATCAGCCAATTTTGCAGATGTTACTAGAAGAGTCAGATCCAATTATTTTTGTTGTATGGTGAGCTTTGTGTGCCCCAGCATTGATTTTCTGGCATCCAACTCACCCAATGACATTAACAGCTGTGCAAACTTAAACTTCATCTTCTGTGAAATTTTCTAACACTATTGGCCAGAACCCTACCATTCACTCACAAAATAGCATATTTTAATAATGAAAAAGCTCCATATGAATATCATTTAAAGGGACAGTCACATCTCCTGCAGTCCTGGGTCGATTGATGCATGACGGTCAATCTAACTTCATTTAATAGTCCAGCCCAGACTGGAATCACAGTCTTGAACTCCAAGGGGTTTGCAGCAGGTTTCGCTAAAATCTTAATGGCCAGAAGAAATCATGCAAAAATAGAAGCTATTTCATGTTCATTGAACCAGAAATAAGGATGATAACTGAGGCTTGATCTGCATTATCTCACAGCTCTCTCATCAGGAAGCAGCTCTTAAATATAGCTACACTTTCCAAGATTGACTTTTTGAGAACGGTGCAGGAACTAGCATGAGCTTATATTTATGATTTCTGAGATCACAGAGAAATGTTCAGTACGAACAACTGCAATGTACCTGTAAGAAGGGAAAAACTGCAGATGCTGAAAACCCAAGCAACACACAAAAAATGCTGGAGGAAATCTTATTAGAGCTGTTGGGGAGGGTTCAAACTAATTTGGCAGGGCGATGGGACCGGAGTGAAGGGACTCCGGATAGGACAGACGGTAAAAAAAGCAAAGATAGCATGCAGTCAAACTGTCAGGAAGGGCAGGCAGATGATAGAACAAAATTGCAGCCAGCAGGGTGAGCATCAGTGCATTAGGGATGCAGAATCACTAGAAGGATGAGGGGTGTTCTCATTGAAACCTTTCGAATGTTGAAAGACCTAAACAGAGTGGATGTGGAAAGGATGTTTTCCATGAAGGGGGAGCCTAGGACAGAGGGCACAGCCTCAGGATAGAGGGGTGTTCACTTAAAAAAGAAATGCAGAGAAGTTCCTTTAGCCAGAGGGTGATGAATTTGAGGAATTTGTTACCACAGGCAGATGTGGAGGCTGGGTCATTGGGTGTAATTAAGGTAGAGACTGATACATTCTTGATTGGACACAGATCAAAGATTACGGGGAGAAGGCTGGGGAATGAGGCTGAGGAGGGAATAGAAAAGGATCAGCCATGATTAAATGGTGGAGCAGACTCAATGGGCCCAATTCTGTTCCTATGTCTTATGGTCTAACTCAGCAGGCCAGGTAGCATCTATGGAAAAAAGGAAACAGTAAATGCTTCAGGCTGAGACCCAAAGCGTCAACTGTTTACTCTTTTCCACCGATGCTGCCTGGCCTGCTGAGTTCCTCCAGCATTTTTTGTGTGTTGCAAAGAATCTGTAATGTTCTCGAGGACAGCATCAGCCTTGCCTTGGGATCCCTGACGTTAGCTCTGCTGGAACGAGCAGCATCTGCTATTTTACCACTTACAATTGCTTTGCAGAAATCAAGAATGTAGGGAATCTGTGAGTTTTGATTGTCCTGACTTTGACATTTATACATAGAAGGTGCACGCGGATACAGTATAGGGCTCCAAAAGTACAGGCATTTATACAGTCAATGTACACGATGAACTCTACCAATACTCTTTTGGAATTGGCATGTATGTTCAAAATGGCATTAGGGAAATTGCTAACTTTGTTGTAATGTTGGAAAAGAGCATAGATGAATATTTGGCTTCCCCTTCCTGTTAATCACTGTGTCACGGCAATGTACTGATAAACACGATGCTATTAAAGCTTGGGGTGCCAGAGTTCAGAGTCCAATTCCTAAGTCATCTGTAAGGAATCAGCATGTCCACCCTGTGGAATGTGTGAGTTTTCTCCGGGTCCTCCGGTTTTCTCCCACAGTCCAGAGACTTACTGGTTAGTAGGTTAATTGGTCATTGTAACTTGTCCCATGATTAGGCTAGGGTTAAAAATCGATGTTGCTGGGTGGTGTGGCTTAAAGGGCCAGAAGGTCCTGTTCTGCATTCTGTCTCTAAGTAAACTAAATACATCGGAATTTCAGACAAGACCTAAGACCAGGTTGGTTTGTCTCCAAATGCAAAAGTCTAACCACGACCCCCAGAGTTCAGCATGGCCACTGCTGAGATCCCCTTACCATTACAATCTGGAGTCTATCCTAGAGGGGAAATTCATCTCTTTAAACCATACATACATTCTTACACAACTGTTTTCCCATGTTTTATTAATTTTATCTGAAATTTATCAACCATTGTACACTGAATTAAGGTAAATCTTTAAATCAGGTCTTGTGCTTCATCTTGAAACTGACCATTGTAGACAGTGGTGCTTTAAATTGACCAGCACTTCTCTGCCCAAGTGGTAAATCAAAGGAGTAATATTATGACAAGGAAATAAATGGAGTTGTAGCCTGGATGTATGGACTTGATTGGATGAATGGCCTCCTTGTAAGTCCTGAAAAGTATAAAGTATGAAATAAACATCTGTGCGACTCTAAAGGTCAATGTAAATGCCCAGCTCTTAGAGCAGGTCAGAGACTCGTCCCTGCAATGAGTGGCTCATCTCCCCACTTGGCGAAGTCTTTCTGGCACTGCGCAAGCACCGATCACTAGAATGAGAGACTAGACTCCTCTTGCCTTACAGGTTTCACTGATCTCACGTGGAAGAAATCCACCATCCTTACTCAGAGTCACCCTTGTGTGATTCCAGAACCTCAGCAATATGATTGACTTCGAAAATGATTTCTAAAATATTCTAGATAGCTGCACTGTTCAGGGGCAAAGAGGGATGAGCAATAAAGACTGATCTCGCCAGCTATGTACTTAAGTACTCAGAAATACATAAAAATATATAACCTGCCTATAAATATTCCAAACCCCAGTTAAATCCTACACCCTTTATCCAATGTTTAATACAAAGCTCTCCGTCAAATTGACTTTGCTAAAGCTGCCAAGTCAGCATAGCCCACTTTCACCCGATAAACAGTATATTTCAACTTTTCTGCTGTCTCTTTCATTTCCGTAGATTACATTCCAAAATATATTTCTTTAATTTTGCCTTTAAAAAGGTTGCAGAATTGAATGGGAATCCATTTAGTGATGTTGAAACCATATATCCACATTGGATAACAATCTCTCTGTATAATCTTAAATAACCGTAATAGGATCACATTGTTTATTAATGAAATGAAGTATATTTTGTTGAATATTCCTTACTCAGGGAGCAATGAATGTGAAGACACTCAGTCTTGTGCAAACAGCCAGAAATTTAAAGATGCAGAGAGCATTGTTCTAACTGAAGGACAGGCAAGGCTTCATTGTAACGAAGGAACCCCCACATGTCAGCCCTCAGAGACTGCAGCCAAGCACAAAGATTTGGGATGCATTGACTCTCAAGGAGCTCCGGTGAAGACAAATAATTCTGGGGCCGCCAGCAGGAAAAAGGCATGTCTTGCAACAAGGAGCGTGAAGGAAAGTAAAGAATGCACACAGAATCAGAAATCAGCAGAAGACCAGCAGAAAGAAATGACTAAAGTAAGCACAAAGAATGTGGAATATCAGGCTCAGAGGACTGAGGGAAGTGAGGGAAAGGAAAATGATAAGACAAAGGCTGCAATCACGACAGAAGCTCCAGAGATCATATTGGCTACTGACCAGCCAAAGTTTGATGAAAGCTCTACATTGCTTCCAGAAAGGTAACAATTATATCATCATAACTTGTCAATCTATTTTATGTCCTTGGCTTTTTTATGTTTGTATCTCTAGTTAACCCTAAATTAAGCTATTAAAAAAATGAATGAAACAGGTTAGATGCAATAAAAATAACTGTAACCTTAATGAACAATAGTCCTGATAAAGGGTTTCAGCCTGAAATGTTGGCTGTATTTTTTTCCATAGATGCCATCTGACCTGCTGAGCTCCTCCATCATTTTGTGAACGTAGCATTGTGCTTCTTATTATTGGGACTTCTGTTACCTACAAAAGATACTGTCATAACCAAGTCCCTTTTTGATTTTTTAAAACAAATTGTTAATAACAAACACGAGGAAATCTGCAGATGCTGGAAATTCAAGCAACACACACAAAATGCTGGTGGAACGCAGCAGGCCAGGCAGCATCTATAGGGAGAAGCACTGTCCTGACGAAGGGTCTCGGCTTGAAACGTCGACAGTGCTTCTTCCTATTGATGCTGCCTGGCCTGCTGCGTTCCACCAGCATTTTGTGTGCGTTGCTTGTTAATAGCAAGTCATTTTTACTTAATTAGACAGGAACTACTATCCAGCCACACTTTTTTCTTTTATTGCAACATTCAGAAAATGCCCTGATTGTAGCATTCAGGGTTTCTTTAAAGTTTCTTGGATTTCAGTCTGCATAATTTTCTAATAAATCTATTCCATCTGTTTACCATTCCCAGTGTAGCAAAAAAAAGACATGAAATATTTAACTTTTGACAATCTTAATCTATGTCTTCATGTTCAATTCTTATCAACAAAATTACAATATTCTACTTCACCTTTATCATTCGCTCAACTACTGTGACCCTCTATAAGACATTAGGACTGGTTTGCTGCACGCTTCCATCATCTACAGCGCCTACTGATATTATTGTGCTTGACTTCCTGGAAAATTCCAAAGCAACACACATTCAAAATGCTGGAGGAAATCAGCAGGTCAGGCAGCCTCTGTGGAAGTGAATAGACAGTCGATATTTTGGGCTGACTTAGCTCATTATGATCTCGATGACATAATTTGCTTATAGTTAAGTGCGGTTCCACCAAGATCCACTGGAAATGTAAATAGCTTAAATTAAGTAGATGATTGTAGCACTGCATCTCGTTAAGATACAGAGGGAGTTTGACTCTGCTACCACATTTAGAGTTAATGCAGCAAGTCCTAGATGGCCTGTTTCAGTATTTACTTGCACAACAGGTTGTCTAGGATTAACAATTTTAATAAGTTATTCTAAGAGTTTCACTGAAACCTTTAAACTTAATGAAGTAATACATGCAGAGGTTTTGATTTCCAAGCATGCTCCAATTTTCTTCTAATTGATGGCGTATTAATATTTATTGTATTTGTGTATTCGTGTGAATACTGAAGATGAATAATGAATGGCTAAGCAATTGCATGTTATTCTGGAAGTGACCCTATGAATTGAAAACTGTTATGTGTAATTATGATGCGGTAGAAACACTTTAATCAATTAAAACCTGCCTATCTATTCTCCATGTGTTACGACCCATGCCGACCTTATCAGAATAGGGTCATGACTCATAACTGAAGCTAATTAACCAAATATGAGTATGATAGAGGCATTTATATGTGGATGGAAGCCACTCAAACCTCTGAACTTGCTTGGGTTCTCTACAAGGATAATCTAGTTAGATCCATTCCCTGCCTAATTTCCTTAAATCTCTCTAGCTTTACTCCGTGAACAATTCTCTTCTGAATGGGATAATCAAACCGGTTCCAACCATTTTTCGGGTGGTGAATTCCAGATCAAGAGGAAAGCCCCAATAATTTAGATGTGTTTCAGCCACTAGCTCTCTGGGTCCTGGCCTCTCATTTTTCTTCCTTCTTTGTATTCTAATTGCCTTGATTGCCAATTGTGGTGCGATTTCACTGTTTGAAGATGAGGAATTCCACTGGCTCAGCAGCAATATTGCCAGAGCAACACATTGCAGGCCAATCTCTTTGACGTCTCATTTGCAAGACACAACTTCCTGTTTATTCAACCTTTTGTCATTTTTCTGTTATCCTTAGTTTGGTGGCTCTTTTCTGTGCCACCTCCAATATAGAGTCATAGCATGGATACAGGCTATTCGGCCCAACTAGTCCATGCTGGCCACAGTGCCTACCCGGCTTGTCCCAATTCCATAGGTTCAACCCATATCCCTCTAAGCACCACTCCATCATGTACACTAAATTGTACTATTGCATCCGCCTCAACCACTTTGTCTGATATCTTTCATATATCTCAACAACCAGAAACAAAACGGGCAAGTCTAAGCAATACTGTTATCATATTCTAATGCTTCATTATGCATTTTATACTCTGCCATTCAAAAATGCATATACAGGTTGTGTTGGTATCAAAGAAGTTTAATTTTACTTGAAAAAAGCATTTCTAATGTTACATGAAAAGCTGATTAAGGGTGTTTATTAAGAGAGAAATTGTCTTCAAATGAGGTAATTCTATTACTCACCCCCCCCCCCCCCAAAGCCTGTATACATGCTTTCTTCTACATATTATCTCAGGACCTTGTGAATAGAGAAAAAAAATCAGGATTTACTTCTGTATAAATCATTGGAAACACTGCTCTTTATGCTGCACTGCAACTATTTTACAGGACTTCTGGCTCAATAAAGAGAAGGCTATCCAAGCCTACTGAGGCAGTGAATCTGGGCATTAAGGTCACCAAAGAAAATGAGCCTATAAATTTTAAAGAGCTGAAGGAATCCCTCAAAAAGCTCAATGAGCAGCAAAAGGCCACAGACATTGCAAAAACTGATTTATGGCAGAAATCAGCAAAGGGAACAAAACCCATCACTGCGGCAGCAGATGTAAGAGTCAGCAAACCTTCCAAGCAGTCTGAAAACCAGCAACAAGCTTCACAAGGCATCAAAACCCAATCAGGTCAGAAAAGTGAAGGAAGCATTCAGGGTTGTCAGAATCAAACAGAAAACCACTGTGATTCACAAAAACATGATTCTGAAGAGCCCCTGACGGCCAGCAAAGAACCTGACAAAGTGAGTGAACTGGCAAAGGGAGAAACAGATTCCACAGACACCACAGCCAAAGCAGAGAAAACACAGGAAGATGTTGAAAAGTCAGAAGATTTCAAAATCATTATCGGTGAGTTGACTTTTCATAAACCAGATGTCACTTCCAACGCACTTCACTTTCAATGTTATCTCTGAAACCACTTGTAATGCCTGTCTTAAAGTTTTGATTTTGTTTCTCAGATGATAGTCCATCACCACCAGCCCCTTTCAGTCATCGTATTGTGACCACCAAACAAATTCAAGTCGCCTCCGTATACACCGTTCACCATGAAGAGGTGCTAGGAGGGTAGGTGTTCCTCGATTTTTCAGATAACTTTTTCAGATTTTGGTCAACTACTGATGAATAAGTTGCTGAAGAAGACATGACTACAAAGTGGTTTGATAGCAATGTAATTATTAAATAACTATTTACCGTTGAGGAATGTAATCTCAGAAATCACTTTTTAAAAATATATGTAAAAGGATTATTAAATTGCACAACACACACAAAATGCTGGGGGAACACAGCAGGCCAGGCAGCATCTATAGGAAGAAGTACAGTTGACGTTTCGGGCCGAGACCCTTCTTCAGGACTAACTGAAAGTAAAGATAGTAAGAGATTTGGAAGTAGGAGGGGGAGGGGAAAATGCAAAATGATAGGAGAAGACCGGAGGGGGTGAAGTGAAGCTGAGATCTGGAAAGGTGATTGGCAAAAGGGATACAGAGCTGGAGAAGGGAAAGGATCATGGGACGGGAGGCCTAGGGAGAAGGAAAGGTGGGAGGGGAGAACCAGAGGTAGATGGAGAACAGGCAGAGTGATGGGCAGAGAGAGAAAAAAAGGGGGGGGGGTGGAAGTTAATATATCAGGGATAGGGTAAGAAAGGGAGGGCAATTAACGGAAGTTAGAAAAGTCAATGTTCATGCCATCAGGTTGGAGGCTACCTAGACGGTATATTACACAATATTTTTTACATCCGTAGTGTCAAGTATAGACCTGTTAAATGATTTTATTACTGATAGAGAACAGTTTTGTTCAGTCATTTTAAAAAAAATATAATTAATTTTTTTTTAAAAAAGTATTTTTTTTACCATGAATTTCTGAGAAGTGACTGAATATGGTGTGATGAGAAGCAAGACTGAACAAAACTGAATTCTGTTCTCTATCAATAACAAAATCATTTAACAGGTCTGTACTTAACACTATGGATGTAAAAAAAGTTTACAATATAAGTTTACAATTATATTGTAAACTTCTTCGATCCCTGAGTTAGGTAAGAAGGCCTGGAACTAAATAGTAACCTCTGTTAATATGTAGATATTAATTGAAGATAAAATCTTTCACCACCTCCCTCACCTACTGGAACCTAAAACAGTCTGCTAGACCTCAGTTTTAGAATAGCGAGCTGGAAGAGTTGACACTACTAACTGAACCTCACTCTGCCAAGAACAGTTGCTCGAACTGAAGAGAGCAATAAACTAAATTTTCATAGATATTGCCTGACCTGTTGAGTTCATCTAGCGTTTTGTGTGTGTTGCTCTAGATTTGTAGCATCTGCAGAATCTCTTGTGTTAGTAAACAACAAATAACTGGGAGTAAGATGTTACTAGATACATTTATTTTTAAAATGTTTTAAATAATATTATGCAACACAGGTTGTATCCACTGGGCTATTCAAGATGTAATGAACAGAACAGAAATTTTAATTAAGTAGCAATTTGTGTTCCACTGTTACACGCCTACCCCAGATTTTCCATTGGCATTTTTCAACATCGGCCAATTTCTACCAAATTTACAATAATGTAATCCATAGGTTCTTGACCCTTTTCTGCTCGTGACCCACTTCTGACTTTTATTTATCTTTGCTTCAAGGTTTCAAAGATAGATTTAATGTCAGAAGAATGTATACAATATACATCCTGAAATGCTTTTTCTTCGCAAACGTCCACAAAAACAGAGGAGTGTCCCCAAAGGATGAATGACAGTTAAATGTTAGAACCCCAAAGTTCCCCCAGTTTCCCCCTCCCATGCATAAGTGGCAGCAAGCAACAATACCCCCCCATGGCAAAAAAAAGCATCGGCACCCACCACAGAGCACTCATGCGTGAGCAAAGCAACAGCAAAGACACAGACTTGCCGTACTTCAAAGACTACATAGTTGACCAGGAATTCAACACACCACCGGCTCTCTCTCTCCCTAATAAGGGCAAAAGAGATGTCTCCGTTTCACAGCAAGAGGGGAAACATAATGAACAACTCACTGATTTACGATGTTAAAAGTCCATTGCATCGCTTTTTTCGAGCTCTGTGTCCAAAGATATTGGGTCTCTGGGCACACAGCCTTAGATCTTGCACCTCCCACAACACACCAGTCTTCTGCTTGGACACCGACCTCCGATCCCCCCGTCTCCACGGCCACGAGAGCTCGGTCCTCCGAAGGTGAGCGGAGCTCTTAGGCTGAGCCGTTGGCGTGCCGAACAACGGCCGGTTACGAAAGCCCGAGTCCCATTCCTGCAAAGAACCATAGTCAGCGTGTAACTCCAGGTCAGGGTCTTCAAAGGAACACTGAAAGGGAAAAATAGAGATACTAAAGATGGAAGTAGAGCTGTTTCTGAAGACGTAACCAAAGGGGTCGCCATTAGGCGCCATTAACCCTCCTGAACTCCGCCTTTGTGGCCCCCCCCATCCTTTTAACTTTGATAGGTATTATATGTTAAATATAATGTTACAGGTGTCTATGAAAAATAAAACTATATTTCAGAGCCGCAAATAGGATATTTTATTTTATTTATAATATACACTGTATAATATTCTAGAAACATAGAAACATAGAAAATATGTGCAGGAGTAGGCCATTCGGCCCTTTGAGCCTGCACCGCCATTCAGTATGATCATGGCTGATCATCCAACTCAGAACCCTGTACCTGCTTTCTCTCCATACCCCCTGATCCCTTTAGCCACAAGGGCCATATCTAACTTCCTCTTAAATATAGCCAATGAACTGGCCTCAACTGTTTCCTGTGGGAGTGAATTCCTCAGATTCACCACTCTCTGTGTGAAGAAGTTCTTCCTCATCTCGGTCCTAAAAGGCTTCCCCTTTATCCTTAAACTGTGACCCCTCATTCTGGACTTCCCCAACATCGGAAACAATCTTCCTGCATCTAGCCTGTCCAATCCCTTTAGAATTTTATACGTTTCAATGAGATCCCCCCTCAATCTTCTGAATTCCAGTGAGTATAAGCCTAGTCGATCCAGTCTTTCTTCATATGAAAGTCCTGCCATCCCAGGAATCAATCTGGTGAACCTTCTTTGTACTCCCTCTGTGGCAAGAATGTCTTTCCTCAGATTAGGGGACCAAAACTGCACACAATACTCTAGGTGCGGTCTCACCAAGGCCTTGTACAACTGCAATAGAACCTCCCTGCTCGTGTACTCAAATCATTTTGCTATGAATGCCAACATACCATTTGCCTTTTTCACCGCCTGCTGTACCTGCATGCCCACCTTCAATGACTGGAGTACAATGACACCCAGGTCTCGTTGCATCTTCCCTTTTCCTAATCGGCCACCTTTCAGATAATAATCTGTTTTCCTGTTCTTGCAACCAAAGTGGATAACCTCACATTTATCCACATTAAATTGCATCTGCCATGAATTTGCCCACTCACCTAACCTATCCAAGTCACCCTGCATCCTCTTAGCATCCTCCTCACAGCTAACACCGCCGCCCAGCTTTGTGTCATTCGCAAACTTGGAGATGCTGCATTTAATTCCCTCGTCTAAATCATTAATATATATTGTAAACAACTGGGGTCCCAGCACTGAGCCTTGCGGTACCCCACTAGTCTTTGCCTGCCATTCTGAAAAGGTCCCGTTTACTCCCACTCTTTGCTTCCTGTCTGCCAACCAATTCTCTATCCACATCAATACCATACCCCCAATACTGTGTGCTTTAAGTTTGCACACTAATCTCCTGTGTGGGACCTTGTCAAAAGCCTTTTGAAAATCTGTATATACCACATCCACTGGCTCTCCCCTATCCACTCTACTAGTTACATCTTCAAAAAATTCTACAAGATTCGTCATGATTTTCCTTTCACAAATCCATGCTGACTTTGTCCGTTGATTTCACCTCTTTCCAAATGTGCTGTTATCACATCTTTGATAACCGACTCTAGCATTTTCCCCACCACCGATGTCAGACTAACCAGTCGATAATTCCCCGGTTTCTCTCTCCCTCCTTCTTTAAAAAGTGGCATTACATTAGCCACCCTCCAGTCCTCAGGAACTAATCCAGAATCTAAGGAGATTTGAAAAATTATCACTAATGCATCCACTATTTCTAGGGCTACTTCCTTAAGCACTCTGGGATGCAGACCATCTGGCCCTGACGATTTATCTGCCTTTAATCCCTTCAATTTACGTAACACCACTTCCCTGATAACCTGTATTTCCCTCAGTTCCTCCATCTCACTAGACCCTCGGTCCCTTACTATTTCCGGAAGATTATTTATGTCCTCCTTAGTGAAGACAGAACCAAAGTAGTTATTCAATTGGTCTGCCATGTCTTTGTTCCCTATGATCAATTCATCTGTTTCTGACTGTAAAGGACCTACATTTGTCTTGACCAATCTTTTTCTTTTCATGTATCTAGAAAAGCTTTTACAGTCAGTTTTTATGTTCCCTGTCAGCTTTCTCTCGTAATCTTTTTTCCCTTTCCTAATTAAGCCCTTTGTCCTTCTCTGCTGGTCTCTGAATTTCTCCCAGTCCTCAGGTGTGCCACTTTTTTTTGCTAATTTATATGTTTCTTCTTTGGACTTGATACTATCCCTAATTTCCCTTGTCAGCCACGGGTGCACTACCTTCCCTGGTTTATTCTTTTGCCAAACTGGGATGAACAATTGTTGTGGTTCATCCATGCGATCTTTAAATGCTTGCCATTGTATATCCACCGTCAACCCTTTAAGTATCATTTGACAGTCTATCTTAGCTAATTCACGTCTCATACCTTCAAAGTTATCCTTCTTTAAGTTCAGAACCTTTGTTTCTGAATTAACTATGTCACTCTCCATCTTAATGAAGAATTCCACCGTATTATGGTCACTCTTACCCAAGGGGCCTCGCAAGACAAGATTGCTAACTAACCCTTCCTCATTATTCAATACCCAATCTAGAATAGCCTGCAATTCTTCCAACCAGCACTGAAAAACTTAATTTTGTTACTTTGGGTATTTAGTGAGATCCTTGCGACTGATACAAACTAGCAAGCTTTTGAAAAACTGTATCTTGATTAAAGATAATTGAAGATCTCCTCTTTTCACAACATCAAGATGAGTCCAGGCTTTTGATAGCAGGTGAAGAGTTTGTCTAAAACCACATCCAACGAGAGAAGGGTTGGGGAATCCAATTAAAAACAACTTTGCTTTCTCCTGGAGCTGTGGAATATCACTAGTAATTCAGAAACTTTTGCTTGCTGTGTTTGGATTTTGCTTGAGCTGTTATATCACTCTGCAGCTCAATAAGACATTCTTGCAATGTGATGTCAACACCATCCACATTCACCCCAAATGGATCCACCACCCAATCTGGATCATGCATCTCCAGCAGGTCTCTGACTTGAAATTCCATATCAGACTGCGATTTTTTCAAATGAATCAAGATATACAATTAGATCGTCATCTTGCAATTCTGCTTTATGAGTGGCCAGAGAGGGAAATTGCAGCAACTTGCGACATCCAATATTTGAGCTGAAACATTTGTGATTTCCAAGAAAAGTGGCAATAATAGTCTCCCTGCATGATGTGAGATTGCAGTTTTTTTCCTTGTAACACACACAAAATGCTGGAGGAACTCAACAGGCCAGGCAGCATCTATGGAAAAAACAAGTACAGTTGATGGCTCGGGCTGATAGCATTTTGTGTTTGTTGCTTGGATTTCCAGTATCTGCAGATTTTCTCTTGTTTGTAAGTTTATTTTTTGTAAGTGTTTATTAAATTCAGTTTTTCAAATATATCTGATGGGATAAAATATGTCAGACTTTGGGGCAACAATTTGTTCTCCAAACTGCTAATCACTTAGAAAGGCTACAATACTATCCCAAAGGGCAACAAAATGAGGAAGACAATTATGTTTTGATAAACATTGTATCTCTGTAAGCATTAGTAGCCATTCAAAATCTTTGTTTTCCTCACAAAGTTTGTTGAAAAAAAGCAATTTTGAAGGGCATTTGATTTGACGAAGTTGACCGCCATTATTCCAGCAGCAAGAGTGTCATGTGACCATACATCCAATCTTTCTGCAGCCAAGTGCTGACATTGGACGATGCAGTGGATGCAAGAAACCAGCCCGGCACAGCAGTTTTTAAAATGAGCAATGAACAGGGGATTTTGTGGAAACTGTAGTGGGAGACAGTGATGCAAAGGTACACTTCATGTGTTCTTGCCTCTCTGCAGCTCAGCCATTTCTGACAGATGATCTTACTCCACCAACTGCAGCCTTTATGTTGTGTTCTATAATTTATTATAACACACGGGTCAGTAGAAGGCAAACAGACTCACCCTCCTGCTGTGTACTCGTTGACTGGCCTTGCTGCAGACAGCCCCGCCCAATCAGCAGTTCATTTGTGATACTAATAACCATTTTAATTAGATTTCCGCAACATGACCATGCCAGCCTTTTCACATCAATCCCCTTCTAGTTATCCAGAAACTTTGCTTGCTGTGTTTGGATTTTGCTTGAGCTCTTATATCACTCTGCAGCTCAATAAGACATTCTTGCAATGTGACGTCAACATCATTCACATTCCCCCCCCAAATGGATCCACCACCCGATCTGGATCATGCATCTCCAGCAGGTCTCTGACCTGAAATTCCATATCAGACTGCGATTGTTTCAAATTATCAAGATGTACAATTAGATCATCATCTTGCAATTCTAGTATACGAGTGGCTGGAGAGGGAAATTGCAGCAACTTGTGGCATCTGATATTTGAGCTGAAAAGTTTGAGATTTCCAAGAAAAGTGGCAATAATAGTCTCCCTGCTTGATGTGAGATTGCAGTTTTTTCCTTGTAAGGGTTTTGTTAGAGAGTCGCACCCGCCTGCTCACTGTATAATCAGTGATTTGTGGTTGGATGTGGAGTAGGGCTCAGCAGGGTGTAAACAGTGATTTGTGTATGGTCAAGCAAGAGCAGAGATAACAACCCCCGCCCCCCCCCCCCCCCCCCACAAACAGGCTAAGCTTTTTTGCTGCCTCATTTGCATCATCTAGCATATTTTCCATGAATCTCATTCCGGGTTTTAATTAAATTACACATATTAATTTCTTTTTCATTCATATATTTTAGTAATATTTCATTTAAACACTAAACTTTTCATGGCCCAGTTAAAATCTCCTGTGGCCCCTACAAAATCAGGCATTGTCCTGGGGGTGGGAGTGCATATGGCCCATGTTGACAACCACTGACATAGTCCACTGTGCAGTGTAAAATTTTCTTTGTGGGCTTGGAAACATTGTCCTAACCACATAATAACGATGCTGTTAACTAAGATCATGTTAGCAAATGGTACAAAGGTTTCCAGTTGTTATGTAAATTAATTTTTATTTCTTTATGTTGGCAGGGGTCGATTTGGCCAGGTTCATAAATGTGCGGAAACCTCAACAGGCCTTGAACTTGCTGCCAAAATAATAAAGGTTAAAGGACCAAAGGAGAGGGTAAATTCCATGCTTCAAATAATTTTCATTCCTGTTTATCACTTCTCTCATTCAACTTAATTGCGGAAACCTGATGCTATTTCGTGCTGTAAGTTTGGTGGATGATACAGATTCCGATTTACCTGTCTGTGCTTCATCACTTGCTTGGTTTTCCTAATTGGGCTGCTCCAACGATATTGTAGTGAACTACAGTGATTGTAATGAACTACATTATGTGAGTGTAAATCCCAGCATCACATCCACCCTACGTTGCTAATAATGTTGTTTCCTCTTGGAATACTCAGTACTATTTACAGGTCAGTTCTCTTCTTGTATCGTTTTGAAATTTTTATCATGCCCCAGCCTTATGGAGAAAGAGCACAGTCAGCGTTTCTTTCATCCAGTGTTAGGCCACTCAGCTTGCTGTCTGCTGTTCTGTATTTGGCTAGAGGTAGAAGCATAAAAGTAAATGGTGTAACCCTTCCATTTCTTTTCTCTCCCTCTCCTTGGAGAACTGCCTAGCCTCAACCTGTTGGCACAGGTGAGAGTGAATATTGACAAAGTGCAAGCCTATTACAGCCCGGCGCATTCTGGAGTTCAGAGTTTAGTTTCAGCGGCGCCTGTAAGGTGTTTGTACGTTCTTCCTGTGACTGAGTGGGTTTCCTCCAGGTGCTCTGGTTTCCTCCCACAGTCAGAAGGTGTGCCTGTTCGTAGGTTAATTGTCCTCTGATCAGGCTAGTGTTAACTAGGTGGGCTTATGAACAGTGTGACTCACTGGGCAGGAGGGTGTATCTCTAAGTATATACATAATAAATTAAAGAGCCACACAACCCTTTAGCTGGTGTTTGCCATCAGTGGCATCGTACGGCCGGGCCCACTGTTGCAGCTTTTACGGTGAATTGTGGCTGACTGATTCTTTTCCCGTGTAGTTCTTTCATTTTCAATCAGTTGCCGATTCCTGACATAATCCTCCATTTTTCTGACCAGTGCCTCAATATCCCAATTCAGCTAGGGTTCTCTAATCCTGTCAGCCTTGCCCTTCACTGTAACAGGAACATGTTGGCCTTGAACTCTGCCTATCTGACTTTTATAAACTTTCCTCTTGCCAAACATCCCTTTACCTGCTGATTGCCTCTTCCAATCAACTTTTGCAAGTTCCTGCCTGATCCCATTAAAATTAGCCTCGCCTCAGTTTAAGACTTCAACTTATGGACTAATCCTATCTTTTTCCATAATTGTTTAAAAAATAATAGAATGCCAGGACTGGTCCCAATGTGATCCCCCTACTGACACTCCACAACCTGCTTCATTTCCCAATCAGAGGTGAAGTGTTGCACACTCACTTGTAGGGCCATATTACTTGAGAAAATTTACTTGGAAATCCTGGAGGAGGCATTGAAGCTTCATTGACATCCAGGTAGGAAAATTGCTCCGTGACCACCTTGGGAGGCAGCAACACTCTCATTCCCTCTCCCTCTTCCAGCACCTTGTTCAGCTCCAAAGCTGATTTCCAAGAAGTATATCCAGAAATGCATCCATTTTTGACAGCTTGTTCCCAAGTCTTGACATTAGCAAAAAGTCCATTAGCACTTTCCAAGCCTTTCTGAAGGCTTCTGAATCTTGAAACACCCATCAAGACCACAAAGGCTTGTGTACATTTGTACCAACAAACTTGGGAAGCCGATCAGAAAAAAAACTGAAGCTAATGACCCATTTAACAACTGAACAGATGTTCAACCATGCCAGCTCAATGAGGATTTAGATAGAGCATCACCCTCTGCTAAAGTATTCTGCAAAATGTTGTATGAGATGATTTACCCTATAAATGTACATCTACATACTGAAAAATAGGCACCATTGAACCTAACATTTCTTAGAATAAGCGTCACTGTTTTAAACATCCTGTTCTTAATCTGATTTGTCTTCTGGCTTAGGAAGAAGTAAAAAATGAAATATCTGTCATGAATCAGTTAAGTCATGTCAACCTGATCCAGCTTTATGATGCCTTTGAAGCCAAGAACAACGTCACCTTGATTATGGAATAGTAAGTGGTTTTGATAGTTGCACTGAAAATTACTTTACAATTCTGACATTGTTTGTGCTTTGCACTTTGGAGTCATTCATGCCAACCTCCTCAAATTGTTTGCCATGCAAATAGAACAAAACTATTGACTTGGGGAACAACTTATCTTCTAATACCGCAATTGATAATGAATTGTTTATGAATTCATGCCTTCGCATCTGGGTGTGGGGTAGAACTCCTAGAATGGTCTGGGATGGTTGTTTCTTCACTTTACAGGAACTTAGAGTGCGCAATTTTTTTATTGCTTGAAATGCATGAAGCTTTGATACTATTTACTGTTCCACTGGTGGTAATTTGATGGGAATATGATTCAACCTTCATAGGTTGGAACTTTGCTTCATCTCCAGGGAAGGGTAAACAGTTCTTCCAATGAATCTTAGCAGAAACAATCAGAAACCTGAAGAGCTGCCCACAAAATGATTCATGTAGTTATAAAAATAAAAATGGGAGGTGGCTGGGTGTATATTTGCTAATAGTCTGTTACTAACCTTTGTGACAGAGTGAATCAAATGAGTACTAAGATTTATGGCCTAAAAATTCTACTGCAGCCTTAGAGGTGAGGTTCAACAGCTGGGGGCCTACAAATGTGTGTGCTGATCACTGATTCTTCCCTTAAAACGAGTTTATTAGGCTGGTGGCCACAGTCATAATTGAGTTTATTATGCATAATATTGGGGCCAAAATGTGAAAGGCCTGATCCTTTCAATGATCAGGTCCAGGATGGCTGTTGAATACCAATCTCTTGAGGGAGTGGTGGGATGGAGACAGGAATTTTCAGTGTTGTTGGATGATGGCAGGGTTGGAGAACTGGGATCAACATTAGGGTGGATGCGGATGGGGTTGGCGCAGTACAGGGCACCAATGATACTAATTATCAACACAAGGAAGTGTGCAGAATCTGGAAATCCTGAAAAAGTGTCTCAGCCCAATATTTCAGCCATCTATTCATTTCCATGGAAGCAGCCTGACCCGCTGAGTTCCTCCAGCATTTTATGTGTTTTACCAAGGATACTAGTAAAGAATATACTTACCTAGAACATGTTCTAGTGCAGTCCTGCACTGAAGTGACCATGTTATTGTCAGATAGGAGCACTCTGAAGACAGTATTATTCATGTTGCTCTGCTATTGCACAGGAATGATGCCTTGTGCCCCAGATATGGAAAAGATGTCAGTAGGTTAATTAAGTAAAATCTCATTACGTTTTCCGAATGAAATGAACCATCCTGGAAGTGGCAATTGGGCTCCAGCTCACTTTCAGTTCCATAGCCCTGGCCATAATGACATACTGGAGGAGAATGTTCCGGCACAAACACCTCTTCCATGTATTGAGCGCTTGACTCCCCAAGTCTTACCAACATGGATTTATATTCATGTACAGAGCTCAGTGGGCTTATTTTAATGACAAGTTTAAGCTGGGTGCCGTGTGAATACTGTGCATTATCCTCACCAGCACCCCTTCAATGATACCAGGGAGTTTATTTTAAATTGTTTTCATGATAAGGATACTTATGAATAAGATTCTACTTATGACTAAGTCCCTAGGCTGCATACCATTCAAATCTCTCAGTATTTAGTCATAGTTGCATCGGGGAGTGAAGAGCAGAACTCCATTCAGTACTCCATCGTGTGGACGTACACAAATGCTGATAGCAGAGCACTTCATACGTACCTGCAATGAACTTTTTGCATATGTTCTATCTCAGGCATCAAAACTGCCTGAAACAGTTGTCAGCATTAGGACAGAGACAGCAGCCTGAGTCAAGCCTATTCAAGAGACTTGGAGCTACAATTTCAATTGACATTTCACAACAGTACTGAAAACGTAAGATAATAATGGATGAGAAGTTAAATTAGGGCCCTATCTTCTCTCTCAGGTGTACGTAAAAGGCACACTACCACCGAGGATAAGAATAAATAGCTAAAGTCTGAACCTTAATATATAGTTACTAATCTGGAATTAAACTTGTCATTAGTACCAATAACTAAAGTGCATTAAGTCCTACCGGAAGGAAATTTACCATCCTACCCCATTCTGCGCTATACGTGACTCCAGGTCTAACAGCGTGGCTGAATCTTGTCCAAGCAAGGCACACAGTTCGAAGAGCAGTTAGATACAGGTGATAAATTCTGTCAGCATCCAAGAAGTTAAATTAAGAAGTTCTCAAGAAAATCATTAGGAAAGGGGGATGGAAAACTGGTGTGAGTGTTTTACAACCACAACTCAAGACTAAATTCTAACAGCAAAACTCTAAATAATTTGGCTTTTATTTCAAAATTCTGTTTTCTTTGCAATATATCTGTTTAATTGAAAGTGCTGTTAATTTAACTTACATTATATTGATTGTAGTGTTGGAGGTGGGGAACTGTTTGATCGAATCATTGATGAAAACTATAAGCTCACGGAACTGGACACCATCATCTTTGTGAAGCAGATCTGTGAAGGTATCCAATACGTACATCAACAGTATGTGCTGCATTTAGACCTGAAGGTACATTTTTTAAATTACATCTCTCTATTTAGCAAAAAAATATTGAAATTAAAGAAATCAATAATCTCTTTGTGGTTCATGATTATCAAACTTGCATTTTTATTTTCAGTTTTTGATCTTTGGCTGTAATCTGGTTAGGGTTTATTGGTAATCAACAGTAATTTTACTAACCTAAACAAAGTGTAACTTTATAAAAGTTCTCTTCAGCCATCAAGTTTGAGATGTAATAATGAGATTGTTGGTCACTGCAGGCCTCTAAAGAGACACAGATCCTTGGAAGTAGGGTGAATAGTTGCTTGACAGGTAGTGGAATGGTGGAGATGAAGCCAACAATTACAAAGGATAAAATAACCATTAAATATATAAGTATTTAAAAAAATTGAATTAAAGTTCTTGTGAAACATTGGAATACATTTTGATCATTTTAATTTTGCTAGTCTTATGATTTATGGGCACTTTAAGGATGGACTGGACTGAGGCACTTACACGTACCAGAAGATGTGACTTTACAAAAATACCTTTCTTTTGTCTACAGCCAGAGAATATTTTGTGTGTAAACACCACAGGAAATCAAATCAAGATTATTGACTTTGGTCTGGCCAGAAGGTAAAGCTAACTTATATTCATTATAAATTATTTGATTTCAAGCATTCTAAATTAAAACGATTGTGATAAAGCCCTGTTCATTGGTAAATAATAAAGTGTATTTTAAAATAAAGTACAATTCTAGATTTTGCAAAGACCTGTGTAGTTTATATGTGTACGTATTGGCAAATCTAGAAATGACCACCAGCTTCTGACATTTAATGAATATTGGTATCAGTGCTTCTGTTTATAGAAGCAAAATTAGGCTAATTTCCTGGTCATTGCCGCCATCTAGAGGCTATAACTGGAAATAGTGCAAAAATGCAGGACTGAGGTCGAATTCTGCTTTGGAAGTGGAACCCTCTCAGTGTGCCTACAGATAAACACCAGGGGCAGAAAGGAAAATTAAGATATCCAGAGAGATGTCCAACAATTAGGAGTATTTTAAATTTTACTATCCTTAAACTTTCTACTGGATATGTTTTGTTGTTTATACATACATCCTGGCCTTCAGTTGGAACTCCCACTGGCAATAAATTTAAGTACAGTTTTCTTTTATTAGTGTTCCAAATTTTCTTCTGGCTTTGGGAAGATTAAGCACCCATTGAAGCACTTCCTGTATTGTTGGTCTGTAGTGGGGAAAGTCCCTTATACACAGGGTGACATAACAGAAAGAAAATCTGCACATCTGACTGAACTGGAATGTTTCAGGCGCATAAATCAGTGTCTAGAGGTAGGGTTCTTAGGTTATGATTATCCATGGAAACGTATTTGGCAACTATTTTAGAATTTGTAAGCAAACAATAACACAAACTATAAATTATGTATTCATACAGTCGGAAATCTTGAGCAGCACACACAAAATGCTGGAGGAACTCAGTAGGTCAGGTATTATCTACGCAGGGTAATAGACAGTTGACGTTTCAGGTTGAGACTCGTAATCAAGACTGGAAACAAAGGAAACATACCACCCCACAAGCCTCTGCATCCAGCACAACATGACTTCCACTGTCTACAATGGGATCCTACCACTGAACAACACACCTTTCCCTCCCTCCACCTTCCGCTGGGGATTGCTCTCTATGTGACTCACATGTCCACTTGACCCTCCCCACTGGCACTTACCCCTGCAACGGGAACAGATGCTATATCTGTCCCTAAGACTCCTCCTTCACCAGCATTCAGGGCACCAGACAGTCCTTCGTGGTGAGGCAACACTTCACCTGCAAGTCAGAATGGTACTCCCAGTGCAACCTGCTCTGTATCGGTGAGACATGACTTAGATTGGGGGGGGGGGGGGAGAACCACTTTGGCAAGGACCTCCATCCTGTCTGCTGCAAAAGGTGGGATTTCCCAGAGGCCAACTATTTCAATTTAACTTCCCGTTTCCATTCTGACATGTGCTCCTCTACTGCAATGATGAGGAGTTCAAGTTGGAGGAGTTACACCTCATATCCCATCTGGATAGCCTCCAACCTGATGGCATGAACATTGATTACTCTGACTTCCAGTAATTTCTAACTCATTCCCTCTTCTTTCTTCTCCATTCCCATTCTGGATCCTCTCTCACCCCATCTCTTCTCCTCACCTGCCCAACATGTCCCTCTGATGACCCTCCTCCTTCCCTTTCTCCTATGGTCTACTCTTCTCTCCTATCAGATTCCCCCTTCACTAAACCCTTTACCTTTTCCACCTATCACCTCCCAGCTTTTTACTTCATCTCCCCTCCACCGTCCACCAACCTTCCCACTCACCCTGATTTCACCTGCCTGCTTGTACTCCTTCCTCTCCCCTCACCCACCTCCGCATTCTTATTCTGGCTTCTCCTCCCTTCCTTTTCAGTCCTGGTGAAGGGTCTTGATCAGGGATGTCGACTGCTTTTCCCTCTTCATAGATGCTGCCTCTCCTCCTGAGTTCCTCCAGCACTTTGTGCGTGTGGGTATAAATTATGTGAAAACACAACTGTAAGGTTGCTGTGAAGGTAATTATATTTATCAATCTGAAATACACGGTAAAAAGAAACTAAAATTTTGCCCCTTTAAATTCAGAGGTATTATTCAGTAGCAAGGAATTGAACCCTTAACCCAAGTTATCGCGCGCCATTAACAAATACAATAGCAGCTGTTTCAGGATTTGTTGCAGATGATGCAGTAGAAAAAGTGCAAACCAAGACTGTGACTATTTTAACATCTTTTACATCTGTAATACACTGATTAACTGAATTAGATATTCTTATGATACGGACCCAGCTGTAATGATATTTTTTATGCCAACAGCTAAATTCTCATGTAAATGACACAACAAAGGGAAAGCCTTGGTGTGGATTCTTCCAAAACAATTTCAAATTCAATCTGAGAGCACGTTCCAGCAATGCTCACTGTCCACTTTACTTGCCTTGTTTATTATGCTAAGTTGCAGAATATATTATGTCTATACTGGAGCACTTCTCTGCTTTCTCTAACTCCACTCCTTTACTGCACTGCTCAACTGTTTAAGGAAAGTTACAGCATTAAGAGAAATTTAAAAATGTGGAACAGATCTAACCTCTTACTATAGAAAAAGTGGATAGCCAGAGACTTTTTCCCAGCGCAGAAATGGCTAACAAAAGGTTGATAATTTTATGATGATTGCAGTATAGGGGGGATGTCAGGGGTAAGGTCTTTATACAGAGAGTGGCAGGTGCTCGGAATGCCTCTCAGTGGTGGCAGAGGCAGGTACATTAGGGACATGTAACAAACTCTTAGATAAGCACATGCTTGATACAAAATTGAAGGGTTATGTAGGAGGGAAGGGTTAGATTGATTTTAGAATTGATTAAAAGGTCATCATAATATCCAGGGCCGAAGGGCTTGTACTATGCTCTAGTGTTCTATATTTTATGCTCTATGTTCTTAACTGAAGACAAATTGTTTCTTTCTTCAGGTATAAGCCAAGAGAAAAACTAAAAATTAATTTTGGTACCCCGGAATTCCTTGCCCCAGAAGTGGTGAATTACGATTATGTTTCATTCTCCACTGATATGTGGAGTGTGGGAGTTATCACCTATATGTTGTGAGTATCAAATACATCGTAAGTTACCTTCTATCCTAGGTGGAGCATGTGAAGGAGTGACTTAAAATTAAAATGAATGAGAGTCAATTTTATACAGGAGTAGGGAAAGAACTATATTATGTGGGTTGTCAGGATGGTCACATTCTTGCTATTGGCCTGCATTTTTTAATAAGGGTGAAAGAATGGCACTGGTTGCTGATGTTAAACAAAACTATCTGTGAATGTGGCATGAATTTTCCCTGTCCTGATATTGGTTGGTCAGAAATGAAATAATGGGGTCCCTGATATCCAGTATCAACAACGCTATCAAACTGGCTGAGCAGCAAAAACAATGGAGAAGGCTCAAAGTCCACAAACTGGGAGATAGAAACTTTTTTTAATCTAATGCTTTTAACATGTTGCAGACCACAAAACTAGTTGGAACATATGTATAAGATTGAGAAGGGAGTCGAAATAGCAAAATAACATCTCAATAAATAAAATGTAATATTTGTTATTCATTTGAAGATCCAAAGAATTTTGAAATTGTGTGTTTGAAGTGAACTATAGACATAAAAGTAACATATGATTGGGAGTTTACTGGGTTTGGCTCGCATGCCAGCACCTTGACAATGCACAGCAATCAAAGGATATTTGCAGTTTAGTTTGTAAAATTTTAAAGTTTGTATAATTTTTGACATTGATTTTGGCGATTATACAAGGGAATACCCAAAGCAATGGACCAGGTGTTATTGATAGCCTCAAAAGGGTTTCTGTGCCAACCTATTCATGAGCATTCTCAGGAATTTGCTGTCAGTTTGATGAAAAATGTTGACAATATCCCTATCATTACAATGGTGATATCTGAATCAATATAACCTCTAGCTCTCTGTTTTTGGCTAACAGACAAATAACATCAGGAATACTAATTGAGCAAAGTCTTTGTTTTGTAAGACCTGTACCAAAAGCCTCATGATTGATTAGCTCTCTGATTTGCGTTATTCAGAAGCAGGGGAAACGAATGCGCTTGTGCACAGAGACCCATCTTATTTGATGTCTATATCCATGTTAGATAACATCATAAGGAGCCCAGTTGCTGTCTGCCCAGATATTTCTGAAGAACGGAAGTCTCCTTCCCCCTAAGTCGATAAGTCAATGTATTCAATTTACTGTTTATTCAAGATTAAACTTCAATCAAACAACATCAACAATTGGTAGAGTAGGGTACAAAAATATTGATTGGCATTGTCTTGACACTCAATCTTCCCTCCATGCTAAATATTCCCCTCCCCCCCTCCACCACCAATGTACCATAGCAACAGTATCAACTGCAAAGTGCACTGCTTCAGTCTTCCAAGGCTTGTTCAACAGTACCTTCCAAGCTAACAACCTCTGTCTGTAGAAGGGGATGGACAGTGGTTCCATAAGAAAGCCACTATTTGCAACTCATCGAGTCATACATCATGTAGATAGGCCTTTCATGCCAACAAGGGTGCCCATCCGAACTAGTCTCATTTGCCAGTGTTTCACCTTAACCATCTGAAGCCCTCCTATGTTTGAAGTGCCAGTATTTTTCATACTCTACCCTGATTTAGATATACATTACCATATCTTTGTTGATACTGGGTCAACTTTGTTGTGTATTTACTATGTCAGTAATATTGAAAATATATAGTTTGATTAAGTATTCTTTGTCATTTACATAATTGATCATGATTTATAAATAAAAGTACAAGAATGGCACACTGTATGTCATCACACCACCACGTCATAAGTGCACACCTCACTAAAGTAAAAGCGAAGTAGACACTGTTTTCCCAACATGTTTTTCATTTGATTTGTTTTATGTTTTAGAGTTACACAACATATTAGCGGTGAGGAGTAAGATTCAAAATGAACCACAGGTCTAAACCTGTTGAACCGTAGAATGCATTTCTTTACAAGAGGAGGGAGACAGTCAAGTTAAAAAAAAATCAGGATAACATTCAGAGGTTCATAAACAGTGAGGATATGATAATGATAATAAATTAAAAAACAGAAATGGCTGACTATGTTGGAAAGATAGATGCATTTATTTGCATAATGCATAACTGGAATATAAATACTGAGCTAATTGAGCAGTATTTTGAAGCAAATGAAATAGCCAGTGCAAGGCAGATGCCAGTTTTGCTGAGTTTAGTAGGTGAAAAAGCCTTGAAGTTTAACTGCTCTTACTAAGCCAGATGAAATGAGTTTTGCTAATATCATGAGAGTAATATTTAGAACAGAAACCATTGTTGATTGCAGAACACTTTAGGTTTCACAAGCAGAATCTAAAGGAAGGGGAGGCCATTTCATCTTACATGGCTGAATTGAAGAGATTGAGCATTGTCATTTCAGTAATGGGTTTAATGATGTAATCAATTTAGTTGGTGGGAACTTACAAGAAAGCATTCAAAAATGGGTCCTAACTGAAGCACAGTCCACATTTATAAGTGCAGTTGAAATCATTATTAATGGAAACAGCATCCAGAGATGCAACTGATTTGTAGTCAGGAATGAAAGTGGGCATGAACAAAATTGCAATGTCTAAACCAAAACCTGACTGGCTGAACAAATTGTGCTCAGGGCTCACATACGCCAGACCAATGCAGGTTTAAAGATGAAGCTTGCAAAGTAGAATACATACAAAGCCCATGTCGGGCAGACAAAAATTAAACTGGGAAGAGAAAAAGATAAAAAGTCAAGTTGTAGTTTCAAAAGAGTGCTAATCTGCATGCTGTTGATGAAAAATCTGATACTGATGAGAGTGACACAGGACTGAGTAGCCTTGAGATTTACAATGTGAAAACTAACTGGAGACAAGCAACATGGCTTACACCAGAAGTGAACAGCAAATTAATTAAAATGGAATGGGACACTGCCTCAGCTGATTCAGTCATTCTACAAAATGACTTTGAATGACATTTTAAATATACTGAACTGAAGCCTGCAGATATCCAACTGAAAACTTACGCTGCAGAAGATAACTCCTGTGGGAATGACGTTTGTTACAGTGAAATACAGTAACCAACATGCCAAATTGGGCTTGTATGTGGTAATAACAGGTGGGCCAGCACTATGGGGGGGGGGGGGTGAGTGACCGAGACAATGACAAATTGATTGGAGAGCAATCCACCATCTGCATACCACAAGCCTTGAAGTAGAGTCAGCTGAAAGCAAGTTAAGAGAGGTAATGGATGATGCTACAGCAGTGTTCAAGGATGGTACTGGAAAACTCAAACATATCAAGGGGAAAATAGTGTTAAGTGAAAATGCCACACCAAAGTTTTTCCAATTCCCATCCAGTTCTTTATACCATGATAAAGTAGCCAGTGAACTAGATCACATGGAGGTAGAATGAATTCTTTCTAAGGTTGAGTAGAGTTCATAGTTAATGCCAGTGGCTCCAGTAGCCAACAACGATGGGTCTGCCAGGATCTGTGGTGATTTTAAGTTCACCATCAACCCAGTGCTAAAAGTAGATCAATATCCTCTACGCAAGAGAGAGGATATCTTTGCAAACTTCTCTGGAGGGAAACACTTTGGCAAAGCATACTAAGCTGTGATCTACCCGCAGATGGAGATGGAAGAAGAGTCTAAAGTGTCCCTCACAATAAACACAAAAGACTTTATCACTTATATGCTTATTTTTGGAGTAGCATTTGTACCTGCACTCTGGCAGAAAGCTATGGACCAGGTGTTGAAAGGCTGTCTAGGCACTTGGTGCTACCTAGCAGACATCATTGTTATCAGTAAGGATGACAAGGAACATCTCCGAAATCTCAAGATAGTGTTAAAAAGATTAGAAGATGATGGGCTCAGATGCAACAAGTGTGGATTATTTAAACCAAGCATTGCTTACTGTGGTCATACTATTGACAAATGAGGTTTACACAAATGTGCTGAGAAAATTTCTTGATAACAGTGGATGCAGCTACAAAATGGCCAGAAATGTTCCCAATGGCCCCCCACTCCCCACTACAGCCTTGCACAGTTGATGTTTTGAAAAGCCTCTTCTTAAGGACTGCTGTTCCAGTACACTTAGTTAGTGACAATGAACCACTGTTTGTTGTGGAACAGTTTCAGTCATTCCTGAAAATGAATGGAATTAAGAGGTATTATATCTGCACCATACAACCAAGCTACAAATGGCTTGGCAGAAAGGTTTATCCAGCGTCTCAGGAACACGCTACGAGCAACGTCAGCAGAACGCACTACACTGACACCGAATCAGACTCTCGCCAATTTCCTCCTTTCATATCGCAATGCAGCACATTCCACAACCAACAATGCAACTGCTATGTGGTTCCTGGGACGTCCCTTGTGCTCACACTTGGATCTCCCCAAATTCAAACTTAGAAGGAGCATGCAGCACAAAGAGCTGAGCCAAGTCGAGGGCTTCTCGAGCATGGAGGTTTGGTGTTTCACTCCTGGGCAAGTAGTCTTGGCGAAGGACTGCAGAGGTGATCAAAAATGGGTTCATGGGTGTCCAGAGCTGTCGGAACCACTTCCTGCAGACCCAGAGTCAACTCCTGTAACCACCACAGAGCAGGCCCCAGTAACAGAGACTGTTTCACAGCCTCAAGTCTCATCTGCCAAGGAGAGTGACCACTCCCACCTCCCCTTGTCAAGACATTATCCCACAAGGGTAAGAAGTCCTCCATACAGTGATTAAATCTTTAGGCCTGAATGGGACAATTTCAAATTTACTATGCTGTGGATGGCTATATAGTAGTTATATAGTATACTGTGTGTATAAGATGACTGGAGAGCAAAATGTTACATATTTGAGTTAGCATGTACTCTATATTAATTTGGAGTTTAGAGCTAAACTGAGAGGAATGTTGTGTATTTAATATTTCAGTAGTATTGTATATCATTTGATTAAGCATTAGGAAGAGAGAGAGAGAGCCTGTGGTATGTCAAATTACTGGGTGAATGAGTAGTTTTTGGGGTACTGCTAGACTGCACGCTTGAGTGCTCAGTGGAGAGTGCTGGTGGTTGGGGGTGGTGGGGGGGGTAGTTTCCTTGCTGCTGCTTGTGTGTGGGAGGGGAATTTGGGGGGGCATCTTTGGGATTCTAACTTCTTAACTGTCATTCATTCTTTGGGGCATTCCTCTGTTTTTGTGGATGTCTGTGAAGAAAAAGAATTTTGGGATGTATATTGTATCCATTTCTCCGACATTAAATGTAACCTATTGAAACCTTTGCTTTGTTTAACTAATTAATTTAGTGTTATATATAAAAGTATGTGAATGGCATACCACATCATAAGTACGCACCTCACTAAAAATAAAAATGTAACATACTTGTTCTCTTGGATTCCCATGTTTTTCATTTAATTATTTTCTGGAGTTCAAAACATAATAAACTTCACCACAGAGACTGTAGCAGTTGAAGAAAGAGGTCCATATTGACCTTCCCAAGCACAATTAAGGATGAATAATAAGAGTAAGATCCCTGGTCATTCTATCACCGGAAACGGAATCTATAATCGCAACAATTGTGCATGCCGCATTTATGTACTGACAACAGTATAAGAAAAGAATTCTCCTTGTGAAACATAAATACCTTTATAAATGGATGAAACAACCATCTATTTATTAAAGTATTTGTAAGTAAGGGCCTCCTATTCTGTTCACTTTATACTGGTTGAGTACCCCTTATCCAGAATTTCCAAAATCCAAAACTTTTTTGAGTGCTGACTTGAAATCATAAATGGAATATTCCACACAGCACTGAAGTTCCCACATGAATCTTGGGAACATCACAAAGTTCTCTGGTGCTGCATGGGTCACTGTACTTCACAGACAGTTCTGAGAAGTGATCTCATATATGTAATGAACAGACTTAATGAGAAGTAGAAAAATGCTGCATAAAGTGAAAAATAAAGATCTTGATTGTGTATTGAAAGAGTGGATTGGTCAGCGTTGGAGTGAACATTTGCTGCTTAATGATATGCTAATCATGAAATGAGTGAAGATCTATCATGGTGAACTGAAAATGGAAGGTACTTGTGAATATTCAGCAGGCTGGTTGCAGAAATTTCAGAAGTGACACGGCATTAAATTTTTAAAGGTAAAGCATCTGATCACGAAGCAGCAGAGAGATTCATTGAGTTTGCAAAAATTGTTGCTGATGAAAATCTAACATCAGAACAAGTCACAATGCTGATTATTTTTATATCTTACATAAAACCTAAAAAGAAGTAAAATACGAATACAGTATACTGTCTTTTAATCTAAATACGACATCATAGGTGGAGAATGAAAGCCTGCCATTGTTTGTTGGTGTTCAACTGCTGAGCTGCTTTTGTTAACCTGCACACATATTTTCAGAATATTAATGGTATGTAATAATTTTTACTGTTGACATATATGTTATGAACAAGCGTAAGAGAAAGACTCCTAACCACTAGCAGAGAAATTCAGAGTCGGAAATGAGGACGAACCCAAACTATCTCATTAACTATTCTAAAACCTGAAAAAATCCTAAATCTGAAACATTTCTGGCTCTAAGCATTTTCGATAAGGTGTATTCAAACTATACTAATGATCGTGTGGCTAAGCACAGCCCATTACTGAACTTAAGTTTGCAGATGACACCCCTGTTGTTGGCTGAATCCAAGGTAGTAAAGAATCAACATGTGGGAGGGTGATTGAAAATCTCGCTTAGTTGTGCCGTAACATCCTCTTACACAATGTCTGCAAAATCAAAGAGCTGGTTATTGACTATGGAACGAAGAAGCTGGAGGCCCATGAGTAAGTTCTCATTAGAGGATCAAAGGTGGAGAGGGTCAGTAGCTTTAAATTTCCTGGCATCAATATATCAGAGGATCTTCCTGACCTTTCCTAGGATTGGCACATACTGTAGGTGTCATCACAAAGAAGGCACAGTAGTACCTCTACTTTCTTAGAAGCTGGTATTGATTTGGCATGCCGCTAACAACTTTGACAACCTTCTGCAGATGCTTAGTGAAGAGTATCCTAACTGGCTGTATCATGGCCTAGTATGGTAACTCTAATGTTCAAGAAGGGAAAAAGAAGGTGCGGATACAGCCCAGTCCTTTAGAGGCAAAGCTCTCCTCACCATTGAGTACATTTACATGGAACACTGCCACAAAAAGCAGCATCCATTATCAAGGATGCCACCATCGTGGCCATGCTGTCTTGCTACTACCATCATACAGCAGGTACCAAAGCCTTAGCCCCACCTCACCAGGTTCAGGGACAGTTAATATGCTACAACCATCAGGCTCCTGAACTACCATGGATTTCTTCATTCACCATTACCACTTTCAAGGGCTCGTGGCCTCAGTGTTATTTTTATTTGCACAGTTTGTCTTTTGCACATGGTTGTTTATCAGTCTATGTCTCTGTGCATATATAGTTTTTTGTAAAGTTCGATTGCATTTTTTCCTGTAAATGCATGCAAAAAAATGCCTCCAGGCAGTATATGGCAACATACAGTATATGTGCTTTGATAATGAATTTAATTTGAACTTCACTAAGATAGCCACTGATGTTATTAGCTTTGCAACAAAACTGTGGGTTTGTTACTCCGCTGTTTCTGTTAAATAATTGCCTTGTTTTTGGATTGTCTATGTCTTACATAAAATGTGAGATTATACAAAAGTAGCACCAAATACAGCCAGAAATGCAGCACCTCTTTAGCCATTCTTCATTCAAATAAAACCGGCTTTGTCCATTAATAACAGTTCACCTGCTGTTCACTTGGGCAATGCTATTGCAAGCACGTACTCTTGTTGAAGAATTCACAGATCTTCCAAGGATGTTTCCTTGCAGGGCCTGTATGTTGTGGGGAATAGGCTCCCACAATATGGTATGTCAACGATTGTGCAAGTGGCCTTGTTTGTCTTCTCCAGGAGGAAAGAGGATAAAATGGGGAGAAGAAGAAAAAGTAGATTTATATTTGAGTAAGGTTTGTCAGGATTGGGGTATGCTGTGAGCAATGTAGATTATTTTAGCCCTTAGCTGTCTACTGTTAACAAGCTCCTGAGTTTCCTAAGCACTGAATGTATTATGCAGAAAACATGGGATCGGAAAAGGCTTTCTACTCTATTAAGTCATTCCTTTCAGAGACATACTTTTAGCAGTAGTTACTGTTCCATTACAGTGGGTGATGATGGATGTTTGCTTTTCCAGGCTGAGTGGCTTATCCCCTTTCCTGGGTGATCATGACACTGAAACCATGAACAATGTTATCAATGCAAACTGGGAATTTGATGACGAAGGATTTGAAAATGTTTCCGAGGAAGCAAAAGAATTTGTTTCAAACCTTCTAGTGAAAGAAAAATGGTAAGACATATAAAACATAATTTTCTTTGCAGTGATTCTTCTTTTTGTAACATTTATGAAGGCCTAAATTTTAATTAGTCTTGTGCCAATACTGACATGCTTTAGTCTATAGTAGTTCTTCAGCTTCCATGGGCAAATTTCTTTCATTTCCTACATCTGCAGGTTTCCTGTGCACATGTGGTTCAAAAAATGAGTTATTAAATAAACAAAATCTACTAAAGAAAATAGAAGAACGCCTGGGAGCAAAGAAAATTTTGTCATTTGGTCTTTGGGAATGATCTGAAGAATTATTCTTTCCTATAAATGATGGTGAGAAGAAAACGACAGAAAGTTGTGGAAACTTGATAACTAACAAAAGTCTTCTGATAGGTATTGAGGAGAAATCCTTTGGTAGAAGCTAGGGATTTATGCACAAGACAAAAAAAGAACGATGTCCTTTTCCCACTTTGTTTCTATTACAATGGAACCAGTAAGCCCTCCCCCACTTTAGAAAATATATCTGACAGACATTTAATTTTGCAAATTTCAGTATTCCACTCTTCTACAAAGTGTTTATTATAGAACTTTTCAGAATTACAAAACCTTAAAGGGATAGACATCAAAATTACTTAGCTTCGCTTCATTGAGTCCCCAGTTTTGAAAGCTGTCAATATTTCAGGTAGACTTTGAAGAGAGCCTTACTAAAAATTGCACATATGAGTCCTCTCATGGACACTGCCATTAATGGTGTTCTTGAGAATGGAAGGCACCCTCCATTTCCCAAGTTAGTGAGAGCATTAACAATAAATAACTTGCCGATTCTCCTGATACAGTGCTATGAGTAAACCATGGGCCTTTGCTATTCCCTTCCATCTCAGCCATGAGATCATCAATACTATCTCCCACTGTTGAACTTACTTGAGCATCAACAGCCTTTTCTTGGTGCTAATGAGTGGATCTGTGAGGGATCTTTACTCCTAAAATGAATAACAGCTAATCAATAGCACCCAGTTGAGGACTGGTATTTAAAATCTTACCTATGCTCAAACCCAGCATTGTCAGGTGCATTTGCAGGAAATTAAATTGTGCCTCTGGTCATTCTATAATTAACAGTCCAGAGAATTTTCTGGATTCACGATTCAAAGATTTAAAAAAATATGTATCGGTCTTCCTGCTCTCAAGATTCAAAGTTGGGCATATTGGTTGATTGTGGTTGACACAGAATACTTTACTACATGTTTAATATCAACCATAATTAAAAGGTAGTGTGCTCTTGTGAAATATTAGAACAGATGCTCAGAGTTTGTTTAAAAACCATAATGTAAAAATGCACATCAGTTTATAATAGCAGTACCCACCTATTTTGAAAAAAGGCACAATGATCTGGCAACGTATTATGGCTTCAGAATATGTTGCACGTACTTACTGGTTTCGAGTTTACGGTAAACTGTGTTTATATGGATTCATGCTATTGTGAAGAAACTTTCAAGGATTGCTTTGAAGGCTCTCAGATTTTGCACAATTTTACATCATTCATAGCTAGTCCTATTAAAGAAATATTTGACTGCAGCACCTACCATCAAACCCACAATATTTAGACCTGATTCTAAGTTTTATGATTAGCTATACCTTCAAGCAGGAATCCTTAAACAGAGGACAGATTCAATTTTCCAATCCACCTTGTCTGTAAAAAGGAGCTTTTTAACTGAAAGCTGAACTTTCCATCTAAAGATGAATCATCTGAACTCTGTGTGGGGCGGTTTGTTAGTGAGCAGTTAGCATAATGGTAGTGCCAGCTCTAAGATCAGGGTTCAGATCCTGCAGTTGTCTGTAAGGAGTTTGTATACTCTCCCTGTGGGCTTCCTCCAGGCGCTCCAGTCTCTTCCCACATCCCTAAGATGTACGAGTTAGGGTTAGTAGGTTGTGGGCATGCTACATTGGTGCTGGAAGCATGGTGGAACTTCTGGGCTGCCCACAACACATTCTTGATTCAAATACACATTTTGTTGTATGTTTCAATGTATATGCCCTGCCATATCCAGCTCAAACCACGTCATCAAGTTCATTGATGAAACAACAGTGGTTGGCCTCCTTGGCAACAATGATAATTGAGATAAGAGAGACTTTGACTAACGTCAAGGAAGGAAGTACAGGGACATCAGGACTGGGACTGCTGGAGTGGGGAACAGCTTCCACATTGCCAGCCCCCAGTGAGTCTAATGACTATCCTGCCACCACCAAGGTCTTGTCACTAGGACGGTGAGCTGTTTATTGTGTAACAGACACAAAATGCTGGAGGAACTCAACAGGCCAGCCAGCATCTATGGAAAAAAGTACAGTTGACGTTTCGGACCAAAAACCTTCGTTGACTGTGCTCTTTTCCTAGATGCTGCCTGGCCTGCTGAGTTTCCTCCAGCGTTTTGTGGGTGTTGCTCGGATTTCCAGCATCTGCAGATTTTCTCTTGTTTGTGAGCTGTTTGTTTACCTGTGCTGCACACTTCACATGCATTTTAGATTATATTTTATGAACTTATTTATGGTGATATTTTGTTTTATCTACTGTGTGTGATATATGTATTGTGGGTGTACCGTGGTCTGGAGGAACTTTGTTCTGTTTGGTTATATCCATATTCAGCCCAGTGATTATAAACTTGAACTTGAACTTATGATAAATAAAGCTAATCCTTAATCTTCAATCTTTAATGTTTTTAAGTTGTTGATAACCAAATTTTTGGAACTAGCTTCAAGAAGTTGCTGGCTAATATAAAGTGACAATCCATAAATGGCCCAGATCAGTTCATCGTCAGTTTTAAACTGTGCATCAACGTGGTAAAAAATCAGTCTGACACATGCTAATGTCACTAGATTGTGCAGCAACTTTTATGGAAGTACATTTTCACATGCAGGTAATGTAAATTTTTCTCAGAAGCAACGCACACAGGTTGCTGGAGGAACTTGGCATGGCAGGCAGCATCAATGGAAAAGAGCAAACAGTCGATGTTTGGGCTGAGACCCTTCATCAGAACAGTTTAGCCTTTCCCATAGATGCTGACTGATCTGTTGAGTTCCTTCAGCACTTTGTGTCTGTTGATTTGGATTTCCAGCATCTGCAGACTTTCTTGTGCTTGTAAACTTCACTCTACCCGGTTGAATATAGTGGATCCTGGTTAACTGGACCATTGGTTAATCAGGCAGCCATTTTGTTTGGGGCAACACTTAAAGGACAAAAACCAATCGAGAAGATAACCTGAATTCCTTTTGTTTATTTGGGCTGCTTAATTGGGACAGGGGACTGTTGCTGAAGTCCCTGACCAGCTTCAATCACATGCCCTTTCATGGCTGTCAAGACGCTGTGTCATATTTAGAGTGAAGTCTTTAAATGCCATCAGTTGTGTGTGTTTCTGTTCCAAAAGCAGTGATTTTTGTCATTGATAGTTGGTGAGAAATAAGCAGTAAGACAATTCAGAACTGTTTTGCTCACTGCGGATTTGGGCATTGAGGCCAGAAGTGAAAATGAAACAATTTCACTACTTCAACAAGTTAGGAACTACAATGAATTTGAATGTATCAACAATCATCTTGTCTATAACAATGAAAATAAAGCTTTGGAGGATGCAGTTTTTGAAAGCATTGTATGAAAGCAGTCCATTAGGTGTCTGCGCCGGTTTTGTTCCTTTACAGTCCATTGGTGGCATACTGTGCACGAATTCCTCCATCGGTAACTATTAGGAACTACAGTTTTATAGTATCCGATTAGCTGATGGCCTAATTAACAGAATCCACTGTATACAACTGAGTAAAGTTAACAAGCATGAGAAAATCTGAAGATGCTGGAAATCCAAAGCAACACACACTAAGTGCTGGAGGAACTCAGCAGGCCAGCAGCATCTATGGGAAAGGGTAAACAATCCTGATAAAGGGTCGCAGCCCAAAATATTATATTACAGTTTTATAATACTGTAGTACTATAGTAGTATTGGTAGTGTCCAAATTTGTTCTGTATTTCATTTAGGTACATAATTTGTTCCTCAGTTAAATGGTAGCTTGTCACTTTTGTACATTTTTAGCTTTTTCATGAAACTTTGACCAAATGGGGCAGCCATTTAATTGGGCCAAAATGTACTGGTCCCAATGTGTCTCAGTTAACTGGAATCCACTCTATTTAATTTTGTGCAGGTGGATATCTCCTTCCCAATTATAGCAAAAGGCCAGCAAGACACATTTGGCCCTAATGTTACAGTTCACAGCTAATCATAAGTTACTGTGTGCCTCGGGGCACAGAACCAGCTTCCCCTCTGTTGTCTCGTTGCTTCAGCAAAATGGAAGACCCCACTCAGCCTGGCCATTCTCTCTTCTCCCCTCTCCCATTTAGCACTAGAAACAAAAGCCTGAAAGCACATACCACTCGGCTCAAGTTCAGCTCCCATCCCACTACTATCAGACTCACAGTTCACCTTGTTACGATCTTGCACTTTATCATCTACCTGCACTGCACTTTTTCAGTAGCTTTTACACTTTATTCCTCATTATTGCTGTCTTATTCTACAAATGTTTGTAGCTTAATGCACTGTGTACTGCATGAACAGTACACAAAGCAAGCTTTTCATTTAATCTTGGTATTATTGAACCAAACGACGCATTTGACCGGTAAGTCCTGTACAGTATTTTTCAATGTCCGCCTCTCATTCCTCTAGAGACAGTATTGATCAACACTACTTTTCTCTTTGTAAAGTATTTCCTCTTCCCCCTCCCCCTCACAGCAACTCCAACCCCTCATCCCACCACCACCGCAACCAGTCCAATAAACCAATCTGGCACATCCTCGATGCACATACACTATTCCAAATAGTAAACATCATGAATGTGGGGACCAGACCTGTATTCAAAAGTTCAATTGGTGTCCCATCAGACCCTATATAATTAGAAGGAAAATGTCTTTATTCTTGTACACAAATCCTCTTGCACTAAAGGCTAGCCTGACAATTTCCTTTCCAATTGCTTACTTAATTTGCATCTTAACTTTCACTGATTTATTTACAAATGCGATCTGCACAACTCTTTTCAGTTTTTTCACAATTCACCTGTTCTGCACATTATATTTCCATCGGTCCTCACCTATTCTCTTAATCTGTTTATATCCTTCTGCAACTGTTTTGCATCTCTTCACAAATTACACTATGATGTGATCTCACTATGGCACTTCTTAAGCTGATATTAAGAATTCTGAAATTAATTGAATTCTCCATTGTGTTAATTCTAACCCCCAGCTGGAAAAGGCTTTGCTAATGCTGGAATCAGAGGAATGGTATTAGATGAAAGCCACAACTTATTTTTTTCAATAACATTAATGATGTAAATACCCATTAAATCAACATGGATTTGATGGGCCATGCTGTGGTGTTCTATGACTTCTATCAGAGCATCTGTGGAGCAAGACTGATATTTCTGGTCAGTTACCTTTCAAAAGAAATCAGAACCAAGAACTGGTTTTTGGATTTTAAGAAAATGGTGTTGATATATCTAATGACTTGTGTTAATTTGCTTCCAATGCTAACACGATGTTTCCAATATTACCAGTGGCAGATTCAGTGCGTCACAGTGCCTGAAACACAAATGGCTGAACAACTTAACAGAGAAAGCAAACAAGTGTAGAGTCCGCCTTCGATCTCAAGTGATGTTACAGAAGTACATGTTACAGCGCCTATGGAAGGTAATATGTGGTTCACTTTTGTTTAATTGATTTTGCCCATGTGAGAAATAGTAAATTCTGTGCACATGCTCATAAAAGTTAATAAAAATCCACTTTAAGGTTCAAATTTGAAATTTAGGAACTCACTGCTTATAATAACAAACCAAAGTCAATCCTAAGCATGCTCATTTGAGTGCTGGATTCATGTGCAACATATTGGTCCTTATTGTGCGAACTGTTGCTGACTGTTCTGCACAAAATCAGCTGCTAATGTGTGACAGAATTCTTGACTTCCGTGCCTGCACTTTATAGCGCCAAAACTCAAATGTACTGAAGTTCAGATGCAGGTGAACCTGCTTTAATCCAGCACTGAGTCAAGGAGTAATTGAATATGGCTTCAAATAAATTTAAAAGTAAAATTGTTCAAGAAGCCTTGATTGACTATTTAAATGGTTTCCCACTGCCATACCTCTGATCATCAGAGGCAGAAACAATACACCAGGCTTTTAATGATCTGGGTTGTCAGAATGATATCAGGGTGGTTCCTTAAGGTTGTCTGGTTAAGGTTAGCTGGTAGAGGTGGTAGTGCTAAATTCTCACTATCTATTAAATGCTCTCAATGCCATGCACCTCAAATAGCCTCTGACAACCAAGTCTGGCTCTACTGACAGAAGGGGCAAAGGTGGGTTAGTGGCCTTCAGGCAGATGGGGTGCATTAGCTGTGGTTGGCAGGTCATCCAGGAGAAGAATCTGAAAGCTCTGCTGCCTTGCAGCTACATCCACCCATGGGGAAGATTTCAGGAGTAAACCTTGAGGAAAAAACCTGGAGCTGGGGTCCCTAAGGCAGTCCTATCTTAAGTTCAAAGCTGACTGGCAACTCCTGTGATGCTGCTGGTGCCAAACTGTATCAGACTCTGCTGTTTCTTTGGATTCATCTGCTGGGTGGAGAAGGGGAGTCTGCTGCATGGGCAACAGTTAGGATACAACATCCATGTCCGACCCCAGTTAACAGAGGTTCTCACATCACATCAGGGTGTTTCTGTGGGTCAGACCTTACTTTCTGCTGTCAGTAACCCAGTTACCACTCAATAATTGCAGCTGTGAGATGTTGGGAGTAGAACGTCTGCAGAAGCTAAGTACAAATGTGGACATTCTGTGAGAAGTGAATATGAAGTGTTGGCTGGGCTCAGCCTGATCCTGTCTTTTTGGGAAATTAACCTAAATTAATCTGTAATAATGGACATATTCTATTTTATGCACAATTTATTATAATAATCTATACTTTTGGGCACAGAGGAATACTATAACAAAGGATGTTGTGTTAACATTCTATGCTTTCTGGCCAACTCTTTCTGTGATATTTGTGTACTTCCACATATGCTGTTAATCCATTGCTATCTCAATTTGCTTCGACTTCTGTGTGCATCCTGCACTAAGTCTTGAAGGGGTGGAAAAACAAGCCCTACACTAATCCTGTCTTCAGTTGATGTCAACTTTCCAACAAGGATCACAAATTGATCCTTTCCCTTCATTAAGTTGGGACATTCACTGAGATAAACTGAATAACCCCATACTCTTGATCAGACCATGACTAGGTACCATACTAGGTGTATTTTACCTACCATAATAGGCAAACATGTACAGTTAATTTTTTCCTGCAGGCTTTTGTAAAATATACTAGCTTGAATCAAATGACCCAATTATACCACAGTCCCAGAAGAATATAGTAAAGATATTTTTCTAAAGCATGGTTTCAATACCTTGCGTGGCTCCATTATTTCTACCACCTACATGTTACTCCTGATTACAATGGTGATACTAATAGGAGGAAAAAGCTAAGTTAGATTTATATCAAGTATACATAGTGTCGTCATGGGATGTTATTGCATATAATAAAAAGGTCACATAGCAGAAGAATAAAATGCTAACACTTTTAGAGTGCAGGCAAGACTAATGATTAATTTTCATTTGTGCTTACAGAAAAATTATTACGCAGTTGCTGCAGCAAACAGGTTCAAAAAGATCAGACAACAGAGTTTGTGCAAGAACGCTTAGCCTGTGATTTGGGATACAGCAACAGAAGAAATGGCACAGCCTGGTAAATAACAAATCAGGCACTTTATCATCACAGAATTGGAGGATCTTCCTTTTGTATGGACTACATTCAGATGCTATATTTTAAACATTTAAGCAGCTGTTCATAAAAATTTGGCCAAACTGAATGATGAAATTCATATAATCTTTCAAAGCAGAAATATGGAAAATACTCTTTTTCCCCAAAGATTTACCAGATCTGGTAGCACCTTTACCTTTCTAATGCCGAGCCATCACTCAATAGATGCCTCTTAGAATGCTATGCAAAATTATAATTACGTAAAGTCAACCTACTAACCAATGACTAGAATTCAATTTGACATGTTGACAATATGAGAATCTGATAAGAATGAATTTAAAAAAGAATGCTTCATCCTACAATGAAGCAGACTAAAAATTGTTATAGATTAGTTACTAGAAAATTGTACTAGACATTGAACAATAGAAAGTGAAAATAAATCCCTGGAAGGATGAATCACTAGCAACATAATCCTTCAGTAATCTTTTTTATTTTTTTTTTAAAACACCTTAAGCTTTATTACTAATGTTAATTTAGGTGCAGGGGGTTTTATACTTGACAACCAAAATGTTACTACAGTCAAGTATAAGTCATAGGATTAACCAAAGTGAGTATATAGATTGGCATTAACAATGTCATAGATTTTTTTCCAGGTAAAATTTGCTTTATTGCTAACATTATATCATGTATTAACATTTTGGAAACATTAATATCTAGTTTCTGAGGAACATTCAAAAGAAATTGCCAGTAGCTTCGCATTGTGATGAGTACGTCATTTTTTAACCTGTTTATTGTTTTCTAGATATTACTGTGTTTTGAGTAATGTTGGAATGGCAAAGAAAATGAATGCAACCAAGTAGCCTCTTAAAAATAATACTGGGCATTGTTCCCCACCCTATCTTCTTAACACAATTAAATTATATCCTTTATCAGCCTGAATTCATCATTGGGGAAATTATAATAAGCGTGTTTTTTTAAGTCTATTAAGTCAATAGCAATTTTTTACTTGTTTAACATCAGTAGTATCAATATTGAAACTATTAGAAATTTAACACAATTGCAAAGATAACTGTAATTAATTTTACAAATATTAAACCAAGTAGATGCTGCTCTAGAAAATTCTATGCATTGATTTTTGCTGTAGAAGATGTACAGCGCTATAAATAGAAGTACTCCAAGAGGCACAATAATGTCATATCCAAAAACTCTCAGCAGTACTAACCTTCAGTTGACAGCTGATGAAAGAAATGGGCTATTAATCACTATGGCAATGCAAGACGTATGGTCAGGTACCAGTCTCCTGTAAACCAATTGATTCTAATGTTACTACTTTAATCTCCCTGCCCTTTCCCATTCCTCCCATGCAGCCCCACTATTTTCTGTGCTAGTTATGAAAATATAAGCAGGCTTAAGCAATCCTGGTATTTGTGCTTAATTTGAGATCTGAGATTGGAGAGGTTTTGCGTGAACAGTATCTCTTCCATTGGAGAGTTTATAATGTGATTATCAAAATGGCAGAGGAGACTTCCCAATCACCTAAATGCCTATAATATAGGACAAGTTAAAATCAAACATTTTTCTTTTAAAATTCATTTGAATGTTCCAAATAGAAGTAATCTGAAATGCATTTTCGAAGCATATACAAGAAAGAAAGACCCAAAGCTTTCACATCCTCTTTAACCCAATTTGCATATCTCAGAATCCTAATAAAGGTAGAGGTGGTTACTGACAAATTCACAGATGTTTGTGCGATATATGCCAGCTTCTGCATTCAAGTTTCGGTCAGCACCAAAATGATGATTCTGGTCCTGAAGGCAAGGTTCCTTGAGAGACCCAAAGAGCAAAACAGTCTGAGAGTTTCCTGACTGATTTGCTCTACACAATTCAACAGTTCAGAAGGCCAAGCAGAAAACCCTGGCCAAAATGGATATAGGATTCAACATTGTAGAATTCACAACTCAATAGAAATACACAATCATTCACTGAATTATTGTCACTGCCCTGTATACATACCCTTAACAATATCTTCAACACTCATTGCTCTTCTTTTCCTACAAGAATACTAATACCTCTGTGTTTCAGAAACTAACTAGGCCACTTTATCTCAAAACATGATCTCAAGAAAACTCACAAGCTTTGTGCTATTTCGGTTATGTCTCTTTAGGCTTTGTTAAGAGGACTGGTATGTAGTAACATCCTAAGGAAATAAAAACCTTATTTTACAAATTCACAGTGATAATTGCAAGGGTTTAATAATACTCTTGGGATCTCAAAAATCTCAGCAATTGGCCCCTGAATATTGCAATAAATCATTCTCTCCAGAACCTGAAAACTCCAGTAAATAGTAGAAGATAGGATGATCAAAGCATGTCCCAGGTTCCAATAGACAAGCCTACTGAGTTTAATCCTAATCTCTGGTACTGTCTTTATGAAGTTCACCTTGTAACCGAATAGAATAGTAGGCATATCGGGCACTGTGAATTACCTATAGGTGAGAGGAAGAATCTAGGGGAGACACAAGGAGAGTGTGGGAAGAATAAAATTTTGATGAGTACAGGATTAAATTAACAGCTGATTGGTTCATATTTGGTTGACTACAAGCCAGCTGTTACCCTGCTCAGTGGCTATGCTACCTCACTCTAAAGTCCCTAAAGTTGGGCAATGTGTACTGGCATCAATTTTTGGGGTTGAAGCTGTGAAATCAGTATTCACTGCCTGCTATAGAAAAGAGTTATCATTGTTACATTTAAACACAATATTTTTGGACTATACAGTGAGGACTTTATAGCTTTCCTGAGGAAAGTGGAGATACTTTGTGTATCATTCTTCAGGAAGATAACTTCTTTACATACAACTAGCACAACATTTTGAATGTAGCAGTTTGATAAATTCAAGGATTTCAAAGCTTAGGAAAAAATAATTCACCTTCTCACTGGTTGCCCAGCAGTATCTTTCGGACTGTGATAGCAATTGCTTTGTATAACTGAATGTTAACAGTGGTATACTATGAAAAATGACACCTCTAACAGCGCTGGATGGCCCATAGGTAAAATGCTAGAAATTAATACATCAATTAACTATACAGCCACCGATGCACCTCACTGAGCCAATAATTTCAAGAGGAGCAAGTGACTTGATTTATGTTCTTGTGGTCTATATTTCAGAATAGTAAGGTCATAATGCAAAGCTGGGGAATGACAGCAATATTGAAACTGCACGTTTTAACTTCAACATCTTTATATAAAACTAGAAAGGAGAAAGTTTTACCTGCATGCATATTTAAGAAACTGAATTAAGAATATGTATTGCTGCTCTTTTTTTTTGGGAATTAAAATGTGAACTGCATGAAATTTATGCCTATGAATATGGAACGTTATTTTAGTTTTCAGTCATCACTGCTTCCATAATTCAGTAAAAGTGTATGCATGACCTTCCATGAAGGCAAACTTAAAAAAGGTTAATTTTATAGCTAAAATGTGTTGAATTTTTGCAATGTCTAACTTTGAAATATAACACAACATTCAAAAATAAAGCACCTCAAAAATGTAATTGTTCTAATTATTTGTCTCTTATAAACACATTTTATCAAAAGGGTACAGACAGGACAGCCATTATGTCCTGACAGTTACAACTCTGGGAATATCCCCAAGCTCTGTTACTTGTGCAGTTCTAGAAGTTGCTGTCAGTGATTCTCTGCTCCTTCACAGGGAGAACTATCTTGCAACTTTATCAAATCTGATCTTTGGAAATTAGTAAACTGACAAGAACTTCAGGTATTTCTGAACTACTTCATAGCAAATTAAATCCCTAAAACACTCCACTTTTATTACATAAAGTGTGAATAAGACTTTAGTGGTGAATTAGACATAATTACTATGCACCAACCTCTCCAAAAAAAAAGTCTAACCTCACATCATTACTTAAAAACATACTGTTCTTCTAAACTAAATAGATATTAAATGGATTTCTCTGTTACTTCAGCCTTGACCTTAATCTCATTGGTATCTTCCAATATTTTCTTTGTATTTGATAGAATGCTAGCAAAAAAAAGTGCTTTTTCACTTCATGTTCTGTTGACTGAGTAGTTTCTAAGATGATTGGTTGATTAGTTATTTTATGCAACTTAGCAACAAGCACCCATTTAAACAAATCCCACATAAAAACAGAAAATGCTGGGAATGATCAGGTCAGCCCATATCTGATGGAAGAGAAAGAATTAATATTTCAAGCTGAAAACTCCATTAGAACTGGAAAAGAGAAAAAATGATCAATAAACATTGTGAATGGAGGATGCCCATTTTATTTGAGATAGTGTGGAATTTGCCCTTCCTGCCCTTACAGCCATGAACCCAGCAACCCCTGATTTAACCCTAGCTTAATCATGGGACAATTTACAGTGGCCAATTAACATACCAACAGGTACGTCTTTGGACTGTGGGAGCAGAGGAAACCCACACCATCACAGGAAGAACATACAAATTCCTTACAGACAATGGCAGAAGTTGACCCTCGGTCATTGGCACTATAAAGCAGTGTGCTAACCACTACACCATTGTGCTGTTCATGCTAGGATGAAACCAAAGTAACGATGAGGATAAACTATATAATGGGAGATACACATCTGTTTCTGGAGATTCAAATTCATGAGCTCATATCTCTGCTTTTGCATAAAAGCAATCTAATTAAGTATAGCACTTCCTTATTTACATAGAGTCTGCCCCTTAATGACATGTTGCCATTCAAAGACCACGATGTGCTTGCAAGCATCTCCTCTGCTCAGGGGGAACAACAAATTATTACTCAGCAGCACGTTGCTATTCCTGGGTATTTTATAGCAGCTCCCACATGGCAGAGACAAGAATTATATCAGGAAAAGAACAAGCTGTCACCTGTCTCAGCTAACATGAGAAAAGTTTGTTGCAGAACCCTTGTAAAAGTTCGCAGCATTTCCAGAAGTAAAGTCACAACCTCCTAACTCTGCACAACCTTTTGCAAAAGCATAGAAATCAACTCCTCCACGCCGCTCCAGTTCGGTCTAACAACGCTCATGTTAGCCTGTTGTGCAGTCACACCCACCTTGTTGTGAAAGCATCCCAGTCACACTCAGCATACTATGGGTCAGGTGAATGCATGGAGACACCCACAACAGCACCAGTTAGCCTCCATACCCCATACCAAAACCAAGACTCTACACGTTGCCAGAATCCGCAGCAACACAAAAACTTGGAGTAACTGAGCAAAAACCAGTGTGGATGACGTTTGACCATCCATTTCCCTCTATAAACTGCCAGATCCGCTCAGTTTCTGCAGCTGTTTGAATCTTGTGACAGACTGTCCACTGCACTCCAGAATTTCAGCATGTTTTGTTTTACAAACAAATCCCAAACATTGGAAGGATAATCCAACTTTATTTTTTTTAAATGTTAAAGTTAAAACAAATTCTACTTCAAAAATCAATAAAGAACAAATAACAATTCAAAAACAGACAAGCTCTTAAAATGTACACAAAATGCATTAAAATGTAATGTATTTTACAAAAGGGGATCTGAAGATTTCCATATACTAGCTATTTTAGTAGTAAATTCACAATTAATCACAAAGTTTGCCAAGTGCATTTATGCATCACCATGTAGTTAAAGTGAGTCTTCATATTGATAGACTGGATTGTACAAATTAAGGCATGTCGTAACTTGAAAACTTGGTTTCTAAAATGAAGTCAGCAGCTATAGGTCTCTCCCTCATCCCCAATAAATTATACATTAGGTTGCTTCACTGGTAGTTAATACAAAATAAGAAACTAAGAATTTATCATCTTGGCTTTGGCTGCATTTTCTAGAATTCGTCTTTTCCAGTCTTCATAATCCTGATGCTTTGTTTTGTTGGGTTCAGCTTTCTCTTGTTTGGGTTCTGTTGGAATATCTTCGTCTAGCAATAATTAGAACAGATTTAATTATTTTTACACAAAAATGTGATGAATTTTACCATATCCATTTTCAATAGATTAATGGAGAAATATCAGCACTGCTCAGTACCAAGTCTGTTTGAAGAAAATATATGCCAAATAAAGAAATGATTGGTTTCTTCAAAATTGTTATCTCCATCACCTAAAATTCCACTTGAACCAGGCTAGATTAGTAAATCATAATGCTCATAGAAATTAATACAGATCAGTGATCCTCGTCAGATCCATGTACAAAGGAAAACACAACCACGATCCACAAGAACACAGCTGAATTCAGGCTTTACATAGTATTATGACACTATCCATAATAGCTCATCTCAATAAAGATACATGCACTTTCCCCTTTATGCCTCCATTTTTGGGAGATTTGGGATGAAGAAGTAGCTTTGGAAAATGACTTCCATCATGAAAATGCTAATATAAATAGTGATTAGTTGATTTGTTAAATGCATTTTGTGTTTATTTAAAAAAAACTAATTTCTTACCTTCCACCTTTTCTAATAATTCCATGAATGTCCTTTGCCTTTTAGTCCCTTTAGATTTTTCATCAAATTCATCTATGAAGAATCAGGCATATATAATTATTGTAATAGCATTATAGTTCTGTTCCGATTGACTGCACTTAAATTAATTTAACAAAATAGCTTTCAAAACTCACTGCAAACAACTTTTCCGAATGTTTCCATCTGAGAGCAGAGTCGATCAAAGACGGTCTTCTTCACCCCAGATGAAGTAATAAACTTTGTCTTATCAACCTTTATTTTCAAACATCTAAAGTGCACCAGAACAATCCATTGTATAATTATAAATCAAAATACCAGATACTGAAAATCTGAAATAAAAACAGAATATACTGGATGCATTCAACAGACCAGGCAGCATCTGTGGAAAGTCAACACTTCATGTCAAAAACCCTTCATAGAACCTTTGAAGAGCTTCCTTTGAAGGGTGTTATCTGTGTTTCTTTCTCCGCCACCTGATCCTGCTGGGTGAACCCAGTATTTTTTGTTTTCAATCTACAATGCATCTTGGTATCAGTAAAAAAATTATGAAAAGTGAAATATAGTCTTTCTGACAATCCTTACAATTTGATGCAACTTAAAACTTACTTGATTTGGCTTTGGTCTCAATTAAGTGGGCAGGTCGATAAAACAAAAAGCTTTTATGACATGCATAGATCACCGTCCCATTCCAAACAGTCTGAACCCAACTCCCCTTAAATCTATAGGACCCACATAAATGGAACCTACAGATGATCATTAACCCCAAAATGCTCATTAACTTCGTTCACCCACAGCCTACAGCTCATTGCCTACAGCCAGCCAGCAAACTACACTTCACCTGCTACCAGAATCACTGCCCTGCATTGATTTTTCCTGTGAGCGGAAAATGCACAGCAAAATCAAAAATCCATCTGTTAAAGGCAAATGTTAATGATAGTCGTTTGAGGAAATCAATATTCGAGGAATACTATCTTAACCTATCTATAATAGGCCACAGTGATCCCTGCCCAATCATATAACTCCTGAGACTTGGACTACCTACAGCAGTCCTTTCAAGGCAGTGGACAGATACCACCAACGCTGCCTTCATAAAATCCTCCAAATCCATTAACAGAAAAAGCCAAACAATAAGAGTGTTTTCTCCCAAACCAATGTATCCCCAGCAGTGAGACTCCCCAGATCTTTTACATATTTCACACAGTGTAATCAATTCCAAGATTACCAGGTAAACGTCAAAAAATAAGAAACCTCACTCCTGTGGCTCCCTCCACCGCCCAAACCCCAGGAGAGTATCCGGCCCAAAAGGAGCATTCAGACTAATATGAAGAGCTAGAGCACACAGAAGGTCAGTGTAAGCAGATGTAGCTAGTCACTGCCCAAACTGTCCTGTCAACCAGCTTCTGGCAAAATCCTTAAATTTCAAATTGGCCTTACCGGTCACCTCAAAAGCCACATAACTGGAGGGGAGACATGTTATTCTAAGTCCACTGAAGAAATGCTGTGTACTTGGGAGTCACAGTTGTAAATTTCATTTATAAGAAGCATATTTGAGAGTGTAATAGTTGGAAGTTCTCATGAACATGTAAACTCAGATTAAGTCAAATTTGCAAATATTACAGTCCTATAACAACTATTCTGCTACTAAACTACATTTGCAGTTTCTGCACATGCTGTGCAGACTGACATTAAAATGATTTGAAACTGTATTTTGCTCCTCCAAAAAACTTCTACACACAATTAACAACACAGGTAGGATGGTATAGCACAGTAACAGGTCCTTTGTCCGACACTATTGCGCAGAACTAATTAAGCCAATGACTCTTAATGACACTATCTCTTCTGCCTACACATGGTCCATATGCCCCATTCTCTGGATATATGCACTCAAGGACCGCTTAAATGCCTCTGTTGTATCTGCTTCCACTACCACACCTGGTAGCACATTCTAGGCACTCACTACTGCATTTAAAAAACACTTGCCTTGCACAGATTGTTTGAACTTGCCTCCTCTTATCTTAAATGCATACCCTCTAGTATGAGGCATGTTGACACTGGGAAAAAGATGCTGGCTGTTCACTCCATCCATGTGTCTCACAATGTATTAAAATTTTTACCCGTCACTCAGCCCTCTTTGCTCCAGACAAAGCACCTCTAGTCAGTTCAACATCTCCTCATAACACCTGCCTTCTAATCCAGGCAGTGTCCTTGTAGACTTCTTCTGGACCTTTGCCGAAGCCTCCTCATCCTTCCTATAATGGGGTGACCAGAACTGGATGCACAATTGCAGATGAGCCTGACAAGAGTTGTATAAATCTACAACATAACTTCCTGACTTTTCAAATCAATTCCTTGACTAATAAAGGCAAAGAGCAATATGCCTTCGTTACCATCCCAATATCCCTTGGTAAAGGGCATTGTTAAGAGCCCTGCCATTAACTGTGCACTTTCCCTTCATATTTAATTTCCAAAATGTCTGATTATCCATTTTAAGCTGAAATTACTAAAATATATCGAGAAATTCATAGGTATTAGATAATTAAATCTCAGATACTCACCTGCATGCAGTATACAGAGCTGCGGTGGTGAAGAGAGGCTTTGTGAAATCAAGATCACCTTGCTGTGCTTCCGATAGACTGGTTTCATATCTGAAGGAGCACAAGTACAAGAAACACAAGGATAAGACCATTAGCCTCCATTGTTTGCTGTATCTTTCAATAAATCAGTGCCATTTTTGTGCACCGACTTAAACCCAGATTCTCTCAATACCTACAAACTTAGCAATAGTTAAAAACGGTACCTCCCAGGGTAGTGATTTCAAAAAGTTTATTTAATTTCTTTTCATCTTCATCCTGAATGGCTGACCTTTTGATCTGTACAACACACACAAAATGCTAGAGGAGCTCAGTGGATCAGGCAGCGCCTGTGGAAATGAATAAATAGCCAATGTTTCGGGCTGAGAACCTTCTTCAAGACTGGAAATAAGGGTGGGGGGGGGGGAGAATAAAAAGGTGGAGGGAGAGAGAGGAGTAACTAGAAGTTGAAAAGTAAAGCCAAGTGGGTGGTAAAGATAAATAGTTGAAGGAATGTGATCATGGGGAAAAGGGCAGGAGGGGCACTAGTGGGAGGTGATAGGCAAGTGAGAAGAGGTACAGATAACGGTCAGATTGGGGAATAGAAGGAGGAAACTAGAGAGAAAAAAAATTAACGGAAGGAGAAATTGAGGTTCATGGTATTCTTGGAGTGATGCTCCTCCACCCAGAGAGTGGTCTCATCACGGCAAGAGGAGGCTATGGACCAACATGTTGGAATGGGATTGGGGATATGAATTAAAATGATTGGCTATTGGGAAATTCAGCTTTAGACAGACAAAGCAAAGTGCTCGACAAAGCAGTCCCTAAATTGACATTGGCTCTCACCAAATGAAATTGTTGCCTCATTTGGAATGATTGTTTGGGGCTCTGAATGGAGGCAAGGGAGATTAATGGGCAGGTGTAGAGCTCTGGCCACTTGGAGCAGCAAGTGCTAAGAGGGAGATTAGTGGGAAGGGAAGAATAGACAAGGGAATCACAGAGGGAGTGATCCCTGCAGAAAATGGAGAGCCAGGGAAGGTAAAGATGTGTTTGGTGATAGGATCCCACTGAAGATAGCAGATGTTTGCAGAGAATGACATGTTGGATGTTGAGGCCCATGTGGTTGTATGTGAGGACAAGAGGAAACGTTAATCTGACTGTTTTGAAATTAGTTTTAGATTTACTACATTCTCATCATTGAAAAAAAATTCATTTTCTCAATCTTTCAAACATTAATCTATCTCCTCCTTCAATATCTATTGATCTGGCCTCCACCACCAAGGGCAGAGAATTCTAGACATTCACTACCTTTAGTGAAACAATTTCTGTGCACCTCCATTTCTGGAACTACCTTCTTTTGAATGTGACTCTACTTGTGAAAGCACCTGAACTTCTACCTGGCCAAGCCCCTTAGTATGTTTGAATGAGCTCACCCCTTGTTCTTCTGAACTCCACAGAATATAGACCCAGACTGCCTAGCCTTTCTTGACAACCCTCTCATCCCACGAATACTTCAATAGTTCAGGTCAGGGATTTTTCATTTGTCTCCAGTACTTTGTTTTTATTTCTGGTATATATTCAGTTCATTTTTCAAAGCATGTCAGTATACAGCACCATAGTAAAAATCTGACACCAAGCTACTACAGGAACTAAAATTGCAATTTAAAAATAGTCACTCATTCAGCAGGAGCACGAAAAGCAAAAAGCCAACTGCTATTCTTCCTCAGGACAATGTTGTTGATATTGCCATGTATGCATGATAACTTAACTTGGGTTCAAATTAATTTAGATGTCTTCAAACGTTTTGACATTTTCTTCCATGGCACAGCATCAAACAGTTCCCTACATTTGAAGCCATATTAATTGACCTTTAATTTTCTGATGTTTGTCTTCGTGAATAAATTTGGTAGAGTTGAGTTAGAGCTGAGTCAGAGTCATATAGCTTTAGTTCACTATGTACATGCTGACCTTTTCTGCCCTTCTACACTAATCCTATTTGCCTGTATTGAAATATCCTTCTATGCACTAATTTATTGCTCAAGTACCCTAAACATACAAATGTTAGCATGCATACCACCTTAATACAAACATATGACATCTTAAGTACAACACAGAAGATCTTTGGTTCCTAGCAACTATGTACTGGCTGCAAAAGAATGATCGGAAGCTGATGGATTTTAACAGTAGGCGTCACATCAAGTACTCTGGTTAGAGGTTGACAGTAATGCACTTGGGGTGCTGTGGTTTGACAATCATATTTTTAAAAAAAAGGTAAGCAAAATGAGATCTATTTAAAAAAAATTACACTGAATTAAGCTGAATTTGGAAAAAATAAAAGTCGATGTTGATTTAGAAAGGAGCTGAGTTTGGAAATATTTCAAGGAAAGAAATTAAAGACAAGTTTGACATACCTTAAAATAACTACCTTTAGCTCTAAGTACTTGAAAAAGAAGCAGTCGGGTATCTCCCTGGCTGTAACTACGAACATCGGGAAAAAAACCTATTACAGAAGTTACTACTAGGAGTCCCTAACGTGATGGTTTCACTGAGGGTCTACACTGGAAGAGGTAACTCTTCAAAATTCTGATTTTGCCGAACAATATATCCCATTCCTTGATGCAATAATGAGAATGGCAACACATGAAGTGCCATTTAAGCATCTTTTGTAATAACGATTATTTTGTCTAGTTTTGCAAGGTCTTCTGAAACTATTTCCCCTCCCCCCTCAAACTCTTACAGCTTAGCCATTCTGGCTTACACATAAGTACTGCATTTGGACACAGCAAATTTCAGAACTTAAAACAAATCACTCTCCTCCTGCAAAGCTAAGCAGGAGCACACTGATTATTAAATCTTCAATTTTCTCCATGGTTGCTTGAGGCAAATACAGCAACAGGAAAGTTGAATTACATTGAATTCCAGGTGCCCAGGTAAGGCTACTCCACAAATCCATAACCTGATTATTATATCCGAAGGAACAATATAGATGTTTGTGAATAGCACCAACTTTGGAATGTGGCAAACTACAAAGAGCGCAAGATACTTTTTAATCTGAAAATACCTATCTATTTTTTAAGTTAGTAGGTATAAGCACCAGAAAGGATCTTAAGTGGATGGATTCTAAATATACGATAAGTGTACGGATATAATGGAAAATTATGTAATATGGATTTATTAGGAATTGGCAGGGGGAGGGTGGTGTTAAATGAGACAGTACAGGTATTTTCCAGGTTTGCACAAGGGTTCTATTCAGTCTGTGAGCAAATTATTCTACAAGTCAGAAATGTCTGTTTTCTGTCAAATCGCCTTAAATACACTTGCCATAATCCTTTCATTTCTTAAGTGGCAAATGGAGTTCAACCCAGATAAGTGTGAAGTGGTTCATTTTGGTAGGTCAAATATGATGGCAGAATATAGAATTAATGGTAAGACTCATGGCAGTGTGGGGGATCAGAGGGATTTTGGGGTCCGAGTCCATAGGACGCTCAAAGCAGCTGTGCAGGTTGACTCTGTGGTTAGGAAGGTGTATGGTGTATTGGCCTTCATCAATCGTGGAATTGATTTAAGAGCTGAGAGGTAATGTTGCAGCTATATAGGACCCTGGTCAGACCCCACTTGGAGTATTGTGCTCAGTTCTGGTCGCCTCACTACAGGAAGGATGTGGAAGCCATAGAAAGGGTGCAGATGAGACTTACAAGGATGTTGCCTGGATTGGGGAGCATGCCTTATGAGTGAACTCGGCCTTTTCTCCTTGGAGCGAAGGAGGATGAGAGGCGACCTGATACAGGTGTATAAGATGATGAGAGGCATTGATCATGTGGATAGTCAGAGGCTTTTTCCCAGGACTGAAATGGTTGCCCCAAGAAGACACAGGTTTAAGGTGCTGGGGTGTAGGTACAGAGGAGATGTCAGGGATAAGTTTTTTTATTCAGAGAGTGGCGAGTGTGTGGAATGGGCTGCCAGCAACACTGGTGGAGGCGGATATGATAGGGTCTTTTAAGAGGCTTTTAGATAGGTACATGAAGCTTAGTAAAATAGAGAGCTATAGGTAAGCCTAGTAATTTCTAAGGTAGGGAAGTGTTCAGCACAACTTTGTGGGCTGAAGGGCCTGTATTGTGCTGTAGGTTTTCTATGTTTTTCTAAATATCACCCAAACACTGCCCATACTTAATTTAATATATACTATAACCAGTCATTAATTTCTGTTATGACCAATCTTCCTACCAGAATCAGGCCATTGACAGGGTCATCTAAAGAGGCCCTCTGAATTTATGTGCTGTACTGCATCAACTCTTATTAGTCCATTAAATATCAACAGGAATAATAAAGAATAAACTTGCATTTCTCCAACAACAACACACACAAAATGCTGGTGGAACGCAGCAGACCAGGCAGCATCTATAGGGAGAAGCGCTGTTGATGTTTCGCCAGGACGAAGGGTCTCGGCCCGAAATGTTGACAGTGCTTCTCCCTATAGATGCTGCCTGGTCTGCTGTGTTCCACTAGCATTTAGTGTGTGTTGTTGTTTGAATTTCCAGTATCTGCAGATTTCATCGTGTTTGCATTTCTCCAAGTGAGTTTGCATCTCACAAAATGCCTCAATCTCAATATTCAGAGGATATAATACTAACATTTTGACATAGCAAGATACTATTTTGCTGGACTTTGATAATAATACACTTTGATGCTTTCCTGTTTTCAAAGAATGTATAAATTAAATAACCTTCAGATTTGTTTGCTTGCAGGCAGTCACAAAGCAAGGAACCCGAAAGAACCCAATTAAAAAAAAATGTAAGACCAACCCCCAGTATCCACAGAGAATGAAAAAAAACAAATCATATAAACAACAGAAGCAAGCAACAACAGCAATCTGAACCAAATTGAGTCCTTGGATCCAAATCCTCAGAGCAGCCCAGAGTAGGCCTAAAGCCTCGTTGTTCAGTTCATCATAGTAGTGGGGTAAGCTGCCACAAAGTTTACAGACAGAAAGCACAGCAGCCAGGGGCAGTCTCACAACCTTACCCGTTACAGGGTGAGAAGCTCCCAGACTATCTGGGCCGGCATGTAAATTGTCTGAATCTTGCACTAGGAATGGGCGCCACTGCTGATGAATTGCTTTGGGCCTAGACTTCCTGCCAGAGAAGCTGTTCTTGACCTCTCCAAATGAGCTCATCATCCAGAGCAATGCAACCTCGCTCGACTCTTGACATCCTGCCTTTCCAGTCCATATGACCCAGCATTTAGATTGTCCAAACAGCGTATTGTACCTCACGCTAGAATTTGCATTAGCACTTCACTAGCACCACATTAAACCAGAAGCTCCAGGGATCTGGATCTAAGGACTCAATTTGGTTCAAAGACCTTGAAACTAGAAAAGTATTGCAACCAAATGACAAATTTGGATTTAATCAGGTAATCTTGTTACTGTTCACTCCTACAGTAGTAAAATGCAGAACAGTATTGCATAGGAACAGGCCCTTCAGCCAGTGATGTCTGTGCCAATCATGACATCACATTAAACTAATCCCCCCCATTCCCTGCACGCTCATATGCCTGTCTAAATACCATCATCATACCCGCTTCCCAAAGCTTGCCTCACAGCTCCTTTACATTTTTCACCCCTCATCTTAAAAGTATGTCCTCTAGCATTTGTCATTTTCATCCTGGGGAAAAAGATTCCAACTGTCCATCCTCTAAACGTTTCAATTTCATAAACTTCAGTCAAGTCTCCACTGCATCAAGGCGCTGGAGAAAATTATCCAAGTTTGTCTCACTTCTTGGCTTTACTTACTATATATAGGCACTGCTTCACATTAGTTAAAGCAACAATTATTGAGAGATTACTAATGCCATTTCAAAAAGTTTTTATAATTACTTGATAAGAATCCTAAACAACAGATACTAAATTCCATGTAATAGATGGTGTCAAAGGACTCATTGAATGCAATGAACTTTATTAGCATAATGTGACAACGTGGAATTGTCCATTTGAACATGAAACAATGATTAGGTATGTTGTGTGATCATACCTGCACAAAAGTTTGGAATTAGATTACTCATGATTCAGATTTGTTTAATTAGCAAAAACACATCTATCTTATGATCAGTTAGTACAATACAAACTAAGCAATGTTATAAATTATAAATTCAGAGATATTAGAATTACACTGAAGGCAACCGTAGTCTAATGAAATTAATGCTGCTTCTTTGTAAAAAAAACCGTAGAGTTTAGATTTTGCAACGTTTTTGCAATGCATAATAGCAAACAGCAGAAATAAAATAACACCTAGGAGGTAGGCATCATCGGCTACCATGAAACCACCCACCAGGCCCCGTTTCAAAGGATTGAAAAATGAGAAGGCCACCTTTCTCCTCTACAGAGCCAGCAGCCTCTGGCTGTACAGGTATTCATTAGTAAACTTCAAAAGTGCTACATTCTCTTTCAAAGCTCTTTCATCAAATTTCAGGGAGAAAAATACTAACAGTGAAATCTTAGCTAGGGGATTTATGGTCTCCCATACCTGGATAAACAACAGAAAATAATTGCTAAAAATGCCCATTGTCAATTATAAGATTGTAAGTCATAGGAGCAGAATTAGGCCACTTGGCCCATTGAGTCTGTTCTGCTAGTCCATCATGCTGATTAATTATCCCTCTCAACCCCATTCTCCAGCCTTCTCCCTATAACCTTTGAAGCAAAAAACCTGTCAATTTCTACTTTAAACATACTCAATAACTTGGCTGCCACAGCTGTCTATGTATGGCAATGAACTCCACAGAATCACCACCCTCTGGCTAAATAAATTCCTTCTCATCTCTGTTGCAAATAACTGTCCCTCTATTGTTAGGCTGTGCCCTCTAGTCCTAGACACATCCACTATAAGAAACATTCTCTTCACATCCACTCCATCTCAACCTTTCAACATTAGATAGGTTACAAAGAGATTCCACCACTCTTCTAAACTTCACTGAGTACAGGCCCTGAGCCATCAAAACTCCACATACATTAACCCTTTGATTACTGGAATAATCATCATGAATCTCCCCTGGACCCCCTCCAATGCTAGCATATCTTTGCTTAGGTAAGGGGTTCCAAAACTGCTCACAATACACCAGTGTGGTCTGACCAAAAAAAAGCCTCAGCATCACATCCTTGCTGTTATATTCTAGTCCTCTTGAAATAAATGCTAAACATTGCAATTGCCTTCCTCACCATCAACTCAACCTGCAAGTTAACCATCCTGAACAAGGACTGCAAGTCCCTTTCCACCTTGGATTTTTGAATTTTTTCTTCATTTAGAAAATAGTTTATGACTTTATTCCTTCTACTGAAGTGCAAGACCATACACTTCCCTGCATTATATTCTACCTGCAGCTTCTTTGCCCATTCTGCCAATCTGTACAATTCCTTCTGCAGACACTATTAGCCCCTCTTCCTATCATTGGATTGTCTGCAAGCTTGGCCACAAACCCATCAATACCATCATCCAAAAATCATTGAAGTATGTGAAAAGAAGCGGTACCAATACCAACCCCTGTGGAACACCACTAGTCACCGGGAGCCAACCAGAAAAGGCCCTTTTCATTCCAACTCTTTGGTTCCTGCATATCAGCCAATCTTCTATCCATGCTAGTATCTTTCCTGTAATACGATGGGCTTTAACCTTGTTAAACAGCTTCATGTGTGGCACCTTGTCAAAGGCCTTCTGAAAATCCAAGTAAACACCATTCACTTTCCTGCTTTGTCTATCCTACTTGCTATTTCCTCAAAGAGTTCCAACAAATTTATCAGGCAACTTTTCTCCTGAGAAATCATGCTCCTCTAAGTATCCTGAAAGATTATCCTTAATTATAGACTCCAATATCTTCCCAACCATTGAAGTCAGGCATGGTTGCCTCATCCTCAGGATGTATTTATTCTGCACCATCTGAATTGCCCCCAGAAACTCCACTCATTGCTGATCTGCTATCATCCCTGCTAGTGTCCCCTTCCAATAAACTTTGGCCAATTCCTATTCCCCCCTCATGCCTCTCTGTAATTCCATTTATTCCACTGGAGTACTGATGCATTTGTCTTTACCTTCTCACTCTCAAAATGCACGGTGAATTCTATCACATCATGATCACTGCCTCCCAAAGGTTTCTTTACCTTAAGCTCCATAATCAAATCTGGTTCATTACACAATACCCAATCCAAAATTGTCTTTCCATGTGGGGGGGCGGTCAACTGCAAGCTGCTTTAAAAAGCCATCTGATAAGTACTCTATAAGTTCCCTTTCTTGGGATCCAGCACAAACCTGATTTAACTGCATATTGTAGTACACCTTTTTACATGGCTTTTCTATCCTCTGCTGTAATTTGTACCTGACAACCCAGCTGCTGGTCTGTATATAACTACCATCAGGGTATTTTGCAGTTTTTAACTCTATCCACAAAAATTCTTCATCTCAGATCCTCTTTCTAAGCATTTGATTTCATTTTTCCCAACAGAACCACCCCACCCCCTCTGCCTAATTGCCTGTCCAGTTGATAAAATGTGTCCATCCTCACTACATCTGCTTGTAACCCAATTGGCCCACCCTCAGCCTTATCACTCCGGTTCCCACACCCCCTGCCAAATTAGTTTAACCCTCCTAAACAGCTCTAGCAAGCCTGCAAGAATATTGGTCCTTCTCAAATTTAGGTGTAAACCAGTCCTTTTTTGTACAAGTCAGACCTTCCCCAGAAGAGCTCCCAATGATCCAGAAATCTGAAACCCTGCCCCCACCTCCCTGCACCAGCTTCCTCAGCCACTCATTAATCTGTACCATCATCCTATTCCAGCTCTGACTAGCATGTGTTACAGGGAGTAATCCAGAGATTGTACCTTGAAGGTCCTGTCCTTTCCCTGACACCCTATACTCACTGTGCAGGACCTCTTCCCCCTTTCTATATGTCGTTGGTGCCAATATGCATCAAGACCTGAGGCTGTTCAGCCGATCTGCGACATCCCTAGCACCTGGGAGGCAATACACCATCCTGGCTTCTCCTGTGCATCCCTCCCCACCCCAACCCAACTATTGAGTCTCCTATCACCACCTGACTTTACCCTTCCATGTGGAGCCTCAGAGCCAGCCATAGTTCCACTGGCCCGGCTGCTGTTGCTGTGTCCTGATAGGTCATTTCTCCCCCCCCCCGCCCCTCCCCTCCAGCAGTATCCAAAGGAGTATACTTGTTGCTGAGAGGAATGGCCACGGGGAAACCCTGCACTGACTGCTTACTTCTCCTGGTGATCACCAATCTACGATCTGGGCGTGACCACCTCAGTAAAAGACTCATCCATGAATTTTTCAGCTTCCTGGATGGATCTGTATGCATCCAGCCCCAGTTAGTTCCTTGACCTTGTTAATCAGAAGCTGAAGTTGGGTACATTTCCTGCTGATGTAGCCATCAGGGTGACCATTAGGCACCTTGAAATCCCACATTTCACAGGAGGAGCATTCCAATGCCTGAACTACCATCCTGCCTACACTTGTTATGTCTCTAACTTTCAAACTTCAGTTCTAGCCTGCACCTGTTCTTGCCCAAGCTTGTTGAGTCAAAGCCTGACCATTCACACAATAGCTGCTTCGCTCAAACCTCACTTCTTTTTATTGGTTCTTGCTAATAAAGACCCTAAGATATACCAGCAAAATTAGGCCATTTGGCCCATCAAGTCTGCTCTGCCATTTCATAATGGCTTATCATAATGTGGAGAGGGTGCTTCCTCTGGTGGGAGAGTCTAGGACCAGCGGACACAGACTCTAAATAGAGTGGCATCCTTTTGGAGTGGAGCTGAGGAGGAATTTCTTTAGTGAAAGAGTGGTACATCTGTGGTATTTGTTGTCACAGACAGCTGTGGAGGCCAAGTCTTTATGTAGATTTAAGGCAGAGGTTGATAAGATTTTTTTTTATTGGTCAGGGCATGGAAGGATATGGGGAAGATTGAGGGTGAGAGGATAAATGGATCAGCCATTATCTCTACTTCCTCAAAACTACCTGCCCCTCCATCTATTTTTGTATTGTCCGCAAACTGCAACAAAGTCATCAATTCTGTCATCCAAGGCACTGACATATTACGTAAAAAGGATCAGTCCCAACGCAGACCCATGGAACACCTCTAGTTACTGGCAGCCAACCACAAAAGTCTCCCTTTATTCCCACACTTTGTCTCCTGTCAATCAGCCACAGTTTTATCTATGCTAGTATCTTTCCTGTAACACCATGGGCTCTTAACTTGTTAAGCAGGCTCATTTGTGGTAGGCCAGGCAGCATCCGTGAGAAAAGAGTAGCCAATGTTTCGGGCTGAGACGTTGGCTACTCTTTTCTCACGGATGCTGCCTGGCCTGCTGAGTTCTTCCAGTGTTGTGTACGTATTCTTTGATCCACAGCATCTGCAGTTGTATTTTTGTGTTGTCATTTGTGGCACTTTGTCAAAGGCCTTCTGAAAATCCAAGTACACAACATCAACCAATTCTCCTTTGTCTACCCTGCTTGTTATTTCTTCAAAGAAGTCCAACAGATTTGTCAGGCAAGATTTTCCCTTAAGGAAACCATACTGACTTTGGTCAGTTTTATCATGTGCCTCCAAGTATCCCAAAAATACATTCACAACAATTAACTCCAACATCTTCCCATCCACTGAGGTCAGACTAACTGGCCTAAAAATTTCCTTTCCTCTGCCTGTCTCCCCTCTTGAAGAGTGAAGTGACATTTGCAATTTTCCAGTCTTCTGGAACCATTCTTGAATCTAGTGATTCTTGAAAGATCATTACTAATGCCTGCACAATCTCTTCAGCCACTCTTAACAGAACCCTGGGATGTACACCATGTTGTCCAGGTGACTTATCTACTTCTAGACCTTTTGGTTTTACAAGAACCTTCACTATAGTAATGGCAACTTCAGACTGTTAACACTCTGGAACTTCCACTATACTGCTAGAGTCTTCCACAGAGAAGACTGATGCAAAATACTTATTCAGTTTGTTTGCCATTTTCTTGTCCACTATTACTACCTCTCCAACATAGCTTCCAGCAGTCCAATATCCACTCTCACCTTCCTTTGACATATTATGTATCTGCAGAGACTTTTGCAATCCTCTTTAATACTCTTGGGAAGTTCACCTTTGTATTCCATCTTTTCCTTCTGTTACGTACCCCGTAACTGGGTCACTTACCAGCAAAGATAGAGAGGTCCATTGAAGTCTGATGGTACTATTTTTAACAGCATTTATTGATAAAAATACACAAAAATAATATCAATACAAACATACAGATAAATTACGTCGTCGATACTAAATCTAAAAGCACGGGTATAATAATAATCAATAAGAAATAGCTCTATCGTTGCCTAGGGGATAATGTATTGTCCGATGGAAATATAAAAGTCACTCAAGTTCATGCAGGCTGCAGCCTTTGGTTGGAGTCAAGAGAGAGAGTTTAAAACTTGCCCATTCCTTTTATGATGTCAATCCTTCAAGAGTCGTTGGGGCTGATTTCTCCTTTGTTTTAGCTAACGCCGTTCTTCCGTGGTAAGGCCCACCAATTCCGAGGCAAATGGAAAAGGACGCAAGTGGGCTTTCCACCGGCTGTCGCTATTACGCTGTTACAGGATTTCTAGCGTTTCTTCTGGTGCATCTAAAGGGGCTGTTCCCCAGACCCTCTTTTTTCCTGACTCACAGGGTCTCAGATGTCAATCAGGTCGGGATGATGCAATCCCTCAACCAACCCCCTCTGATCATTCCCTGAGGGCTTCCATGAAGTACAGTACTCAATACACAATTCCGTCTCCAAGAGACAATGGCCGTTTTCCGTGGCTTTGTATCGCTGAGGGCCAGGACATTCCAAACGTCTCTCTCTCATTTCCTGGGTCCCCTGACCTGAATTAATAGCGACCTTGCGATTCTCAAAAAGGAGGGGGCTACTTTGGACCCTTCGGGTTGGGGCACAGGCGTAACACTTCTTAATGACTTTTTTAGTTGCCTTCTGTTGGTTTTTAAAAGCTTCCCAATCCTCTAACTTCCCATTAATTTCTGCTCCATTATATGCCTGTATTCACCCTTTTCGATTTTGTCCACCTTTTATGTTGTAACTCACCCTGTTGACTGCAATTTAGCCCCATCATCAGCCTCTCCTTGATAAGAGTCCCACTGCACATTACCTTGGTTTGTAAACCAACAACCTCATCCTCAGCAGTAATTTACCCAGGTTCCCATCCTCTGGGTAAATTAGTTTAAACTGTCCTGAACAGCTGTAGCAAACCTGCCTGCAAGGACAATGGATCTCATGTTCAGGTGGAACCCATCCCCAGAAGTTATCCCATTATCTGAAACCCTGCCCCTGCTCCAGTTCCTCAGCCACGCAATCACCTGCCAATTCATCCTCACTGGAGCATGGCACAGGCAGCACTCTGGAGGTTACTACCCTGGAGGTCCAGTTTTTAAGCTTTCTACCTTGCCTAGATACTATTAACCCAAGCAATTCGACACTCCTTACACAAGTCCTGGTTGCTTTTCAAGACTGGAGTGTAAAGTCCCAAGAAACTGTCTCCAAGTTACTCCGCAAACTCCTGCTCCACAGCTACTAACAGCCCCCTGTCATAGCTGCAAGCTAAACAATCTTGAAGATTTTATTTAAAATAAAAAGACAAGCTGATTGGCTTTCAACAAACTGTAATCAAATATTTTGAGAATCTTATTTCAGGTAGATACTACATGATTTGAAAAAACAAGGCCAAATAACACAAGTTTTAAACTGTCCAAGAAATTACTTAAAAAGGCCATTAATCAATAGGTTTATAAAGTTGTGCAAAGGATGTATTGAAACAAAGGAGAAACTTTACCTCTGCAGTATCTTGCTTGATGCATTAACTGCTTCTATACAGCCAAACTGAACCGCTAGATCTCGGATTCCCAGTGGAGTGTGTACACCAAGGATACTTTCCAAAGCTTTCAGGTGAGTCTGGTAAACTTTTTTGTTCAATCCGGATAGTCTTATGACAAAATCCTTAACAAAGAACATAAAATTAAATTAAAACTTATTTTCTGCATGGTGACCAAAAAAAAAACGGTTATGGAATGCTTTTGCAAATTCGGTAAAACATCAAAAAATATTCAAAAGGCAGAATGATGCAACCGTGGCTGACAAGGAAGTCAAAGCCAACATAAAAGCTAAAGAGGGAGCATATAATAGAGCAAAAATTAGTGGGAACTTAGAGGATTGGGAAACTTTTAAAAACCAACAGAAGGCAACTAAAATAAACCAAAAGAGAAAAGATGAAATATGAAAACTAGCCAAAAATACAAAAGAGGATATCAATTTTTTTCCAGATATATATTTAGAGGATAAGAGAGGTGAGAGTGGATATCAGGCCACTGGAGAAACACTAATAGGGGGCATAGAAATGCTGGACAAATTTAATAATTATTTTCCGCCTGTCTTCACTGTGGAACACACTCGCATACTGCCAGAAATACGAGTGTCAAGGGCTCGCTGTGAATGTGGTTGCTATTACAAAAGCGAAGGGATTTGGGAAACTGAAAAGTCTGAAGGTAGATAAATCACTTAGACTGGATGGACTACACCTCAGGGTCCTGAAAGAAGAGGTCTAAACAAATTGTAGCGGCATTAGTAATAATCTTCCAAGAATCAATAGATTCTGGCTTTGCTCCGAAGGATTTGAAAATTATAAATGTCATTCTACTCTTCAAGAAGGGGGAAAGAAACAAAATTGCTTGACCTCAGTGGTTGGGAGTCAATTTTTAAGGATGTGGTTTCAAGGTACCTAGTAGCTCATGATAAAATAGGCTGAAGTCAGCATTGTTTCCTTCAGGGAAAATCTTGCCTGACAAATCTGTTGTAATTCTTTGAATAATAAGAAGCAGGATAGACAATGGAGAATCGGTGGATGTTGTGCATTAGGAGGCTTTTGACAAGGTGCCGCACATGAAGCTGTTTAACAAAAGCCCATAGTATTACAGGAAATGTACTAGCATGGATACAGCATTAGTTGATTGGCTGGAGGCAAAGAGTGTGAATGAAGGGAGCCTTTTATGATTGGCTGCCTGTGACTATAGGGGGTCAGTGTTGGGACTGTTTATTTTTACTTTGTATGTCAAAGATCTGGATGACAGAATTGATTATATTGTGGCCACGTTTGCAGATGATACGAAATTGGGTGAAAAGATAGATAGTGCTGAGGAAGTAAAGAGGCTAAAGACAGACAAAATAGGCAAAGAATTGGAAAATGGAATACAGTGTCAGGAAGAGTATGGTCATGCAATTCGGTATAAGGAAGAAAAGCATAGACTATTTTCTAAACTGAGAGAGAAGTCAAAAATCCGAGGTGCAAAAGGACTTGAGAGTTCTCATGTTGGATTCCCTAGAGGTTATTTTGCAGGTTGAATCGGTGGCAAGCAAGGCAAATACAATGTTAGCATTCATTTAAGACTAGAATATAAAAGCAAGGATGCAATGCTGAAGCTTTAGAAATCACTGGTGAGGCCTCCCTTTGAGCAGTTGTTGAACCCCTTATTTAAGGAAGGATGTGCTGACATTGGAGAGGAGTCAGGAGGCTCACGAGAATGAAAGGTTTATCGTATGAGCAAAGAATGGCTCTGGGCCGGTATTTGCACAAATTCAGAAGAATGAGAGGGAATCTGACTGAAACCTATCCAATGCTGAAAAGCCTAGATAAAGTGAATGTTCCCTATGGTGGGGAGTCTAGGACCAGAGGCCTTAGAACAGAGCAGTGTCCAATTAGAACAGAAATGAGGAAGAGTTTCTTTAGCAAGAGGGTAGTGAATCTGTGGAATTTGCTGCCAAAGGCAGTTGCGGACGCCAAGTCATTGGGTGTAATTAAGGTAGAGATTGATAGGTTCTTGGCTAGTCAGGGCATGAAAGGTTATGGGGAGAAGGCAGAAGAATGGGATTGGGAGGGAAATGAATCAGCCATGGTGAAATGGCGGAGCATACTCTTATGAGTCAAATGGCCTAATACTGCACCTAGGTGTTATGGTCAAACAATTGAAAGAAATTTTTGGATTCATTAAAATATTAACCTTTTACAGACCATCTAATATGCTTGCAACCTATAACTTATAATTGATTACCATTTAAACTCCAAGGTTTCTTCCAATACTAACATTAAAGGTTCCTTTGCAATATCTTAAAAAGAGGGAATTTATCCTTCAACCATTGCTGAAAATTGGTAATTTATTTTATTACAACTCATGGAGTTCTGGCTTCTAAGTTGCAAATACTGTAGCAATAGCTACACTTTAAATACTCTGAAGCTGTGCATTGTTTTGGGATAGTGAGGTTATGAAAGATAACAAACACATTTTTCTATATTAGTCTCCACTGGAATACATTTTGCAAAATGCTTAATGTTTACAAAATATTAACTTGCCGAATGCTGCAATAAGCTAGCGTGGGGACACAAGATAATGGTTCCTAAGAGTAATGGTAGGTGAGAACTCCACACAAGATCAGAAGTAGGGACGAACAATAGAAAAGGCAAAACCATGCTACAAACAACTGAATTTCACCAATTACTGAGTAGCCATCGGACACTGCACAAATTTGATATCCCCATATGTAGAAATCTTTGTCTATGGTTTAACTGCTTTCAACTTACTTTGTCAAATGGATGCTTAAGTGAAGTTGCTGCAAGATCAAGACACATCACGGCGCTGCTTGTTGCTGTCAGATGCGCAGAAAACCCTGTGCACTTCACTTCAGACAACCGCAAATATTCCTCTGCTTTCCTGAGGAATAAGGCAAAAGAGATTTATTTCACATGACTTGAATAATTAATAACCCTTTCCTGCAAAGTAAATACAATCCAAAGTCAGTTGTACTTTTAAACAAATCAAACTGCTTAGAGACTAAGCACATGGGAGCTGATACCGTATGATGTGTTATCCACCGCAACAATGTCCCAAAGTCAAAGAATATGTTTGATCTTTTAACAAACCAGCAAAACAATCTTGAAATGATAAAACTAATGAATCTAAAACTAATGGTATAACCAAATAAACAGTCTTAGTGTATTAAATATACTTAAGCCATGTGTTCTTAAATATATTCAAGATGATTTTAAGTAAACAAAAAAATTATTACCCCAGCCCACTCTCTAGCTCTATCCAGACTAGAATGATCCAAAGTCAAAGCATGAATATATAACTAAATTCTTTGCTTCTATCAAGCTCTAAACCAATGTGACTACCCTTAATAAACACGCAACACAAAATACAATACAAATAGAAAACAGACCAATCTCCTACACCAATCTTTCACTGTAGCGTCCATGATACATACAGAACTTCTTTAAATTATAAACAACACCAACTTATAGATTGAGAATATGTCTTTACACTCTGGAGTTTAGATGAATAACAGATTATCTCATGAACACCACAACATTCTTAGAGTTGGACTGGTTAGATCCAGTGCCACTCTTCTCAACTAGAACCGGTAATAGCTCAAGTGAATGGCTGATAGGAGCAGAAATGCTGTAACTGAATGAGATGTGACTCTTTTACATTTACACCAATAGAACGTGGAAAGTCTTTGACATAGTCATGGTTCAGATTGAGACTGCCAATCTGATAAAAGTGAAACGAAAAAGTGAATTAGAACTATCGCTGTGTCATTTAATAAATGACAAGGGCGATAAAGACGCTTGCTCCTAATTATATTTCCACCAAGTGTATTGTAGTCACTGATAAGAGGCAACAAATTTCAGGCACTGTTAGTCTATTATTGTTTCAAGACCTCCCACAGATATGTTCTTGAAACTGAACTGTAGTGTGCAAATTGGGTATACCTGATTTCCAAATGACCACTGAACCATATGTTAGAGTCACTATAACAGTCCCATCTGCTAATGAAGCCTTTTTTGTGTCTTGGTTACCCCACAGCTTGGTAATTATGATATAGTCCTGGTTAGCTTCTGAAGCAAACAATTTAGCCAAGGATTTGTTACTTGTGTCAGAGATCAAAACTGCTTTATTATCAAAAACAATCCTGCTAAATTGGGCTGCCGGCAACGGTGGTGGAGGCGGATACGATAGGGTCTTTTAAGAGACTTTTGGATAGGTACATGGAGCTTAGAAAAATAGAGGGCTATAGGTAAGCCTAGTCATTTCTAAGGTAGGAACAAGTTCGGCAGAACTCTTTGGGCCGAAAAGCCTGCATTGCACTGTAGGTTTTCTATGTTTCTAAATATCTCCACCAACCCTAGCTTTCTTGCTGTATGATTTTGTGTGGACCAGGAGTCCCCAAGTTTGGGCCCACAAACCTCTTGCTTAATGGTACTGGTCTATGATGTTTAAAAAAGATGGCTGGGAACCCCTGGTCTAAACCTAGGTACCAGATTTAATGCAGACCTCCAACTTTAGCTTTCACATAATTTCCAAATTTAATTGCTGCACTATGGACCATGATGATCCTAACCCCAAAAAATCAAAGTGCAGATGAAAATGTCAAGCATTGAGAAGAAGAGTGAAACTCCCAACAGTCCAGCTTGCTCAGGTCATTTGTGGTGCCAGATTAGAAGATGTTCCAGAGTACATCTCTCTGTCATATGAAAAGTGTTTGATGGCTCTGGGTCTGTATTCACTAAAGTTCATAAGATCTACAAGTGAACGTGCTATCCTGGATCCGGTCCTGTGCAATGAGACAGGTAAAATTAGCAATCTTGTTGATAGGGATCCTCTTGGAAAGAGTGAGCATAGCATGAGTTGAGTTTCTCATACAAATGGAGGATGCAATAGTCTGATCTAAAACCAGTGTATTATGCCTAAAGAAGGGAGACTACAATGAGCTGAGGGAGGAGTTGGATACAGTAGACTGGGAACACAGGCTATATGGTGAGAGACAGTGGAAGACTTTCCAACAGATTTTTCACGATGCTCAACAAAAGTATATTCCAGTTAAAACCAAGGACAATAAATGTGGGGAGAACAAGTCTAGGATAACTAAGGAAATAAAAGAAAGCATCAAACCAAAAGCTCATGCATACAAGTAGTGGGAAACTGGAAGATTGGGAAACAAAGTACCATTAAGTGAACATTAGCTAGATTATGAAAATAAACTAGCAGAAAATATAAAGACATACTGTAAAAGTTTTTGTATTTATATAAAGAAGAAACGGGTGGTCAAAGTAAATGTAGGCCCCTTGGAGGACAAGAAGGGGGAATTGATTTCGGGTAATGAGGAAAATGGCCACGGCTTTGAGTGACTATTTTGAGTCGGTTTTCATGGTGGAGGACATGTCTTCCATGCCAAAGAGAGATAATGTGGATGTGATGGGAAGTGACGACCTTGATATAATAGCTAGCATTAAAGAGGTAGTGCTGAGCAAACTTGTGGGCCTAAAGATAGATAAGGCCCCTGGTTCTGATGGAATGCATCTCAGGGTACCGAAAGAAATGGCAGATGCTATAGCTGAGGCTTTGCTGATAATTTACCAAATTTCTCTGAACTCTGGGCAGGTCTCAACGGATTGGAAGAAGGCGAATATCACACCACCGTTCAAAAGAAGATGAAGGCAAAAGGCAAGTAACTATAGGCCAGTTATTTTAACATCTGTAGTTGGGAAAATGCTTGAAGCTATCATTAAAAAGAAATAGTAAGGTATCTGGAAAGAAATGGATCCACCAGGCAGTCACGGGGAAATCTGCAGATGCTGGAAATTGAAGCAACACACATAAAATGCTGGTAGATGCTGCCTGGCCTGCTGCGTTCCACCAGCATCTTGTGTGTGTTCCATCAGGCAGAGGTGAGGCTGCATCTGGAGTACTGGTCTCCTTACTTTGAGGAATTATATGCAGAGTTAAAAAAGCTAAAACCTAACTGACTTATTGACAGCTTGATAAGCCGAGCTGTGAGAATAACGTATGAATAAAGAAGTGTTTATTGCCCGAGGACTACACTGTGTACCCCTTATCAAAATATGTATGTGATAACTATGTATATCAATAGCTCCAAACACTGTTCTGGGCTCACTTGGCTGCAGATTTTCTCAAGCTCAGCTGAGATGCAAGCCTGCTAATAAACAGTATGTACTTGTAAGTAAACTGTGTTTGACAGTTATTCCCTGGGTCTGAACCTAAAGGCCTCTGGTAGAGAAGCAACTTGAGGAAGGATAGACTGGCTTTGGAGGTAGTGCAGAGGAGGTTCACCAAGTTGATTGCAGAGATGAGGGGGTTAGCCTATGAGGAGAGATTGAAATGCCTGGGACTGCACTCACTCGAATTCAGAAGGATGAGAGGAGATCTTATAGAAACATATAAAATTATGAAAGGGATAGGTAAGATAGAGGCAGGATAGTTGTTTCCATTAGTAGGTGACGCTAGAACTAGGGGACTTAGCCTCAAGATTTGAGGGAATAAATTTAGGATGGAGATGGGGAGGAACTACTTTTCTCAAAGAGTGGTTACTCTGGAATTCTCTGCCCAATGAAGCAGTGGAGGCTACCTCAGTAAATATATTTAAGACAAGGTTAGATAGATTTTTGTGTGGTAGGGGAATTAAGGGTTATGGGGGAAAGGCAGGTAGGTGGAGATGAGTCCATGGTCAGATCAGCCATGATCTTACTGAAAAGCAAAGCAGGCTCAATGGGCCAGATGTCCTACTTCTGCTCCTATTTCTTATGTTAATGAGGGGTGACATCACAGAAATCGATCGAATGGTGATAGACCTTGATAGAATGGATGTTTCCTGTGATGGGAGAGCCTAAAACCAGAGGACATAGCCTCAGAATAGCAGGGACATACTTTTAGAACAGAGATGAGGAGGAATTTCTTTAGCCAGAGAGTGGTGAACCCATGGAATTCTTTGCCACAGACAGCTGTGGAGGCCAAGATTTTATGTATAATTAAGTCAGAGGCTAATAGATTCTTGATTGGTAAGGGCATGAAGGGATATGCAGGAGATTGGGGCTATGGGGAAAATTGGATCAGCCATGATGAAATGGTGGAGCAGATCTGATGAGCCAAATGGCCCAGTTCTGCTCCCAGGTTTTATGACCTGCTTCCCTATTGATAACCAAATACATATTATTTCACAGTTTTATGATATTTTTCCTAGTGAGCTGAGCAAGTTCAAAAAGCAAGGCACCCCTTGTGAGTGGAATAGAAATAGAGACCCAGCTAGTGTGAAAAGCAGGAACTGGGGCAATAGCAAGAAAGTAGTGTGGGAAGCAGGCCAGAAGTTTGAGAAGAGCCCCAGTAAGGCAGAATGGCACAAGGCAAACAGTAACTCATGAGCTACATACCAAACTATCAGGATTTGTAAATGGTTAGATAGCAGATTATTGAAGTTTTGTTGAGATGTTTTTACATTGCAGCTCCAGAGACCCAGGTTTGATCTAAACGCATGTTCTTCCCTTCAAAATTCTCCACACATCCCAATGAGGTGCTGGTGAATAGACTGATTGGATTCTGAAAATCACCCTTACTGCAGCTAGGTTAGGAAATTGGGTGGATTAAGTGGATGAGGGACAGAACAGATAGTGAAATGACTGAGATAACGGGTATTGCTCTCACAGCTGGCATTCGCTCAATGTGTAAAATAACTTTAGCTCACCAGAGAAACAAGAAATCCCCTCCTCCGTTAAAAAAAAGTTGATTTGCAAGTCGAGTTGCTTGCAACATTACAGACCCGCAGATACAAAAATATAAATTATATTACTAAGCCATACATTGAAAAAGACCAGAATAAAAGCAAGACCTTGGTGGGAAATCAACAAAGACTCCGCTGAAGATGTCATTGGTGGTGCATGTGGTCCATTGCCGAGGGAGGATTAGGGCAGATCGGTAGCTGCTAGAAAGTAAACACTGTTGCTCACACTTAGAGTGAGAGGCAACTTCACTAGACTGGGACTCATGACAAAGCCAAGGACTGAAAGGCGATGGTCTGCCAGGAACGTTGTCCCATCTCTCGGACTGTGAGGGTGCTTTAAAGGTCAGGCACTCACCAGATGACCTTCTTTGACTCGATTCCGAGTTTAGCAGCCAGCCGCACGATCACGTCCCGCTCCATCTCTCCTCTCGTCCGCCGTCCCTGCCGCCCGATGAAGTCCAAACCCAAAACCGCGCGCGTTTCGGTGGACCCGCCCACCTTTGTCGCCAATAGGCTGCAGCTCCGAGAGAACCCCGGCAGCTGGAAATGCTGATTGGACGCTCTCAATATCAATCATCTAAAGAGCAGGCAGAAGCTTTTTGCGCACTGGCTAAATCAATTACACCGGAACTTATCACCTTTTGCTCAGGTTGACCAATCAAAACCAGGAGCTTTTACCCTACCCACGCTGCTGATTGGTGTAAAATTGTTGTCGTGTTAGATTTTGCGAATTGTCAATGGCCAATCCAGACATCAATCACTTGACGCATGGGCCCTCTGGCTGTACAGTTAAGCTAATTATTCTGGTTGTTCCTGAAGGGCCTGAAGTAGTAAGTGTCAGGTGACTGGGGCCGCGTTTGCTGGCTTGAGCTTCTAAATCATGGTGAGTGCTGGCGTATTAAGTCTGGGATCTCATGTAGTCTATCGTTCAATGCAGTGTGTCTGCCTGTGGGTAGCGCCGGCGATTGTGTTCTTGGATTTCAACGTTATGGAGAGACTGGTGTGGATGGGCGTTGCTGGGCCTGGCCTTGGCCTGCCTCCGGTATGGTTCGGGGACTGCTTGGTTACTCCTGACAGGAGCTGGTGGTCCTTGGGAAAAGGGCCGTGCATGATTACATAGTTAAGTTATAAAAGAGGAAGCAATGAGTGCGAACGGTAGGGTATTCGAAGCTGCTACGGTGATGGTTTAAAATAAAAGAAGGCCTTGAGGCTGATCTGCTTTTTGTGTTAAATTTAAATTATTTTTCATTCTAGACTGAAGTAAGCGACGCAATTTAGTACCGCGTTGCCTTTATGGTTAGCCGTCTACTTGATTGTCATCAACTACTATGGAAAAACACTAAGGATGACCTGCAAATCGTTTTATCTCCCTATAAAAATGTCTCCCCCGTTGAAGCACAATATCCTGTAGTACTGGTTCATGGCGAAAATATAATCTGTCTCAAAACGATCAATAATGTATTTCTGATGCTTATCAACACAGAATATTGCTAAGAATCGTAAACACATAGTTAAGCAACCCAATGTTTGGATTGTTTTGAGGTGTTATTAATTCACAAGCAGTAGAGGTATGTCATGTTTGAAGCTTTATTTCTGTCGTGTCTGGTAAATGATCGCCACCAGTTTCAGCCTGACATACACTTAACCTTTCAACACTTACCTGTGTTATAAGTGAGTCTTGCAGAAAGTAGTAAACTCAGCCAACTGCATCACGGGCGCGAGCCGCCCTAGCAAAAGAGGTCGTCTTCAAAAGGTGGTGTCCATCATCATTAAGGACCCCCCCCCCCTCCCCGCCCCATAAGCCAGGGTGTCCTCTTCTCATTGCTACAATCAAGGAGAAGGTACAGGAGCCTGAAGACATACACTGAATGTTTTAGGAACAGCTCTGCCATCAGATTTTTGAATGAGCAATGAACACATGTAGACTACCTTATTTTTTGCTTTTATTTTGCACTATTTTAATTTATTTGTGTTTGTATACATATATCTTATTGTAACTTATAGCTTTTTAAAAACAATAATGTATTGCATTGTACTGCTGCCACAAAATGTCAAATTTCACGACATATGCCAGTGATATTAAGCCTGATTCTGAAGTTACTGTCCACCCATGACATTTTTACTGTATATTTTCTGTGTACAGTGTAGATGATTGCTCAGAATACATGCTTAGAATTGATATGTTCAGTATAATTTACATGTATACATTCTCAAGTAATGAATGCCATTTATTTTTCAAAGGCAACTCTAGTTAGGTAATTGCATTAGACCCAATATGCGAAGAAATCTCAAAGAATATTTGCTTTTGTGAACTTCCCTCTATATGATTGTTTGAAAAATTGTTCTCTTTTTTTGATATGAGCATTTATTTAAACTAGTATTGAGGACAATATTTTGTAGTTTGGAGAGTTTGAAAACCAAATTGTTTGCATCAAATTTTCTGGACTCCAGCGTTTATCCTTAGATTCTGACAAACAAGGATAAACATTTCCAAACCAATTTTAATTTTTAAAAAGAGCTTCAATAATTTATTTTAAATTGTAACTGTTTTCATTTTCATAAATTGCATGTCAAGTTGCACTCAGCTTAACTTTCTTTTATTAAATCTGTTTTGAATGTACACAATAATTCAAAAAAAAATTAAGCATGTGTGTAGAGAGTAAGAGAACTTGGAACAGAAGGTTTGACACTTTAGCCATTGTGGTAGAAGATATTATCTTTTTCATTTGTTCTCCTTCCAGCAGTGTACAGTTGAACTAGAGAGCTGCTATTGCATCAAGTGCTTGTTTGCAGACATTTCATTATTCTAAATGTAAACTTAAGAGTTTGATTGTAGACCTGCATGCTTCATATCTTGTGCATGATTCTTAGTTTACTTTAAGCCTCATTAACAGTGAACAACATCTTAACATTTTTTCGTAAAAGACTACTTTTTCTAAACAAAATATGTTGCATGTTCATTTGTAAATCTACCAGTCTTCAGTGCTGTCCAGTTGTTGAGAGTGTGTGCGCCTTGTTTAGCATACATCAGTTATCCATGCCAACACTTTCATCGCATTTCAGATCACTAAGAGCAGGGAAAGATACCCACTCTGGAGCCAGACATTAGCAGCAGCTTTGACCTTGATGAAGTTGGCCAATCTTAGTAATTCTAGCTTGAAAGTACTTGTAGGTAGATAATGGTGAAATAACATAATTTGCTGATTCCTTTTCCAATGAAAGTGCATCTAACAATCAACATCAGTAATGATGAGTGCTGCTTTTTCCTGGTCAATAAATAAGTCTAAGTGTGCAGCTATTTGTTCCATTTTGAATTATTGATGTCAGTGAGTAGAGTTGGTATGTGATCTGTTCAAACAAGATTCTTTTGCTTTGTTCTGATGTCCTTTCAATCATGAGCCCTAAAGTATTTAAAGTGTTTTGTCTGGTGCACTTGAAGGAAAGTTTATATATTTTTCAAATGTTATAAATGGGCAAAATCATGCTGCTTTTGGCAATAATAGCTTGGCAAGGTAGGATATCATCGCCAACAATAATATCTTCCATGGTGGTTAAGCTGTTGAATTTTGCATTTCTAAAAGTTGGGAAGCTGGCTGCAATTACACAATTTTAGACTTCCTCCTGCACCAATTTTGAAATGAAATGAGCAAATTGCAGTTCAATTGATTCACATGTGACTCATTATTGGATTTATAAAATTTCTGCTAATTATCAATTGATAGCAGTTGGTATGAAAAGATTTTGAGCCTTTCTTAATACCAGACTTCTAGGAGAAAAATGCAACTAATTTGATGAGATACACCGTTTGACAAATAACAATGGGTGAAATTGATTTGTAACTTTGTGTAAATCTGGTTGATACCCAAGCAAAGACTTGTTGCCACGTATCATGAATGATAGTTACTTTGCTCCAACCCCCCACAATAAAAAAAAAATTGTAAATCTACTGTTTTGTTTTCTGCAGCTGAGTTGAAATGTAATATTCTTTAAAATATTATGGAACCCACACTTCCCAGCAAATTTCAGAAATTTGATTGAATGATGGTCATGGAATCATTGAAATTTAAAGCACTGAATAAAGAAATTTGACATCTTTTTTTCGTTGGTCTCCATGGAGGAGTCAACACAAAAGCTTGGTCACAGAAATGGCCTTCAGTGAGGGTTGAAGGATGAATGGCAGCTTTAATTATTGGGTTGTTGAAACCGATAGTTGGAAAACAAACTGTATTTAAATCAAACTCTCAAATGATAAGATAAAAAGGGAAATGGTGAAAGTGGTGGTGGGGGTTGTTGCACAAGAAGTTGTTATAAAACTGTTGTTGGAAATAAGGGTTGGGTACAGCAATGAACTTAAATGTGAAGATCAATATATTAAATTTGATATTAGATCATAAATAGTCAATGTGGGCCAACAGAGATGAAAGTGTTACATGATCAAAGTTAAAAGTAAATTTATAATCAAGGTGGCAAATATTTGGATAGATGAATGTGTGATGGCATGGGAGACTAGTAGGGAAAGCACTGGAGAAAGTCAAATGCAATCCTCCATTGGGGATTTCACTCAAGGGTATTGGATAAAGTAAGGCAGAAGAAATGATGGTGAATCCAACAGTAAGACTGGGAAAGATCTCAATTAGAATGTGACTTTGTTTTGGGGTGAGATGGAATGAATGATAATGTGCTTGTATCGGTGGCCTAGGCCAATTCCTATCATCAGCTAGAGAAAATGGTAGCTAGTCCAAAACTGATTGTTTGACAAGTTGAAAAAACATGGAGGTGGTGGAATGTAGAATGGAATGTAATTTACCAAAGTTTACAAAAGCAAAATATTGCATATGTTAGACATCTTAAATAAGAATAGAAAGTACTAGAAGTACATGGAGGCACCACCTGTCCTCTAGGTTTTTCCATCGCACTTCAATGTATCTGTCTGTCCTCCCTTTGTATTTGGGAGCCCAATGTAAGTTTGAGAAATGACACTTCTGTATTGATAGATTTTGGCCTTCTGGTTTCTCTCATTGTTAAGCTGACTCACTTTTTCAGTCTCTATCAGAATTGGCCACTTCTGCTATATGTGATATTGGCTTATCCTGCTGGGATTATTTCCAGCATCTCTGCTTTTATTTCAGATACCTTGCACCAGCCTGTTTTTGTTTCGGCTTTTTGATTACTCCAGTATGTTGTTTGGTCGTGTTGGTGTTGCTAAGGTATTGAGGCCAATTGGTCAGAATGCTTGAGAACTGGTGATGATAATATTGTCATTTATCAATCATTGTCGGAATGTCATTGCATGATGTATGAGGACTCGGATTGCTTAATTATCTGCTTGGAGCTAAACCCTTAATCTTTACTGAACACATGCAATTGACTTTCTTGCGGGAAGGTCATTGAGGAAGCTGCTAGTGAAAAAGTATTTAGAGGAACTCCTGCATTTATATCCTGGGCTAAGTTTGCATTCCAGTGAAAAAAATCTTTTCCTTCTTTGCCCCACGTGTGATGCCAACCAGAATTGCATTGACTTCTCAGGTTTCTCGATGCTAGACTCTGTTGAATAAAGGCTTGATTTCAAGGGTAGTACTTTTTCCTCACCTTTTTAGAATTCTTCATTTTGTTCATTGTTGGGCCAAGACTTTAATGAAGTCTGGTCTCGCGTGATGTTGGCAGAATCTAAACAAGCACGAGTGTGTAGATCTTTGGTGAGTAAATGCTTTTAATGGTTCTGTCCACTCCATTTTGCTCATTCAGTAGACTGACGGGCAATAATTGCATGGGCTTTCATTTGTTCTGCTTTTTGTGGACAGCGCATCTCTAAGCAATTTTTCATGCAGATGGATTCTTGCATTTTAGTTTGAATGAAATATTGAACTGCATACTCACAAATTGGCATGAAATTCAATAGAACTACATTGAAAAATTGTTCCTTAATTATAGTGGAGAAGGCTATTTGGCCCATCAAGTTCACACTAGCTCCAGATAAAGTAAAGTTCTTTTTGTATTAGTCTTGTGCAGTCCTGCATGTACTTCTTTCACATTTCCATCACCCTTATTAATTTGCTGCAACTTTCCTACAACAGAGCAGTTAACCTATCTGTCCATCCCTAAAGATAGTGCCCATACATTCAGCCATTTCTTAATATCACAGTTGAGTTAATTAAATTGGCAACATTTTATGATGGAGAAGGTATTGGGAGGTATGACATTTCATTTGCTCATTACTTCTGATTTAAAAGTTGTTGCAAACGCTTACTTTGTATTTTACATTTGTGTATCGAGTTCCCTTAAGTAACTTGATGTTATGTATTATAATTCACAACTAGCTGTGGCAGAACTGCAGTTCATGATTTAATCCATTCATTATAGGTTTATTGCTGCATAAAGTGTGCCAGTTCCAGTGTTTAAATGCATATTGTAATTTTTCTACTTGAATACCTCATATTTGGGACCATCTAAGATTACAAACTGAAGGTGAATTGTTTCTCTAGAGATGTGTGATATGTGTATTTCTACAGATTTCTGATAGTTTTGAATGTTTTGTTAGATTTTTTTTCTAAGTTGCCTGCTGGTGTCTTGAAGAGAATCTACAGCTGAGCGAGAATGGGATTTGTGGTTTGATGATGGTGGGAAATGTGCTGTATTGTGAGAAGACGCCCTGCTACTGCAAGCCCACGGCAATTCATAGATACAAGCAGAAACGGTCCTTTGGTTCACCGTGTCCTTGCTTGCCACGGAGTACCCACATATTTATTTAGTTACTTAGCGATACAGCATGGAGTAGGGCCCGTCTGGCCTTTCAAGCTATGCCACTCCCTCCAGCAGCCCGTAACCCCAATTAATGTAATCATGGGACAATTTGCAATGGCCAGTTAACCTGCCCAGTACGTCTTTGGACTGTGGGAAGAAACTGGAGCATCTGGGGGTGGGGGGAGAATCCCTGCATTCCACAGGGAGGTTGTACAGATTCTCCTTATAGAATGGTGCTGGAATTGCACTCTGAACTCTGGAACACTCTGAGCTGTAATGGTGTCACACGAATGGCTGCTTTGACACCCATTACCCATTAGCTCTCCTTAATTTTGCCACTTTAAAATATCCAATGAACTTGCCAACCATAACATCTTTTTGAATGCCTACTGTTCTAACTGCTACATCTCTTCTGAACCTAATTCATTTAGCAGATCAGTTGTGATGTGATGGAAGGCATCATCGATATGAAGGTTACCTCACTTGATAGATGCCCCTAGCCATTTCATTCAAGGGTGTGGAAAATCTTTATTACCCTAAGATTGTTTCATGTGGCAGTGATTGCAGATGATTATTAAATTGTTGCCTAATTTCTTTGTCCCTGTTTAATTCAAAGCCATGAATCATTGTTGTGGTCAGAGGACACTTGCGCACTCTCTCTAAACTACATGAATCTATACTTCTGGGAGGGAAAGGTTCGCATGCTGACAGAAATGTATTCCTTCAGGTTTCTACAAACACCTTTCATTCTTTGAAACTCCTGTAAGCAAAAGCCTGATTGGCTTAATATTTCTTCCAAATATACCTGCTTTATATCAGTCTAGTAAACTTTGCTGTTGTATAAAACTTCCATTATTTTTGTACTCTCCCCTTGCAATAAAGCCAACATCACACTTTTATAATTACTTACTGTGTTCCAAGAGACGAACCCTGGAGCACATCCTCAGCGGCTGCAGAAGGTCACTTGGTGAAGGACGGTACCGATGGAGGTATGATCAGGTTCTGAAGACCATCACTGAAGCCATCAGTGCAGGAGTTGAGTGGGCGAAGTGATCCTGACCCTCTAAGCAGACCATTGCCTTTGTTAGAGCTGGGGAGCAGCCAATACCAGCCAAAAGAACATCTGCAGGCATCCTGACCTCTGCAAGGGACTGGCAGCTGTTGGTGGACCTCAAAAGGCAGCTGAAGTTCTCCAACTATATCACAGCCACCACCTGGCGACCAGACATTGTCCTTGTGTCTGAGTCTACCAAGCAAGTGTTGATGCTGTAGCTGACGGTCCCATAGGAAGATAGCTTGGAAGAGGCCTTTGAAAGGAAGCTCTTCAAGTACACAGGACTGGTCAGCAACTGCCAGCAGGCTGGATGGAGAGCGAGGTGTCTCCCAGTGGAGGTTGGTTGCAAGGGATTTGCAGCCCATTCCTTAGCCAGAGCCTTCAGCTATTTGGGCATCGAGGGAGAGAGGAAGTGAGCCATCCGCAGTAGCACCAGTGCGACAGAGAGGGCCTCAAGATGGCTGTGGCTCAAAAGAGGGGAGTCATGGAGTCAAAAAATAGCTAGCCATCTGGACACAAGCTGGGGTCTGATCAGCCCCGGCTGGGTCACCTGGAGAAGGGTGTATGATGTTGAAAGACCCGAAACACCCGATGATTTCAGGAACATCACTGAAGATGGGTCCAGAGGCATCAGTGGATGTACATACACAACTGTAACTGATGTTATCTGTATGCTTCCTGTCTGAGCATCAGAATAATGTTCTGTTCTTCATTCTTACAACAAACATGGATAACTTTGCATTTCTTTCTAGTTTATTCCATCTGTTAACTTATTTTAATCAATTTGTTTCAGTGATTTTAATTTTGTACTTTGATAGTTTTTACCTTTAATTTAGAGTTTATTTTGAAGCTTTTGAATGTTTGTGAATGAAAGTGGCTTTTGGAAAGAGCAATAAATCTTAAAGGCAATACTGCTGATACTGGAAATCTGAAATACATTAAATATTCAGCAAGTTGAGCATCCTTTTTAATGAGTTTTGGTTTAACTACTTTTATAACCATATAACAATTACAGCATGGAAACAGGCCATCTTGGCCCCCCTAGTCCATAGCAAATGCTTACTCTCACCTAGTCCCACCTACCTGCACTCAGCCCATAACCCTCCATTCCTTTCCTGACCATATACCTATTCAATTTTTCTTTAAATGACAAAATCAAACCTGCCTCTTCCACTTCTACCAGAAGCTTGTTCCATACAGCTACCACTCTGAGTAAAGAAGTTCCCCCTTGTATTACCCCTAAACTTTTGCCCCTTAACTCTCAACTCGTGTCCTCTTGTTTGAATCTCCCCTACTCTCAATGGAAAAAGCCTATCCACGTCAACTCTATCTATCGCCCTCATAATTTTAAAAACCTCAATCAAGTTCCCCCCCCCCCCCCAACCTCCTACGCTCCAAAGAATAAAGACTTAACTTGTTCAGCCTCTCTCTATAACTTAGGTGCTGAAATCCAGGTAACATTCTAGTAAGTCTATAGTTTAACTATAACAAATAGTGAAATTAAGTCTGGGACTTTGGTATAGTAGGTTTCCAGTAGAATTTGTGATGAGGCTAGTTCTGTTCTTCTGTAATTGTCTGATTATTTGCCATGTTACTGCTGCTACCCAAGATCTTGTCACTTGGTTCTTGGTGTTTGTCGGCAAAAGTCAGCCAAGCAGATGTGGAATACTTGGTTTGAGTAGAATCCGAGTTTTGGCAATGGGCTACATGTTTATATGAGAGGACAAGCGTAAAAGGGTGACATAACTGGTGGAAGTGTTATGAATTTCCTGTAAGATTTTATGCATATTTTTTCTTATAAAGCTATCAGAATTTTGAAGAGTGCTATTTTGCCAGAATTATTTGCTGGACTGAACTTGTTGAATGTAATTTATTAAAAGTTGCATCAAAAGAACAAACTGGCAAATCTGCATCAATATTACTTCATGAAAATGATGTTCACTCTCCTGTTTTTCTGCAGCCTACAACTCAGCAGTCACCTCAAGATGAGCAGGAAAAGTTGCTCGATGAAGCTGTTCAGACTGTTAAGGTCCAGTCTTTTCAAATGAAAAGATGCTTGGTAAGTTTGTTTTTCTTGTGCATTGTATCATATGGTTGTGGAATGGAAGAAAAATGTGTGGGGTTTCTGAATAGGTTTTATCCTTTGAATAGAGTGGCATGGGAAATTTTTAAAAAGTCTGTTGGGTACAATGATGTAAAATTGGATATTCATGGATTGTGCAGGAAGGAAAGGTTAGATTGACAGTGGAGTAGGTTTATATAGGTTAGCTTAACATTGTGGGCTCATGAATGTAACTTCTGTTATACTGAGCTGGTGGACTATTGTTGAGATGATGCATGTTTTTCTGATACTTTAATAACTTTGGGTTGAGTAGACAAAAAAGGCTCCAGTTTCAGCTTTGATCCTTGTTCTGTGGCTCCCTTGTAAGTGTTTTGAGGGTAAGGTCTGTTGAGCCTAATTTTAAAATCTCAAAATCATAAAAAAATCATTTATGGGACTCATTTTGATTTTATTCAATGCCATATCAAAGGAAAGAATTTCAGGCTGCTTTGTTCTTAGGAAATATAGACGCCTATTTCAAAGGCATTACTGACATAGATTGGAGGAAAAAAGAATTGTCATAGCTTGAAGTAGATTCTTTACTGACTTCTAAACTTGCACGGTTCATTCCTGTTTTTACTTTGAAAGAGTAAACGTTACATTGATGACTGTGGTATACATTTTAAAAAGGCTACAGGAAATCTAATTACGTTCTTGGGAACTTGGGTGCACTTTTATCTAAATAACAAAACCAGAGATTGGTTGAGTTAAATTGCTGCTAAAGGTGATGATTAATGCATATGCATTTCCTCTTTTTTTTAAAAAAGCCAATTTTTTTTATAGCACTGTTCCTTTCAGAGTGAAATATTTCTAGACTGTAGTTACATTTCAGCACAATAGAAATTTCCGGTAGGAGATAACCTTATTTAGCAAACAGGAAATCAGTGTACGTGTGTTGAAGAGGAAAAATAGTTAAGCCTTTTGCTTACTGCTTTACATTAATTCAGCTTTTGCTGTGATTAGAAGTCAAAAATACTAAGATTTTTAAAGAATGCATTTTCATCTGTTCTTTAGCAGTTTCTTTTTTTTTATATATATAAACATTTGAGAATTGCGGTAGCTGTGTTTCTGTTATGTTGCCAATAGGTTTGGTAGTTATTGTGTGTAGTTTGTTTTGAAGCTGAATTCTGAAGTGAGGGAAGGTGAAATAATTCTGGATAATCAGTGAATAGCCTTTTAGATTTATCCAAAATCCCAAAGCAAATCTTTGATTGAACAATGAATCATTTTGCTTAAAATCAGACTTGGATTTTGATTAATAAAGTCTTTCAAGAAGACGTCTCAGTACAAGTCTTGTAAAATATAATAATGCTTCCATGTTAGTTGTAAAATAAAATCCTCGACTATTGTTGGAATTTCTGTAAAATTCTTTGGATGACAATTTTAGGTCTGCCTTGAATTCACAGGAATATTCGGGTATTCTATCAACAGTGGGATTTCTGTGGATTTGTATGTGTATGTAGCCAAAGTTAACAATTCATTGTGCAATTTTATTCATAACTTCATGCAGGTTGTGTGGTTAGTTTGTCATGACAATGATTAGATATTACCACTTTACTCTGTTTGAAATTAAAGGAATGATTTCCATTTGAAAGCTTAGATTTAATTTGGAAATAATTAAATTTTATTAACATCTCTAACCATTTTTTTATTTAGGACAAGAATAAATTGATGGATGCATTAAAACATGCTTCAAATATGCTAGGTGAACTGCGAACTTCCATGTTGTCACCAAAGAGTTATTATGAACTCTGTATCCTTTAAATTTTTTTGTATGGAATTGTGGTGTTTTGTTCAAAATGTAATTAAAATTCTTTTTGTATTTAAGTTTATAAGGATTTGGTAATAGATTTACTTTTCATAGTTCGGAAGAGGGGAGAAAATAGAGAGGACTTGTTTGTTAGACCAGTAGAGAAGAAAGTGATGAGGTAAACTTCAGCCTTGCACCTCAAGCTGTGGGCTGCACAGCTTATCATGCTACCTTGCCAACATTAACAAATGTACATTTATTGGCCTTAAGTGCCTTTTAAGCTCTATGTGGTCAAGAAAAGTTCTATATGAAATCAAATTACTGCTTATTATCTTGACCACATGTGACTTTGATAGCATTTCAGTTCATTAAATTTCCAAGAGCATGGTAAGAAATTATTTCATGTTATGTAAACGGAGTCATTGCTCATGGAGAACAATTTCATATTTTTATTTTTTTCTCCCCACCCCTAAATATTTTTTCCAGGAAAATGTTGAGTTCCTGTGTATTAAATATTGTATCATTTAATCAGGTTTGATGAATAATTTTGTTTTAAGAGTTTAAAAAAAATGAGTTTTTCCTTTTTATTTTTTTCTGGGAGATGTTTTGGATGTGTATTGATCCTTAATGCAAGGCTAGACATGGCAATTTCGGATGAATTGCATTATTTGGAAGTTTATCTGACTGATGAATTTGCCAAAGGGAGAAAGGTGGCTGATCTGTATGAACTTGTTCAGTACGCTGGCAATATTATTCCTAGGCTGTAAGTATACTCCACTTTACAGATCAGCGGCAACTGGATTGCTTAGTTTCACAGTAAATAACTGAAATGCATAGTGTTTTCACATCTGGTATTAACCTGTGCCTGTGAGTCAACATCTGACTGGCTTATGAATGTAAATAAAAATCTATTTAACTGAAGTACCCATTTAAAAAAAAATTCATCTTGCTTCCAAGCTGCTACCAAATCAACATTAAAAGGAATTTTCTACAAGGTTTTTAGAACTTGTGTATTATAAATAGTATTCTATTTTCATATTTTTTAAAGCAAGTAAGTATTTTCTTCAAGTGGGACTGCAGGATAAATAATCTGTGCTTTTACTAGTTGGAGTTCTTATCAAGCAGTTCATTGTTGTGCATATGAAATTGTTTCTGGGAACTTTAAAGTTGGTTGATATGTTGCACATTAGGGTTGTATTTAATATCAGTGTTTAACTTTAGAATTTATTGCCATTAAATTAATTAATCTGAACTTTTTTTAACATGCTAATGATTCTAAAACTTGGGTGTAACAGTTTATGGCCATGATTTTCAAAGTAAAGCATCAAATTAGATTTGCAGTCATGCTGAATGTGTGCTTATTCTTTTTGTAACGTGTTCAGCTATTTGCTCATCACTGTTGGAGTTGTCTACATCAAGTCATTTTCACAGTCTAGGAAGGATATTCTTAAGGATCTGGTAGAAATGTGCCGTGGAGTACAGCATCCCTTACGAGGACTGTTCTTGAGGAACTATTTACTTCAATGTACCAGAAATATTTTGCCCGATGAAGGGGAAGAGACAGAGTAAGTAATTTTTGTTTAAAAAATGTGATTCATTACAAATTATAATGCTCAATTTTTTTTAAGAACTTTTGTTTGAAAGGAAATTGTATTTTTTTTTTAATTAGTGATACAACACGGTTAGGCTCTTCTAGACTTTAAAGCCTGGCTGCCCCAGCAACCCTGCAAACCTGATTAACCCTACCTAATGACGGGAAAATCTACAATGACAAATTAACCCAGCTGGTATGACTTTGGACTGTGACAGGAAACCAAAGCACCCAGGGAAAACCCACATATTCCAACGGGAGGATGTACGCTGACACCTTACAGAACAATGTTGAACTTGAACTCTGATCTCTGGCTCGTCCCAAGGTTAAATAGCGTTGCACTAACCATTGCATTTCCACAATTTATATGTGCTTGATTGTTTATATAGAGAAGAACAAAGTTAACATTTTTTATTTAAAACTCTACACATTGTATTAAGTACTTCCTACCTAGTGGCAGGGTCAAGGATGTCATTAAATGACTGCAGACATTCTGGAGAGTTAGTGTAAAAAGCCCAGAGTGATAGTCCTTATTGGCATCACCTGGATAGGTGGAAGGATGAGTTCTTTTAAGCAGACTTTTCAAGCTATTCTAGGTTACTTTGCATTTAGGAAGGGCATGCTGAAAAGTAAAGGGGGAGATAATGGAGGGATTCCATTATAATAGACAAGGTACGAGGGGCAGGTGGATGGCAGCGGATTTAAAAAAACAGGTTTGAGATTAGGCTACCATTTAAATAATAAAAATATTATCTGCAAAAGACATAGATATAAAAATACATCACTGGTACAACCATGGACTATAGAAAAAAATTAAACATGGTGTTAATTCTGATGGAAAAAGCAAATAAAGCTGCTGGAAAAAAAATTAGCCTGAGGATCAGAAGTGTTTCAAATTTAATAAATGATAGCAAGTAAAGTAAGATCTTCTCTTTGTTTGGTGGGGTGGGAACAGAAACGGCCTGTGGCTCTGAAAGATCCTTATATTTCTGTTATATTTTGTCTGATTAACCAATTCTAGATCCATATTAGTAGGTTACCTCCAATTATTAGTCTTCTACCATTGCTGCCAAACTTGAGATTTGTCAACACTGATACACATCCCAACATAGTTGATTTAGGACTTTATCAAAGTATCTCCTAAAATCCAAATGCAGACATCCATTAGCTCCACTTATCCATTCTACTGAATCCATACACTATCATTGCAAATTATTACAGTTTGTAAATGTACTTTATTGATCTGTAATATGAAATGTTTAAATCCTTAACTTAATTTTGAAAACTAATTGCAGGCTGAAAATCTAGGATTTTATTATTTCACAGGTAATCCAAAATTTAATTGTATTTAATTATATAACAGCTTTCAACTTCTTGTGCTTTTGAATTTCAGAGAAGTTGTAACTGGAGACATCAATGATTCTATGGACTTTGTGCTACTGAACTTTGCAGAAATGAACAAACTCTGGGTCCGAATGCAGCACCAGGGTCATAGCAGAGACCGAGAAAAACGGGAACGTGAGCGTCAAGAACTAAGAATTCTTGTTGGTACAAATCTAGTCCGACTTAGCCAGCTAGAAGGGGTTAACGTGGAGCGCTACAAACAGGTATGAGTTCTGGCCCTGTAGTTAAACTTGGCATTTTTCTTGATATCTGCTTTAGGTCAGAGAGATATAATTTACCAGAATTTAATAATAAAAAAACTGCTAATAACCAAGTTTTCACTTGGAATAGAATTTTCAATAAGCAAAGCCCTTTGTAGTTTCTCTGTAAATTTCTGGGAATAATGTAGAAGGTGCAGGATTGGTTCATTCCAAAGAGGAAGAAAGATCCTAAGGGGAGTAAGGGGCAGCCGTAGCTGACAAGGGAAGTAAAGGACAGTATAAAAATAAAAGGGAAGAAGTATAACATAGCAAAGATGAGCAGGAAGCCGGAGGACTGGGAAGCTTTTAAAGAGCAACAGAAGATAACAAAAAAGGCAATACGCAGAGAAAAAAATGAGGTACGAAGGTAAACTAGCCAAGAGTATAAAGGAGGATAGTAAAAGCTTCTTTAGGTATGTGAAAAGCAAAAAAATAGTTAAGACCAAAATTGGGCTATTGAAGACAGAAACAGGTGAATTTATTATGGGGAACAAGGAAATGGCAGATGAGTCGAACAGGTACTTTGGATCTGTCTTCACTAGGGAAGACACAAATAATCTCCCAGATATAATAGTGGCCAAAGGAACTAGGGTAATGGACGAACTGAAGGAAATTTATATTAGGCAAGAAACGGTGTTGGATAGACTGTTGGCTCTGAATGCTGATAAATCCCTGGGACCTGATGGTCGGCATCCCAGGGTATTTAAGGAGGTGGCTCTAGAAATCGTGGATGCATTGTAATCATTTTCCAGTGTTCTATAGATTCAGGATCCGTTCCTGCGGATTGGAGGGTGGCTAATGTTGTCCCACTTTTCAAGAAAGGAGAGAGAGAGAAAATGGAATTATAGACCGATCAGCCTGATGTCAGTAGTGGGAAAGATGCTGGAGTCAATTATAGAAGAGGAAATTATGATGCATTTGGATAGCAGTAGAAGGATCAGTCCAAGTCAGCGGGGATTTACGAAGGGAAAATCATGATTGACTAATCTTCTGGAGTTTTTTGAGGATGTAACTATGAAAATGGACAATGGAGAGCCAGAGGATGTAGTGTACCTGGACTTTCAGAAAGCTTTTAATGAAGTCCCACATAGGAGATTAGTGGGCAAAATTAGGGCACATGGTATTGGGAGCAGAGTACTGATATGGATTGAAAATTGGCTGGCTGACAGGAAACAAAGAGTAGTGATTAACGGGTCCCTTTCGGAATGGCAGGCTGTGACCAATGGGGTACCGCAAGGTTTGGTGCTGGGACCGCAGCTGTTTACAATATACATTAATGATTTAGATGAAGGGATTAAGAGTAACATTAGCAAATTTGCCAATGCCACAAAGCTGGGTGGCAGTGTGAAATGTCAGGAGGATGTTATGAGAATGCAGGGTGACTTGGACAGGCTAAGTGACTGGGGGAATGTATGGCAGATGCAGCTTAATGTGGATAAATGTGAGGTTATTCACTTTGGTGGCAAGAACAGGAAAGCAGATTACAATCTAAATGGAGTCAAGTTAGGAAAAGGGGAAATACAAGGAGATCTAGGTGTTCTTGTACATCAGTCAATGAAAGCAAGCATGCAGGTATAGCAGGCAGTGAAGAAAGCTAATGGCATGCTGGCCTTTATAACAAGAGGAATTGACTACAGGAGTAAAGAGGTCCTTCTGCAGCTGTACAGGGCCCTGGTGAGACCCCACCAGGAGTATTGTATGCAGTTTTGGTCTCCAAATTTGAGGAAGGACATTCTTGCTATTGAGGGAGTACAGCGTAGGTTCACAAGGTTAATTCCCGGAATGGCAGGACTGTCATAAGTTGAAAGATTGGAGCGACTGGGCTTGTATACACTGGAATTTAGATGGATGAGAGGGGATTTGATTGAAACATATAAGATTATTAAGGCATTGGACACGCTGGAGGTAGGAAGCAAGTTCCTGCTGATGGGCGAGTCCAGAGCTAGAGGCCACAGTTTAAGAATAAGGGGTAGGCCATTTAGAACAGAGATGCGGAAAAACTTTTTCACCCAGAGAGTGGTGGATATGTGGAATGCTCTGCCCCAGAAGGCAGTGGAGGCCAAGTCTCTGGATGATTTCAAGAGAGAGTTAGGTAGGGCTCTTATAGTTAGCGGGGTCAAGGGATATGGGGAGAGGGCAGGAACGGGGTACTGATTGTGTATGATCAGCCATGATCACAGTGAATGGCGGTGCTGGCTAGAAGGGCCGAATGACCTACTCCTGCACCTACTGTCTATTGCCTAAATGAAAATTTAAAAAGAGCTGAAAATACAGGAAATCTGAAAGACCAGTTGAAATGGCTTAATAGCAGTAAGTGCTGTCAGGCTATTGCAACATATTCCATCACAGATGTTCTCTTTGTACATGTCCTTCCCCCAATTTCTCTCCTATAGAAAACTAACACTACATTAATTTTGAGGGGTCATAGATCAGAAACATTGACTGTATGTATACACAGATTCTCCACAGTTCTTCCAGCACATTTTTGGTCATATAATTTCCCAAGTTGGCTCATGCTACTAGGAGAACTGAAACAGCAATAATTACAATGTTAAAGAGGCATTTAGGCAGGCACATGGCAGGCAGGGATCCAGAGACCATGTGCAGTAGATTAGCATCATGGTCCACACAGATGTATTGGGCCAGAGCCTGTTCCTGTGCTGTATTGTTCTATGTTTATGAAATTCTAATTTCTCTGGATGAGTGCAGCTCAGAAAGCTCAATAAGCACGGTACCTTTTAACAAAAAAGCAGTTAATTGTACCACATACACTGCCCTAAACATTCATTCCACCACCAAAGGGGGAAGTGGTTACTTGTACTTGGGAACATCACGAACTGCAGGTTGCTCTTCAGCTTGCATGCCATCCTGAAATATATTGCCATACGTGTATTGTTGCTTGGTCCAAGTTGTGGATCTCCTTCCTCAACAGCATTGTGGAAATACTCTCTACAAGGTGTGTTGGCCTTCAGTAGTTGGGGGATTGAGTTCAAGAGCATTAGGTAATGTTGCAGCTCTATAAAAGTCCGGTTGGAGTATTGTGTTCAATGCAGCCTGCCTCATTATTAGGAAGGATGTGGAAGCTTTAGAGTGCAGAGGAGATTTACCAGGATGCTGCCTAGATTAGACAGCATGTCTTATAAAGATTTGAGGAGATAGGGTTTTTCTCTTTGGAGTGAAGGAGGATGAGAGGTGACATGATACAGTGGTACAAGATAAGAGGCAGGGGATGAGTGGATAGTCAGAGTCTTTTCCCCTGGATGGAAATTGCTAATACAGTGCCTGTAACTTCCCCTTGGAAGTTTTCTTCCTTTGTTTTACAACATTGAATCACAATGGATATAATTTGGCTTTTTTGATGCTGATCAATAAAAGAAATACTTGTATCAAAGTGAAAGATCTACAAAGTGCTCTAAATTAATTACAAATATGAAACACAAAATAATTGATTGCATAGGAAGAGGACCAGTGAGGGTGGCCACCAAGAGACCTATGGAAGAACTCCAGAGGAGTTATAAGCTTCATTAACTGAGATGGGAGAGACTGCACATACAACAACTGTTGTCTGGGTGCTTCACCAGTCGCAGCTTTATGGGAGGATGACAGCTGTTGGGAGGGAGAAAAACTCACGTGAAATCTCAGCTAGAGTTTGCCAGAGGGCATGTGATAAACTGAAGTCAGCTGGAAGAAGGTTTTATGGTCTGATGAAACCAAAATTGAGCTATTTGGCCATCAGACTAAACACTATATTTGGCGTAAACCAAACACAGCACATCACTAAAAACACACCATCCATACTGTGAAGCATGGTGGTGCTGTATCATACTGTGGGGATGCTTCACTGCAGCAGGACCTAGAAGGCTGTGAAGGTAGAGGGTAAAATGAATGCAGCAAAATACAGGGAAATCCTGGAGGGAAACTTGATGCAGTTTACAGGATAACTGTGATTTGGGAGAAGGTTTCTTTTCCAGCAAGACAATGACCCCAAGCATAAAACCAAAGCTATATGGGAATGGCTATAAAGCAACAAAGTTAATGCCCTGGAGTGGCCAAGTCAGAGTCCAGACCTCAATCCAATTGAGAATTTGTGTCTAGACTTAAAAGGGCTGTTCATTTGCAATCCCCGTGCTATCTGACAGAGCTTGAGCAGTTTTCTAAAGAAGAATGGGGAAAAATTTCAGTGTCCAGATGTGTAAAACTGATAGACCTATCCACACAGACTCAAGGCTGTAATTGCTGCCCAGTTGCATCTACTAAATCCTGACTTGAAGGGGGTGAGTAATTATGCAATCAATTAGTTTTAATATTTATAATAAATTTAGACCAATTTGTAGAAATTTGTTTTCACTTTGACATGAAAGTCTTTTCTGTTAATCAGTGTCAAAAAGCCAAATTAAATCCACCATGATTCACTGTCGTAAAACAATAATACATGAAAACTTCCAAGGAGGGTGAATACTTTTCATAAGCTCAGTAAGAGGGGGCATAACTATAAGGTGTTTGGTGGAAAGTATCAGGTGATGTTAGAGCAGGGTTGGTTTTTTTTAACATGGTAGGAATGTGCTGCCAGAAGTGTGGAAAAGGCAGATATTTTACTTTTTACAGTTTTACATGTTCCAGAGTGTGTGAGAATATATTTCTTTTGAATCTGCTAACTTTATAAAAATATTGTGTTGCAATCATTGGTTGTGTTTTTAAGCTTGTAAATGCTGTGTACTGTTTAAATGCAGAAAGCATTTTTGAGGAATGTTGATAGAATAACTAATAGAATATAGGATAAGCTTTAGGACCTTAACCTCAATACCTCCTTGTGCAATTGGGTCCTCATTTTCCTCACTTGCAGACCACAGTCAGTTCAGATTGGCAACATCTCCACAATTTCCATTGGCACAGGTGCACCACAAAGCTGTGTGATTAGCCCCTGCTTTGCTTTGTTTGCACTATGACTGTGGCTAAGCACAGCTCCCATGGCATATTCAGGTTTGCTGATGACACTGCTGTTATAGGCCAAATCAAAGGTGGTGATGAATCTGCATATAGGAGAGAAGTTTAAAAATTTGGCTGAGTAGTGCCACAACAACAACCTCTTATTGACTTCCGGAGGAGGAAACCCGAGGTTCATGAACCAGTCCTCATTGGAAAACTCGAGGTGGGAGAGGTCAGCATCTTTTAAGTCCTTGGTGTTTTCGTTTCAAAGGACCTGTCCTGGGCCCAGCTCATAAGTGCAATTATGAAGAAAGCACGGCAGTGCCTCTACTTAAGAGTTTGCCAAGATTTAGCATGACGTCTAAAACTTTGACAAACTTCTGTGGATTTGTGGTGGACAGTATATGTCACAACCTAGTATGGAAACACCAATGCCCTTGAACGGAAAATATTACAAAAAGTATTGGATACAGTCCAGTTCATCACGAGTAAAGCCCTCCCCACCACTGAGCACATCTACATAGCACGTTGTTGCAGAAAAGCAACATCTAACCTCAGCGAACCCCCACCACTGAGGACATGGTCTCTTATCTCTGCTGCCATTGGGAAGAAGGTACAACAGCCTCTGTGCTCACAAGACTGGGCTCAGGAACAGTCATTACCCCTCAACTATCAGGCTCTTGAACAGCCCTTTGGCTGTTCATTCAACTTCACTTGCCCTGTCACTGAAATGTTCCCCCAACCTATGGCTCACTTTCAAGAACACTTCATCTTGTGTTTCCAATATTTATTGCTTATTTTTTTTTTGTTCCACGCAGTTTTATTTCCACATTGATTGAACTCCAGTTGGTGGAATCTTTCATTGATTCTGTTATGGTTATTATTCTATTATGGATTTATTGAGTATGCTTGCAAGAAAATGAAGCTGCTGTATACAGTGACAAAGATTTACTTTGATTATAAATTTACTTTGAACTTTGAGAATACATTGAACCCAATTTCTAATGAAGTTGGAATTTGATTCCTATTTAGAAATGTTATAAAAGGAAATAATTTACCATGATAGTTTCAATTTTGTTCGCTAAAGCACTATAAAGCTCTTTATGTGGCACTGATCAGTTTCAAGTGCAGTCATCTCAATAGGCAATGATGGAGCCACTTTCCCATTTGTGTGATTTTATAAATGTGTTAAACATGTCTTTCTTTTTGGTAGTAAAGATGGTGAGGAAAATTATTCCAGCACAGGAACTAATATTAATTCGGATCTGTCAGATGAAATGGAATTTGTTTCTGTTTAAAATTTCCTGTACATCTGAATGCATGGGACTTTGGAATGTCAGGCTGTTATAATTTTTGAATGCTTATTTGGATTAAACTCGCAATGTTTGAGGTGAGAATGTTCTAATTGACCGATGTATCTAATTTTCATTTATTGTCCCTAGATTGTGTTAACTGGAATTTTAGAGCAGGTTGTAAACTGCAGGGATGGTTTGGCTCAGGAATATCTCATGGAATGTATTATTCAGGTAAAGTTTATTTTCTTTTTTTTCCCCCAAGTATACTGAACTTTGTTTAATAAAAGTTCAGGAACCATATTTTAAAGTGCCCCAATTTCTGCATGTTTCAAGCTTACAGATGTGCTGAAAGATAGTGGTAGACAGCAGAGTTCAAAGGGGTAGAATACTGCCTTGCTCCTTACTGTAGCACTTTAGTCATATAGTTTGTGCTGGTCACTGGGTTTGGAGACAAATGCAACCAGTAGGCTGAAATAGAAACAAATTCTGAAAATCTATTTAATAGGGCAATTATTAAAATACACGAAGAATTGAAATAAAGTTCTGGAAGCTGTCATTTGTAGCAAGGAGTTAAATGTAGGGATAATTGTAATATGACTAAGGACCTAGAGTGTCAGTTAAATATTATATCAGTAAAACACCAAGAAGGTGAAAAGAATCTGGCAGTTGAAGAGGAAGTGACCAATGGGAGATTACAGTTATAATTTAGGTTGATTGGAGTAAAAGCCAAGAAAAGACTGATAAAAATGTTGCCAAACCCTTATCTAGCCGTCAGTACAGGATCTCAGATGTGCACCCCTTTTTGAATCTGCAAAGTGTCATGCCATTGAATTGTACTGCTGTAGGGGTTAGGCTTTTTTTGTTTGCAAAATCATCCTTTGAATTAAGACGCCCAGTCAGTGTATGATATCTTTCATTATTGAAATGATAAAGTCTTCACTGTTGACATTTTATGAAGGGCAACTCTTTTGAATGTTCAAGCAGATTATTATTTTTTTTTAAACAGGTATTCCCTGATGAGTTTCACTTGCAGACACTGAATCCATTCCTTCGTTCTTGTGCAGAGCTCCACCAAAGTGTTAATGTTAAAAACATTATCATTGCATTAATTGACAGGTAGGATTGATTAAGTAAATTGAAACCAAGTGTGTTTCTTTGAATTACAATTTCATTAAATGATACCATTGAACATTTTCAGGCCAATGTTTTTTTAAAATCAAACTTGGTTTAAAACTAGGTTTTTTTTTGCATTGTTCTATGTTAGAATTTATTTGTGAAGTTGGCACCTCCATTTCCTGCAGGTCAGCTGTTGCTAAGTTGTTTTGAATCAATACATTTCAGATTCAAGTTCTACTTCAAAGATAATCACACAAATCTAGGCTGATTTAATATCCAACATTGCGAGAGTGCTGCAATGTCAGGTTATCTTTGGCGGTGGTTGTAAAAGATACCATACTATACCTCAAGGGAAGGGAGCAGGAGAGTTGCTGTCTTGGTTAACATATCCTCTAATCACAATTATTTTCCAAATTAGACTGCAATGTTAACAGGTTTTAACAGTATCCATGCATTATGAAAAATGTAGCTCCAAGGCTTTATTTCACTTAATTTTTGATATTATCTTGCCATTTTTAGGTTGGCATTGTTTGCGCATCGTGAAGATGGTCCTGGAATCCCTGCTGATATAAAGTTGTTTGATATATTTTCTCAACAAGTAGCTACAGTAATCCAGGTAAGGCTGCAGACTGGACTTGCATCCTTTATTAGAAGAGCTGTTCCTAGTCTTAGGTCCTTATTTCAATTCATCACAATAATTTTGCCATTTTGAAAACTTGATAATTACACTAATATTGATAACTTGGACAAAACCTTGCCAATTTTGCCAGGGTTTGTGTTTGTGTGCACAATGAAACTATTCGGTAAAGTAATGCATTACTGAAATGTCAGTCATTTCAACCAAAGCTTCTGTAATGCTTTATAAGGATGAGCAAGTTGATTTAGCCATAACTATAATAGCAAGGTGTACTCCTGTGTCAATACTTGCAGTAGCAGTCTAGAAAACTGCTTGCAGCTGGCTGGACAGTCCACTGCGTCCTTCAACACAAATATGTTTTGCCCACGTAGTCATTTAATGGTTACCATGATAGCCATGCAGTGAAGGAAACTGGTAATCTAGGCCCTGCAAAAATAGGGCCATCAATAGGGTGTCTCATTGCCTACTTAAATGTAAAGATTGGAAAATAAATGGGAGGACAGATGAAGGATGAAAATGTGGGTGAATTCAGTGTTAACTTGTATAGAATGAAAAGTGAAGTAAATTTGAAGGAAGAAAAACACAAGTGTAAAAGAAAAAATGAGAAAACATAAAAGGTACAATTTGCTATTTTAAAAAATCATCTTGAGAAAATAAATGTGATAAGAAATTTCATATTTCTATTGCCATAAAAGTTCAGTTCATCAGTAAGATTTATCACAGCATTAAAATGTACTTGCATTGGTAATAGTTTTGTGACAGGTTTAATGGGCAATTAATTGACAGAAAAAGAAGTTCTTAAATGAAGCTTGACAGTAAAGTGTCATTTTCATAATCGTCAAACTTGAGGGAACTACTTAAGGATGTTCGCACTTAAACATGAATCTGCTGCACATCTGTGGCTACCATGTCATTTACCAATTAAATAAATGAACATAATTAGCCTTTGTTTAATGACAAAAGGTTACAGCATCTTAAATAGTTGGAATGCATACCAAGTTGCAATTAAGAATTTGGAACAATTATCTGCAAGCACTAAACATTAATTTCAAAAATAAGCAAAAAGCCAGCTCTGCCACCTCAATTTTCAGAAGGTGATCTCAATTATTTTTTCCCTCTTTTTGTTCAGGAGAAATATGATGTTGAAAATTAGGCAGCAAACATTCTAATAATTTGGTTGTTCAGAATGACGGGCAGAAAGTGAACTACTGGAGGTATTAGTTTTGATCTATGCTCTGGCTTTGAGTATGGAGAATCCAGACTGAAAAGCTGTTCATTCAGAAGTGCAGGGAGTCTAAAAGACTTGAGGTGCAGGTCAATGTAATGGTGACTACCTGACAGGAAAGAAAACTGACATAGCATAACTAATTCCCCTTCAACACCACCCTAATCCATCTGGCAGACTCAACCAGAATTTCAACCCCCCCCCCCCCCCCACCAGCCTACTCAATGCGGCAGAACTAGTCCTCACCCTCACCAATTTCTCCTTTGGCTCCTCACTTTCTCCAAACTCGAGGGGTAGCCAGGGATTCCTTTTTGGGCACCAGGTATGCCTGCCTTTTTTTTTAAGCTACATGGTGCAGTCCATGTTCCAAGCCTTCCTTGGTCATTGCCTCCAACTCTTCCTGCGCTACATTAATAACTGCATCAGTGTTGCTTTGTGCACCCGTTCTGAGCTCATCAATTTAATCAACTTTGCTTCCAACTTCCACCCTGCCTTTAAGTTCATTTGGTCTTTTCAGTGGTTCAGTTTAATATCAAGAGAAGTAAACAGTTTACAAACTGCAGTCCTTACTCCTTGCAGACATCCATGAAACAGGGAAAAAAAAACACACAAAGAATGATGACAGAAAAATGTTAGAACGCCAAAGCTCCACCTCCTCCCATGCACAATCAACAGCAAAAGCATCAGCTCTTCCCCCTCCCAAACTTACTCCAGCAGAAGTATCAGCACCCCCACCATCCACCATGCAGTAGCAAATCCCCAAATACCATGATCTAGAGTTCATCAAAAACTACTGCCCAGCTAACATCGCTACAGGCCCTCATTAATGAGGGGCACAGAGGGAGATATTGCTCCTGCCACTGCAAGAGGAGAGGCCAGCAGTTCGCTGTTCATAGTACAATCTGCAATGTTGCTTATTTGAGTTCCCTGGCTTGAGAATCAGCAAACTCTCTCACCCTAGAGAATGCTCGAGTGCAGAGGCCTCTGACATTTTGATGTGTCAGTCCATGGCTGCCGCCTCTGCTACAATGAAGCCACTCTCAGGGTGGAGGCGCAACACCTCATGGGTGTCTAGGTAGCCTTCAACCAAATGTCATGATCACCTTTGGGTATTTTTTTTGCCCCCCTCCTTCCTCCTCTATTCCCCATTCTGGCCTCTTCCCTCTTCTCCTCACCTACCTATCATTCCCCCAGTGCCCTACCTTCTTCCCTCTCTCCCATGACCCACTCTCCCTCTCCTCTCAGACTACTTCTCCAGCCCTTTACCTTTCCCACCCACCAGTCCTTCACCTTCTAGAGTTCTCCCTCCTCTCCCTGCACCCTTCATTTCTCCTGTCTTCCCCCTTCCTTTCCAGACTGAAACATTTCTATTGATGTTGCCTGACCTGAGTTCTCCAGCATTTTGACTATGTTGTACTTCCAGCATCCACAGAATCTGTTGTGTTTATACAAGAATATTTGCTTGGATATCAAGAGATTCTTGATAAGCAGAATCTAGAGTTGAAATAGTACTGAACATGAGAGCAAATAAAGATGTAGATGTAGGACCTTGCTGAGGTTGGTAGAATTTGTGGTAGAAAAAATAGTACTAACTTCATACATAATGCTAGTAATTTACTTTTAAAGAAATGTACATCGTTTAGGGCACCTGTTACATAAAGGATATTACATTGGTTTTCAGTGTAGATTCATTGCAGAATTAAACTATGGTGACAGAATGCAATTTGAGATTCTGGGACTAACTACTCTGAAGCAAGGAAGGCTGAGAAATTTCGTGGGGATTTTGGTTAGGTAGCCAATAAGTCACAAAATTATCTACACAGATCAGGGATTTTTTTAAATGCATGTTTATCTCTTTTTTTTAATCAATGTTTTTCAGTCTTTCCCTTTCTCTCTATAATCCTAGCTCTCGTTAAGGACTGGTGCGTGCTCTCCCGACTTCCCCTTCCTGAAGTCCACTATCAGTTCCTTGTTCTTACTGACCTTGAGTGAAAGGCTGTTGTTGCAACAGCCAATCTACAACAGTTGTGTCATCAGCAAATTTATAGATTATGTTTGGGCTGTGCCTAGCCACACAGTGAGGGTAGAGAGAATAGAACAGTGGGCAAAGCATGCATCCTTGGGGTGCACTTGTGTTGATTGTCACTGAGAAGGAGATGTTATTTCTGCTCTCTATTGTGTTACCAATGGCTGAAGTGCTTCTGGAGTCTAAGCACAACATTTTTTCTCCTTATGTCTCTGCTATTGTATCATTTAAAACCTATTTCTGATCTTTCTTCAAGTCACCTTGTTAATATTAGATTGAAGATAAATGTTGAATGTTCTCCTGTAGAGTGCATTAACATACTTGTGCTTTATGAGATTTACTTTTGAAGGATGGGTGATGTCCCTTTTAGCTCTGACTGCAGGCAATCCCCTTGTATCATGAATGAGAAAGTTAGATATTTATTTGAAGAAGCAAAAGCTAAAAGATGTAAAGATTTGTTTTCAGATGTGCTACTAAAGAATTGGTGTAGAATTAGCAAACATGGTCAGAGTTTGTACTGTGCATGTTAAATATTAACTGCACAATAGAAGTAACTGCCATCAGATTTCATATTGATCTTTCTGTGACATTCTTCAGTTGACTAAAAAATGGTCATTAGAGCTTGGATGGAAAAGTTTTAGTCAAATGACTTTGTTTGTTTCAGTCAAGACAGGATATGCCTTCTGAAGATGTGGTATCTTTACAAGTGTCTCTTATCAATTTGGCCATGAAGTGTTATCCTGAACGGGTGGACTACGTTGATAAGGTTCTTGAAACTACTGTGGAAATTTTCAACAAACTTAATCTTGAACAGTATGTATTTTTATATGTGCTTGAATTGTAATTAATAATTTAAATTGTTACATTACTATTTTCTTTTTAAACAGAATATTATATCTTGAGTCATAAAATGAATGAATTATCAAATTTCCCATTTCTTTTCCCCTCTGCAAATAGTATTGCTACTAGCAGTGCAGTTTCTAAAGAGTTAACACGACTTCTAAAGATTCCCATCGACACCTACAACAATATACTTACTGTCCTGAAGTTGAAGCACTTCCATCCTTTGTTTGAATACTTTGACTATGAATCACGCAAAAATATGAGCTGTTACATATTGAGCAATGCTCTTGAGTATAATACAGAAATAGTTGGTCAGGAACAGGTAAGATCATTTCATGCATTTATTATCTTATAAGAGGAAAATCTTAACTCGGATAATTAAAGTGATAACAAAGAGAAATAATTTAAGATTACGGTTTTGAAATACCTCCTGGCTCTTATGAAGTATGGAATTATTTTCTGCTTTGTAACAGTGTAAATATTTTGATATCATCTTTGGTCAGTTCTGAGATTTGTTTTGCCAAGTAGAATATTTTGAAGGTATTGTTAGGAATATTTCAGGGCTGCTTAATTTTTCTTTTTGGAATCCAAGTTAAATTTATGCTGACACCAGTCCTATAAAGGTAAGGAAAATTAGTTTTTTTTTGGCATTGGTTTAAAAATAATTAATGGACGCCATTTACTTTGTATATATTTTCATTAAGCCTGGGGCTGGTACAGTTGGAATGAAGCAATTTGGACATCAGTGTGACTTGTGTACTATTGTATTCATTTAGTAAATTTTGGCAAAATTGAACACTTCTATTCATATTTTACAAATTGCTTCAAATTTAGTAATGCATTTTGCACTGCATTATTAATGGAATGAACAGAGTTTCAAACTTTGTTTTATTATTGATTTAAAGTTTGTTGGAAAAAGCCAAATATGTTTCAGATCCAACAGGGTCAGTAGAAGGATGAAACCAGTACAATGCACCAAGTAGATTTAAGCTATGTCCACACTAGACCAGATAAATCTGTAACCGAAGCTTTTTCTCTTCATTTTGTCCCTCCGTGCACACTGAAACGGCGTTTTCCTTCCCTGAAAATGGAACTTTTCTAAAATGCCCTCCGAAGTGTGTAATTTTGAAAATGCTGCTTGGCCGGAGCAGTGTGGATGGGATAACCGGAGAAATCTAAAAATGCTGTCATAACGTACCGAAACAGATGGTGATGGCAGCGCGCCATTTCATTGTTTTCTTGAACACAACCTAACAATTTCAGAACAAACGGCGATGAGACTGATGCCAGAAGAGTTAGAAATGTACTCACCAAATACTTTGACCCATAACTTACTGAATAGATACGAATACTCACTTTGCCCTGTTTTCTGTCCTTGCTTGTATGAAGGTAGTTTACCTATTTATGCAAGTACTTCTCTGACAATAGATGTGTAACAGCCTAATGTAACATTGTATGGAAATACAAGATAATACTGATGCAGATGTGTTTTATACATTTAACAAGGGGCTTTATTAATACAACAGAGTTAGTCAGTTTTTCAATGTTCGTCATCAGCTGGGTCATACTGTCCATGAACTCCCGGTTGGTTGCCTCCATATGCTCCAGTATTTGTATTTTTTTAGTTTTTCAGTCCTCCTGCGCGAGAGCCAACAGCTGTCCGTCATTTAAGTTTTCCTAGTTTGTAACTCAACAAATGCACACCAACTCTTTCACGGCGAGATTTGACACCAAACTTGTCGCTTATTTTTGATAGATGTGTCCTGCGCATGTGCAGTAGGAGGAGATTCGCTGAAATACCCGTTTTAATGTGGACAGAAGTATTTTCAAAAACACTTAGTGTGGACGCCTATCGTTTTTATGTGAAATTGACATTTTCAAAATTATTCGGTCTAGTGTGGACGTAGCCTTAGACATTTACTCCACTTTCGCTTTTCCCTTGAGTAACTTAGTACTTGAGTAGTATCACAGTTGTTATAGCTTAGCTTGCTCATAGATTTTACCCAAAGAATGCCTGCTACTTTACTATAGTGAAAGGGATTTAACTCTGAGGAGATAATGGATTGTTTTAACTTTTGAGGTTTAAGCAAAAAATTGATCTTGTGTGTACTTTTACGAAACTGTGGAGGTGGGAGAGGTTTAAATTGCTCATTTAAAACCTATGGTTTTTTTTCTATGTGCTAAGTAAGGGAATATGGCTAACAACATAAAATTGCCTTTGAATTGGTGCCAGAATATAGTTATTTTTATGCTTTTCATCTTCAATATACTTCTTAAATCCTTTCACATCTGCTGCAAATGAATATTTTCTTTGTTAATTTATTCCCTGCCAGATGTATTTTTCTTAGATGAAATAGAAATATTATCACTGTATCATTTAGTTTTTTTTTCCACTGATGTTGAATATTAGGGATGCAGGAAATTGAAAATTAAAACAAAATACTGGAAATATTCCCCAGTCAGCGTCTATGGAGAGGAAAGCCATGGTCACATTTAGTTGATGAATTTCATCAACTTGGACACCTGTTTAGTTCAGAGGATTTTCTGTATTAACTTTGCACAATGATTGTGGTATATAGCCAGGGAGAAACTTGATGTTTGCTTTTATGCATGTTTCCTCTGTAAATAGGTGGATGCCATTCTGAACTTGGTGTCGACATTGATCCAAGATCAGCCCGATCAGCCAGCAGAAGATCCTGACCCAGAAGATTTTGCTGAGGAACAAAGCCTTGTTGGTAGATTCATCCATTTATTTCAATCTGAGGATCCTGACCAACAGTATCTGGTATGCTAATTTACCAGTTTCAACGTTCTCTTGTTGAAAAAGAAATAACAGGTTGATGCTAAGTTATGTCTGTTTGTTTATAGGAAGCTTCATATTCCTTTTTGTGCATCCCTATTGTTTTTGACTGATGTGGACTGTGTGTTTTAATTATTTTAATACAGAATTTTAATACTGTCGATTATTTGTGGGTTGAGATTTGTTTTAAAAATCCTTATCTGTACTTGATTAGATGTCAACTATAACAAATGAATAAAATTAACTACCAACTAACTTGATATAAATGACCAGAAAATGCTCTTTCCACTTCTCAAGTTCATGTTTGTAGTTCATTAATTCTAACGTAAACTTCCTGGAGCAGTGGATTCTCAGAATTTCATTAACTTTCCATATGTATATGTAGTTAACATACAAAACTTGCATATTAATCTAAATTTACCTGTTTAGATGTTAAAGTTGGCAGTGGGAGTTATAATTCTACTTAATCACTATATAAGTCTCTATTCAAAGATTTTAGTTGATGTTCTTTCCTCAGCAGTATCTGTATGTCAGATACCAGAAAATATACTATAGACATTAAGAACCTGTTTTACAGCTTTGCCTATATGTATTTCATCCTAATTTTTATAATTTGATCTTCAATTAGATTTTAAACAGTGCTAGAAAACACTTTGGTGCTGGTGGAAATCAACGTATTCGCTTTACTTTACCACCATTGGTTTTTGCTGCTTATCAGTTGGCATTCTGCTATAAGGAGAATTCAAAAGTGGTAAGGTGGAGTCTTCTAAAACTTTAAAAACTTTACTTTGAATGAACAAAGAAATTGAATGTAATTTGGTGTGCTGTCTTGATAATTTTCATTTTTATTCCCCAAGGCTGTTGGTCCAATGTTTATCGTAAAAGGAAGATTGTTTCCTCAATTTCTTTTAACCCAATGTAATTTCAGGACAGAATTCTAAATGGTCAGTGAATGTATGTGGATAATTTGGAGTTTCAGCCTCAGTTTACAGGAGGTAGAAAATAAATTTTATCAAACAGTAAAGAGGGCAGTGAATGACTAAGTTATTGGATTTGAATAGATGAGGTCAATTTAGTACTGATGAGGAAAATACAATTTCAAGTGTACACTTAAAACTCTTTAGCATCTAGCAGCAATCACTTTTGCACATCATTCTAGTCAAATTTCTTGGCTGAGGAGGCCATTTCTGTTCACAATAAGCAATGTTTTTATCTACTGTGCTATATAACTGCAGCAAGATGTTGCTACATTGCGTTGTAATCCCTTGCAGTAGAGGCAAATGTGCCTGTCACCTTATCCGATGATTGTTGGACTTGCATGTTAATTTTGTGATTAGCCTAGTAGGGTGCCTGGTTGCTTAAATTCTAATATTTACCATTGTTCCATTCTTATTTTAATTGTTCACTTGGTTTATAATTATTATGGGTACTGTGATACAGTGATAAGCTATTTTTCATGTCATCTATACAGATTTCAAAACACAAGTATAAAGGGAAAAGCAATAACAATGCAGAATGTAGTGGTAGTTACAGAGGAAGTGCAGTAACACAATAAGTTGCAAGGAGCGTGATGAGGTAAATAGTGAAGCCGAAGGTTCATCTTTATTGTGCAAGAGGACCATTCGTGAGTCTTGCAACAGTGGGAATAGGAGGTGTCCTTGAGTCTGATGGTGTAAGTTTTCAAGCTTGTGTATCTTCTGCTTGATGGAATGGAGATGAAGAGAAAACATCCAGGGTTGGTTGGGTTTTTGATTATGATGGCTACTTTTGAGACCACAGGAATTGGTAGAGAGAATTTCTGCCAATCAGTGGTTGGTCTACATCAGTTTTCAGCTGTCACTTTCCTCCTGTTGCTTCCTTTCTATCTATCTTTTATCATATTGGGTGCATAGATTTTCATCAAAGTGAAAGATTGAGTTGTTGGTATAGATTTCAGTTAGTTACAAAGATCTGTGTGATATTTCTTGTATTCAACCATTCTGATAATGGGCTGCTTTTTCCCCTGCATTTGTTTGTTAATCATTATCTGTATTATCTAAATTTTATAAGCAAGATGCTTTCTGATATCTTTTAAATATGGAAGAGATGGATTTTGGAAAGAAGGAAAGGTAGATGAGTTCATTTAAATGATCTGATTCAAAGACAAAGTAAATTTATTGTTAAAGTATACACTGTGTATGTCACTATACACTGCTCTCAGAATCAATTTGATTCACTTAAATTCACTTGATCCATTTCTGGCACCTCCCTCCACTTTCTCGATCTTTGTCTTCATCTTTTAGAGGTAAACTGTCTACCGACTGACTCCCATGGCTATCTTATCTATACTTCTTTCCACCCTGTCTCTTGGAAAAAGGCCATCCCTTTTTCTTGCAACACATACAAAATGCTGGAGGAACTCAGCAGGCCAGGCAGCATCTTTGGAAAAGAGTGCAGTCGACATTTTGGGCTGAGACCCTTCAGCAGGACAGGAAAAATAAAAAGATGAGAGGCTGTGGTGGAGAGGCTTTTCCTGGGATGGACTGGGCTGTATCCACCGCTTCTTGTAGGTTTTTCTATTCTTGGACATTAGTATTAACATACTAGATTTTGTGTCTATAGAAGTTTGTCAAAGTTTTAGATGAAATACTGAATCTGCACAAATTTCTAAAAGTAGAAGCACTGCCATGCCTTTGAAATGGCCCTTGTCTGCTGGTCCTAGAACAGATGCTCTGGTCTAATAATCCCTAAGAATTTAAAGTTATTGGTCCCGCTACCTCTGATCCCTTAATGAGCACTGGATCATGGGCCCCTGATCTCTTCCTCCTGTAGTCAATAATCAGCTCTCTGGTTTTGCTGATGTTGAGTGAGATGTTGTTGTGGCACCATTCAACTAGATTTTCAATCTCTCTCCTTTATGATGCTTCTTTACCACCTTTGACAGGCTGTCTCCTGCCCTACATCTCCATTGATTGTTTGACAGTCCTGTTCTTCCTGTCAATAATAGTCTGTTACCACTTTCAATTTCTCTTTCGGTCTGCCGTGTCTGCTCATCATCCTCCATGATAACAAAAGTCACTAGGTCAGATTCAACAGGAATCTTTTATTGAATTTGAACTAGTAATTTGAATACCAATAGAGCAGAGAAAATGTATTTTGTTTCCTCATGCTTTGTGTTTGTCTCTATTGCCTTTTTCTACAGCTGTTAATGGTGTTAACAGTGACTGGCTAATACTGATGTATTTTAATGGAAGAATGCATTGTTTTACTTTACACAATTTAACAGTACTTGATTGTTAGTGGTATATTTTGCAAGTGTAGATTTGTTTCAGCTGAGCAGATAGTTGATCAGATTAATTTAACTTTTTTGTATTTTAACTGGATGAATTCAAGTTTGATAGTTCTATCCCATTGAATTGGGATCAACAAATGATTTCTGTAACTTGGTGATAGTTGGGCATATGAGGTTGCTTTTAACATGCATCCGCTGGGTTGTGATCAAGTGTTCCTGAGATTAAAATTTAAGGAAACAAGTGCAACCAACCTGACCAGAATATTTGTATTGAATTAACCAATTTAAATTGAGTAGTGTTTGTACTAATATAACCAGTTAGTCTTCAAGAGTACTCTACTGATGTACTGGATTTTGATAAGATGCAACGCAGCTTTTTTTAAAAAAAAGTTGAAATGCATGGTATTGGGAATATTGGCGTGGGTTGATGAATGTGTAATCACTATTCTATTATTTAGGTGAAGGGATCAAATGCAATGTATTCAAGTTTGCTATGAGACTAAGCTCAATGGCATTGTGGACTGTGGAAAAGATTGCAAAGACTTTGGGGTGATACCAAAATTGAGATGTGGTTTGGAAGAAAGTTTAAAAAGTGGAATATTTTGAAACAGTGATATGTGGGGCCCTTGTACATCAGCTACTGATAGCATACGGGTTCAGCAAATTTTTACGTATACGAACAGTACATCAGCCTTCATTGCAACAAAATTTGATTGTCTTGCTGCATTTATGTAGAATATATATAATGTACAGGTTTGGCCTCTTGCCAGCCTCCTTACTATTCATAAATTCCTTGTACACCACAGTTTGCTCAGTTTTATATTGACTTGCAATCTGTCAAGACAATATATTTGAAATCCTACTCTCTATTAATTTTCTCCACTGTACACCCCATTCTGAGATTATGTAATGCATTAAATTATCTCGCCTCTTCCCACACAACTTGGGCAACTTTTTGGCAAAGAATTTTAGAATGAGGGTCTTGCTGTCCTGAGTTTCACTGAACATTCATTTTAAACTTAAAGCTTGTCTAGAAGCCTCTGCTTTCATTATTGGATCTTGTATGCATGAAGTCTACTGCACGAAGACAGCTTACACACATGGTGATATATTTAGGAATTTAAGTCACTGTGCACCATAGTAAAAGTTTTAACTTGTTAGGGTACTTGTACCTTTTTTGTGGTTTACAAAAGCAACTTCTGCAATGCTTTGAAGTGCTCAAATGTTCTGAACTTTTCCAATTATATTGACCATTTAATATGTATTTCTAAACCTAATTATATTGGTCAGGCTTTTCCATAATTATGACCAGAGTTAAAAGCAAACACCATTCATAAAATCATTTGGTTGTAAATTTTGAATACAAGGCATAATTCGTCAAGTAACTGAAACTTATTTTCTACTGATCTTTGCCAGGATGAAAAATGGGAAAAGAAGTGCCAGAAGATATTTTCTTTTGCCCATCAGACCATCAGTGCCCTGATCAAAGCAGAGCTTGCTGAATTACCCCTTCGCCTATTTCTGCAAGGAGCACTTGCAGCTGGAGATATTGGATTTGAGAATCATGAAACTGTGGCTTATGAGTTTATGTCACAGGCAAGTATTGGCAGTTGTTCGTCCATGTTACAAATATTAAAAGGATGGTAAATAACTAAGTGATAAAGGTTGCGATTTGGAGGAGTCACTTTATACTAATATGACTGCTGGATCTTTGCAAGTCGATCACAATATTTCCAATTAAATAAGATGATTAGTATGATATGTTACCGAGGTGCAGTGATTTACAATTCTGTTATATGTAAATTCATGATAAGCTCTGTTGTGAATGAAATGATAAACCAGTCTGAAAACCATTTCTGTATTTTTTCAAATTGTACTGTTACAGGCATTCTCCTTGTATGAAGATGAAATCAGTGATTCTAAGGCACAGCTGGCAGCAATCACGTTAATAATTGGAACATTTGAGAGAATGAAATGTTTTAGTGAAGAGAACCATGAACCTTTGAGGACACAATGTGCGCTGGCTGCTTCAAAGTTGCTAAAAAAGCCAGATCAGTGTCGTGCTGTCAGTATCTGTGCTCATTTATTTTGGTCTGGACGAAATACAGATAAGAATGGCGAAGAGGTATAAGTGATATTACATTTGTATAGCATTTACATTTTTCTGGTTATTCATTAAATTTAAGATATTGTATTCATAGTTAAGTCTTAATAATGAAGGAGCTCAGTAGGTCAAGCAGCACCTATGGAAAAGAGTAAACAGTCGATGTCTTGGGTGGAGACCCTTCATCGGAGTCCTCATTAAGGGCCTTGACCAGAAGCGTTGACTGCTTACTCTTTCTCCACAGACGCTGCCTGGGCTGCTGACTTCATGTGGCATTTTGTGTGTGTTGCTGTGGATTTCCGGCATCTGTAGGTCTTCTTATGCTTTTAAGTTTTAATAATATGGTTTCATAGCTTGTTGCAGAAATATTTTAGTCTATGGAATTTTATTGGAAACCCTATTTAAGAAATCATTTGAATACAACAAGAACATTTCAATTTGAACATTAAAACAGAAATAGCAATAGATTTATCAAGCTTGTTCTACAAAAAAAGATAAAATCTCTATTCCTTAATTCAACTTTCCTTTCACTATTGCTAGTTCTGTTAGATTAAATACTTACCTGTTTCTGCTGAACGCACTCAAATGTGAAACTTTAATATTTATTTTGTTTGGTAAATAATTCCACAGGATTTAAACCCTATGGACTTTATTCATCATCTGGGGATCAGCTTCTTTGCTTAGCATGTCCAGTCTTACTCCTGAAAATCAAAAACACTGCAGAAACTGGAAAACTGAAATGAAAATAAAAAATGCTGGAAATACCCGAATTGGGTCATATCTGTAGGAAGTGAAAGAAGTTGTTATTTAGGTTGAAGAATCTTCAGCAGGGTAGAACTATTTCAGGTTAAGCATTCCTGGAAGAGAAGTGGCAATCTTCGACCTGAAACATGGGCTCAGTTCCAATTAAATCTTGACATGTCTGGAAATGTTTTGTGCATCCTTTTATGCAGTAAAATAAATTTAAAATATTGGTTGTTAGCTTACTCTGCATTATAATTTCTCTCTGCTGTTTTTTTCAAATTCTTGTGGTTATAATCATTATTATTATTTATCAATATTTTGGTTATATTTTTACTTCTAAAGCTCTTCAGTTAGTTGTTCACACTGTTTACCCTGTCAATATTGTAAGATTTATATTATTATAAATTGAAGTTTTTTTTTTAAAATTAGGTCTGGATAAATCACTTTTCTAGTGTATTTATTCCTTAGAATGTTTGTTCACACTTACAAAATATTTCAAGATTGTCATAATCTTTCATATTAATTTCTTAAGATGCATTAGCCACTTTTATCAGTTTCTGGGATATGGATATCACTTGGAGTTTCAGTACTTGTATTGAAGTTTCCGTAGCGATGAGTTGATATTTAAGTACTGTTGAATAATCCAAGAATTATACTAAATGTTTATAGTATAAATCTTATGCTGTGAGCTAACACTGAATTATTACATTGGTTTCTCCCCCCTCCCCCCATTTCCTCATTAAAGATCCATGATGGCAAGAGAGTAATGGAGTGCCTTAAGAAGGCCTTGAAGATAGCTAATCAGTGCATGGATCCCTCATTACAAGTACAGCTATTCACTGAAATCCTTAATCGATATATATATTTTTATGAGAAAGAAAATGAGGCGGTAAGGTTAAATTTATATTTAAATTCTTCATTTGTATAATAATGTTCCTTTATATAAAATCTTCTGACAAGTCTTCTGGATCACTGCTGTGGTGAGTCACCCAGACTTAAGATGCAACCTCTGCATATTAGCGTTCTACTCAATTGATCTAATTCATCTTATTGAGTGATGTTGCATTTGTTGGAATAAATGAAGTGACAGGAAATTTGGAAACTGGCTTATCAATGTCTATAAAGAAAATGTGGGCTGATGATTCATTCAAGCTGAAGGAAAAGCAGATAAGCCCTGAAATTAAAGAACGAAAAACAAGCAAAGGCAAATGGGTAATTTCTAATACAATAAATGTAAATGTGATTATAGGTGCTGTATTTTTAATGATTATACAGTTTCAGTTTTGCAATTGCCCTAATTCTAGATGTACCTAAAGTCTAAAGATTTGAGAATTCACTGAGTCAAAGATACTACTTGGATAAGCACTGTGGCACTAGCCATTGGGAAGAAGGAACTGAGAAATGATCACAGGTGTGTTTAGAGGTTTTTGAGAAGGCTCTTTTAAAGGGGAATATATATTTAGAGGGTAATTTCCAAAAGCTACAATTTAGAGAGCTGAAGACACGAGTTTCGTAAGAGTGGTGTGATTAAAAATGTGATGCAAGCCTGGAAAAGACTGGTAATGTCACAAAATTAATTGTAGTTTGTGCCAGTTTTGTAGAGTTCATTGGAAAATGTGTTGGATTGAGGAGCTGGTGTAAGACAGGGAAAATGTGACAGTACTTTGGATAAGAAAAGAATTACTGAAGCAGAGCTATCAGAAAAGAATTGAAACTATCAAATATCAATTTCAGTAGTTTTCCAAAAGCAAAATAAGCCTGATGCTGGAAATCTGAAATAAAACCAAAATGTTGAAATTATTCAACATCTCTTAGCATCTTCAGAGAGAAAGAGTTAATATTTTGGATGGCCGACCTGGTTTAGATTCTTGAGTCACTGATACATTAACTCTGTCTATTCTCAGATGCTGCTTGACCTACAGAGCATTTCACATTTATAGTTGTATAGAAGCACATGGCTAGTATGTGGGTCTGGTTGAGGTTAAGTGGGCAGATGTGGAACAGGAAATAGTTTGTACTTGACCAACCCAGTGTTGAGCTTAAGCAGCACCAATCAAGGGAATACACAGTAGTGATTAGTTGATATTTATGCAAGATTTTCTGTGGTTACGAACATAACAGCTTACACATTTGCATAAGCATTTGAGAGAACTTTGGGAGGACTTGTTAGCTGCTTTGGAGCTATAGGCACTTTCTGCTGGTGGAAGCTTGGTTTGCAGCCTAGCTGGTTGAGTTAAATGCCCTGGTTAGCTACACTTTGCCCTTTGTTCGCTTATGTTTTTATTTAAATATATTGCCAGGCAGTTCCACTTATGACTTGTGAATTGTTTAGTTTACAAATCATTGTCAAGAATAGTGTCCTGTTATAACCTGGGGAGGTTCTGCACTTGGTGCTTAACAATATTGTTTGGACTTATAAATTCTATATTGTTTATTAATAAACATGATTGAAGTTGACTTTCTCCAACAAACTTTTTATTGCAGGTGACAATTCAAGTCTTAAATCAGCTTATTCAAAAAATAAGAGAAGATCTTCCGAACTTAGAATCCAGTGAAGAAACTGAGCAAATTAACAAACACTTTCACAACACACTGGAGCACCTGCGTCTGCGGAGAGAATCACCTGAAGCTGATGGACCAATTTATGAGGGTCTTGTGTTGTAACTTAGCATCCCATAAAATTATAGATTCCAGAAAGCAAATTAAAATCTCTATCACACCACCTTCTCTGTTGTAGATGGTTATGGAATGTGCCTTTTAGACATGCCAAGACAATAGGATTGCCATTGAATTGTATCATATTATTTTCTATCTTTTGACCAGTTCTATCAAGGAAGACATTCCTTTGAATTTAGCAAGTGAAACTAAAAATATTTCAAGATGCGATTAAAGGGTATTTTATCTTTCACAGCACAATTAATTCACGTCCATTTCAAGTTGAGCAAAGACTAATCACAATGACCAAATTGATCATTTAAAGTTTTTATTACAGTTTAGTTGTAAAATCATTGATTTAGTTCCTGAACTTTATTTACGTAGCTCATTTAAGTAAATTTCTGCAGTGGTTCACTAAGTTTTGTCACTTTATTTAAAAGCCAATGCTTTATTTACCTGGATTAGCCACACATGCAAAATGTTTCTTCATGATTCAGATTATTAAATATCCCATTGGATGGAATGGTAAATGTTGGTGAAGGAATTAAGTTTATGGGTTGGATCATATGGATGTAGTTAATGGTTCCAGTCACCTCTGAGAAGTGTAATTTGTAACTATATCTTCTACAAAATGCAGCAATCTCACCTGTATAATTTGAAAACAAAGGAATTACATTGTATTTATGAGTATTATAAACAAGTTTCTTGTATCAATTAGTGACTAATCTTTCATAATATATCGATGCAGTTTTCTTTAGAAACAAAGTTTATTATTCATCACACTAAACTAAACTAGATTGATATTTGTTTCTCTTCCATGGGCATAATCTTAACACAATTGTTACATTTTCCTACTATACAAATATACTGTAATGAATAGAACAATTTAGCCAATTGAGTGTATACTGGAACTAGGATAAAATTCTTAAACTATCATTAAATGAACTAAAACAGGTTGTATTTGTGTTCCATTTTGTAAATGCAGATAAATATATTCACAAAGTAATAAGCTTTTTAAATATTGGGCAAGTAGGTACACTTTCCATATTGAAATTTTCAGACCAGTACATTGCACTACATTTTCTGGCTCCTCCACTTTACAGGACTCAAGTAAAACAATCATAATCTGAAAATAGAGATTTCCTAAGTTCATCATGTTTATCCAATGAATAATTTCACCAGATAGACAAGGAAAGTTGTATAGATGGTCATATTTTCCTAACTGGAATGCAAGTCAAGTTCTGCTTTTTACTGTGGCTCCCTTGGTTAGGAAAAATACTGGTCAAGTTTTCGGCTTTAGTTTGCAATCCATCCACTGAGCTGGGAGTAAAAAAAGTGTTTGAGAAAGGATTGTTTGATTGCAATGCCTCAAGCTTCATATTCTGCTGAATGTTCACAATTTGAGACCTTTGGTGCTATTTGCATCACAGTTTATTCAGGACCAGATTTCTCAAAGTGATGATGGAAGGGGAAACGATGCATTATTTTCTGTATTCAAATTGTTTGGAAACCAGTAGTTTTATGTTATAGAGTCATTATAGAATGTTTATTACCTGGATATTGTTGACTATTTTACTTAAATTTCAAGTTTCTATTATTGTTTCTACAACACCAGCAGAACAAGAGAACTTAGCAATCCTTTTCAAGAGCCATGTGAATTATGTCCTTTTGTCTATCTCATTAAAGATGTATAACAGTTCTACATGCCTTAGATTGAACTATGCTACATGTAACATCAAACTATCCGAATTATTCAAAGCCCAGAAGCATTTCTTTTGATATTTTTGCCATCAGGTATTAAAATTATCCTGATAACTTTGATTATAGGTAGGCAGTTATTTTGTATATGGTGGTGCCTAATATCATGCAACTCTCTTATCGGTGTCTTTCTTTGTAGAAATTCATAAATACAATTATTTCTGTTTGCTCTTGTGCTTTATCATCTAATTAGACAAGGGCAAATTATATAAAGCAAGCTCTGCTCAACTATAACAAAAAGGCAAAAGTAAAGCAAAATTTAATACACTGAATGTGCTAAGTGTTCTAGAAGCAATGAATTAATTTACACAATGTAGATAAGAAATGTGTTTTAGCATTTTACATCTTTAAGAAATTGCCTCAAATTGAACAAAGAAAAACATCCATGAAGATTGGAAACCAAGTTCTCAGAACAGGGTAATTTACATGTTTGAACATTTAAAGAGCATTTTTTTTTCTTTTAAAGCTTTCCAATTGTCTGTCCAAGTCTATAAATGGCACACTTTTTAAAGTATCTGGCTTGTTTAGCAGATGAGGATTACTCCATGAATTGCACTGCTTTTGGTGAGTTCATGACCTAATTTGTGTTTTTCTTCCTAAATTGGTTGGTCAGTTTTCTTAATCTTTGTTGAAACTATTGCATTGTCTATTTTAGATATTGATATTGCTTCCCTAGAATGCTTACTCTCTTTATATTCTGCTAGAGGTATAGTTGTAGTGTTGAATTCTATAATAGTTATGAGACTTTATTCTAAAATTAGGTACATTGCATACTTCATAAAATCTTGAGCTGCTAAATTGATTAAAAAGGTTGTGTTCCCTGTATTCAGATGTATTTGTATACATGTATCCTTGCAACTGAGCATGTATTCATTTCCCTCTTGAGAAATGAAATATACTTTTGGAAATCACTGTAACATACTTGTAAGCTTTATAATTCCTTTGTAAATTAACTGAAGTATTATGGTCAATGTATTCAACAAAAACTATTAAAATGCTTGACCAAGTGCTGGGTGTGTACTTTGTTTTCAAAACAAAATATGGACTGAGTACAGTTTAAAATCTAATGGGGATATTTCTAACATTTTTGTAGATTACAGTTGAGGAATGGGATGCAAAAGATGTAATTAGCATTTTGTGATTAGAACCACAATTATATTTTTTGAATATACTGTGTAAAAGTTGAATATCAACATTAACCCTGGAAAAAGTAGAAGCAATACTACAAGACAGATAGATTACAAAGTTGTATTTCAGCTGGTATTAGAAATCAGGATCTGAAAAGTTAATACTGAGAAGAATTTTATCCGGTAGGACAGCTGTTGAAAAAATTTAGGGAGTGAATGTAAAAATCATGCTGTTATGGCTGGTAAAATCAAAAATTGCAGTTGCTTACAGTGTAAGCATTAATTATTATAAGGTATAAGAATAGTGCAAAAGAGGAATAATAGTGTTCATGGACTACTAGCCTTTACTTCTCTTTCGGTGATGACAAGAAGTGGGCATGTCCCACATGGTGAGGGTCCTTCGTGATGAATGCTGCCGCCTTGAGGCACCGACTCTTGATGTCTTCAGTGGCAAAGCGGGTCGTGCCCATGATGGAGCTGGCTGATTCTACAACCCTCTGCAGGGTCTTCTGACCCTGCATGTTGGAGCCTCCATACAAGAGTCAGAATATTGTCTGCACTGAACATCTGCAGAAACTTGAAAGAGTCTTGGGTCACATACTAAGTCACCTTAAATACCTAAAGTGGAGCTGCCTAAATGGCTTCATGGTTACATTAGCTTGGAGGTCTCCTTACAAATTCTTGAGTCCTCTTTGTATAATGATGCAGAAAATATATTTAGCAGTTTCTCAAGAACTGGTAAGGCATTGTTATTTTAGAAACTTGGAATGGCTAATGTGATTGATAAATTACTTGTGTAGTTAACAATGATACTGCATCAATGTGCAGCCAGAGGGGGAAAATCACAAGGACATTCATAGAAGGCACTGGAAATCAATGTTAAACTCAAGTCTGCATTTTATCTGTTTAAGTCTCCTCAAACTATCAAGAGAGTTGGCATGAATTTCTGGAGTATCTGTGTCTAACTATTGTTAGATTTCAGCACTATCTTAAATGAGAACAAAATGAAGTGTACATGTGCAAACTTGGCCATTGTAATGAAACTTCTGGCTAAGTCTTACATATTTCAATAAACAGTTTAAGATTGGTGATTTTTTTATTCCCTGGAAATCCTGAAAGATGACGTAGTGCAGCAGTTCAAAGCATCCTTTCAGGGATGCTGCCTCAGTTCTACATGTGACCCCAACCTTGGGTGCTATATTGGGCTTGTGCATTTGCCCTGCATTCACCTGGGCTTCTGGTGTGAATTCTGACTTCTTTGCACATTCCAAAGGTAATCCTGTAGGTTAGTTGGCTATTGTAAATTACCAATTGCATGAAATAAGTGATTAGAAAAAATCAAAAGGAGTGTTGACAGTCATAAGAATTGCAGAACATAGTAAAATGGGGGAGAGGATATGTGACTGGGGAATTGCACTGCTGGAAGTCGGCATGTGTTAAATAGTGCTATAATAAGCCTTCATCTGTCATTCAGAGCAGAACAAAGAGGGCTTGCCCTGTAGTGAAAGTCAAGATGCTCACATACCTTTCATCTTGTGCAGATATGTCTAGATAACTTCATAGCTTATGCAATGTACCAATGATCTGAAAATGTATCTGCAAAAGGATTGTTGCTCATAGTTCTATTGTACTGTCATTTAATTTTGAGAAGGAAGAGAAACAAAAAAGTTGTAAAAAGGGAAGTTACAGAGGATCATAAAATGATCCATAGAATGCAGATCAAAGTTTCTAAACCTCTGCCTTATACTGAGTTGAATGAAGAGGTTGAAATAAAATTGCAGCCAATACGCTTGTGTGCCACCAACCTCTCTGAATTCATGTAGTGTGTCTATGGGAGGGGGGAAATAGTGGCAGGATATCCTATGAGTATTGTGACATAATACTGTATAATTTAACACCTCAATTCTATTGCCTCAGTGATTATCACCATACTCTGGAAATGTATTATGAGTAGCATTTTGTCTAAAAGAGAATTAAGTTTGATTACCTTGGTTCTTGGTTGAAATATTTCCAAGTTTAACTGGAACAAATGAATTATGAAGACACATTGAATTGGTTGACACTGGCATAAAATAGTATATTACCCTATTACTACTTACCCTGTGCTGATTGGCATTTTTATTTGTTAAAAGGCAATATAAATAGAGATGGTAAGATATGATGATTTGAACTTTTCCCATGAATACAGTACTAGTATTCACACTGATCTCTACACAAATCACCTACCAATACAACTTGGGTGTAGTCATGCAAGAGTTGACAAGAACATAACTTTTTGTAATTCGTAAGTTGCCCGATGAAAATGAATCAGCCAGTTTAAACAGTCATAATTGTATCCAGAGTCTTGAAGCAAACAATCTTGCAACTAGCTTCATTACTTTGCTTTATTCATTAATTTAACATTTTCATTAATGTTCAAGCTTTACAATTAATTTGGGGGGAGGGGAGAAAGGATGATGTTGAGCTTTTGGATATTAGACAAATGGAGTAAAGTCCTTGACGGGATAGACTCAACTAAATCCTTACAATTCTTTAGATTTTTTAGTGACAATATATTTTAATTACAACAGTGGTTTTGGAAAGTTGCATATGTACTTGGTTTAAATATTGCATATATAGTGAATCCTTAACAATTACTGGACAGTATTCTGGTGACAACGATTAAACAGTCCAAGCAAGACATGGGAAAAGAAAATTCCATTTATAAAGTGCTTCATCTCTCAAAGTGCCAACTTTCAACCAATTATTTTAACCTTCATTGCTATTATCACTTAACAAAATGCACCAGATTTTTTTTTCATGATAGGGTACCATTACAAAGCGATATAATTAGCTGATCTGTAGTGTCATCAGCAGATAGCATGTAAACTCTCCCATACTGAGAGCAGAATTTCCCGTCTCTGGGTCAAACCCATTAACAACCCTCTTTCAGTCTTACAAACAGGATTTTTGATTTTCATAATTCCGAAGATTGGCAGTGGACCAAACTAATTTGCTACCTTTTCAAATTTGTGAGTACAGGCATTGTTTTCAGGCAGACAGTTGAAAACATGAGCCTTTAATGCCAAGCCCACCATGTCTTAGGCTATAATTTGCTTTAGTGTGTGTGTGTAAATATAAATATATGGAGGGATCCCCATTGCGACGATAATAACTTGGATGTCTAGCTTATTGCCTCTTATGAAACTGACAGTTTCCTTCAACTTGGTGAGGAGTTTGTTTCCAGCCTTCGCTCCGCTTACACACGCAGCAGGTCGGCAGCAACTATAGAAAAGAGTAAACAGTCGACGATTTGGGCCAAGACTTCTCATCACCCCACTTCATGGTGGGACTTGTCTTTGTAAGAAGTATCACAGTTACTTACAAAGACATAAAACTTTCTTTGTAGGTCTCTCTTGCCTATGCGTCAAAAGGCTGTGAATTTAACATCCAGGAAGATAATTTAAGAAAAATCTAGATTAATTCTTCAGGAAGTACTACACTATCTGGTGACCTGTCTTTCATGTGACCTGTTAAACCGAAGACCATCTGCTTCAGATAGATGAAAAATAATCCATGGAAGTTTGGTAAATAAGGCAATTCACAAAAATACAGTGTAATTTGTCTTTCAGTCACAGAGGACATCCAAGCAACACACAAAATGCTGGAGGAACTCTAGCTGGCCAGGCAGCATCAATGGAGAAAAGTACTGTCGACATTTCGGGCAGACACCCTACTGCAGGACTGGAAGGAAAAACAATTAGTAGATTTAAAAGGTGGGGGAGGGGAGAGAGAGCAACATAAGGTGATATGTGAAACGGGGGGGGGGGGTGATGGTGTAAACAGCTGGGAAGCTGGTGAAAGAGATACAGGGCTGGAGAAGGGGGAGTCTAATAGGAGAGAACAGGAGGCCATGGTAGAAAGAAAAGCGGGGGAGCATCAGAGGAAGGTGACTGGCAGGCAAGGAGGTAAGGTGAGAGAGGGAAAATGGGATGGGAAATGGTTGGGGGGGGGGGGGTGGATTACTGGAAGTTCGAGAAATCGATGTTCATGCCATCAGGTTGCAGGCTAACCAGACGGAATATAATGTATTGTGCCTCCAACCTGAATGTGGCCTCATCGCGACCGTTTCCCTCTCCCGCTCTCCCCACCCTTTAAATCTACTACTCATCTTTTGTTTTAGAAACATTGAAAATCCCTACTGCACAATACAGGCCCTTCGGCCCACAAAGATATCTTTACCTTAGAAATTATCTAGGGTTACCCAGAGCTCTCTATTTTTCTGAGCTCCATATACCTATCCAGGAGTCTCTTAAAAGACGTTATCGTATCCGCCTCCACCGCCACTGCCGGCAGACCTTTCCACGCACTCGCCGCTCTCCGAGTAAAAAACTTACCACTGACAGCTCTGTACCTACTCCGCAGCACCTTAAACCTGTGCTTTCTCGTGCTGGCCATTCCAGTCCTGGAAAAAAGCCTCTGACTATCCACACAATCAATGCCTCTCATCATCTTGTACACCTCTATCAGGTCACCTCTCATCCTTTGTCGCACCAAGGAAAAAAAGGCCGAGTTCACTCATCCTATAAGGCATGCTCCCAAATCCAGGCAACATCCTTGTAAATCTCCTCCGCAGCCTTTCTGTAGTTTCCACATCCTTCCTCTAGTGAGGCGACCAGAACTGAGCACAGTACTCCAAGTGGGGTCTGACCAGGGTCCTATATGGCTGCAACGTTACCTCTCGGCTCCTAAACTCAATCCCACGATTGATGAAGGAGAATGCATCATACATTTTCTTCAGTCCTGCCAAAGGGTCTCGGCTCGAAAAGTTGACTCCTTTTTTTCCATATATGCTGCCAGCCCTGCTGAGTTACTCCAGCATTTTGAGTGTGGTGTAATTTGTCTCTGTTGCTTTTCTGTTAATGGGTGCTTGTTATCTAAAATCTGCTAAAACATCTCCAGTGTTACGTAGTGCATTTAGAGTGTGACAATTTCTTTGGAAATCCAAAGATTACAGGTCTTTGTGAAGATAGATAGAAAGAAAAAGCTTTCCACAAGGCTCAATAATTGTTTCTATCCGAATGTTATCAGACTCTTGAGCGGATCTCTCACACTTTAAAAGACAAACTCTTTTAACCTGTGCAGCACATTCTTTGTAATTTCAACAATTGCTCGTGCAATGGAAGAACTTTTCACTGTACATTTGACAATAATAAACTAATTCACCATTTTTTACATTAATAGTAATAACTATTCAATATCAACGGTGCAATATAAGTTACGCTCTATAAAGTTACCCCTGTTTTCTTCCACTACATTGCTTGAATTTGGCTATGAAACTGAAGGAAAATACAGAATTATGAGTCCAACCATTTGTCATTTGCCTTGAGTGAAATTATGGAAAAAGAATTGAAAAGTCAAATCTGCCACTGAGCTTTTGGACAACTATCATAGCGATTAAATAACAATTAAATCAACCATCCCATTCTTGTGACATAATTTGATTAAGAACAACTTTGACTTTACACTTTTCATACTGGTCGTCATTTTTACTCCTTTAAGACTTAATCGTGTTTATAAACTCTGTCTAAACAGCATCAAGAATCCCAAGGACCCAGTTACTATTTCTAACATATTCAACTACTTATTAACCAACAACATATTTTGCTCAAGTGGAAATGGTAAACTGTGCAATTACAAACCTCCAATTTATTTTATTTACTATCGCCTGAGCCAAGAGCTAGCCTTACAATTTTAATTTTAGTGTATTAATTTAACTGTTTCCATTTGGAGAATATTTAAGACATTGAGTAAAGAAAATGTCATTCTAATAACATTCACTATTTTACAATAGTGTAAAACATAACAAGTGCTTGGAAAGATTAGTAGTGTCCCATATCAAGGACATAATCGCGGCCACCTTGGACCGGCAACAGTTTGCGTATAAGGTGTATAGAACAACTGACGACGCCATTTCTATCGCTTTCACTCTGTCTTGGAATACTTGAAGCACAAAGACAGCCACGTAAGGATGCTTTTCATTGATTACAGATCGGCCTTTAACACCAAGTTATCGAACAAGCTGACTGTCAAGCACCACAATCTAGGTTTCGGCACATTAACCTGCAATTGGATCTTGAACTTCCTCACTAATCGGAACTAGGCACGTGCACAATAACCCCCTAACCCTGAACACTGGTGCCCCGCAATGGTGTGTACCGAGCCCACTTCTCTACTTTCTCTTCACCTGTGACAGCTCATGCTACAAACTCGATCATCAAGTTTGCAGACGACACAACTGCGGCCTAATCACACAAACTTTGGACTCGTTTTACACCGCACGCTATCGGAGCCCTGCTGCCAGGATAATCAAGGACAAGACCCACCCAGCCAACACACTTTTTGTCCCACTTCTCTCCGGGAGAAGGTTCAGGAGCTTGAAGATTCGTACAGCCAGAACAGCTTCTTTCCAACTGTGGTAAGACTGCTGAACAGATCCTGACCCGGATCTGGGCCGTACCTTCCAAATATCCGGACCCGACTTGCACTACCTAACTTTCCCTTTTCTATTTTCTAATTATGATTTATAATTTAAATTTTTATTATATTTACTCCGATTTGTACTTCAGGGAGCGCGAAGCGCAGAATCAAATATCGCTTGATGATTGTACGCTCTAGTATCAATTGTTTGGTGACAATAAAGTAAAGTTACACAAACAATAGCGAATCTGTATATAGATAGGAGGTGCCGAAGCTGTCCGATTGGTGCAGGGACCACTACCTGTCACTCAACGTCAAGAAGACAAAAGAAATTATAATTGACTTCAGGAAGACAAGAGCTTCCGAACAAGCCTCACTATTCATAAATGGTGAGGTAGTGGGAAGGGTCTCCAGTTTCAAGAATTTTGGGTTGAACATCACTCTCTTGGTCGATAGTAGGAAAGGCACAACAGCGACTATACAACCTGAGGTGCTTGAGAGCAAGTCTGCCCCCAAATTGCTGGCTAACTTTTATCGATGTGTGATAGCGAGCAGACTGATGACTGACAGCGTGGTACTCTTAGCTGCAGCAAGACAGATCACAAAGCACTCTAACGGGTGATCAGGACGGCTCGGCACATCACTGGGACTCAACTACCGGGTCTGGAGACAATCCATAACTCTCCATGCGCGCTTGTAACATTATTAAAGACCCATCCCATCCCAAACTCCCTTAAACGTCTCCCTCTTTAATTTTTTTTGAAATAACTATTACGTGTAAGAGCTTGATCTGATTTATTGTGATCACAGTTCAGAAGAGAAATTGTTACTTCTACACAGATGAATGAACTGCATTATCAAATCACCGGGGTTTTATTAACAGATTGTCTATATAGCTTATGTTCCCGATGGCACCATTCAGCAAGACTAAAGGGTCGTCGATCAAAATGAAGACTTTATTTCATAATTGATGACAGTTTTAACAGCACTTCATCCCTAAATATCTGGACGAAGTGCTCCCGGGGTACGCCTATTGGCTGGATTCGATTGGCTGCTTGTTTAACCAATCGGAGCGGCCGAGCGGGGAGCCGTCAACGGGTTCTAGCGGCAAAATTTTGAATCGGGAGTGAAGTGTAACGGCTGCGGGAGGAGTGGAGTGGAGTGGAGTGGTGGGGCGGGAGCGCGGTCATGTCCGAGGAGCTGGCCGGAGGGGAGAACGCAGGCGAGCAGCCGGAGTCGGCCAGCCTCGGCGGCAGGGGCAGGGAGGAGGCTGCCGCGGCGTTGACAGCGGGGGCCGGAGGTGAGTGTGAAAGGAGCAACCCCAGCCTAGCCCCCGGCCCGAATCATCCTCACTCTTGATACGACCTTTCCGAAACGTCCTCCCCCCGCCCGCGGCCCGCTGACTTCCTCCGGCTTCTTAGTTTTCTGAACTTTGGTTTGTCCTAATTACCATCCCCGGGTAACGCCATAAAGTTCCTAACGCAGACCGCATGACCCAGCTGATAAACCGTGGGTATAGTAACACAATAAATAGCTCAGGAGACGTGACGAGAAACAAATGTTTCAGCTCAACGATCTTTCATCTCAGTGGGAATTTGCCACTTAGTCCAGTCTGGGCTAAGGGAAGTGACAGAAGGGCAAACCAGGCGTTCAAACCTCGCCTGCAGGTTTCATAAGTAGCGCCGTGAACTGACGGGAGAAAATATTTATTTTTGCGAGCTGATCAGATATGGAGCCTAAAATAAAATCTCTTAAATTCATGAAGCTGAGGGTAAATAAGGTGAAAGATGTTCAGTGATTTTAAGGCTGGAGGAATGATTAGATTTATTTCGAGCACGAATTGTGCAGTATAGCCTGCCTGCTTTGAGCCAGATACTAATCATCAGGTGGATTCTCGTCCAGGTCTTAATATTGAATGTTTTAGAAAAGAGACTGATTTAAAAAAATGTTTCTGCTGAGTTCTTTTTCATTGCCTCAGTATAACCTGAACTCTGTTTCCCAGTTTCATTGTCTGGTTTTACTTACAATCCTATTCTACTCTTTATTTCTTCCACTGACACTTTTGTTTGCCTCTCTAGAGTTTTTATTCCAAGAATCTTGTTGTATGGCCTCTAACACTTCCTCTTTGTTTTAGCATTAACAAATATCGCTCACCAGTGACAAAATTAGTGCATTTGTCAGCCTCTGTAGTTACCTTAACTGTAATACTGATATTTCCGGTTTTAGCTTTCCCTCTGAACTGCAGGGTGAATTCTACGAGGGCTGATCCATAAGTTCGTGGTCTAAGGTAGAAGGACTCCATTTTAGAAAACCTAGCACATTTATTTTTCAACATAGTCCCATCCTACATTTACACACTTAGTCCAGGGGTGGTGGAGCATACGGATCCTTTCTTTGTAGAAGTGGTACACAGCAGGGGTGATTGATATGTTTGTGACCTAAGGTAGAAGGAGATGAGTTATACAGCTCTTGTTACATGCACGTGCAGTTCAACTCTTTGAGTGAAAATGCAGAAAGTTTGAAGTTAATAACTCATCTCCTTCTACCTTAGGCCACGAACTTATCAATCACCCCATGTCGTGGACCACTTCCGGAGGTCCACGATGCCGGCTTCTACAAAGAAGAGATCTGTATGCTCCATGACCGCTGAACTGTGTGTAAATGTAGGAAAAATAAATGTGCTAGGTTTTCTAAAATTGACTCCTTCTGCCTTAGGCCACAAATTTATTCATCACCCCTGGTATGTCTCCTAAGGGATCCTTTACTCTAAGTTCCCTTTTTACTCCAGAGTTGTGCATAGATAACTGAAGCTACATTAAAGTAAACATTTGTGATTTAAAAATGTTAATTAAATGTTCTGATTTAATACATTTTCTATTTTTAGAAATAATGCCTTTTTGGAATGTATAAAGCCACAATTGTCTTTGACAGCTTGTGCTGTATAAGGCTTTTTTAAAATATTGCATGAGACATTTTAAAACAATTCATGTGGCTATGCAGAAAAATAATAATTACATCAAAAATACATTTTGGGACAAATTAAAGCTACTAACAAATAATTGAATATTAAATAAAGTAAGACCTACCTGCAACTAGTCTTTTCCACACTGTCTTCAAGTCATTTAAACGAAGTGGGTTGTCCTTAACACACCAATCACCCCGGGATTAAATTGAAGGTAAATGCAACATAAATGCAACATACATCCAACCCCTCTCGGCATATCAGTTGAGCTGATCTTGGACTCAGTAACAAGTCCAATGGTGGAGCAGAAGTTCAGATCTATTAGCTATCAATAAGATCAATTGGCCCAGCAGATTACAATATTGTTGCATTAATGGAATATACCTGCACTGTCTGCTAATAATCATGTAAAGAGAATAACAGTTATTCATGACCAGTGGACCCATATCTAAAAAAAAATGGATAGGGTCCAGAGGAGGTTTACAAGAATGATCCCAGAAATTAAAGTGTTTAACATATGAGGAGTATCTGATGGTTCTGGGTGTGTACTTGCTGGAGTTTAGAATGGGGGAGGGGGGAATAATCTCACTGAAACCTATTGAATATTGATAAGTCTAGATAGTGTGGATATGGAGAGGATGCTTCAGCTAGTGGGGGGAGTCTAGGTCCAGAGAGCAGAGTCCCTCAAATAGAAGGATGTCCTTTTAGAACAGAGATGAAGAATTTCTTTAACCAGAGGGAGGTGAATCTGTGAGAATTTATTGCTAGAGAGGGCTGTGGAGGTGAAGTCTTTGATTTCAAACAGATGTTGATCAGTTCATGATGAATAAGGACATTAAAGGTTATGGGGGAGAATGGAGTTGAGAGGGTTAATAGATCAGACATGATTGAATGGCAGAGCAGTCTCAATGGGCTGATGACTAATTTTGTTCCTCTGTCTTCTGGTCTTGTAAATAGCTCATGGAGATTTAACACAGATTTCAGTCAAAGGTATATTTTTCTTTCCCTTAGACTCCTTGAAGTAACTGCATTTAGCTCCAGTAGGACTCTAAGCATGTAATCTAAGGCTTTAGAACACTTAAGCCTGTTTGCAACTCTGAGCTCATTCTGCATTAAAGGTCACCTTGATATCTCAAAATAGCTGTTTATGGAGAGTTCGCTTGACTTACATTTAGCATCCAGAAAAACAAAGTCACGGAGGGCATTATAGATGGTGGTTTAGGCAAGTGGGTTAGTTTTGTAATGTTCTGTTCCATAAGCTTAAAAGGAACTAGTCACACTGTTTATTTTAGTTGTTTAAGAATATCCTGAGCAGTAAATAATGCATTTCTAAATTGCTTTCAGGTCTCTCTCAAGATGAAAAGGAAAGTAATGTAAATTGCAATGGTTCCAACAAAGGCGTCACTTTGAAAAGAGGTTTCCATGGAAGAACTACCACGTTTCCAGAAGTTGTTGATACGACACAATTATCATACTATGAAAGATATAAGGCTTACCAGGACTACATCTTGGGTATGTAATTTAAATCAATGATATTTAACATTTATTTTAGAATTCTAAAAACAATTAAATAACACTGTGATCTAGATCTTTGAAACTTGATCAAGACAGGTACTGGGAAGTGTTTAACTTAATGACAGTTTCTTTAAAAAAAAGTAGGTATGTAAGCAAAGCTAGAGAAGGAAGAATGTTTCCTCCATTAAAAGCTGTTAAATATTTTACCAATTAAGTAGATGGATAGCTGGTCCTGAAAGGAATTGCAAGTTTTGACTTAAGTGTGCATCCAAGTACAGTAAAATTCTCTGGGACATTGTTGCTCCTAGGCTGATGAAATGTAGTTACCAAGGGTGCAAAGAAGGCTTGAAAATAATGTGTAATGTTTTGAAAAACCAGAAGAAATTTTATGTTTGGTAATTTAAAAAAAAATAATTGGGTAATATCCACTATAAGGTGCATTTTCTAAAACCTGTGGACAAGTTTAAAATTTGACATATGGTTACCTTTTATAATTATTTATCTATTATTCTTATGATGCAGAATGTTGGATAAAATTCTTGAATAATTTTGAATCAAGAATGTAAATCATTGAGAATGGTTTGATTGTTTTTTTTAAATAGGTGACACAAAGCCATCAGAAGTGCAGGATTTCTTTGCAGACTATTTGGAGAAGGTTCTAGAACCATATGGATGGCAAGCGATCTGGTCCAATGATACATTTGAGGTGCTGGTTGAGGTAAATAATCTGCTCAGAGCATTTATAGTGATGTTAACTGTCAAGCTCCACAATCTAGGTTTTTATTGCCATATCAGAATCCAACTGTGGTGAGTAATTACCAATAAAGTATAGTATTTATACTCTCTGCGATATTGTGGGTTTGGATCCTTGTTATTCCAATAACGGAAACGGGTCTGGTTGATCCAAATTGTATTATAATGCTTTTGTTTTCTATTGTACTATAAAAACATGCTACATTTATGTTTTAAATCATACAAATTAAGCATAATTAAGGAATAAAATGCTGTTTTTTTTTTACTAGTTTTGTTTTGAAAACAATTTCAGGTGACTGATGTGGAAACTTCAAGCCTCAGGGCAGTGGTAAAGCTGACAGAACCATTCCTTTATGAGTCTGAAACATATTCTCTGAACATGGAAGCAATGGAAAGTTTCCTTGAGGCAAAAGATCACCTTGTGCCTCTCCAGGAATTATACTTGGTTTTTGAAGAATCTGGAGAGTTCGATCAAACAGCACTTGCTATCGAACATCTCAGGTAATAGACTTAATTAAAAATACTTTTGACGTTTTCTAAAAAGTACAGACTTGTATATTAGAAGTAAATAGAAACTATAAACAGTCTAGAGGCTCTAGACCAGTAAGAGCTATGTTTTTTAACACCAAATACTTACTATACATGTTGACTATGGTGCATGGATCATTGTTCACGTATAAAGTCTTCACAAGTTGACTCAAGGAGAACAGCCAACAGAGCAATGGGGTACATCAGATTTCAGTAGCAAATGATAAAGAAGATGGATGGATGATGGTAAGATGCCCGGAAAATAGGTACACTGATGGCAAAATGTTGTAAAGTATTTTGCAGGTGTGGTGTTACTCATTTTTACTTGGAGGCAAGTGAGAATTCTGGCAGGTGTACAAAACTGAACTTATTTCTCACAGTGGGGGGGGGAAGAAATAACATTTTATGAAATAATCAGCAAGAGCAAGGAAGCATATTACAAAAAATTGAGCATAAGCTTAGTTTCTAAATTTCATTACTTTTTGTATATAAAACTGGGATATGCAAAAAAACACATAGAAATCAAAGGGTCTTCTATCCATTTTTTAATTTTTGGACTTTATTGGCTGTTATTTAATGAGCCTGACTTGAGTCAATAACTCTTACCAAGATATTTATGAATTACCTGGGTGGGAGGAGGAAGGCGGAAAACCACTCTTTTACATTAAAGCTGTAAATTTAAAACTTCATTTTACAATGGGGTTATTTTGGTATTGACATTGAAATTCCTCAGTAAATTAGTGATAGCTTTCAGATTGCAGCTTGTTCGGTCTAGGAGTCTCCAGGTTATATGGCCAAGTTGATGTTTACAGCCTATCAATAATTTAGTTTATTTATGTATTTAACTTTTAAGGTAAGTTGCTGTTAGTGTAAATTCCTTAATGTTGAATATGTTTCAGATTTTTCTACCAACATATTTGGAGAATCTGGGATGAAGATGACGAAGATGATGACTTTGATTACTTTGTCAGATGTTGTGAACCAAGATTGAAGCTGTAGGTATATGTTGTCTAAACGTACTGTCAGCTACATTCTATGGCCATTTTATTAGGTACAGCTGTATGCCTGCTTGTTAATGCAAATATTTAATCAGCTAATCGTGTGGCAGCAATTCAATGCATAAAAGCAAGCAGATATGGTTAAGAGGTTCATCTGTTTTTGAGACCAAACATCAGAACTGGGAAGAAATACAATCTGAATGATTTTGACCATGCAATGATAGTTGTCTTCTCATTGTTACTGTCAAGAAGGGATAAAAGCCTGAAGGCGCACACTCAGCAATTCAGGAACAGCTTCTTCCCCTCCCCCCCCCCCCCCACCCGCAATCCTATTTTCTAAGTGAATATTGAGCCCATGAACACTACCTCACTTTTTAAATTATTTCTGTTTTTGCACTACTATCTAAAAAATTTAACTATTTAATATACATATCCTTACTGTAATTTATTTTTCTATATTTATCATGCATTGCGTTGTATAGCTGATACTATTAAGAAATTTCATGACACATGCTGGTGATATTAAACCTGATTCTGATTTTGGTGCTAGACAAGGTGGGTTGAGTATTACAGAAACTGCTGAATTTACAGAGGATGCTGCAAAAAAGCAAACAAGAAAAAAAATCTAGTGAACGGCAGTTATATGGGCAAATATACCTTGATAATAAGCGATGTCAGAGGAGAACAGCCAGACTGTTCCAAGCTGACAGGAAGGTGACCAGAAATGCTGGGAAGCAGCGCCTCCTACATGGCCAATCAAAGTGTTATTGTCTTTTTTAAACATTCTTCATGATTGCAAGCCCCTGCTGGATGTGAAGAACTTAAAGGAGGGCAGGTCTATCCCATCAGAGAGTATACTGTTTTGGAGGGTGGGGAGGGGTCGACCTACAAGCAGGGAGCCCCAGCCACCATGTTTCTGGCACTGTTGCTCAGAAGGGAAGGAACCAGAGGAGAAAGGCAGTGGTGATAGGAGTTCCTATAATTAGAGGAGTAGGTTGGAGAGACTGCATGCATAGAGAGACCCAGATGGTATGTTGCCTCTCATGTGCCAGGGTCTGGGATGTCTTGGATCTTGTCCACGACATTCTAAAGGGGGAGGGTGAGCAGTCAGACATCATGGTACATATTGGTACCAAGTCATAGGAGTGAGAAGAGAAGAGGTCCTAAAGAGAAAATTTAGGAAGATGAAAAACAGGACATCTGGGGTAACAAACTACACACGAGTTAAACAATAAAATACAATTAAGCTTTCACCACAGGGCTAAAAGCGAATCAAATGTATATGATTCAACAGAGCCAATATCTCACTTATCAAGCATCCTTGGGGTGATGGTCACTGATCCTTAAGAGCTGGTGTTTAAAGTCATGCTGACACATACTCACTGTCATCTGAAAAGTTCTCTGACATCAGTAGAAGCAACCCATGGGACAGCAACACCTCAGCCTGTGAAATGTAATCATTATTCACAATTGCGCCTGTACTGACCCACGTGGCAATTTTCTACCCAATTTCCCACTTCCACCCTCCTGTACCCAATAAAGCGTGTTGTCAAAATACTGAAAATTCATTCATCTGTTTTAATATTAACAAACATCAAGTCATGGATTTTTATGACGATCTATTAGCCCATGGTTACTTTTACCAATGCGAACTTTCTGTGCCAAATTTCATGGGTTATTTGAAAAAAATTCCAACCGACATGCTGGGATTCACTCCTACTTTTTCAAATCAATAGTCCACTTTTCTTGGATGCTAGCCTTATAACTTGATGATTAAGCTATTGTAACCATAAAAGTATAACTATTGAGTTGCTCTGATCCCTAATGGATGTGAGAATCTGGTCATCTTAATTGTAAAGGTCCTGTGATATACCACTAAAGTTGAAATAATATAACGTAGTTAAGTTTAAAAATGTAATGTATTGTATAAATAATTTTTAAAAGAAAATTTAAAGGAAGTTGGACAATGATCAATTATTTAATTATTAAAACATTTTCAAATTTAATTAGTTTCACTTAATATTTTAAATGTTAACCAGAATGAAATAAATGTTTGAATTTTGCTTTGCATTATCTTTATAATTTATTCAAAGTCCAAAGTTGAGATATTGGCTTATGTACAAGTACCTATGTGTCCAAGGGCAATGAAAAGCTTACTTGCAACAGGATCATAAGCACATTGCATCATATAAGCAGCTTTCACAGGAAGAAATTGACAGTAAGTTATACCCTTCAACTCCTTGTCTAAATCTCATTCCAATCAGGGTCCTCTACTTGTTTCTCAGCACCACTGTGAGCTTCACTATTAATTTGCTCTCTTTATAATTTGACTGATTCTTGACACCAGATGGTGCTCTAAGCAAACTGAAATTGTATCTGCTTTTGAGTTTGCTATCTTTTAAACTTTGATTTAACAAATAAAGTTTCAGGGTTTCAGCACTCTGTCTGCAGTAATGTTATTGGAATACCTGTTTTATTTAGTCAATCACTAACTTTCATCACTTCTTTTTTCTGATGAAACTGGTCATAATATATTTTTCCAGTGCCATATACTATCAATGTTTTGGTCCTTTTATTCTTACTTTAAAAATTGACATTGAATTTTAACAGGTTTTTTACATTATTGAATTTTTGGAATGGTTTGGTCTTGCCATATACTGATATCTAACAGCTGATGTTAGCAGACTTCATGATCTTGCTGTCGCTGGTGGTGTAGCGTCATCTACACCGGACTTCGAGGGGAGTGGTCCTGGGTTCGAATCCGACTGGCTCCTTGCATGCTTTCCATCCGTGCTGTGTTAAACATCAATGGAAATGACTAACCAGCTGACGTTTCGGGCCAAGACCCTTGTTCAAGACTGAATGAGGTGGTTTAGTTTTGGTCTGACACAGACTAGAAGGGCCGAGATGGTCTGTTTCCCTTCTGTAATTGTTATATGGTTATATTCTGAAATCAATTGTTGGACTACTCAAAGTTAGCAGACTTAAACTAGAACAAAGGTTGAATTTAGTTTTGTTTGAATGGCTTACCCCCTTATTAAATCAATTGCATAAAATCCTGTCTTTATATATAAACTTGATTGTAGAAGTTGGCATCTATGTTTTATTCTTGATCAACCAATATACACTCAATGACCACTATATTAAGTACATGAGGTATCTAATAAAGGGGCTACTGAACGTATGTGTGTGATTTTTCTGCTGCTGTAGCCCATCCACTTTAAGGTTTGATATGCTGTGCATTCAGAGAAGCTCTTTTGCACACCACTGTTGTAATATGTAGTTACTTGAGTTACTGTCACCTTGAAACAGTCTGACCATTCTCTGATCTCCCCTATTAACAAGGTATTTTCACCCACATAACTGATACTCACTGGATGTTTGTTTTTTTTTGTTTATCACACCATACTCTGCAAACCCTGAAGACGATTGTGCATGAAAATCCCAGAAAATCAGCAGTTTGAGATATTCAAACCACCACTCCCTGGCACCAAGAATCATTCTGCAGTCAGTCACTTAGATTGCATCTCTTTTTGCATTGTAAGTTTAGCCTGAACAACAACTGAACCTCTTAACCACGATTGCATGCAGATGGTCCTGAATTCAAATCCAGCCAGGGTCCCAGCCTGGGCAGCAGCAGTGTGTGTGCAGAAGAAAGTCCTGGCAATCTACTCTAGCTTGCCACAAAAACCCTATGGGCAACTACACTATCTGTAGGGTCACCAAGAAAATCTGACTCGATGGCACTCAACAACGACACACACTTTAAATAGAGTGGCCACCAGGTGTAGTAATCCTTAGTGAAATTCAATAATCTTGCAGTTTATATGTTGAATCTTGTGAAACTTAAATTGTTGCATTGGATTGATTGGATTTGCATTACATGCTGTAAAAGTATTATAATCCAGCACAATGGGGACTTCGATCTACCACAATTTCCAGACTATTGGAGGTTACGTCTGTTATTATGTAATGCATTTTCAGCTCACTTTTAAAAAATGTGACATAGTATTATAATAACTTTTCTAGGGAATCTAGTTTAAGTACAGCACCTGGACCAAGGGTCTGGTGAGTCAGAAAGAAGCATAATAAACATCACTCATCAAGCCAGGTGCCAAGCCTTCAGCATTTCTTAATAGTCTGATGGTGAATTATTGAAGTTTGCTGTATATTCCGTAAGTACTCTGATAAAGTAACAGTATTTGTTACTACAGCAGCAACATGCAGAAAAGGCAAATGGGTGTTTATTTTAAGGTAACAAATATCTACTAATGGAGAATATTTTATTTATTCCCATTTCAGGTATTATGATATTCTTGAAGATCGTGTTCCTGCTGATCTCATTGCTGAATACAATCACCTGTTATCAAAGTGTGAGGAGATACATAAAGAATTTATAAAAGTGAGAAATAACATCACTGCAGGTGATTCTGAATCTGAATTGAGTAATGTTTCCATAGTGGAAGGTGTTAAACTTTGTGAAGAGTTGGATAAGCTTAAATATAAGCTTCGCATAATGGAATCCCCACTTTACAGGTAATCCATTTTTAGGTTTGCACTTTTCAATAACTGATATTATGCTTTTCCTGTTAATATAGAAAGTCGTGAAAATTTAGAATGATTACAGATTTGTAACTGCTACCATGACAAAACTATTCTTTAACAATTTTCAGCAACGTCTTGCATTCTTTGAACCTGGATTTCATTTAGTTAATGTAGTACATAGAGTATCCCACAAAGAATAAAATAAAATTAAAATTTTTAAGTATTGAAATCATGGGAGTTAGAATGAAATTAAGATGAAATGATTGGGAAAATATAACTGATAGGATTAAAGTTTTATATTGCTGAAACATCAGTTCCTAAAAACCAATAACTTTATCTTTAGATATGTTCTGCGCCAGGATGGATATGGCTTGCCAGGAAAGCAGGCCAAAGGAATTCGCTCTTCAGGGGAAAAGGTTATTCATGTTGTTTCAAGCTCCATGACCATTAATCTACTGCAATCTTTGCTGAAGGAGAAACTAAACCCAGATTCTTTTATTCAGGAACAACCAATAGAGGTAATAATTTTCATTGACCATTTAGGAAGTGCAATATTGAATAAACATCAGCCAGTTTAGTCAAGAATATAATCAAAAATATAGTCTTAAGAAAACAGTAAATCTTTTAATATGTTGCCGGTACAAGGGCATCAAATATTTGCAATACTTTGTTTTATTTCACAGTAATTATGTCGATGCAAATGTCATGTAAATTGTTTTTACTCGGCTAACTTGTGATGGAACACAAAGATTGAGGGGAAAGCTTGAGTGAACCCAGTGTAGCAATTCTCTAACAGAACATGATGGCAAGTTTATAATTGCCTTCCATGATTTCCTAATTGCTGAGTTGTTGTTAAGTTAAATCTTTATCTAAAATCCCATTGCCCTGTACAGTAGTATAGCATTGTGTGACATAATTAGGTCAGAGTCAAAATTGCCTACAAAATAGTTGAGTAATAAAATGACAAAGCTGCATCCCCAATTTTGTTTCTGACATTCAGGAACATTCAAAATCATTCATCAATTGAGGAAAATGAAACTTTTTTTTAAGTTGTTTTGCATTTAAATAATGAAAAACATCAAAACAAACATGCCTTCCATCCTAAAACCATTTGTCAAATGGGGTCACTGCTGCTGCACCAAATATAACCTGATGTTATATAAATGCTGGGGACTTCAGCCAGATTGTTGGTTTCTGGAAGCTTTTAGTGCATGGAATGGTACAGTGCAGGAAAAAGGCCCTTTAGTCCACGATTTTGTGCTAATTAATTAACCTAATGATGCCTAATTACACTAATTCCTTTTGCCTACATGTCGCCTTCCATTTCCTGCATATTCATGTGCCTGTCTAAGAGCTCCTTGGACATCTCTATTGTGTTTGCTTCTGGCAATGCATTCTGGGCACCCACCCCTCTTTTTTCAATTTTAATGCAGTACTCTAGATATAGTCCAACTAGTGTATTATAAAGCTGCAACATAACTTCCTGACTCGAATTGACTGGTTGCATCATACTAATAAAGACAAGTATGCCATATGCTTTCTTAACCACCCCATTAACTTGCATAGCCACTTTCAGGAAGTTGTGGACTTGGGCCCCAAGATCCCTTTGTAGATCAGTACTGTTAAGGCCCTGCTGTTAACTGTGTACTTTCTCTTTACAGTATATTTGATCTCCCCCTTCTCTAGCCTTGTATCCCTTTTGCCAATCAACTTCCCAGCTCTTAGCTTCATCCCTCCCCTCCTGTCTTCTATCATTTCAGGTCACTCTCTCCCCCCCCACCCCCACTTTCAAATCTCTTACTATCTCTTTTTTCTGTTAGTCCTGATGAAGGGTCTCGACCTGAAACGTCGACTGTACTTCTTCCTAGAGATGCTGCCTGGCCTGCTGTGTTCCACCAGCATTTTGTGTGTGTTGCTTGAATTTCCAGCATCTGCAGATTTCCTCGTGTTTGCATTTGATGACTGGTGCATTCTAAAGATCCCAGTTAGAATTGGGGTTTAATGTTGGCAACTCATTGTGGATCTTTTGGTATTTCTCAGCAGCCTTTAATGCAACAAGCAGCTTTTTGGTAGAGTGATGCTTCTTTCACTTGTGACTTTTCTAATCATTAAACAAATGTATAACGGCTTGGACTGGCTGGTGGTGTAGGGGCATCAGCACTGCACTTCGAGTTTGAATCCGGCCGGCTCCTTGCTCTCTGTCCATCCATGCTGGGTTGAGTGTCAAGTTGGCAACTTGACCTTGTTTTTCACAAAAAACAGACAAAATGTTAAGGAAATGGCAAGGTTGCCGACTGATGTGCCACAAGGCACAGAGGGGAATAAATTACCTCCTGGGGCCTATAAGAAAATATGAATATTGCTTGGGTTTAGTATAAATAAATTTGATAGAAACGAAGAACTGCACTATCATGATACTTCCAAATTGAAGAGTGCCTAAAGATTGGTGGTATAGGAAATGTTTTATTTGTGAAATTTGTTTTGAAAGCTGTTTTCCCTTTGTTAGTTTCATAGTGATCCACTTGCAGCAATAGATGGCTGTTGTGAAGGAGATGTTGTTATCATCTGTCCTGGCCGTTACAGTGTAAATGGTTATTTCAGAATTGCTGATTCCATTCAAGTGGAAGGTAAGCACCAGAGGAAATATATTTTTATACACAACAGGTCTTATTCATGTGTTTGAGGAAAGGGAGTGTTGGGTTCTGATGTTTTTGATCCAAGATTCTTTCAGAAGTCAGGAAAGAGGCACAAAACTTGTTGCTTCATGATAAGAGTTGACATAACAAAGGAAAGTTGAATGGATAGTAATTGAGGTCAACTAAGCAAAGCGAGACAAAGGAACTAAGATTAATATGGTGCTACTTTGTGTTTAGTTATTTTATACCCATAGAGAAGAAAACATTCCATTTAAATTTATAGGTAAGAGTTAACCAATAAGAAAGTCATCATTCAAATAATGTAGTACAAAGAAGCTTCCAGAGCTTTACAGAATTATACTTTGTATAACCACTAGAGGCCTATTAAACTTGCTTATACATACGATAGCCACTAAGAAGAATAGTAAACGATTAGTTGTATGTAAGTAATTATATAAAATACAAGCAGATAATGAATTGTTGAACTGTAAAGAAAATATCAATTCAACAGTCTAATTTAAGAGTTATACAGTTGGATCCAACAGGAGGGATCAAGGAGTACAGAAATAATTAAACTTTGAGGTGATTGGAAAGCTAGAATTGAAGGAGAACAGATTTCAGAATCAGGTTTATTATCATCATCTTGGATGACACTTGTTTGTTTTGTGGCAGCAGTACAGTGCAAAGACATCAATTTTTCATAACTTGCAAAATAGTGCAAAGCAAGTTGAATAATGATTTATTATTCATGGACCATTAGAAAGCTGATGACAGGAGAAGAAGCTGTTCCTTGGTTGTTGAGTGTGGCTGTTGAGGCTTCTGTACCCCTCCTTGATGGTAGTAGTGTGCTTAGATGATGTTCTGAAAGGTGAGGGTTCTTAATGATGGATGCTCCTCTTAAAGATGTCCTTAATATGGGGTGGGTTGTGCCCATGATTTGGCTGGCTGAGTCTACAGCCTCTTGTCATCATGTGCATTGGAGCCTCCATGCAGGGCTGTGATGCAACCAGTCAGAATGCTCTCCACTCTTCATCTATAGAAGTAGCAACAGTCTTTGACGTTACCAAATCTTTTCAAACTAACAAAGTGGAGCCACGAGAGTGCCACCTATATATTTGCATAAATGTGTTGGATCCAGGACAGATTGAGATGTTCACACCCAGGAACTTGAAGCTGCTCACACTTTACACCACTGAAGACTGATTTGTGTTCTCCTTACTTCATCTTCCTGATGTCTACAATCAATTCCTTCATCTTGTTGATGTTATTGATATGACACAACTCAATCAGCTGATCTGTCTCATTCCTGTAGGCTTTTTTGTCACCATCTGGGATTTTACCAACAATGGAGTTGTCGTCTATGAATTTATAGATAGCATTTCAACTGTGCTTAACCATATTCACAAGTGTAGAATGAATCAAGGAACAAGCTAAGCATGCATCCTTGAGGCATACCTGTGTTGATTGTCAATGAAGAGGAGATGCTATCAATGATTTGTACTTGCTGTGATCTCTCGATGTGGAAATTTGAAAATCCAATTCCAGAGGGAGGTACAAAGACCCAGGTTTAAAAGCTTGGTGTTTAATTCTGAGGGGATAATGGTATTGAACACCAAGCTGTGATTGATAAGCAGCAGCCTGACATATGCTTTGCTGTTGTCCAGGTACTCCAAAGCTGAGTAAAATTCATGCTTTTGAAGGATGTTCTGACATCGGCCTCTCAGACAGAGATCACAGGGTCGCTGGATGCTGTGAAGATTCACAAGAACAGAAGAACATTAAAAATGTGAGCCAGAGTAGGGCATTAGGCTTATAGAGACTGTTCTGCCATTCAGTAAGATCTGGCTGTGGACAAGTGTACTGTTATTTTCCCTTTCAAAGCATGTGATAATGCCATTGAGCTCATCAAGATTTGAACATCCCTGCAATTTATGTTGTTGGGTCTATTCTTATAGGATGTAATTGCATGCAAATTAGGCCACAGCTATCTGCATTTAATTCTGTCTCAAGCTTCACTCGGAATTGTCTGTTTTTGGACGGAGTACCCAGATAGGGAGAGAGGAAATTAGTTGGGTAAAGAAGGAAAAAAAAATTAAAATCCTGAGAATTTGTTCAACTTGGAGACCAAGTAGTTCAGCAAGCAAGCAAGCTGAATGGTAGCTCATAAATTGTAGAGAGCAGAATAGCACAAACTGGAAACATCTAATATTTTCAACAACACTTTGCTACTCCACAAAGTGATGCTACATCACGAATGTTGTGATATCTTGTCTTTTAAGAACTGTTCCTATTTTACAAATACATTAACTTTATTCCACTAAATTACAAAAATATTTTCAAAGTTCAAAGTAAAATTTATTATCAGAGTACATGCAACCCTGAGATTCAATTTCTGTGTGCATACTTAGCAAATCTATACAACAGTAACTGTAAACAGGATCAATGGACAACCAACTGCAAATACAGATATAAATGAATAGCAATAAATAATGAGCATGAACTAACAAGATAAAGGAGTCCTTAAGTGAGGGTAGTTATCCCCTTTTGTTCAAGAGCTTAATGATTGAGAGGTAGTAACTGTCTTGAACCTGGTGATGAGAGTTCTGAGGCTCCTGTACCTTCTACCTGATGGCAGCAGCAAGAAAAGGGCATGTCTGCGGTGGTGAGAATCTTGGATAATGAATGTTGTTTTCCTACGGCAATGTTTCACGTAGATGTGTTCAATGGTTGGAAGGGTTTTACCTGTGATGTACAGGGCCAAACCTGCTACCTTTTGTAGGAATTGCCACTCAAAGGCATTGGTGTCCCCATACCAGGCCGTTAATGCAGCCAGTCAGCTCACTTTCCACCACATGTCTGTGGAAGTTTGCTAAGGTTTATGATGACATGCCAAATCTCCACAGACTTCTGAGGACACAGATGAACTGTCACGCTTTCTTTACAATTATATGATGGGTCCAGGACAAGTCTTCTGAGATGGTGACGTCCAGGAATTTAAAGTTACTCACCCTCTCCAGCTCTGATCTTCTGATAATTACTGGTTTATAGACCTCTGGTTTCCCTCCCCTGAAGTCTACAATCAGTTCCTTGGACTTATTGACATTGAGTGAGGAGTTGTTATTACACCACACAGCCAAATTGAATTGAATTGACTTTATTAGTTAATCCTTCAAATACATGAGGAGTAAAAACCTTTGTTATGTCTCTATTCAAATGTGTAATTATAGTAATTTAAATAAATATTATGTACAACAGGATAGTCAATATAACATAGAAATACTGTTGTGTCAGCATGAATTAAGCAGTCTGATAGCCTGGTGGAAGAAGCTGTCCCGGAGCCTGTTGGTCCTGGCTTTTATGCTGCAGTACAGTTTCCCGGATGGTAGCAGCTGGAACAGTTTGTGGTTGGGGTGATTTGCGTCTCCAATGATCCCCTGGGCCCTTTCTATACACCTGTCTTTGTAAATGTCCTGAATAGTGGGAAGTTCACATCTACAGATGTGCTGGGCCGTCCACATCACTCTCTGCAGAATCCTGCAATTGAGGGAAGTACAGTTCCCATACCAGGCAGAGATGCAGCCAGTCAGGATGCTCTCAATCATGCCCCTATAGAAAGCTCTCAGAATCTGGGGTCCATACCAAAATTCTTCAGTCTCCCTCCTGTATGCTGATTCATCACCACCATTTGATACAGCCCACAAAGGTGGTGTCATCGGCAAACTTGTATATGATTTTGGAGCTGTACTTAACCACCCAGTCAATGGTGCAAAGTGAGTACAGCAGGGGCTAATGGAGATTGTGGAGGAGATGTTGTTGCCAATTGGGACTGACTGGGGTCTAAGTGAGAAAATCCATGATCCAATTGCACAATGGGCTGTTGAGGCCCAGGTCTTGGAGTTTTACTGATTAGTTTTTTTTTTCCCAATCCCTAGGGTATGGACTTCCTGATGACATTGTTCTAGTGAAAGAAGGCAAAGGAGACACCTTTATCGATTGCACAGCCACTTGCGTAAAAATATCCAATTTGAAATTGATTCAGTATGATGCTACAGAGGGTATTCTATGTAAGTATAGTATTATGCATTCTGTTTAAAAGGGTAGAAGAATATGGGGCCTATATTTTTATATAAAATGATTATTAGGAGTCGCATATTTCAATTCTGCTTGGTTGAGCTTTATTTGTTATTAATACTTTAATTTGCTTCATGATAGTTGTATTGGTTACTCTCGTGTCTTCAACATCTTCATACTTGCATCGTTATCACTGAACAGAGGCTCCTTGATAAATGGAAGATGGACCTTATGTAAATTCTCAGTAAAATTTTAATGATGTCCAGCAAGCAGTATTAGCATTTCATTGGTTCTTTAAGGTTGTCACAGTCAAGTAACATAGTGGGGATAACATCCAATTGCTTATTAAATGCTCCCAATGACGTATCTCAAATAGCCTTTGACAATAAAGTCCAGCTCTTGGCCTTCACATGTGGTTTAGTTACTAAGCCTGGTGGAATAGTTTCCACTGACAGTAAAATGGGCAAAAGTGGGTTATGGTGCCTTAAAACCAGTCGCTTCAGACAGATGGGCTCATCAGCCATGGTTGGCAGCTCATCTAGGAGAAGGAAAACTCTGATCTCAAACCTCTGCCTTGCAGCAATACCCACTCATGGGGAGGGGTTCGGGAGTAAACCCTGAGGAATAATCTGGAGCTGGAGTCCCTAAGGCATTCCTACATTAAGTTCAACGTTGATTGGCAATTCCTGCAATGCCATTGGTGCCAAGCTGTATCGGTCTCTGCCATTCCTTTGGCTTCGTCAGCTACATGGAGAGGCCTGTTACATGGGTAACAGCTTTCTCTTCATATTGTACTGCCCTGGGTTGTATACTGGCATGAGTATCATGTAGCTAGCTAGGATGCACTATTCATGGTTGACCCTGAGGGCCTCACATAGTATTAATTCTGTACAGTATGGTGCTACAGTAGCAGTTAGTATGACATTATCACCGCTCGGGGCATCAGTGTTTAATTCTGTTGGCAACTGTAAGGAGTCTGTATGTCGTCCCATTTGAACGCGTGAGGTTTCTGGTTTCCTCCAACAGTCCAAAACCATACCATTTGGTAGTTTAATTAGTAGTTGTAAATTTTCTTGTGATTAGGCTAAGTTTGAATTTGGGGTTACTGGGGCAGCACATCTCAGAGAGCTGGAAGGGTTTTCTCTGCGCTGTATCTCCAAGTATGTATTCCATTAGTTTAATTATGAATAGTATAAAGGTAAATGTAGAGATATTTGGTGAAATGATATGAAGTGTATGCAGAGTATATGGGGAAAATTGTTGGTTACTCATTTATGGAAAGTTCAAAGTAAATTTATTTTTGAAGTACATATATGTCACTATATACAACCCTATGATTCATTTTCTTGCGGGCATTATCAGTAAATTGAAGAACCCTAATAGAATCAATGAAAGGCCTCACCCCACAGGAGTGCCAAACAACCACCGTGCAACAGACAACAACCTGCAAATGCAAAAAATAATAAATAAGCAATAAATATCCAGAACATGAGACGAGGAGTCCTTGCAAGTGAGTCCATAGTTTGTGACAACAGTTCCAGTGATATGGTGAGTGAAGTTTTCCCTACTGGTTCAAGAGCCTGATGTTTCAGGGGTGATAATTGTTCCTAAACCTGGTGGCGTGAGCCCTGAGACTCCTGTACCACCTTCCCGGCAGCAGTGAGAAAAGAGGATGACCTGGATGGTGGGGGTTCCTGAAGATAGATGCTGCTTTCCTGTGACAGTACTCAATGTAGACATGCTCAGTTGTGGGGGTGGCTTTACCCGTAATGGACTGGGTTGTATCCACTAATTTTGTAGGATTTTCTGTTCAAGGGTACAGTATTGGTGTTTCCATAGTAAGCTGTGATGCAACCAGTCAAAATACTTTCCACCGTACATCTATGGAAGTTTGTCAACATTTTAGATGTCATGCTGAATCTTTGCAAACTACTAAGGAAATAGAGGTGCTGCTTTCCTTGTAATTGCACTTGTGTGCTGGGCATAGGATAGGCCCTCTGAAATGATAACATTGAGGAATTTAAAGTGGCTAACGCTTTTGACATCTGATCCCCCAATGAGAACTGGTTCACGTACCTCTGGTTTCCTCCCCCTGAAGTCAATAATCAGCTCGTTGGTTTTGCTGACATTGAGTGAGAAAGTTGTTAAAAGGTCAATTTATGTGCAGTTCTCAGGAAAGGAACCAATGTGTAACCTGGAGGCAGCCTGTACTCAGTTTTATTTTGAGCACTAGTTCATCTAAATGTGTTCTTAAATAACCATTGGTACTCACTACCTCCCTAACCAATGTGAACTAGGAACAAATTATTTATCTTCCCTATTAGCATACTTGATGTCAGAAGTGCAGCAATGATGAAGAATGGGGTTAGTGACAACAATCAAACAGCCTTCCACATGACCCAAAATATTAATCATGTTTTACTTTCAACGATTGCTATCTCTTCTGAGTATTTCTTGCATTTTTGGTTTTTATTTCAGATTGCAATAACTGCAGTATTTTTAAAAACATTTATTCTTGATCTGACTTGGCTATGATAGACTTTTTTGAGTTAATAAATTAGTTATTTTCTCCTAAATATACAATAGAAACTTGTTAGCCGTCACTTAGTTGGGTAGTATTAGTTCTCGTCTCATCTTTTTGAAAAATATGTTTTTAGCACAGTTAAGGCAATTGAATTATTAATCATTGTTGCTAACTAATACTGACTTGCTGTTAATTCACAAAATCAGAATTTAAAACTGAAATACTTAAGATTTCTCTCTCTCTCTCTATCTATCTATATATATATATATATATATAGAGAGAGAGAGAGAGAGAGAGAGAGAGAGAGAGAGAGAAAGTGGATAGTTAAGAGATGAATGTCAAGGTTGTATAATGTATCGAATCAAATCAAGTTTAATTGTCATTCAAGCCATACATGCAGACATCCGAATGAGACAGCATTCCTTTGGGGCCAAGGTGCAAAAACTTACATGTGCATTCAAAATAATGAGAAGGGACCAAAAAGACCATAGTCACTTAAGAAAACATATTTTAGACCAAGTTCCTGAGCGACAAGTCCCGCAAATTGATGGTTCCCGGCAGTCCAGCCTGTAATTCCACTGATCCACCACTGTAGGGAAACATTGATGGAAAGGACCTCGCTCTACAGTGCAAGCCCGAGGACTGAGACCTAGTCCCAGCTACAACCAAAGCAACGCTGCTGCCTCGCCGCCTGTCTCACACCAAACAAGGGAAGCAGTCTGTGGCAATCAATGTTCAACGTGTGATTGCAAGCACAAAGGAAATGTCTAAAGCAGCCCCTCGGTTTCACTGCATGCTGCCTTAGTTCTAAATTCAAGTCACTAGCTCCAGTGCCTCTGAGTAGCAAGCAGAGGCAGCATAGCCTCCACCCAGGTCAGTTCTTCTGAACCCTGTCTGGCTTCTCCTGTGGCCCAATGGCCTGACGTAATTTGACATTTGGAAAAGTTTACAGGATGTTATAATTATTTGTCAAATGATCAGCTTTTATTTTAAAAAAATTATTTTCCCCTCTGAATTGGATGCAAGAAAACCATGACTATGATTTACTTGGCATTTGTGGGATTGTCACAACCATGGATTCGGCAGTGCAGTAGGTACGGCAATTGCGCTTGAGAATTTGCATGTGTCAGCTAATTATCGTTTAATCGTGATAGTATTTACCTCCATACTTGTTGTCATAGTGCTTGTTGAGACCTGAACAGAGCATAGCAACGTTTTGCTTCCTGTTTGCATTCAGCCTTCCCTGAGAAATTAGATTTTCGAGTCAGCTGACTCTGAAGACTAGCGGTATTCGTTTAATGTTTAGTTGTTCTTTTCAGCCGCAGTGTCGGCTTTGTCTTCCATTTGAGAGTTTTAGTTAACGGCCCTGTTTGGCCTAGTGTTTGTTTTACTTTCCCTTTAACACTGTTTGAATTGAAGTCTGTGAACTATCGACCTGCTTCAGTGTCTCTCACTCGGCACTTAGGCCATATCCAAAACTGGTAACAGAAACGAATGCTTTTAAAGTTTTCAATTTAAAATAAGAAATGGAAGGTGTGATGCTTAGTAAAAATAATACAGCTATCATGTCAAGTTCAAGTCAAGTCAATGGTATAATGAAATGTTCTTTGATTTCAAGATTTGTAGAGTAATATGAAGATGCAACTGTAAAGTGCAGAAATTATCTAGGTAACAAATTATTAAAGACCAAAAGCACATTGGGAAGGGAAAATGGAAGAGTGGGATAGAGATAAACTGAGGTTACAAATTATTTATAATATTAAGGTCTGAATTTTATTCCTCATTCCTGTACTTTGAATAGTTGATCATCTTTAATTAGGACATGCAAATTCCCCTTTTGTTTCTGTACACTGAATACCTTTTACTTGTTTACCTGCACACTTTCCTGGTTTTGCACAGTGATAATACACACTGATTGTTATATGGGGATTTGCTAACATTTTATCTGAAGTTTCAGGCCAATTAAAGTGCAGCTTTTGAACCAGATCTCAATCAGCTGACAGTACATGACCATGTTATGTGACTTCTGTTGCTTTTCATAAATAATACAATGAGTCACAACTTCTGTTAATATTTTGGAATTTGAATGAATCTTGCATTAAATTACCACATTAATGATTAGTGTGTAAAACATATAAAATGTAATAGTAGATGGTTCAAATTATAACAGTATGTTGAGATCTTTATCTAATGATGCAATACAAATGATCTATGGCTGTTTTATTCTAAAGGCAGAATATGTAATATACGGGGATACAAAATAGGCCAAAAAAGTTATTGTGCTCTGCTCTGAAATTTTGTCTCTGGTTAGTTGTGCAATTATCATTTTTGCAGTCTAAAACAGGTCTGTGAAGAAAATAAAAGTTTGTTCATTAGTTATGCAGATTTCATTTGTAGATTTTGGTTAATTATTTCTTTCCTGAAAATGTTAATGGCAGAGTATTGAAATATGGTATTGATATAGATATTGAGTATTGATATAAAAATACTGGGATAGGCACTAAACTAAACTACTCTTTCAATTGGGCATAGCATTCAGAATTTCTTATTCCTTTTAAATTTTATTACTCTGTAAGACAAAATTGAAAGGAATTCTGCACTTACTGCACCAAAAAAGCATTGAAATTTATTGTTGAGAAACATATTGCAATGCAGTCTTTTCTGTTTGTTTAACCTTTCTCAATTCATTATCTGCTGATAATTTTGACCATAATTCCCTAAATAATACTTAAAACCTGATTATCAATATGAAGTATACAGGTGTTTTTATTTTGAACTTTTGAAAGCTTTAGACTAACATTCAGTGAACTTAGCAAAGTATTTTATTTTAATTATATAGGTGTCCGCAAAGGCCAGACTATTCTCGAGGGCTGTGTTTTACAATGTGACTGTACAGGGGTTGTGCTGAAAACAGGAGCAGAACTGCACATGAAGAATTGTGACCTATATGGAGCAAAGGTATAGCCTAATAATATATTCAGAACTGTAACTAGTTGAAAAGTGTCATCATCCCTCCAGATTTGGATTTTAGCAAAGTGTGATACCATAGGAGGTTTTGATTAAAACATAAAGTTGCATTTTAATTTTGGTCAATGGGATCAATAATACTCTTGCAATTTTTTTGTAATTATCGGGGTCTAAATTCAACAAAAATATCAGTTTTATGGCAATTTAATGATCTGGAAATGCATTTAACAAAGGTTTTCAAGTTTTTTTTTTAGTGTATTCAACACCATATTCTGTGTTGAGGTAAGATTCATGTCACTTAGATGTTGAGAGTAATGTAGGTTAACCTGAGTTGCTTTACTTTCCCTCTGGTCATGCATGCTCTTTTAGTCTTAGAATTATATTGGCAAGCATAAGTGTTAATTTCCTCTGTATACGGATTTAAATGTTAAATATTTTATAAAGCAGGCTCAAAGTGTGTTGTGGCTTTGTGAAATGAGCAATTATAGATTTTTGTGATATTTTTTCATATAAAGTAACAGTATCTAAACCAAGGAAGCAAGATATGAATAACTGTTATAACTGGAGAGGGTTCGAAGGTGGTTCATAAAAAATGATTCCAGGATTGAATGGTTTGTCATATGAAGAGTGTTTGATGCCTCTGGGCCTGTATTCACTAGAATTCAGGAGAATGAGAGGTGACCTCATTGAAGCCTATCTAATGGTGAAATGCCTTGATAGAGTGGATGTGGAGAGGATGTTTCCAGTGGTGGGAGTGTCTAAGACCAGAGGACACAACCTCAGAATAGAGGAGTGTCCTTTTAGAAAGGAGGTAAAGAATTTCTTTAGCCAGAGAGTGGTGAATCTGTCAATCTTTTCCACAGGCAGCTATGGAGGCCAAGTCTTTATGTGTATTTAAGGGACTGGTTGATAGATTCTTGATTGGTCAAGGCACGAAGGGATATGGGGAGAATGCAAGTGATTGGGGCTGAGAGGAAAATTGGATCAGCCGTGATGAAATGACGGAGCAGACTCAATGGGCCAAGTGGCTTAATTCTGCTCCTATATTTTATGGTCTTATAAGAACAGACAAAGCTGGGAACTTGCACAGTGTCACACAGCACGTGTGGGAAGTGAAACATTTCAGTCTGAAAAGATTTCGGTTCTGACAAAAGATTTTTGTCCTTTAGTGTTTCTTATTACAGATGCAGAGAGATATTTCTACAGTATTTTCTTCAGTGATTTGCAGGAGCATTCCGTAATTGATTTAACCATATATTTCTAGAAGTGTAGATCGCTCCAAAAGCATTCCTTAATTAGTTAACTCCTTAAATTGCTCACTAATTGTTAAATTAATAGTTTTGTAAATTCAGTGTTGGAGTAAAACTCCAGTAATTCTGTTATTTTTAATCCAGCTCCCTTGTCCTCTGGCTCTGTTTCCTGCACTCCTTTTTAATACACCAACACTGTTTCTTGCTCTTTCTTTAAATAAACTTGGACACCGTTTCTGTGCTCCTTTAAATCACCTGGTTAACTGGAGCATTTATTATACCACTATGTAATAGTTTAAAAAAGTAAATTAAAAATGTTAAAATTAATTTAAGTACTGTCCAATGCTGTAGAAAACTTACCAGTTTGGCACCTGCAAAATCCTAAATTGGCAGAGTTTTAGTGTACCTAAGCTAAATGCACTAAAAAAAGTTAAGGAAATCTATTTGAATTGTTATTTTTACTTCACAAATACTGTGCCACTAAATTTATAATTAATAATCAGCTTAGCAATATTTATCAAGCATTATTAAGCTGCTTTTTGTGTTTTTTTTAAAAAAAAATCTCAATCAATTAGAATTTTCTATCCATTATATGTAACTAATGGTGGGTTAAAACAGAATATCACAATTTTTTGAAAATATCATAAATAGGACTTCCTTCCTTCCTTCTGTCAGTTTGGCACTTTGTCCTGTGACAAAACAAAAGCTTAAAAAATGTTTTTTGCCTCTTAAAAATTTATTCAGTTGTTTTAATGATGGGCTTTTTCATTCACTGTTGTTGTTCTTGAACAGATGAAAGTTAACTTCTACCATAAACTGCTGCATTTTGTCTGGGAAGTTCATATAGGTTGCTGGAGCAATTTAATGTAATGATGATTTAGAAATATTGACAAATTTCTAAGTTGGGATATGTGTGATATGGAAGGAGGAGAGCAGGTGATTTTGTTCCTATCTTCTACTCAAAGTTCTCCTTGTTAGAGATAGTGGTTTCTGAATTATTGATTTGCCCCATTTCATTTTGCAGATGCTATGCAAAAAGTTAATCCATAGGTGCAATAACTGATTCAAAATGTGTTTTTCTGAGATTGTTAACTGGATGAAATTAGAAACTTAACTCACCATTAATGAAATATATTCCAATGAGATTTAATTTATGCTAACATTTATTATTGATTATGACTTAGGAAATACTAGTTTGAGAAGATTTTATTTTTAAACTACAAACTGTTCATACTTTCCCTTCTATTAAGTAATTTAATTGAATTTTGCTGAAGTAATATTGCATACTTTGTCCTTTCACAAGATTTTCACATAGTTACTGTATCATTTTTTAAACTAAAATAAACCAATTTACCCACATTCTAAAAGAAAATGGAGGTGAAGAGGTTAATTTTAAATTTGTGAAAAGGACTTCCATGGTCTTAAAATTACATTAACATTTTTTATAAAAAGAATTCTACTTTGAGGAAAGAGTGAGATTTTATAGGATTAGTTAACATTATGTATCTGCTACTACTTTTAATTCCAATGGTTAAAGAACAAAAGACTAATAGATTAGGAAACTTCTATTGTCTTTTTTTTCTAAAAAGTCTCCAAGGTTAGGTGCATAGACACACATTTATGTACAATACATAAGGTGAAATTTATAAAGACTGTGAATTACCAATTAATTTTTAGATTAATTTTCTACACTGGTATATTTTCTGAATGCTTGGTAAATAAGTTTGATTTTTGGCATAATTTACTGAGCACTTTTTCAGTGCCAAGTTGATTTTCATACTTATATATTTAACTTGTTTATAGAGCATTTTTCATACCAACAAGTCTTAAGCTTTATTTCAATAACACATGCCTTATATTTTTAAGAAAAAATTCAAAATCTGTTATTAAAGTTTATAAAAAGACAATTGCATTGCAATATATTGTACATAAATGTGTGTCAATGCACTCAGTCTTGGAGGGTTTTGGCACTGCCTTGGGGGAATCAATGAAAGCATTTAAAATAGTAATTTATATAGAATATCCTTAGAAAAATGACCAATGCTTGCATTTTCGACAGGGAGCAGGCATTGAAATTTATCCTAGCAGTACATGTGAGCTGTTTGGTAATGATATACATCACTGCAAGGAGGGAATACTTGTTAAGGTAAGTTCAATGATATTTGGGGATGTAAGTAGTACAACAACAGAAACTTGTATTTATATACCAACTTAAATATAAAGAAACAATTCATTCACAAAATAGGAACAGATAAGAGATTTAAGAAGGAATATAAGACAACAAGATTGATCAGATATTTGGCTAAAAGCTATACTTACAACAGCTAGTTAATGGTAGAGGGGGAATAAATAATAAGGGATTTATAGGATTTAGATACAGAAGTAAAAATAAATAGAAATGATTTTGTGCATAATGAGGCAGAATTTATTTTAAAAAAGAAAGAAAGAAATAAAGCAATACCTCTGCCATGGATTGTCCCAAACCCTGCTGTGAAAGGAGGAGGGTTGGGTAAGAGGTTAACAACTCCATCCCCTAAAAATCCAGTGCTAAAGAAATGCCAGCAGCAGCTCCAAAGACCTCATCCCTGGGAAAGGAGAAATCCTTGAAAATGGACTACAGCTGGGGACAATTTGAAAGACTGGCCCAGGACAGAACTGTTGCTGGCCTATGCCCCAGTAGGGGCAATGGGCTTAAGAAGAAAAGAATGATAACAATTTAAAAGATGCTGAAGTTACATGTGATAAAGTGCCAATATTAGGTGTAGTGTTCTCAGTTAATAATTTTACAGTAGATACACTATTCTGTATTCTGTTATAGTTTTACCTTGTCCTGCCTCAAAGCACTGTATGAGCAGTATGCTTTTCACTGTAAACTTGGTACATGTGACAATAATAAAACAATCCAACTCCAGCTTGTACAGCATGTTCAAACAATTAGTGATGAAAAGTTTGCATTTTTGTTAAATACAGTTAGGTGTAAAAGCCTGAGGCATACTATATTTTGTTTTGTTTTAGATGTTGATTTTTTTTCTTTGTCTTCTGCTTTAGTGTGTCAGTACAGAAGAGGACATTTTAGATTTTCAAAACATTCATTTTCAAAAAATTAGGTGTTAAGAGAAATTTTTGTATTTTGTTAAAGAAAATAACATGAAGTAACAGGCCACTTTTCAAGTAAAAACTTGATTATTTTTAGGTATATAGCCCTGTGCATGACTAAACAAAGTTAACAAACAGGATGTTAATGGTCAAAGCTCAAAGTACATTTATGATCTAAGTAAGTACACTTTATACAACCTTGAGATTTGTTTCCTTACAGTCAGCTACAAAATGAAGAAACTCAGTAGAACCCGTTTTTAAAAAAGAAAGACTATAAAACATCCAATGTGCAGAGAAAAACGTGCAAACAGGAAAAGTAAGCAAATGATATTCAGAAGTGAAGTTCACAGAAGTGAGTCCACCCTGTGATAGTTGCAGGCCACAGCCACAGTTCGGTGCAGAGATGAGTAAACCTCACGGAGCAGCAAGCTGAAGTTCAGTGCAGAGCAGCGATTGAACCGGATGCAAATAACATAACTGAATGAACTAAACTGATTAACTGGAACAGAAATGGGTGTAGAAGAAATCAAACTGGGTGAAGAACAACAAATCTAATAGATGATGGTGTGCTAGGTGCAACAGTTTTACTTTCAAATCATCAATTTTTACACCATGGCAAGAGTGAGATTAGCAACAAGACACAATGTGTCATCCTGCATAGGCAAGGTCTCTTCCAAGAAGAAATTTGTGGCATACAGGAGCTTCAAGGTGTGCTGTTGAAGTTCTACTGAAGAAGTGCAAATAAATGGGAAGGTTGAACACCAGAAACACAGTAGCTGGCCACGGATATGGAGTGCCGAAGACGAGATGCATCATACTAATGGTCCTGCTAAATTGGAAGAAGTTCAGCACTCCTATCAATTCTGAACTCACAGAAACCACTGGAAACCACTGTATACCCGTTTACAATTTTAAGAAGTCTTATCAGAAGTATCTTCATGGATTTGTTGCTGCCAAAAAGAGATTCCAAGAGGCTTACCTACACCAAGGACTGGGTTGCTAAACAATGGCAGCAAGTAATCTGGACTGATGAATCAAAATCAGAATTTTATTTTTTGGCTCAAACAGGAGGCAGTTTATCTGTAGAAGAGCTGGAGCGTACTATATGGAACAGTGCTTGTAGCCAACATTGAAACATGGCAAAGGTTCCTTGCAGATTTGGGGCTGCATTTCTACAAATGGAGTTGGTGATCTGGTCAGAAATAATGGAATCCTTGATGCAGAGAAGTACAAACAGATTCTCATCCAACACCCAATACTGTCATTGAGGCATCTGATCAGCCTCAAATACATTCAGCCTCAAGCTTATGACCCCAACACATGGCCAAGGTCATAAAGAACTATCTTCAGCAAAAAGAGGAACAAGGAGTTCTGCAACAGATGGAATGGCCTCTACCAGAGCCCTGATCTCAGATTATCGAGGCTGCCTGGACCTACCTGGAGAGATAGAAGCAAGTGAAACATCCAAAGTCTGCAGACGAACAGTGGCAAATTCTTCAAGATGCTTGGAACAACCTACCAACCAATTTTGATATAAAACTGCAAGACAATATCCCCAAGAGAATTGATGCAGTTTTAAAGGCAAAGAGTGTTCTCACCAAATATTGATTGATTTAGTTTCTACAGTTTACTGCTCTTTATCGTCATTTTCTGATATTTAGAAACTTCATTTCATTAATTTTGAAAGCATCTTTGCCTTACTTTTTTTTACATGTGATTAGATTTCCAGGCTCTAAAACAGAGCATATAAAATTCAATTTAATGAAGGAACAGTACATACTATTCTTAAAATGTTTTAGCATGTGCTGGAAAGTATCCTATAATTAGGTGTAATATGTAACTGGTTGTGAGTAGTAAGTGTGGTATAAATTATATGAATCCCAATGAAACTTGTTTGAACTCATTGCAGAATTTCATGGAGCAACTATATGACATGCCAAAAATAACAATGATGAATAATCTGATCCATAATCATGAAGACTATGGCATTACAATGTCCAAATTTGCAATTAACTTCACAAAAATGAAACCATTTTTTCTACAGCAGCTTACAGGTAAGTGGAAAAGAAAGCTTGTGAACTGATTGTATTCTTTGTCGGATTTCTTGCATACAGAATGTAGTCAGAATTGGGGAAAACAATAGAAAGAATTGATTTCATAAGGTGAAGTTTATAAAGACTGCAAATTATCAAGTAATCTTTAGATTAATTTTCTACACTGGTATATTTTCTGAAAGCTTGGTCAATAAAAGTTTGATATTTGGCATAATTTACTTAGCACCTTCTTAGTGTCAAGTTGATTTCAGTATTTATTTATTGAATTTATTTACAGAGCATTTTTCCTACAAACAATGTAGTTCAGAAGATGTATTTGTTGTCAGGAATTGAAGTTCACGCATCCTTGTCTACCATTTGGGAAATCAATTAAATTAGTTATCTTTATAAAAATGATATTGGGCTATCCTGACTAGGAAAAATAGTATTTGCAGCAAAATAAATCTGAAGGTTTATTTGTGTTTCTGTTCTGTAGGTGACATGGAGGTAAAGAAGAACTTGCAAAATGATTTCAATGAACAAAACTTAGAATTAAATTCTGGTTGTGGCATAGCACAGCATGTACCAGATTTATTAATTGACGAATGTAGTCCTACTGCATGTGAAGAAATAGTTGTCTGGCACCCCACTGATGTCACTGAATGTGATGAAGCAATAACAAATGAATTAATTTCTACTTCTGCAACAAAGAGGGAACAGTCTAGAAGCAGATTAAATGAAACAGTAGACAGTGAGATGAATAACTTAATATCACAAGAAGTATTCCCATCCATTGTAGGTAATCATTTTAAGAAAAATGGAAAAGGAAGTTTTGGAATTGTATACTATTAATTTCATTGTGTACAGAAAACATTGTATATGAAATACATTTGTAGAGAAGTTGTACAGCCGCTTTGAAGACCTTTATGTAAAATGACAGAACAGCAAGCAAATAAGAAAATGTTGTAATTCTTGATAATACTGCAGTCCAAGGGTCTTCTCAGTAATGGATATATATACTCAGGTTTAGGATGTTTTAAGCTATGAACCTTTTGATGAAGTACAGGTATTTGTGTTGAATTATAACCAGTTAATTTAACATGTATCTAAGGTCATTTAGAAAGGCATTTTCTTAAACTGCAATTTTGTCACAAATTTTTTAGTAGTGTAAAATTGAATTTGTAAAGTTTATAGTTGGTTGGACTCAACTTTTCACATGCCATTGCTAAAAACATTTAAGTCCCAAAAATGAAAACTGCTTGTGAACTCTAAGGGCTTATTTGACAGCTATACTTCCTTTGTACACATTCATTAATTTCTTAAGAGTTTAAAATAAACACTGCTGGAGGAACTCAGTGTGTCAGAATGCACTAATAAAGGCAGAGGGATGGGTAACATTTATGGTTAAGACACTACATTAGTCCCGCTTTTGGGTCTTGACTCAAGACGTCGACTACCCATATGCCTCCACAAAGACTACTTGATTTGTTGAGTTCCTTCAGCTTTATGCTCCCTGTTAAAGCACCCACAGTCTATAGTGTCTTCCTTAATTTATGATCTGTTTATTTTCAACACTGGTTTTATTTAACTTTATTCCTGCTATTTTTGTTTTTGCTTTTAGTTTTGGTTGGGGGCTGGTATTATACAAAGAAATGGTTTAGCACCTAATCAATATGGCTAGATATAGGTCCTGTCAGTTGGTTATTTTTCTATTATCAGCATTGAACAATTCTATATTTATATGTACTGTGGATGAATTTGGGAACTTGTGTTGTATTGGATGAAGGAAGATTCTTGATAATCAGGTGAAACCATGTAACTATTAATACTGAGTTAATACTGTCAATATAAACATAATGAAAGATAAAATTGAATAAAGATGAGACTACATTCTACTGTGTTTATTTTCCAAATATGACTAGTTTACTTTGTCGACATTCATTTCATTTAGTTCATGTTTTTATTGTGCAATTAATGACCTTTTTATTCATTTAGTTAGAGATCCATATTTCAAAAAAAAATTTAGTTTTAGTTTTCTTTTGGAACCAATGAGTTTATTTTATAATGATTTGTTGTTAATTTAGATTTTCCTTGAATGCTAATTATTATTCAATGAAAGTACCAAGTATGTTGGAATGAATATAGAATCTAGTTACTTTGTGCTGAATGAATAAAACAATACATAGAGGCAGAATTAGGTCATTTGGCCCATCGAATCTGGCCCATCATTTCGTCATGGTTGATTCAATTTCCTTTCAACCCCATTCTGGTGCCTTATCCCCATAACCTTTCACGCTCTGCCTGATGAAGAACCTCTCAACCTCCTCCTTAAACACAACTGATCACCTGGCCTCCACAGCCACCTGTCACTGCCCTCTGGCTAAAGAAATTCCTCCTCATCTCCTCCATTCTAAATGGATATTCCTCTATTCTGAGGCTGTGCCTTCTGGTCCTAGACTTCCCGTCAATAAAAAACAACCTCTCCATATCCACTGTTTTCAACATTTGGTATGCTTCAATGAGATTCCCCCCACATTCTTCTAAATTCCAATGAATAAAGACCTAGAGTGATCAGTTGTTCCTCATATGATAAGAACTTCATTCTTGGAATGCAAGTTCGCTGGAGCTGACTTCACAGGCTAGGACAGGCATGTCCCTATCTCAACGGCGTTTGAGGCTGCCACCCAGCCTCCACCTGTTTAGTCTGCCTGTTGGAGTGGTGTACAGGGGTGTGGCCATAATCACATGCAAACAGCTACAAGGAGCCACAGGTGAGAGCTGAGTGTCCAGCAGGACCAAATGTGTGTGAGCTGCTCCAGAATGGACATGCCCAACCCCTTCACCAATGGTACTATTACTCCCTGGAAACCCCATATACCTCCATTTCCAATACACAAGTGTAAAGGAGAATAAAATAATTGTTACTTGGAATCAGGTGGTAGCCTCATACCCTAATGAGATGGGGACATACCTTTCCTAGCAGGCAAAATCAGCTCTGGTGCACAGGCCAGGAAGGTGGTACCGTAATACTCCATGGACAACGAAGGGCAAGGCAAGGTACAGAACTTGTTATTATCATCTACTGCAATCAAGCTAGACCCAATTTGTGCTTGTTTGTACTGCTGGACCCAGACTTCTGAGGTCGATAGAATGAAACTGCCCAATGCAATGACTTCCATTTTAAAATCTGCACAGGTTTCCTGTCATCGTCGGGTACGATGGACAACAACCGCTCGACATGACATAAAACAAAGTTGACATTACAACAGGGAAGGAAGCTTTTCTGAGCCTCATGACTACTAACAATTTTGAGCTGCTACTTAAACAAATGCCTCTTCCCTATTTTCTTCTTTTATATATATTTTAAAACTTAATGCAAGTCCAATTTAATTATATTTTCTGCTTAAAAAGCTCTCTGTGGTTTAAAAATTGACTGAAATTTTAATTATGTGTTTTTATTTTCCAACTTCCCCTTTGGTAATCATCAGACAATAATGCCTTGCTTTTAGTTCATCAACCAGCAGCAACATTTGTAAGTGCACCATAATTAACCCTTAGTTCCACTGTAACTTCCAATGAATCTATGAAAAATTCCTACATAATTACAACCTCGCATTCCTCAATCTGATAAATTTTCACTGATTTTTGATTTTAATCTTCCTTTAAAATGCCTTACATAATGGTATGACTGTGTTCTATCAAGATCAGTACCCTCCTTTATATTGTCACTGCTTGGTTCAAAATGAATTTATTATTGAAGTACATCTATGTCACCATATACAACATTGAGATTTGTTTTCTTGTGGGCATACTCGGCAAGTCCAAGAACCATAATAGAATTAAATCCATAATAGGATTAATAAAATAATGACCCAAAGCAGACAAAAACCCAGTGTGTAAAAGACAATAAACTGCAAATAAAAAAGAAACAATAATAATAAATAAATAAGCAAAAAAAATTGAGAGCATGTGATGATGAGTCCTTGAAAGACAGCAGGATGTTGAAACAGTTCAGTGATAGGGTGAGTGATGTTGTCTCCTCTGTTTCAGGAACCTGATGGTAGGGAGCTAATAACTGTTCCTGACTCTGGTGGTGTGTGTCCTGAGACTTCTGTATGTTCTTCCTAATGGCATGAGTGAGAAGAAAGCTTCACCTGGGTAGTGGTGTTCCCTGTTGATGGACGATGCTTTCCTTTGTATGTTTAGTCCAGATCTAGAATAATATGTTTTCTTTTCCAGAATGGTTCCCCTACTCTGTATTTATCAACAGACACTACCCATTCAGATTAAATGTCTATATCTTTCTGTATCGTTGGTGGTCTGCCACCATTTGCCATAAACTAATTTGAGTAGGGACATAGAATACATTTTAACATTCTGGACAAGAGTGAGTACACTGACAATACTGTAAATTTCTGTGGAAGACAAAAGGGCAAGCAGATGGATCATATAATTTCAGTATTAGAAAGAGACTAATAAAAGAATCACAAGCATTATTTTCATATGATAAGTTTATATCTCAATATAAAACAATGCAAATCTGTGAAGGTAGAATAACAAATTTATAAAATTGAAATTGACATTTGTATTTATATATGCATATTCCCACTCATTGGTGCTGTTTACTTCATTTAAGATTTTATTTTAATATTGATTCATTTAATTATTTACATTGATATTTCCACCTATCCTCCCAAAAAAGAAAGAAGTGTTTTGACATCTCAAGTTCATGAGATCAGTTTATCATTTCTGCACACTGTTCTGAGATTCCAAAGAAAATTAATGTTGTCTTGTGGTCTAATTCACAGCTGTACTCTTTAATTTCTGTTTTTCAAAAGTAATATTATCACAGAATATTGAAGAAAAAAATGGCACCATTTAGAATGAAATTATTCAGCCACTTTATCTTGTCCTATTCTTACAAGCTTTTCGAGATAAGTTGATACACAGAGCTTATAAATAGTATTCACCCCCACCCCCCGGAAGTTTTCATGTTTTATTGTTTTACAACATTGAATCACAGTGAATTTAATTAATTTACCATTTTTGACACTGATCAACAGAAAAAGACTCTTCTGTGTCACAGTGAAAACAGATCTCTGCAAAGTGATCTAAATTAATTATAAGTATAAAACACAAAATTATTGATTCATATGTATTCACTCTCTTCAAGTGAGTATTTATTAGATGCACCTTTGCAGCAATTAAGCCTTGAGTCTGTGTGGATAGGTCTTTATCAGCTTTGCACAATTGAACTATGCAATTTTTCCCATTATTATTTACAAAACTTCTCAAGCTCTGTCAGATTGCATGGGGATTGTGAGTGAACAGCCCTTTTCAAGTCCAACACAAATTCTCAATTGGATTGACGTTTGGACACTGACTTGGTCACTCCAGGACATTAAATTTATTGTTTTTAAGCCATTCCTGTGTAGCTTTGGCTTTATGCTTGGGATCATTGTCTTGCTGGAAAACAAATCTAAGTTGCAGTTCTCTTGCAGACTGCATCAGGCTTTCCCCTGGGATTTCCCTATATTTTGCTGCAATCACTTTACCCTCTACCTTCACAAGACTTTCAGGGCCTGCTGCAGTGAAGCAACCCCACAGCATGATGCAGCCACCACCATGCTTCACGGTAGGGATGGTGTGTTTTTGATTATATGCGATCATAGCATTTAGTCGGATGGCCAAAAAGCTCAATTTTGATTTCACAGACCATAGAGCCTTCTTCTCGCTGACTTCAGAGTCTCCCACATTCCTTCTGACAAACTCTAGCTGAGATTTCATGTGAGTTTTTTTTTCCAACAGCGGCCTTCTCTTTGTTGCTTTTGCATAAAGCTGCGACTGGTGAAGCGCTTGGCTAACAGTTGTTGTAAGCCATCTCAGCCACTGAAATGACTAATTCCTCCAGATTTGTCACAGGCCTCTCGGTGGTTTCCTTCACTTGCCCCCTTCTTGCACTGTTACTCAGTTTTTGAGGACAGCCTGCTCTAGGCAGATTTACAGCTGTGCCATATTCTTTCTATTTCTTGATGATTGACTTAACTGTATTCCAAGGAATATTCAGTGACTTGGAAATGTTCTTGTATCTATCTCCTGACTTGTGCTTTTCAATAGCCTTTTCACGGAGTTGCTTGTAGTGTCCTTTTGTCTTCATGGTGTAGTTTTTGCCAGGATATGACTAACCTGCAGTTGGACCTTCCAGATACAGGTGCATTTTTACTACAGTGAATTGAGAAACCTTGACTGCCCACTGGTCTCCAAAAACAGATTTCCATTTAGCTAATTATGTGACTTCTAAAGCCAATTGTTTAAACCAGTGATGATTTGGTGTGTGTTATTAAAGGGGGACGAATACTTATGCAATCAATTATTTTGTGTTTTATACTTGTAATTAATTTAGATCACTTTGTAGAGATCTGTGTTCACTTTGACATGAAAGAGTCTTTTACTGTTGATCTGTGTCAGAAAACCAAACTACAGTTGCAAGAAAAAGTTTGTGAACCTTTTGCAATTACCTGTTTTGCTGCATTAATTACTCATAAAATGTGGTCTGATCTTCATCTAAGTCACAATAATAGACAAACACAATCTGCCTAAATTAATAGCATACAAATTCATGGACTTTTTCTCATCATTACAGAGTACACCATTTAAACAAGCACAATCTAAATTCATAAAAGTCCATGAACCTCTGGGGTAATGCCTTCTACAAAAGCTATTTGGAGTCAGATATTCCAATCAATGGGTTGAGATTGGAGACGTGGTTGTAGAGGTGCCCTGCCCTTTAAAAAATGTTAGGCTACTGACAGAGCTTGCGATTCTCGAGAAAGATCTGTTTATGTGCACTATGCTTCAACCAAAACAATTTCCAAAGGACCTTAGGAGAAGAAAGGTAGAGATGCATGAAGCTGGAAAAGGCTACAAAAGCATTTCTAAAGACTTAAATGTTTTCAGTCCACAGTATAAAAAAGTCTACAAATGAAGAAAAGTCAGTACTGTTGCTACTCTCCCTATTACTGTGCTACTCTCCCTAAGGAGTGGGCATCCTACAAAGATCACAACAAGAGAAATGCTGGAGGAGGTAAAAAAGATCACAAAGGTAACAACAAAAGACCTGCAGAAATCTCTAGGTCTTGCTAAAGTCTGTGTTCATGGAGGGACACCATGGAGGAAACCACTATTCTCCAAAAAGAAAACATTGCTGCATGTCTCAAGTTTGCAAAGGACCACCTGGATTTTTACAACACTTATGGGACACTATTCTGTGGACAGATGAAACAAAAGTTGAACTTTTTGGCTGAAATGCACATTACTATGTTTGGAGGAAAAAGGGCACTGCACACCAACACCAAAACCTCATCCCAACTGTGAAGCATGGTGGAAGGAGCATCATGGTTTAGGTTTGCTTTGCTGCCTCAGGGCCTGGACATTGAGGGAACAATGAATTCAAAATTGTGTCAAGACATTTAACAGGAGAATGTCAAGGTAGTGATCCGTCACCTGAAGCTTAATAAAAGTTGGATAATACAACAAGGCAATGATCCCAAACACAAGTAATTCAACAGCAGAATAGTTAAAAAAAAATGAAAATTTGTGTTTTGGAACGACCGAATCAGAGTCCCAATCTTAACCTAATTGACATGCTGTGGAACAGAATAGTTTTAACAATAAAAGAAAATTTGTGTTTTGGAATGGCCAAGTCAGAGTCCAGATCTTAACCCAATTGAGATGCTGTGGCATGACCTGAAGAGGGCTGTTCATATAAGGTATCCCAGAAAGACCAATGGACTGAAACAGTTTAATACAGAGGAATGGTCTACAATCCCTCCAAGCCGATGTGCAGGATTGATCAACAGTTACTGGGAACGTTTGGTTGAAGTTATTGCTGCACAAGGGGTCACACCAGTTCCTGAAAGCAAAGGTTCACAAAATATTTCCAATAAATACATGTAATATTGGATCATTTTGCTAAATAAATAAATGAACAAGTATAATGTTTTGTGCTATTTATTTAATTGGGTTCTCCTTATCTACTTTTAGGACTTACATGACGATTTGAACACATTTTAAATCATATTTATGCAGAATAGAGAATATTCTACAGGGTTCACAACCTTTCTAGCACCACTGTAAATCCACTGTGATTCAATGCCGTAAAACATTAGAATTTCTGGGGTGGGGGTGGTGAATACTTTTTATAGGCTCTGTAGTATAACCTTTCTATGTTAAACCAGAGCATTAAGATGAATTCTCATTGACAGTTAAATTCAAGTTAATTTCCTCTGAAAGAATCCATCCTTCAAATTAATCTACTGAGACACCATTTACAAGACAAAAAAAATTACATCCACTCTCTTATAACTAAATTTAAATAAAGTTAACCTTTTTTCACTTCTGCTTTCTCAGTTATTTTAATTTATAATGTTTAAAATAAAGATTTAAAGGAAATAGAGAACTTTTAATCAGACTCAGAATCAGAATCAGGTTTATTATCATTGGCACGTGTCATGAAATTTGTTAACTTTTGTTTAAGTTATGTATTTGATGCACCATCAATAACTCTCGGAGACGTGAGGCAAGAGATAGGCTTTTATTAGCTGCAAGAATGCGCTGTCAGCAGCAAGAGACTACCACACGACATCCTGGAGACTGAGGGAGGAGCAATGCCTCCAATCACCTTTATACAGGGGTCTGTGGGAGGAGCCACAGGAGCAGTCAGCAGTGGGGGGGGGGGGGCATGTCCAGACAGGTATATGTCACCACAGTATTTCATTATTACATGGATTAATTTATTTCTTTTGTTTTAAAACCCTTAAGTTTACTTGAAGTCTTCAGCCTTTCTTACAAACCTGGACTTGATTTTGTCCAGAGCTGTTACTCTGAGCCAAAAGTAAACTGCTCCGAGAAACTCAGAGAATCAAGCAGCTTCTGTGGTGGACGATTAGCATATTACCAGACTGTTTTCCTCTGGATTCGAATTATTCTTGTTTATCTTTTGTGTAAAATTAACATCAGTTTAAAGCCTAAAAAAAATTCTAAAGCTGTTAGTACCTACCTGACTGAAAGTGGCATTGGAAAGGGCAGCCAGTGTTCCAGCCCAACACAGGCAGGAGGTTTATTGGATCATAGAAAATAGATGAAGTTCAGACAGATGCAATCTGTGTAAGAGAGTATTTGCTGTAGGGAGAGGTTGGACAGACTGGAGCATTAGAGGCTGGTGGGAGACCGATAGAGGTTTATAAAATTATGAGAGATAGGGTAAGGACTCTTTTTCTCAGGATATCATATCAAATACAATAGTACATAGATTTAAGGTGAGAGGAAGAGAATTTAAAGATGTGCTGGGTAAATTTTCTCTGGAGCAGAGAGCAATAGGTGGCTGGGGTGGTTGTGGAAGCGGACATAAGAGGCATTCAGACAGGCACATGAACATGCAGGGACTGAAGGGCTAAGGATATAATATGCCTGCACTCCCATGGCTCAGGGAAAGAAGTGGTTACCTCGTGCCGTTTTTAGATATGCAGGCATTCAGACAGGCACATGAACATGCAGGGACTGAAGGGCTAAGGATCATGCACAAGCAGAGAGGCTTAGTTTAATCTGGCAGTGTTGTTTTCACAGACATTTGAGGGCTGAAGGACCTATAACTTGCTGTACTGTTCTATGTAAACCTGGTTCCTATGCAGTTGATGGGGTCTTCCTTGCAATTTTCAAATGTAAAAAGGTGGAATAAAATAGAGTGGCTTAACCTCTGTTCTTAATGGGGCAACAACATATTGCTCCAAAAAAATCACAATATTACCACATACAATAAAATTCATTCTTAAACCATATATTTTCACATAGTGCTAACTGCATAATAACCTTGGCCTTACCCTCATTTCATTGGAACACTTATGGCTTGCTTCATGAAAGGGTTACCTCCTCTGACACCACTTGTGAATGTTTATTGAGTTCAAATAGGTTACTGAAGTTTTGCATATAAGGCACGCTCTCCAATCCAGCCAACATCCTTGTAGATCTCCTCCACATCCTTTCTATAGTTTCCACATCCTTCCTGTAGTGAGGCGACCAGAACTGAGCACAGTACTCCAAGTGGGCTCTGACATGGGTCTTATATAGCTGTAACATTACCTCTCGGCTCTTAAACTCAATCCCACGGTTGATGAAGGCCAATGCACCATGTGCCTTCTTAACCACAGAATCAACCTGCGTAGCAGGTGTGAGTGTCCTATGGACTCAAAACCCTGAGATCCCTCTGATCTTCCACACTGCCAAGAGTCTTACCATTAATACTATATTCTGCCATCATACTTGACCTAACAAAATGAACCACCTCACACTTGTCTGGGTTGAACTCCATCTGCCACTTCTCAGCCTAGTTTTGCATCCTATTGATATCCCGCTGTAACCACTGACAGCCCTCCACACTATCCACAACACCCCCAACCTTTGTGTCATTCGCAAACTTACTAACCCATCTCTGCACTTCCACATTCAGGTTACTTACAAAAATCACAAAGAGAAGGGGTCCCAGATCAGATCTCTGAGGCACACCACTGGTCACTGACCTCCATGCAGAATATGACCCTTCTACAACCACTCTTTGCCTTCTTTGCCTACCTGGACAGGTATATGGAGCTTAGAAAATAGAGGGCTATGGGTAACCCTCGGTAATTTCTAAAGTAAGTTCATGTTTGGCACAGCATTGTGGGCTGAAGGGCCTGTTTTATGCTGTAGGGTTTCTATGTTTTTACATTTCTATTTGCAGTGGAAGAAACAAAATTAATACTTTCATTGATTGGCTTTCAATCAGAAATTATAACGAATCCCTTATACAATTAGAATTTTCATTAAATGGTAAAAACAACTTTATTCAAACCTGTTAAGACAAGTATTTCAAATACTTAAATAAACCTGTAAATTCATCCTCCTGGTCTTCTACTTCGTACTATATTTAGGGATTTACTCAAGGATATGTCTCATTAATGCTGTGAGAATGGCTCCAGAGGCTGTATTTTGTTCTGCGTGTGAGATGTGGAAATCGGGGGACCACCAGCCTCCCAGGTAAGCACATCTGCACCAGGTGCATCGAGCTGTAGCTGCTCAGAGAACATGTTAAGGAACTGGAGCTGCAGCTTGATGACCTTCAGCTCATACAGGAGACTGAGGAAGTGATGGGTAGAAACCATAGGGAAGTGGTCACCTCTGGTTTGCAGGAGGTGTGTAACTGGGTGACTGTCAGAAGCAAGTGAAATGGGCAGACAGTACAGAGTACCCCTGTGACCATTCCCCTCGATGATAAGTATACCACTTTGAATACTGTTGAGGGGTCGACCTACCAGGGAGAAGACGCAGCGACTAGGTCTCTGGCACTGAGTCTGGCGCTGCGGCTCAGAAGAAAATGGAGGTGAAGCGGACTATAGGAGTGATGGGAGATTCCATAGTTAGGGGAATAGAGATGAGATTCTGTGGATGTGATAGAGACACCTGGATGGTACGTTGCCTCCCTGGTGCCAGAGTCAGGGTCTTGGATCGAGTTCACGGCATTCTAAAAGGGGTGGGTGAGCAGCCAGAAGTCTTGGTACAGTGCCTATAAAATGCATTCACCTTCCTCTGGAAGTTTTCACGTTTTTTTGTTTTACAACATTGAATCACAGTCGATCTTATTTGGCTTTTTGACACTGATTGACAGAAAAAGACTCTTCCATGTCAAAGTGAAAACAGATCTCTATAAAGTGATCTAAATTAATTACAAATATAAAACAAAATAATTGATTGCTTAACTATTCATCCCCCTCTAATATGACACACCAAATCATCACTGGTGCACCCAACTGGATTCAGAAGTCACATCGTTAGTTAAATGGAGATGTATTTTTGGAGACCTGTATGCAGTCAAGGTGTTTCAATTGATGGTAGTAAAAATACACGTATATCTGGAAAGTCCAACTGCTGGTGAGTCAGTGTCCTGGCAAAAACTACACCACGAAGACAAAAGAACATTCCAAGCAACTCCATGAAATGCTTATTAAAGAGCACAAATTAGAAGGTGGATACAAGAGCTTTTCCAAGTCACTGAATATCCCTTGGAATACAGTTAGGTCAATCATCAAGAAATGGAAAGAATATGGCACAGCTGTAAATCTGCCTAGAGCAGGCTGTCCTCAAAACCTGAGTAACAGTGCAAGAAGGGGACCACCAAGATAGCTATGACAACTCTAGAGGCATTACAAGCTTTAGTAGCTGAGATGGGAGAGACAGCGGATACAACAACTGTTGCCTGAGTGCTTTCAAGTCAAGTCAAGTCAACTTTTATTGTCATTTTGACCATAACTGCTGGTACAGTGCATAGTAAAAATGAGACAACGTTTTTCAGGACCATGGTTTACATGACACAGTACAAAAAACTAGTTTGAACTACTGTGGTGAACTACATATACCTGTCTGGACATGTCCCCCCCACCCCCCAGCTGACTGCTCTTGTGGCTCCTCCCATTGACTGTGGCTCCTCCCCCGGACCCCGGTATAAAGGCGCTTGGAGACACCGCCCCGGCCTCAGTCTCCAGGATGTTGTGTGGTGGTCATTTGCTGCTTGTTCTTTCTTCCAGCCAACAAAAGCCTATATCTCACCTCACGTCTCAGAGAGTTACTGATGGTGCATCAACTACATAATAAAAAAAACACAGAGAAAGCTATACTAGACTACAGACCTACACTGGACTGCATAAAGTGCTCAAAAACAATGCAAGCATTACAATAAATAATAAACAGGATAGTAGGGCAAGGTCCAGGCTTCAGGAATTGAGGAGTCTGATAGCTTATTTAGTCTGGTTGTGAGAGCCCGAATGCTTTGGAGCCTTTTCCCAGACGGCAGGAGGGAGAAGAGGGGTATGAGGGGTGCATGGGGTCCTTCATAATGTTGTTTCCTTTGTGGATGCAATGTGTAGTTTCTGGAAGATTGTCAAAGAGAAAGCCACTGTTGAAAAAACTCACATGAAATCTCAGCTAGAGTTTGCCAGAAGGCATGTGGGAGACTCTGAAGTCAGCTGGAAGAAAGTTCTATGGTCTGATGAAACCAAAATTAAGGTTTTTGGCCATCTGACTAAACGCTATGTTTGGCACAAGCCAAACACCGCACATCATCAACAACACACCATCCCTAGGAGCATGGTGGTGGCTGCATCATGCTGTGGGGATGTTTCACTGCAGCAGGCCCTGAAAGTCTTGTGAAGGTAGTGGGTAAAGTGATTGCAGCAAAATATATGGAAATCCTGGAGGAAAACCTGATGTAGTTTGCAAGAGAACTGCAACTTCAGAGAAGATCTGTTTTCCAGCAAGACATTGACCTGAAGGGTAAAGCCAAAGCTACATAGGAATTGCTTAAAACCAACAACTTTAATTCCCTTGAGTGGCCAAATCAGAGCCCAGACTACAATCCAATTGAGAATTTGTGTTGGACTTGAAAAGGGCTGTTCTCACATGACCCTTATGTGGTCTGACAGAGCTTGAGCAGTTTTGTAAAGAAGAATGGGGAAAAATTGCAGTGTCCAGGTGTGCAAAACTGATAGAGACCTATCTACACAGACTCAAGGTGAAATCGCCGCCAAGGTGCATCTACTAAATACTGACTTGAAGGGGCTGAATAATTATGCAATCAATTATTTTGTGTTTAATAATTGTAATGCATTTAGACCAATTTGTAGAAATTTGCTTTCCCTTTGACACAAAAGTGACTTTTCTGTTGATCAGTGTCGACATTAAATCCATTGTGATTCAATATCGTAAAACAATAAAACATGAAAACTTCCAAGGGGGATGAATATTTCTTATAGATACTGTACATATTGGCAACAATGACATTGGCAGGGAAGGTGAGGAGGTCTTGAAGAGAGATGTTAGGGAGCTAGGTAAAAAGCTGAAAAGCAGGACCTCCAGGGTAGTAACCTCTGGATTGCTGCCCATGCCACTCGTCAGTGAGGGTAAGAATAGGATTATTTGACAGAAGAATGCATGGCTGAGGAATTGGTTCAAGGGGCAGGGGTTCAGATTTCTGGATTATTGGGATCTCTTTTGGGGGAGTACAACTTGTAGAATTGTCATGGGTTACACCTTGAGGACACGTTCGCTAAAGCTGTTTGGGAGACTTTAAACTAACTAGGCAGGGGAGCAGGAATTGGAGTGATCGGGCTGAGGATGGGGTAGTTAGTTTACAAACAGAGGCAGTGTGTAATGAGACTGCTAGCAAGGAGTGGTTGATGCAGTCAAAGGGATGAATTACAATGTGAAAGGGGGACAGAACCTAAAATGGTGATGAAAGCAGGACTGTAAGTGTTACATTTGAATACACACAGTATACAGAATAAAGTAGATGACCTTGTATCACATTTACAGATTGGCATGTATAACATTCTAGACGTCACTGAATCATGGCTGAAAGATTATAGCTGAGAGCTTTTGTATTGAAAGGACAAGCAGGAAGGCAGAGGGGGTAGAGTGTCTTTGTTGGTAAAAATTTAAATCAAATCATTAGAAAGAGGTGACATAGGATCAGAAGGTGTAGAATTGTTGTGGGTAGAGCTATGAAACTGCAAGGGTAAAAAGACCCTGATAGGAGTCATTACAGACCTCTGAACAGTAGCAAAGACGTGATCTACAAATTACAATGGGGGATAGAAAATGCATGTCATAAAGGCAATGTTATGATGGGCATGGAGGATTTCAATATATAGGTAGATTGGGAAGATTAGGTTGAAGCTGGATCCAAACAGGGGGAGTTTGTAGAGTGCTTCCGAGATGGCGTTTTAGAGTAGCTTGTGATTGAGCTGACTGGAGAACTGGCTATTCTGTATTTGGTGTTGTGCAATGAACCAGAATTAATTAAAGAGCTTAAGGTAAAGGAACCTCAGGGAGTAGAAAAATACATGGAAAACCTACAGCACAATACAGGCCCTTCGGTCCACAAAGTTGTGCTGAACATGTCCCTACCTTAATATTACTAGGCTTGCCTATAGCCCTCTACTTTACTTTACTTTATTGTCACCAAACAATTGATATTAGAGCGTACAATCATCACAGTGATATTTGATTCTGCGCCTCGCTCCATGCACCTATCTAAAAGTCTGTTAAAAGACTCTGTCGTATCCGCCTCCACCACTGTTGCCAGCAGCCCATTCCACTCACTCACCACTATCTGAGTAAAAAACTTACCCCTGACATCTCCTCTGTACCTACTCTTCAGCACCTTAAAACTGTGTCCTCTTGTGGCAACCATTTCAGCCCTGGGAAAAAGCCACTGACTATCCACATGATCAATGCCTCTCATCATCTTATACACCTCTATTGGTCATCTCTCATCCTCCATTGCTCTAAGGAAAAAAGGCCAAATTCACTCAACCTATTCTCATAAGGCATGCTCCCCAATCCAGGCAATATCCTTGTAAATGTCCTCTGCACCGTTTCTATGGTTTCCACATCCTTCCTGTAGTGAGGCGACCATAACTGAGCACAGAACTCCAAGTGGGGTCTGACCAGGGTCCTATATAGTTGCAACATTACCTCTCGCTCCTAAATTCAATTCCATGATTGATGAAGGCCGATACACTGTACGCCTTCTTAACCACAGAGTCAACCTGCGCAGCTGCTTTGAGCGTCCTATGGACTTGGACCCCAAGATCACTCTGATCCTCCACACTGCCAAGAGTCTTACCCTTAATACTATATTCTGCCATCATATTTGACCTACCAAAATGAACCACTTCACACTTATCTGGGTTGAACTCCACCTGTCACTTCTCAGCCCAGTTTTGCATCCTATCAATGTTCTGCCCTCCACTTATGACAGCCCTCCACACTATCCACAACACCTCCAACCTTTGTGTCATCAGCAAACTTACTAACCCATCCCTCCACTTCCTCATCCAGGTCATTCATAAAAATCACGAAGAGTAAGGGTCCCAGAACAGATCCCTAAGGCACCCCACTGGTCACCATGCAGAATATGACCTGTCTACAACCACACTTTGCATTCTATGGGCATGCCAGTTCTTGATCCACAAAGCAATGTGCCCTTGGATCCCATGCCTCTTTACTTTCTCAAGAAGCTTTGCATGGGGTACCTTAACAAATGTCTTACAGAAATCCATATACGCTACATCTACTGCTCTTCCTTCAATAATGTTTTTAGTTCCATCCTCAAAAAATTCAATTGGGATCTTAAGGCACAACCTGCCCTTGACAAAGCCATGCTGACTGCTCCTAATCATATTATACTTCTCCAAATGTTCATAAATCCTGCCTCTCAGGATCTTCTCCATCAACTTACTAACCACTGAGGTAAGACTCACTGGTCTATAATTTCCTGGGCTATCTCTACTCCCTTTCTAGAATAAAGGAGCAACATTCACGACCCTCCAATCCTCCGGAACCTCTCCTGTCCCCATTGATGATACAAAGATGATTGCCAAAGACTCAGCATTCTCCTTCCTCACCTCCCACAGTAGCCTGGGGTACATCTCATCTGGTCCCAGCGACTTATCCAACTTGATGCTTTCCAAAAGCTCCAGCACATCCTCTTTCTTAATATCTACATGCTCAAGCTTTTCGGTCTGCTGCAAGTCATCACTACAATCACCAAGATCCTTTTCCATAGTGAATACTGAAGCAGAGTACTCATTAAGTACCTCTGCTATTTCCTCCGGTTCCGTACACACTGTCCCACTGTCACACTTGATAGGTCCTATTCTTTCTCATCTTATCCTTTTGCTTTCAACATACTTGTAGAATGCCTTGGGGTTTTCCTTAATCCTGCCCACCAAGGCCTTCTCATGACCCTTTCTGGCTCTCCTAATTTCCTTCTTAAGCTTCTCCCTATTAGCCTTATAATCTTCTAGATCTCTAACATTACCTAGCTCTCCGAACCTTTTGTAAGCTTTTCTTTTCTTCTTGACTAGATTTATTACAGCTTTTGTACACCACAGTTCCTGTACCCAACCAAAACTTCCCTGTCTCATTGGAACGTACCTCTACAGAACTCCACACAAATATCCCCTGAATATTTGCAACATTTCTTCCATTCTTTTTCCTGAGAACATCTGTTTCCAATTTAAGCTTCCAATTTCCTGCCTGATAACCTCATAATTCCCCTTACAGGAATTAAACACTTTTCTAACTTGTCTGTTCCTATCTCTCTCCAATGCTATTGTAAAGGAGACAGAATTATGATCACTATCTCCAAAATGCTCTCCCACTGAGAGATCTGACACCTGACCAGATTCATTTCCCAATACCAAATCAAGTACAGCCTCTCCTCTTGTAGGCTTATCTACATATTGTGTCAAGAAACCTTCCTGAATGCACCTAACAAACTCCATCCCATCTAAACCCCTTGCTCTAGGGAGATGCCAATTGATATTTGGGAAATTAAAATCTCCCATCACGACAACTCTGTTATTATTACATCTTTCCAGGATCTGTTTCCCTATAGAACCATAGAACACTACAGCACAGTACAGACCCTTCAGCCCTCTATGTTGTTCCGACCCATATAATCCTTAAAAAAATACTAAACCCACACTACCCCATAATCCCCCATTTTTCTTTTATCCATGTTCCTGTCCAAGAGGCTCTTAAATACCCCTAATTGTTTAGCCTCCACCACCATCCCTGGCAGGTCATTCCAGGCACTCACAACCCTCTCTGTAAAAAAAACTTACCCCTGATGTCTCCCCTAAACTTCCCTCCCTTAATTTTGTACATATGCCCTCTGGTGTTTGTTGTTGATTCTCTGGGAAACAGGTACTGACTATCCACTCTATCTATGCCTCTCATAATCTTGTAGACCTCTATCAAGTCCCCTCTCATTCTTCTATTCTCCAAAGAGAAAAGTCCCAGCTCTGCTAACCTTGCTTCATATGACTCATTCTCCAAACCAGGCAACATCCTGGTAAATCTCCTCTGCACCCTCTATCTGCTCCTCGATATCCCTGTTACTATTGGGCGGTCTATAAAAAACACTCAGTAAAGCTATTGACCCCTCCGATTCCTGAACTCCATCCACAAAGACTCTGTAGACAATCCCTCCATGGCGTCCACCTTTTCTGCAGCTGTGACACTATCTCTGATCAATAGCGCCACTCCCCCACCACTTTTGGCTCCCTCCCTGTCCTTTCTGAAATATCTAAAAATGGCACTTGAGGTAACCACTCCTGTCCCTGAGACATCCAAGTCTCTGTAATGGCCACCACAGCATATCGCCAAGTACTGATCCACACTCTAAGCTCATCCACTTTGTTCACAACACTCCTTGCATTAAAATAGATACATTTCAAACCTTCTGCCTGAGCGCGTCCCTTCTCTGTCACCTATCTTTCTTCTCGCACTGCTTACAAGCTTTCTCTATTTGTGAGCCAACCTCCTCTTCCCCAGTCTATTCAGTTCAGTTCCCACCCCCAACAAATCTAGTTTAAACTCTCCCCAGTAGCCTTAGCAAACCTCCCTGCAAGGATATTGGTCCCCCTGAGATTCAAGAGCAACCCTCCTTTTTGTACAGGTCACACCAGCCCCAAAAGAGTTCCCAATGACCCAGAAATCTGATTCCCTGCCCCTGATCCAATCCCTCAGCCACGCATTTATCCTCCACCTCATTCTATTCCTATTCTCACTGTCATGTGGCACAGACAGTAATCCCGAGATTACTACCTTTGCGGTCCTGCTTCTCAACTTCCTTCCTAATTCCCTGTAGTCTGTAGCTCTGAAAACCTGTGCCAAACAACTAGTGGGAGTATTCAAGGACATTTTTATCTGCTCACTGCTATGGGCAGAAGTTCCCACTCGCTTCAAAAAGGTAACAATTATACCAGTGCCTAAGAAGAATAAAGTGAGCTGCCTTAATGACTATCACCCGGTGTCATTCACATCGACAGTGATAAAACGCTTTGAGAGGTTGGTCATGGCAAGACTGAACTCCTGCCTCAGCAAGGACCTGGACCCATTGTAATTTGCCTATCATTACAATAGGCCAATGGCAGACACAATCTCAATGGCTCTCCATATGGCTTTAGACTACCTGGACAACACAAACATCTTTGTCAGGATCTGTTCATCGACTATAGCTCAGCATTTAGTACTATCATTCTCACAATCCTGATTGAGAAGTTGCAGAACCTGGGCCTCTGTACCTCCATCAACAAGTGGATCCTCGACTTCCTAACTGGAAGACCACAATTTGTGCAGATGGTGACAACATATCCTCCTCGCTGATGATCAACACTGGCGCACCACAGGGGTGTGTGCTTAGCCCACTGCTCTACTCTCTATATACACATGACTGTGTGGCTAGGCATAGCTCAAATACCATCTATAAATTTGATGATGATACAACCATTGTTGGTAGAATCTCAGGTGGAGATAAGAAGGCATACAGGAGTGAGATATGCCAACTAGTGGAGTTGTACCGCAGCAACCACCTGGTACTCAGCATCAGTAAGACGAAAGAGCTGATTGTGGACTTCAGGAAGGGTAAGACAGGAATGGAACACATTCAATCCTCATAGAGGGATCAGAAGTGGAGAGAGAGAGCAGCTTCAAGTTCCTGGGTGTCAAGGTCTAACATGGTCCCATCATAGCGATGTAGTTATAGAGAAGGCAAGACAGCGACTATACTTTATTAGGAGTTTGAAGAGATTTGGTATGTTAACAAATACACTCAAAAACTTCTATAGTTGTACTGTGGAGAGCATTCTGACAGGCTGCATCACTGTCTGGCATGGAGGGGCTACTACACAGGACCGAAAGAAGCTGCAGAAGGTTGCAAATCTAGTCAGCTCCATCTTGAGTACTAGCGCGCAAAGTACCCATGACATCTTTTGGGAGCGGTGTCTCAGAAAGGCAGCATCCATTATTAAAGACCTCCAGCATACCCGTTTCTCACTGTTACAATCAGGTAGGAGGTACAGAAGCCTGAAGGCACACACTCAGCGATTCAGGGACAACTTCTTCCCCTCTGCCAGCCGATTTCTGAATGAACATTGAATCTTTGGAGACTACCTCACTTTTTTAAATATACAGTATTTCTGTTTTTGCACATTTAAAAAAATCTGTTCAATATACATAATTGATTGATTGATTGATTTATTATTATTACTTTTTTCCTCTGCTAGATTATTTATTGCATTGAACTGCTGCTTCTAAGTTAACAAATTTTACGTCTCATGCCGGTGTTTCTGATTTTGATCAACACACACAAAATGCTGGTGGAACACAGCAGGCAGTTACGTTCTGATTTTGATCTTAGCATTCATTTTGAGAAGACTAGAATATAAAAACAAGTGTGTAATGTTGAGGCTTTATATGGCACTGGTGAGGCCCCAGTTGGAGTATTTTGAGCAGTTTTGGGTCCGGGATCTAAGAAAGCATCTGCTCACATTGGAGAGGGTTCAAAAGAGGTTCGTGAAAATTATTCCAGGATTGAAAGGCTTATCATATGAGGGGTGTTTTATGCCTCTGGGTCCGTACACACTGGAATTCAGAAGAAAGAGGGGGGATCTCATTGAAACCTATCGATTGATGAAAAGCACGATAGAGTGGATGTGCAGAGGATGTTTAAAACATAGAAACATGGCACAATACAGGCCCTTCAGCCCAGAAAGCTGTGCCAAATATGTCCTTGGTTTACTATGGTGGGGGAGTCTAAGTCCAGGGGACACAGCCTCAGAATAGAAATTCCATTTGGAATGGAGATGAGAAGGAATTTCTTTAGCTAGAGAGTGTGAAATTCATTGACACAGGCCGATGTGGGGCCAAGTCTTTAAGTATACTTAAGGCAGAGGTGGATAGATTCCGATTAGTCAAGGCATGAAGGGAGATGGGGAGAAGGCAGGAGATTGGGGCTGAGAGGGAAATGGATCAGCCATGATGAAATGGTGATGCAGATTTGATGGGCCAAATAGCCTAATTCTGATCTTGTGTCTCATGGTCTCATTACATTCAAATTTCAGAAAAATGAAGTGTTCATTCAGGTATCTGTAACATGGAACCCCATCTCTACAACTATCCTTCAGTATCTATTGTAATATAAAACAGGAAGACAGTTTGAAGGTTGAGGCTGCAATAAATTCAGCAAGGAATAAAATAAAGGCATACATTGACTTTCAGCACAGTGGTACTTCAATTGCATTTTACATTGACATTTCAGGTCATTCTTTTTTCTGTGAATATGCTATTGTAAGTCAAAAATGTACTTTGTTTACCCATACTATGAAAGCGTTTGAGTAAATTAACCATATCCGGTTGAATATATTTAATCTATTATTCAATTTACATCTTTTTGATGGTAATGCGATTATTTATCGGCTAAAAACACTGATTCAGACTAACTAATGTAAAGAAATCATCTTATTTTGTCTATTTGCACTAACTATTCTTTTATTTGTGGTCTGTACACTAGATTCATATTTTCAATAAATTATACTGTTATGAAGGATGAAGAGCTCTGATGGGCCGAAGGGTACAGAGTTGCCCATGTTCCCCCCACTGGGAGAATCACAAACTGTTACTGTTACCACGCTGCTAATGAGAGAGAAAGAGAGACAAAGGGAAAAACATACTGGGACTGGAACATCTGCTTCAGATAAGGGAGAGATAACACCGGGAGAGAGAGACTTGTTGACCCACCATATTATGACTCCTGTGAGACTTACGGCTCCGGAGAGGGCTGTTTACTTGGTACCATTCTGTTCATTAAAATTCCTCAGTGGACAGCCGGAGTGGGCTGGTTTGATGGGCTAAGCCATTCAAAACTGATTGACACCTGAGACCCCGTGAGTAGGGACAAAAGTGAGGTCTGGGGAGATACCCCTCAGACACACCAGGAGACACACTAGTGAGCACTGCTTGAGTGTTGGAACCCATGAGAAGGTGTGGGGCATTGGGGACCGAACAAAAGATCGGTCAGTTTAACTCACAGTGTTATAGCAGGGCCGGTGGGGGCTTGTGTGTGTGTCCGCCCTTGCCTGGGTGACGAGTCCACCACAGAAGAACGGTCTAGCTGAAGGACAGAGGGGTCATACCTGAATGGCCACAACACATCGACGGATCAAGAATGTAAAGGAAGGTTTGCCTGACTGTAGCTGTTACAGCTCTCTCTCTCTCCAACAATTACAACACAGCGACCAACATCTACCTCAGCACGTATGAACTGAACTGAACTTTATATTCATATATGACAATTCATTATCCCCTGGACATCGATAGAGCTTGTTTATTATTGATTATTATTATACCCACACTTTTAGGTTTAGTATTGCTAACGTGTATTATCTATATATTTGCATTATTGATATTGATTTGTATATTTTACTAATAAACACTGTTTGAAAATATTACCACCAGATTCCAACAGATTCTTCTATCTTTGCTGGTAAGACACCCAGTTACGGGGTATGTAACAATACCAATATAATACATTAAAAATAAATTAACATACAATATGTGCATCAAACTACACATTTCAGTAGTTGTCTGCAGTTAACATGCACACTAAAGCTAATTGATGGTTCAGTACAGACTTGCCAGTTGTCAGAACGATAAAGTGGTAATTACCCACCTTTATTTCCTAGGTGATTTTTACAAATATTTCGTTGCTGCCCAGGCTGAAACCACTTCAAACCAAGCTAACTGACTGGTGGAATCCTAGAATAAACTCAGTCAACAGTTTTATAGACCTTAACTGATTTTATTTACACAGGAGTGGTAATAGCAATATTTAGGTCAATTTTCACTGATAATATACAACTCATTGGAAAAAATGCAGCTTTTTGAAATATGACCATGGAAATAATTGCAGTTGTTATGAAAAATGCCTTGACTTGTTTACAAATTATATCTCTGATGTGTGCTCATCTCAAAAGTACAAAAATTTTTTAAGTCTCTCAAATTTTTTAATAGTTTTAAAATATTGCTAGGGTCAGCTAGACTTAATTCATATTGACACAACCCAACTATTATTCCGCATTTGTTATTGAAGATTTTCTTCCAGAAAGCTGCCAAAGTGATTTATTGATGTCAAAGGAAATCTCGGCACTTTACAAGTTGATCAAGTTAGTTTGATTCTCAGGTATTAGTTTAAAAGTGCTGCTATGAGCAGAATAGTTCTGGGCTTCCAGTTAATTCAATAGCATTTTTAGATAATGGTATTTCCTATTTAAAAAATATGTGAACCATGCTTCAGCAAAAATTTGCGCAGTATATTATTCTGTTTTCTAATCATCCCATGTGACATGCTCAAAATCACACTGTTCTGACAAAATACAGTAGGCCAGAACTTGCATGCACACAACTGCAGTTTGAAATCCAAGCGGCCCTGGGGACAAACCATGACATAGTTGGGGTGAATACAGTTCATCAGTAAGAGATGTGCTGTGGTTCACACACTGAATAACGTAGGTGAATGTCTAACTAGTGCTAGACAATAACAAGATGGAGGGACAGAAATGATGCAAACACTCACGAACAACACTTTATAAATCTTCTGGAATCAATGGAGTAAAAACGGGGTCTCCAACCTTTTTTGCACCGCAGACTGGTTTAATATTGACAACATTCTTGTGGACTGACCGACGGAGGTGGGGGGTGTGTTAATCACAACCGGAATATAGGTGCTAAGTCAACTTTAAGTCACTCATAAGTGGCTAATGCACTCAATTTCATTTCTAAATGGGTTAGCTAATGGATTTCATATTAAACACACAGCGCATATTTTCCTCGTATGAATATAGTGGTAAGTTAATTATTACTTACCTATAAGTCAATAGCATCATAACATTTTAAGTAATGTCTGGATATTAAACACACAGTGCATATTTTCTTCATATGAACATATAAAATCATTGCAACACACCAGTGAGAGGACAAGGTGAGGGCGAAGGTCACCGTACCAGGGCCGTGGTGGTCGTAGTCCAGAGAGGGCAACTGACCGACCAAGTGAGGAGTGCGACGGGACGCGTGCCTGCTCTACTTGTAGGTAGGTAAGATCTATCAGCTGACAAAAGTTTGGCTCGAGGGATGACTTTCAGTAGATCGCAGCGAGGTAGCTGCTCTGCTACTTATGAAACCCTGAGCCCGAATTAGGTCGTCTGTGAATATTTTAGCACTGGGTTCCCCACGAACATTCGGTATGCTAAACAGGTTTAGAGGCGGCGCCCATCTGTCCGCGCTCCAGGCCAGTAGCAATGGCACTTCTCGCCAGCCGTGTGAGGCGGCCAGTTACACGAGACCAACCAGTGATCCCTGGTGCGAGGGTATCACTGCGTTTAGGCGACTGATGACCTCGTGTGGGTAATGACTTTGCGTGCGTAATGGCCTCACATGTGTTGAAGTTCAACAGTGGGTGTGACAGGGAATGAGGAAAGGTGCAGCTGACTCATATCATTTCACATCACTAAATATATCATTCCCTTGTGGCCCGGTAGCACATGCTTTGCAGTCCGGTGGTTGGGGACCACTGAGTAAAGGATATGGACTCTTATTAAGAACGTGGAGATGACAATGGAATTCAATTGGAATGTATTCCACTTAAATCTTACTGAGGTGAATGAGCAGAACTTCTTGGGAACTTGACATGACCCAACGGTAGAGACGTATACTTATAATCCTACAGAAGGAGGCTATTCTCCAGGCCAGACAGCATTTAGGAAAAAAGTACAGTTGATGTTTCGGGCCAAAACCCTTCGGCAGGACCCTTCACCCTGTAACAGCGACTGTACTCTTTTCCTAGATGCTGCCTGGCTTGCTGATTTCCTCCAGCATTTGGTGTTGGTTGCTCAGATTTCCAGCATCTACAGGTTTTCTCTTGTTTAAGCCTATCAACATGTCAGGTTGATGCCAAGTCCCAGGGGAGCATTCCTATCAGCTCCACTTCCCCATCTTTATTTCCTTGTACATCTGGGACAGATCCTCTCTCTCACATGCCCATCAGCTTCCCTTTGGTTCTTGTTGCCATTAACCTACCGTAACAGATAATTTGTAACAGCCAATTTATCTACTAGGACATCATTGCGACGTGGGAAGAAACTACAACTCCCAGAAGAAATCCACAAAGACGTCAGTGATAAGGGGGACCAACAAAGACAGAGGGGAATGTTAGGATGCTTACTGCTTTTCGTCAATTTTTACCAATGAAATGAAAACTGTCAAAAAGAGGAGATAGTAAGCACAATGAATGGGGTGAAATTTGACAGAATTCTCCAGAGGCTGGTTATGTAATAGATTTTGTTTAAGATTGCTGAAGCACTTACATTAACCTTTCAACCGCCAAAAGTTGTAAGAAATATGTGGAGGGCTGGAAAATAACAGATGTGCCACCTATGTCTAAATAGGAGTGAGCCAAGCTATCATAGCAATGCACACAAAATGCTGGAGAAACTCAGCAGGCCAGGCAGCATCTTTGGAAAAGAGTATAGTCGATGTTTCAGGCCGAGCCCCTTCAGCAGGGCTGGAGAAAAAAAGATGAGGAGTAGATTTAAAAAGTGGGGGAGGGGAGAGAGAAACACAAGGTGATAGGTGATAGGTCTGTGGTGGTCTGTGGTGGCCAGTGCTATCATGTTTGCTGTTGTGAGCTGGGGCAGCAAGCTGAGGGTAGCAGACACCAACAGAATCAACAAACTCATTCATAAGGCCAGTGATGTTGTTGGGATGGAACTGGACTCTCTGACGGTGGTGTCTGAAAAGAGGGTGCTGTCCAAGTTGCATGCCATCTTGGACAATGACTCCCATCCACTCCATAATGTACTGGTTAGGCACAGGAGTCCGTTCAGCCAGAGACTCATTCCACCTAGATGCAAAACTGAGCATCATAGGAAGTCATTCCTGCCTGTGGCCATCAAACTTTACAACTCCTCCCTCAGAGTGTCAGACACCCTGAGCCAATAGGCTGGTCCTGGACTTATTTCCACTTGGCATAATTTACTTATTATTATTTAATTATTTATGGTTTTATATTGCTGTATTTCTACACTATTCTTGGTTGGTGCGACAGTAACGAAACCCAATTTCCCTTGGGATCAACAAAGTATGTCTGTCTGTGAAACCGGGAAGGGGAGAGGCGGAGCAAAGAGCTGGGAAGTTGATTGGTGAAAGAGATACAGGGCTGGAGAGGGGGGAATATAAAAGGAGAGGACAGAAAGCCATGGGAAAGAAATATAGGGAGGAGCAGGCAAGGAGATAAGGTAAGAGAGGAAAAGGGGGATGGTGAATGGTGAAGGAGAACTATCGTAGCAAACAGTATAGCCTCAGTGATAATAAGGTGTTTAGAAATAATAAATAGGGAAGGAGTTTAAAGAGTAATGCAGCTCTCCAATAATATTAAACATTCTTAAACATTTAATACTGTATTCTTAAACATTAGATGATAAGCAAGTAAATCATGAACATCCTCATTCTAACATGAGTGGTGAATTTCCAGACACGTTCCTCTGAAGCCACAATCCGTTCTTCAAGCAGTGTACTGTAAACTATTCCTTACTAACCAAAGAAGTGACTGACAGCATCGGAATCACTTGTCTATGCTGCTGAAGACCTATACTCCAGAACTAGCCATGGTTCTATCCAAGAAGTTTCAGAACAGCTTTAACACTGGCAACTTGAAAAAAAATGTCCATGTATACTTGCATGTTTGTCCTCAGAAAGAGGATGTATTGAACCTTGGTAATTACTATCCCTTTTTTGATGCTTGAGAACAGATTGGAAGGTATAATCAACATTTCAATTTAAGGTGCACATATACATCAATGATCAGGTCACCTGCTCTCAGTGACCATTGATGAGAAGCTTTGTTTCATTAGTATTCAATAGAACCGACTTTGATTGGTGAGGTGGGAATGGACTGCCTGTAACATCAAGGCTGTGCTCGGGGGATTGCATTAAGGAGTGTTATTAAAACTGTAATTCAATGAGAATTCAAGGAGCAAACTGCCCGCAGCTTGTATTTGTACCTGGTGTAAAGAAAGATTTCTGTTGCTACTAGAGGCTAATCACCTCATTCTGAGGACATTGCTAGAGCTGATTTTCTCAGGGTTGGGTCCTGGGTTCTGTGATCCTCAGGTGCTTTATCAATGACTTTTGCTTTATTACATCGTCAGGAGTTGGAGCATTTACTCTCCAATTTTATTTGTAACACTCAGATGATGAAGCATCACTGGATTTCTACAGCTGCTTGAAGTAGATACAGGTTTTGCAATAGCAGTAACTGCCTCAAGTTATGGCAAATCTTTCAGATGCTATAATTACAGTACATACATCAATTTCTGCAAACATTTATTACAGGAAATGAAACAACTTAAGTCTTTCTGCTCTTCAGTTTTTGAACTTAAGTTATTTTTTTCTGTTTTCATATATTTTTTGCTGTTACATTTAAGAATTTGTTGATTGTTTATTATATTTTGAAAACTTAGGATGAGAATTAATGATAGAAATAGAAGTCTGGTTGGTGTGGCCATGAGTAGAGTAGAGCCTTTTCTCATCTTCTATCTGAGGAGCAACGACCCCTGTTCCAAGACGCTTGGAGACATCAGTGGTTGATCAAGGCAGAATATGACACATCCAAAAATTGGACCCTTTTTGACTATTTTTCATGGATAAAATGATGGGGGAAAATGCATTTGCTCATGTTTTAAATAATTTGTGTCCAATTTCAGCGGAAGTCCTCCCAAGTGGAATATTGGATCTGTAACTTCTGAACTCAATTTCCTTTGTGCATTCCTCACTTCTTGGGAAACATTCACCCTTTCTTGATTAACATTTCAAAGTGGAGCTGTGTTGTGTAATCTACAACCCGTTGTTCAGCTCTGAGGAAAAGAAAGCAGTAAACTATTCAGAAAGTAGACAAGAGATTATATTAAAATACCCCATCCTATGTTAATCTATAAATATACTTGCCTGAACAGAGAATTCTTACACTCAAATAAATAATTACTGGGTTTCAATGTGTCTCATAATCACTGCACCCAAACATGCTGCATCTGGTCACTAGTCACTCTCCAGTGCAGCCTTTCCTTTAGCTCAGGTAAAGGCTAAGGTGATACTTCTTGAAGGTTTTGACCATGTTCCTTGGTTTCAGGAGCAATCCCATTTTGGATAAGCAGGGCAGCACTATCAGGATCATGTTTATTTTGATTTCTCAAGTGCCTTCATTACCATACCACCATCATTGCTGGGGGAAAAGCTCTTTTCAGTGCAGGTTGGTATCCTGGGTAATGGACTACCTGACTGGTGGACCACAGTTTGTGCGGCTTCAGAGTTGTGTGTCAGACATGGCTATAAGCAGCACTGGGGCCACACAAGGGACTGTGTTGGCTCCCTTCCTACTTACCCTGTATACCTCAGACTTTAGATACAACATTGCACAAATTCTCTGATGGTTCAGCAATAGTTTGATGTATAAAGGGAGGACGGGAGAATGAATGCAAGGCCTTGGTGGAGGACTTTGTCAAATGGTGCAAGCTGAATCATCTGCAGCTGAACATCAGTAAGACAAAGGAGATGGTGATGGACTTTAGGAAGACTGAGCCTACATTGCTCCCTGTTACTATTGATGGTGAGGACGTGGATGTGGTGCGGACCTACAAGTACTTGGGGGTACACCAGGATGACAAACTTGAGTGGGACACCAACACAGAGACTGTGTAAAAGAAGGGCCTGAGTTGCCTCTACTTCCTGAGGAGACAGAGGTCCTTTGGAGTGTGCAGGTCTCTGCTTCTCATGTTCTGCCAGTCTTTTGTTGGCAGTACAGTCTTCTATGTGGTGGTGTGCTGGGGCAACGGCATCAACACGGGTGATGCCAACAGGCTCAACAAATTAACCAGAAAGGCTGACTCTGTTATAGGAGTCAAACTGGACACATTGGAGACTGTAGTAGAATAAAGGACCCTACGGAAAATCCTAGCAGTTTTGCACACCACCTTGGCTGAACAGAGGAGCACTTTTTGTAATAGACTAAGACAACAGCACTGTTTCAAAGAGCACTATGTGAGGACATTCTTACCCTCGGCCATTAGGCTCCATAATGGGTCAAACTATTGCTGGGGAAGCGATGACCTTCCCCCCTCCTGTTAGACTGTTTGAAATAACATATTTTTTATTCTTTCTTAGTTCTCTTCTGATATTTGTATATATGTAGATCTGTGACTCGTGATGCTACTGTGACACTGTAATTTCCTCCAGGATCAATAAAGTATCTATCTATCTAACTATCTACTGATTACTTAATAAGTTTTACAGTTTAGGTGATTTAAAAAAAAATGTTTGTAGCACAATAAAAAATGATGAAATACAAATTTTTATCAATGGAGTCTTAAATGCTGAAAAACATCCACAGAAAATTCATGGAAGCATCAAGAACTGAAATGGATAGCAGACCAGACAGATATTAAGAACAGAACTCAATTTGTGCTTCTCGAGGGGGATTTTAAGGAAGCCCATAAAGAGGATGGGTGGAGAGATTTAGGGAGGGCCTTCCAGAACATAGGGAAGAGCTGGAGAAGACAAAAATAGGAAAGAGATGGAAATGATTGGAGTGGTAAAGCTCAAATGGGTTAAATTTTATGAAAATAATGTTGCAACAGCTTCTTGTATTGTTATATTTCTCATTCCTGGAGACTTCATTAAATTCAAACTGATCTGTAAAATATCATACTAAATTTTTCAATATATTATTTTGTTGCACATTTTTAAGCCTTTAACTATCGTTCTGCAGCTTCCAGTAAAGATTTAGCTATCAAACAAGAGTTGAGGCATTAATCAACTCAAGTCCCAATGCAACAGAAGATAACAGGGTCTTGAGTATTGAGTGTTCATCTACAAATGAATAATGACTGTATGCAACAAAATAAAACACACCATGAGTGTGTTCTGTCTCAATTGGGAAGCCCTTTCTAAAAAGAAATGCAATGCTGCCACTCTGTCTCCTTGAGAGCTGAGACTGCATGTGGTCCTTCATGTTTTTATTGGCTCATAGGGAACAGGGTGTTATGAAGGTCAATAGGAAGTAAAGGAAGGAAATTAATTTTGTTTAATATTATCATAGCTGTCTCTTGAATAGAAATAGATAGCAAGCTGCTTGTTCTTAAAGGCCAAGTATAAACAGGGTATCTCTAGAAATAGGCATAAAGAAAAATCACCTCCCACAGGAAGCTGAAGAAATTTGGTATGCCTTTGTTGACATTTACCAATTTTTATCAATGCACCATATCCAAATGTATCATGGCTTGATAAGGCAAATGCTTTGCTCATTATCACAAGGAACTGCAGAGAGTTATGGATCCATTTCAGTATATCACAGAAACAAGCCTCCCCACTATGGACTCTGTCTATACTTCTCATGACCTCAGTAAAGCAGCCAGCGTAATCAAATACCCCACCAACCCTGGTGATTCTTTCTTCTCCCCTCTCCCATTGGTCAGGATTTATAAAAGCTTGAAATCATGTACCACCAGACTCAAGAACAGCTTCTACCCTGCTGTTATAAGATTTTTGAATGGTAACCTGGTATGATAAGACGGACTCATTACGATCTTGTTTGTTGTCTAGCTGCCCTGCACTTTCTCTGTAGTTGATGCAGTTTATTCTGCATTCTGTTACTGCTTTATTTTGTCATGAATGCTTTATCATGAATGCCCTGCACAATGATTTGAAATGCAAGACAAGCTTTTCACAGTACCTACCTTGGCCATGTAACAAAAACAAACCAATTCCAAATCCAGTTCCAATTCTTCCACTATTATTTGAGACAATAGTTCGGTTACACATAAGATGGCATTGTTAAGAAGGCATTGCCTGGGAAACCCATGCCAGATGCATTCCATCTTACTCTTGTTTCAGTCATCTCAGATCCCAGCTCTTTCCATATGGTGAAGGGTAGTTTAGAGATGAGATCTACATGCACTGAGTTATCGAGCATGAATGGACTGCTGTCAGATCAGATCAAATACGTAGCTTGAACTCACTAGAGTTTTGATGGGAAATTACTCAGTATTCTTGGGGCTGCTCAAGGTTAGAACATTACAACTTTACAACTCCAGCTGTTGGCCATGTCTTCCTATGCAGAGGGATGTACTCCCTGCTGCTCTCTAATGAGAAAGAAAGTGATGAATTCTTCTTTCCTTTTATAGAGTCTTTGGCATATTATAAATGTGGGGATATGCTGCAGCCTACAATATATGGCTGCTACCTGGAATGATCTAGAGACTGAAGCACTGGAGACAGCAGCGTCCTTCTTGTCTACAGTGATATCCAGGTACAGGTCCATGGCTGGGTCTCTGCCCACAGAAGAAGGCAGATCTCAATGGTTGAACCTGCTTACCTTTTCATGTTCCACAGCATATGTGTGAATGTGCAGATCATTATCAATTTTGGGTCTAAATAGGGACTTAAATGAAAAACATATGCAAATGTTTAATTCTACATTTTAATGCTTTAGGATGCACATCCAGATTAAAAGCAAAATAAAAAATGAATAATGCTAGACAAAATGCAATCATGATAATTGCTGAACAAGGTTACAAAGCTAATTCATCTTGATTTTGATTTGGTTATGAAGCAAAGGACTTGGATTAACAATGTGCCTTCAACAACCTTTATATTTGAGGAAATAAAGGAAAAATTGATACTGCTTTGGATAAAGGAGGAAAAAGTTGGAATTAGTGATGTTTCATACTTATAACCATGATGGGCTATATTGTCTGTTTCTGTAGGATAACTGCAAGAATAAACTGGAATATGTATTTGAGCAACTGCATTCTGCCATTTCACAGGTTAATCAGTGATAGCGAAGAAAGAAACAGACTTGTGGTTTTGGGTAAAAAAAACCCTTATCAGTGTAAGATTTTTCAGTTTTGACAAAAGCTCTTTGACCTGAAACATCAATGGTTTTTTATCTTGCTGATACTATCTGACCTATTGAATGCCTCCTACATTTTCTGCTTTTGTTTTGTATGTACAGAATCTGTAGTTTTTTTGCTCCAATTCCATTTCATTAATGACCTGGCAGATGTCATTGACTGCAATACTCAATATTCATTTATTATCAGTGCCCTCTCTAAAGTAGTTAACTTTCCATCTTGCAGAAGATCAGAGGTTAAATTACTGTAATCAGATACAAATATGATTTGACAGCCAATAGGCAACAGGGAATACAAATGAAATTTTGATTTCCAGTATTATAGCATCAGTCAATTATTGTTTTGCCCTTCCGAAACTTGGTTCCATTGCATTCATTGAAGCAGAATATCATGAAGAAAGAACAGCAAGGAGCTGACATCATGGTGTCTGCTTCAAGTCTGTTTAGCAGATGAAGGAGAATATTCCGCTCTTTGTCTTTTTTTATTTTCAGCACTGAGAACTTTCCTTAACGTTTCCATCTTGTGATGGGAAAATAGCATCAAATGAATGAGTCATCAAGAGTTGACTCTTTGATATTATGCCATTAAATTAATTATTTTTGGTTGTTAAAAATAACAATTGAACTAACATTAATTGCTTTTTATGGAAGATGCTTCAGAACTTCTAACAGCCATTGCAGGCAGAAGTCTGGAAAAGCCAGGCGCAACGTTTTCAGCTTTGATGCCTTGTCTTAGACTCCCAAACCAACGGAAATAGCTTCTTTAATGACCAATTTGAAAACATTGACCAACTCCCTCCTTAGTCTAAATTTCAGTCAGTAATTTCTTTTATTTTCTGGTATTTCATCTTGTAAGTTATTGTTGAGCCTATGGATGATTTTAGTATATATTTACTTCAGTCTCTTCAATGCCAATGTATTCTTTATAAGTTATGGTGTTCAGATCGGCTCACAGTACATCAGGTATAGTCTAAATTGGGTTTTGTATTACTTCCTTCTAGTACTCCTCTAAGTAAAATGTCATATATAGTTAGTCTTTCCATTATTTCCAATATGTATCTGCAACAGCTAATTATCTAAAATGTCTTTTGAATCTCCACTTGTTCTAGCTTTTCACTAAATAGGATGCATTTTGTTGTCTATGGGCTTGAAGCAGATAATTTTGCATTTCCCTACATAAGGATTACTTATTGCAATTTTTCCATCCACCTAATCTTTCAATATATATATCTGTACTTATATGCTTCTATCTACACAGTTCACGTTGGCTGTCTTTGTGCCAAAAGCAGACTTGAATGCGGGCTTTCTATTCAATCAAATGAATAGGATGGAATGTTGAGGCCAATTTGAACACCTGTTCATTAATCTGACTTAGCTCCTAACACTCGGCCCATTTCTTAGCCAAGAAATAATTCGCCTTCAGTTCCATGAGTTCCACCTTTAGCTAACAGTTTTGCATTTTGCATTTCATCAAATGTTTTAAAACTATGTAGATTAAATCCACAGATCTTCTCACAATTTTAATCACCACTTCCAAAATTCAGTCAGGTTTCCATGTTTGGCATTTCAGTTCAATGATGACTCTTTCTGGCCAAGTGAAAGAATTCAAGGAAGTCATTCTTTACATCCTTAATTATGCAATCCTGGCTATTAGTAAGTTAATGTATATTTTCCTTGTTAATGTTCTCTGATCTTTCCAAATCATAGAAAAATGTACAATTTTCTGATCAAATGGGATAGTTTCAAAATAAGCAAATATGAGAAGATTATTGATTTCCCAAGATGGAAATCATTTGGTGCTGGGATATGATGCATTTTAGTGTTATTATTTTCTTCCTTAGTAATCCATGGCTTAAGCTAATACTTTTGTGATGCTGTAACCAAATTAACATCACTTTTCTTGACATGTCTATGATGTTATCCTATCTCTTAGCTCTTAATACCAATGCAAAGAAATTATTCAACAGATCTACTCCTTTTCCAACTGATGTTAGTTTTCATGTCTAATTTTTTTTTGGAATGTTATTTTTTATACAGTATTGTTAGATCCTTTGTATGTCTCTTTCCATATTCCATTTTGCAGCTCCATTTTGCCAGCAGAGGAGCCTAAAGACACACACTCAGACTTCAGGAATAGTTTCCTTCCCTTTTCCATCAGATTGAACCCATGAACCTTACTACTTTTTCCCTCTCTTTTTGCACAACTCATTTAATTTAATTATATATACATTATTTATAGAAATTTATAGATTTTTATTATTATGTATTGCAAAGTCCTGCTGGTGCAAAATGACAAATTTCATGATATATGCCAGTGTCATTAATTCTAATTCTGATTTTAAAATATAATCATGGTATACAGATAGCAACACTATACATATTTTAAACAAATTATAGATATTTCTAAATAAAAATGCACAGAATAATTGAGAAACTTGTAAGAGTTCTGAGTTAAATTAATTTAAGAATGTTTACATGACTTTGCAATTTCTGATGCTGACTGAATCTTGTGAAGTATTTGTCTGCCTTTGAGAAACAGACAGTTTCTAAATCTTATTATACTTATTTTATTTTAACAATCAACTCGTAGATAAGATAAGCTGGTAAGGTCACATTTTAAGGAAACATATTTTCACTTGAAAGGCAATTTAGTACAGTTACTGTAGGTGTTTTTGGATCTTAATTCATTATTAAATGTTTTGTATCATTGTAATGCTCTACTTGAATTAGAGAGTGCAGGGAAATGAAGATGGTGTAGCGGTGCGCTACACGCAGCGCTGAAATAATGACATGGAGTCGGTGAGCTGCAGTTGCAAAAGAGATTTATTCAAACTTCGTGGCCTCGCTTTAAAGCCTTCCTGATCCCGCCCACCCCGGGCGGGAATGCTGTAGGGGGCGCGTATTCACAGTCCCATCCCGCGCGCGGGCTTTTCCCCTTGCTGGTGAAGCAGGCTTGGCGCCCTTTTTGGGACCGGCCTCTATGCTGGTGCGCGCCGCTTTGTGAGCCGGTTCGAGTGTGCTGGGAAGTGGGTCACCACATAACCCCACCCCCCAGAACCGGCGATACACCCTCCAATGTCCACAGTCTGGGTCGGACTCTGGGAGGTCTGCCTCTGCGCCGCGGTGCCGGAATCTCGACTGGCTGTGCCATGTCCACATGGGCCAGTTTGAGTCGGTCCACCGTGAAAACTTCCTCTTTCCCCCCAATGTCCATTACGAACGTGGACCCATTGTTGCTGATCACCATAAACGGCCCCTCATAAGGCCGCTGTAGCGGTGCCTGATGTCCGCCCCGTCGTACAAAAACGAACTTACAGTTTTGCAGGTCTTTGGGTACGCAGGTCGGGTTCTGCCCATGCTGCGAAGTGGGTATGGGTGCCAGGTTACCGAGCCTCTTGTGTAGTCTGCCCAAAACTGCTGTGGGTTCTTCCTCTTGCCCCCTTGGGGCTGGTATGAACTCCCCTGGGACGACCAGGGGTGAGCCATACACCAACTCGGCTGACAAGGTGTGCAGATCTTCTTTGGGCGCCGTACGGATTCCGAGCAGGACCCAGGGAAGCTCGTCCACCCAGTTAGGCCCTTTGAGGTGGGCCATGAGAGCCGACTTCAGGTGACGGTGGAAACGCTCCACTAGTCCGTTCAACAGTGGGTGGTAGGCAGTTGTGTGGTGCAGCTGTATCCCCCAAGAGGATGGCCTTAGCTGACCACAGGCTGGAGGTGAACTGGGCGCCTCTGCAGAGGTAATATGGGCTGGTACACCAAAGCGAGATACCCAGGTGGCAATCAGTGCCCGGGCACAAGATTCGGAGGTGGTGTCAGTGAGCGGGACCGCCTCTGGCCATCTTGTGAACTGGTCCACGACAGTCAGGAGGTAAGATGCTGATCTTGACTCCGGTGTCGACCAAAAAGCGGCGTCCCGACCTCTTGTCCCAGACATACAGAAGGCTATCCCAATGGCCAGCCGCCGTAGCCATCAGCGGTGGCTGGCCCTGGCATTTCCTGGGAACTTGCAGGGCGGGCAACAACGACGGGCTTCTGCGCCCCACCACTAGTGGTAGAAGCACCATTGTTCGTTGGGCTCCCCACCCCTGCCTCTGGGGCTAGCGGGCTCTGTGGCTGGGCCTGGTCTGGTTTGTTGCTGGGAGCGTGGCCTGGTGATCTGTGCAACGGACGCCCCACTCACCTTCTTGGCTTTCCACAGCAAGTCCGCCCGGGCTGCCACCTTCCGGGGGTTTCTGAAATCTGCGTCGGACAGCAGCCGGCATATGTCCTCGGGCAGCTGCTCCAGGAATGCCTGCTCTAACATGAGGCAGGGCTTGTGTCCTCTGGCCAGGGACAGCATCTCGTTCATCAGAGCCGATGGAGGTCTGTCTCCCAAACCATCCAGGTGCAGTAAGCGGGCAGCTGGCTCGCGCCTTGAGAGTCCGAAAGTCCTTATGAGCAGGGCTTTGAATTCTGAGTATTTGCCGTCCGCTGGGGGCGACTGTATGAACTCCTCAACCTGGGCCATTGTTTCCTGGTCGATTGTTTCCTGGGCCATTGTTTCCAGGGAGCTCACCATGTAGTAGTAACGTGTGTCCTCCGAGGTTATCTGCCGAACGTGGAATTGGACTTCTGCTTGCTGGAACCATAGCTGAGGTCGCAGCGTCCAGAAGCTTGGCAGTTTTAACGAAACTGCATGAACAGATGCGGCGTTGTTCATCTTCGGCCCAAATATTGTTTGGGCCGTCGGGGTCACCAATTGTAGCGGTGTGCTACACACAGCGCTGAAATAACGACACGTGGTCGATGAGCGCTGCAGTTGCAAAAGAGATCCTGCCCTCCCTGGACGGGAATACAGTAGGGGGCACGTATTCACAGTCCCATCCCGCGTGCGGGCTTTTCCCCTTATTGGTGAAGCAGGCTTTGCGCCCTTTTTGGGACCGGCCTCTATGCCGGCATGCGCCGATTTGTGAGCCGGTTCGAGTGCGCTGGGAAGTGGGTCACCACAATGGCATTTTCAGTGTTAAAATTTCATACAGAAAACAATCAAAATTATTAGGAAATAGAAAATACTTCATAAAATTTTAGATTATGTAAGTTCTCAAATTGCATCTGCACACTAATTAAAATCTGAGTTTCTTTGCTGAATTTTAGGAAGTCAAGGTTTCCATTGGATTTTCTTAAGGAGTATGGTGAGCTTAACATGTTACAAGTGTACCCAGGACAAAATACCCCTCAGGCTACAGCAATATTATCCCTGGTGAGGTACAAGTTCACAGTAAAACAGCCTTGAATTCGGCATCAAGTCCTTCAATCTGCTCAGAGAGCCATGGTTCTCAAGGGCTGAGATAAAATGTTCATTTGATGCAAGGGAATTTCTACCCCCCCCCCCCCCAATGCATGACCTTGAAGAGCGAAAGATTTATATTGGATGTACAACTTGAAATGTTCTTGATATCAGCAATATATTTTACATTTTAATTAGCACAAAATCCTTTACTTTGCACCATAGAAATGGACCCCAAACAAATGCGAGTTTATTGTTACAATTGGAAATTCAAAGTCATTGCAAATCATTAACTTGCAGTCCTGCCAATTCAATTGCTACTGACAGTATAAAAGAAAAGCTACTGGGATTTGAATTTCTCCTTAGCAACTTCACTTTTGGAACATTAGGCACTACTTATTATTTCTGCACACTTAGCCCAGATGCAGCAAAATTTACTTGAAAAGGAAAGAGTTGGGAAGATAAATTTCGGATTTACAATGCTGTAATACAAATGTTCACTAGAAGTAAGTTTGATTAAGTCAGCCTGTAAAAATAAAATGATTTGGTCTTATAGAAAATTCCCGAGGAATAGGAGAGCAATTAATGTGGAATAATACATTTTAGAGTAGAATTGTACAGAGTTGTACTGCATTTGTAAAAACCCCGGCCATAAATCTTCTGGCAATTACACACAATGAAGGGGGACTATAAATTGTTTCACTCTAGAGTACAAAATGCATGTGAATTTCCTCAGAGCAGCTTCCCACTCACAGAAATCTTTGACAGTTGATAATCTACATACTCAGAGTGAGCCAGCTTTCGAAAGGTTGAGTGTGATTATTAGTACAAAAGTTAAAGGAATGAAAACAAACATAAACGTTAATAGCACTTACCAGACTTACAAAAATGTGTAAATTAATCAGATTCATTCAAAATTTACATAGTTTGAAGGTCTTCTCTTTTGCTCCTGTTCCTTTTGCACATGTAAGAAATTGAAAATACAATATTATGAGTGTAATTGTTGGCAGGCTGTAAAGAAATTGTGGTGTAAGGAATTCAATGCTGGAGTGCAATGGACTGTACAGATGTGATGGGCTGTACTGGAATTGGATATCAATGTTCCTGTATTTGTGTGTGGAAGATCTATACTTCATCACATCTAGTTTCAGAGATGCATGTCACAGTGGAACTGTCATCTATTTTGTGAAAATTTTAGGGTATTATAAATAAATTTAAGCTATGGTTTTGAAGTAATTTGTGATTAATTGACAACTTCCCTCTATTTGCAAACCTTAAACAATGGTGAAAACTGAAGTGAGCTTCATGTTTTCTGTGTATGAGTAATCTCAGAGAGACGTCTTGACGTCTTTTGGTGCATACAATGGTGACAGCAGTTCAAAATTAAGATTTAGCCCTCAACACAAATATTAGACCTTAAATTGTTTCACCACATCTTTAGAAATTCTCTATAAGAGTGGGCCTTTGATGAATATGCTCAGGACTGGCCTGGATAGGTATTTCGAATCTCTGGGAAGTCAAAGGATATGCAAGCATGGTGGGTCAGATTATTGAATGGAAGAGTTACTTCTTGAGTTCATATTCGTTGGCTTCGGAAGCTCTTCGTAACACAAACTATTCATGACTAACCTTCCTCAATGTTGTGGTATCATCTCATGTATTTGAAGGATTAGTGAATGAGGAAGCTACAACTTTGATTTGTTCATTTTTGTTTACAGGCTATCCTCTGCACATGAACATTTCCTTACAGCTCAAAATTTTTGGCTCTTATAAAGACTTCCCCCTCCCCACCTTCATTATGCATACATGAGCTATCCTCCACACTGCCTTCTTTGTGTAAACCTGGGCAGCAGCATCAGTAAACTGGTAGCTTGGACAAGAAGGCAATTCTTCTTGATATTGATCTGCTGGATGCCTCACTAATTGGCTCCATTCTCCTTAGGATATGGTCAATTATTAAAAGGTTCTGTTCTGGATGTTTATAATATGCTTTCTCCAAATTGTCTGGCAATGTTGTGCTGCAGGTTGGTCCATTTTGTCCTTGGGACATGGCTTGTTCTTGCGTTATTGTAGTTCAGATTGAATGTTTAATGAAATGAGAAGGAATTCCAGTTTATCTAGTGAACACAGTTCAAACTATTTATGCCAATTTCCAATCCATTGCTTACTTTTGTACCAGATGTGGTTACTTTAGACTTTCTTGTGCTTATGATTTGCTGCTCCGCTGTGAAGTCTCTTTGAGGAATGCCTACCCTGAAGAAGTTTAAATCTTCTCTTCGACAGAAGTTCTGTGAAACCCTCTCTCATTGGTCCCCAGCTGTGATCTCTGCTGCCCTCCAACTCTTTGACCCAGTACCACAGCCACATAACCTTCTTGGGAGCTTGTCTTCATCGCCATCTTGTTCCACATGGTTTCCAAATCCATTTTCAGGTCTCTCTGTTTGGACCCACTGAGGCTACATGTTCAGTTGACCTCTTTTCACCTGCCTATCATTTCCCCCTGGGTCCCCTCCTCCATCCCTTTCTCCTACAGTCCACTCTCATCTCCTATCAGTTTCCTTTCTCACCCACCTGGCTTCACCTATCACTTTCTAGCTAGCTTCCTTCTCCTCCATCCACATTTTTATTCTGGCATCTTCCCCCTTCCTTTTCAGTCCCGAAGAAGGGTCTCGGCTCAAAACGTCGACTGTTTATTCACTTCCATAGATGCTGCTTGACCTGCTCAGTTCTTTGTATTTATTTCCTGGTGCTGATAGGTTAAATATATTGTGTGTTCTGTAAAATCATCTCGTAATTCAGAAAGCTGCTGGCTCCTCCTCTGAGCAAATGTATAATTTAAACTAACTTGTTAATATGTTTTTAAAGGATTAGATAGAAATACCTGACTGATTGTCAGAAAAGAGCCCCTTACTTCTTAATAAGACTGTATCCTTACGTGTTGCTGTTCTGCTGCTGGTGACAGTAAAACCCAAATGTCTGAGAAGGCTGAACCATTTTCAAACACCAAAGGACAGTATAGCCATACACTAGGAAAACTCCTTGATCTTCTTCATACAATAAAAATGGATCCTTATCATGCAATTCAACCTTTGCAATATCCAGATGGGTCTCTGGATTTCTAAAATCCTAGTTCTCTGGCAGTACTAGGCAAGATTATGGGCTTATGACATAGAGCTTGGTTTCAACCTTCTGTCTCAGAGGTAAGGCTGTTTTCTCTAAAAGAAAAGCTATTAATTTGTTAATGATAAATATATGTTGTTTGACAAATATGATTAATGTATTGAATACCAATATAATATATACTTCGGGCAATAGATGAAAACAGTATGGAATAATTAATTAAAAACAATTGTAACACTTGTTTTGCCCACTGGCATGATCTCGGGGGTGATAACCCCCCGCCTGGCTGAACTTTAGAGCTCTCGTTTGGGTGGATGCTATGCAATATGTCCCCCGGTTTCAAATCAGTACCCAGAAATAACGAACAGTACACAATATGCAGTTAAACGATTAAGATTTTATAACTCTTACTTTGACTATGTGGTTCGTAGAGAAACAAAATATAAAAGAAAAAGGTGCCAATAATCGTATTAAACAGTCTGTGCACAAATTGTTGGAGCTCACTGTTTCCCCTTCGTGGATCCTCCTTCAATCATCGCCGACCTCTGGACTCCCGCCCACCGACTCGCTCAAGTCGTGTCTCCTCTCTTCATTCCCCTCGCGCCTTCTGGCAAAAGCCCGCGGAACCTACAGCCTTCAGACACACAAGCAAGATTAACATCTCTCCCATTGGTTAGCCACTGAATTGCCAAGTCCTGTTATCTAGTCATAACCCAAACATTTTGGCTACAGAGAACCCATTACCTCAGCAGTTAGCATTACAGAGAAGCCATTACACAATGTTTAAAGCATGAAGGGTCTCGGTCCGAAACATCGACAGCGCTTCTCCCTATAGATGCTGCCTAGCCTGCTGTGTTCTACCAGCATTTTGTGTGTGTTGTTGTTTGACACAATATTTAATATTTGTTATGTATCAAGCAGAGAGAGAATAGTGGTGCAATTTTGATTTTCTAAGCTCCTAACTGTGAAATACAGAAAGAGTGATTTTAACTTGGTTCAAACAGAATAAAATATTTTATTGGATATTATTCAGTTGGCCTAACAAAAATTAGTCTTTATCCTTACCTTTAAGGAGAATCTATCAATAAAGATGTATTTTAACATTGAAGGCAAGTTTAGGTTTTATCAACAAATTTGCTGATAACAAATTTTATAGAAAATCTACTCCATGTGTTTCCCTTCTTTCCCTTTTCTGTAGTTCAAAATGTAATGAAAATCAATGAGCACTTGGATTTCTGATATTTCCTGCTACCATGCCAAGGTCTTCAGCATGAGGTGACTAATGTGAATTTCTACTCCCTGGGCACTGCTCTGTTTTAATATTGGCCGAAGGCATATCTGCAATATTGTGTGTCATCTTTGCACCTATCATTAAAGACAGGTATTAGCAGATTTAAGTTGCCTTAAAATACATCAAAAGTTCTTAACCTGCTATGAATACAATTTTATTTTAATGATACAAGATTTGTCAATCCTGATATCTGCAGTGCAATAAAATGAGAAAAAATGCATTTATAAATATCTGTGGACTAAGGCATAGTTTAAATGAGGCATGAATCTACAGATTCAGTCAACTGCTCTAAGGCATAATACCAGAATAAGGAAAGGTGAGGAGAAAGAAATTATTTTAAAATGTCATTGATTTGAAAATCATTTAATGCACACATCTCCTGTCTGATTCACTTCTGGTGCTCACTATGGAGTTTTTGTTTGATCACCAGCTCTCTGCACAGCTGGATCTCTGCTCTGGTCAATAATCTGTTATTACTCTACCGTGATACTTTAATGTTAAAAGCGATTGCTTGAGATGTTAGGCATTATTAGAACTAAGGCTCTTCTTTCTTTGAATTATTAATGAATGTAAATCAATAATTAAGCCCAAGGGTCTATTACAATTAGCATTTAAATTTCTTTCTATAAAAAGCCAACATGTAGTATGAAGCCTTATCTGAGAAATGTTCGGAGTATTCAGTGTGGAATACTATTATTCACAGCAACCACTTGCATTTACATAGCACCTTATACATCACGACAATTCACATATCCTGTTTCCTTATTGCCCAAGGTTATAAGTTACCATATCTTTCAAAAACAGCCATCGATAAACTAATTATGATTATCTGGCATTCCTTTATAAGCCGCAATACAGGACAAAAATTAAATTTTATAAAACTTCATTTTTATAACAGCTCAATAATACGTAGCTAAAAAATTGACTTAAAGTGAATGGGGAATTAGGATCGGCTGGATAAACCAATGGACAAAATTGGATAAAATTACAGATGCTCTGAATGCTAGAAATTGTATTGGGTCTGTAAAGGTTCATTAAACTGTTGGTCAATACTGCAAATTCACTGGATTGGCTAGAGGGGGTGTTGCTTGCAAGTGGATGCATTCATACTAGTGGGGGTTGTCATAGAGATGAGGAGAGGGATTTTGGAGGTAAGATTAGTTATCATTTGATGAAGGTCAATAAAAATACAGGCATGAAAAGGCAGGAGATTGGTGGAATATTGGAGTGCAGGTCAAGTTCAAGTCGGAGGACTGTGAGCAGACAGGTGAAAGTAGATTCTGATACTAACAGGGAGTGATAGAGTTATGGACAGATGAAAGGAGGCTGTAAAGGGCTTGAGTAACAGATGACATGTGCAGGCTTCAACCTACATTATGGAATAGATTCCCAATGCCCACTGAATTTTATTTGTAAGTAAAATTCAGTCACGGGGAGCTCAACAACTTGGCACTATGCGACATAGTCTTTAAATCTTTCTTCAGTTCTCCAGTCTCCTGCAGCAACTTTCCAATTAGATTCAAGATACTGTCCTTGGAAACACATTTAATTAAAACAGGATTTATGCTTCATCATGTAGAAAGGATGAGGCAATACCAGAACATTCTCAAACCAACATCATTGATATATTGAAACTGATACTTACAGAGTCAAAAGTAATCTGTTGGATTTGTATTAAAAGAACTCTAATAAAGCATGTTATTGCATCTTAACCAACCTTTGCTTAACATGAGATGCACAGTGATACAACAGCTAGTGCTGCTGTCTCAGTCTCAAGGATAGGTATGATCTTTATGTGGAATTTATATATTCTTCCTGTGACTGAAACAGCACAGTTCTTGGTGCTCTGGTTTCTATCCCCATCACAAAGATGTAGCCGGTGAGACAAAGAATGTAGGACAAGAACACTATAGGCTCCACAGCTGGCCCTTTGGCCATTGTGTTGTGCTGAACTAATTAAACCAGTAATTAATTAATTAAACCAGTTAACTAACTAACCAAATTCATTCAATCAACCCATCTATATTTCCTCCATTCTCTGCACATTCATATACCTGCCTAGGTGCCTTTTAAACACCTCTATTGTACCTACACCACCATCTCTGGCAGTGTATTCCAGGGACCCAGCACTTTAACTGTTAAAAAAAACTTGCTCCACATTGTTTAATCGGTTACTGTAAATTAGTCCTTGATATATGTTGATAGAAGAAGGGATCAGAGAAGAATTGATAGGAAGTGTATGAGAGAATGGCTTGTATGGCTACAGGGAAATAGAACAAGATGGAATGGAACAAATAGGATTTCTTCACAGGAGCTAACATGGATTTGATGGGCTGAATTACTTCCTTTTATTAATATTATGCAGCCAATTTGAAAAATGTCCATTGTTGGAATATAGGGGAGTGAATGCCAATTTACATACAAAACGATGATGCAAGCTACAATTTGAAAATGACTAACAGTCAATGTTCTTGTTTTGGTTATAAATATTGCCCTGTATATAGTGGAAATCACTCTGCCCATCTGGGAAATGGTACCCGAATATTTTAGATCCAGCAGAGATTGCCGTAGTTTGGAGATATAGTCTAAGAATGAAAGGACATTGCCCCATCTACCTTCACACTTACCTCTCCACACCCCCAACCACCACTAGCTTATCATTTCTTGTCAGTCACCTTATAAGATCATAAGATCATAAGGCATAGGAGCAGAATTATGCCATCTGGCCCATCAAGTCTACTCCGCCATTCAATCATAGCTGATCCTTTTTTTTACTCCTCCTCAAACCCAGTTCCTGACCTTCTTCCCGCAACCTTTGATGCCATGTTCAATCAAGAACCTATCAAACTCTGCCTTAAGTACACCCAACAACCTGGCCTTCACAGCTGCACGTGGCAACAAATTCCACAAATTCACCACCCTTTGGCAAAAGAAATTTCTCTGCATCTCTGTTTTGAAAGGGTGCCCCTCTATCCTGAGGCTGTGCCTTTTTGTCCTAGACTCTCCGACCATGGGAAACATCCTTTCCACATCTGCTCTGTCTAGGCCTTTCAACATTTGAAAGGTTTCAATGAGATTACCCCTCATCCTTCTGAATTCCAGCGAGTGCAGACCCAGAGCTATCATATGATAATCTTTTCATTCCCAGATTCATCCTTGTGAACCTCCTCTGGACCCTCTCCAATGTCAGTACATCTTTTCTAAGACACTCCTGTGCCAAGTGTCACTTTATGGATATACAATCAATTTAGGTATATAAACTATCTTATGCATTTATATTTAGTGCGATTTTATTTATAGTTGTGTTTTTATCTCGTTATTTTTTGTGCTGCATCAGATTCAGAGTAACAACTAATTTATTCTACTTTGCACATGTGTACTGAAATGACATTAAAGAATCTTGAATCTTGAATCTCCAGCACCGGAGCTTCAGCATCGATTGCTTTTCATGGTGAAACCTGAATCCCTAATTTTTGACTGAGATTTTAGTGCTACCAACTGAAATACAGTTAAATGTGGAGAAGGTAAATTGTTACAACATTACATTGGATGAAAAAATCATAATTGCTAGCTTTTATCCATTAAATTATAAAGATTAATGTCAAATGTAATTCTTTGAAAATAGCTTTTACCTTTTTGTACTGGTATGTATGTGCACAAGAGCAAATGTAACCAGGATGTTCTATGGAGAAGCTGTCAGTAAAATATTACTGAAGTCCTACACTTGCTTGCATGTCCTTTATCAGTAATATGCTGTTATTTATAGAATCAAGTCCATAACCACTGAGAATTGGAACACGAGCAACTTTGACCTTAGTAAATCCAAAAGGGAATTCTGGCTTATGTCCCAGGATTTTAAGATGCCCTTCATTTATAACTAAAATCATGCCATTGAATTGCACACAAAGCAGGTAAAAGTGGTCTTTTTTAATGTAACCTATAATTTCAGATGATTTATTTGAAAATGTTAAAATTGCTTCTCAATTTTGGTTGCTCCTTTTCACTATTATTTAATCACCAAGTACTCTTGAAATGTCAAAGCATATGCCTTTTGAGTTCCTTTCTGATAAAAATGACACATTCTAATATAAAAGGAATGAATGTAAATAGTTTTGAAACAATTAAGGTACCTCCTTAAATCTCCCCGCCTCTCTTATGCTGGTTTTCCCTTTAAGATGATTCTAAAATCCATCTTTCTGTGTCACGGTTCCCTGGTATTTGTTTGACAATGGTCATGAAGTGCTTTTGGGCATAATACCATATTAAAGTTTCTATATAAATGGAATTTGCACTACTTTGAACTTTAAAAATAAGACTTTGAAGCAGCTAGAGGGAAATTTATTGGCTTCTAAGGAAATTCAGAACAACAGGGTACAATCTAAAATGGCCATTTAGAAGTGAAATCAAGAAAATGGTTTTTATGCTGCAGGGGGTGGAAGAGTAAAATTCTCAACCCTGAAAGTTTGGATAATGAGACAGCTAACAGTCTCAAGGGTGATTTTTTACAAAATATTTCAACATAAAATGTTAACTCTGCTTCTCTTCCATAGATGCTGCCTGACCTGTGAGGGGTTTCTGTTTTACTTCAGGTTTCCTGCATCAGCAGTTTTGATTTTCCATGAGTAGATTTTTGTTGGGTATGAATATCAAAGTGCATGTACTGAAGAAGATGAGTGAATGAAAAGGGGAATCAGATTGACCAGGATCTAGCTGGACCATTTGGGAGCTGGGGAGAAATCGTCTACTAATGGGGCATGTAGATTGTCAGTATTATGCTTTCAGCCAACTGCCCTCAGTGGGTAGTCAATATGTTCTAGCCCTGATGGTCATCTAGCCAGCAGTTTAAATAAAAATGCACTCAAGTTTTGGCTAAACTGAGATGTTTAGTTGTGGGCACAACACAAATTAGTTCTATTGGATGGAAACATGATTTAAAAAATCACTTTGAAGTCATCTGATTGCATTATTGCTGATTGCTTTGGATGTACCTCTGCCATTTTCCACAGAGATTCAATGTGTTGGTCAGTCGTGAGTATATTTACCAGTAGATTGTCAATTCAAGCCACATGCAAGTGCTTTGAGCACAAAGTTGAAGCTGACAGTCCAGTGCTGAAATGGCAGAAGTCCCATCATTCACATAACAAGTTAAGCCAAGCTGCTCTCAGGTGAATTTAAATGAATATATAGCAGTATGTTAAAGAAGATTGTGGAATTTCTCCTTGGCGTGTTGGTCAATATTTATCCCATAATCAATGAGCTCACTATTTATTTCCATATTGTTACTTTTAGGGATGTGCACAAATTAGCAGCCATAATTCTTACTTCAGTGTTGTTCATGAACAGTTGGGAGAAACATATATATATATAGCTAGGGTGCCTAAGACCTTTGCACAGTACTGTAGTAATTTTACGTATTGCACTGTACTGATGCTGCAAAAGAAAAACAAATTTCATGACATACAGTACATGAGTGATGATAAACCTGATTCTGATATCGGGCCTCTGCTGTGGACTGAGAGTGAGAAGGGAGCAGAGAGCAGAGAGAGGGGAAATCAAGGTTGGGAAAAAGGGAAGGGAGAGGGGAGGGAGCAGGAAGCACAAGAGAGACATTCTGCAATGAAGAATAAACTAATTGTTTGTAATCAAATGACCTTGCCTGGTGTCTCAGGGCTGGGTATGTCAGCACCCATGCTCCCCTCCCCTCATCCCTGGCACTTCGCTGCTACCTGACCCATACCTCTCCTATGGCTCTCTAACATGTTTTGCTCCCACCGGATTTACAAACTCATTCTCCACTCCACATTGACAAATACAGTATGCAAAAAATGCCCAGCTATATATATGTTTGTGTGTGTGTATATATATATATAATACACCTAATATATATATATATACACACCTAAGACTTTTGCACTGCTCTGTATGCGCACAGATGACTCTGTTTTCTATTTTCTGTTGGAAAGTGAACTACATATAACACTGGATGCCTGACCAAATATTTAGTCCTTCAATGCACTTTCTTTTCAGAATAACACTAGCTTTCAAAGGATTCATGAAATAAAAATGTGACAGATCTGGAGTAAAAGATTCTCATTTGTCAACAACTGTATTGGAAGTGGTGTGTGAAGTGAATAATGAATTTGCAAAGAGAGGTATGTTCCAAGATTATGTCCATAAAACTATTTCAATGAATGTAAGAATGTAAAGAAATAATAAAAGGTTTTGTTTATTGTGAATGACAATCACATACCTGATTTGATACTGTCATTCGTCCTGTTGACCTGAGGGCCTGCTACTTTAGGTACAAAGATGACCAGCACATTTGGTAAATCTTCCCCACCTAAATGATCTCTGTATGGTCTATTTTGGGGAACACGTTACAGAGACCTTATCAGACCTCATTGCAAAGCGTCTCTTTGAGTTGATTAGTAAATGATCTAAGCATTTGTCTGTCAATCAGAGCACATGTCATAATGCATTAATCATTTTGAGTTTCTTGCTACAAGTCCCAGTAACCATTTGCATTTCCAATGAGGAAAACATGAACTCATATTTCATTCCCTTTTCAATAAATACTAATAGTCCTGATGAAGGGTGTCGGCCTGAAACGTCGACAGCGCTTCTTCCTATAGATGCTGCCTGGCCTGCTGTGTTCTACCAGCATTTTGTGTGTGTTGTTTGAATTTCCAGCATCTGCAGATCTCCTCGTGTTAACAGTTCATTTACTTTCTTGAATGCAGGCTTGCTTTCATTCTATGGCTTGTGTCCAAGGACATCCAATTCCCTCCTTAGTTTACCTTGCTGTGAGCTCCCTATGAGAGCGCGGCCTCTTGTGACTGCATCATGAACCATTTTCGGTTGAGTAAAATGAACGCCAGGAGCCAAGAATTCAATTTGTTCCTTCCTCAGACAAATGGCCAAATGGAATCCTCTTGTTTAATGGCAATGTGGATGCTCCCTGGAATCCACACATTCATTTAGCGATTGCTGATGGTCAGAAACTATTTGGGCATTGTTCAAATGGAATTGTTTTCCATTGATGAATTCTCTTTTATTCTGTGCTGCTGTTGAAAACTCCCTCTTGCCTTTATAGTAGGTTTCGTTATTAAGCTGAGCGCTGCAAGGCAAAGATGAGCAAATCGACATTTTCACCTTTAACTGCTTAATGGTTTTGCAAAACTCATAGGCTATGGGGGTCCAGGTTGTATGCCTGAAGGAATTTTTGAAGTGTGGGTAAATATGGACAGTTATTGTGTTAAATTTGACATTTGACACCCTCAGGAATTAAGGTCAGAGGTCAAAGTTTGAAAGAGTATCTTGATGATTGCTTTGTACAATAATGCTTATATCATGATGTTGTTACTAAAGCATTTAAAGCCTGTTTGTTGCAGTACCACAATTCTGCCTATAAATGATGCTAATGTACTTTGAAAGGCAATAGGAACAGTGGCAAGAGTTAGTGGAAAGACAGATAAGAGAAATCAGACACTTCTTTGATCTCAGTTACTGCAAAATTGTTGTTGATGTTGTTTACCTCACAGAATTTTTCTATATTTGAAATGGAGTACTTAAATACATCAATCAGTTTCATTTTATTTGCAATGTAACAATCATGATTAAATTATTGGCTATCATCTATGATAGGCTAGAAGAGTCTGGACTTTATTATGAATCTTTCTGCTGTTAATATTCAATTGTATAAAGAGAGCTGTGGAATACAAATTGCTTCAAGAAGGCAATGAGATCCTGTAACATACAAATGACAAAGGCAGCTTTTTAATCTTGTTTTGATTCACAGCTCTGAAGCTCAATGTTAAAATGGTTTCCCAAAGTAAAATTTTCTACCTAAATCACCGCTATTATACTCTTCCATTTACACCACTAAACTAAATTTTAAAATTCCAGAGAGAGAGAGAGCTGCAGTTTTTTTTTTCCAGCTTTTAGAAATATGCTACTCTGCTAAAACGTTGATGAAAATTGAATGGTCTTTGCATGACATTTAAATGGTGAAAAGTCAATTTAAAAACAACATACTGAATAAGCATTTGTTTCACAGGTGAAATTGATATAAATATTCAGTATCTTTTTTTAAATAGCTAACAATCACTGTTTCCAAATATATCACTGTTCATTGTAACGGCTGTTTATTGAGCAATTTCAAGGCCAACTATTTAGTATTTTGTGAAAGTAGAAGCCCTTAAGATTCAGCATAATACAGCTTTGAATTTGTAATTTAACTACTTGCAGCCTAAATTTGAAGTTATTTCCATTACTGTTTTCATGGAGCAACAGTAAATACACATATAAATGTTTTCTAAAGTTAAAGCAGAAGGAATTTCATGTAAAAATGTTAAGTACTTAAATAACACACAAAATAATTTTAAACTGATGAATGACTAGTTTTGTAATGCAGTTACCGCACCCTAATTAGGATGGTGCCATTTTATATAAATTGTAAGAATTACAAGTTACATTGCAAGGATTCTTTCACAATTATATTCTATTACTTTTATGTTATATTACATTGAATACCAGTACATTACTAATTATTTTACTCTGACTTGCCTGCAGTTTTTTCCATTCAGATCAAGTAGGTTTATGAGTCTTTACTGCTGACCGTGATTATGCACTCCACCGCCTACCATTAAATTTTTCAACAGTCCTACTGAGAGCTAGTCTGTCAAGTTCAATCTCAATCCTGCTAGTGGTGATCTGAAGAGCAGCATTAATATTCAATATTTAGTTAAGAAGACTCAGGTGCTGGATGTGATGATCTCACATGTGTCGCTGGGTGCGTTGCCCCTATGGAAGGAGTATTGGTAGTGCTGTATTGATTTAAGTTTGAAGTGTGTCTTCCAGTGAGATGTATCTGGTTTTTTAAAATCTATCTTATCCAATGAAACAAATACCCATTGATCTGCACTAGTTATGAAGGCCACACTCATTTAAAAGTGATCTGACCCAGAGCTAAGTATCTAAAGACCTTCTCTGCTAACTGCTGTATACACCCATATATCGGTAAGGATCTCTTAACCTCTGTTACCATCTATCGCAATGTCCACCTGATTAAAATAGGAAACTAGGAACAGTTTTGACAATCCTATCTTTGAATACTGAAAGTAGATTTTTTATACTGTTAATTAATTGCCTCCTGGAATGAAATCCACTTCATTCCCAACACATTTTCTTGATGTGGAAGCTTCTAGCACCTGCATTAGAAAAGTAGCTTATATCTTTTTGTCTTTGCATGCTTCCATTGACACTTATTTGATCTGAGTGCTGGTCCCTCTAAATGTAGCAATGACTGAAGATGACTTTATTGGTAAATAATTGCGAGGCCAAATCACTTCCACTTTCTCAAAGCTAGTGTGGCATTCAGAAATAAGAATCAGCGGATACCTTATGTTTTAATCATCAGGTTGAAGGTCAGAAGATCAGCAGGAGGGAGAATCACAGGACTGGAAGCCTCCTGGTGATTGCAGAAGGATGTGGGGGAGTGGGGGAGGATGTCTGTGCTGGCTTCTGCACCCCTAACACAGAGAATGCACTAGGTTAGCAAGTGCGAATCACAGAAGGAACCTTTCGTATTCTGCTCATGATATCAATGCCCATTGTCAGCTTCTCTCATCTAATATTATTTTCTGTTGCATTGTGTTGAAAATTACAACATTAAAGAAGTGAATTTCCTCACACTTGCCAATCGTTAGACTGTGATAGGATAGGATTCACCACTATCACAATGCAGTTACTCAGAGACATCAATTTCAAAAGCCTGAGTCCTGATCCAGCTCTTACCAGTACGCTCTGCTTGGATCACAAGAACATGATGATTTTTCTCGATGACTAGCTCTCAAAGGAGAATGGCTGGCAGGTTTTCTTCTGCACAGAAAGGAGGGAAATGGAACAGAGCTATATTTCAAAACTCTGGTTATACCTAAATGGAATGTGGTATTGGCTGAGGCACTGTGAACAAACTGCGCCTGCTCTCTCAGGCAGGATGGGGCATATGGCAGAAAGAAAAGCAAGGGAAGGAAGGAGAGTAAATTGACAATCTAAGTGAAATTAGGGAAATATTTTAGTGTGAAGTGTCTACTTAAGCAAAAGTCCACAGACATATGTGCACATACCTCAGTCATTTGCAAGTTTTTCTTTATCTCTTGAGAGCAACACTAGATGGAACATGTGTTCGAGAAAGCAGTCAGGATGTTTTATGGAGTAAATAGATCTGATGCCCAAATAATTTTGCAACCAGTGTGGAATGCTTCTTATCTTCCTGCAAATTTAAAATACCGCACCAGACAATATTGCAACTAGTCAGGATACTGTTAACAGCACATCAGCTGAAGTTTGTTAGAGTGTTTGTGACAAGCCAAACCTCCTCAATCTACTAAGAAAATAAAGATGCTGATGTGCTTTCCTTGTGATTCTATCCATGTGTTGGGCCCAGGACAGGTCACCTGATCTGTCAATGCCCAGGAGTTTCAAGCTGCTGACCTTCCTCACTGCTGATTCCCCATTGTAGACTGGAGCATGTTTACCCCGCCCCCCCCACACTTCCTCTTCCTGGTCTACAATCAGATCAATTGTTTTACTGATATTGGGTGTGAGGTTGATGTTGTCATACCACTGAACCAGGAGTCCTATCTCATTCCTGTATGCTGACTCTTCACCTCCTGTAATTCGTCCAAAAGCAGTGATGTTGTCAGTGAATTTGAATATGTCTTTGGAATTGTGCCCTGTGTGTGTATAGAGAGCAAGGCATGTGCAAGGAAAGAGTTAATTGTGATTCTTCCTTGGAGCATGACAAACTAAAATGGAAGGTTGAAGACCAAGTGATGTCAGCTTAGAATGTGGTGATAGTCTGGAGATCTGTATAAACATATCTCCTCAAGATTAGAAAATGAAAAATGTTTTCCTCCTTACAGACTCTGTTCCCTAAACTCTGTAACTGGGCTGAAGGTCGTAACAGATAAAGGGGTGTAGCTAGAATCACTAAATGGTGGTGTATAACCAGGATGATAATTTTGTTCTAGTTTAGAAGGAATTTTAGAAGGTATAAAAGGGGGCATTTTCTTTGTGCAAGGGAGGACAGCTTAGTCCTACACTAGGTAATAACTGGTGCTAATGCTGAGAGGAGATAGGGAACAGTATAGTATATCAAGGGGGTTAGGGTATGTTGAGTTGTTATTCTCTGTGGTTTCCCCTCTGGCATTGCAGAGATCTGCTTGTTAAATGGATGTTGTTGTCCTTCTCCACGCCTTGTGGTGCATTGGGTGGAAACCTTGCCATTTCTTTAGCATTTGTCTATTTCTTTTGAGACTGAAGGCACACAGCTCAACCATATCTGGGAAGCTGCCTCACCTCCTCCTGAGGTCCAGATCAAGAGGTCTCAAACAGACTTGCAAAAGCTGGGGCATCCTCTGGCAGGCTATGGACGTATGTGTGGGGAAAACATGGCATCTGGATGAAGACCGAGATGGCATTTTACAGGGCAGTTGTCCTGCCTTCTCTGCTGTATGGCTGTGAAACATGGATCCCATACCGCAGGCACATCTAGATGCTTGGCTAGTTCCACCTGCAATACCTTCACAAGGTCATGGGCATCTCGTGGCACGACAGTCCCCACCACAGAAGTGTCACGAAGGGCCCAGAGCTCTGGCACAGAGACACTGATCATGAAGGCTCATCTTCAATGGTTCGGATATGTGGTCTGGATGGAAGACAACTGCCTTCCAAAGATACTAGTCTTTCCTGAGCTGGCACATGGCACCAGAAAGCAGGGAGGCCCCACAAAACACCATAAAGACTGCATGAAAGCGTCCTTGAAGGCGTTCAATATCCCTGTGACTGGTTGGGAGGGCTTGGCCAAAGACCACGATGCCTAGTGTCTGGCATTCTACAAAGGCCCCAGCACATTCGAAGAGCAGTGGTGCTTCTACTTAGTGTCAGCTTGCTGGCACCCGTGCACCCTGGTGATGTGAAATGACAGCCTGCGTCTTGGCAGGATGCAGTCAGTCCAGCAGTCTGCACCCCTCATTGCTCTGGTGATGATCACATCCCTGGTGGTCCAGCGCCTTGTGATCATGTACTCAATCAGTTGCCAGTTCTCAGAGCGTGGGTGCATCCAGGTTGTCTTGTGGATGACTGGAAGCTGAAAGAGGGTGTTGGTGATTGTCAGCCCATCTTCTGCACAGAAGGTGAGTAGTAACTGCCTATTTGAATTCTCCTTCCCCAGGCCATGCTTGCTAATGACCTCCGGCCAAGACTGACGGTCTCTGCCTATTTGGGCACTAAAGTCAGCCCAGTAGCAGGATCTTGTCATCTTTGGGTACAGAACTTGGTAGCTGGCCGAGTGCCTGGTACAACAGCTCCTTCTGTTCAGAGGTGTAGGTCATGCTGGGTACATGGGCACTGATCATGATTACCATGAGGTGATTGTTGATGCCTCTGGGGAGAGACTCCAGATTCCTGACGATTGTGGGCCAGATGGCAAAACCAACTCTGGCTTCTGTCGCCTCATCCTTTCCCGTGCCACTCCAGAGAAACATGTATCCAGCCCCAGCTTCTGTGATTTCACCAGTCTCGGCCAAACGTGTATCATTGAGCGCTGCAATGTTGACATTGTACTTCTGAAGCACTTGTCCTACAAGCGCAGTTTGCCTCTCTGATCTGTCGCTGGTCCTGTTGTCCATGAGGGTCCTGACGTTCCAGGCTCCAACACAGAGTTTGCTCGGCTTTCTGGTGGTTCTTCTTTCTTTTGTGGTTTTTGAGGTAGTTTGACTGCAAAATAGATGTCTAGTCAGCTGCAGTATGTTGACAAGATAGGGTGAGGAAAGCTTTCTTTAGGTCACATTTCCAGACCCTTGTTCATGAGGGGAGAGCAGTGCGGACCCTGAAGAGGGCTGCTCTGTCACCAAGGTGGCTGCTGAAGTCTGCCCTTGTCTTGTGAGAAGAGAATGACCATTCTGCCTTGGCCGCCTGAGTGCAGATCCATGACTAGTGGCTTTAACACCACCTTACGCCTGTCACCATTGCCACTTGCCCATCGCCCCACATATTGAGTTGATTGAGGAGGTTTCTGTCACCAATCCTGGGCAGGAGACGTATAAAGCCCATGAGTTGCTCAAGCGTCACGATCCCCCTCTCCGTCCAAATGTTGATGTCAGAAGGAACGCCAGGCATAAGTTTTTGGTGATGGCTGAACTGCAGGAGCTACCGGAATGATGTTGAATTCTGGATTCCGGATTTCTTCCTCAGGGTTTTCTCCCAAAGTGGGTATAGGAGCAAGGCAGCAGAGTTTTTAAATCAGGATTTTCTAGGTGTGCTGCCTTCCCAAGCTTATGATTTCCACCTGCCCGAAGCAACTGGTTTTGTGACCTGCCTTCGCTCCTTTTCCTGTCAGTGTAAACAGTTTCACCATGTGGAGGCCAGGACTTGGACTTGATTATCAGAGGCTAATTTGAGACACATCCCATTTGCAACACTTTATAGGTAGTGGAAGGTTATCCCCACCACCACCCCAGTTATGACAGCCATTTGGAACTACATCCATCTTTAGGACTTGGCCAGAATGTCATCTAGAAAAGATGTTTTTCATGGATTCACCCTCTTGAAGAATGCCCAGATGCCAACCTCGAAGACTGAGATTACTAGGTCATTGGGGGATGTGGGGGCTTTAATGGTGTCTCATAGCTCTCCCTATCAAAGCATGCAAAAGAAGATATTGAACTCCTCTGGTAGTGATGGCTTCTTGCCATTATTGCTACCTGATCTTGCCTTGTAGGATGTAATTTTGAGCAAGCTCTTCCACAGCTGCCGAGCATCCCTCTGTGATTCCAGTTTAGTCTGAAATTGCCCCTTTGTGCACACAGTGTCCTTCTGGAGATTGTGCCTGGAGTTCTTATATTACTCTGGATCACCATCTCTTACATCTATTAAGATTTAGCTTTCTTTTATCCAGGGCTTATGATTGAAGAAGACTCAGAATGTTTTCATGGATACACACTTGCCCATGCATGTCTTTATGAAGTTGTTGTTTATTGTGGCATGTTCATTTATGATGAATCCTTGAACTTGTTCCAGTCCACTGAATCGAAGCACTTCTGCGTTCGTCCCTCTGCCTCTGCTGTCCAGCTCCTCACTGTCATCCTAAGCGATGTTTCACTCTTTAATCGTGGTCTGCACGCAGGCATGTGGTCGGATCTACTGAAGTGTGGGCTTGGGAACGAGTGCTTTTCCTCCAGTGTTGTAGGTCATACATGGATAGCAGTTAGGCAGAGACTTATTCAAGCTAATCCAATTAAAGTCTCCCCCCCATGCTGTGATAGGCGCTTTGATACACCATTTCATTCTTGTTGGTTATAGCACTTCATCTCTGAAGTGCCAACTTCTAACCGAGGTGAGATGCACCCTGCAGTCAGGATGACAGCAGAGAACTCCTGGGAAGGTAGAATGGTGAACACTTCACTGCCAGGTGTTCCAGGTCAGGGGAGCAAGAATGGGACAAGACCGCCACATCTGTGCACCACAACAGGTTTATCATAAAGGAAATTCCCTTATCCGATGCTGCCATCAGGTCCATGCAAAAACCCCACAGGTTAGAGCACTGTGTCCTGAGAACTGGGAGGGTGATTGTGAAGGGGGGGGGTGGTGTAACCCATGTATCTGTGAAACAGAATACACAGCCGACCCCAATTCCTCCTGATAAAGCTGTTTGGTACTGAGGGCTTCAATCCTGAGTTTGAATGCCTGCACATTATCCAGAAGCACGCGGGGTGGGGGCCTCAGGTCCCTGAGCTTCAGTTGGATCTGGAGCCCTTCACAGCCATCAGGTTTTCTGAGACTGTGGAGGCCTCCCTGCTGTTTCCAAGTGCTGTACTTGCTTTTGGCTGCCACTTCGGAACCTGCCATTTCTGACCAGAGCTTGCAATGTTGATAGTTAATTTAAATGGCTGAAAAGCACATTATTTACTGCGGTGCTTTCCACTGCAGCTTCAAGGTTTAAGAGGTCATAAAAGTATTCAGGTTAGTCTCCCAGAAGTTCATTGCATGGATGAATTCCTGTCACCCCATGAGGTCAATGGGGGCTGAGAAAGAAGAGCCCAACTTAAGCCCATTTCCCAACATTTGGTTTGCAGTTGTGCTGCAAATTTATTCAAGTACTGAATGCTTCTGCTTTCTCAGCCTTTCATGCAATGACTCCTATACTTCCAATATTATTTAGATGGGGAAATATATTGTCAGCTCCTCTTCATTAATTACCTAAAATATATTTTTCCTAGTTTATGACCTTTCTATTATTAGATATAGGTTCATCTAAACTATCTAGATTGAATTTTCCTATTCATTATTATAGGGGATGAATGAGATAGAAACACAGAAACATAGAAAACCTACAGCATAATACAGGCCCTTCAGCCCACAAAGTTGTGCTGAACATGTCCCTACCTTAGAAATTACTAGGCTTACCCATAAGCCCTCTATTTTCCTAAGCTCCATGTACCTATCCAAGAGTCTCTTAAAAGACCCTATCGTATCAGTCTCCACCACAATTGCCGGCAGCCCATTCCATGCACTCACCACTCTCTGAGTAAATAACTTACCACTGACATCTCCTCTGTACCTACTCCCTGGCACCTTAAACCTGTGTCCTCTTCTGTCAACCACTTCAGCCCTGGGAAAAAGTCTCTGACTATCCACATAATCAATGCCTCTCAACATCTTATAATGACTACACTGGAATTAATAAAATCACTTTGGATACTTAAGTGAGTTACAATAGAACAGACTGACATTAAAACAGTACCAATGGTCATACACAGCTCAAGTTCTAGTTTTTCCCTTTCTAACATCCAAACATACCACTACCTAAGGCGTGAAAATGCTTTTCAAAATCTTTATGTATTCATTATTTCTACCAATATTCACTATGAAAATGCAAAAATGTCTGGATGCAATCAAACTGGCTTTAAAATTTCATGTAGTCTGGAGGTTGGTAGATATGTTTTAAAGAAACATAATACTTCAAATGCCCATGGAATTTTCTCATAGAATGCTTAGAATTGAGTGAAAAGTAGACGGCTGAGCTAATACTTTGAAGAGCCCAAAGAATTTTTACTGAAATGAGAGACTGAGAGAAGGGGGAAAATTATAAATCCAGGAAATATAAATCTGCAGTACTTTATTAATGTATAAAGTGTGGTTAAAATCTGTGTGAACTTCTCTAAATCTGATTTATGAACTGCTTAACCTTCCAAGAAATTTTTTTTTGCAACTAGCTTCAGTGCTTGATCTGAAGTAGTTTAACTTGGAGGTTTACAGTTTAAGCAGATGATATCAATCCCACGAAATCCTGTAACTTCAGAACCACAGACAGCTACTAGCCTGTATTACAGCTTTTAGTGTATTTCTGTCTTGATGGGAGACAATATTACTTTTTAAATAAAAAGACTAGAGAATCTACAAAATTAAAGAGATAATGCCATGATTTCAGTAACTGGAAAGTGATGAATTCTTTAAAGAAAAAAATAATTTACTGAATGTGAGAGTCAATGTGTTGTGTTCAATTTTCCAAATGTATCTGACAGGTTTCAGAAATAATTGCAAAAAAATACATAGGTTAATATCAGTTTGAATTTAAAGCTGAACAGGGAAGTTTGGTATGGGTTTATTGTGGTTTATACTGTTTGTAATGGCTCAGTTAACATGAGACCTCTCAGTAGAGGAGTGTATATGCTCTTGTCTTATGCAAAGCGAACTATTAATATGTCAATGGATTGATGTTAATAACACTGCTTTATAGACTGCAATCACAAGTTTTGCAGGTGTCAAAGGTAGATATATCAACATGGAAAGTGCTTCTATTGAATCGCTGGTTAGATTGTGTGAGGCAATGCACAGCTTGCTGTGGAAATCAATACCTGGCAAGGGCATGAAAGGGACGCTACAGGAACTATTCCCTGACCGCACAGATCTCGGCTCGGTTGTACAAACCTTGCACACACAGGTACTGTGCATGTAGCAAATGATATGTGCAATTAGATAATGTACACATTCAGCATCATTGAACATTGGCTGTACTGCACTGCATGATCTGTAAACTTGACAACCTCATGACCATGAGGGTTTGGCCTTAGGATAACTGTGGGAAGGGACAGCCAGGAGCAGAGAGCTCCTTTCTGGTTTTGCTCTTTGTGCCCATCTCATCAACTTCTTTATTTATTTTATTTTATTTAGAGATGCAGAATGGATCAGGCCCTCCCAATCCACCGAGACAGCATCCAACAACCCACCGATTTAACCATCACCTAATCACAGGACAATTTACAATGACCAGTTAACCTACTAACTGTTACATCTTCGGACTGCGGACAGAAACTGGAGAATTTGGAGGAAACCTACCACACACAGGAAGGAGATTCAAGCTCTCTTACAGAGTACGCCAGAATTGGACTCCAAACTATGAAGCCCTGAGTTGTAATAGTGTCACACTTACTGCTTTGCTACTGTGGCACAACTTTTATCAGCTCCCATTCAATGGGAGACCCCTGCCTTTCGTGGGTGAATAACTGGCTATTTGCAGCAGTAACAGGTGTGAATCGATCCCAAAACAGAGCAATGGTGCGAGGACACTTATTGTTTTGCCTTGTTTAACAGTCTAACATGTGGGCCTGTAGAACAACTGAGGAGAAAGGTTTCTGAAAAATGTTTTTACCCTAAACATTTTTATAAAGAAATATTAACTAACATTACATTCAGTAATTATTAAGAATGTACTGCACAATAACATACTCTAATCCTGATTATTAGTAAGATCTAAAAGGATGTAGAAAGTTTGAAACAAGCACTGCAGTAATCCTAATTGTTAATACAAGTCTAACAGAACATAGAAACCCCTGATTACTAATAAGCATGCACTGCTCAGTCACACTGCAGTAATACTGATTATTAATAAGCATGCAGAATCTACAACTTACATGGTCGTCACATTTAAGTGATTAGTTTGACAGTTATTTGAAATGACTCTTCTGTGATCAACTGATTATTCTGTTTTGACTGCACCATGCCTTTCTGCCCAAGGTATAGTATCTTTCTGTTTCATAAGAATAATGACTGTAGTTGTTTTAACTTTTCATCACTCAAGTCATAATCCTTAGACCTTCAAGGGCAAATAATCAATAGCTCTTTATCTGGAATTGTTCTTTTGTCAAAGCAGCTACCCATCATCATTCCCAGTCATAGTCTGCTGGGCTCTTATCTTAGAAAACAACAGAAACTCTATTTTAAACTCCTGTTGGTCTCAGGTGTCTTACAGATACATAAAATTTGATCTTGTCTTAGCAATTTAAATCTCAGCTCACTTCAATTATGCTGAAAGGTTTATATGAGGCTCGATCAAGATTAATATAAATGAGCAATGAAACAACAAAGCCACAGTTACTGTTAGGATTTTAGAAGAGAAAGGCTTTTTGAGGGGATGAAGAGGTGAGAGATTTTGGGAAATTAAGAAGTCATGTTGATTAAGTCAGATAGGATGATAATTGCTGTGACGAAAGATGGTATGTTCTTCATTTTGTATTATTTTATGACAGTACATTGTCATAGTAAGTGAATGCAATTGTGACTGCAGTTATGTTCATCTGACCGTCAAGTAACAAAGGCTGATGATTTGCCTCAGACCTCAATTCAACAAGTGCAAACTTGGGTCATTTTCAGGTTGACTGAGAATGTACAAGTTTCTAAGAAATGTGGATCCAGAGCAGGTTATCCCCAGGGTCATGACAGTGATCAGGAGCTGTGTGCATAAGCTTCCACTCTGACTTGTGGGAGTGACTGATGATACTGAATCCCACTGGGTATTTCTTACAGAACCAAATGCAAAATATAGATTTTCTCAATGAGCACTTTTCGACAAGGATACAGATGAAAATGATTAAAGAAAGCTCTGGAGAACACAGAACCTTCAGAACTGTTGGGACCATCTGTCAAAACTGAAAGAATACTCATTACATTAATACATGATATTTCTACTCTTTGCTCAGCTGCCTTTGAGAGACGTAAAGAAGTAATTCCTTTCCCTAGACATTTGATCTTTGGTTATTTTCCTTGCTTAGTTGCTGTCCAGTGTATTACAACTTCCTAACAAATGTGCTCAATGGGGAAGAATGACTGATATTTATTGAGAAATGCTTTAGGTTAAATATCTGATCATTTTAAATGGTCTAGGATATGGTTAAACATCTAAGAACAGAAGAATATTTGAGACTGTGAAAGACCGGCAGAACTAAAATGCACACCTGTTTTTCATAGATCTTAATTCCAGACAAATTTCTGCTGACCATCTTGATCTCTAATTGCATAGTCCCTTCATGGTATTCATAATAATGGCCATCCCTGGCATATGTATTCCAGCCAGTTATTACTTGCTATGCAACACAAATCTCTACTTGGCTTGCTTTATTTTGTATTTTCATGTTGTTTTCACTGGTATTTGAAGTGCATATCTCAGTGAGCAGTAAACTTGAACCAGTGTCGAAATGAAAACTTTAGTTAGGTCTTCACATAAAAATGGGGATCGGAGGTAGGCGTTAGCGTATTAGAGGATCTGTCCTGGGACCTGCATGTAAATACCATCACACAGAAGACATGGTAGCATCTCTGCTTTCTTAGAAGTTTGGCATGTCATGAAAAACTGCTATACATACACAGTGGAGAACATCCTAACTGGTTGCATCATGGCCTGGTATTGAAACACTAAATGCCCAGGAAGAGAAAAAAACTACAGAAAGTTGTGGATACAGCCTAGTCCATCACAAGTGAAGCCTTCTCCTCAATTGAGCACACTTACAAGGAGCTTAGTCACAAGAAAGAAGTGTCCATCTTCAAAAATCCCCCTCAACATCCAGAACATGCAATCTTCTTGCGACTACCATGGGGCATAGTTCTCACCTCACCAAGTTCAGGAACGATTGTTACCCTCCCACCATCAGACTTGTGAATTGTTATGGATGACTTCATTCACCACCACTCTGACAGATTCATTTTCAAGGACTTTTACAACTCATGTTCTCACTACTTTTTAATTTGCACTATTTGTCTTCTTTTGGACCTTGCTTGTTGTCAGTCTTTTATTATGTGTAATTTTTCATAAATTCACATATGTATTTATTTTCCTGTAAATGCCAGCAAGAAAATGAATTTCAAGGTAGTACTGTATATGGTAGTATATATATATTTTGATAAATAAATACTTTGAACTTAGAACTTTGAAGTACTTTATTCATGATTCAGTTTTCTACTTTTTCCATATAATAGTGGAGACCATTTTGAATTACTAATGCAAACGTATTTGTCTCCAGAGTCAAACCAAGTATAAACTTCCTTTAGGGTTCTCATCATGCTATGTTGTAATGTACAGTGGGAAAAACAATTTTTGCCCTCTCTTGGGATCCAGAACCAACCTGGTTTTTCCAATTAACCTGCATCTTGAAATTCCTTATGACTATCACAACATTGCCCTCTTTGCATGCCTTTTCTATCTCCATTTGTAAGCCCATATTCTGAAGACTGTTTGGAGGCATGTATATAACTTCTATCAGGGTCTCTTTACCCTTCTGATCCTGCATCATCTCTTTCGAAGGATTTGATTTCATTATTACCAACAGAGCCACCTCACCCCATCTGTCTATTGTCTGTTTTTTCAATACAATATCCTTCGATTTAATATCCTTGGATTTTAAGTTTTCAATTATGACCTTCTTACAGAGATGCCTACTACATCATACCTGCCAGTCTCTAACTGTGCTACAAGATCATCTACCTTATTCTGTATACTACATTCATTCAAACATGACACTTCCAGTCCTGTATTCATCATCTTTTTGATTTTGGCCCCTGTTACACTTTAACTTATCCCACTGACTGCATTCTTTCCTCTCATCTGCCTGTCCTTCCTCACAATCTCATTGCACACTGCATCTAGTTGCATACCAACTGACCCATCCTCAGCCCTATCACACTGATTCCCAATCCCCTGCCAATTGAATTTTAACCCTTCCCAACAGCTTTAGCAAACCAGCCCGCAAGGATGTTGGTCCCCCTTGGATTCAGCTGTAGCCCATCCTTTTTGTACAGGTCATACATTTCCTAGAAAAGATCCCACTGATCCAGAAATCTGACACTCATGCACTAATTCTTCAGCGATGCATTCATCTGACAAATCACCCTATTCTTAACCTTACTGGCACGTGGCAGAGGCAGCAATCCAGCGATTGCTACCCTGGAGGTCCTGCTTTTCAGCTTTCTACCCAACTCCCTATATTCTCTCTTCAGGACCTCTCCCCTTTTCCCACCTATGTCGTTGGTGCCAAGGCGTGCCACTGTGGGGTAATGTAATTGGTGGAAACATACATAATTCACAACCACCAGCACCGTGTTGGGGTTCACCTTAAGAGACTGGTCTGATCTGACATAATATGTAAAGTACTTTTGCCACAGTTCGTGTTCAGCTTTTTGGAGTTCAATAAATGAATTGTATGTTTTTTTCCCTTAAATATAAAGCACCTCATGTTGTTTTATTTGTGAAAACGTACACCATGACTCTTTTAGATTTCTGTGGACCCAATCCAAGGCATCACTAACCCCGGCACATATGAGGCAATATACCATCTCGATTTCTCTTTCCTGTCCACAGAATCTGCTTTCTGCTCCTCTAATTATGGAACCCTGCATTTCTACTGCACTACTGTTCTCCCACCATCATTTCTGAGCCAGACTCAGTACCAGAGAACTAGTTACTGTGGCTTCCCCCAGCAGGTTACCTCCCCCGCCACCCCCAGCAGCACCATCCAAAGTGCTATCTATATTATTGAGGGGTACTCTGCACCGGCTGTCTATTCTCTTTCCCTCTCCTGACAGTCACTCAGGTGCCTACCTCCTGTAACTCCTATCTATCACTTCCTCATTTTCCTGTATGAGCTGAAGGTGATCAAGGTGTGGCTTCAGTTCCTTAACATGGTCTCTAAGGGGCAGCATTCAATGCACTTTAAGCAGGTGTAGCTATTAGGGAGACTGGAGGTCTTCCAGAGTTCCCACATTTCACACGAACAGCATACCACCACCCCCAGATCCATTTTCACCACACTAGCTATGTACCAACAGAAAAATAAACTTACTCAAAAATAACTTCGAACTTCCAGCTGTGCTTGCCTAAGCCTGTTGAGCGGAAGATAGACCACTCTAACACCGTCCACTCACACAATGGCAGCTCCACTCACACCTCCATTTTTCTTCATTGGCTCCATGAAGATTGCAACCCGCCGAAAAATAGCTGACGAGCTCCTGAGCTCCCCTCAAACCTCGCGCCGCGTCACCAACAAATGACCTCTCGTGCTGAATGCAGCCTGCTGAGAAAAAGCTGATAAACCCCGAGCCCTCCTTAAACCTTCCAACGTGCCTCCAATGAATGACCTCTCGTGCTGAATGCAGCCTGCTGAGAAAAAGCTGATAAACCCCGAGCCCTCCTTAAACCTTCCAACGTGCCTCCAATGAATGACCTCTCGTGCTGAATGCAGCCTGCTGAGAAAAAGCTGATAAACCCCGAGCCCTCCTTAAACCTTCCAACGTGCCTCCAATGAATGACCACTCTGGCTGATTGCGGCCTGCTGCTCTAGTTTATAACATTTCTATTTATAGCTAAGAATTCTTGCCTTATGTAATACTTACCCAACAGGCTGGTATATGTCTAGGAGAAAAGGAGATCCAGCCACACACCAATCCCACCGCCCGTACACGCAGGTGCTGTGAGAATCGAGTTTATGCCTCGCTTGCCCACAGTATCAAACCCACAATGAATACCGTTATGAAATACACTTTAAAGAGTTTAATAAAATTAAAAGAGTATTAGGCAATACAATATATATGCAAGGTAAACAAACAATAAGGCGCCAACTTATCAAAGTTCAGTCAGTTTAGTGCATGTCATTGGAGCTCAAACATTGAACCATTCGACCCATTGTTGCTTGCCTCCGACCGCCACGTCTTCGCACCTAGGACCACGCTCGGTGGTCTTCTGAGCCGTGCAGCACACGTCCACCTTCCTCAACGTCTTCCTCCCGCTCTCTCCCAAAAAGCCCGTGAAAACCCCTCCCCCAAGTTCCCAGCCTCACAAATAACATTCCCCATTGGTTAACAAATGAATACAATTACCATTGTAGCGTTCTCGTTCGGGTGTAACTGAAACGCCGAATTAAATGCCGAGATAAACCGTAGTCAATGAGAAGAAGGTCGCAGTAAGATTAACCATTTACTGTTCACTCTTCACATTAACATATGGTGAAAACTGTTGATAAAACAATACACGATTGATACAGTATTTGTTCCCTTCTTGATATCACATTTCCATTGTAAATACTTCTAAAAGTGACTATAACTACATTACATTAAAGTGCAGTATACAGGCAGAATTTACCTACGCCATTGACTACTTTAAATACACTTCAATGCAAACTATCTGCAACTCCTTAACTAACGAAAACATAAACATTATCGACTGTCGTTACTTTTAACAGGATCGGCGTTAACATTTTAACTCAACATATCGATTATCTATTAACTTACAGCGTTGCTCTCACTGTGATTTCTAATGCTTGCAAAACAACTTCTGCTCGGGTCTGCCTCATGGTGAGCCCCCGCCCTCGTGTCGATCTCAAACCGGTATTTTCCCACAAGACGCGGCAAAACCGGATGTGACATCATCGCATACCGATATATTTTACAGGCAATGAATATACTTTAAACACTTCTAATTCTAACTAGAAAATACTAACAAATGAATTACTAAGCGAAAATATTATAAACTAAATAACTGCCATAAAGACAACACAACCATATCAACAAGTATAAAGCAAAACAAATGCAAGAGAAACACTTATCAAAGAAGCATTCCTACTCTTAACAAACAAAAAAACCCAGTTTGAGTAACATACACAGGACATTGTACACTTAGAATTCATGGAAACTTGTGCTGTGTGGAATAACAAGCATCAAATTGCCTATACGTAAAATGTTATTGAGTCCCTGGAATCGATCATTACACTCAAAACAAATCTGTAATAATCTATAATTATATTACTTTAAAATATTGTTTTTTAAATTATTTATGATATTCATGATCAGAAGCTGAACATTGCTAGCAAGTCCAGCATTTCTTGTTCATCAACTAGTTGTTCTTTTACGCTTCTGTAATATCTGATAAACACACTTCAGAAGTGTGGTTGGGTGGGGATTGCACAATTCACATCAAATGAGGAACAGCAGTTTAATTCCAAGTCAAGATGATGTGTAATTGGAGGGAACCTATCGCTGGAGGTGGCATTCCCATGACTCTACTTCTCTCTGCCCTTCTTGGTGGTTGAGTGTTGGACATTGTAGGTTTGGGATGTGCTGATGGAGTTGCCTAGGTGACTGATAGCGCACACCGCAGACATTGTGCACTGCAAGTGTGGGGAATGAATGCTTTGCAGGACAGAGGGAGTACCGCTCATACAGACCACTTTGTTCTGGATGGTGCTGAGCTTCTTGAGAGTTTTTGGAGTTATGCTTTAATCAGGCAAGTGGACAGCATTTATCTCACTTCTGGCTTGACCTTTTAGATGGTAAAGGTGCCTTTGGATATTGGGAAGCAGGTCACTTGGCAAGATACCTAGGTGTAGTTGAAGCCGGTTCATTGGCTATATTTAAGAGGAAGTTAGATATGGCTCTTGTGGCAAAAGGGACCGGGGGTATGGAGAGAAAGCAGGTACAGGGTTCTGAGTTGGATGATCAACCATGATCATACTGAATGGCGGTGCAGGCTTGAAGGGCCAAATATCCTACTCCTGCACCTATTTTCAATGTTTCTATAGTTTCTATGTTTCTGTCCTGCAGTTGTGGCCACAGCGTTAATGTGGCGGGTTCCATTTGAGCTTCTCATCAATTGTGATCCCTAGGATGGTGGAGAACTCAGCAAGATAATGTCATTGGATGTCAAAGATAGGTGGTTAGACTTTCTCTTCTCAGAAATGTCCATTGCCTGCACATCTGTGGGACAAACAGTATTTGCCACTTGATAGTCTATGTCTGAATGATGTCTAAGTCTTGCTGTGGACAACATGGGTTCTCACACTGAAGGATTAATTGTGGATGGAAATGAATATTATGCAATCATCAAGCAAACATCTTCAAGTTTGACCTGATGATAAATCTAAGGTCATTGATGAAGCAGCTAAAACAGGTTGGGTAAAGGAGCTGATGGATTCCTGCAAGGATGTCCTGTGGCTGGAATGTTTGATCTTCAAAAGCCACAACTGAGCAAGGTATACCTCCCAACACTGGTGTGTTCTCCCATTGATAGCCATCCTCTGAGGTCCATTTTAACAAAACTTCTGGATGTCATGTTTGTCAAATACTGTCTTGCGCTCAAGACCAATCACTCTGACCACATCTCTGGAATTTGTCTCTTTTGTCCATATTATGACCGGGTTGTGCTGAGTTCTGGAGCTGAGTGGTATTGGTGAGCAGATTATTGGTGGGTAAGTGCAACAGAATTTGTTAACAATTCTGATAATATCTCCCATTGTTTTTGTGGAGTTCAACAGTAGACTAATTGGATAGTACTTAACCAATTTGGATGTGTCCTGATTTTGCTGAGCAGGGCATACCTGGGAAATTTTTCATATTGTCAGTTTTGTAACTATACTAAAAGAACTTATCCAGAAGCAGAACAAGTTCCGGAATGCAAGTCTTCAATATTGCAGCTAAAATGTGGCTTGATCCTGTGGTATTTGTTGTACTCTGTGCCCTCAGCCATTTATTGATATCATGAATTGATTGGATATTCGCTAGTGTGATAATGGGGACCTCAGGGAAAGCCAAGAAGGATCATTGCTTTGGTGCTTCTTAAATGAGTATGACTGTGAAAGTTTCAGCCCTGCCTGCAGCCATAAAGTGCTTGGCTTCATCATCATAGAGAATGGAAACGTTCTTGAAGTCTCCTCTTCCTATTAACCATTTGATTGTTACCACCATTCATGATTATATGTAGTAGGACTGTGCAGCTTCAGTCTAATCCATTGTCTGCATAATTGCTGCATAAGGTAGTTCTGGAATACGTTATCTATGCATTTACTACACCAATATTATCCGATGAAATACTTAAGCACAACTGACCTATATTTTTATCCAAATGGAAATTATGGCAGTTGTTTGAAATCTGCAATAAAATCAGAAAATCTCAAAAATGCTGAGCAGGCCTGTTGGCATCTTTGGAAAGGGAAACGTAACTAAAGTTTTAGGAAAAGATCAGATGAAAAGTCATTGTCCTGAAACATTAACCGAGCTTTTCTCTTCACAGTTGTTATCTCACGACTGAGTATTTTCAGCATATTTTGGTTTTTACTTAAACTGAACTTCAGCAACCTAATGTTGCTTATTAAAGTATTTTATTTGATACATTATTTATCATCAAGTTGCTTTGGCACTGAGATAATTGGTCTGCTCAATTAAACAGAAACAACCATTTTGTACTGCGCGATTCCTCAGCGTTGACCCACAGAAAACCTTCCTTCAACAGCCCACTTTAATGCAGGGAATACAATGGTTGTTCTCAATCACTTTGGTTTATTATTTCAGAGGATTTTGCACCCGACTGGTTACATTCACTTGCACACCAAGTGTTTTCCAATAATTGTCACCAGCTGTTTATTAAGTAATATCTCTGCTATTCTTAACAGATCATAAGCCAACAAAATCACCATTTCAATTGCTTGAACAATTTATGATTGAACACAGTTTGTGAGCACTTCCAAAGTTCTGCAAACTTTCAAATGATTTTCTAAAATCTTCCACTTTTCAATTTATGTTAAGTAATAACGTATTGAAAGTCAAAAGGGCCCAGCAGGAACCTGGACATTAAATTTCAAAGTACATTTATTATTGAAGTATGTATACAGTATACATCCCTGAGATTTGTCACAAACAAAGAAACACCATGGATCCCATTCAAAGAAAAACATCAAACTCCTAATGCACAAAAAAAGGAACAAATCATGCAAATGGGAAAGAAGAGCTCAAAACACAGAATATAAAACACAAAACCACCAAAGTCATTGAAATATTGCAGGCATTTTCAGTTTAATTTTAACCTAAACCAGCACTGTAGTATTTTATACCTCCAAAAACCCCAAACAAAATTGCACAAAATAGCAATAAAAAAGAACAACCAGAAACCAGAAAGACTTCATAACATGAAGTACAGAGTCCAATTCACAAACAGTATCGATTAAACCTTGACCATGACCCAGGACTTGGGCAGCATCAAGCGAGAGACTGTTCAGACACAGGGATCTTCCACTGGGTGCAGTGGATGTGAAGGCAAGAGAGACCATCGCATGTCAGCACCTTCCTCAGACAGCAGTGAGCGAGAGGCTGGTAGATGGCACTGAACTTGTGCTCACCTTCTGTACTCAGCTCGATGATTCCAATCTTCCTCAAAGCAGTAGTTGGCGAGATTGGTGCGAAATGAGGTCGATCATGGGCTCCGGTCCTGTCTCCGGGCTTTTTGGCCTCTACACTTTGCTCAAAATTTCATTGAAGTCCCTCAGAGACAGCAAAGTGCCAGATCACTCGACCGGCTCAAAAAACACATCACCAAAATGTAGATCGCATGGTCCAACAGTATCAGAACCACATTGGAAAGAAAAAGAAGTAGTGAAAGAACTTATTTCCTGAACTGCCTGGAGGATGTCATCCTTGATTGTGTTGTTTGCTGGACTCATCTTAAGAAGACGGTGCTAGCGAACATGTTAAGATGCTGAGTATGTCCACCAGCATTTTGTGTGTGTTGCTCGGATTTCTAACATCTGCAGATTTTCTCTTGCTTATGTTAAGATGTGAGGTAATATGCGAAGTGCAAAGATCATGTTGGTACATGTTGTTGTGTGGGGAAAATTGATCTTGTCTGTTGCTTCATTAGAGGAGAGGAGAAAATGGCTTTTCTTTAGGGGCTTTACCAGACAGTCAAGGTGCCGCTAACCTGGAGAAGTTTAAAACTGTAAATTGATAAATTCAATATCAAATCCTAGACTTGCGCCCAAGTCTATTGCCACTACTTCTCAGCTGTCCTCACCCTGCAGATGGTTAGGTGGGTTCCTGTTTGAAAGGATATGAAAATTACTCAAAAATCATCTACTGGTCATCTCTCAGTGAACCGTTAAATGACTTGAGATACACTTAAGGTAAAAATTTCTGATAGATGTTGTAAGGTGCTAAGTTGCTTTTCTATTTGAAAGTTTTTGTTTTGGGTTTCCAGTGACGTCATTGCCCAGAATGGCAGCTTAAGTCAATAGCTCCTTCGGAAAAACGCATATTTTGCCCCGTTAACCCATCAAATATAGGATTTTTTTGTAAGTATTTGAACTGATAAGAGGGGCAAGAATGGGGAAAAAGAATGGAAATAAAAGAGCATCACTGCAGAGCCTGTGGACAAGAGGGGAGCAGTGAGCAGTTCTCCTACCCGAATGCAAGGCGGACGATGGGCCTCGTTCAGGCGAAGTGCCAAATATGATCAAAATTTTGAAAGAGATACGAGAGTTCCAAAAAGATATAAAACAGCAGCTACATGATATTAAGTCAGAGCTTGCCAACGCCAATCAAAAAATAGCGGTGGCAGAGACTCAAATTGAGAAGGTGGAAGATCGCTTGCAAAATGTGGAGCAGATGCTAAGTAAGATGATAAAAATATAAAATCAACAAGAAAGTAAAATGCTTGATCTGGAGGGAAGATCACGGCGGAAAAATATCAGGATATACAACATTCCCAAAGCAGCGGAGGGTTTGTCTATGACGGAGTTTGTACGAAAGTTGCTGTGGGATGCGCTGGTGATTCCTTCGACTATGGAGCTGGAAATTGAGAGGGCATATCGCGCGATCGTCCAGCGACCTACCCGAGACAGAGAAGATAAGCCACGCTTAATTATAATTAAATTCCTTTGATACAGTACCAAGGTGGAGATTCTATGAAGGGCCTGGGGTAAGAAGAGGATATTTTTAGATGGTAAATTAATATATTTCAATCAAGATTACCCCCCTGCGGTCCTGCAGAAATGTAAAGAATACTTTAAAGTAAAGCGAATACTAAAGCAAGAAAGGATTAGATTTCAAACTCCGTAACCTGCTAAACTTCGAGTGTCTTATTAAGATGGGATCCAACTGTATCAGACAGTGGAAGAGGTGACTACAGACGTGAAGGCCTGAGGGTTGCCCATCAGTGTGATCAAACCGAGGGAAAGCCTGAAAGAGGAATTATCCCGCTCTGCTTGGGAAATAGTGCAAGAATTGAGAAGGCAGGAGATGGGAGGAGGGCGAGAGAAGTATATTAGGAAACGACTAGGAGTTTTCCAAAGTCAGCCCTCACCTCCTCCAGAAGAGCCATAAGGTTTGGCTAACTTTAAAAATGTTGAGAAGCTAAACAGAAGCAAAAATAGACGGTGATATACCTATCTCGAGAAATACTTATTATAATGTGGATCTTATATTACTCAGTTATTCTTCTTTATTCACTCACTTACTTCTTTTTCCCCACCAAAATGAGAACATACATATGTGTGTGTGTGTGTGTGTGTGTGAGGAGTACACAGGGAAATCTTTTCTGTGTAATGGATTTGTTCACTGACTTTTATGGATACTGCAATGGGGACCCTCAACTCACAGGTAGGAGGGGCTACCTCCTACCCCAGAGCTAGACATTTCCCCTAGCTCAACCCAGGGTCATCTACTAGAGACCTCAGCCTTAGAATCACAACTTCATTGCCTTTTTTGTTATTATTTGCATTTCTTGGTTCTTATATGTTCAGGGAGTATTTTAATATTATTTCCAAGATGCAGCTTGCAGCGGCCACTCTGGAGCTGATTATCTGTTATTTGTGAAGCAGGGTGCAGTGCGCAATCATAATCGAGTGAAAATGGATGTGGGAGCACGGAGGAACATCGGGAAATCTCCAGAAAGACCTTCTTCATTGCTGCTGCTGTGAGGTCCGGGACTCTGCTGGGAAGAACAGGCCCCCAGTCCTCGGGATCGCGTTGCCGTTGGCCGTTGGCGGGGCCGTCTTAATACGCTCGGCAGAGGATGGTGCTTGGAGAAGCTGTGCCGGAGGGGATGGTCGTCGGCTTGGAGGTTCGACGAACTCGGAGCCCGCTGAGGTCAGGTCGCTTTCGGTGTGTGCTGCGTCTGAGAGGCTGAGTCGTGCAGCGCCGTGGAAGTCCATAGCGGGGGTATTCCCTTCTGCCACCGGCGTGGGATGGCGGGTCTGTCGGGACCCTGGGGACTTGTGGAAACTGTGTGGTGGTTTCTTTTGAACTTATAGTCCTTTAACATCTTTGGACTATTTTTACTGTGCCCATGGTCTGTTTTTTAAAATCAATTATGCTATTGTTGGCACTGTTGTAACTATATGTTGTAAGTATGTGGTTTTGTGCAGGTCTTGTAGCTTTAGGTTTTGGTCCTGTTTGTCTGGTGGATTTGGAGTTCCTTTCCGGGGAACGTGCTAAGACGGTGGCACGATATTAATACGCAACAGCCTCTCCGGACTCTGGATTGGGGATTGCCAAATGTTATGTGGATTTTCTAGTGTAGTCTGTTTTGTCATATGCTTTTGTGATATCATTCTGAAGGAATGTTGTCTCATTTTTTAACTGCATTGCATTTGTGGTTTCTAAATGACAATAAACCGAATCTGAGTAGATTGATTAAGTTTTATTCTGCTAATTTCAACGATACATTGACAGATAAATACAAGTGGCTAAGGACAAAGTAAAATTCATTTCTTTTAATATCAATGGGCTATTAAATCCAATCAAACGTAATATAATTACATAAGAAAGTTAATATACTTTTTGAGGATATTGGTTTAATTGATATATGGAGGGACCTTTTCCCTGACAGAAGGGATTACACTCATTATTCTGCTCTCCATTCTGTATATACAAGAATAGACTAGTTCATAACATTTGGAAAAGACAAAGACAAAATAAACACCTGTGGAATTGGGACAATAGATGTAAGTGACCATGCACCTATATATTTATCTGTTGATTTTGACCTACAGCCAAAGAATACTATTTGGAAACTAAATTCAAGTCTACTCAATGATCCGTACTTTAAGGAACAAATTAAAAAAGAAATTAGTCTCTACTTAGAATTCAATGATAATGGAGAGGTTTCACCTCCCGTTCTACGGGATACTCTGAAGGTGGCCTTAAGAGGGAAAATTATAGTGGTATCTTCATATAAGAAAAAAATAAGGAATAAAACATTAGGGGAATTACGAAATAGGCTGAAGGAACTAGAGAGAAAACACAAATTGAATTTGGCACAGGATACATTTGAGGAAATTTAAAAAATAGGAAAAAAATTAATGGTTTGGCTATGCAAGAAATCAAGAAAAATTTAATGATACTGAAACAGAGACATTATGAAAGTGGATCTAAGTCTATGAAAATACTGGTGTGGAAACTGAAAAAAAAGATAGCAGAGAATGCAATTCATAGAATTAGGGATCCAAGAACAAAAATGATAAAAAAAATCTCAGTGAAATTCAAGAAGCTTTTGAAGTCTTTTACAAAACTCTATATTCCAAAGTTCCAGGGGGAAGCATAACCCAAATTGACACTTTCCTGAATTCTCTAGAGTTACCCACTTTAAGCAAAGAACAAAATAGAACGATGACTGCTGACATAAAGTTGAATTAAAAGCTGCAATTTGTTGGCTTAAATTAAGCAAGTCACCAGGTTATATGGCAGAGTAGTACAAAGAATTTAAAAATGAGTTAATTCCTGTTTTACTCCCCACACTGAACTGGGCTCTAAAAAAGGCACAAATGCCACCCAGTTGGAAGGAAGCGATAATCTCAGCTATACCGAAAGAAGTCAAGGATAAAATGGAATGAGGGTCACTTAGACCAATATCCGTTCTTAATGTATATTATAGATTATTTACTTCCATCATGACCAAATGATTAGAAGAGTTTCTACCCATACTGATACGTAATGATCAGTCAGGTTTTATACGACAACGCCAAACACAAGACAATATATGAAGGACACTTCACATTATGGATCATATACAAAAAAATAAAATCGAAGCAATAGTGATAAGCGTGGATGCTGAAAAGGCATTTGATTTGGTTAATTGGAATTTTCTTTACAGAGTTTTATATAGATTTAATTTCCAAGACAATTATTAAAACTATATAGACACTATATGACAACACTGTTGCTAGGATTAAAATCAATGGATATTTATCAAATAGTCTTACCCTAGAAAGGGGCACAAGACAGGGTTGTGCATGGTCACTGCTACTCTTCACATTATATCTGGAGCCATCAGCTCAATACATCAGACAAAATGACGATATCAGGGGAATTAATATTAGAGGGACAGAACATAAATTGGCTTGTTATGTGGATGACATTTTGATCTATCTAGGGCAACCAACATACTCTTTACCTAAATTGATGCAATCCTTTGAACAATATGGTCAATTATCAGGATACAAGATCAACATAGATAAAACCCAATTACTTTCATATAACTATAGCTCACCAAGAGAAATTGAAAGTAGATATCCCTGGGCATGGCACACAGAGTCTTTCAAATATTTGGGCATTATTATGCCAAAAGATTTGGCAAAATTATCAGAATGCAATTATCAGCCTTTACATAAAAAAAATTAAGGAAGATATGGCAAGATGGAACCTGATTCCCTTTTTTAGTCTCAGTTCAAGGATTGAGTCTATTAAAATGAATATACTGCCCAGACTGTTATATCTCTTTCAGACCCTACCAATACAGATTAATCAAAATCAATTCAATGTATAGAACAAGATGTTATCAAGGAAAATTTGGCAAGGTAAAAGGCCTAGAATTTGTCTCAAAATTTTGCAATTAGCAAAGGAAAAGGAGAGATGGGGCCTACCTTCTCTTAGAGATTATTATTTTGCAGCACAGTTGTGATATGCTGGTGCAATCCATCATATGATACTCAATGGAAAAACATTCCAATCCCCATACAAGCAATTTTGGCTGATAACAACCTGCAAAGGTACATAAATACTATTGATAACCCATGGGTGAAATCGACTCTTAAAATATGGAAAACTACTATCAAAGAATATAATCTAGAGGGAGATATTGTAATTCTTAAATGGTGTGCATATGACTCAGATTTTATGCCGAATAAACTGGATGCTATATTTAAGGACTGGACAGCTAAAGGAATTATGTTCTTTGCAACATAATGAAAGAAGGAACACTGTTCAGTTTTGAAATGCTTAAAAAGAAACACTTATTAGAAAAACAAGATATTTTTCGGTATTTACAGATGCAACAGTATGTTAATAGGATGCTTAAAAATGTAATCAAGGCAAGTACATGCTCGATAGAGCTATTTAGAAAAGCATATAATTCAGATAACGATAGTAGAATCACTTCAAGCATGTACAAGGGTTTGTCAAATCTTAAAACACATTCGACTTCATACATTAAAACAAAATGGGAGAAGGAAGGAAGGATAATTATATCTGAGGAAGAATGGACAATAATATGGAGGTATCAATGGAAGTGTACCAGTTCACAGAAATGGAGGGAGTTTGGATGGAAAAACTTGATAAGATATTTTGTTACACCCTCTCAGAAATCCCATTATGATAGTAACCTCCCTGTTTGCCGGAGCAGTTGTGGAAATCAAAATGCAAATCATTATCATATTTTTTGGGACTGCCCTGTTATCAAAGACTATTGGAGGGGGATACATAATGCCCTACAAGACATCTTTAAATGTGAAATACTCTCAGAGAGTAAATACCATATACTACCATTTGAAATTCCATATACTTTGGGTATATACCTCAAGAATGGTTGAAAAGAGATAAATATTTAATGAATATACTGTTGGTGGCTGGTAAAAAGACTCTTACTAGGAAATGGTTATCACAGGAGAGCCCAACTTTAAATACATGGATGGAAATTACAACGGACATTACAACGGAATGGAGAAGATAACAGCATCTGTTAACCATAAGCTGGAACAATTTGATTCATACTGGGAAAAGTGGTTTAACTACATAATGCCTCATAGGCCTGATTTTATTCTCACAAATCAATGAATCTGTTGTAAAATAAAGATCACTCTCTACTTGTACATAGTTTTTTTCCTTTTGCTTTTTTTTTTCCTTCCACTCTTTTCTATAAGTGTATACCTCAGATAAATACTAGGTGGAGATTTGTGACATATATGATTATATGATATATATGTACAATGTCTGAAATACATCTTATGGAAATGTTTGTTTGATGATGAACTTCAATAAAAAATAAATTACAAAAAAAGGAAGTTTTTGTTTTGCCTCTTTTGTGTATATCACATGTGGAATAGAGGGTAAACATCCCAAGTTGATTGAAATATCATTTAACATCATTTGCAAATGACAGAAATGGGGATAATGAAAGTTAAAGGTAGGATCACCAAGTGCTGTGTGAAACATGGTAGGTAGTTCTTGTCCTGCAGACATGTAATCTGAATGAAACATTCTTTCAGGCAGTATGATCTGAATAGGAACAGCTAGTTGCATAAAAAGAAAGCTTTCTTATCATGTGCTTTAATTTGTGGCTGTTGATGTAAAGGTGGTGTAAACAGAGCTTTACTTATTGGTGTCAAAATGGTTGTTGTGACACATCCAGTTTGGTAGTGTAGTGGGTAGTGCTTGTCACTCTCACTTTCAACTTCCACCACTGGCTGGCAGTCTCGTGAACAGGAGATTTGAATGTGTAAGTCTCTCCCTGCCAGTACGAGCAAGCCTCATGTAGTACCTCCTGGCTGGTGACACTCCTTTCGGACTCAGGCTGAACTACAGAGGACGAGGAGGAGGTCTGGCCCACGCACGCGTAGAACGCCGGTGCACCGGTGTATGGACACGTACTGGTGCTCGTGAACCAGATCCCCAGCTATGGGCGAATAGCCCCGCCATCTTGTGGGCAGCCTCGGGAGAGGCAAAGGCTGTAGGCTTAGATCCAGACAGCAAATCCAGAGTGGAGCCCCCAGGTGGCTGGACGGCATTGAACATCCTCCCGAGAGCTCCTGCACCCTGCTTCATAAGCTTCTCTGAGGATGACATTGCTGAGGCTGAGAGGGGGATCTTGACCTCAGGACCTCAGGCTTCTCAGGACCTCCATATCTTCCACCCAGGCTTGTGCGGATCATCATCCATTGTTGTTTCAGACTGATGGATGCCAACCAATCTTAAATTATGCTAAAATGATACAAAGTAATGGACATAACATCCTTCCACAACCACCGAATGTAACTTTGTTTGAATAAGTTCTCTGCATTCTTGCCCATTTCTCAGCAAGAGATTTGTTTTGGGTATAGTCTGCTGTCTGTCTCAACTGTCTCTTTGAGTCACAAACAGGAGAAAATTTGCAGATGCTAGAAATCCTAACAAACATTCACAAAATGCCGGAGGAACTCAACAGGCCAGGCAGCATCAATGGAAAGGAGTAAACCTTCAATGTTTTGAGCCGAGACCCTTCTTTACGATGACTCTTTGAATCCTTATTCTTCAGATAATTACTGTTGTAGGCAAAAGCCTAGTGAAGGCAAATAATGAGTAAATGAGAATGTGGATTGTGCTAATATGGCAACAAGAAACCATGGACAAAAGTCAAGACATGGAATGCAGCAGTGACAACACCCAAATTTCAGTGACATGGTTATTATGTTATAGTGGGCACCCATTGTAATAGGAAACTGGATTTGTTGCTAGTCCTATGGATAATCATTTTATACTGTAATCTGGCCCTAGTGTGTTACTTAATTAAATCTTCCTGCAGCCACCATTCTGTTATCAAAATGTAGTTCTACTGGCAATCTGGTCAACTGAGAATGTAAAAGTTGTACCAGGTTCAGGTAGATCAACTTTGCCTGGTCTCCTGGTAAGCACCAATTTTTTATGAATCACCCTTTTGTATACCAAAATGTTTTGCAATCTCTCAGTTTACTCCTACAATTACACAAATCTGCAATAAAGAGCTAGTATCAGGAATGAAGAGTGTCATAAACTCACCAGATTGAAATTAAATTTGGTCCACTGATGACTTCAGGGTAGGAGATGTGAATATGTTAGTACTAGTCCTATTCAGGCAAGTGGAGAGAATCGAATCACACTCCCGGCCTGTGCTTTCGGATGGTGGAATGGCCTGGGGTGTCTCTCACTGAAAGATGCTGAACTTCTCACCTGTTCTTGCAGTATTAACTGTCATGGTCCGGTCCATGGACTCCGGACTCCGGGTCTTCCGGCAGTCCATTGTTTCAGTTGGGCTTAATCACAGGCACCTGATTCTCATATTGGGAATATAAGTGGCCCTGGGTTTGAGTGTGATTGCTGGTTTGTCTTGTTGGTATCCTGTCCTTGTTGGGGTAAGTCATGCTGTCTTTGCTGTTACTCTGAGGCTGGACTGTTCCCTTATCTCTGAAGCCCTGCTGGCAACCTTGCCTGTATTGCTGTCAAGTTCAGCTGCTGGAGTGAGACTGGAACCTTGCCATGCCAACTGAAGGAACTGGCTATCCTTGAGCTTGGAGCTGTCTCTTTGTGTCTGTGTGTTTAGTGTCTATGTATGAGTCCTGGTCCTATGTCCTGTTCTCAAGGAGGGGTCCCTGTTCTGTGTTTCTGTGCTCCAGTCCAAGGCTCTGTGGAGGTTCCATTCTGTGCCTATGCCTCTCCCCACTTCTGCTTTGCTCTCCCTCGACCTAGGCTCTGTGTTCCTGCTCTCCCTCAATCAAGAACAAGTCTGAGCTTCATATCCTTGTCCAGCCCTGGAGTCCTGTTGCCTTGCTATGTCCAGTCCTTGCCTGGATCCAGAGTCTGACCCTGAGTCAAGACCCAGGTTCTGGGTCTCTGTCCAGTCTCTGGCTTGGAGTCCTTGTCCAGATTCCTAGTTCCTAGTTCCTCGTCCAGCTCCCACCTTCCTACTCTAGTCCTAGCCCATGCCCTGTCTCCTAGGCTTGTCTAGGGCCTGTGTCTTGTCCAGTGTCATTTCTTCCCCACTTCCCTTGCTTTCTTGAGACACCTAGTCCTCTCCCTAGTACTTCAGTGTCTGTGTCTTGCATTTGAGTCTGTTCTCAATGCCCACCCTATGATGTTAACATGGTGATCCAGTTGAGTTTCTTGTCATTGATGTTTTCTCAATGATGTTGGATTTCTTGGCAATAATAATTTTGTTCAATACATAAAGTATTTGGGTTCTTTTCAGAATCAGTCATTACCTGGCAGTGTTTTGTTACATCTCACTTAACAGGCCTGCTTGATTGCTATTGATGTCTTGCTGCATCTGGGTATTGGTCGTTTTATTTACTGAGGAGCTGCAAGTGGAACTGAATGTTGTTTGCTCATTGACTAACATGGCCACTTCTGGCCTTATGATGAAAGGAACGTTCATTGTTGAAGTAGTTAAACTGATGTTCTCTCTTTCTGCAATGTCCAAAACTACAATTCATTCTCTCAAAAGAATGAACCAGAACATTCAAGGGTGTAGATGAGGAGGAAAATCTTCACCTAGAGTAGAAAGTCTTTGTAATTCTCTATTCAGGAGGGTTGTAGAGGGCCATAGATTTAATAATATCTATTCAGTCACTGTACACTCAAGATAGATGGATATATAATTTTAGATATTGAGGGAAATCAAATTATTTAGGTTTAATGAGGTCAATGTAACTTGTATAAAAGATCAGGCGTGATCTTATTGAACAGTAGAGTATGGTCAAGTGACAGAATTGATTAATCCAGCTCCTAGTTCTTGTATTTCTATCTGAGAAATAGTCTCAAGGAACTCCTAGAAAATATCCTGCCGCTGGGATGACTGATCTTGGAAAATTGTACCCATCTTCCCTTGTGTAACATCTGACAGCATTTTTTCATTTGATGGCCGTTGACTGACTTTGAAGGCTGGTTGATCCCACATTTGGTGTCAGGGATAATATACTCACTCCTCATCTCTGGAAATCAGCTCTGGTTCAGTTTGGATCAAAGCCCTGAATTGTTCTAGTGAGACACAAACGGAGCATTGCTGAGGAAGTGACACTCGATAGCACTGACAACTCCTTCCATCACTTTAATGATTGAAGGTTGATTATGTGATAGTTAACTGGTCTGGATTTGTCCCATTTTATGTGGACAGGGCAAATCTGGTCACTTTATAGCATTCGGGTGGATACCAGTGTTATAACTGTACTGAAACAGCTTGGTTAATTCAAGGGTACATCTTCCAAATCAGGTTTATTATCACTGACATCTGTTGTGAAATTTTTAGTTTTAAATCAGCATTACAGTGCAATAAAGTGTCTACTGAGTACAAGTTTGTGACCTGCTGCTGCTGTAGCCCATCCGTTCAAAGATCGACCTGTTGTGCATTCAGAGATGCTCTTCCGCACACCATTGTTTTAATGTGTGGCAATTTGAGTTACTGTCACCTTCTTGTCAGCTAGCCGTTCTCCTCTGACCTCTCTCATTAACAAGGCATTTTAGCCCACAGAGCTGTCACTCATTGGAAGTATTTTTGGTTTTTTTTCACACCACACTCTGTAAACTGTAGAGACTGCTGTGCATGAAAATCCCAGGAGGTCACATTTCTTCCCCATTCTGACCAGACCAACTGAACCTCTTGACCACGTCTACATGCCTTAATGCATTGAGTTGCTGCCACATGATTAGCTGATTAGATGAGCAGCACTGTACCTAGTAAGGTGGCCAGTGAGTGTATTCTGTTGCTAGTGTTGTGGATTCAGTTGCAGCTACTGATACTTGCTAATATAAATGACAAAGTGCCACCGTTCCCATTCATTAAGCTTGATTAGCCTTGTACATGAGCAGAAGATATAGTAAAACACACCAGTATTTCCACAAAAATGTGACAAGAATGAATTGTATAAAAACCCATTAATTAGGGATGATGGAATAGATTTTGGTTCAATATAATAAGACTTGATGATGCGCAGGCACTCAAGTGAGAGGTATTTTCTTAAAGAGATGTTTTAAACTTGCCAGGCTTGGCCATTGGAAGGGGAGTGTGGAAAGAGAATAAATGGAAATCAATCTCTAGCTTTGTTTGAAAATCTGTTTGTGGCAAATATTAACTCTTCTGCTTCTAGTTAATGGCACTGCACATGGTCACGGCAGCCTCACTGGTTCCAAGCAGAGGTGTTTGTCCTTTGGATTTATTCTACGATCACAAGGTGCTGCCGCATATTAAGAACATCAAGTATTGCAGGGCTACCCCATCCATGGGATGCTCAGTTGTAGGGGAACTGGACTTATTGCAGACTGTGTTGCTGCCCGGTGCAGGAAGATGTTGGAGTCAGTGTACAGAGGCGGTGTGCCGTCTGACAATGGTGCAAGTGATTGTCTTGGACATTTTTCTTGTGCTTGTATGACCTTGTTGGTTGGTGGTAATGTAGAATGCTACAAATCTGGTTCACTGGTTTATTGGTGAGACAGGTGAACCGCAAGGCTTCTGTTGTAGGGCAGACCAGGCCCTCATGCCCCAGGGTCAACTATTGCAACTGCCCAGGGGAAGAGAAGCCAGAGGCAGTGTGGTGTGGCGGCTGTCCATGCTGGCTTTGAGGGTGGCCCCTCCTGTAAGTGCTGCCCTCTGGTGTCCACTTGGTGGAAGACAAGCTGGATTGCATTTGTCTGTGGCTGCATTAGTGTGTGGTGATCAGATTGCAGTGGGCCTGTTCTTGCCAAAAACACCCCAATGCACCAGCAATCTACAGGACATGAGCTATATTATTTTTTGTGTGACTGTATGTTTACTGCTATCATAATTATTTGTGCTATATGTGCCTTGTGCCAGCAAACAACATGATCAACCATGACATCCTGCTGACAGTTCGTGAAACGGCTCCTTTTGTTACTTTTTTCTTCTCTAAAATATGATCCTAGTGGTACATAGTGTGCGATTGGAACCTGTGACACTGCCCTTTCAGGCCGATCGAGCAATCTGGCGATTTGCTGTCTGAGGGGGTTCGGCGAGGTATGGAGCGGAGAGTGCAGCCTGGAGACAGTGCAAGCCCAGATCGACTCCATCTGACTGAGCATCTGGCAAGGATGAAGCTGATGAGAATGAGAGTGGAGAATGGATGGGTGTTCGGCACCGTCTGCCCACATTTGACAGATTTCTTCCCCCCCCCCCCCCCCCCAGTAAGTGCAGGGCTCTCGGGATCCATGTGGCAAGGGTTGACTGGCGAAGCTGTGGACTTGTTTTGGGGTACTTTGAGATTCATGATGTATGTATTTCTGGATTCTGGTTACTACCTTTGCTGTTTTTGAGCAGTCTGACTGGGGCAATTGATGTGGACATGGGTGCTTTGGTGAAGAATGGCTTTGCGGCCTGCGGGATGGCGCTGAGCTGAACTAAATTGAATTGAATAGTTTGATGTTTGCTATTCAGTGTGTTATTTGATCACTTGTTTGTACACTTTGTTCTCTTTTTGCACATTGGGTGCTTGATGTTTTCTTGAAAGTATTCCATGGTGCTTTTTTCTTTCATGGCTGCCTGCCAGAGGACAAATCTCATAAGAGGAGGTACGATCAAAAGGTTAGGGTTGTATTCTGCTTACATACTGAGAGTAAATGCACTTTGAACTTTGTGCCGTGTATAACTGTGCTTTGCACCTTGGCCCTGGAGGAACGCTGTTTCGTTTGGCTCTATTCATGGTTATTCATGTATGGTTGACAAACTTGAATGAACTTAATAAATCTCTTGCAGTGCAAATAACTAACTGTAGGCATTCAATTACCTCAATGCAGTATCAGTTCTAGGACCCAAGATCAAAATTTCTCTGGTTACTGGTGACAGCTGTACTTATGTGGCATGTTAACAAAGGACAATTTTCTACTTCTTTAACTTAAACTGTTTTTTAACAGGCCAGAATTTATTGTCACTCCCAGACTGCTGGTATAAGCTTCTAATCTTTAAGGTTGCCAGGGACGTTTCGTTTAGCTACTCCAGAGGTCCCAAAACTTCTTTATTCTTGAGGTGAAGATTCATAGATTAATTCTGCTTGATCCTTTAACATGATCCAGTCAAATTACAGGATATTAATTTTGACTTTACAGTCCACAACATTACGTACTTCTGGTCTTCAAAACTGCATGTTTAAACCTACAAATTTAGCTGTAAGTGCCTCCTTGGCAATATCCTCCCTGAAGTTTTCCCCCAAGGAAGCTGCTTCCTTGTTGCACTTAACAGAGACATGTGTAAGTTCCTCTGCCCATCAGGAGTGACACCCCTCCCGTTTCTTGCCAACACTCTCCTGCAGCTGGTTAGACTCTGCAGCAACTATTTAAGTTCTATTTGCCCAAGATTAGGACCATTAGGAAACTCCTAACAGATAGAATTTGACCTCTAATATCATATGCTCCTGAAACAGATAGTGTTAGTCCACTTTTGTTCTATTGGAATTGAAGCTAAGGATTACTGATTTTTTTAAAAAAATAAGATACTTGGAGCAGGATTAGGAAGATTGCAAGTGTTTTAATGCTGGGGAAACAGCACAGAGGAATTTCTAGTCTGATACACTTAAATGCTTGAAACTAAAAAAGATTGCTTAAAAACAGAGTAATAAACAGAATTGGAGTGAAACTAATTAGTTGACATTATTAGATGAATGTTGAAATTAAGCCATACATTCCTACGTCTTTAACTCTAATTGAAATGATTATTAATTTCCCACTTCTCTCTGTATCTGAGCATGTGCTTTAAGCACTTCTGTTGGGATTAACTCCTATTAATTTGCACGTTACCTACCTGCAATAAATAAACTTAACTTCTATTCTGAGAATAAAGAACGACTGAAGTAATTATTTGAATTTTGTGCACCTTTGTCATCTAAATTATTTGCTTTTATAAGTTTTATAATGTTTCCAATAGTACAGATAAAGTATTAATTTTATTTTCTGTTTTAATGTTAGTATAGTGAAACTTAAATATATGGAAATCTAATACTTAGAACTGTAAAGGCATATAATGCAGAAACAGGGTCTTCAGTCAATCATATCCAAGCTGATTTGCAAGTACTGATCTTTTCTAATCCTAAGAAGATACTTGTTCTGTTTTCTGTGTTTTGAACGTTCATATTTTCATCCACTTTTCTAATATAATGGGAATACTCTTACATGTTGTGAGATACACTGCAACATACATCTCTAATTTGAGTGTCAACATTAATTGCAAAATGTTTTATAGAAAATCAGAAGCCAAAAAAACTCAGCAGATTAAACAGCATCCATGGAGGGGAAAAAATCTTTGGCCTATTATGAATACAACTTGACTTGCTGAGGTTCTTCCATCCTTCTGTTTGTTCCAGATTCTGGCATTTACGATCTCTTTTCTCTACAAACAGCACGTATTAATTAGATGTTTTCAGTCTGTTTAAATAAACCAACATTGGTTTTGTTTGAAGGTATTTTGGGACTACTTTTAATCCTGCTTCTGTGACCCCACCATGAAGTAAGTTTTGGTGGTTTGGGAAAATGGGAGTTGCAGTTCAGGAGCAGCAGTACAACCTGGTTCTGATCCATTAGCGTATTTTTAATGGGATAAAGTGACTAATTTACTCTCTGTAGATGGGTTAATCATTGGCACTACTTTGGGAGGTTGATTGTTTTTATTTTAATGGTGTATGTATATCAGTATTTAACGATAGGAGCCTTGGTATACCAAGGTTCTGGAAGACATGCTGTTAAAAGGCAAGTGAAGCTGGATTAATCATGTACACTCAGGTGATTTCATTGGGCATAGGAGGTACCTAATGGCCACTGAGTGTATGTTTACACTCCTCAGCACACCACTGTTGTAACGTGTGGTTATTTGAATTACTGTCGCCTTCCTGTCAGTCTGGCCATTCTCCTCTCACCTATCTCATTGAAGAGGGATTTCTTTTTGCCCACAGAAATGCTGCTCACTGGATGTTTCTTTTGCTTTTTGCACCGTTCTCTGTAAACTCTGAAGACTGTTGTGTGTGAAAATCCCAGGGTATCAGCAGATCCTGAGACACTCAAACCAGCCCACCTGGCACCAGCAATTACTCCGTGATCAAAGTCACTCAGCTCACATTTCTTCCCAATTCTGACGCTTGGTCTGAATAACAACGGAACCTCTGGACCATGCCTGCATGCTTCTATGCACTAAGTTGCTGCCATATGATTGGCTAATTAGATATTTGCATTAATGAGCAGATGTACCTTAAGAAGTGTCCACTAATTGTATATTTCTAAGTTCAAAATAAATTTTTTATCCAATGATGTCCATATATATTACCATAAATGCCTTGTTTCCTGTTCTATTTTGTACATTGTACAAACTTTGTATATTAGTAGTGTAATCATTCGAGTATGACATACCCCTCAGGGATTGTCTACTGACAAGCCCTCGGGTGGCTGTCAAGGCTGATCTGGGATCTACATGTTCTGGTGCTCTGTGGGCAAGAGTAAGAGGTTGTTGTGGTTAGTGGCTGGATTATTTGGTTGCCCACTTGTATACTATTTGTTTCTAGTATTACTGGTGGACTGGGGAACAGGAATGTTTCATCCTGGCTGACAAGCTAACTTTCTAAAAATCCACTCGCCCCCTCTTATTCTCTACCTTTCTCTTATCTGCCTCTTACAAATTTCTATAGCTGTGCAGTAGAAGGCATTCAGACTAATTTCCCTCACAGCCTGGTATGAAGTTGCCATTGCACCGGCTGCAGAAGGTTATAGACTCGGGCAAAGTCCTCCCCATCACTGAAGACATGTTAAATGGCAGTGCCTCATGAAGGTGCTTTAACCATCTGGGTCATGCCCTCTTGTTACTGTCAGAGAGGAGGGATAGAAGCCTGAAGACCCACACTCAGTGATTTACAAACAACTTTCCCCTCTACATCAGTGTTCTGATGGTCCATGAATACTATTTGTTATTCCTTTTTATTTATTTTTTCCTCTATTTACTTACTTTGGGAATCTATAGTAATTTTATGCCTTTGCACTGTAATGCTGCCAGAAAGGAACAATTTCACATTATATCTCAGTGACAATAACTCTAATTCTGGTTCTTATCCATCACCCTAAGTTTTCTGTGTCCATTACTAAAATCAAATGCTCAATTACCATTGGCATTTTCTCCTCAACTTTGCTTCGATTTCTCCTATACATCTCTGAACTGATGTTTGTGATCTTGCTCAGAGGACATCAGCTCAGTCAACCAGAAACAGCCTGGAACCTCTTCAGGGAAATTCACTAAGTCACATAGCAGCAAGCATCACAGCTATAGTGGTTAAGTTTGGACATGAGTGACCAGCATTTGACAGAGGTCACAGAAAGCCCACCAGAAAATTCTGGGCTCCTTGTGTTAGAGTTATGACCTAAAGTGAAATAGTGAATTTTGTGATCCACATAAGCATATACATAATTTTCAACTGGTTTTTACTTTTCAAACAAATTGGACCATACAATGAACAAAAACTGCTACATGATCTAGTTTTGAATATGTATATTTAACTGGACAATCTTGTCTTTACATGTTGATTGCATAGAATGTAGGTTTGGTGATTGCACATGCAATTTCATCTATTACTGCATCATTGCCTGTCATGGAGGGGATATACTGCATAGGATTGAAGTAAGCTGCAGAGAGGTGTAAAATTAGTTAACTCCATCATGGGTACTACCCTCTATAGTATCCAAGGATCGGTGCCTCAAAAGCACAGTGTCCAATACTAAGGTCCCTCACCACCCAGGACACCCCCTCTTCTCCTTCCTGGTGGTAACAATGAGATATTGCTGCCTGAGGGCACACACTCGGCAATTCAGGAACAGCTTCTCCCCGTCTGCCATCCGAATTCTGAATAGACGTTTAATCCTTGAACACTAGCTCACTACTTTAAGTTCTGTTTTTGCACTACTCATTTAATTTAACTATTTGACATATATTTACTTACTGTAATTCAATTTATTTTCTATATTATGTATTGCATTGTATTGCTCAAAGTTAGCAAATTTCACAACATATGCCAGTGATATTAAACCTGATTCTGCTAGTTCTTTGTTGATTAACACCAATGTGATTTAAAATATTAGCAACCAAAGCAATATTTAAGGATTTACAGGTTGCCCAAGCTCACTTATTGTCTGTCCTTGATGCTTGGTTTTATTGGGACCCTTCTCTGGGCATGGTTCTCTACTGGGCAGATCATTCAGAGCTGCCTGGTAAGGTCCAACACACAAGCAGCCTTTCTCAGCAGCCCCTATCCACAGAAATAAATTGAGGATTGATTAATCTGTATCCACCATCCTCCCACAGCTGTACCAGCAAATGACAATGGAGGTCTGTGACTTGTTGCTAGTCGGGTCATATACTTGTGGAATTATGTAGTATGAAAACAGGCCCTTCAGCCCAACTCATCCATGCTGATTAATGGGACTAGTTCTGAGCTAGTCCTATTCGCCTGCATTTGGCCCATATCCATCTAAACCTTTTCTATCCACTTACACCATCGAGGACAGCTTCAGTAGGTATTGCTTCAAGAAGGCAGCATCCATCGTTAAGGACACTCACTGTCTGAGACATGCCCTCTTATTACTACCACCAGGGAGGAGGTACAGGAGTCTGGACTCCACCTTGCTATTTCTCTTTTGCACCATTTACTTAACTATTTTAAAAATTATAACATATTGCAATTTTTAATGTCTTTGACTATACTGCTGCCACAAAGTAGATTTCAGGACATATGTGAGTGATAATAAACTTGATCCTGATATACTCAAACATCTTTTAAATGTTATTACTGCACCTACCTCTACTACATCCACAGGCAACTTGTTCCATATACTCACCACCCTTTGTATTCAAAATGATTAAAACCCAAAATATTAATGTTTATAAATGAATACTTATCAAGCAAATTTAATATCCTGGAAATAATTAATTTAATATAAATCAAGTCTACTTAAAGTAAAATGGCTTTATGCTTGCCCTTATGTCTCCTGCAATTTCTTTCAATTGAAAGTAAAGACCCTGCTGGACTTAGCACAGATTTGTGGCTGTCTTCCCAGCCTAAGCATGGAAAAATCTATGGAAACCTGCAATCTCTGAGAAGTCAAAAAGCAGCGTACAGTTGCCCCAGGACTATCAATCAGCAGAATAGAAGTTGGAACTGAAGTTTTCACTTGGTAATTCTCTCTCAGTCAAATCCATTGGTAAAAGCTGAACAAAAGTTTTTATTTATTTTTAAAACATATGCCAGGTGCTCTATTAAGAAGTATGTTTAGCTGGGAGGATGGTGTAGAAGATTTGTACTGTATGGAAGTATTGGAAATATTACCATTAAGTATTTATCTCAAATAACTGAGCCCTGTACACCAATAAACTTGAAAATGATTAGGTTCAGGTGTATAAGTGTAGGTATATACCATATGTTTGAAAGAATAGATACTGTGGAATTTTCTATTGTGGTTAAGTTTTAACTAAAATAGAAGAAAGAAAATAATACATCTTTTTTTAATCTTTGAAGCTTTTATGAGAAATGTGAGTAAGGGAATTAGTGAAAAATGGTTCCTTTAGGTAATACAAATCATTTTGCAAGTAGTATAGCCTTGCAAAATGTTATCAGAAAATTAAAATAGCATTTATGCTGTTATTTTAAGCTTTACTGAAGGCATAATCTTATATTTTTTCTTTCTCTGCATTATCAACATGGCATGGATTATTGCTTAAGGCTGATACAGAATTGGAAGTTTTGTGATTAATTTTGGGTAGATTTCCCATCTATTTGCTTCTTCAGTATGCTGTGCTACATTGAAAATGACATCTGCTTTTTTTTTATCAAGTCTTTGAGTGCCTGGTATGAGAAATATTAAGTCCTTTTTGATCTTATATTTAATACCTCTACTGCATTAAAAAGTGCTTACACATAAATCTTTCAAGCTGATGCATGTCACAATATAGAAAAATCATTCTACTGTTGTCAGGCAATGCCTATGGAATTGATTTGTACATGATCCAAATTCTAATGATTTTTGTTACGGTGTACGGCATTTTACTGAAACATTCTTTAAGATATACACTTCCACACACTTTGAACTAATCAGGATATTCACAGATTAATTTGATCAGTTATTTAGACCATGAAATCTATTTTAGAAACTGGGAGAAATTTTATTAAGAAGATCATCTAAGGACACAAAACAGGTTGTCATACCAAATATGTTTTTGTACACAAAATACACTGCAGATGCTGTGGTCAAATCAAGTACAAACAAGCTGGAGGAACTCAGCAGGTCGGGCAGCATCTGTGGAAATGAGCAGTCAACGTTTTGGGCCGAGTCCTGACTAAGGGTCCAGGCCTGAAACGTTGACTGCTCGTTTCCACGGATGCTGCCCGACCTGCTGAGTTCATCCAGCTTGTTCATTTGTGATTGTTTAAAACATATTTTAATCACTTGATTATGAAGAAAAAGGAGTTTGAAAGAAAATATTGAAGATGTGTATTTTGATAAAGTAAATTTTGAAATGGCTGAATAAGCATCAATTATATTAAATTAAAGCTAATTAGAATGAAATACTAATCCTCCAGCTGTTCTGCTGATTTTGCACATAGAGATGGGGACTAGGTTTAGGAAATAAAAGCAAAGAAGTGAATGTTGATAGGGGTACTTTGAAGCCAGTGGCTAAGGAGGGTTTGATGATGTTGGCAATGAAGCAACAGTTAGATCAGAGGCTGTAGGAGATACTTTTGGAAAACTGGAGAGTTCTTGTGACTTCCATGAATTACTTTCTCTTCTCAGTGCTTCACTCTGTCATACAGAGAGCAACCAACACATGCACAGGGTTGTCCACAAATACAAGATGCTCATCTCTTACTGGATTATCACTCCCAAACACATGATCTCAGTTGCTCCTGTCTCCTCTTTATCAGTCATTGCCACTCAGTCAACCCTTGTTCAATCTCTTTAAACACTAGTCAGAAAGAAATAAAATTGCAGATTGCTGGAAATACGAAATGAAAACAGAAATAGAAGAGGATCCTCAGCAGATCAGGAGAGAGAGTGACATAGTTAATACTTTAATGAACTTGTAAACTTAGCCCATTCTTCCTTGGCAGATGCTGCCTGACGTGGTGAGCACTTCACTATTTAGTGTTTTATTTCAACAAAGACCCATGACCCGCTGTGGTGCTGAGATCATTAAAGGAGATGGTTTAATCCCCTTCATTTTCTAATCCCCTTCTCTTCCTCCAGTTCCCAAATCCTTTCAGATTTTCAAGATAGTGTAAACTTAGTTTCAGCTTACACCTTCCCTTACACTTACCTGCTTCCACATAACATGTACTCTTGTGCAATGTAATTGAAATGGCAATCAGAGATTGTTGGTAGATATAATCATTGCCTGGTACTTGCACGTCTTAAATGTTGTATAACACTTAACAGTCCTGGCATGAATGTGTTTGGGTTGTACTGTATGCATTAATGGACCAGTCTGTTCCTTGAACGTGATTATTACTTCCAGCTTTGTCTTCATGGAAGTGCAGTGTTCCGCCATGAGGTGTCCATTAGCAGCTAGCAAGAGAGGAGCCTACATCATGGCTTGGTTGTAGAGGATAAAGTAAGCTGTTATAAACTGGGAAAAGTACTGTCTGCCATTCTGCAATGTATCTCTTGTGTGCTTTGTCGTATAATGCAGGCAATTATGGTCTTGTCATGACCATGATTGCTCTTGAATTTTTTTTTCTGCAGAAGTGGTTTACCATTGCCTTCTTTTACATGGCAGGTTACCCCAGCCATTGTCAACACTCCATTGCAGGCTAGAGGAGAGAAAGAGCGCCTTATACCTTTTGAGATAGAGATGTATCTCTCACTCATTCTGCTAATTGGTATATTGAAAACAAACAAAACATTGCCACACTGCATCAGACATATTTTCTTACAAGATCTAGAGAAGCAAGAAACTTCTATTTGCTATCAGACATTCATGATAAAATAACTTTCTGCACCATATTTTGCTCAGTTTCATAATTCCAAAGTGTGAACTATTAAACACATATGTAATAAAAATAAATGATGCCAGGTGCTGGAATTCACTACAGCATAGTGTGTTTTCAAAAATAATGCAAACATACAGGATGGCAAAATTTTAGCATATCTAGAATTTATTCCTTACGAATGTACTCTTGTAATTGTGTAATAGGTTTTCTGTTTTAGAGCAAATAGTGCAAGTATGTTATTTTGGGAACTAAGATAATGAACTAGGAGTAAGGGCAAGAGCAAGGTTTCTTAACTGATGCTTGTCACATAAAGCATTACCAATCTGCATAAAATAAGATTATTATGAATTGGGTTTTCATCATGATTCTCAGAGGTTAGATCTTTAGCAAATTGAAAAGTTCTATAGGATCAGTTTTACTTGAATAAAGTGTCTAAAAGCAAAATTATAGTTTATATCTTCGTTTTGTCATATGTGTGCTAAAAGAACCAGAAACAAAATTAACCTCGGCATAAAAATAATCATGTCAATATGATCACGGATGTCTCTAACTCATTAAGTACAAACAGAATATATTGCTTTATTTCAAATATATATATATATATTCTTTACAACAATACTCAATAACTTCTAACAGTTTCTTTGATCAATAAGGCTTATTTTATTAGCTTTAGGAGCTGCTAAAGGGATTAGAGAAACTCGATTGCAATTGAAAATGTACTGGAATTACAATGCATAATGCATGCCTGTGTGATCTGGTTTAGCACAAATCTGAAATTTGTGTTCAAATCACACTATAATTATCTAAGTGTCCACCAGGCACCAAATGAGCTATTTATTGCATCCATGTGGTTATTACCAAACACATGTCAAGATCAATAGCTATTGGCTGTCATAAAGGACAGAATAATGTCTAGAAATTAATGATACATTTTGTCATTTTTATAATAACATTTCAGTCTTTAACTGCAGAAGGTAATTTCACACATTTTCTGTATTTATTGTGCAAAACAAGAAATAGCTCCATAAATGTAAAAAAATGAATTGTTTTGCTTTCAGTTATTTTGCTCAGTTCCTTTCTAGTTTTATAAAATATGAAGAGTTATATTTGACTAATAAGGATTAAAACAAAGCCAAATACTGTGATACAAAACACATTTATTACAAAAGTAAAAGGCAGAATTTGTCATGGGTGGTTTATCATCTGAATGAGGATCCAAACAGACTGTGGGGAAACAACATCTGAAAATCTGATGCTTTTAATGAAACTAAAACCAATTCAGGTGAGTGTCATCCAATGACTGTAAAGCATTTTAAGTTTTGTTGACTTTTTTGAGGCCTTGTCTTTTCAGTTTATTGATATTAAACAGAATTTGTTCTGCAGGTTGGTGATTTGCTGGGAATCAAACAGATATAATTGCATGAAATGAGTTCTCAAGTGGCTCATTAGATTAACGTAAGAGGACATAAAGTTGGCTGTCCAATATTGGCAACATTAGTAGCATGTTGGGAGCACTGTATTCATAAAAACTTCAGTTTTGGGTGAATAGGGAATTGATGGGCATAAACTTTGGGTTATTTAATGTGGAATATGGTTCCAGTGTACTCCTTTCTGTCACTCCATGATTTTTCCCTTTGCCTGAGGTTGATTTGTGCCTACAGGGAAAGATCAAGATGACGAGTAAGTGTATATCAGGGCACAGGAAGTTCAGCAATATTAAGGTGGCAGACATTTTGGCTTCCTACATATCTACACAGATGGTTCAGAAGCTCCAGTGACTGACTGTTCAGGTGCTTGTTTATGTTCCAGAATTTCAGGTGACTATTAAGAAAATATTATCAGATGAGGTATCAGTATTCATGTCTGAGAATGGGTTGGAAAAAGTAGGTCCTGATTATGTACTTCAGTGCTGTGATTCCTTCTCAGTTTTGACATATTAAAACAGGTATTTTAAATTGTAGGCCAGATGTTGTTCTTGAGATAGGACAGCAGCCAATGAGGCTGCAAGGTCTGGGCTTGTGTATACATTTCATGGACTGAACAGGGAAGCAAAGAAGACACAAAGTCAAGTTGCAGTTTCAAAAAGAACACATCTGCATTCTGTTATGAAAAATCTGACAATGGTGAGAATGACGCAGGACCAAGTAGCCCTGAGATTTACAATGTGCAAACTAACAATAGTCAAGTAATATGGCTTACACAAAGCATGAATGGCAAATTAATTAAAATGGAATTGGACACTGGCTCAGCTGTTTCAGGCATTCTACAAAATGGGTTTGAATGGCAATTCAATGATACTGAACAGAAGTCTTCAGATATCCAATGAAGAACTTATACTGGAGAAAAGATAACTATTGTGGGAATGACATTCGTAATAGTGAAATACAACATCAAGCAACATTGGGCTTGTTTTTTTTTTAAAAAAAAACATGAATACTAGAATTGTGAAGTTGAGTGGCTGAGCCAACTGCAACCTGATTGGAGAACCAGCCACTTATTTGCATACTACATCCTCTGTCATAGTCAACTGAAAGTGAATTAAGAAAGGTATTGGATGATGCCACAGCAGTGTTCAACAATGGTCATAGAAAACTAATATCTAGTGTTAAATAGTGTCAAATAAAAATGCCACATCCAAGTTTTACAAAGCCCATCCAGTTCCTTGTATCATCTATGCCAAAATAGCCAGTGAAATGGATTGCATGGTGGCTAAAGGAATTCTTTCCAAAGCTGAACGGAACCTGTGGGGAATACCAGAGGTCCCTGTAGCCAAGAAGAATGTGTCTGTCAGGATTTGTCAATTATTATAACAGGTTCCTGCCAAATCTGCCTATTGTGCTCCACCCCTTGAGTGCCTTACCACAGATTGGGAAGAATTGTCAATGGACAAATCAGTATGAGAAGGCTTTCAAAAAGATAAAAATAATTGTGATGCCAGACATTGTACTTGCACATCATGATCCACGTCGCCCAGTGAAGCTTGCCGTGCATGGCTTGGGATGCCAATACGTCCAAAAGATGACTTCCTGCAGTCCTACAACCGTGATGGAGGGTCTGTCAGAATCTGAGGTTGTTTCACAGTCACAGTCCCACGTGCCAAGCAGTGTGATTCTCCTGGTCAGGAAAGATGTTATCCTACAAGAGTAAGAAAGCCTCCACAGCGATTAAATCTTTAAACCTGGATGGGACAACTTAACACTTAGTATGGTATAGGCGTCTGTACAGTAGCTGTATTATATAGTATACTCTGCATGTAAGCTGAGATGCTTCCTCTATTGATGTGGAGTTTATAACAAAGGGAGGAGTGTTGTGTATTTAATATTTCAGTAATGTTTGAGTAATATTGTAAATGTATTTAATTTTTACATATAATGAATTATTTAAATGAATACTTAGTGAATTATAAATATGACGCTACCACGTCACATGTGCTCACCTTGCTTATAGTAAAAACGAAGATAGACTCTCATTCTTGGCTCTTTTCCTTTCAATTATAGTTTTTATATTTTGGAGTTGCAAAACATATCAGTATTCTCTGGATTACTCCCAGCGCCACGCGCTAATCAGGGCCAAGAGGATGATATTTCAGAAGAATGAGTGACTGAGCATCTGGTGCAATGGACAGAGTTAGAGGCTCTTGGACTATTTGGACCTCTCCTGGACAAGAGGAATCCATATCCTGGCCGGAAGGATTACAGATGCTACTCGAGCGCTTAAACTAATTTGGCAGGAGAATGTGAGCCGGAGTGTCATGTCAGGAAGTGGAAGTAAGGCAGATGTCAGGACTAGCAAAAACAGGCAGGAACAAAGTAATATCTATGATAGGATAGATAAGTTAAAGTGTCTGTTTTAATGTAAGGAGAATTGAGTAAAAGTGGTGAACAGAGCATGGATCAGTATATGGAACTATGAGACTGAGTGGCTGAGAGAGGGACAGGAAAGTGTGCTTAATGTCTCAGGGTTTTGATTTTTTTTAGAAAAATAGAGAAGGTAAATGAGGTGGGGAGGTTGTGCTAATAAGCAGGGAGAATATCACAGCTGTGCTCATAATGGGGACATAATGAAAGGTAAATGTGTCCATGTGGGTAGTACTCAAGAATAGGAAAGGTGTAATCACTCTGATGGGATTATACTTCAGGCACCCCAAAAGCAAGTGGGACATTGAGGAACATGTTAAGGAAAGGTGTGAAAACAATAGGCTTGTTGTCATGGGGGGCTTCAACTTCCCTAATATAAACCAGGACCTTCTGAGTGCAAATGGCTTAGATGAGGCAGAATTTGTTAGGAGTATCAAAAGGGTTTTTAATTCAATATGTAGATCGTCCAACAGGATGAGGGGCATTAGGAGGAAATGGATAACCAAGGAGAGGATAGGACCATTCAAAGATAAAGGGGAGAATATTTTCTGGATGCAAAGGATGTGGGTGAGGTCCTTAGTGAGTACTTCACAGCAGTATTTACCAGTGAGAAGGACATGGAGGATAGGAAGATCAGTGCGAAGTGCATTAATATGTTGGTGGATTTCGAAGTAAAGGAAGAGGTAGCGTTGGGTCTCTAAGAGTCTTAAGGTGGATATGTCCCCAGGGGTTATACTCATGTTTTTGAGAGAGGCAAGTGAAGAGAGATTACTAACATTGTCTTTTCCAGCTACAGGTGAGGTCTTGGAGGACTGGTGAGTAGTTAATGTTATTTTCTTATTCAAGACGGGAACCAGGGATAATCCTGGAAATGATAGACTGGTGAGTTTTATGTCAGTGGTAGGGAAGTTACCAGGGAGAATTCTTGGGGATAGGACTTGTGAAAATTTTTCCTTACTGGAGGTGCTCTGCGAACTAGTTACCCATTCTGCATTGAATGCCCCTAACATAGAAGAGACCAACGTCATTAGCACTGAATTCAGAACACTGAATGGAAGTAGTACAAGTTAATGGCTGCCTGAAGTGTGGTAGTGTCCTGTCAACTCTGCTTCGGGGCACTGCATTGAATTCAACAATTTCTGATTGCTCCTCCTACACTTGCATCTCATATTTTGTACAATCTTTCCCCCTCCCCTTTAAAAGCTATTTTGATCCTGCTTTAAAGTGATCGTCACTATTTTCTGTTGAAAGCTAGTTCATGAACCTGGCAAATTTAGGTAAGCTTCAGATGCTAGTAACCCCCTGTAATGAAATCCTCAGAGTGACCTTACGTTTTCCCATCTGCCCCCGAGTTCACTGCTTGCTTAACTCTCTGTAGACTTCCATGCCTTGGCTTGGTGTGCTACATAATTGTTGCTTTTATTGCTAGTGTTAAGTTGGATCCCTGTAAAAATGACAAAGCTTTCCAAAATAAAATGTAAAATAACACGAGTGGAATCCACACAGAAGCAGAGCTGGTGCAGGTTTCCCTGGCTGTGTCAGCCCCTGAGAGCAAGCACCACAAGCACGAGCTCGGTGGCTGCCATTGAGAAGACAGGCTCACATTTTCTTGTTGTCAGAATGTGTTACAACAGAGAATGAGGCCATTTGGTCCATTTAAAGTATTCCCGCACTCAAAGTTAACACACCAGCCAGCGCATCTTTGCGATATGTGAGGAAACCAGGCAACCCTGGGCAAAATCCACCTGGTCACTGGAAGAACGTGTACAGAGAGAGCACCAAAAGACAGGATTTAATCCAGATTGCTGTAGCTGTGAGACGATAGTGCTACCTATTGCCCCACTGTGTCACCCTCAGAAAGATGGAGATGGCTCACATATTCAATGATCCAGGCAGGAAGGGAGGTACTGGATGTCAGGGGACCAGGAATCTTATCATACCCATCATAGGAAAAGTGTAGGCAGTCAGTGCAGACTTTTCAGAAATTGGCCGAAGTGCAAAATAATTGAGCTGGCACTTGTCTGTCACTGAAGTTAAAGTTGATCGTTCATTCCTTTACGAATACAATGACTCTGACGCAGTAGTTTGGAGACTGTGATGCTTGGCAACTTCCTGTGGTGAGGAAATTGGTGACCTTGGAGATGAATAGTGTAGTTCAGATTCTTGCATTAGGGATGTGTTTGCTTTTACCTCTTGCCCCTGGGTCTTCAAGCCTAACCTGAGTTGTTGCCTTGGAATGAAATGATCTCTCCAAACTAAAATGCACTTTTTTAAAATCCTAACTCTGTTTTCTTTTTTTTTAAACGACTCCTCTATTCATGTTAATGTATTACCCCAACCTGTTCAAACCCTTACTTTGTCCAATGGCTTTTTATGTGAGACTTTACCAAATGCCTTCCGAAAATTCAGGTGTCTGTTGGGTTCCACTGTTTATTAATAATATGGTGGGTATCAGAATCAGAATCGGGTTTATTATCAGCGGCATGTGTCATGAAATTTGTTAACCTAGTGGCAACAGTACAATGCAATACATGATAAATATAGAAAGAAAAAATAAGTAAGTAAATCAATTACAGTAAATATATATATAAATGTGTGTTAGGTCATTTCTGTTTTTGTATTATTTTTAATCTAACTGGACAGTGGCAAGGCTGCAGGACTGGACAACATCCCAGGGCGAGTACTCAGGATGTGCACGGCACAACTGGCAGGTGTTTTTTAAAGACATTTTGAATCTCTGCCTCTCCCAGTGTAGAGTGCCCATCTGCTTCAAAACCTCCACCATTGTCCTTGTACCTAAAAAGACCAAGGTAACATGTCTGAACGACTGGTGTCCTGTCATACTCGCCTCAATAATAAGCAAATGCTTGGTCAAGGACTACATCTGCAGCATGCTACCACCCACACAATACCCCCTACGATTTACCTACTGACACAACCGATTGACAGATGATGCAATAGCCACAGCTCTGCACACAGTCCTTCCACATTGGGAGAAGGACACTTAGGTGAGAATGCTGTTCTTGGACTACAGTTCAGCTTTCAACACCATAATTCCCTCCAGGCTTAACAAGAAGCTCAGAGACCTTGGCCCTCACAAAACCTTGTGCAGCTGGATTGTGGACTTCCTGTCAGATCACCGGCAGGAGGTAAGAGTGGCCCTCACCTCTGCCCCTTTGACCCTCGACCCAGGTGTCCCTCTGTATATCCATAACTGTCACTACCCACAGCTCCAATCTGCTAATTATATTTGCTGACGATACTATACAGATTGGCCTAATATCAAGTAATAACAAGGCAGCCTACAGGGAAGAAGTCATTGCCCTGACACAGTGGTGTCAAGAAAACAACCTCTCCCTCAATGTCGCAAAGACAAAGGAGCTGGTTGTGGACTACAGGAGGAATGGAGACAGGCTAACCCCTATAGACATCAATGGATCTGGAGTTGAGAGGGTGAACAGCTTTAAGTTCCTCGGCATCCACATCACCGAGGACCTCACGTGGTCTGTACATACTGGCTGGTTAGTGAAAATGGCGCAAATCCTCTTTCACCTGAGACAGTTGAAGTTTGGTGTGAGTTTGGTATAAATCCACATTTGAGAGCATCCTGACTGGCTGCGTCACTGCCTGGCATGGGAACTACACTTCCCTCAATCGCAGGACTCTGCAGAAGTTGGTGCTGACAGCCCAGTGCATCAGTAGGTGTGAACTTCCCACTATTCAGGATATTTACAAAGACGGGTGTGTAAAAAGGCCCCGAAGGATCACTGGGGACCCGAGTCATCCCAACCACAAACTGTTCCAGCTGCTAACATCCAGGAGATGGTACCACAGCATAAAAGCCAGGACCAACAGGCTCCGGGACAGCTTCTTCCACCAGGCCATTAAACTGATTAATTAACGCCGATACAATTGTATTTCTTTGTTCTATTGACTGTCCTGTTGTACATACTATTACTATAAATTGCACATTGCACACTTAGACGGACACATAACGTAAAGAATTTTACTCCTTATGTATGTGAAGGATGTAAGAAATAAGGTCTATTCAATTCAGTTCAACAAGTGAGGTAGTATTTATGGGTTCAATGCCCATTTAGGAATCAGATGGTAGAGGGGAAGAAGCTGATCCAGAATTGCTGAGTGTGTGCCTTCAGGTTTCTGTACTTCCTCCTTGATGGTGACAATGAGAAGAGGGTATGCCCTGGGTGATGGGGGTCCTTAATGATGGATGCTACCTTTCTGAGGCACCGATCCTTGAAGTCTTGGATACTAATACTATGGAGGCTGGTACCCAAGATGGAACTGACTAATTTTACAACCTTGAGAACAAGGATATTCTCTTCATAAAGCCATGTTGACCTTGCTTAATAATTGAAGGTGTCATCTACTGAAGATCTTGGACCTACTGAGCTATTTCCATAAAGTGCTAACAACCTTAGCTCCCTGTTGTCTCTCCTCTCATTGAAATTACTTTGTGTTGTCCAATATAAATTTCTTCTGAATATTCTCATAAAAGAAACTAAAGAGTAGCATTTAATAGAGAGAATAAATAAGTTTTGTTAAAATTGTTTATACAGTCTTCAGATTGAATGAACATAACTATATGTATAAATGAACATAAATATAGCATGAAGTAACTTAAGATTTTTGAGCAGCATCAAGCCAATTTAGAAGAGTTAATTGTGCAAAGAATAGTAATGAGAAATTCACAGCTGCACCAGTTTTTGAAAAATTAATAGAATTATAAAATCATTATGGCACAGAAGTAGCCCATTTGCCCATTGGGTCTAAGCTAGTTCTTTGCCAAGTATTCAGTTTTATTCCCTTTCATTGACCTGCAAACACTTTTTTTTTCATTTCTATGCAATTTCTCTTTGAAAATCCTCATTGGCCACTTTGTAATGAGTAGTAGGTTTTGTGTCATAACCATCTCTCACGTACCTCGTGTATCTTTTTGTCCAAATCTTTGAATCTGTGTCTTCTGCTCCTTTATTGTAAATTTATGCTGTTAAATCCCATTGTGACCTTCAACGTTTCAAACAAATCTAGACTAAATTTTGTCTGCCACTTGTCTATCCATTCTGCCCATTGTGTCCTCTGGGCAAGACTAGAATGCTGATGCTGGAAATCTGAAATTAATACAGAAAGTGCTGGAAATGGTCAATAGGTAAGGCAGCATCTGTAGAGGGAAAAAGATTAGTATTCCAAATCCTTAACATTTCATAAGAGATGTTCAGATTTTCAGCATTCTTTGTCTTTGTTACTACCCTAATTATTGTCCAGACTCTAAACTCGGTGTCATTTGCAAAATCTGAAATAGCACCTTGTTATTTCAAGTCACTAACATATGATGGAAGACAAAAAAAAAAATTAGTGGTCCTATTCGGAACCCTGGGAAAGACCGCTGTCTTTTTAACTTCAGTCAGAAAAAACTTATTATCTTGGCTACCTGTTAAGTCCTTAGTCCACTTGTTTTTCTTTTATCCATATTGCCAGCTAGCCTTGACTTCCAGTGGACTCAGTTTTGCTAATCAGTCTTTTATGTTGTCCAAAGCCTTCTGAAGTTCCATAAATGATTGCCACTGTGATTATTTAGCCAGTTTTATTATTACTTAAAATATTCAGTAAGGTCAGATAAACATGATTTGCCTGTAACAAATGCACACTAGCTCTCCTGTATTAACTCGGGGTTCTCCAAGTATCTATTAATGTTTTCTCAGATTGATTATAATTTCTAAAAGTTTCCCCTGCTGCACTAAAGAAATAATAAAAGAAAATGTAAAGCAGTTTGTTCTTTACCATTCTGGACTTCAAAGCCTACAGCTATTTAGTAGGCTCCGTATCTTGAGATGGTTTGAAAAATTCCACAGCTGCTGCCAAGGTAAACAGAATCTTAGGCTTGATGCTGGAGCCAAAACTGATGCTTTACTTTCAACAAAAGAAAAGTGCATATATTGACATCATAAATGTCTCAAATAGCCAAGGAAAACAATAGCACTGTTAAACACAAACCGGCAGATGGCTCAAGATTATAATTTATAATACTTCCAATAGAACAGAAAAAGATGCAAATACACTTGAGAAAGCCATTTGTTTACGTGATGGATTCTCGTGAATCCCTCTCACATTCACAGGCATGTACTAACATCTCTGTAATAGCATATGCTTTATTGCTTTTCTCCCCTTCTGTTGTAGATAGCAAATGTGAAAACCCTTTCATTTAAATCATACACTCAGTGGCCATTTTATTAGGTACAGGAGATATCTAATAAAGTTGCCGCTGAATGTATGTTCATGGTCTTGTGTTGTAGGCCACCTACTTCAATGTTTGACGTGTTGTGCTTTCAGAGATGCTCTTCTCAGACCACTGTTGTAACATGTTATGTAAATTACTGTTGCATTCCTGTCAGATTGAACCAGGTTCTCCTTTCATCTCTCTCATTAACAAGGCATTTCACCCTCAGAACTGCTACTTACTGGATGTTGTTTTGTTTTTAGCACCATGCTCTGTAAACACAATCCCAGGAGATCAGCAGTTTCTGAGATACACAAACCACCCCATCTGGCACCAACAATCATTCCACAGTCAAGGTCACTTAAATCACATTTCTTCCCCATTCTGAGGTTTGGTTTGAACACCTGAACCTCTTGACCATGTCTGTGTACTTTTATGTAATGAGTTGCTGCCATATAATTGGCGAATTAGATATTTGCATTAACAATCAGGTGCACCTTATAAAGTGGTACATGCAAGCACGTTGCACAATATTAAACAAAGCTAGAATATTTTACAGCAAATAAAATCCTTTTGAAATATAACTACTGTAATGTGTATGAACAATTTTATATTTCTACTTTATATTCTCTTTCATGTAATCAAAAATAGGTACTTTTTCATATTTGAGATATTTTATATTGTTCATCTTTTAATATTGACTATACTTGGGACTTGTATTCTAGTCTAATGGTTCACATTGCTTTAAATTAGTTATTAGTGGTTGTGTCAAGCTAGTGGCTGGCTGGGCATTTTGTTATAAATTCTATGGCTGTTTTCCTGTGGCAGATACTCATTCTAACTCTTCACATTTCTCTGTTCAGCATATGAACTCTCAGAAGCCTATTTCTTCTTCCAGTTGAACACTGGACTCTTGTAGTGTATAACCAACCACCTGAAAATGAGAATGAGAATGGAAGCAACGATCACTTGTAGCAGTAATTCTCAAAGGGCAATCGTCAACTCGTACACATCAGGCTCCTTGAGATACTGCAAATCTTATCAACAGTCTGACATCTACTAATCATGGCATCAAGTAAGCAAGGTTTAGCTGTGTTGTCAATTGGAACCATGACAGTGGGAGTACAAGATGTTGTAAATCTCTACCATTGCAGAGCAGTTGCTTTCACACTGAAAGTAAATTGAAGATGTGGTTTGTTAGTGATCTCTGATGCCGATAATTTCACAAAAAGTGCATTATAATTTAAGTACCTAATGATCAGGGAATTCCTGTCTGAGATTGGGATGTCATTCAAGCACTTTCCAGGAAACTTTTTTTTTATTGTTCAGCTTGCCCCCACATTAGCTTCTTCATCTGAAGTTGTAGTGGAGACAGGACCTCAAACGGAAAGCTAATCCTTCTTGGCAGTAGCATGACTTTGAAAAGGAACACATTAAAAAAAAATATCAATTTTGGACAGCATAATAATTGCTCTGAATGTGGCAGATCTAATCTGAAATAAATCCCAGGTTCTTAATCTGATTATGCATCAGACTTAAATGGTTATTATACAAAATACTAGGCCTGAGGTGGAACTGCAGAAATGCTGACAATTGCAGTTCTCATTTCTCCTTGCTAAGGTATTCTGGCTTCAAACAATCCAGCTGGAAAAAAGATGCCGCAGTGTTGGGGTAAGGTAATTAAGGTAATTAGCTATGGGGAGTGGAATTATGGTGCTAAAAGTCTGGAAATGGACCTTAAATCTGGAACGGATGTGCTCTGGGAATTACACAATAGAAATGTAGAGGTATGGTAGGCAGCAGTTGCTTGGGGTCCTGGGTAGATTTGTCTCATTGAGGCAGGGAAAGGATGGTAAAGATGGTAAACAAGCAACACACAGGAACATCAAGTTCCTTCATTAGGAGATTGAGTTGGAAGAATGTTTTTAATATCTCACACTTTTCTGTTTTGGAAAGCTGAGGTAATGCAAGGCTTCACACACTGATTAGTAATTTGACAATTTGCCCTGGTTGGTCCTTCCCTGGCAACAACTCCCTTGTATTAACCTATAGGCTTCTAGAATATATTATGATAAATATTATTATTATTTGAACATATTTTCTTCAGTATAAATCTAAAATATAATTTTTTTTTCTTTAGAATAATAAATCACTTCAACACTTAAAAGCACCGTAGGTACTGTCTGAGTTTTTTGGGACAGTGCTGTATTTAGATTGCAGATTATGCAAAAGTATTACATTACATGTTTTATCTCTATGTCCACTAGGGATCAACATGTTTAAGAATCAGAGACATCATTTGGGCAATTGCTTGGACACAGAAGTCATTGATGAAAGCAATGCTGAAAATGCATGGCAGAATATAAATTTATAACTGGATTATATATTCCCTGATCATGAACATGCTGGTTAAGGCAGTCAAAGTGGAATGCAGAAGTGTGCTGACTAAGACAGGTGTGCAGCCTTCGTGGATGGCCTAGAGGTGTCAACTACATCAGTGCCAGGCAGTAGATGGATCCTTCAGGGTCTAGAGAGGATCATTGTTTGGGCAAGTATGAGAATTAAACCAGAGAAACCCAGGTCTCTGGTGTTAAAGGAAGGCAGATTTATGGATAAGCTCTGTTTCTCTCTGGATAGTGTTATTATCTCATCCATATCTAAGAAACCAGTCAAGAGTCTAGGAAGGTCTTTGACTGCAGCATAAGAGAATTTCAGTGAATTCCCTTAATTAATTTCCTGAGTCCCTTCAGCCCATAACAGGGAGTTTGATTTTGAAATGATAGAATCCTGTAGACAAGTTAACATGGACTTCCTTATTTCAATGGTGATCTTTATTTTTTTCTGATTTGTTTGCTACTATAGAAGTCCAGCAGAGAGGTAACACTTCACCTGTGGATCTGCTGGGGTAGTTTATTGTTTCTGGTGCTGCCTCTGTGTTGGTGAAACACATTGTAAGGGATTGTTTCGTCGAGCACGTCCACACCAACCGTCAAAAGTGGAACTTCCAATGGCCGACCATTTAAATCCTGATTCCTATTCCCATTCTGACGTGTCAGTCCATAACCTTCTCTTGTGAGATGATGAGGCCACACTTGGGGTGGAGGAGCAACACCTTATATTCCGTCTCAATAGCCTCCAACCTGATGGCATGAATTTTGATTTCTTCTTCCAGTAGAAAGTTTTTTCCTTCCCTCCCCTCTTTTATTCCCCACTCTGGCCATTTAGCTCTTCTCACCTGCCTATCACCTTCTGGGTCACCTTCCCTTTCCTCTTTTCCTATGGTCCACTCTCCTCTCCTGGGAAATTCTTTCATCAGCCCTTTACCTTTCCCACCCACTTGGCTTTATCTATCACCTTCTAGATAGCATCCTCCCCCTCCCCCCACCCTTTTATTGTGTCATCTTCTCCCTTCCATTTCAGTCTTGAAGAAGGATCTCGGCCTGAAACGTCAACTATTTATTCACTTCCCCAGATGCTGCCTGTGTGGAATTTCTTGTTTACTTTATGTAACACCCTGGTTAAGATTTTTACTGCTATGCTGTAGGTATTTAATTTTAGCAGTTCTGTCAGTCTGTCTTGCTTTCAGCCTATTTGGGTTTGAGCTAAAGATAAGGGGTTGTGATGTTCATGCTTAAGAATGTAGCGTCATCCAATCAGGCTGGTGGAATTGGGAGAAGGTTCTAGAGAATGCTGGGCGGAGAAGTTTTTGTGATGAACACAGGTGTGGGTCGAGGTCTTTTTTTGGCAGGAACTGGGAAAGCACAGGAGGGAAGGTGGCTGAGGAAGCATCACTGTTGCACAGTGTTTTTTTGCAAATAAAAGGCTTCAAGGAGGAAGGGCCAACACACCCGGGAGTGAGCTTGTTTGTTCGAGGTGGATTTTGAGCGACACTCAGAAGGCGGTGTGTGCTTTTATGCAGACCGTGGGTCCAGCATGTGAGTTAAACACAACTTCAAGATGTGCTCCAAGGTAAGTGCACATTTGAACTGGGTTAATTCTAATGGGCCCTTATTATTTTTTCCTTTGCTTTTCCTACTAACTGTTAAAGCTGAAATTTCTTTATAACTGTATGTGATGTACAATCTTACTACTTGACAGGTAATTTCAAGTGGGCAGCAGTTACACAGTATTCACTCAGATTGGGTGCAGGTGGTCAAAACATCCCAGCTCTCCTGGTCTGGTGGGATCCAAGTCATATCGACCCTAGATGTACGGAATTCGGGAAAGCTGGTTTTATCACTGCTTAGTCCATTGGCTTGTTTCTAGAGATGCCCGGTTAAAAGTGGTTTCATTTAAAAGAATGTTTTTAAATGATGAAGAGCCAATTGTTGACATACCATTCATACCATACATCCCTTTCTTTATAGAGCAAATGAAAACATGGTTCCATAATTTGCATTTGCCATACTTTTTCTAAAATGCACACTAAATACTGGATTAACAGGCAAAATTAAAGTGTTTCTCTTACTGAGTTGCATACTCCAGAGATAAATGCTGCTTTTCAACAATAGGACTTTCTGGTTGGCAGTGGAAAAATTAAGTTGTGCATTACTGATCATTGGCATCCCTCAGAGGTGATTAAGAGGGAGACGGTCTTTGCTGCAGTGGTCATTTGCAAAATATTCAAATTATACAGATTATCAATGTTTGAAGTTTTAGTACTAAGAAGGCAATAATCAGAAGTTATTAAGTTTATGATCTTATTGTTAACACTGTTGATTAGTGCCGATTTTAACAGATGTTATCTACTAATCCTCACTGATTCAGCTCCACAGCCCATGAAATTGGTTGATTTACAAGACCAGGAACATTGCCTTGAATCCATGATATGAATTAATTTCTGAAGATTTTTAAAAAGCCTTAATGACTGTGTATTGCAACGAGCTGAAATAAGTTGACAAGTGACCATCAGCTTTCAAGTGAATTTCCAGTGTTCTACTGCTCCTGGGGAAGTAAATCTTGAACTTAGATTAGCATGCCTATAAGTCTGAGAAAGATACTAATGCATTGATCTTTTTGCTCCGCTGTTGGGCTCCAATAGTAGAGCCTAGTCTTGATGGGATTCCCTAGCTTTACATAAACTTTTGAATTAAAATTACTGGTCTGGACACTAGGAGAAGAAAGGGATGGATTATTATTTTTATTTTGATTTTTGTTACTTATAATTTAAAAAATCTTAAATGATTATTAAAGCAATCAACAGTTTTAAATGTCTGCATATCAGAGATATTGAAATATTGTTATAGTTTTGGCAAAAGTTCTAACTTTGACCTTATCCACATTCAAGATTTCACCATTGATGCAATGAGTTGTGTGATGATATTGGATTTGCTGTCTGCATAGTTCTAAACTGAAATGAAGATCTTAAGCTTGATCTGATATAGATAGCTATGGTTACCCTCACTAAAGGGAGCTTACACTGTAGCTTCCTAGTCTTCAAAGGCTAGATCACTTCCCTGTTTATTCTCTGTTGGGTTTGGCTGCCACTACCCAGTATTTGAGTGGTGTTCCCCTCCACATCAAGGAAGAGATACTTCTAGCTAACAAAGAAGTTTAAGCACAGTTAATTTATTTTTAGCGATGCATATTTAAATCCAGACAAAATTCTTAAAGAAAATTTAAAATAGAGGTTTTCCATTTTATAAGATTACCACATTACAAATTATTTCTAAAAAGACATACCAACAATTTTCAGATGAATGAGTAGTCCATTGCAGAAATTGAATTCAGAGGAATGGATGCTAGTCACCCATTCTTTCTGTTACTTAACCATCCCTAACAAGCCTGACTGCTGTCTAATATTTCTACTGTTTTATTTGCCCTTGGGTGACTTCACGCTCGTATGATATTTTTTCAGATACCTCTTCAAACAGATGGCCTAAAGGTTTCTGTAAACAGAGTTCCTAAACACCCGAAATTAATGCTGGGAATGCTGACCCTCTGAGTACTCAAATTCTCCAACTTTTGATAAATCAACTATTTGATGTGCTCAGTGATAGTATCAATCTGATCTGCAAATATCCTTGACTTAGGCAGTGTTGTTTGGTTTACTACAAGCCCAATTAACACAACCCCATGGTCTTACACTGCATCTCAAGCAAATAGCTTTGCACTGTGGGTCATTGGCTTGAACTCTATAGACTGTTTCCAAAGTTGTCCTTTTAACTCATTACTGCTTCCCATTTACAGTAAGAACTGAAGACTGGCACCTGTTTATGATATGAAGCTGAACAAAGAATATTGGTTGGAACCTACTCAAAAACATCTTTGATCTCTACAAGTGTAGACTGCTATGTTAGAAAGCTGAGCTTGACAAAAGGAGTCCCCAGCCCTGGATAGTGAATATTCATCACAGTTGGATCTTGCTATTAGTCACTGTTGGTCCATGATAGCTTGTTGTACAGGTGGACTTAGCAAAAAATCAAGGAAGAGAGATCAATTGTGCAGAACTGCAATGCAGTTTTTTTTCTTAAATTGTAATGTTTTTAGAAATCTGTCACTTCAACATGTTTTAAATTTATTAGCTTTTAATTTTGAGCCACTTTTACAAGCCTCTGATCACTGGATACATTTTGAAAAGGTTTGAAGGCCTTTGATAATTGTCACATGTCAAAAGAGTAATCCAGAGCAAAATGACAGTTTTCTTTCTCGGACTAGAACTGCTCAATCTTAGCTGTGGTAATAAGGTCTGGAGGGTCATTCAGTCCACAGGGCCACAAGCTGTAGGGTAAAATAGCCATGGGAAAGACCAGAAGGCATACTGGCTGAACAAACCTGATTTTGCAATAGCTTGATCTATTTTACTGATGATAAACATTTTAAACAAGATTAATTTCCAAGACAGATCTGGAACTATATAATTCTTTTCTGATTTTAAAAATGTAGAACAGTGCTGGTTTGGTTTAACATTGAAAATAAAATAGCAGCCTGCATACAGCCACAGTCAGCTATTAATGCCCTTGCCTAATGCACTAAATTTCCAGTTTGTTTAAAGATAGTGTGTCCCTACCTGTGTAAAATGCTACTTATGAACTGCCAGCAATTTATCTTCTCTGATAGTTTCATTAGTGAGAATAACCACCTGGGAAGTGAGGAATGTTATTCATTGATTTCTTTCAAATGTAGTATCAGTTAATTTCTGAAAAACTGTGTAGATTATCACTCCTCTGAAGAATTTTGTGTAGTGCATTGTAGAGATGCTCAACTATTGATGTCTTAATTAGAAATGTATTAATCTAATTGCAACTATTTTACTACATAGATGTGTAATACCATCAGATATGCTGTTAATGAATGGAAGGAATTTTAGCTGTGTTCTCATCTCCCTTGAGTTAGTCACCATTCTTGATAGAGAAATCGAAGCATTACATACATCAAGTGATTATCCCTTCCTCTGAACTTTTAAGTTAGGGATGCTGTATGATATAACTCCGGCATGGATAATTGCAAGCCTAGCTATAAAGGAAGAGGGTTGGGCTTGGGACTAGCAACCCACCCCACAAAAACTCAGTGGTACACAACTACCAACAGAAGCTCCAAAGACTTCATCCCTTTGGAGAGGAAGGCCTAGGACAAAGGCCACTGACACCAGCTTTCCAGAGTGCTATGACCCAGAAGAAGTGATGGGCTTAAATAAGTAAATATGCTGTAAAATATGGGTAGCAAACTCATTATTACTATAAATCCTATCCTCAGTATGGGTTTTACACTATAGCAAATACATATTGAAGTATGATTCATCTTTTGATTGAAATAAATAGGACAATTAAACTACTCTAAATTTATTAACAGAAAATATTAAGAAATCTCTCATTAAGTAGTGACACCATTATACTTGTTGTTTATGTTGGAATGGCCAGCTTATTGGATATATTCAGGCTTTCACTTAGAAAGGCTTTTCTCATTAACTTGTTGTTCAACTTTAATAAGCATTTGAAATGAATGAAAAATGCAATCACCAGTACAAAAAGTAATTTCCTTTTCATTTGCAATACCAAAACAAAAATGAACACTGAACTGCACAAGGTATTTTTTACGATAGAATCTATTGAAAGTCAGTGACTAAGTTTACTGACAAAATCAGCAGCTAAGTAAATATCAGTATTGTATGAACAGTACAGATCCTCACCAGGTTACAAATGCTTGAATTATGGACATATGAACAAGTGTCTGGCAGACCCACTGGGATGGATTTGTTGGTTGCTGAGAATTTGCAGGCATCTTTTGCTGTGTGGGAACTGAGTTTGCAGCAATATTATTGCTTTTTGCAGAGAAAGCTGAATAGTTGAGCTGAATATCTTTAACTACATGCTGCCCTTAGACGACCTGCATTTTAACTCCCAGGCAGCTGCTAATCTGACTTGTGAATTGTTCAGGTTACACAGAGTTCTCAGGAATGGAACTCTGTCTTAACCTAGAGTGGATGTACACTGCACCCAGAATCAGGATGTGATCAGCTCCTCTCTGACACTTCCTGAATGCATGTTAGTGCTTTACTTGATTGTAGATGTTGAATTGTCTCCACCATTTGATAACAATCTAGTTGGACCAAATAGTGCTTTTATATCCACTTTGTCCCTGTTGCTTTCTTTTCTTACATTCTATGAATACCTTCTTGCCCCTAGGAAACAGTGAGGACAACATCAGTTTCTCCCCAAAGGGCACATTTTAACATAAGTTCTTTATGTATTAGTTGGCGATACACAGTTAGTATAGATCACAAATACAGAATGTGCTCAAAATCTTTATTATTTTCACAGACTTAATAAGAAGGATTTATAGTCACATAGCATTGCATTACATTACATCTCTGGAGTTTACAGCAAAGGACTGTGAGGAATGAGGCAATGATGAATTTTTCAACATTTCGGTTATAGTTGTAATTGTGCCACATAAATTCCAAAAGCACAAACAACAAAAGCTTTATGATACCTTCTCCCAGCACATAACCTTGAGATCGCTTTCTCAACAAGTTGGATATTTCTTTCCTCACTCAGGCACACACCCAGAATTTTGCCATTTATAAACTGATAGGGAGAGGTACAATAGCAATTTAATGAGAGAAACATCAACTTGGAAATAATGCTGCAAAAATAAAGCCTCTTTTGTCTCCAGTTTTAAAAGCAAGAAGCTACATTCAGAAAAGCGCTAATCTAAATACATTGGTGCCTTTTGTACGAATAATGGGGATGAAATTCTAAATGACTGTTCATTACCTGCTAAAAGTTTGTTGGTACTTCTACGCTTCCTGGTTAAAGATTCAAATTACACTTACTATCAAAGAATGTATAAATTGTACAACTTTGAGATTTGTTGCCACAAAGCAAGGAACCCTAAGGAATCCAATTGAAGAAAAAAATAAAAATACTGGACCAACACCTGATGTGCAAGAGGAGTGAACCAACCCCCCCCCCCCGCAACAAATCAGGAAATCAGGCAAACAATTGAAGTAACCAAACAATATTCTGAACCCAAATTCCTCTGGTCCGAACTGAAGAGGAGCCCAGAGTAGGCCCAAAGCCTTGCCTCATCATATTAGCAAGCATGGAGTACAGCGGCCAGGGCAATAATTTAATATTGCTGCAGATTGGCAACAACAATAATTTTATTCTGATTTCTCAATCATGGTAAATTATATTACTGCAAAACTATTAACCATGCCACTGCCTGGTATAATTTTAACAAAACTTAAGGAATTAGTGGAAACAATGAAAAGGTAGATGAACAAAATGGATGTCAACTAGTTTAAATTGCATTTTTAGTATATCGTATGTGCATATGTAATACATAAAATAGAGTTTACAGTGGAAAGCTGTAAGCTGTCCAAATTTTGTTTGTTATATTTTAAAAACTATAATTTGTTTACCTTATGAATCCCTGTTATGAAATGTCTTCTAATCCATTGTTTCTTCATGTTTGTGAGTTAAAACTTGAATTTAGAAGCCAATTATCATGTTGATTACCTTACCTTGTGACTAACATTAATGCCAATGTGTGAAAATCTGAGTCAGTGCAATTTTATTGAAGAATCAACTTGAAAAGTGAATTGGTTGGACACAATTCACATGAGCTACTACAATGACATTTCTTTCTTGCAGAAGCTTTCTACAGTCTGAAGCACGCTGCATTACATACTTGCTCTGTGGAAGTCAGTCTGTCAAAAACTGAGTGAGTTGACCTTAGATACTGTCAAGTGTGAAGAAATCTTTAAAAATCAATGCAAGTGATATAAATAATAATCAGAATCAGGTTTAATATCACCAGCATTTGCCATGAAATTTGTTGCTTTGCAGCAGCAGAACATTGTAATACCAAGAAATAAAACTGATAAATTATAATAAAAAAATAAATTAAATAAGTGGTGCAAAAAGAATGGGGGTGAAATACTGAGGAAGCGTTCATTGATCATTGTCCATTCTCCATTCAGAAATCCGATGGCGAAGGGCCTTCCAGTTTAAAATTGGGCTGGCGAATCTCAGCAATTTCAGACTGGTGGCAGATGAAACATTGAAAACAACTAAGTACTTTGTTAATCACTTTTCTAGTAAACGATCATCGCAAGCAATAGTCTGTAACTTGCCTTTGGACTTGAAGGCAACTCGACTTGGCAGAACTGAGGCAAGGTGAGGCAGTGGGCCTGTCGCCGAGAGTGAGGAAGACCCGAGGTTCGATTGATTTAAGTGTCAGGGTGAACTGGAAAGGTTGGGTACGGGATGAAGTGGTCCAGGTCCCAGGATGTACTGAAGCAACGTAACCCAATGCTCAAACACTGATTCAAGCAACAGGCTGAATCAGAAAGGTCAAGCACAGGATGAATAGAGGCTGTGAGGTTCAGGACCCAGTGCATATTGAAGCAACTGAACCCAATGTCTGGACAATGATTTGGGCACCAGGCCAGATTGAAAAGGTCAGGGTGTTAGGGCCCAAAGTGAGGGTTGGGCTGAAGCAGCTCGCTGCTCCACTCCATCCTGAACTAAAGGTCTGGTGACAGACTGTCTGTGGACCAGTTCAGAATGCTGTTTGCTTGCATTTATTGTTTTTGTCTCTGTGTATTGGGTTTTTGAGTTTTTTTTTGTGAGTTCTTTTGGGTTTCTTTGTCTTGCGGCTACCTGTTGGGAGTCAAATCTCAAGGCTGTATAATGTATACATACTTTGATTAAAAAAAAAATACTTGGTTTTTCCTGAAACACTGAGTGTGTCTTCAGGCTCCTATACCTCCTCCCTGATGGTAACAATGAGCAGAGGGCACCCTGAGTGATGGAGGTTCTTAATGAGGTTCTTAATGAGGTTCCTTCTGTGACCTTGCCTTATGAATATTTCCTGGATGTTAGGGAGGCCAAGTGTCCATGATGGAGTTGACGGAGTTTACAACTCTCAGATCCTGTGGAGTAGCCCCCCCAGTACAGATGGTGATGCAAATAATTAATGCTGTCCATGGTACATGTGTAGAAATTTGAATGTCTTTGGTGATATACCAATTCTCCTCCAAGCCGTAATGAAATATAGCCTCTGTCCTGCCTTCTTTGTAATTGCATCAATGTGTTGGGTCCAGGATTGATCCTTAGAGATGTTAATACCCAGGAACTTGAAACTGCTCACCCTTTCCACTTCTGATCCCTCGATGAGGATTGGTGAGGGTTCCTTTGATTTCCCCTTCCTGAAGTTCACAATCAATTCTTTGGTCTTACTGATGTTGAGTACAAGGTTGTTGCTGTGACTCATCCAGCTAATCTACCTCACTCCAGTACACCACCTCATCACCATCTGAAATTCTGCCAACAATATTTGTGATGTCTGCAAATTTATAGATGACATTTCAGCTGTGCCTCGCCTGGGTGTAAAGCAGCGGGCTATCACACATCCTTGAGGTGCGCCAGTGTTGATTGTGACCGAGGAGGGGGATGTTATTTCCAATCTGTATAGACTGTAGTTTTCCAGTGTGGATCTAATTGTAGAGGGAGATACAGAGGCCCAGGTTTTGGAGCTCTTTGATTAGAACTGAGGGCATGATTGTGAATGCTGAACTGTGGTCAATAAATAGCAGCCTGTTGTAAGTATTCCTATTGTCCAGGTGATCCAAGGCCGAGTAGAAAGCCAGTGAAGTTGTATCTGTTGTAGATCTTTTGTAGGCAAATTGCAGCAGGTCCAGGCCCTTGCTTAGGTCTGAGTTGATTCAAGCCATGACCAGTCTCTTAAAGCACTTCATCACAGCAGATCTGAGTGCTACTGGGTGGTAGTTGTTGAAGCAGCTCTCACTGCCCTTCGTGGGCTCTGGTATGATTGTCGCCCTTTTGAAGTAGGTGGGAAACTGACTGCAACAGTGAGAGAGTGAAGACGTCCTTGAACACTCCCACCGGTTGGTTGGCGCAGGTTTTCAGAGTGCCACCAGGCACACCATCAGGGCCTGACACTTTGCGGGGGTTCTTCCTCTTGAAAGCTGTTTTGATGATGGCCTCTGAGACAGAGGTCACACGGTCACGGATGCTGCAGGGAATTGTATAGATGCAGTTTTATTCTCCTTTTCAAAGTCGTTGAGCTCATCTGGAAGTGAGGACTGCCATGCATGATAAGTTTTAAACTGCATATTTAACATTTGCTCAGTCTGGCAAAAAGAATGAGATAATCGATGAAAGAATGTCATGCGTCTAGACATTAAATTGCATTGGAAAATCTTTTTCATGAAATAGCCATTGAAATGAAGTCGATTGCTAAATCTGACAGAAATTTACAAGCACTCACAATGCATTCTGGGGAGCTGAATGCAGAATCCATGTGCATGCTGTGCCTATATACAAAGGCCACTGGGCAGGTAGCATTAGCATCAAGTTGTGTAACACGTTTGACATTGCTGGTGCAGCACTGGAATGTGAATAGTTAACAATGAAATTGTGTCGCCATGACAGGGGAAGTTGGCCCACACAGGATGAAGGCGGCCTACTTGTCTGCTCATTTGGAGAGCAGGCCTTTCCATAACTGTCTTTCTCAGCCACAGGAGGCAACAATGGATTGTTATTCATTGCACTAGTGAGCAAGAGTTTCTCAGTAATCCCACACAAGGAATCTTCTATTTCCTTTGGGGAGGTCCCATAAACTCTTCAGTCTTTGTTACCATGTCCTGACCTCCATCTCCACAATATCCAGCACAGTATTGCATAAGGTAATTGTCCACTCCCTTCCCCATCATCAGTTTTAGCATGAGGTGACTCAAATTTTGCTTCATTTTTTCCAACAGCTGCTCCTGTTGAATGCCACTGCTCTCAGTACTCCCCCCTCAGTGGGACATTGTGTAGATAAGTCAGTACTCCACATATGCCTCTTTGAATTACTGTGCCTTATCGCTCAGCTAGGCACTGCATTGCTTACAAATACTGTATTTCTCTGTCCTTTCTCTCAGATTAAGGTAGTTCTAACAACAAGATATCCTTCGATGGTGACTGCAGTTCTCTATTGGTCTAGTTTATAAATGTACTGTAGTCAGATTTTTTTCCTGTGGTAGGAGTACAGAACAAGCTGAGAAAAAGGAGCTTTAAAGGGGCTCTGAGGGTAAGTTTTCGCCACAATCGTTAATTTCTGGAACACCTTGCCTGAGAATCACTGTTCTTACAAAGCATTCGGACAGACATTGAACTGTTAGGTCCCAGAAGGATACTGATCTAATGCAGTCAAATGGGATGAGTGTTAATAGGTAGAAGAATTGGCATGGATGTGGTGGGCCAAGGGGCCCATTTTGGGCAAGGTAGCTGACTCCCATGTGGGGAAGGGAGTGACCAATTGACTTATTCAAAACTGCGCTGGATATTGTGGAGATGGAGGTCAGGACATGGTAACAAAGACCTCTATGTCACACTACATGATACAGCTAATTCTTAAGGCTCCCATTACACTTGTACATCCCACAATGCTGCCTTTCTCGAGGAAATAGGTCCCATTCAACCAAATAGCTGATTACTTATCAGCTTAACTGTTTGATTATTGATCGATTGATTGCGATACAGAGTGGAATAGGCCCTTCGATCTGGGCCACCGGCAACCTCTGATTTAACTCTAGCCTAATCATGGGACAAGTTACAATGAGCAATTAACCTACCCACTGGTACATCTTCAGACTGTGGGAAGAAACCAGAGCACTTGGAGAAAATCCACCTGGTTACAGGGAAAATGAAGAAGATCCTTCCAGACAGCAGTGGGAAATGAATCTGGGTTGCTGATACTGTAAGCCATTGGGCTAACCACTATGCTACCAATGCATGATTAATTATAAACTTACTCAAGACTCTTTATGTACCAAAGTTTTCACTACAAGCATTTTCAACTGATTTACACACATGCATGCCAATTAATAGCTAAGATTTGGAAGGCAGAAAAATTGAAACCACTCATAATACTTGATTGTAATTGATCTTTAATTTGGTTTAGCTTGATTGGAACATGGATTGGTGCTAATTCTATTCTTAGATTTTATTTGGAGATTGTTGGCAGAGAAAAATGCTCCATTTCTGTTCATGATTTTATAATTCCTGCATTAAAGGTGCACCATATCAGGCTTTGCTTTGCTTTGTCACCAAGTGTGCAGCATATTTGCTGTGAACAAATAGAATGATTTTTTAAGTAATTATTTGAATATCTTGGGAGACATTGTGAAAAAACAAAGTTAACAGCGTTTTTGCTTGGACTTTTGATAAAGGGACCCCTTTTCCTTGCACGATAGATTCCTCTGGTGTTTATTGATTTTATTCGGTGATACAGTGCAGAGTGGGCTGTTCCAGCCCTTTGAGCCTCGCTGTCCCAGGAATCCTTGACAAGCCCGATTAACCCTAACCTGATCACGGGACAACTTACACTGACCAATAAACCTACCCAGTATGTCTTTGGACCGCAGGAGGAAACGGAGCACCCGGAATAAACTCATATGTTCTGTAATATATGGATCTATTTCTTTTATATCAATGATGCCTCCACCCTAAGCACTACATATTGATCTGTTGCCTATGCATGCACTGTTGTCTGCACATGCACATTGTTCTCTCTCTCTTGCTGAAATACAAATACACCAGTTAAAACCATCTCCCATGTGGTACTTCTATTTAATTGGTATGTAGTTGTTCACCATTACAACAAATCGATGATGACCATGAACCTGAATGTCAGAAGATATCATGAACTTCACCGACAGAACAGCGCGAGAGAGCCATCACGGACACTAACAAAGGAATGAGTGAGCAACAGTGAAAGGCACGCTGAATTTAATGTGACAATCAAATGGTGATGGCTTCAGTCAGGAAAGTTGATAAATTTGATAGCACTAATGAAGATTGGGAGTTGCATAGTGAGAAAGTTAAACTGTATTATAACACAAACAATGTGGAGGAATAAAAGAAAGCCCCTGCACTTCTTAGCTTAATGGGTGCAAGAATGCACGGTCTCTTACGTAACTTAGTAACCCCTGCAAAGCCAGCAAGCAAGAAGTTTGACAAAATTGTTGCAATTTTACAAAATCTCTTAAGCCTTAAACTGATAGATGAGAAATTTAGATTTTACGAAAGGAACCAGTCAAAAGATGAAAACATTTCTGAATACATTGCAGAATTGTGCAAACTTTCCCAGTACTGTGACTTTTGAGATGGACTTTCTGATGCATTAAGGGACAGGCTTGTATGTGGCATGCATAGTCAAAGCACTCAAAAGGGGCTACTGGCAGAAAAAGAGCTAACCTTAGAATGAGCATTGACCATTGCAATATCATTCGAGACTGCAGCAAAGGATGCAGTGGAACTACAGAAAAAAGGTTCCCACTGTGAAATGCAGAAAGTGTCCGTGAATGGTGCAAAAGGACAAAGATGTTGCTGAACAGGCAAATCCTCCCATGATGCAAATGGCTGTTGGTTCAAAGAAGAAGTCTGCAGGAAGTGCCGCAGACAAGGTCACACAGAGAGAGTGTGGAAATCAGACAAAAAGCACAACCGAGTGAAAAGTCTCAATCACAAATCTAAGAATGTAAAACAGAATCAGACAGCATAAGAGTCTGACAAAGGTGAACTGCATAGTATAACTGAAACAGATCACAAAATCATCTGGATCACAACAGATGTGCCTGGATTAAAAGTGAAAGCTGAGTTAGATACAGGGTCAGCTTTGGCCATAGTTCCAGAGGCTGACTACAACAGATTGTTTTCTAAGATACCATTAGAGAAGACATCAGTGATGCTAAAGAATTACACAGGCAAAAAGAGTGTCTCCCAAAGGCAAGCTGAAAGTAAATGTGACGTATGGAGTCCAACATTACAGTTAGAGCTTTATGTATTGAAAAGTGGAGGGCCAGTACTTTTTGGATATGAATGGTTGAGAAAAATCCAACTAGACTGGCACTTAATCAAAGCTCTCAGTGTGACGATAACAGGCAATGCAGTCCAAAATGGTAATACTAACCATAGACTGGCACAACTGCTTAGTGCTAATGAGGAGGGGATTTGAGGAGGGGATTTGTAAACGCAAAGGCATGAATGCCAGAATTAAACTGGATGAAACAGCAGCACCAAGATTCCATAAAGCACCTTCAGTGCCTTACGCAGTATGTGCTAAAGTAGATGTTGAACTGCAGAGCTTGGAGGCATCTGGAATTCTCTCCAAGACTGAGTGGAGCAGTTGGGTCATTCCCATTGTCCCGGTGATCAAGAAGAGAAAAGCAGGAGCTGGTCACATATGTGGGGATTTCAAGGTGAGCATCAGCCCGGTGCTGTGTACTGTGCAGTATCCCCTGCCAAGAATAAAGGCATTTTTGCATCTTTGGCAGGTGGGGAGAAGTTTTCAAAGATTGACTTGTCACATGCCTATCTGCAAATGGAGATTGAGGAGTGCATAAGACCATAAGACAGAGAAGCAGAATTAGGCCATTCAGCCCATCGAGTCTGCTCCACCATTCCATCATGGCTGGTCCCAGATCCCACTCAGCCTCATACACCTGCCTTCTTGCCATATTCTTGGATGCCCTGACCGATCAGGAAACGATCAACTTCCACTTTAAATAAACTTGGCCTCCACCACAGTCTGTGGCAGAGCATTACACAGATTCACTACCTCTGGCTAAAAAAAATCCTCCTTACCTCTGTTTTTGCAGCTATCCCCAGTTCTGGATACCCCCACCAAAGGCAACATCCTCTCCATATCTACCTTGAAAGGTCTTATCTAGTCCTATCAACATTCAATAGGTTTCAATGAGATTCTCCCATATTCTTCTAAATTCCAGTGGGTAGAGTCACAAAGCAGCCAAATGCTCCTCAAATGTTAAACCTTTCTTTCCAGGAATCATTTTCATGACCTCCTCTGAACTCTCTCCAATGACAACACATCCTTTCTGAGACATGGGACTCAAAACGGTTGACAATACTCCAAGTGCAGCCTGGCTGGTGTGTCATAAGGGCTCAGCATTATCCCCTTGCTTTTATATTCTATTCACCTTGAAATCGATGCCAACATTGCATTTGGCTTCTTTACCACAGAGTCAACCTGTAAATTAATCTTCTGGGAGTCTTGCACAGGAATTCCGAAGCCCCTTTGCACCTCTGATTTGTGAGTTTTCTCCCCATTTAGATAATAGTCTGCACTATTATTCCTTTTACCAAAATGAATTATCATACATTTCCCAACACTATTCCATCTGCCACATTTTTGCCCTTTTTTTGTCTATGTCCTGCTGCAATTGTATTGCTTCCTCATCACTACCTGCCCCCTCACCTATCATCATATCATCCACAAACTTTGCCAGAAAGCAAAGTGGATGTTGGAGATGTTACCGATCAGCAGCAATAGACATGATACTGAGACAGGGTTTATAAACAAGTTCCGAGATTTATTAACCTCCACTCAAAAACATTGAAAACTAAACAAACGACTAACTTAACCGGAAGTTAACAGTTATGCAGCTATATCTAACAAACAGTCAAACGCAGAAACTGTACTTCATGATTTTTCATCCAAGCACAGACTTAAAGTGGTAAATTCAAAAGTCCATGTGATGTACACACTCATTAAGGAGCAACTTCCCGAAACGATTCCTTTGAAGTAATGACAAATCTGCTGATCACAGCCGAGAGATGCCTTGTCCGAGGGAATCATGAAGAAATAAAGGAACTGACCTTTTGCTGGAGGGTGTTCACTGCATAATCCTTCCTGACCTTGCAAAGGGTTTAACTCAAATGTACACGCCACAATTCCTGGATGAAGATTCAAAAAGGTCCGGTGATCAAAATGTGGGCATGTTAACAGAGATGAGACCTGGAGACGTCATGTGGACCAGGTACTGGATGCTCAACCAAAGACCACACCTGAGTCAACTGCGTCCAACAAGACAGAAAGATTAGAGTCTCCGGACATATCTCTCAGTGATGATGTCACTGACAGCAACGTGACACCAGAAACTGAGAACATTGTCTTAGACAAGACACCCATCAAACCTGATGCCACACCACAGGTCCAGAGGCGAGGTGAGAGCATTGTTGTTGACAAGACAGCCACCAAACCTGATGCCTGTCCACAGGTCCAGAGGCGAGATGAGAACGTTGTTGTTGACAAGACAGCCACCAAACCTGATGCCTGTCCACAGGTCCAGAGGCAAGGTGAGAACGTTGTTGTTGACAAGACAGCCACCAAACCTGATGCCTGTCCACAGGTTCAGAGGCGAGGTGAGAATGTTGTTGTTGACAAGACACCTGTCAAACCTGTTGCCTGTCCACAGGTCGACAGGCGAGGTGAGAACGTTGTTGTTGACAAAACACCTATCAAACCTGATGCCTGTCCACAGGTCCAGAGGCGAGGTGAGAACGTTGTTGTTGACAAGACACCTGTCAAACCTGATGCCTGTCCACAGGTCCAGAGGTGAGGTGAGAACGTTGTTGTTGACAAGACACCCACCAAACCTGATGCCTGTCCACAGGTCCAGAGGCGAGGTGAGAATGTTGTTGTTGACAAGACACCCACCAAACCTGATGCCTGTCCACAGGTCCAGAGGCGAGGTGAGAATGTTGTTGTTGACAAGACACCCACCAAACCTGATGCCTGTCCACAGGTCCAGAGGCTCTATTCTGAAAGAAACAGAGTGTCACCCAAAAGACTGAACCTTTAGAATGGTGACGTTAGTTATGGGCTGTTGTTGTGAAAGCATGTCTGTTTGGAATATGGGCTTATGAAAGAGAAATAGAATGTTTTGTACATGTACAGTTTATGTTGCATTACTCTAAAGGGGGAGGAAGTGTAATGTATCTATCTATTTCTATTAGAGCAATGAACACCCCCCCCCCCTTAGCACTACATATTGATCTGTGTCTGTGCATGCACTGCTGTCTATAAATGCGCAATGTTCTGTCTCGTTGCAATGTGATTACACCAGTTAAAGCCATCTCCCATGTGAGTGCCTTTATTTAATTGATATGATAGTTGTGCACAAACACAACACCTTCCACAGGGAGGACATACAGAAAGTCCTTACAGAACAGGACTGGAACACCCTGTTCCAAACTCCAGGACACCCTGAGGTGTAATAACATTGTGCTAACTATTACACCACCAAGCGCCTCATTCAATTTATTCTCCTGTCAAGAATTGTGGTTGTCCTCGCAGCAGTAGTCATCTAAAACGGAATGGTTGTGGACTTCTGTGTAGAAACAGGAAGCTTTCACTTTTGTTATGAAGATATTTTTGTTTTGAACAGAATTTTATGTTTACTAATGAAGTACGCATAGAAGGATGGTCCAATCAAGGGATATATCATCAGATCCATACTATTTTCACTTATCTTACTGACTAAAGACTTAATTTGTAGTGTTGGAGTTAGAATATAGGGAGCATAGAACATAGATCAGTAAAGCATAGGACAGTTCCTTCAGCCCACAGTGTTATATTGAACTAATTAAATTAGTAATCAAATACCCAACTGAACTAACCACTTCTGCCTCAACAATGTCTATCCTCTTCCATTTTCTATACATTCACCTGCCTTTCTAAGAGCCTGCTGAATTTGCCTCTATTTCAATTCTCGGCTCTGGTAAGTTAGTTCTCCTTAAGGGAAGCCTGTGCAAAATCAGAGTGTAAGTTATGGTCAGGATAAGAACCAAAGCAATGCTGAAACTCTCCATAGCTATCCTTTTGCTCATGTGATACTGGCAATATCAAAAACTCCATTCCCGCCACGTTGAACACTTACCTGTATGCTTACCAACAGAACCACTCTTCAACAGGTACCATAGCATCTGACATTCACCTGGCCCTGACACACCTAGACATCAAGGACACTGATGTCAGAAAGCAATTTCTAGATTTCAGTTCGGTGTTCAATACTATTGTCCCGCAGATAGCTAATAGTCCTCGTTTAAATACACCACTTAAAAACAGGTGATGGACTTCCTAACCAACAGACAGTCAGGATGCACAACCGCTCCTCCCTCCTCATCATCCTCAATACAGGCGTCCCCCAGGGCTATGAGCTGAGCCCCCTGCTGTACACACTGTCACACATGAACGCCCGGCCAAACACCAGAGTAATCACATTGTCAAGTTCGCTGATGAAAAGACAGTGGAGGGGCTCATCACCAACAACAATGAGTCCACCTCCAGGCAGCAGGTGGAAGAGCTCGAGGCCTAGTACCAGGCAAGTAGCCTCTTACTCAATTCCAGCAAGACAAAGGAGATTATTTTTGACTTCAGGAGAACCCACACCACCCACACCTCTCTACATCGGTGGCACGACAGTGGAAACTGAGAGCAGTTCCATCCCTGGGAGCGCGCACCTCACACAACCTCCCATGGTCCCACACTCGGCAACGCTCACCAATGCCTCTATATCCTGAGGAGGCTGAAGAGAGCTGGACTCTGCACATCTATACTCGTGCTTGTGCAGACGCGCAGCAGAGCGCTCCCTAACAAGCTGCATCACTGCATGGTTCGGAAACTGCATTGCGGTGGACAGGAAGCCTCTACGTCGGGTAGACAAAACTGCCCAACACATCACCGGCACCAGACTACCTGCCATCGAAGACATGCATACAGAAAGGTGTTGGCAAAGTGCCAGTAACATCATGAAGGATCCCACCCACCCTGCTCATGGACTGTTTGATCCATGTAGCATACAGACCTGGACTATCAGATTCAAAAACAGTTACTTTCCCCAAGCAGTAAGGCTGATCAACACCACCACCTACTAACCCATCCGTCCACACCCCAGCCACCACTACGTTATCATTTCCTGGCAGAGTCACCTTATATACAGGCATTCCTGTGCCTGGCATCACTTTATGGACAATCAATGTTTGTATACGCTATCTTATGTACTTGTATTAATTTTTGTGTTCTAAATCTTATCGGATTTTTCTGTTGCACTGGATCCAGACTAACAATTATTTTGTTCTCCTTTGCACTTGTGTACTGGAAATGACATTAAATAATCTCGAATCTTGTGCATATTTATCTGGATTGAAATTGATTGTCAGCATAATGTAGAGCCTCTCATGAAAATATTTAGTCAGAAGTATAGAACACCAGTAAGTGTGCATGCTTGAGACTTTGGTGGCAGTCGACTGTTAAAATTTGAAGACTCTTGTTTGATGTTCAGATATTCCTGAACAACTTTAATTCAACTTTTAGGTGTTTTGCAATATGATAATATACATTCCAGCTGATACTTAAAGGGAACACGAGAAACAGGGCCGAGGAGTAGAATGGGAGTGGGAATGGGGGCCCTAGTGAGTTGGATGGGAGCATGGGAATCTGAACTCTGGTGAGCTGGAAGGAAAGTTTGGAACCAAGACTCCGTTTAGTTGGAGGTGAGCATGGTAAACATCACCTGGTGGGCCAGATGGCGAAATAGTGGGATTTCCAAATAGTCATACAGCACATTGTTGGAAATTTACTGTACAGAGCAATAATGGCCTTTGACTTCAATGTCAAACACCATCCATAGTACATAGGATTCCTCTGTCATAGCTGATCTGACAGAAATATTCACCTTGTTCTCCATTCTTCTCTGAAACAGGAAATCCATTTGTTTTCTCTCTTTTAAAGTTCTGATGAAGCATCTTGGACCTCAAACCCTGACAGTTTTTCTTTACACCACCTTAACTGCTGAGTACTTACAGCATTTATAAAATTCTACATTTCTAGTTCTAGCTTATAAAAAAAACACTTACTCCTCAAAGGTCTGACTCTATGTTTAAGAATACTTGATTCTCCAACCCCTGAAAACAGTATCTCCATTAAATTAGTTTGTTTTATTCAATTCACTCCTTAAAATTTACATAGCAAGGAATAGAATACTTCCTTCTGTACTGTAATCTCTCCTCATAATTTTACCACTAAGAGCCATGTAACATTTTAAGCAGAATTGCAGCTAAAATATGTTCAGGATATTTATAAATAGAATGCTAATGTAGGCTACCGATAATGCTTACATTGCAACCAATCCAATGACAGGCTGCATCACTGTCTGGTATTGGGGGTGTTGGGCTATTGCACAGGACCGAAAGAAGCTACAGAGGGTTGTAAATTCAGTTGGCTCCATCTTGGATATTAGCCTACGAGGTACCCAGGACACCTTCAAGGAGCGGTGTCTCAGAAAGGCAGCCTCCAGCACCCAGGCCATACTCTTTTCTCGCTGTTACTATCAGATAGGAAGTACAGAAGCCTGAAGGCACACACTCAACGATTCAGGAACAGCTTCTTCCCCTCTGCCAACTGATTCCTAAATGGACATTGAAGCCTTGAACACTACTTCACTTTTTAAATATATATTATTTCTGGTTTTTGCATGATTTTTAATCTATTCAATATGTTATGTATCCCGTAACTGGATAACTTACCAGCAAAGATAGAGAGGTCTGTTGAAGTCTGATGTCACTATTTTCAAACATTTTATTTTTATAAATGGGCACAAAAGTAAAGTTAATACAAACATTCAGATAGTGCACATCGTCAATACTCAATCTAAAGCGCGGGTATAGTAATAATCATCATTAAGAAGTGAGCTCTACTGTTGTCTAGGGGATAATATATTGTCCTTTGGAAATATAAAAGTCACTCAGAAGTCTGCAGGCTTCAGCCTTTTGGGAATCGCTGGGTTTCACGTGTTGCGACAGAGAGAGAGAGAGATTGGGGAAAAGAGGAAAAACTTGCCGGGTCTTTATGAAGCTTCCGTTGAATCGGGGGAGCATTGGTTCCCCCTCCCCGATGTTAGTTAAAAGTGGTTTTCCGTGATTCCAGCCACAAATTCCAATCCCGGAATCTAACGCACGTGGCTTCCTTCAAAATGGCTTCCCGCTGCTGCGGGATCACTCTCGTGTCTTCTTGGTGCGTCTGAAGGGGCTGTCCCCCTTAGACCCTCCTTTATACTTCCTCACGAGGTCGCAGGTGTCAATCAGGTTGGGATGATGCAATCTCTCTCTCAACCAGCCCACTTTGCCCGAGGGCTTTTCACTCACTGTCGCCTTATTTTGCATTCCGGGTGGGACGTGCTCTTCGGCACGTTTCTCTCTCTCCCACTTCCTGGGTCTACTGACCCCCCCCCCCCCCAATGGGTGCTCTTGCGATTCTCACAAAGGAGGGGGCTGGGATCATAACACCTCCCCTCTTAAAAACGTTTTACCAGCGGTTAAAACGGAGTGGTACACAGTCTTACAGGAGTTTTGAATCTAGCACAATACACAAGTTTTTCTTTTCACAGAGTACTACTGTTATACATTCAAGTCAGTATCTAAATAGTTAACGATTACAGTGTCCCTTTCTTTAATATCTTAACATCACGTACCGTACTAAAGTCTTGTAGCATCAGACTTCAATTCAATAACCACCTATTTATTTTTTTCCCTTCAACAACAAAACTAAGGAGGTGTGACCTTAGCTTAGGTGCATTTACAAAAGTTTATGCGAATACTAATCGTTTCAGTTGTTTTACTTAACCGGCAGGTCTCCAAAGGGGCTGTCTTTATTATTCACAGGCTTTGGCGCAAACCCGTTCAACCTGCTTTGCTGGTTAACAATGGCCTCCCCATTAACCGTCGCCTCTTTTCCGGCAAGTGCCCCTGTGGGGAACTTGAGTAATTTTGTGTGGTGAACTCCCACCCGCCTCGTTCATCGGGGTTATTTTAGCAACACCATGCCCCAAACTTAGACCATTTCCACCCAATTCTTTGATTTTACCCAGGTGGCTGGCCCTTTTATCAGTCCCCTTCAGGCTATTGGTGTTTAATTCGAACTCTTCGCTCAAGTAGCATTTCGAAGGTGGCCTCTTCACACCCCATCCTGGCATAACAATAGAGTAGGGGGCCCCGCTATGTCCTGGCTCAGTCTATGAGCGATCTGCCAGGTTTAAGATTTCTTCCTTCGATTTGGAAACTACAGACTTTCCGTTTCCTTCAATAAAAATCCTCATCCCCCATTCTTAAATTCTGCGTTAACTTTGAACCTACCTTCGAGTACAAACACCGGGGAACTCACACTTCCCACGGTTACCAAGGTTAACCCTTTTCCCACTGAACCAAGTCTATCTGACCCACAAGGACGGCTGCCCCGTTCCACTGAATCAGATACCTCAGACTTCTTCTGAGCTCCGTTACCAGGTTCAGCACCTCGTGCATCCCCATCTCGGACACACTCGAACTGGACATTGGCCTCTTCCAGGCTTTCAACAACCGTACTTTTTTCAAATTCTAACTTCCCCCGATCCTCCCAGTTACTCTCTGGGCAGCTCCCACCCGGGGAAGGTGCAACCCTGTGAGCTGAAACAACCTCCTCGGCCTTTTCAGCTGACTCCTTCGAGGCAAGGGTATCCTTTCCATCTAGGACTGCCCTCCTCTCATTATCGGGAACACCTTTAGAACTCTCAAGTTCTTCAAACAATTCTGCCAAACCAGACAGATCATCCATGTCCAACTCTGGACCTTTTAACAGCTTTATCTGTTTCTCATCTTTATTTCCTACCTTTAGGACCTTTCTCTTCGCTAAGGGCAGATCTATCTCCTCTCCCTTACCCCCTTTCACTTTACTACTCTTCGTCTTACCACCCTCTAAACCCTCGTGGCACAGGGTCGGCAAAGACGTCTCGGCCAAATCAAAACTGGCCAGATTTAAACTGCTCTCGTTCTCAGCTGCCTCTCTCGACAGGCTGCGAGTGACTGCGCCTGCGAGATAGTCCTTGGGCGCTAGGGGCAGGGCCACCTCACTCGCCGGTCGGTAGGTCGGCAGCATGGCTGACCAAACCTTACCCCCTGCTAAGTCGTTCCCCAGCAGGATGTCCACGTCAGCTCTCGGGAATTCTGAGGGCACCCCTATTTCAACTGATCCATACACCAGCTCACAATCCAGAATGACGTTATGTAAGGACACCATTTCTATCCTTTTATTTATTCCTTCCACCTTTACCATGCCCGTTTTCCGACCAAATTCTAGTTTCTTACTGCTGATCAGAGACAGCTCAGCCCCCGTGTCTCTCCAGATTCGTACGGGAACTGGTGTGTCTCCCTCCATCACAGACATGGTTCCGTGTGACAGACAACTCTCAGAGCCTTCTCATACTCTGTCTACCCTTGGCTCTCTGGTCGATTTACTGATTACCACGGCACATCCCAGAGGGACTGCGGCTTTCCCTCTTCCTATCTCTTTCCTCGGAGCAAAGCATCGAGATGCAATATGCCCCTCCTTTCCACAATTAAAACAGGTCAAGCCCGGAAACCTCTGGCTGTCTTGCCTTTCCCCCTCAACCTTACTGCTAGCTCCCAGTGGGACCTCTGCCTCACTCGTTGGACTTTCTCAATCGTTCCCAGGTCTCTCTGGGGACCTTTATTCGAGGAAGTCTTTGTCTTGTGGGTTAGGACATATTTGTCCGCAAACCTAGCAAATTCTGAAATGGACTTATCCGGCTTCTCATTCAAATACATCCGGATCTCCTCCGGAACACAACTTTTAAATTCCTCAATCAAGAGTAACTCCCTGAGACGCCCATAATCCTCGTCCACCCTTTCCGCGGTGCACCACCGGTCCAAGAGCACCCCCTTCTAATGGGGTAGTTCGGTATATGTTTGATTCCACCCTTTCCTTAAATTTCTAAACTTTTGTCTATAGGCCTCAGGTACCAATTCGTAAGTCCAGAGAATGGCCTCCTTTACTTCAGCATAATTCTCTGCATCTCCCTCCTCCAGGGACAACGCCGCATAAGCTTGTTGGGCCTTCCCCTTTAACACACTTTGTAACAACGCCACCCACTGCTCTTTTGGCCACTTCTGATTTACTGCAACTTTTTCAAAAAGCAAGAAATAACTATCAACATCTGTCTCCTCAAACGGGGGTACCAATCTCAACTCCCTACTAACATTAAACCACTCCGCTCGGTCTAACCCTTGATCTCTTCGCTTGTTCCTCATCTTCTCCATTTCCCAGTCATGTTGCCTCTGTTTCTCTTTCTCGGCCCGTTCCTTCTCTTTCTCGACTGCTTCTAGCTCCTTTAGCTGAATTTCATGCTGTCTTTGCCTCTCAGCTTGGTCCTGCTCCTTTTTCACCTCTAACCCCTTTAGTTGGAGCTCATGGTCCCGGTTCGCCTCTAGCTCCTTTAGGTGGAACACCTGCTCCCTTTCTCCTCAGCTGCTTCCAGCTCTTTTAACTTAATTTCATGTTCCAACCTTAATTTCTCCACCTCTAACTGAGGTCCCACTTGGTGGTACCTTTTCAGGGATATCTTCCAATACCTCATCTTCAAACACATTCTTCCCAATGTAATACTGAGTTATGGCCCTTCGCACCTCCCACTTTTTCATGGACGACCTCACTTCTGTGAGGTTCAACCCCTTCGCCAAATTTAACTAATCTGATTTGGTGGCCGCCTCTAGCACGCCCACAGTCGGGTTTTTCATAAATTCACCCACGTCCATCTTTGCTGGTTTCCCGCCTGGCTACCCGTGTAACCAGATTCAAGTTTTGGACGTACAAGCCCGATTCACTGGCCTCACAATTTGGTGTCAAATCCCGAGACAAGAAACCCAAGTTGATACGTATCCCGTAACTGGATAACTCACCAGCAAAGATAGAGAGGTCCGTTGGAGTCTGATGGCACTATTTTCAAACGTTTTTATTTATAAAGGGGTACAAAAGTAAGGTCAATACAAACATTCAGATAGTGCACATCGTCAATACTCAATCTAAAGCGTGGGTATAGTAATAATCATCATTAAGAAATAAGCTCTACTGTTGTCTAGGGGATAATATATTGTTCATTGGAAATATAAAAGTCACTCAGAAATCTGCAGGCTTCAGCCTTTTGGGAATCGCTGGGTTTCACATGGGGTGACAGAGAGAGAGGGATTGGGGCGAAGAGGAAAAACTTGCCGGGTCTTTATGAAGCTTCCGTTGAATCGGGGGAGCGTTGGTTCCCTCTCCCCGATGTTAGTTAAAAGCGGTTTTCCGTGATTCCAGCCACTAATTCCAATCCCGGAATCTAACACACGTGGCTTCCTTCAAAATGGCTTCCCGCTGCTGTGGGATCACTCTCATGTCTTCTTGGTGCGTCTGAAGGGGCTGTCCCCCTTAGACCCTTCTTTATACTTCCTCACGAGGTCGCAGGTATCAATCAGGTTGGGATGATGCAATCTCTCTCTCAACCAGCCCACCTTGCCCGAGGGCTTTTCACGTGGTCTCCATGAGACAATAGTCGCTGTCGTCTTATTCTGCATCCCGGGTGGGACGTGCTATTCAGCACGTTTCTCTCTCTCCCACTTCCTGGGTCTACTGACCCCTCCCTCAACGGGTGCTCTTGCGATTCTCACAAAGGAGGGGGCTGGGATCATAACAGATATATAAGTATACTGTAATTGATTTACTTACTTATTTATTATTATTATTATTATTTCTTCTTCTATATCATGTATTGCATTGAACTGCTGCTGCTAAGTTAACAAATTGCATGACACATGCCGGTGATAATAAACCCGATTCTGAATTCTGGATCCATCCGCTATGTTTCTTTATCCTCAACCCTCCTCTATTAGTTCCTCTGATTAACATTTTTTCTTTTGTAAATGCACCTTATTATTTGTTAATTTATCTGTGGTAATATCTGTTTATGTGTTGTTTTGTGCACTTTTGTCTGGGGGAATGTTGCTTCATTTGTCAGTATATATGTGCATGGTTGAATGACAAGAAACTGAATTTGAATTGTCAATGCCTTGAGCTCAATTTCTGTCAATTTCTGTACTTAATTTTTAATTGCTTTAAGGTTATGATGTGATCTTTTCACTGGGCCCTCCGTTTTCTTTACCAACACTAATCTTTCTCACAGCTTTCGATCATTTCAGATGGTTATTCTATTGTTATGTGAAAATACCCTCCAGCTGGGGTTGCTGGATGATTACTAGGAGTATCTGTCATGGATAATTTTCTTCACCCGCGTGTATAGACGTAGAAACCAACTGTAGCATGTATAATGTAATTAGAAGAATACCACAGAGGTACCTTCTAATTTCATGGCAAAGAAATGACCTTGGAGAGAACTTGTTGTATTGAATGTTAATGAAATGTGAAAACTTCACGTACCTCTTATCCCCATGTAAAAGTATAAAGCAGAGAATACAGATAACAGAGATGGTGAACTGAATTTAATGTCTGTCTTATGGAAATACATGCATGTTCGTGGTCTTCTGCTGCTGTAGCCCATTCATTCCAAGGCTTGAATGCGTTGTGCATCCAGCAATGCTTTTCTGACCACTACTGTTGTAAAACATGGTTAACTGATTTAGTGTTGCCTTCCTGTCAACTTGATGGGTAAAGATAGCGCTGGTGAGACACAGCAATGCTTTATAGGCAGTAAGCAAAACTACTAACTATTCTATTAATTACACTTTTTCTGGACTATGATTTCTGCAATCCACAGCCGCTTGAACTGCCTGAATGACCTAGCCTTTTTGTGATGTCGTGGGGGATTTGGTGGCCTGGACTCTTGAGAGTGTAGGTATGGCTGTGGCAGCCATTGTTGGAGCAGCCTTGGGGCCAGGGCCTGACAGGTTAAAACAAAGTGATTGGTGGCTAATTTAAACAGCGAGCCAGATTGGGAGGATTGGGGGGCTGGGGCCGAGGGCAGGGGATGGTCGTTTGTTCAGCCCACTGCTCTGCAGGGTTTGCTCACCTTGGCAGCTTTGGCGCTTGCCTCAGCACGTAACTGGCTCCATGGCAGAGGCCCGTAGCTACCGGACTTCTTGACCGGCTTCACTCCCCTCAGTGCTGAACTGGTTCCGTGGCTGTGGAATCACTTCCGGGGACTCTGCGGTTCATGTTCTGTGTGTTTTTTGTTTACTTTTTTTATTGTTTACATGACTTGTTCTTTTTTCGCATACAGGGTGTTTGATGGTCTTTGTTGTGTGTGTTTTTTTTACTGGATTCTATAGTGTTTCTTTGATTTGGGGCAGCCTGTAAGAAGACTAATCTCAAGGTTGTCTATCATGTACATACTTTAATAAGAGTGTACTTTGAACTTTGAACCTGTCTGGCTACCTCTCTCATTAACAAGGTGTTTTTACCCACTGAATCACTGCTCACCGGATGTTGTTTGTTTTTGCAGCACCATTCTCTCTAAACACTAGAGACCATCATGCACGAAAAGCTCAGGAGATCAGTTTCTGAGATACCCAAACTGTCCTGCCTGGCACCAACATTCACTCTAGGGTCAAAGTCACTTAGATCATTTTCCTTCCCCATTTTGAGGTTTGGTATGATCAGTAACTGAACTTTTTAACCACTTCTGCATGCTTTTATGCATTGAGTTGCTATCACATGATTAGATTAGATATTTGCACTAATGAGCAGGTATCCCTAATAAAGTGGCCACTGGATGTAGGATGTTCAACCTCTGATTATGTTGGTATAAATGATTACATATGAAAACGTGACTTCACAGGGAGTTAGGTTGAGTACATATTCAATTACAAAGCAACATTTGGCAGCGGTCCATTACTGATACTGCCTCAGACAGCTGGCAAGACTCCTGTACCCATTGATGTCTGATCTCAGTAGTGCCACAACAGATAAGCAGCAGATGGAGGTCAAGTGAGTGTCTTTGCTGGGCCATGTATGCATCCCTGGAAACAAGGACGTAAAAGTAAAGGATGTTTCCCTTGGGCTAGGTTTCACTTCCCAATGCACTGAGAGCATGGTTTATAGGTATCAGTGCTGATATTTCCTGCAGGGTGTTTAGCTGCTTAACACACCAGGGGATTACATTTTTATTCTGGGTTGCTGACCAAATTGCCAGAGCTGTCATGATGAGTTAAATTTATTTCATTGTGTAAAACATTTTGAATGTTGACACTTGAGCGGTTCTGACATTGGTCAACACGATACCACCAGGGACAGAAAAGGGACAACAAATATTCTGGTGCCTGTTCCACAGAGGTGTGAATAAGAAAAGAAAGAGGGAAAACAAACAGTAGAACAGAAGGATAGGTTGCAATGTGTCAGCCTAATTTGCATTCTTTGTACAAATACTCCAAAGGCATTTCAGAAGCAAGTTTGCTCTGAATTATATCAGCGCCCAAAAATAAACTTATGAAGTGAGATAACACAAGTGTTTTATTCCTCGTTACTTATAAGATTAAAGAGTGACCAGAATAGAACAAACCAATAAGGTAGATAGTGGAGATACTGTACAAGAGACTGTAGTATGCTGGAGAATGGAGCAAAAAAAATACTGGAAGAACTTAGTGAGTCAGTCAGCATCTGAGGAGGAAATGGAAAGATTGATGTTTAGGCTGAGAACTTCATTTGGCCCAGCACTGTGGTGGAATTAACCATCCTGATATGGAACTAGTTAAAAAACACAGTGAGTTAATGTTGTATTTGAGTTACCGAAGCATTTTATAAAGATCTAGGCTTGTGTTAAAATTATACCTTAGTTTAAGACAAGGGAAAGAACATGGTTATGAAATATTTGAAGGTGACCAAAAACATTAAGGCCGAAGCATTGTTTGTGTCACAAATCTAATATTTGTGACACAGGATTACTTACTTTATTTGCATTTTGGGAAACCATGGATCATTAAACGAAAGATGACTGAACAGATCCCAGACAGTACAAGAAGATGATATCTCATTCTCCCCTTCCACCTTGATTCCTCTCACCTTAGCATTTTCTCCTAACATCTCAATTGAAACCAAGAGCTCACAAGTTGGCCATGTTTTGTTTAAATTCTTTTAGGAATTATGATAAATTATACAAGTTCACAACAATGCTATCATGTCTAAGATTTATTCAGAAAAGTATCAGGACAAGGTTCTAATATTAGCAGTTTAAATAAAGAATGCACAAATTTTTGACAGATCTTTTTAAGGAATCTAAGTTTATTCTGTTAACCAAAGTTCAAAGTATAATTATTATCAAAGTGCATATATGTAGCCATATATATTACCTACTCCTGGATTATTTTCTTGCAGGCATTCACAGTACATACAAAGAAACACAAAAGAATCAAAGACAAATTGCACACAAAGAACAGCATATGTGCAAAAGACAACAAACTGTGCCAATACAAAAAACCCAAAATATTAATAATAATAAATATTGAGATCATGAGTTTTAAAGACTTTGGAAGTGAGCTCCTAGCCTGTGGAATCAGTTCGGTGTTGGAGTGAGTGAAGTTATTCACTTTGGTTCAGGAGCCTGATGGTTGAGGGGTAATAGCTATCCCTGAACCTGGTGATGTGGGACCTAAAGCTCCTGTACCACCTTCCTGTTGGCCTGGATGCTGGAAGTCATTGATGATGGATGCTGCTTTCCTGCAACAGTGCTCTTTATAGATGTGCTCAATGTTGGGGAGGGGTTTATCTGTGATGTATGGGGCTGTATCCACTACTTTTAGTAGGCTTTTCTGTTCAAGAGAGTCAGTGTCTCCATATCAGGCAACCAGTCAGTATACTCTCCGCTGTGCATCTATCGAAGTTTGTCAAAGTTTTAAATGACAAACAGAATTTTCAAAAATCCCTAAGAAAGTAAAGGTGCTGACCTGCCTCCTTTGTAATGGCACACGTGCTGGAGGCAGTACAGATCCTCTGAAACTAAAACACTGAGAAATTTAAAGTTATCGACCCTCTCCTTTTCTGTATAATATTCCATTGCTTTTCATCATATTTTACCCTGTTTATATTAACTAATCTAAATATGCTTTAAAATTATGCAAAATAATTACTCAGTGTACTGTACTATCAATCTATTTGTTACAGGTGATGGAAATAAATTGTATTGTATTCACTGATTTATTTATACAGAAATTAAGGTTATAAGAAATACAGAAAACACCATTTTGAGGATTATCTGTAAATTTTAATGAGTTTTTTCCCTTTCTTTATCATTAAATAGCAGGCAGAGATGTCCATTGAAATTTTAACTTTAGCAACTGGGTCTGTCAGATTGGTAAGTAATTTCCTAAATTCTTCCAGAGACGTCAATGATTTGAAAACTCCACCTGTATATATATCATTTAAAATTATTTTAACAGTTTCGGCTGCAGATAAATGAGATTGGATAAACATCATGATACATAAATACATTATAAAACAAGCCATCTGAAAAATACATGACGTCTCTCTTTTATCACAGTGACATTACTGAGGATTGAAGTAGGAACAGAGAGGACTGATCTTTAGTGAAGATAAAAAAGTACTTCAATCAAAACTAGTTTTGCCAATCACTGAAGTCAGTAATTCACCCTTACTAAATTTTTAAATGTCAAAATAATGAGCTTTAAGTATGTTAGTGCAAAAGTGGAACTAAATACAATTGGACATTACATAGTAAATAGAAATTAAAAATTGATTGTAGAATTACCATACCTCAGTACATGGAATGGTGTGTAAGATTAACACTACTGAAAGGAAAATTACTGCATTCACTGAGATATTTATACAGAAATTAAGGTTGTAAGAAATCCAGAAAATAAAATTTTTGAGGATTATCTGTAAATTTTAATGAGTTTTTTTCCTTTCTTTATCATTAAGTGGCAGGCAGATATGTCCATTGAAATTTTAACTTTAGCAACTGGGTCTGTCAGATTGGTAAGTGATTTCCTAAATTCAAGAAATGAGAAAGAAACACTTTTGTAATTACTGAGTTGTTATCAAAATAATGAGAATGCATGGAGTGAAACCAGGCAGGAGAGAATTCTATTTCTTGTAGTTATATCAAAGTTGGCTAATCCAATTGCCGGGTGTGAAAAAGGGCACTGCAGAAAATGAGAAAGTCTAATTATTCGATAGTGCTCTGTAGTTTCGATACACAAAGCATAGGATAGGAGGTCTCTACAATGGATTGTTAAAACTGCCCAATGCATTATTGGCACCGGTCTACTCAACATCAAGGATATACAGTAAATACATTAAGTGCTGGAAAAAGGCCAGTAATAGCATGAAGGATCCCACCCTGCTCATGGGCTGGTCTCACTCCCATAAGGGAGGATGCTATGCAGAATCCATGCCGGGGTCACTAGAGTCAAAAACAGTTACTTCTCCCATCAGGCTGATCAACATCTCTACCCACTAACCCAGCCCACCATGACTCACCCTCCACCACTACTTTATGATTTCCCGTCAGAGTGACTTTACGTACAGACACTTCTATGACTGGTATCACCTTATTTACATATAATCGGTCTATTTAATATAAGCTAAACTTACATTGTTAATTTATTGTGTTTCTTTTGTTTTGTTGTTTATGCTTATTGTATTTTTTATGCTGCATTGGATCCAGACTAGCAATCATTGTGTTTTCCTCGACACTTGTGTTCCGGAGATTGACAGTTATCAATCTTGAATGAATGAAGGTCAAATTAAACAAAAGCAAGATGAAAATTTACCAAAGACCAAGAATGATCTTGTTGAAGGTTTACAAAATGTTATATTGGGGAAAAAAAGGATTTTGCGGAAAATCTGTGAGTAGCAAACAAACACAAATTGCTGGAGGAACTCGGCAGGCTAGGCAGCATCTGTGAAAATGAGGGGAAGGAGGATAGCTGGAAGGTGATAGGTGAAGCCAGGTGGGCAGGAAAATAAAAGGGCTGGTGAGAAAGGAGTTTGATAGGAGATGAGAGTGGACAATGGGAGAAAGGGAAGGAGGGGGAGGGGTGATAGACAGGTGAGAGAAGGCCAGAGTGGAAAGAGAAGATGGAGAGGGAGGGATTTTTTTAATCAGAAGGAATCCATAAATAGCTGTCTTATTTTAAAATGTGCATAAAGGTGAGAGATAAAAGTTACTATAAAGCAGCACAGGATCCTTGTGTATGGAAGAAAAATGGGAACCCATAAAGGTATGTACCAATAGATTTGATCATTACACAGAGGCTGATGAGCACAAGCAAGTTGCAGAAGACAAGTAAGAGGCGATGCAATGGAGGGAAAGAGAATGTAATCTGCATGAAAATATTTTCAGGTGTCAATCATTCCCTTTTATTGCTACTGGTCTTCCATTCAAAGGCAACTCTGGAACATAACAGACAGGTAGATCCTTCAACATGAGACATTTAAGCTCAGTATAATTAGCGTTAGGTGATTGAAAGTTATTATAAGTCATTCTATTGGTGATTTTCTGCAAAGTCAAATCAATATGAATACATAGATAGATGAATAAATGCACTCATTCAAGACTATGTTAATCACGTGGACTGATGCTGTTGCTAACCTGCTGAGGCTTGGACGGTTAACCTAATTATGTGCCTGGAATAGAGTTATCGTCTTTAAAGGGTTATTCAGGGTGCAGTCTTATTGGCTTTGCACTTGACTGTGATTCATTACAAGAATTAAAATACGGAGATATAATCATTTTTATCGACCATTTGTGAGTGGATGTGTGTGCATATGTTAATACAGGGCGCAGTGGCGATGATAATGCGCATCTGTGTCTTTGTTTTTATTGGACTGTGTTGGTTGCTATGGCAGCTGTTTGGCAATGCTCTGCTGAGCTCGAGCTGTAGCAGTGTGCGTGCACTGGAGGTGATCCCTGTTGATGGGGATAACTTTGTTGAGCTTATAATCACATTTCTTGATATTAATTTTGACTCTTGGTGAAATTACCGTATTTTAGTCTGAAGCATCAGTCTATTTCAATATGAAGATTGGATGTGCAGTACCCTATTCCTCATTGGCTGTCTGTCTTTTCTATGCATAGCTTTTCATAACTTCCGTTATATTCTGTTATTTTCCTGTAAGTGCCTGCAAGAAAATGAATCTCAAACCAGTACACGTTAACAATTTCATACATTGATAATAAATTTTCTTTGATTTTGATTTTTGACATTGAATATTGTAGTTCAACATGGGTATTATAGGTACATAACATTTCTAGAAACCCCATATTAAATATAAATTATATTATTATAAATGAGAAGAGAAATTACAAATTCACTGATTATGGTCACGCTGCATAAAGATTTTTCCTAGAAAAAACACAATCCAACTCAGAATTGCATTATGATTACCACGGTATGAAGAAACTCCCTTGAAGCACAATAATAACAGAATTGATGCAGGGTGTGATTTCATTCATTAGTAGGATGGTGGAATTGTTTCCAGCACGGTGGCACCCCCAAAAATGGTGTTTACTCCCTCCAGTTATGCAGCAGGCCCTCAGTACTGTCGTTACATCAACCTAGTATGAAGCACAACCTCAGAACTGTAATCAATACCCCCAGCTCTGCAGCACACATCCAGTACTGTAATCAATATCCCCAGCTCTGCAGCAGACACTCAGTACTGTAATCAATGCCCCAGATCTGCAGCACACACTCAGTACTGTAATCTATAACCCCAGCTCTGCAGCACACACTCAGTACTGTAATCAATACCTCTAGCTCTGCAGCACACACTCTGTACTGTAATCAATACCTCCAGCTCTGCAGCACACACTCAGTATAGTAATCAATACCTTTAGCTCTGCAGCACACACTCAGTACTGTAAATAACACCTCCAGCTTTGCAGCACACACTCAGTACTGTAATCAATACCCCCAGCTCTGCAGCACACACTCAGTACTGTAATCAATACCTCTAGCTCTGCAGCACACACTCAGTACTGTAATCAATACCTCTAGCTCTGCAGCACACACTCTGTACTGTAATCAATACCTCCAGTACTGCAGCACACACTCAGTACTGTAATTAATACCTTCAGCTCTGCAGCACACTGTCAGTACTGTAATCAATACCTCCAGCTCTGCAGCACACATTTAGTTTTGTAATCAATACCCCCAACTCTGCAGCAGACACTCAGTACTGTAATCAATACCTCCTGCTCTGCAGCACACAGTCCGCACTGGAATCAATACCTCCAGCTCTGCAGCACACATTTAGTATTGTAATCAATACACCCAGCTCTGCAGCATGCACTCAGTACTGTAAATAACACCTCCAGCTTTGCAGCACACACTCAGTACTGTAATCAATACCCCCAGCTCTGCAGCACACACTCAGTATTGCAATCAATACCTTTAGCTCTGCAGCACACACTCAGTACTGTAATCAAAACCTCCAGCTCTGCTGCACACACTCAGTACTATAAATAACAACTCCAGCTTTGCAGAACACACTCAGTATTGCAATCAATACCTCTAGCTCTGCAGCACACACTCAGTACTGTAATCGCTACCTTCAGCTCTGCAGCACACTGTCAGTACTGTAATCAATACCACCAGCTCTGCAGCACACATTTAGTTTTGTAATCAATACCCCCAACTCTGCAGCAGACACTCAGTACTGTAATCAATACCTCCTGCTCTGCAGCACACAGTCAGTACTGTAATCAATACCTCCAGCTCTGCAGCACACATTTAGTATTGTAATCAATACACCCAGCTCTGCAGCACGCACTCAGTACTGTAAATAACACCTCCAGCTTTGCAGCACACACTCAGTACTGTAATCAATACCCCCAGCTCTGCAGCACACACTCAGTACTGTAATCAATACCTCTAGCTCTGCAGCACACACTCAGTACTGTAATCGCTACCTTCAGCTCAGCAGCACACACTCAGTACTGTAATCAATACCTCCAGATCTGGAGCACACATTCAGTACTGTAATCAATACCTCTAGCTCTGCAGCACACACGCAGTACTGTAATAAATACCTTCAGCTTTGCAGCACACACTCAGTACTGTAATTAATACCTCCAGCTCTGCAGCACACACTCAGTACAGTAATCAATACCTCCAGCTCTGCAGCACACACTCAGTACTGTAATCAATACATCCAGCTCTGCAGCACACACTCAGTATTGTAATCAATACCCCTAGATCTGCAGCACAGACTCAGTACTGTAATCAATACCTCCAGCTCTGCAGCACACATTCAGTACTGTAATCAATACCTCCAGCTCTACAGCACACACTCAGTACTGTAATCAATACCTCCAGCTCTGCAGCACACACTCAGTATTGTAATCAATACCCCCAGCTCTGCAGCACACACTCAGTACTATGGTCAATACCCCCAGCTCTGCAGCACACTCTCAGTACTGTAATCAATACCCCCAGCTCGGCAGCACACACTCAGTACTGTAATCAATACCTCCAGCTCTGCAGCACACACTCAGTACTGTAATCTATACCCCCAGCTCTGCAGCACACAGTCTGTACTGTAATCAATACCTCTAGCTCTGCAGCACACACTCTGTACTGTAATCAATACACCCAGCTCTGCAGCACACACTCAGTATTGCAATCAATACCTTTAGCTCTGCAGCACACACTCAGTACTGTAATCAAAACCTCCAGCTCTGCTGCACGCACTCAGTACTGTAAATAACACCTCCAGCTTTGCAGCACACACTCAGTACTGTAATCAATACCCCCAGTTCTGCAGCACACACTCAGTACTGTAATCAATACCTCTAGCTCTGCAGCACACACTCAGTACTTAATCGCTACCTTCAGCTCTGCAGCACACACTCAGTACTGTAATCAATACCTCTAGCTCTGCAGCACACACTCTGTACTGTAATCAATACCTCCAGCACTGCAGCTCACACTCAGTACTGTAATCAATCCCCCCAGCTCTGCAGCAGACACTCAGTACTGTAATCTATACCCCCAGCTCTGCAGCACACACTCAGTACTGTAATCAATACCTCCAGCTCTGCAGCACACACTCAGTACTGTAATCAATACCTTCAGCTCTGCAGCACACAGTCAGCACTGTAATCAATATCTCCAGCTCTGCAGCACACACTCAGTATTGCAATCAATACCTTTAGCTCTGCAGCACACACTCAGTACTGTAAATAACACCTCCAGCTTTGCAGCACACACTCAGTACTGTAATCAATACCCCCAGCTCTGCAGCACACACTCAGTACTGTAATCAATACCTCTAGCTCTGCAGCACACACTCAGTACTGTAATCAATACCTCCAGCTCTGCAGCACACACTCAGTATTGTTATCAACACACCTAGCTCTGCAGCACACACTCAGTATGATGGTCAATACATCCAGCTCTGCAGCACACACTCAGTATTGTAATCAATACCCCGAGCTCTGCAGCACACACTCAGTATGATGGTCAATATATCCAGCTCTGCAGCACACACTCAGTACTATGGTCAATACCCCCAGCTCTGCAGCACACTCTCATTACTGTAATCAATACCCCCAGCTCTGCAGCACACACTCAGTACTGTCATCAATATCTCCAGCTCTGCAGCACACACTCAGTACTGTAATCTATACCCCCAGCTCTGCAGCACACACTCAGTACTGTAATCAATACCTCCAGCTCTGCAGCATACTGTCAGTACTGTAATCAATACCTCCAGCTCTGCAGCACACACTCAATACTGTAATCAATACCTCCAGCTCTGCAGCACACATTTAGTATTGTAATCGATACCTCCAGCTCTGCAGCACACACTCAGTATTGTAATCAATACCCCTAGCTCTGCAGCACACACTCAGTATGATGGTCAATACATCCAGCTCTGCAGCACACTCTCATTACTGTAATCAATACCCCCAGCTCTGCAGCACACACTCTGTACTGTAATCAATACCTCCAGCACTGCAGCACACACTCAGTACTGTAATCAATACCTTCAGCTCTGCAGCACACACTCAGTATTGTAATCAATACCTCTAGCTCTGCAGCACACACTCAGTATGATGGTCAATGCATCCAGCTCTGCAGCACACATTCAGTACTGTAATCAATACCTCTAGCTCTGCAGCACACACGCAGTACTGTAATTAACACCTCCAGCTCTGCAGCACACACTCAGTACTGTAATCAATACCTCCAGCTCTGCAGCACACACTCAGTATTGTAATCAATACCCCTAGCTCTGCAGCACACACTCAGTATGATGGTCAATACATCCAGCTCTGCAGCACACACTCAGTACTATGGTCAATACCCCCAGCTCTGCGGCACACTCTCATTACTGTAATCAATACCCCCAGCTCGGCAGCACACACTCAGTACTGTAATCAATACCTCTAGCTCTGCAGCACACACTCTGTACTGTAATCAATACCTCCAGCTCTGCAGCACACACTCAGTACTGTAATCAATACCTTCAGCTCTGCCGCACACAGTCAGCACTGTAATCAATATCTCCAGCTCTGCAGCACACACTCAGTACTGTAATCGCTACCTTCAGCTCTGCAGCACACACTCAGTACTGTAATCAATACCTCTAGCTCTGCAGCACACACTCAGTATGATGGTCAATGCATCCAGCTCTGCAGCACACACTCAGTATTTTAATCAATACCCCTAGCTCTGCAGCACACACTCAGTATGATGGTCAATACATCCAGCTCTGCAGCACACACTCAGTACTATGGTCAATACCCCGAGCTCTGCAGCACACTCTCATTACTGTAATCAATACCCCAGCTCTGCAGCACACACTCAGTACTGTAATCAATACCTCCAGCTCTGCAGCACACATTTAGTATTGTAATCAATACCCCCAGCTCTGCAGCACACACTTAGTACTGTAATCAATTCCCTCAGCTCTGCAGCACACAGTCAGTACTGTAATCAATACCTCCAGCTCTGCAGCACACACTCAGTATTGTTATCAACACACCTAGCTCTGCAGCACACACTCAGTATGATGGTCAATACATCCAGCTCTGCAGCACACACTCAGTATTGTAATCAATACCCCGAGCTCTGCAGCACACACTCAGTATGATGGTCAATATATCCAGCTCTGCAGCACACACTCAGTACTATGGTCAATACCCCCAGCTCTGCAGCACACTCTCATTACTGTAATCAATACCCCCAGCTCTGCAGCACACACTCAGTACTGTCATCAATATCTCCAGCTCTGCAGCACACACTCAGTACTGTAATCTATACCCCCAGCTCTGCAGCACACACTCAGTACTGTAATCAATACCTCCAGCTCTGCAGCATACTGTCAGTACTGTAATCAATACCTCCAGCTCTGCAGCACACACTCAATACTGTAATCAATACCTCCAGCTCTGCAGCACACATTTAGTATTGTAATCGATACCTCCAGCTCTGCAGCACACACTCAGTATTGTAATCAATACCCCTAGCTCTGCAGCACACACTCAGTATGATGGTCAATACATCCAGCTCTGCAGCACACTCTCATTACTGTAATCAATACCCCCAGCTCTGCAGCACACACTCTGTACTGTAATCAATACCTCCAGCACTGCAGCACACACTCAGTACTGTAATCAATACCTTCAGCTCTGCAGCACACACTCAGTATTGTAATCAATACCTCTAGCTCTGCAGCACACACTCAGTATGATGGTCAATGCATCCAGCTCTGCAGCACACATTCAGTACTGTAATCAATACCTCTAGCTCTGCAGCACACACGCAGTACTGTAATTAACACCTCCAGCTCTGCAGCACACACTCAGTACTGTAATCAATACCCCCAGCTCTGCAGCACACACTCAGTACTGTAATCAATACCTCCAGCTCTGCAGCACACACTCAGTATTGTAATCAATACCCCTAGCTCTGCAGCACACACTCAGTATGATGGTCAATACATCCAGCTCTGCAGCACACACTCAGTACTGTAATCAAAACCTCCAGCTCTGCTGCACACACTCAGTACTGTAAATAACAGCTCCAGCTTTGCAGCACACACTCAGTACTGTAATCAATACCCCCAGCTCTGCAGCACACACTCAGTACTGTAATCGCTACCTTCAGCTCTGCAGCACACACTCAGTACTGTAATCAATACCTCTAGCTCTGCAGCACACACTCAGTACTGTAATCGCTACCTTCAGCTCTGCAGCACACACTCAGTACTGTAATGAATACCTCTAGCTCTGCAGCACACACTCTGTACTGTAATCAATACCTCCAGCACTGCAGCACACACTCAGTACTGTAATCAATACCTTCAGCTCTGCAGCACACAGTCAGTACTGTATTCAATACCTCCAGCTCTGCAGCACACATTTAGTATTGTAATCAATACCCCCAGCTCTGCAGCACACACTCAATACTGTAATCAATACCTCGAGCTCTGCAGCACACACTCAGTACTGTAATTAACACCTCCAGCTCTGCAGCACACACTCAGTACTGTAATCAATACCCGCAGCTCTGCAGCACACACTCAGTACTGTAATCAATACCTCCAGCTCTGCAGTACACACTCAGTATTGTAATGAATACCCCTAGCTCTGCAGCACACTCTCAGTATGATGGTCAATACATCCAGCTCTGCAGCACACACTCAGTACTATGGTCAATACCCCCAGCTCTGCGGCACACTCTCATTACTGTAATCAATACCCCCAGCTCGGCAGCACACACTCAGTACTGTAATCAATACCTCTAGCTCTGCAGCACACACTCTGTACTGTAATCAATACCTCCAGCTCTGCAGCACACACTCAGTACTGTAATCAATACCTTCAGCTCTGCCGCACACAGTCAGCACTGTAATCAATATCTCCAGCTCTGCAGCACACACTGAGTATTGTAATCAATACTTTTAGCTCTGCAGCACACACTCAGTACTGTAATCAAAACCTCCAGCTCTGCTGCACACACTCAGTACTGTAAATAACAGCTCCAGCTTTGCAGCACACACTCAGTACTGTAATCAATACCCCCAGCTCTGCAGCACACACTCAGTACTGTAATCAATACCTCTAGCTCTGCAGCACACACTCAGTACTGTAATCGCTACCTTCAGCTCTGCAGCACACACTCAGTACTGTAATCAATACCTCTAGCTCTGCAGCACACACTCAGTACTGTAATCGCTACCTTCAGCTCTGCAGCACACACTCAGTACTGTAATGAATACCTCTAGCTCTGCAGCACACACTCTGTACTGTAATCAATACCTCCAGCACTGCAGCACACACTCAGTACTGTAATCAATACCTTCAGCTCTGCAGCACACAGTCAGTACTGTATTCAATACCTCCAGCTCTGCAGCACACATTTAGTATTGTAATCAATACCCCCAGCTCTGCAGCACATACTCAGTACTGTAATCAATACCTCCAGCTCTGCAGCACACAGTCAGTACTGTAATCAATACCTCCAGCTCTGCAGCACACACTCAGTATGATGGTCAATGCATCCAGCTCTGCAGCACACATTCAGTACTGTAATCAATACCTCTAGCTCTGCAGCACACACGCAGTACTGTAATCAATACCTTCAGCTTTGCAGCACACACTCAGTACTGTAATTAATACCACCAGCTCTGCCGCACACACTCAGTACTGTAATCAATACCTCCAGCTCTGCAGCACACACTCAGTATTGTAATCAATACCCCTAGCTCTGCAGCACACACTCAGTATGATGGCCAATACATCCAGCTCTGCAGCACACACTCAGTACTGTAATGACTACCGCCAACTCTGCAGCACACACTCAGTACTATGGTCCATACCCCTAGCTCTGCAGCACACTCTGATTACTGTAATCAATATCCCCAGCTATGCAGCACACACTTAGTACTGTAATCAATACCTCCAGCTCTGCAGCACACACTCAATACTGTAATCAATACCTCCAGCTCTGCAGCACACACTCAGTACTGTAATTAACACCTCCAGCTCTGCAGCACACACGCAGTACTGTAATCACTACCCCCAGCTCTGCAGCATTCTCTCAGTAACACTTGCTCTGTTTGGCAGTGCAGCTGCCTCTAAGTACTTTGGACACTGCCTTGAGTAATGGCAACAGCTGTCAGTATTGTACACAAGTGGTAGCTCAGATATTTGTCCACACGTCTTGCAGTGGGATACAATGTTTGGAATTATAGGGATGAGGGGAGTATTGACTGAGCCACAGCTGACATTAAGTTGACAATGGAGACACAAGAGACTGCAGATGCTGAATTAGCAACACATTCGAGGCGAATAGACAGTTGATATTTTGGGTCAAGACCCTTCTTTAAATTGGACAGTTCAAGCTAAGTTGCACTGCATACTATCACAACTTTTCACACTAATTAGCTGGCAAGCAAACAAATCACTCTTTAATATCTTGACTGCAAAACTCTCCAGGCTTTGCATATGCAGTAAGCCCTCATGCACCCTCTCCAAGCATTCTGCCCTCGCATGGCCAACCTCTCATTTCTACACAGCGTCTTACTGAATGTGCATGAAGCCATTAGCCTTTCTTAGCAACCATGAATAAATAAATATTTCCTAATTATCTTTGTTTCAGAAGCAGTCTGAATATGTTTTTGCAATCAATGTAAGCATTGCAGTGTGGAAGCAATATCTGAAACCTTTCTTCATTAGCTGATCTGCCACATTTGTTAGTTGCTCGGAACTTCCTACAGCTTTAAAGTAAAAAATGTCGCCACTGCTTTAAAGCCAAATATTTATTTCAATACTCCTGCATGCAATCTGCTGTGGTAATGAGATGATGACATGTAAAGTGCTGAAGGGCTCTAGGACACAAGTGCATTTGGCTGGAAAACGATGGGCTGGATTGGGTGCAAAGCATGCCTCAGGTCTTTCTGCACAATTTGCTAATCCCTACTTTCTGCATCAGCACAATTACACACTTGAGTGCGACAGCAACCTACTTATTTCTGGCGAACAAATTATACTATTAGTTTACCTTAAATGCTACCCTTTAGCAGTATGCTGATTTCTCTCTAATAAAATGTACTGTGGCCTTTGATATGAAACGCCATGACGAACGATAGTTGTTAGCTCCGTGGCATTCTGCTCTCTTCATGTTGTGCAAAAAATGTACGTGCTTCTTGTAGAATATGAAGGTCTACTTATAGAAATGATCTTCTTGCTGTGAACAGTTGGAGAGACCATGAGTCACAAACCTTACCCAACCCTGAAAAATCAAAATTGAAATAGATGTAGAATGACTGGCAAATTTTAAGTCTCTCAGAATTCACCACGAAACACTCAACTTGTCAGACTGATTGCCTTAAGCAATGGCTCTTTTTCCTACCATCAGCATTCATGGCTCATATCTATTTCAGAGTTAGAAGTAGCATGTTTTAAAAGATTTTATAATGTTTGTATGATTTGCATGTTAAAGTTGTGTTTAAAGTTAAGTGTAGTTTCTATAATTCAAAATATCAATGATTATGATCATAGCTTAATGCTTACCTGAGAAGTTTCCAAAACTTGTCTTCTTTTTGTCATATCCTCAAAGGTATTTGAGAATGGGCGGAAGGATTCTATCTGCCTATCATACTCCCCCCCCCCCCCCCCCACTTTGTGTTGATTCTCTGAACAATTCCACTTGGGAATGCCTGCCTCTAAAGCTGAGGGTCCAAGTGAAAAATATGCACTTGCCTAGGAAATCAATGAAATCGAAAATTGGATCATTTCTAAAATGGCTAAATGATCTGTAATATTGATTAAAATATTGTTTCATAGATAACAGCCAAATGAGAGCATTTTGATTTGATTTGCCTTCTTTCCTTTGTTGTATATTTTCAGAAATCTTTAGTAATTTGCAATTGTTTTCTTTCTTTCTCAGCTGGAATTAATCTAACTTTTGACTCTGAAGATCATTAGTTCAACTTACACATCCAGGTTTGAGTACCCAATCTGCTCAGAAAGAGGGTTGCAAGACAATATTACATCAAATCATCTAAGGCACAGAGAGAGCCCATTCAGTCTGCTGCCATTGTGCTGACTGGCCCCAAGATGGGCAACCCTATCAGTTTCAAGCCCCTATTCTTTCCTGACAGTCCTATAAATTATTTTCTCTGTCATATCTCCAGTTCCATTAAAGCCACATTTATTTTGATTCTACCACCCTTACAGGCAGAGTGCACGAGTTCAAAATTAAGATCTGTTTTAAAAAATTCCTTTTTCTTCATACGTCCATTATATCTCTTGGCTAAAATTTTGAATCTATCCTCCCTTACATCATCTGTTAATGGAAATATCTTCTTTCTACTCACCCGGTCTAACTCAGTCACGATCATGGACACTTCCATGAAATCTTGCTTCAGTCTTCTTTACACTGAATGAGAGTAAACTTACTTTCTCCACTCTAAACTTATGGCTCAAATCACTCATTCCCAGACTTCTCTGAGGAGTCTTCACAGTGTCCGCATGCTTCCCAGAATTAAGTGGACCCATTGCTCATATTGTGTCCAGACAACAGCCATTAGTGCGTTTTAACTTTTGGTGTACATTGGTTTATACAGTTTAGCACAACTTCCTGATTATATACTTGAGGTCTCTAATTTTGCATCACAGGCTGCCAAATGCATTACTAACAAACTGAGATGGTACTGGTAGTTGCAAGTTGATCATGTCAGCTCTGGGACATCACTAGAGGATTTTCTTACGGCGGAGTCTGGACCCAGCCACCTTTAGCTGCTCTTCTAATGACCGTTCTTCCATCATAAAGTTCAATTTGGAGATGCAACAGAGACACAAGACTCTGGAATCTGGACAAGAACAAACTCCTGGAGGAATTGGATGGGTCAGGCAGCATCTGCAGAGGCCAAGGACAAGGCACCATTTTGAGTTGCTTCCATGCATTAAGACTCAGAATGTGAAGCGGAGGAAGTTGGAATAAAGTAGTAAGAAGGAGGAGTTAGGCAGAAGCTATAAAGTGATAGGTGGATCTGGGTCAGGAGGGGTTGATGGACAGATGGAGTCAGCTCGGGAGGGAAATGGGAAGAGAGAAAGGAGGCAGTGAGAGAGGGGGGAGCAGAGAGAAGAGAGAGAGAAAGGATACAGAGTGGGAGTGGAGAAGAGTGAGAGCCTGTGAAAGAGAGAGGCAAAAGTTCTGACAGAGACAGACCGACATCTGTGTGTGTGTATTTTATGTGGATGTGTGATTTTTTGGAAAGGTGCAATTAACAATAAATGCTGAATGATGTAATTGGAGGCAACACAGGGCAGCAAATTATAAAATCTGATGTAGAAGGAAGTTGATGAGTGGAGCAGGCTTGGTGGGTAGATGGAAATAGGAGGACGAGAAGTTTGGGGATGTGGTGAGATGAGTGTGGGGTAATATGCAGATGGAAGCAGGCAGAGGAGAGGAAAGACACTGGAAACAGGGGAATGAGTGACTGAAAGATAGAGTATGTGCAAGTGAGTGGAAGAAACAAGGGGTGAGGACAGACAAGTTAGTTTGGGGATATGGGGTATTTGAAAAAGCTTGCATTTGGGTGTTGCATTGTACACTGAGCATAGGTGTTCAGCAAAGTGGTTGTCTAGTCTGGGCTTAGAAAAGCCATATTGGAGTTCCGGTTCAAGAGACAAGGTAGGAGGAGGTACATGTTAATCTATAAGGACTGTTTAGGTCGTTGTATGGTGACGAGGTAAGAAGTGTAGGGATAGATGTTATGTGTGCAAAGATTGTGGAAGAAAGGTTCTGGGGACAGAAAAGATTAGGGTAGGGAGGGAAAAGTGAACTAGGGAAATGATGGGGAGAGTGGTTCCTGTGGAAAGCAGAGAGAGGTGATGATATGGCTCAGGGTGGGATCAGCTTTGCAGACAGTGGGAATGACAAAGAAACAAAGGCTTGAGGACAATTATTAATAATTGACTAATGTTTGCTTTTATTTGTATCTTCTTAAGCAAATGGAGCAGCCCATACCTGCATTTAGCAAGACCTGGGCATTCACAGCCTGATAGGCAATTGGTAACATTTATGCCACAGAAATGCCAGGCAATGAACAGTTTCAACAGCTGAGAATCTAACTACCTTCTCTTCACATTTAATGGAATTACCAACAGTGAATCACACACCTGACTAAAGTTCTCCAACCATGCTTACAATGTGTCGCAAGAATAGATCAGGGGCCGGGAAACTTCAAAGCGTTTTCATCATCAGAATAGGATGAGGTGGAATAGTCTCTGCTTGCCTGGCTGAGTGCAGCTCCTATAGCTTGACAACATCTGGGATACAAACCAGCTGCTCAAGGAACTCAGCAGGTCAATCAACATCTGTGGGAAGAGAGGAACTGTCTACATTTTGCGCTGAATCCCTGCATCATTCCTAACCTACTGACGTCTTCCAGTAGGCTATGTGTTGCTGCAGATTACAGGAGCTGCAGTCTCTTGCATCACCGTCTGAGATAAAACAACCTGTTTTTGTATGTGATGCACTCCGCTGAATGTTTATGCCTTTGAGACTGGTGGCTGTAGTGTTCATCATTTACCAAAGTTAGTCACTGAAGCTGCTCCAACAGCAGTTCCCAAATGCACAATCTCTATCACCAAGACAAAGAAGGAAGGAAAGTGTGTACCACTCCAAGTTACAGTCTACCCTGCCTTGGAAATATATCACAATTCCTTCATCATCACTTGGCCCATGTCCTGGAATCACCTCCTCAACCACATGCTGGCACAGTTACCTCCTCAGAGTGACTGCAGTAGGTCAAGAAGGTGGCTCACCATCATCTTCAAGAGCATTTGGAGATAAATGCCAGATTTGCCTGCAATGCCTAAATCTTCCTGAAAAGAAAGCATATTCTCAACATCCCCTATCACCTTCAGTGATTTCTGCACAAATAACTCAGGTTCCTGCATATCCTTTGGAACTCTGCCATTTATGGTACATTTGTAGATTTAATGCAGTCCTGGAGAGGAGTGGTGTAAAACATTTCCTCATATCTTTTCTCATTACTGGAAAAGATTTTGGGTCACGGAAGAATTTCTTAGAAGGTGGCAATCTGCAAATTTTGGAAATTTCATTTTTCCAATGTTACCTACTCTAAAATTTCCTGGGAAATTATATTGAATTGGAGAGCTCAGATTAACCAGAAGTGACTGTTTGCTCCATCAGATCAATAATTAATTAAGAAAATCAATATTGACATGACCTGAGTCAACAAGTTCTGAATTTCAAAACTTTTTATGTGCTGAACTTGGATAACTTGCAGAAAGTTGCTTAAGTTATAGACACACTCAATTGCCAAAGAGTGAGTTATGTACATATTCTAAATTACATTAGAAATATTCATTTAGAATGTGACTAACAATTTAAATTCCCTTTGAAAAGCAAAGGAAGGAATAGTGCTAAATTAAGAACACGAAAAACAGAAGCAAGAAAAAACTACCTTATCCCTCAAATCTGTCCCACCATTCCATATGTTCATGGCTGATCTGTCCTAGGTCTCATCCCTCTGCATGTGCTTGTTCCCATCTCCTTCAGTCTCTGATTTTTTTTCAAACAAAAATCAACGTTTTTAATTCTCTCAGAGCCATAGCCCCGACACTCCTGGAACAGAGAATTCCAGATATTTCCAGCCCTCTGTGAGAAACTCCTATGCAATTCAGTTTTAAATGACTGCCGCCTATGGAACTTAAGTGTTTCAATAAAATTGTGTTGGTATTGGGTTTCATTGACCGCAAAGTTCTAAACTCAAATGAAGTCCTTAATAAGTCCTTAAGTCAGATATAAATAGGCACAAGTATCCTCACTAAAGGGATATTATACTGTAACTACCCAATCTTCAAAATCTTGTTTATTTCCCTGGTGAGTTTTGCTGCCAATACACACTATTCAAGTGGTTTCCCCCTCCCTACCAAGGAGAAGATACTTCCAGCTATCAAAATTGTTCAAAACGCAGTTGGCTTATTTTCAATAATGTGCATTTAAATCCAAACAACACTCTGAAAAAGCATTTAAAACCCGCCGAAGGTTTCTACCTTATAAAAGACTTCCAAATCACAAAACATTTCCAAAATACAACACTCTTCTTAAACACAAATCACAAAGCACAAAGTATTTCTAAAACACAAAGGATTTCCAGAACATAGGTACAATTCCCAAAAACTATAAAAACATACCTCAGTGCAGCTGAAGAAGTCATCCATTGTAGAAACCTAAGCTGGAGGAATGGATGCTAGTTCACCCCTTCTTTCTATGATGTTGTTTCTTGATGTTCCTTACCCCATTCCTGATAAGCTTGAATTGCTCTCCACTTTTATACTCATTTTCTCCCACTTTGGTGACTTCACACATACTTTATATGACATTTCCTCAGATATCCTTTAAACACAAACGGTCTAAGAACCTTTTTGGAGATACAGACCCCAGCTAACGCTGTAAATGTTGTGAAGCTAATCTTTGAACTAAGCATCTTAACAGCTAGTCAGTTTGAAGCAACTCAAATTAAACAACCCATTGTCTTATACTTTACTCTTAATCAATAATAAAGCAGATGCAGTGACTACATCTGCTTTTGCAAACAGACCATCTTCAAAGTTGTTCTATGGACAATACCTTGTTTGAACTTCAGGCTGATTACTGCTTGCCACTTACATTTTAAGAACTAAAGACTGACTTCCATTTGTGACTGGAAGTTAAACAATGAAATACTAGTTGGAAGTTTACTTAGAAATATTTCTGATTTTACAAGTGGCACTTGCTGTGTGTTTAGAAACCAAGCTTAGCATGCAAGGTTTAGAAAGTGAATATTAATCACAAAACCACTTCTCATTCGTCTAAACACCAAAAAAAGAAATTAGAGTTAAAATGTGAATTGGGTGCTTAAGGTCTATTTTTATGTGAGTATACTATCTAACCTTAGTTTTTGGGCATTGTCTATGCATGGAGCTGAAAGAGATGGGGAGATATTAAATGGATATTTGCATTTGTACTTACTTGGGAGAGAAACACAGAGTCCATAGAAATGAGGCTACACAGCATTGGGGTCACGGACCGCATAGGGATGACAAAGGAGGAGGTGCTTGCCATCTTGAGGCAAATTAGGTTGAATAAATCCCCAGGACCTGACAAGCTGTACCTTTGGACTTTGTGGGAGGTTAGTGCAGAAATTGCAACAACCCCAGCAGTGGTATTTAAAATGTCCTTAGCCACAGGAGAGGAACCTGAGGATTGGAGGATAGCTAATGATGTTCTGTTGTTTCGGAAAGGCTCTAAGAAATTAGGAATGTATAGGCCGGTAAGCCTAACATCAGTAGTGGGTAATTTATTGGAAGGCATTCTAAGGGATGAATATATTAGTATTTGGATAGACAGGAACTGATTAGAGATAGACAACATGGCTTTGTGCATGGTAGGTCATTTCTAACCAATCTTAGAGAGTTTTTCATGGACGTTACCAGAAAAGTTGATGAAGAAAAGGGGCGGATGTTGTCTGCATGGACTTTAGAAAAGCCTTTGACAAGGTTCTGCATGGGAGGTCGATCAGGAAGGTTAAGTCACTTGGCATTGAGGATGAGATAGTAAACTAGGTTAAATATTAGTTTCCTGGGAGAAGCCAGAGAGTGGTAATAGATGGTTACCTCTCTGACTAGAGGCCTGTGACCAGTGGAGTGCTGCAGGGATCGATGTTAGGCCTGTTGTTGTTTGTCATCTCTATCAATGATCTGGATGACAATGTGGTAAACTGGATCATCAAATTTGTGGTTGGCACCAAGATTGGGGGCATCATGGACAGGAAGAAAGGCTAAGAAAGTTTGCAGCAAAATCTGGACCAGCTGGAAAATGGACTGAAACATGGCAGTTGGAATTTAAAGCAAACAAGTGTGAGGTGTTGTACTTTGGAAGGACAAAACAGGTTAAGGCTTACACAGTGAGCTGTAGGGCACAGAGGAGTGTGGTAGAACAGAGGAAAGAGGGGAAAAAGATCCATTATTCCTGAGCACAGGTAGACAGGGTCATAAAGAGAGGTTTCAACGCATTTGTCTTCATAGACCCAAGCACTGAGTACTGCAGAGAACTTGGTATGTTACTTATTTATTTAGAGATGCAACATGGAACAGGCCCTTCCAGGACACTGGTGAGGCCTAATTTGGAGTAGTATGTACAGTCATGGTCATCCACCAATAGCAAAAATATCACCAAGACTGAAATAGTGCAGGGAGAAGTCACAAGGATGTTGCCGGGACTTGTGGGCCCCAGTTATAATGAAAGGTTGAATATGTTAGGATTTTATTCCCTGAAGCATAGGGGAATGAGGGAAGATTTGATAAAGGTATACAAAGTTATGAGGGGTATAGATAGGGTAAATGCAAGCAGGCCTTTTCCACTGAGGTTAGATGCAACCAGAACTAGAGGTCAGGGGTTAAGGGTGAAAAGCAAAGTATTTAAGGAGAACAGAAGGAAAGCTTCACTCAGTGGAATGAACTGCAGTGGAAGTGGTGGACGTAGATTTGATTTCAACACATAAGAGAAAGTTGGATAGGTACATGGATAAGAGGAGATGGGAGGTCTATGATCCAGGAGCAGGCCAATGGAATTAGGCAGCTTAATAGTTCAGCATGGTCTAAATGGGCTGAAGGATTTCTTTGTGTGCTGTAGTGTTTTATGACTCTCTTCCAGTAAAATGGTGGTGTGTTTGATTGCAGTGGTCTCTATGGGGGTCAATCAAATGTGCTATTGTCCTTTTAAAACTTATTTATGATCACAAAATCCCATTGGACATTAGTACTGCAGGTTTACTCAGCATCGAGTTGCTCACGGGTGGGGAAAGTGAAGGAGCTGGATTTGGTGCAGTCTATACTGCTGCCTGCGTCAGGGAGACGTCGGGGGAGTCAGTATGAGAAGGCAGTGTGCAGTCTAACAGCAAGGGATCTCAGTCGCTTTTCTCGTGATCACAAGACCCTGTTGGACCTTGTTAATGCGGAATGCTGCAAGCCTGATTCACTGATTTATTGGCAGGTAGCAGGGGAACTGTGCAGCCTCAGTTGTAGCAAGGGTAGGCCTCAAGCCGCGGTATCTCCTGTTTGCAGCTGCCCAGGAGAGAGGTGCCAGAATCGGCCCGCTCCATCAGAACCGGTGTGGCACAGCACCCAAGCTGGAGTCGGTACTGCTCCTGAGTCTTTGCTCGGCAGAACAGTAGCTGCATTTCGTTCGACTGCAACATTCATGGACTCAAGGTCTTTGACTAAATTATGTCTGTGTGTGACTGTATTTTACTGATATCTGACATGTACTATACGTACCTTGTGCGGTATGTGACTGTTGGCACTATGCTTTGCACCTTAGCCCTGGAATAACACTCTTTCATTTGGCTGTATTCAATAGGTGTCAATAGGTACATTTAATGTCAGAGAAATGGTTACAATATACATCCTGAAATTCTTTATCTTCACAAACATCCACAAAAACAGAGGAATGCCCCAAAGAATGAATGACAGTTAAATGTTAGAACCCTGAAGCCCCCCTCCAACACACAAGCAGCAGCAAGGCAATGACACCCCACCCCCACCAGCAAAAAAAGCATTGGCACCCTCCACCGAGCACTCAAGCGTGCAGTGAAGCAGCAATAAAGACACAGACTTGCAGTACCCCCGAAGACTACTCGTTCACCCGGTATTCAACATACCACAGGCTCTCGCTCTCCCTAATAAGGGAAAGAGAGGAGTTCCCATTTCACAGTGAGAGGGGAGATGTAATAAACAACTTGCTGATTTACAATGTTGGAAGTCTGTTGCTTCGCTTTTTCCGAGCCCTTTGCCGAAAGAACTCAGGTCTCTGGACTCACAGTCAGCTGGTTCCGATCTTCCACGTTCTCCCGCGATGCACCAGCCTCGAATCAGCCCGTCTCCAGAGCCACGAAAGCCCGGAACTCTGAAGGTGCGCTCACCTTTCAGGCCGTGCCCTTGAGATATCGAAAAGCAGTCGGGCGTGAGGCCCTGAGAGCGGGTCCCATTCCTGCAATAAACCGAAGTCAGAGTGTAATTCCAGGCCAGGATCTTCAAAAGAACCTTGCAAAGGGAAAAAAAGATATAACAAAGATAGAAATAGAGCTGTTTCCAACGATGCAAGCAAAGGAGTCGTTATTTAGCACTGTCATAGCTAAGCGCAGCCCTCTGAGAGGGGATTGATGTTTGGTTAAATGACAATTAAACTTGAACTTGACTCTACGTTTTGATGTCCTTAACGGTTGTCTAAAACAGCTGTAATGTTTTGGCCATTCAGCAAAGATATGGTGGAAGCGCAACGATTATATGCCATTATGGTATGAGCTGAAGTACCTTCTCAGTTAACCTAAGACTACAGGATATAGGAACAGTACTGGTCATGCCATTCCATAAGATTGAGGCGGATCCAACTTTTTCAAGTTTTGATTGCTGCTTCTCTCCACAACCCTTAGATCCCATACTGATTAAAAAGAAATTCAAAGATTTACCGAAAAAAATTCACAGAGTTTTTAGGCAAAGAATTTTGAAGTTGCACAGCCCTTAGGAAGAAGAAATTCCTCCTCATCTCAATCTTACATGGATGTACTCTGGTCCTACAAAGGGAAGCAATCTTGTAGAATTTACCCACTCAAGCTCACTAAAAATATTATACTTTTTAATTAGATCTCTTCTCATTCTTCTACTCTCTAATGAGTAAGGAGCAATCTGTTCAATCTTTCCTCAAAAAAAATCCAATCATATCTGGGATCATCCAAGTGTTCTGAATGGTTTCCATTGATAATATATCTTTCCTTAAATAAGTAGACCTAAACTGTTCACATTTCTCTAGAAGTAGCTTTGGCTACTTGTTAAGACTTTCCTACTTTGACTACCCAGCCCTTTTGAAATAGAAGCCAGCAATCTTTTACCTTCCTGAATCCTTACTGTACAGAAAGCTTGTCTTTGCTAACTCTCCATGTTTATGTATGAGAACTCCTAAATCCCTCTTGTGCAGCAGCTTTCTGAATTATTTCTTACTCTTTTCCTCGAGTGAAAAGCTTTGCATTTTCCCATTAATACTCCATTTGCCAGCCTGTGGTCCACTCACATAACTGTACTTTCCTCATTGCTTGTCTTCTCCCCAGCTTGGTATTATACATGAATCTGACTCCAGCACATTTGTTTCCTTTAAATCATTTATCTATCTATCTATCTATCTATCTATCTATCTATCTATCTATCTATCTATCTATCTATCTATCTATCTATCTATCTATATATGTCCCTTCTGTAATTCAAACTGGCCTTAGGCTATCTGTTGCTAAAATCTAATTCTTGATTTTGCTACCTCCAAATCAACTGCCCCACCTCTACTCTCCGATCCTCACATTCCATACGATTCCTTTAAAAGGTGATGAATATTAGTTTTTGATCACTAGTCTGTGACTTTAAGGAAGCTAAATTTACTGAAAATGGAATGGAAATAAATGGAACCTAGTGACAAGGGTGACTTTTTTGTGCAGAGGCCGCAATAGAAGAACTAAATGCAAAGAGTCCTAGATGTTCCAATTTACAGAACAGATTGTCCAAAAGTAGAAAATTGGATCAATTATGGATTAAATAGAGTTTTGCATATTGTGAAGGAATGATTTTAAAACTTGCCAAATTCAATCCCTAAACAATAATGAAACAAAGATGGCTGAATTAATTTTCAGCAACTTTCACAATCTTGTACTAAGATCTAGATCAGAACTGGATCAACAATTGTTACATGGAAACACAGAAAACCTACAGCACAATACAGGCCCTCTGTCCCACAATGCTGTGCTGAACATATACTTACTTTAGAAATTACCTAGGGTTACCCATAGCCCTTTATTTTTCTAAGCTCCACATACCTGTCCAGGAGTCTCTTAAAAGACCCTATCATATCCACCTCCACCACCAGCACTGGCAGCCTATTCCATGCACTCACCACTCTCTATGTTAAAACACTTACCCCTGACATCTCCTCTGTACCTTTCTCCAAACACTTTAAAACTGTGCCCTCTCGTGCTAGCCATTTCAGTGCTGGGAAAAGCCTCTGACTATCCACACGATCAATGACATTCATTACCTTGTACACTTCTATCAGGTCACCTCTCATCCTCCGTCGCTGCAAGGAGAAAAGGCCGAGTTCACTCAACCTATTCTCATAAGGCATGTTCCCCAATCTGTGCAGCATCCTTGTAAATCTCCTCTGCACCCTTTCTATAGTTTCCACATCCTTCCTGTAGTGAGGTGGCCAGAATTGAGCACAGTACTCCAAGTGGGGTCTGACCAGGGTCCTATATAGCTGTAACATTACCTCTCGGCTCTTAAACTCAATCCCACGGTTGATGAGGGCCAATTCACCATATGCCTTCTTAACCACAGAGTCAATCTGTGCAACAGCTTTAAGTGTCCTATGTACACCGATCCCAAGATCCCTCTAATCTTCCACACTGCCAAGAGACTTACCATTAATATTATATTCTGCCATCATATTTGACCCACCAAAATGAACCATCTCACACTTAACTGGGTTGAACTCCATCTGCCACTTCTCACCCCCAAACTTACTGTTATCAGCAAGTTTACCAACCCATCCCTCCATCCAGGTCATTTATAAAAATCATGAAGAGAAGGGGTCTGAGAACAGATCCCTGGGGCACACCACTGGTCACTGACCTCCATGCGGAATATGACCTGTCCATAGCCACTCTTTGCCTTCTGTGGGCAAGCCAGTTCCGGATCCACAAAGCATGGTCCCCATGGATCCCATGCCTCCTTACTTTTTCATAAGCTTTTTTCAATTACCTTATGAAGTGCCTTGCTGAAATCCATATGCACTACACCTACTGCTCTACCTCCATCAATGTGTTTAGTCACATCCTCAAAAAATTCAATCAGGCTTGTAAGCCACAACCTGTCTTTGAAAAAGCAATTCTGACTATTCCTAATCATATCATGCCTCTCCAAATGTTCATAAACCCTGCCTCTCAAGATCTTTTCTACCAGCTTACCAACCACTGAAGTAAAACTCACTGGTCTATAATTTCCTGGGCTATCTCTACTCCCTTTTTTGAATAAGGAAACAGCATCTGCAACCCTCCAATCCTCTGGAACCTCACCCATCCTCATTGATGATGCAAAGATCATTACCAGAGGCTCAGAAATCTCCTCCCTCATCTCCCACAGTAGCCTGGTGTACATCTCATCCAGTCCTGGAGACTTATCCAACTTGATGCTTTCCAAAAGCTGCAGCACATCCTCTTTTTTAATATCTACATTCTCAAGCTTTTCAATCTACTGTAGGTCATCCCTACAATCACCAAGGTCCTTTTCCGCAGTGAATACTGAAGCAAAATATTCATTAAGTACCTCTGGTATCTCTTTCGGTTCTGTACACATTTCTCTACTGTCACATTTGATTGGTCCTATTCTCTCATGTCTTATCCTCTTGCTCTTTACATACTTGTAGAACGTCTTGCAGTTTTCTTTAATCCTGCTCGCCAAAACCTTTGTATGGCCTTTTCTGGCTCTCCTAATTTCATTCTGCTAGACTTATAATCATCTAGATCTCTATCATTAGCTAGTTTTTTGAACCTTTTATAAGATCTTCTTCTTGACTAGATTTACAACAGCCTTTGTACACCATGGTTCCTGTACCCTACCATCCTTTCCCTGTCTCGTTGGAATGTACTTATGCAGAACACCACTCAAATATGCCCTGAACATCTGGCACATTTCTGCTGTACATTTTCCTGAGAACATCTGTTCCTAATTTATGCTTTCCAGTTGCTGCCTGATAGCTTCATATTTCCCCTTACTCCAATAAAACACTTTCCTAACTTGTCTGTTCCTAGCCCTCTCCAATGTTATGGTAAAGGAGATAAAATTGTGATCGCTATCTCCAAAATGCTCTTCCACTGAGAGACCTGACACCTGACCAGGTTCATTTCCCAATACCAGATCAAGTAAAGCTTCTCCTCTTGTAGGCTGATCTACATATTGTGTCACGAAACCTTTCTGAACACACCTAACAAACCCCACTCCATCAAAACTCCTTGCTCTAGGGGGATGTCAATGAATATCTGGAAAATTAAAATCTCCCACCACAACAACCCTATTATTATTACACATTTCCAGAATCCGTCTTCCTATATGCTCCTGAATGTTCCTGTTGCCATTGGGTGGTCTATAAAAAACACCCAGTAGAGTTATTGACCACTTCCTGTTCCTAACCTCCACCCACAGAGACTCAGTAGACAATCCCACCATGACTTCCTCCTTTTCTGCAGCTGTGACACTATCCCTGATCAACAGTGCCAAACCCCACCTCTTTTGCCTCCCTCCCTGTCTTTTCGGAAACATCTAAAGCCTGGTACTCATTCCGGTCCCTAGTCATCCAAGTCTCTATAATTACCACAATGTCATAGCTCCAAGTACTGATCCACACTCTAAGCTCATATGCTGTGTTCATGATACTCCTTGCATTAAAATAGAGACAACTCAAACCATCGGTCTGAGCGCATCCCTTCTCTATCACCTGCCTATCCTCCCTCTCGCACTGTCTACAAGCTTTCTCTATTTGTGAGCTCACTGCCCCTTCCTCCGTCTCTTCAGTTCGGTTCCCACAACTCCAGCAATTCTAGTTTAAACTCTCCCCAATAGCCTTAGCAAACCTATTGGAATTCTTCTTGTGATCGTGCCTCCTCTGAATCGCAAGCTCACATGGGATACACTTACCACACAAAAAAAAGAACTGGTTATCTAGATACGTTGACATTCTGCTTGGAGTACATTTACTAAAGAGGTCAGCAGAGGGCAGAGCCATGAAAGGAAAGCAATTGCAACATTTTTAATGGCTTCCATTCAAACATACAGTTGACATTTAGACTGAGCCAAAATATTTATTTCATTTAGTGCAACTGAATTCTGGAGACTATTGTCAAATGTCCTTGATTTTCCACAAGCAGGATTCACAGACATACCCCCACTAAACTCTGTGCCATTGAACTCTAGAATGACTTTGCAAAATGTATGTTTTTCTGAAGAATGAAACCAAATAATAAAAGCAAGTAATGTGTGAATGATGTCTATTCCAAGCTATGTTGTAATTTCCTCTGTTGTACTTGGTAATCTTTCACTAACCTGCTTTTACGTAAAATATATTGACTGAAATGGGGAAGAGATGACAGGTTAGGCATTACCTCAATCCATATGAACTGATACTTTCATGCTAAAGTAACACATTTGTTGTAATCTGAATAGTATTGAAAGCTTACTTGATGATAAAGTTGGCATTTAAAAACACATTTATGAATTTTAAACACAAGAAATTCTGCAATGCCTGAAATCCAAAGCAACGCATGCAAAATGCTGGAGGAACTCAGCAGGTCAGGGAGCATCTATGGAAGGAAATAAACAATTGATGTTTCAGGCTGAGACCCTTCTCCAAGACTGAAAATGAAAGGGAAAGACACCAGAATAAAAAAGATGGTGGGAGGGGAAGGAAGACCAGCTAGAAGGTGATGGGTGGATCTAGGTGGATGGAAAGGATAAAAGGCTGGAGAAGAAGGAATCTGATAGGATAGGAGAGTGGACCATGGGAGAAAGAGCAGGAGGGGACCAGGAGGAGGTAATAGGCAGGTGAGAAGAGGCCAGAATGGGAATAGAAGCAAAGGGAAGGGGGGGGGGATTTCTTTTTTTACCAGAAGGAGAAATCAACATTCATGCCTTCAGGTTGGAGGCTGGAGCATATAAGGTGTAGCTACTCCACCCTGACAGTGGCCTCATTGTGGCACAAGAGGAGGCCATAGACTTCCATGTTGAAATGGGAACGGGAATGAAAATGGGAATGTTTGGCCACCAGGAAATTCTTTTGGTGGATAGAGTGGTAGTGCTTCAAAATGCAGACCCCCAATTTATAACGGGTCTCATCAATGTAGAGGAGGCTGCATCGGGAACACTTGAAACAATTGATGATCCCAACAGATTTACAGGTTAACTGTTACCTCACTTAGAAGGACCATTAGGGGCCCTGAATAGAGGTCAGGGAGCAGGTGGATTGGCAGGTGTAGCATTTTGGCTGCTTGTAGGGATAAGTGCCAGGAAGGAGATTAGCGGGGAGGGACAAATAGACAAGGGAATCATGAAGGTAGTAATGCCTGCAGTAAGTGGAGTGAAGGTAAAGATATGTTTGGTGACAGAATCCCTTTGGAGATGGTGGAATTTGCAGAGAATGATGTGTTGGATTCAAAGGCTCATGAGATGGGACAAGAGGAACTCTATCACTGAAAAGCTGATGATTGCATAAATTTTCAGACTGCTTGAAATGAAAGGAAGAAATATTTTTCTTATATGACATCCCAAGCACTACAGCTGATCAGTCTTAGCTTATGGCCTGTTGAGCCAGCAAATTGGACTGATGGATTCCACACAGCTCTTCAGTTATGAAGTCAAACATGGGATGTGGATATCAGTGGCTAGGTCAGCACTGAATGCCTATCCCTGAAAGCTCTTGAGAAAATGCAGTGAGCAGTGAGTAAAGATCGTCCCACAGAGTTATTAGGCAGGGAGTTTTATATTTAGACCCTGCGACGATGAAGAAATGAGGAAATATGTCTACATTAGGAAAGTTGGGAACTTTGAGATGATGGCATTTCCATCCACCTGTTGCCCTTATCCTTCAGGGTGCTAGGGCTTCTGAGATTAGTTGCTGCAACAGTCTCCACTAGAGAGTTCTGGGAATGAAGAAGGGGTGTTAATGAAGGGTTCAGTTCTGAGTATTGTTATTGTCCTTGAGCAACTTTGCAACTGCAATCAGCCATTCAAGTGAAGCATTGTATCACATCCTCAGCAGAGAGTGGACACTAATTTTGGTGCTGGAAGGTGAGCCACACACTATTGAATCTTCTTGTTACTAAGTTATGTATATACTGATTCAATTACCTTGCTGGTCAACAGTGACCACACCTTCAGGATCATGATGGTGGAAGAGTAAATTCTCATTGCATCAGGATTTGACTGGAACAGTAAGATTGTCTTGCTACAATTATCCAGGGCTATGGTGGGACCACACTGTGTGGCTTTGGCCCCCTTATGTAAGAAAAGATATATATACACTGTGGAAAACATGTAGTAAAGGCTCACTAAATTGATTCCTGAGATGGCAGGGTTATTGCATGAGGGAGGTTAAGTTGATCAGGTTTGTATTCACTGGAGCATAGAACAAAGGGGTTGGGGGATCTAATTATCATTTACAAAATTCTCTGAGAGGGATAAGCAGTCTTGATTTGGAGAGATTTCTATCCCAGATAAGCCTCTGGAATGAAAGGTTGCTATCTCAAGTTATAGACCAAGAGATGTAGGAATGATTTCAGGAGAAATTTCTTCACACTAGTGGATGATGAACTACTGAAATGTCTCCCACAGGTAGCTGTGCAGGCCAAGTTGCTGATTATATTTACAAATAACATAGATAAATTCCTAGATGTAAAAATAATCAAGTATTGGAAGAGAGAAGGAATATGATATTGAGGTAGGTAATTGCCTATATTGAATGTCACACCAGGTTCAAAGGCCAATTGACCTGCCTCCATTTTTTGTATTTATGTGTAAATTGTATTGTTTCAGGGCAAATGGATTAAATTAATTACTGTAGCTGTTAGAGACAAGAAACAACACTTCCTTCCCTTTCTGCAAAGAATTCCCACTCCGCTGAGTTTCACACTTCTAAACACATGGGATTCTAAAATCCAGAGTAACACACTTAAAATGCTGGAGGAATTCAGCAAGTCAGGCAGCATCTATGGAAATGAATAAAGAATTTCAGGCCAAGGCCCTTCATAATGACTTCAAATTTCTGCTCCCCTTACAATTTATAAAATTTAAGGCCATTTTGTGGAGCCACTGTCAAACTCAAAAGAAAGTGAAATTTCTGTTTTGCAAACAGAGTTAATTCCATATCCATAAAAGCCTATAATAATTAATTATAATGTGTTGGGTGTACTGTGATGGAATATTTTGCAAGGTGGCAAAGGAACAATTTACTTCGATTTCCTTCTGTTTTTCTTTCTTTGCAAGTCTAGCCAATGTATTTAAAACAAGTGAATTAAAAGCATTTATATTTTAAATTATGGTTCAGCTTTCAGCGGAGATAAATCTCAACTGTTTTCAGCTTGTGGGGAATGCAAAGCAGCAGAAGCATTCTCATGCAGCCTACACTATTTATAAAGCTTTGCTTTTATCACAGTTGTCTGCTGAAGGTAATAATTACATTTATACTTCTTAACATTGTGATATGAGGGGCATAGATAGGGTAAATGCAAGCAGGCCTTTTCCACCAAGGTTGGGTGAGACTACAGCAAGGGGTCTAGAGGTCATAGGTTAAGGGTGAAAGGTGAAATACTTAAGGGGAAAATTCTTCACTCAGAGGGTGATGAGAGTGTGGAATGAGCTGCCAACGCAAGTAGTGGATGTGATTTTGATTTCAACGTTTAAGAGAAGTTTGGATAGGTACATGGATGGGAGGCTATAGTCTGGGTGCAGGTCGATGGGACAGGGCAGTTAAAATGTTTCCACATGGAATAGATGGGCTGGAGGGCCTATTACATTGTGCTGTATTTTTTTATGACTCTATGATTAATACAAAAGAAACCCTTGACTGCAAGCCAACCTATCACTTAGGATTTGACAAGAAAATGAAATAATGGGCAAAATGAGGAATAGGGCCGTAAGTAACAGAGAATGGGAAACTGCAGAGGGATCCGGCTGAGAAAATGCACTAATCCAAAAACATCTGGATCCTCCATGTTGTGATGTACTGTCATGGTTTGCTTGGTTTAACCACTTATTTGATGCATTTGATCATATTGCATTTGAGAAAAGAACAATGTACTATGGTTTAATTTCTTATCATTTTGGTCTGATGTAGCAAAGTAGTTTGTTTAACTATTTTCAACCAATAAGCCAATATTTAGAACACTGCATTGTTCAATAAATTGATCTGTCATTTAATTAGGAAAAGATTTGCAGGGCATAATTGGAAAGTCAGACTTCGAAGCAAAACAAAGGTTGCAAAAATTCATCAATGCAATTGTAGTTTTGAAGCAGGCTACTTGGTATACCAACTACAAAATTATAAAATAAACACTGAACTTTAATTTTCCTGTGTGTGGGATTTACAGGGTGTGGTAACAAGGAGCTGCTATGAGTGGGAGAGCCATTTACTACAGTATGTTTGCCAGTCATGGGATTAACAACCAATTTGGGTGAACGGCTGCGACGACAGCATGCGCGATTCAACTCCACTATTTGAAGACACACTGCAAGCCTGACGTTCAATGAATTCCAGAGCTGGCTGCACAATGGAGAAAATGAAAACGAATGGCAGAAACATTAAAACCACCTTCTGCTTCAGTGACACATCATTTGAAATCATACTGGCAGCCAGAAGGTCCTGCAGCAATGTTACATTACTCACTGATGGGAGGAAGATATCTGCCAGCGATACTTCTGGAGGAGCAGCAATGCCTGTAAGAGACCATAGCAGGTTTCATGGCCACAGCGTTAGAGGGATAGAGGAAACTATCTTGAGCACAAGTGGTATGGTGCCGCAGGTCGTGTTAATGATGTCTGCATCAGCACCAAGATTATGGAGCTTTAGAAGCATGTAACAACAAGGACTTGTAATAGGTGATTGGTACTGTATGGGTGGTCTTGACTGATCAGCATCAGAAAGACACTGCAAGGTGTGATGGCTTAAACGAGCCATGGAGGTGGGAGATTTGATCAAAGTCTCAAGCTTCTCATGCACTGTACCATCTTTTTACAGTCAGTACGCTATAAGCTGCCTGATGACCCATTTCACTGAGTTAGCACTTCATCGATGTTTTTCACAAATTCTTAAGACGTGGCAGATTTTGGGCAGAAGCCTCTCATTCACCAGAGTGAGGATTTGTCCAGGTTGGTACTAGTTCCTTTTCTGTAGAAGCTACAGTTCTACTCACAATTCCAATTTGCCATATTTAATCAAACACTTTTTGAGAATATAAATGCAAAAATGTCAACTTGTCATTCTCCATAGCAAATCCATATCTAACAATAGAGCGTACGCTGGTAAGGAGCTCCCTGTGACCGTGTGGTTGTTTTCCTAATGCTCTGATTTCCTCCCACAGTCCAAAGATATATCAGTTCATAGGTTAATTAGTTATTCTAAATCGTTCTGTGATCAGGTGAGTGTTAAATATGCGAGTTGCTGGGTGCTGTGCCTTGTCGGGCTGGAAAGGCCTGTTCTGCGCTGCATCTCTAAATAAATAAAAAGAAATAAAATATTTTATCTAATTACTAAAAATGAAAGGAGACTAAAATACTAAAATTCATTCATCTTCTGAATACAGAAGAGTACATTACATATCAGGAATATCATCAAAGACTTGGAATTTTGTGAAGTACATAGGAAATAATCTCAAAATTTGGAAAAACTTAAGTTCTTTCTGAAATGCCAGAGTTCAATTGTTGGCCAGAAACAATAGTTTCTCTGCAGCAGTTTAGAGATTTTTGATGATTTAGTCATTGGATTGAAAGTTACTGTTTAAATTATTACTGTTTAAGATTATTACTGTTTAAATTCATTACTGTTTAAAATTATTAAGCATTCTTCTAATGAAAGATACAATAGGGCAGTGTTCAATGCTGAACTCTGTTGTTTTCTGTGTCCAGTTTGCTAGTTCTTCCTGTGATCGTATGCATATCCTATGGGTCTCCAGTTTCCACTCACATCTCCAAGACATATAGGTTGGTTGATGAGTTGCATGGTAGAATGTGGTGTGAAGATGATAGGAGCGTAGGAGAACTAGGCTAAAGGAAAAAAATTGGCGACAGAGATTGTTCCGTGACTTGGCATAGACATGATGATGTGAAATGGCTCCCTTCTATGTTTGTAAGGGAATATGGCCTTTTCCTGTGTCATTTGGCACTTTTATTCCCAGATTAGTTTAACATGCCTTGTTGTCTGTTACTTGGATGTAGCAAAATACTGAGTAAAGAGAAAATGCTAATCTGCCTGAATTAGTATTGTGGAGGGGTAAATAGCAGCACAAAATGCAAACATAATTTTGGTTGTGAAACTGTCAGTGTTGTTTTTGTGTACACTGTTTTGGGCTTCACTGTCTCTCAGTAGTGCCATTTTTGTAGAGGCTTCCAGAGTTATTTTGGAAGGGTCTTCGAAGTAAACAATGAGTTTATTTTCATGTTTTGCACTACATTAGGGAAGGCAGGCCCCACAACAAGGGAACTGCTTGCATCCTTGTTAAGATTTTGTTAATTCTCTTAATGAAAAATCAATGAAGCATTCGCCAGCCATATAGAAATTAAACAATGGAAATCCTTTTATAGTCTGAAAAGTCACATCAACTAAAATAAGTTTGAAAGTTTATTCACTGTTGTGTTGTACAAAAACATGGCATGCAGTTTGTGCAGAGCAAGATTCACATGACAGCAATGAGATAGGTAATCAAATAATTTGTTTGGTAGCTGGTTGAGAGGTAAATATTAGTTATGTGAGGGAGTAAGTCCCATCTTTAAATAATTTCATGGAAGTGTTTAAACTGACATAATAGATGAAGGATTGTTCTAATTTCTTAATCTTATAGAATGAAACTCCGACAGATCAGTACTGCTGCTACACAACTTAGGTTTTATCTCAGGTGTGTCCTTGAGTGTCAGGGGTGTTTTGAATCCACTCTCATCTAATTTAAAGGCAAAGAGTTGATACAAAATTGCCTTGTAGGTACTCATTCATAGTTTAGTCTAGATTAACAATACTTAAAGTATCCCAATCTGGAGTAGAAGGATGTGACCGCAGGTGGCAAGAAGCTGTGTAAGTTGCAATGTTGTCAGGTTGTAAGTTCCAGCAGGTACTGAAGGCCTGCAATTGTGACTTCTTCTGATTGTCCTTCTTCTTAGGGAGTCTGAAGACATTAAGGATGGCTTGCTTCTATACTTATGTGGCTCCTGACATGACTAATGAGGCCACTGTAGGAACTTCAGAATTTTTCACCCATGGGGAAAGAGATGGCACATGAGATGGTTAGATTTGCTGATTAGCAGGATTTGTGCGTACTTCCAATGAATGGAATCAAGATTCTCAATGTTACCCTTTCTGCAGTTTGAATGGCCAGAGGATGCCAGATAAACCTGGAGATATTGCACTTCTTCAAGGAAGCTTTGTGTACATCTTTGAACATTTTCCTTTATGTCTGGTAACCTCATCCTGAGCTAGGCTTAGAATTGATTCATTTGGCTGTTTGGTGACCAGCGTTAATGACATGGCCAACTCAACCCCTGGCTCAACTCTCCATTTGTGTTTACCTCCGATAACTCTTTACCCACTTACTTGTCAAAAATCCATTTGTCAAAGGAATGTTCAAAGATTCTGTTTCCGCTGCTCTCTACCTTTCATCCTCTGAAAGGATTTTGCCTCATCTCTGTCTTAAATGGCTGATCTCCAAGTTATAGATACTCTCATAAAATGAGAATAGCTATATCCTCCCCGTAACAAGCTCCAGGTCATCCCATTTACCCATTTAATGCAGTAATCAGTGATAAATATCCTCTTTCCTTTCTGTGCACTTTTGACATGTTTTTAAAGGAAGAATGACTAACTGTTGGTATGATAGGGCAGGTGTGTACTAAATGTTTATGGCTTTGTAATGATAGTAACAAGTACTAGTTTCTTCACACAATATTGCTTCTCTTGAAAAAAGAATGAAGAACAAGTAATGGGCCTTTTCATTCATGGCAGTACTTATCCTTCTGGAGTGTTGTTTCTGGAATTGTTGAATCTTCTCACACCAAAATCACAATTACATCTCACAGTCTTGGTTTAAACCCTTGGATATCTCTTCACCTTCATTGTTAAATTATGAATTCAGAAACAGGCGGTGCCGACATAGCTTAAGTGCATCTTGATCACTTGACAAAGATGGGCAGCCTGGTCCATCGAAAGTATTTCCCATTCATAAAACATCACAAACATGCTTCCTTTCCTTCCTCAGTAGCCATGTAATCTTTTAGGAAAGGCAAAACAACTGAGAGAAAAATGAAAAATAAAGAGGAAAATATCTGGAAGGGAATGAAGATTACTGCAGGCACTCCTCCTAACTAATAGCAAAGATTTGAAGTAGGCCTTGGTCGGAAAATATTTTCAGCACACAATGTATTCTGTGCAGTACACAAAATAGTTTCACAGGTGGAATTATATTTAGGTTGCTAGTCCACTAAACTAGTGGGAGCTTGTGTGGATAGCATGGTATAATAGCAGTTAGCGTAATATTACTAAAGCACCAGCGACCTTGGTTCATTTCCCACTGCTGTCCCATTGAATGGCAGAACAGACAGAAAGGAACACATATTTTAGTAATACATTGTCAGTGAACTACAAAGTCATGAGGGAAATTGGGGAGACTGGAATGCTTGAAATATCACTTTCTAGAATGAATAAAGAGATTTGTAAAATTATCTTAAAATGAATACATTCTATCTTGAAAATTGCATCTGACTGGGGTATTATGGGTAATTTGCCAAGTCACTTATTATTGCTTTATGGATTCTTCCTGATGTTCTCTAAAATGAACTCCTGTAAATTATATTCTGTACTCTACTCTCCAATCTCTCTGCTATACATTTGCCTGGGCAGCTGCAAGGATAATAATTGTCTGTCTTGAATAGCTTATTCAAAATATGAAACACTGTCTAATCATCTGCAATCTCTTTTGGAGGACATAACATTTCTAGTTTTCCTGAAGTGATGCTTGGACCTGGATAAAGGATAGAGCATCTGCATTGAATGACTGAAGCTGCTGCCTTTGAAGACAGTGAATATCGTCAACAGCCTCCATTATTTTGTTTATCAGTGAAAGACAAGTGTGATCTTTACTTGAACCAGCTGCATTATAGCTGCACCATGGGGAGGTCTATGATCTTTATCATGCACCCTCTATCCTTGTTGGTTTCTGTCATGAGGTTATAAACTAAAGTTAACTCCCTTTGAGTAAAAGGATTTAGTAAACTCAGTTTCAATAGCATTATCCTGGAAAGAATAACTTACATGAGGTTTAATATCAGGCCCACCTCGATGGCCACTGACAAAGCAATCCTTTCACTACTCTGATTGCAGCAGGAGGCAGGTTTCAGTAAAGAGCAGATACCTCACACGTTGTTCCTCTCTCAAGTACAGGATGATGATTTTCACACTCAAGAATAGATATGCTTCCCTTTCACCTCCCTGTTTCAGCAGCTGGTCCGGTGATTTATACCCGCTACTTGTTCCACCAGTCATGCTGTATGCCGACGAGAATACCTGCTGGTGCATCTATGTCCAGGAGCAACTGGTTTGTGCAAAATCCCCAAGTGTTCTCCGGCACCTCCTCTGTAACATTCAACAACTTGGAACATTAATGGAGAGGCTTTAAGAATCAGAATGGCCAGAAATGGTCAACCAGTAACAACACTAAAAGGAGCCAACAAGTTACTTTCGTAGTTCTGTTGGTCTGTGCTTTCTGATGCTGATGTGTGTTCAGTAATAACACTTTTGGAGTTGGAGCTAGAAATAACATTGGCAACAGTGGTTTAGTGCAGCGTTTCACGCTGATTGTTAGTATAATCCGCCTGTTCCGCATTCTTCTAGCATAAATCCATTAAGCTCTAGCCAATGCTCTCACCTTTATAATGTCTGATATGATTTCCAAAGAATGGTGTACTTGAGGTGGAATCTATCACTTTATACTTACTTAGAATATAGAAGAAGGCTGATCAACCCTTTGAGTCTAGGATGATTCCAAAGCAATCCCAATTCCTCCCATTTATTTCCTGTCAGCTATTCTCTCATACAATGCCAGTATCTATCCCTAACCTGACCACTGCTGGGTGCAATTTACACTGACCAATTTGCCTAAGACCCAGCATGTATTTGTCATGTGGGAGGAAACTGGAGCAAGTGGGTCATAGACAGAACCATGAAACTCCATCCAGTCAGAACCTGTGAAGTTGTGTTGAACCTGTGCTGCTGGAGTTGTGAGACAGATGCACGGTCTGCAACACCGATTTGCTGCCTGTAGGAATATTATGAAAATTGCACAATGAAGATCGCATATTCCCAGAACTCTCTGATAGGACTGTTGCATGGAGTGTTGTCATCTGCAAATCTGCAGTTTGCTGAGGGGTGCTACTGCTGAACTGATGCCCCACCATTTCATGATTGAAAAGTTTCCGCATTTTCAGAGCACACAGTTGTAATTTCACTCCCCTTCCCATTGCATAGACTACATAAATAGTATTTTTTTTCCAAGAGAAGTTAGGCTATTAAATTTATAATTGCATGAGAATTCAATACTTGTGGGCTGGATATTCAGAAGTCTGATACATTTTGGATGTGGCTTAAAGGTAAACCTGAAAAATGCCAACCAGCTAATAAACTCACCAATCAAGACACAGGATAAAGTGCTTACAGATATTTTGAAACTTCAATTCTATGTAGATGCAACCACAGCCCAGCAGGTACCTATTTTCCTGTGTGAAATTGCTTTATTCAGAATTGGGTAAGCTCTCATTTAAAGCACAGCAAGACATGAAAGAAAGCAAACAAAACAAGCATTTGATTGTAATAGGATCCAGTATAACCAACTGTTGAAAACATATACGCTGTATTAACAAAAGGAAATGCAGGCCATCAATTTAAATTTCAGTTCTAAGTAGTAAATGAAAGGTGAAAAAAACTGAACGGGAAAATTAAATTCCTCAAGTGACAAATCCTGCAGTTACTTGGAAAGAAAATAATTAGCTGTTCAAATGTTTAAATCCCCGGAGTACTAAATTGCAGAGTTTTCTCATAAATTGCTTTCTGCCCAGCAAGAGATAATGTCAGTCAAGATGTATCGTTGCTGATCATGTGATTCTGCTTGCCGAGTCCAGCATTATAATTTGAGAGTGGACGTTACACAACTGTGTTCATGCCATTTTCTTTTAAAGGGAATAGAAAATAAGTGCTTTAAGTTTTTGAATAGACTTTGCTATAACTAGACTTAATGGAAAAGGAGGAGTAGCTGATTGCAGTTTGGCTGTTGATAAGATAGTCTCTAAACAGAATATATTAAAGGAAGCTGAACCGCTAAAATTATAGTGTTGGGGAGTTTACTTGGGTTATGATATTGGTTCTATTAGCTGATATTACTGCACAGATTCTTTTCATTAGTGTCTATCCAACTGAAACAAAATATTTTGAAAATTAAAGGTCGTGGAATTTCACAGTGGTACCCTCATTGCTTTGGTATGCACATTATGATTTATTCTAGAACAGGACTGGACACATTTATAGTAGGGAACAATTTCTTAGGGGCAGTTTCCATAAAAGAGGCTTTTTTCCAGATATTTCCCACATATCCACAAAGTAGGATGAAACAAAAGTGGCGATATCTACATAATGGGCAACAATTTTTATACAGATCTGGATTTTCACCGGCTCAAGGAGAGTAAAGATGGTGACACGTTCAGGTGCACGGTAACAAAGATGGTGGCGCATTTAGAAGCAACAACCACTCCGTCTCCAGGTCTAATAGTTCGTCCATGTCCTTTATGCCTTTGTTATGATTGGAAAATGCTACTGGCTGTTAAATATGCCGTGCACAGCAATTCCAGCTCACCAGTGAGCTGTCAGACTACAGAGGAGCTCCGCAGCTTGGGTTTACTGCGCACGTTACAGACATCCACGGGAGGTGCCATCAAAAGCATTGCTCAAGAAAGCAAAAGGGGGGGAAGTGCGCTGGGATCTGGGAGAGACTCAGACTGGAACCCTTCAGGCTGCTCTCCCATCATTCTTACTGGCAAATATCCATTCACTTGAAAATAAGCTGGACTGCCTGAGCTTGAGACTGACCCAGTGAGAGGTGAAGAACATCTGCACACTCATTCTCATGGAAACTTGTCTTTAGGACTCCATACCAGATGCGGCCACCCAGCTGGAGGATTTTAGCATGCTCTGGCCTGCCAGGAATCCAGTGATCTCAGGCAAGATGGTGATATCTGTATTTACATAAATAAGAACTGGTGGATGCTTTAGCAGTGAAAGCCCCATTGTTCACTGATGAGTGAGTTAACTTTTGTGAAGTGCAGACCTCTTTATACATGGAGGGACTGGTATACAGCGCCATCAGTGACTTTCAAACCAAACACTCTGATGGTATCTTCATTGTCGCTGGTAATTTTTGCCATGCAAACCCAAAAGCAGTCCTGCCTAAATTCCACCAGCATGTTGGCGTTGCTACGAGGTGTGAAAGTACAATAGACCTGGTTTATAATAATATAGCAGATGCATATAATGTAGTTCCTCGACCCCACATTGGGCTCTCAGATCACTTAACTGTAACGCTAATTCCAGCATACAAATCAGTGATCAAATGGGCCAAACCAGTTCTAAAGATGATGAAAACCTGGCTTGAGGGGCAATCTCAGCAGTGTAGGACTGCTTTGAAAACATGAACTGGAGGATGTTCAGGGAGGCTGGAACCTATGGTAATCATGTTAACATCCAGGAATATGTGGATTCTGTGTCCAGCTACATTGAGAAGTGTACTGAGGATGTTACCATCACGAAACACATCTGGGTGAGGGCAAATCAGAAACCATGGTATAGAAGCATAGGGAATTTAGAGGATTGCAGACTATACATCAGTGACCAGGATGCCTCACTGCCCAAAATGCTGAATGTCTTCTACGCCTGGTTTGATGTACAGAACAAAATGCTGGTGATGAAAGCACCCCCCCTCAGTGAAGCAGACAGTCCATCTGGCTGAAACAGAGGTGAGGATGACCCTGGCCAGAATCAGCCCAGCCAAAGCAGCAGTGCCCGATAATATACCAGGTCAGGTTCTGAAAGACTGCACAGCCCAGTTGACAGCGATACTGATGAATATATTCAACATCTGTCTGGAACAGTCCATTGTTCCCTTGATTTTCAAGGTGGCAACATCATTCCAGTGCCAAAGAAGGTGACAGTAATGACTATTGTCTGGTGGCGCTAACGACAACTGTTATGAAATCCTTTGAGTGACTGGTGTACATTGGACCTTTTCCAGCTTGCTTATTGCTTGAATTGATCCACTGATGATGCAATAGCCTCTGTCCTGTCCCACCTGGAAAATACGGTCTCATTTGCCAGACTGCTGTTCATAGACTTTAGTTTGGTGACCAACACTATCATACTCCAGAAATTGGTGGGGAAACTGTCCTCACTGTGTCTCGACACCTCCCTCTGCAACTGGACCCTGGACTTCTTAACAAAAAGGCCGCAGTCAGTCTGTGTCGGCAGCAAAATCTCTAGTCCCATTACACTGAACACCGGCACTCTCCAAAGGCTGAGCTCAGCCCGCTGCTGTCCATACTGCTGATGCATGACTGCGTCGCAGGATTCAGATCAAACTGCGCCATCAAGCTTGTGCATAACACAACAGTGGTTGGCCTCATCAACAAAGATGATGAGTCGGAGTACAGGGAGAAAGTGGAGCAGTTGGTGGATTGGTATGAGAAGAACAAACTAAATCTGAACATGGAGAGAACCAAGAAAATCATTGTGGACTTCAGACAAGTGCAAAGGAACTATCCCCCTCTGTGAATACATGGCTCCTCCATAGAGAGTTCGGTGCACCAAGTTCCTGGAAGTTCACATCTCAGGTGAACTCACCTGATATCTTAAGGTCACCTCCCTGAACAAGAAGGCACAGGAGAGCCTCCACTTTCTAAGATTGAGACTAGCAAGGCTCTCCCTTCTCCATGAATTTTATATGACTACCATTGAGAGCATCCTGACCGGCTGCATCTCCATCCGGTATGGGAGCAGTCGAACATCAGACCAGAAGTCCCTACAAAGGACTGTGAGAATGGCTGAGGGAATCATTGGAGTCTCTCTCACATCTACCGGGGACATCTATCGGGGCATTGCATGCACAGGGCCCTTAGTATTATCAAGGATCCCACCTGTCCTCTTTGACTTTCTACCATCCAATGCATAAAAACAAGAATGGTCACGATGGAAAACAGTTTCTTCCCCCAGGCCATTAGGCTTCTGTACACCCTGCTGTGTCGCATTCAAAGTGTCACTAGTTCACCTGTCCTGTATCTGACAGTATTTAGTTTATGCATGTTACTTTGTTTATTTATGTGTAATTCATCTGTAGATTTTATCCTTACTTTCCTGTGTTGTGTGTTACTTGTCTGTTATGTGTATTACTGTGCTTTATACGCTGGCTCAGAGAAACATTGTCTCTTTTGACAGTATACATGCACAGTATATAGTTAAATGACAATAAACTTGACTTGACTTGAAATCACTGACAACTTGTTGGCTATGGTGACAGAAGGGTCAAATCACTCAACTGATTATATAATAGAACTGGATCATTGATCTGGAGATGTGAGCCTGAAACCTGTCACAACAGCTAGGGAAATTAAATGGAAGTAAAAAATAAAATATGTGGAATTTAATTACATATGGAATGTAATCATGAAATCAGCAGACAGTAAAAGCACCATTTGTAATAAATATGAGAAATTCACTGCTGGGTTGTACTGGGTTTTCAACCATCTGGGAAGTAAAGAGGGGGCAGTGGATTGGATGCTTTGCCTATGTCAAGGATCATGGTTGGTGCTGGGTTACGCCATAGAATTCAGGACCGTCATGGCGGAGAGTTGCTGGAATGAAGATGCACTGTTGGCCATTACCATCATGGTTTCCTGGAGCGCTTGAAAGGCGAGCTGTCTACCCGGGTGATGTCCACTGACCTTGAAAGCCTCATCACTCTGTCCCTCCAAATTGACAAGTGTCTTGTGGAACAACCCTCCAGATCCTCGGCTAGAACCCAGTTCCATTCCTAGAGCCACTTCAGGTTTCAGAATCCTCATCATTAATGCTTCCAGGACCCATGCAGTTCGGGAAAAACTCTGTTTTTGCAGCTTGGACTCCCGACTGAGCCTCCCACGCCTTCTGCATCATGGCTATTGACAGACGTCCTTGATGTCTGGCATGGTCAGAATGCGCACATGGCCTGTACATATGAGCATCAAACAGCACTGCAAATCCATCCAATTCCTCTGCATTGATACACCCAAAACTCCTCCTATCCTGGGTTACCCCTGGCTCTCCGCTCATGACTCTTACATTGCCAGGTCATCCAGCTTGCTGCTGAGTTGGGAAACCACCTGCTAGACTGCCTCCAGATGAAGTCAGCTGGGTCAACTTCATAAAACCTTGTAGTGGAATACCATGACTTAACCATTGCCTTCAGTAAAAGTGAAGCCAGCACCCTGCCACCTCACAGACTACACGGCTGTGAGATTGACCTCTTCGCATTGTATCAACTACCATGGATTCAACAGAATCACCATTCAGAACTGCCACCCTTTCCCCTTGATGGACAATGCATTCAAAACATTTCACAGGGCCCAGATCTTCACCAAACTTGATCTATGGAATACATAAAACCAGAGAGATGAATGGAATATGGTGTTCATTTTACTCATTAGCCATTATGAATACATAGTGATGTCATTTAGACTTTCCGACAGTCCAACTGTTTTCCAAGCCTTTATCAAAAATATCGTCTGAGACATTTTACACAGGTATGTGTTCATCTACCTTGACAACATCCTCATGTGTTGCAAGGGCCCCCAAAACCACATCTGTCTTGTTTGTTTAGTAATACAGCATCTTCTTGAAACCTGTTGTCATTGAAAGGCCCTGACCACACTTCCTCGAAGAGCTGAACCATTTCTTTGGCTTTTCCAAGTTCTACCACCATTTCATCAGGAACTACAGCCAAATTACTTACCCCTCACCTCCCTCAGCAAATCACCTACCTCAAGGATAACCTGGTCTGCTGCAATGGACCATGCTTTCAAGGAGCTCAAGAGATGTTTCACCACCACTCGTATTCTCTGCCATCCAAACCTTCTGTGGTAGGGGTGGATGCAGCTGACATGACCATCCTCTCCCAGTGAGCACCAGACCAGAAGACACATCCCTTGCTTTCTTCGTGGGTAAGTTCAACTCTACTCACTGCCATTATGGAGTAAGAGACAGGGAGCCACTTGCCATTAAATAGGCCTTGGAGGAATGAAGACAATGGCTTATGGGAAACACTGAGCCCTTCCTGACCTGCACTGACCACAAGAACCTCATATTCATTCAACAGACCCGCCGACTCAACCTACATCATACTCACTAGACCCTCTTCTTCAAGCACTTCAACTTCACCATTTCTTATTACCTAGTTCCAAGTACCCTAAGGCAGACATCCTGTCATGACAGTTCAATCCAGCTGGAATGGAGATCGATCCTCAGCCCTATAGTCTGGGATCTTGCAAACGTGCTCCAGCCGACACACTTCACAACTGCATGCATGTGCCAAAGGCACTTCTGAGGCACTTCCTTGGGCCCACTTCGCACCCCTGTGCAGCTATCCAGGCACGTGACAGACTCCGTATTTTCTGCGATGCCAGTTCAAATGGCCCACCGTGATACCAGATGTACATCAGTTCGTTGTTGCCTGCCCTCAATGTGTCCGGTCCAATTAATCCAACCAGTGGTCTGCTGGGTTCCTATGGCCCTACTGGTCCCTGATGCACATGGTTCCACATTGCTATAGATTTAATTATGGTTTGAAACCTTCAATAGGGCCATGATGATCATTACAGTGGTGGATCAATTCTCCAAGGTGCCCTCCCCAAACGTCTGTCAGCTGCTGAGATAGCGACCTGGTTCTCCAACATGTAGTTCACCTCCAGGATTCCTTCAGGTCTGCATCACACCGGGGATCACAATTTGTCTCCTGCTTCTGGTGTGCCATCTGCTCTCTCCTCTGCATCTCAGTGAGTTTGTTCTTTGGCTATCATCTGCAGACCAATGTTCAATCGGAAAGAGACAATCAGCAATTGTAGAAGTTTCTGTGTGCTTCTAACACTTCCACATGGAAGGAATATCTGCTCTGTGGTGAACTGTCCCTCAAACTACACACCCACTCTGCCACAGATTTGTCACCATTTGAAGTGCTTCACGAAGAGCCAACCTGGCTGACAACCACACCTATTGCCTCCAAGCTGACCACCATTGGTGCCCTGCCAGAATAGTCCAGCCTGGGGACTGTGTCAGGCTGTCTACCGAAGATCTGCACTTGCACATCAACTCCCCCAATCTCTTGCCCTAGTTTATTTGTTCCCTTCAAAGTCATCCATTGGATCGGCCCAGTTATTTATCATCTCTGGCTGCCACCATCCCTCCTCATCATTCCTATCTTCCATGTATCTTGCTTCGAGCCCATTGTCCTTGGACTGCTCAACTCACGTGAGCCTGCGTCCCCAGAACCAAGAATGGTGGAAGGTGATCCATTGTATGCGTTTCACCGGTTGATGGATTTATGTCAACGTGGATCAGGTGTGCAGTACCTTGTAGACTGGGAAGGGTGCGGCCTGCAAAATTGTTATTTTGCAGTTTATTTGTAAAATATTGCTTATTGCTAAATCATCTCTGCTGCTCTGCTTTTGGATCAAGCTTCCACTACATTTCCTGGAAGATGCTGCTTGAGCAATTGAGTTCTATCAGCATTCTGTTTATTGTTCCTAAAGTAATACAGACAAAATGCTGGAGGAACTCAATGGGTCAGGCAGCATCTATGGAAAAGAGTAAACATTTGACACTTTGGGCCGAGATCCTTTTTCAGGACTGAGATTCTACATGCGTCTGCCCATGATAGTGATGATGGTATGATCACTGTGTATTGTTAGTGGATGCGAACATTACTAGACCTGCATTTATTATTCATGTTGACATCAAGAAGTACTCCAGAATGCTGTTCACATCAAAGAACATGCACCTTGACTGTAATGCTGAAGATCTGTGCTTGACAGCCATTTCTAGTTAAATGTCATCAATCTGACTCAGTGAAAACTTGGTCATATGTAACCTGTCCACAAAATCCTATCAAACAGCACCTGTATGTGAGGACAGCTCCCCAGTCCACAGTTTGGGTTTCTCATGTCCCCAGATAAAAGAGCTGACTTAACCCATTTTAGGTGTCAAAGTCTTTCTGCTATTTACTTGATGCATATCCGGCCTTAAATAGCCTTTGACAACCAAGTCCAGCTCCTGGCCTTCACATGCAGTTCCCAGCAGAATCGTTTTTACTGACAGGAGAAGGAGCAAAGGAGGGTCACTGGTACTTTAAAACCAGTCGCTTCAGGCAAATGGGGCTCATCATCTGTAGCTGACAGCTCATTTAGGAGAAGGAAAGCCCTGATCTCAAATCTCCACTCACAGGGAAGCTTCGGGAGTAAAACCCCAAGGGGAAAGATCTGGAGCTGGAATCTCTAAGGTGGTCCTACATAAGTCCAACGCTGACAGATACCAAACTGTATTGGTCTCTACTGCTCCTTTTGGTTCAGCAGATGGATGGAGAGGGGGAGCTTGCTACAGGGGCAACAGTTTGTTCTCCATATTGTACTCCCCAGGCTAGCATACCTAGACAGCTAGGCTGCCATATCCATGGTCAACTCTGCCTCTCCTCAGATCAGGCTCTAGAGAAGTTATCTAGTGTGGAGTTCTAACTAAACTCATGACAAATAACAATATGAAGGACAAATAAGCCCATTCGATCAACCAAGCTAATCGAGGTGGCGTCAGAATGTGCTGACCCATTGTGTGCAACTCCAAGGGGATTCAAAATCAGAATTATGATTCCGATTCAATTAGTATTCTATCCATTAAGCAAACACTCATCACCTCTACCATCTGGCAGGTGGTACAAGTATAAACTGCCTGCAAGGTATACTGCATCAGCTCACAAAAGCTTCTTTAATTGTACCTTGTAAACCCCTGACCACAATAATCTGGAAGGACTGTGTATAAGAGAGAACCACAAGCAACATAACACTTGCCTCATAATTTCCACTTTATCCTGGCCTAGGTCTGTACTGCTTTCCTTTATTGCCTCTCCAGTGTCATCTGACAGACACAGATCCATGTCCTCATAGCCCAACTTACTCGTTCACTCTCATTCAACGTTCAATTGGCAGTACACATTCCAAATCTCAAAAACGTTTGGATTGCTTTACTTTAGAAATTGTAGATCACCCACAAAGTAAATTGAGTTATCAGGGTAAAAAATGAAAAGATAAAAAATGTGAGTGCTGTAAAAGCCTTTGAATTAGAGACTAAGGAGAACGTGAATACATGGATAAATGTCTTCTAAATATCACAGAGATAACCTACAAAGTTTCTTTTAGCTTCTCTAATGCATTCATCAGACATTTTACAAATGGTAAAGGAAGATTTTGCTTTTCCTTTCGAATATTATCATTAATGGAGGTCATTGCTAGTGAAAGCACAACTACCTTCTTATCATATCTGCTCTTCAATCTATAAGATGTCAGAAATTGAACCTCAAAATGTGAGAATAACATCATTTGTATTAAACTCTTGACTTACTCAGTTTGTCCAATCAAATGGAATTTAATTACACTTTGAGTGTCTTTGCTTGGTTGTTCTCCATGCTAGGATGTAAACAACTGACTTTCCCTCTGTATCAAAGAGTAATACATGCTCAAAGTGGAGAGCTGTACTCTTCCAGTCTAGGTGGCATCAACGTGCAACGCTCCTTCAGTTGACATCTTCTGGATAGATCATGGAACCATATATTTCACTTCTTTTATGTCTTTTACATTTGTTATTTTGTCTTGAATGTGATTCTGGAACGGTTGGAGCCTGTGATTTGCAGTTTGGAGATTGTTTGGTTTTTCAGTGTTCTGCTGTCTCCGAGAGGCAGAGGCAGTGTGCGTGAACCTCGTGGTATGAAGGCTGTGGGGGGCACGAGTCCATCTTCAACTCTGTTTCGCTGATTAAAGCTTCCATTGTTTGCTGATTAAAGTGACATAGAAACATCAAGGCGAGTGCAGAAGGTGAGCACTGGCTGCCTGCCTTTAAATCGCTGGGGTATCACTCTGCTACCAGAGAGGGGAGACTGCCTTTTAATCACTGGGGGGATCACTCTGCTATGGGAAAGGGGAGATTGCTTTCTGATCGCTGGTAGGATCGCTAGTTGTCGGAGATGGAAAGGCTTGCTGCTGTGCAGTGAAGGTTACCCAGGTTTTCTCTGTTTTGGATGTGTGCCTGTTCTGTTTTTGTTCCTTTTTTTGTGTGGGGAGGAGGGAACTGGGGGTTGATGATCGTGCTGCCATTCTTTCCTTTCTTGCTTTTGAGGCTACCTGGACAAGAATAGTTTTAGAGATGCAGCTTTGATAATCAATGAACCTTTGACCCTTTAGTTGCAAAATTTTCCAAATAGATCTGTAAGAGGTTTGAAGCTCAAACTCTCAATTAGTAAGGTAGTAGGAGAATTACTGAGGTAGGAGGATTAGTGAGGTAGGAGAAGAAGTAGCGGTGGGTGTAGAGAGGGCTTCTGGAGATAATTGAAGGTTCATTAGAGCAAATAACCTAAAACAATTTTCGCTATATTTTAAATAAATCTGCATATTTGATGGGAAGTTTATGTAAAATATCTAACATAGCACTAAAAGAATAGCTTGTTATAAAATTATAGTGTCAAAATTGAGTTAGTCTAAGTTCTAAAGATTAAGGATACTGCAAGTCCTTGCATGGTGTATAATATTAGCTTTTTTACTCTAAAAATAAATTACCTTCAGATAGGTCTTCTAAATAGTAGCCTGCCCCCTAGGATAGGATAATATAACTTGAGATAAAGAATCCTTTTTTGAAAGCTGTAAAATGTAACTGGACATACAATAAAAGCTATTCAGAAAGACTGAATAGAAATCAGAAATGCTTTATTTTTTTCTTACATTAGTGTAATGTGCTTCCAGTTAAGTGTTGCTGTTCAGCTACTTGGAAGGCTGAATATGTTTCCTATTCATGGAAACAATTTGTTATAATCAATCCGATCTCTTCCTCGGCTGCTTTCTTCAGAACATGATTATTTTGCAAATCACTGGCTTCTGTTTGAATGGTTTACACCTGTTTCAAACTCTAAGTAAATCAGAAAAGAATTGTCTCATTCCCCCCAATTGGTAAATAGAGCTAATTTAAGTTAAATTTGATGTACACTTTAATGTGTGCTGCTCCGTCAAGAGATTTGCCATTCTTATCTTGCATAAACATTAATTTAAGTGGGGAGAAGGGATGCTGGGGACCTTGAGGTGAGCCTCTTAATGATTACTTTTAGTGGCAAAAAACAATGCGCTTATCTTATAAATCTGAAAGGAAAATAATACATTCATTATATTCATTTCATTGAAATCCCTTTTCTTTTTGTATGTTGGTGTAGGTATTCATATGCAGCTTTAAAAATACTGAATGAGTGGGTGATATTTCTCTAGAGGGTAGAAAGACCTAATTTCTGATCTTGCAGTTCATTCCTCCTAGAATCTCAGGTTTAAGCTCTCCTAATCTAGTGTAAAATGAGTTCAAACTGGCTAAGGTACGTTCTCCATTTCCTACCCTAACAGTGGGAAGTGCACCAAAATGATTATTTAAATACCAACTGTACTGACCAATAGGAATTTTGTAAGAGAATTGGTTAATTATTCATGATAGCTGACATTGAGTTAGTTGCTAGGAGTTAGGTATTGTATATGGGGGTTGGAGTTGTTGGGGTGTGGAGAGGCTATAAAAAGAAAAGTAGAATTGTACAAATTTATTGAAGGGATAACCAAACCTATGCTAGTGATAAAGAAAAAGAGATTCTGCAGATGCTGGAAATCCAGAACAACATACACACACAATGCTGGAGGAAGTCAGCTGGTCAGGCAGCATCTATGGAAATGAATAAACAGTTGACGTCTCAGGTCAAGACCCTTCTTCAGGACTAAATCACAAAGCTAGTAATCTAGGTGCCATCCACAAGCCTATTAATCATGTCACTTACATTCCCATCCAAATAATATATATATGTGTGACAAACAATGGTGGATTCTGCATCAGTCTCTGCAGAACACCACTGGTCACTTCTTCAAAAACCTCAATCAGGTTTGTGAGACCTATTTCCTATACATAAAGCCATTCTGATTATCCTTAATCAGTCTTTGTCTTTCCACATACGGATAGACCCTGTTGCACAGAATCTCCTCCAGTAACTTTCCCACCACTGGTGTTGGGTTCACTGCCCTGTCATTCTCAGGCTTGTCCTTGCTGTCCTTCTTAAGTAAAGGCACAACATTAGCCAACCTTCAATCTTCCGCTATCTCACCTTGGCTTATGGCAATACCAATAACTCTTAGTGCTCCAGTAATTTCTTCCACCAATCTCCTTGGATACTCCTGTCAGGCCCCAGAAGTCCACCTCTATGTACTTAAAGACTGCCAGCATCTCAACTTTTTAATGTGGATACCGGTATGTTCCAAGACAATACTATTCTTTTCTCTGAATTCTTTGACATCCATTGATGAGAAGTATTCATTTAAGATCTTGCCTATCAGGCTCTTGAGTAAAAGGGGATAACTAAACTCTCTTGCCCTCATCATTGAAATGTTCCTAGAACCAATCATCTCACGAAAAGGACTCTTTATCTCATTATCTGATGTTCTCGTTATTTATTGCTATTTATTTATATTTGCATTTCCACAGACTGTTGTTTTCTGCATTCTGGTTGATCTTTCATTGATCTTGTTATAGTTACTACAGGAATAGTTACTGTTCTATCGATTTGCTGAGTATGCCCACAAGAAAATGAATCTCAGGGTTGCATATGGTAACATATATGTACTTTGATAAGAAAATTTACTCTGAATGTGCAGAGAATGGAGGGATACGGACTTTGTGTAGGCAGATTGTATTTGTTCATTTAATTACTAGCTTAGTTAGTTTGATACAACATCGTGGGGTTCTTGTGCCGTACTGTTCCCTGTTTTCTGGTGCTGCAGTTCTGCAATCAGAATCTATCTATCAGATAGAATCAGCAAAGTTCTTGCCACTTATTGCCAGGTAGAAATGCCAAGGCCTCCATTTGTGAGATGTGGTGTGCAGTGAGTACGCTTCTTCATCTTGATAACTTGCTGCTTTTCACTTTTTCTACATTAACTATGAAATAGTACACTTGGGGTAATTAGAGAGTAAAACCGACATTAGTGCCAATCAGTGTGGGGTTCTGCTTTGAGCTGCTGGAAGGATTGAGCTGGAGTGAGCATTTATACTTTTATTGATTTTATTTTTCCTTTGAAAGCATCAGTTAAAGTTGGCTTCCTGGGAACTTTGCTGATTTTGCTGCTTCTGTTTCCGACAGTGTAGTCAATATGTTGTGCTGCAAGAAAAATGGATATAACTAAAGAAAAGATGTGACATAAAGCAAAAGTAACAAAGACATTAAAAAATTTAACTGTGAACAACTGCTGGAAGATCATTACACTTACATCTGTCCTTTTAACAGCTCCTTTCCACATAGAGCATGGAAGCTGCCATTAAGATGGGAGGATAGATTGCCCAATATAACTGGATTGTAAGTAGCTAGAAATCATGATTTGCATGCATTTCAGCCTTTATTTAAATATTGAAATTACAATAAGCTATCTAGAAAGCATCTGGCTTGTTAGAAAGTATACACACCACTGTAAACTCCTACACTAATACTGCACCAGATGTTAAAAAACAGGCTCCTTCATAATATGTTTAAAACTAAATTTGTATTCCACATTTTAAAAGCAAAGGAATAATAGTTATGCTCTTCATGTTCATTAAGTGGAGAATAAAAGCTGATGGAAAATTCATTGTTTATTTCTCCATTTATTGTCATAGTTGTGCAATATCCCCATCATTTGAGAATCCTCAAGGTAAATTGAATGCTAAATCAAACAAGTCTTTCTCAAGAGAACTGGAAAGTTGTTTGAGGTATATAATTTATAGGGCTGTATGGAAAGGGCGAGGGGGTGAGGTTGGATAGATTGCTCCACAGACTGATGCATTGAGGAGACTCTCTCTATGCCATAATGATTCTGTAGTAATGTAGTGAATATCAGGAACCAACCACATGACTGTTCAAGACCTTTCAGCATTTTCAGTAACTGTGCCCAAATGAGGAAGGAAAGAAAAATACATTGTTTAGAAATTAATGAATGTCATCTGAGATAGAAGAAGCTATCAATATTTGAGAATTAATCAAAAATAGTAAAAGAAAAGGTTATTTGTTAGAAATACAGGTAGCTTAATTAAAGGAAAAGAGATATTGAAGCTGTTTTGATAGTTGATGCCCTCTATTGGTCAGCATTGACCATGGATATTGTGTCCTAACTGTCTACTTGATATGCAAGCCATGGCAGTACAATATGGAGAACAAGCTGTTGGTCATGCACCAGGCTCCCTGTCTCCATGCAGCTGATAAATACAAAGGAACAGCAAAGATTGATGCAGTTTAGCACCAGCAGGGTCGCAGGAGTTGCCAGTCAGCAGCTCGACATAGGACTACCTTAGGGACACCAGCTCTGGATTTTCCATGGGGGTTTATTTCTGAATCCTTGCCCATAAGGGTGTATAGCCTTAAGCCTGCAAGAGCTGCCAACCATTGCTGAGGTGCCACACCTACTGGATGTAACTGGTTTTAAGGTGCCAGTAACCAGTCAGTAGAAACAGTTCCATCAGGCTCAGTAGCTAAGTCACATGTGAAGGCCAGGAGCTGGACTTGGTTGTCAAGGCTATTTGAGACACATGCCATTGGGGGCATTTAATGTGTAGTGGGTGGTTATCTCCACTATCTCCTCTGGCTATGACACCCTTAAGGATTTTCTGCATATTTTGATATGCTGCCTGAAATATTAATATCCCTCTGCATCTAAAACTATAATCATTATTAATGACCTTTATCATGACAATGACAATGACCAGGAACACATGTACTTCATGCAGGATGCATTCCCATGAAATAGAGCTCCAAAGAGGACATTACATTTTGATCTGCCATTGGTCAAGTGCCAAAAATGTAATTTCATTGGCTGAGTAAGCAAGCACAACTTCATCATAATCAGTCAACTGCCCTGAATCATTAGGTAAGCCAGTTTTGATGATTTTAGTCTTTCTTTTTCTTTTCAAGTACTTTTGTTTAGTGAAATATTTCTCCTTCATGCCAAGCGCCCTATAATAAATCAGTATTCTGTGGGGACAGCACCAGACACAAGACAATCTTCCAGAACCTTTTGTTTAGAACAGGCTTATTTCTCTTATACCACTATACATGTGACCAGTAATGACCTTAATTATTTTCTAAAGTATTTTCAGCCCGGCTTGTTTCGATGGAATTGTCTTTCAAAAAGATTGACTCTCTGTTCTCCCTGTACCAGGGCTGTGAATGATGAAAGGGTAAATTTCCTCAGATTTGAGTCTTATTAGTTTATTGGGAAAAAGACCTGATTGAAGTTTCCAAGGTGGGGTAGAATTAGTCATCAAAAGAAGTGTGACATGAGTGAAAGTGACTGAGCAGCCCTTTATTGCAACACATCCTGCCTCCTGCTTTTGCCAAGCAACAGTTCCACTTGAGGCCTTTTCTGGGAATTGTCCTTGGGGGAAAAAGGGTCATTAAACCATGATTCAACAGTAGCAATTTGCCTTTCTATAGCAGCTCCATTATAGAACATCATCTCCAAAGAGTTCCACCACAATATAAATCAAACAAAATTGACAGTAAATTACATAAGTGTCTTGATTTGTTTGATTAAAAGCTCAGATAATAAGAAAGGGTTTAAAAAAGGATTTGAAATGTGAAAGGAATAACCATGAAACTAATTTGAAGAACGTTGTTAATTTTTGCAAAATGGGCCATCCATTACATTACTATGTATGATGTGCACACAGTTGTAAAGGTCTTACAGTGGATACTCATTGGGAAAGAGAAGAATCACTTTTGCTGCAGTTGGTTGCAATATGAAGATGCTTGTTTGAAGTGAGAATCCCCACTGGCATTCCATTTGGATACCTCACAGTCCAAAAGCCTGATGTCTGCTCACTTCCCTGTTGAGATGGTTAAATGTTTGGAGAACTTCAAACTGGTGGAATCCACCTCAAGATGACTAAGTTCTGAAGAGTGGAAAGTGAACAAGCTAGCAAAGCCAATCATAGTAAGTTCAAGGCAATATAGTTACTCTGAAATTTTAAGGAGAAATAATATTTCAAAGTTATTCAGGAAGTATTTTTTTATGGGAGGGCCTCCTATCTATATACACTCACTTTATCTGTACATAGAGATAATTTCTATCAGTTCAAGCTTCACTGAATCACACCATATATTAGCTATATGTGGTGCCTGTGATCACAGTGACTGCCTGTGATAATCTCGTATTGAAACCTGCTTAACTTGGGTGTGGAAGCCTTATGTTATTTCCCAGATTTCATCAATGAAGCCCAAAGTAGCAATAGGAACTTGAATTATGTGATGGAGGAACTAACGTCATTAAATATAAAAGCTCTATCAAATTTCATTTATTGTAAATTGACAATCCCTTCAAGCGCTCTTAAATATTAAAGCAGTAAACAAAATACAAAGTCTTAAAGTGACTTCACTCCTGATGAAGGGTTTCGGCCCAAAACATTGTCACTACCTCCTCCCATAGATGCTGTCTGGTCTTCTGAGTTCTGCCAGCATTTTGTGTTTTTATTTATTTCCAGCATCTGCAGATTCACTCGTGTTATACCTTAACGGCAACCCAATAAATCACTTAGAAATTAAATGGTTTGTTAGGACTAATTTGACTCAACACCTTGTTCCAGCATGTCTTGCATTCACTCCCATGCACTCCTATGATTGTCCTAACTATTTATGGCCCCAAGCCCCACAAGAGCAGTTGGCAAGGGCCCGAGCTTCTGATCACTGAATCAAACTCTTTGCTCCAGTCCACCCTGAGAGCTTTTTGATGGTTCAAACATGTCAGAAGCCTTTTCAAGTACTTTGAATCATCCCTGATGATCTGAGATATATGAATAAAGATAAACTATTAAAATATTTATATAAACACATTCAAAGACACATTTGACTGATATACATTAATTTAAACCTTAAATATTACTTGAGACAAAGAAAAAAACAAACCATCTACCTTCTCCATCGAGGTTGGCAAAAATAAACGGAACTGCACTATATACAGTATTCAGCTCTGGCAGGTGTGATGCTGGAAGAATGAACACAAGATTACCAGCCTGATCAAAGGAGCAGGAAGTCAGGTAACCTGCGGCACAGTCACTATCTCCAGACAGCAGAGCACAGATGCAGAAGTCAGACCTGAGTAGTAGAGGGTGGATGGACTGCAGTCCAAATGGCAGCACAATCCTGTCCAGTGCCTTCTGTTGCAGTGACATAATCACTGAGGCAGCCTGGGTTAATGACTGACCATTTGAGGCTAAGTCCACACTACACCGGATAAATGTGTAACCAAAGCCTTTTCTCTTCGTTTTTACCCACTGTCCATGCTAAAATGGCATTTTCGTCCCCCGAAACCGGAGCTTTTCAGGAATGCTTTCCAGGGTGGGTATTTTTGAAAACGCCGCTTGGGCAGATCAGTGTGGATGGGGTAACCGGAGACTTCTGAAAACGCTGTCAGATGGCAGCGCGCTATTTCATTGTTTTCTTGAACACAACCTAACAATTTCAGAACAGATGGCAACGAGACTGAAGCCAGAAGAGTTAGAAAGGTACTCACCAAATACTTTGACCCATAACTTACTGAATAAATAAGTATACTTACTTTGCCCTATTTTCTGTCCTTGCTGGTGTGAAGGTAGTTTACCTATTTATGCAAGCACTTCTCTGACAATAGACGTGTAACAGCCTAATGTAACATTGTATGGAAATACAAGATAACACTGATGCAGACATGTTTTACACATTTAACAAGGTGCTTTATTAATGCAACAGAGTTAGTCAGTTTTTCAGTGTTCGTCGTCCACTGGGTCATACAGTCCATGAACTCCCTGTCGGTTGCCTCCATATGCATCAGTATTTGTGTTTTTTTTTACTTTTAAGTCCTCCTGTGCGAGAGCCAACAGATGCCTGTCGTTTAAGTTTTTCTAGTCTGTAACTGAACAAACACACACTGTCTTTCACAGTGAGATTCAACACGAAACATGTCGCTTGTTTTCAGTAAATGTGTCCTGCGCATGCACAGTAGGAGGAGATTCGCCGAAATCTCAGTTTCAATGTAGACAGAGATATTTTAAAAAACGCATAGTGTGGATGCCTATTGCTTTTACGTGAAACCAGTGTTTTCAAAATTATCCGGTCTAGTGTGGATGTAGCCTGAGTGTTCTGTTGGCAATAAACAGTCATTTCCAGCCTTTCACTCGCATTTTAAGCCCATTCAGATGTCATTTGTTCAGCAAAGGAAGAAGGATGAGGGAACTCCTAATGAGAGGGACAGCCATTCCCTATACAGCTTCCTCGTATCCAAACTCCAGACAGGTGTTACCCGAACTTGAGTGAGACTGAAGCTGACTGTTCAAAGGCAATCAACAGGGCTGACAGCAAAAAACACCCTCTTTTTCAAATAAAACTTTTAGACTGATAAATACTTTAGATTATTTGTAAATTTATGAAGATCACCCAGCAAGGCCGAGGACTTTGAAACTTGGATTGCAACTGTTATATGGAGAGAGTTTGCTGAAAACACTCAGCAGGTCAAGTGCGGCTGACTTGAAGAGAAGTCTGTAAACCACATTTATGGATTTGTGGTCGCTGCGTCTATAGTAGAATGGGTCAAAAAATCAATAACTCAACCTGATTTAGTTGGCTCTATGCTACACAAGGCTGATGGAGTCAGAATTCACAATCGTATTAAATAGTTGACACTGTGACTGCCTGATCTTTGAGGAGAAGATGACATCTTGCAACTATACTGCACCATTATCAAAGGAAAATTTCCCAATGTACTTCAAGAAAGATAATCAGACAAAAATATGACACAAGTCAAAAAACAAGAGATTGAGACAGGTGAGTAAACAGTTTTTAAACAGGATACTTAAATGAGAACAGCAAATTTAGGGAAACAAAACAGTCCGGGGAAGGAATAAAAATTTTAAAAATGTGTAGATGGTAGAATTATGAAAAAATATACCAAATAATGCTCAAAAGGGCAGGCAGCAGTTGTGGAAGCAAAACAGTTAATGTATCAAGTCCAGGAATCTTCATCATAATTAGTAAAGGAAGAAAACTCATTGATTTTAGGTTGCAGGGAAGGCGGGGGAGAGATTGGTAGGACAAAGGGGAAAGCGTGCAAACTATGCAGTTAAGTTACAGCGAAGTTCTGATTAAGTTGCTTTCCAGATGATGAATAGTTTAGGAGGTACATAGCAAGCAGACTACAAAAAAGTAAAAAAGAATCAGGAAATAATGCTGGAGTTTCAGGCCTCAATAGTAGAAGTTGAAATCATCATTAATGTAGATCAGGGGTTCCCCACATTTTTATGCCATGGACCCCTACCATTAACTAATGGGCCCCAGGTTGGGAACTCCTGATATAGATGAAGATGCGCAGAGTTAAGATTGGAAGGATCAAGGCTATTTCTAAAGATGTAGGAGTGGGGCAGATTGCAGAAAATGTGTGAGCACATTATGAGATTGAATGCAGTGATCAGGATATATGGTATCAGCCAACAGTAGCAGAGTTTTATACTATTGGTGAGCTTACCTTCATATTTCATTTTTTCATTTTTTCTCTCATTGTTTTTTCAGTTGCTTTCCTTAGTGTTTAAACATATTCCAATTCTCTAGCTTCCTACTAATTCTTGACATATTATATGTCCTCTCTTTTGCTTTTATGTTGGCTTTGACTTCTGTTGTCAACCATGATTGCCTCAACCTCACTTTTTCTTTGGTGTGATTCTATCCTGTGCCTTCTGAATTGTCTCCAGAATTCCAGCCATTGCTGTTCTGCCGTCATTCCTGCTAGTGCCCCCTTCTAATCAACCTTGGCCAGAAACAATGTCCTCAAGGAACTCCGTGGGTTGAGCAGCATCTGTTGGGGAAAGTGTGTTCTAGGCAGAGATCCTGCATCAAGAATGAGAGTGGAGAGTGATAACAGCCAGTAAACAGACACCAAGAAATAGGAGCAGTAAGAGAGGATCTCCCAATTGGATCTTGTTGATGGAAACAGCAGGAAATCTGTGCAAGTTGGCTCAAAGTGGAAGAAGATATCTAGATCGCTCCCTTCCCCTACACCACCACAACTTTGGAGCACTGCATTTGCCAGCAAATACCTGGTTCAAGACTTGCCCATCCTCCAGAAAGGAATGATTGCAGGATAGAAGAATTGGGTGGCGTATTGCAACTAGGTTTTATGCTATAGAACAATATTCTCTGAGCGCCTCTGGAATTTCTAGGTACGTCCTGTGAAATTCATAGCACAATATTAGACTAATTCATTTCTAGCATTTTAAACACCTGTTTTGGTAAACTACTCCGTTGAAATAGACCAGCTGACTGTTCAACCAACCATTTAACACGGTGACTTGTTAGAGAAAAAAACAGTGTGTTGCTTAATTAGATGCAACACAAAGTGGGAACCTCAGGCCACAGATTAGTTCATGGTAGAGTGTGTGACTGAGATAGCATTTGAATAGGTAGCAAATTTATTTTTTTGGAAGATTTGTTATTTCATGTTTTAAGCATGATTGTAACCATGTTTAAAATAATATTGCAAAATACCACTAGAAAATCAAACAGAGAAAAACATCCAGACAAGTGACAGAAGTACACTTTTGATGTATAAGTGAATAAAGCATGCCATTCCCAGAGCATTTACCTCATGTTGCATTAGAAACACATGTTTATGGTTAGTTTAATTGATGAATGTTATTACGACAACATTCTCCGCGGTGCCCCAGTAACCAGAGCCTCAGCTTTACTTAGCTGACAGAGGTCACACTGGATGTGAATGTGTATGTGGGACAGCAGCTCCCATAATATCTCCTCACAAGCCAAACGCCAGGACTGAAAATGAGTGGCCCCATACAAGATCATTAAAAATGCAAAGGTGTGCAGTCAAGTGAACAAAAACAGGAAAGAAATGAAGATTGATTTTGTTGCTATTTCAGAAGGAAAGTATATGGGTAAATATCATGGTTCATTTCAATAGCTTATCTTATCTGAAGAGATTAAAGCTATATATTTTGTGCATGCACAGGCGCAGATCAAAGCTGTACTTGTCTTTCCTCTGAGAATAAGCATATACCATTTATCATCATTGTAGCACTTACCACCTTCAAATTCTGCAGGGACCCTAAGGGCCTGAAGCCAGAAGGTGGCAAGAGGGATGAGCACTTAAGAAGCCAAGGGTAGCACAACAATCTGATATAAAAATTTAATGAGCTCGTTTTTGACACTATAATTTGTCTTTGTGAGTTACTTTGCTGAACAAGACCAGCAGCCATATGTAGATTAGTTTGCCAGTTGAGCACTGCTGCCAGCGGACAACTACTGGGGATATTTTAATGCAAAGACCTGGCACCGAATGCTAGGCAGGAACAACTGCACGTGAAGTACTTTAAGGGAAAATCATGAATTCATATTTAAATGTGCCTCATTCATGATCCTTACAAACTGCACAGATATCAAAGCAAAATGCTTTGAAGTTGATTTTTTTTATTAGCTATTTCAGAGCCGTGACAAGCAATTAACGTTGACCTTATTAACGTTAGAGATAAGGCAACTGTTCATTTCTTCCATGACCTTAAAGAGTGAAGTGCATCTTATCTCTGCCTTTTCACCTAATGAGGCCCAGATTTGTATTCCATGATGAAAGGAGAAATAACTCTTCATTGATGATATTCCTCAATGACTCATTCAACCGGTATTGCTTGGTGATATTAAGATACAATTCAGGCCCAGTCTCTTTCTAAAATGCCAATTTCTGCATCATTTGTAAAAGCAAAGCAGGCCATTGGGTCGTATCCCACTCACCCCTTTGCTACTTTGATTAAGAGGCACATTGGGGTGATTGATCCTGTTTTGATATTGAAATCAAAACTGTTACTGCAGTTCATATTCATGTCTGTTTTTCTTCCCTATGTGCTCCTGCAAAATAACCACTTGGTGACAGATACTGAAAACCTATGCCAAGGATATCTGGATCTGTCTCCTGTCTTTATCGGAGGTCCTGTTTTATATTCATCAGCAGCAGCTTCCCCTTCGTGACCGTGAAAGGTCACCCACGAAATAAGCTTTGACAATTGCAACCCATCGTGTGGAGGCCTACAGCACAGCCTTGCTTAGAATTTGACAATTTAGTACAGTACAATTTGTGGTGAGGAAAGTTTGATGAATATGCAAATTGTAACCTGATATAGAGTGGACAGGCATCCAGTCTGTTGCTGGAGTGATCAGGAAAACACTCAAAAAGTCTTATTATTACCTTTACCAAGTCATTACTTTTTACAAAGTTGATTAATAAACATTATTTTCTCCCCATTTAAAAAAATTATTACAGAAGCATTCGTCTTACAAAAGCACTTTTTTTTACATTTTGTTTTTTAATGTCCCTTTTAACTTCATTTTGCCATGCAGAAAGTTCAAATTTTAATATTAACTGGAGCACTGTTGCACTTAAATACTCATAAACATTAGCCACACAATGAGAAATAGATTCTGCTGTAACATTGTTGTGAGTAAATTGCTTTTATATCATGTTTTAAATGGCATATTTTGTTTTACTGGATAATGTGATCTTGAGTTGGGGGCTAAAATAGCAAAAATGCAAATAATTACCCTTCTAGCTTGTAAGGAGAGGCTGGTTCCCAAAAAAATTCAGGAGCAACACACACAAGTTGTTGGAGGAACTCAGCAGGCCAGGTGACATCTATGGAAAAGGGTACAGTTGACGTTTCGGGCGAAGACCCTTCAGCAAGACTGGAGAAAAGAAGATGAGGAGCACATGGAGAAGGTACCATCACTTTTTACTTCTCTCACCTTATCTCCTTGCCTGCCCATCTTCTCCTGCTGTTGCTTCCCTTTCTTCCATGGCCTTCTGTCCTCTTCTATTAGATACCTCCTTTTCCTGCCCCATATCTCTTTCACGAATCCATTTCCAGCTCTTTGCTTCACCACTGCCCCCGTCTTTTAACTCAATTCTCATCTTGCTTTCTCCAGTCCTGCTGAAGGGTCTTGGCCTGAAACATTGATTGTCCTCTTTTCCATAGAGGATGCCTGGCCTGCTGAGTTCCTCCAGCATTTTGTGTTCGACAAGGAGATTGCTCATGCAGGAATATAAAGCTCCAGTGAACTAATTCACATAACTATTAAGGTGATTTTACACAGTGATTGGTGACTAAACATTACTGTCCAGTTAGTGAGCCTTAAATCAATAATGTTTCTTTAAACACAAGAAATTCTGCTGATGCTGGAAATCCAAAGCAATACTTATACATACAAAATGCTGGAGGAACTCAGAAAGTCAGGCAGCATTTATGAAAATGAATAAACAGTTGATGTGTTGGGCTGAGACCCTTCTTTAAGACTGGAAAGGGAAAGGGAAGACACCAGAATCTTTGAATATTGAATAAAGATGGAAATAGTTTGTGCAAAGGCTTTGGCTATTAGAATTTAAAGGAATTGGAATAGAAAACAATGGTGAGGACATGAACTATTCTTATACGTATTTGCTGATCTACTGAAGTCAGGACACATTTATCAGTGGAATTCCAACTGAAATTCTAGACTGTATATTGAAAAAATATTTCATTAAAGATTATACATTTTTGAGTTAAATATCTCACTGATATATGTTTTGCAGCAAAGGTAATGCGTAAATTATTAGTAACTGTACCCTGCTACACTTTGGAGTGGTAGAGATCAGGAGGGCTAGCAGTGATTGGGTGACTGGGTGAGACCAGAGATGAGGCGGAATAGGAGAAACTGAGAGGTGTGAACTTCTCTCTGTACAGATTTAAAGGGTAAACCAGAACAAACACTTGCAAATGATTAAACATGTGTTTGAACCAAGAAATATCCATCATGAAAGGCTGCATGAATCTGTGTGTTTCTGAAATTGTGCAGAAATAAGCAGGTTATCAAAATGTTGCAATGATGATTTTGATGTGAAATTGACAATGCAGGGTAAAGATGGGCTGTGAGTATTTGCTAGAATGATCTCCAACCCCTCCCCCCCCCAAATTTATGCAGACTGGTACACTAATTAGCCATTTCAAATTGCCTTTAGCACAGGTGAATGGTTGAATCTCATGGGACTTGGAGATAGCAGAGGTACTGAATGCGTACTTTGCTTCAGTATTCACTATGGAAAAGGATCTTGGCGATTGTAGGGTTGACTTACAGCAGACTGAAAAGCTTGAACATGTAGATATTAAGAAAGAGGATGTGCTGGAGCTTTTGGAAAGCATCACCAGGACCGGATGAGGTGTATCCCAGGCTATTGTGGGAGGTGAGGGAGGAGATTGCTGAGCCTCTGGTGATGATCTTTGCATCATCAATGGGGACAGGAGAGGTCCTGGCGATTGGAGGGTTGCGAATGTTGTTCCCTTATTCAAGAAAGGGAGTAGAGATAGCCCAGGAAATTAGAGATGAGTGAGTCTAACTTCAGTGGTTGGTAAGTTGATGGAGAAGATCCTGCGAGGCAGGATTTATGAATATTTGGAGAGGCATAATATGATTAAGAATGGTCAGTATGGCTTTGTGAAAGGTAGCTCGTGCCTTACGAGTCTGAATTTTTTGAGGATGTGTCTAAACACATTGATGAAGGTAGAGCAGCAGATGTAGGTAGAGCAGAAGATGTAGTGTATATAGATTTCAGCAAGGAATTTGACAAGTTACCCCATGCAAGGTTTATTGAGAAAGTAAGGAGACATAGCTTTGTGGATCCAGAACTGGCTTGCCTACATAAGGCAGAATGGTTGAAGATGGGTCATATTCTGCATGGAGGTCAGTGACCAGTGGGGTGCCTCAGGGATCTGTTCTTGGACCCTACTCTTCATGATTTTTATAAATGACCTGGATGAGGAAGTGGAGGGTTGGGTTAGTAAATTTGCCAATGACACAAAGGTTGGAGCGTTGTGGATAGTGTGGAGGGCTGTCAGAAGTTACAGCAGGACATCAATAGGATGCAAAACTGGGCTGAGAAGTGGCAGATGAAGTTCAACCCAGATAAATGTGAGGCGGTTCATTTTGGTAGGTCAAATATGATGGCAGAATATAGTATTAATTCTATATTCTATATAGTATTAATGGTAAAACTCTTGGCAGCGTGGAGGATCAGAGGGATCTTGGGGTCCGAGTCCATAGGACACTCAAAGCTGCTGCACAGGTTGACTCTGTGGTTAAGAAAGCATACGGTGCATTGGCCTTCATCTATCATGGGATTGAGTTTAGGAGCCGAGAGGTCATGTTGACGCTATATATGACCCTGGTCAGATCCCACTTGGAGTATTGTGTTCATTTCTGGTCGCCTCACTACAGGAAGGATGTGGAAAATAGAAAGGGTACAGAGGAGATTTACAAGGATGTTGCCTGGATTGGGGAGCATGCCTTATGAAAATAGGCTGAGTGAACTTGGCCTTTTATCCTTGGAATGACGGAGGACGAGAGGTGACCTGATAGAGGTATATAAGATGATGAGAAGCATTGATCGTGTGGATAGTCAGAGGCTTTTTCCCCAAGGCTGAAATGGCTAGCACGAGAAGGCACAGTTTTAAGGTGCTGGGGAGTAGGTACAGAGGAGATGTCAGGGGTAAGTTTTTTACGCAGAGAGTGGTGAGTGCGTGGAATGGACTGCTGGTGGCGGTGGAGGTGGATATGATAGGGTCTTTTAAGAGACTTTTGAATAGGTACATAGAGCTTAGAAAAATAGAAGGCTATGGGTTCAGCACAACTTTGTGGGCTGAAGGGCCTGTATTGTGACGTAGGTTTTCTGTGTTTCTATTTTTCATGGAAAGATGGGGAAAATAAAGTATGGTTTGTGTAAATAGGCTTTTGGCCAGAGCAGGCTCGGTGAGATGAAGACTCTGCTTCAGTGTTGTACAACTCCCTGACTAAAAGAATATGTGAATAGTTGAGGTCTCTGGCTGAAATAAATACTCATTTTTTTCACATCCACAGTCTCTTCAGAGTTAAATGATAGGAAAATGTGCAGAGGAAATAAGCCCAATATTACTGCACAAGGAGCCCACACTGACTTTCTTTGCCATAGTCTGCTCCCCTTCCACTTTGAACTGTTGCAGGCTTTGGCTTTACTACAGATTTTAAATATCTTTTCTCAGCGTGATTCGCCGAATGATGTTAGATTCAGTATTGTCCCCAAATTCAAACCCAGTGATTCCAATTTTGGCCATATTGTCACTTAACCTTCCTGCTGGCAAACTGATCTAATTAGCTATTTTGTTACTTTTACAGCGTACAAACCCAATCTGTTTAAGGGATTTCTAGAACATATGAACTCTACCTGACCCATACATTTAGAGGGAGTACATGAACAGATTTGAGCAAAACAAGTACCCCAGGAAAGCAGAGTTTGATGGCTACACATAATGCGTAGCTGAATTGAAACAGGATAAGTATAAGTTTGGACAAACTCACAAATTGTGGGTGAGAGTGAAAGATTAGGAAAGCAAAATAAATATGAAATTATTATAGAATTAGATTGGTTTCTTGGAGAGCAAAGATAACATAGGATAAGGCAATCCCCACTTATCCTCCTAAGATGCAAGGGACAAGGGATCTGGCTACCGGGGTGGTCAAAACTGAAAGATGAGAGCCTCTATAAACAAGTAGCTGCTCAGGATAATGGAAAGTCAGTGTGACTGTGGTTGTCATGACATTCTCATGCTGCACCTGGAGTACTGCATGCAGTTCTGGTCTCGTTACTTGAGGAAGGATAGACTGGCTTTGGAGGTGGTGCAGAGGAGGTTCACCAGGTTGATTCCAGAGATGAGGGGGTTATACCATGAGGAGAGAATGAGTTGCCTGGGACTGCACTCACTGGAATTCAGAAGAATGAGAGGAAATCTTATAGAAACATACAAAATTAAGAAAGGGATAGATAAGGTAGAGGTAGGAAAGTGGTTTCCACTGATAAGTGAGACTAGAACTAGGAGACATAGCCTCAAGGTTCAGGAGAGTAGATTTAGGGTGGAAATGAGGAGGAACTGCTTTTCTCAGAGAGTGGCAAATCTGTGGAATTCTCTGCCCAATGAAGCAGTGGAGGCTACCTCAGTAGATACATTTAAGACAAGGTCGGATAGATTTTTGCATAGTAGGGGAATTAAGGGTTATGGGGAAAAGGCGGATAGGTGGAATTGAGTCCATGGTCAGATCAGATCTTATTGAATGGCCGAGCAGGCTCAACGGCCCAGATGGCCTACTCCTGCTCCTATTTGTTATTTTCTTATTCTTAGGTACCTACCAGAGGTCAAGAGGCCAATCACTAGGAATTAGGCACAAGGGTCAACTGTTGGAGACTGCATGCTCAGTATGGTGTAAGGGAAAGAATCCCAAGATGCTAGTTAGCGAGCCAAGGAATGAAGAGTTCTGATCATGTACTAGGAGGATGGAGCAGGGAGGACTGATCATCCATTCCCATCTGATCATAGATAAATTGAAAGATCCATGCAGCCCAGCTCATATGAATATGTGAGTATACTATTTGTAGTATGGTATAGACAGACTTGGTGCTTTTGAATTATTGATATCAAAAGTAAATCTGTACTGCATCTATGAAGGAAAATGAACAGTCAATATTTTGGGCAGAGACCCTTCATCAGGACTGGAAAGGAAAGGGCAGAAGCCAGATTAATAAATTGGGGTAAGGAGAGGAGCATGATGGTTGAGTCCAGGTGAGGGGGATGCTTGGTTGGTAGATAGGTAGGGTAGGGAATGAAAGGGAATGATTTCAGAAGCGAGGAGGTGATAGTGACAGTGTTTTTGCACATATTGAGATGTCTTTTTGATCTGTCTTTGATGATAGTTAATGATTCATTTTGGAGCTTGTCAGCCACACTGCCACTTGGTCCTCACAAGATAAAGAAGCCTGTCACCTTGGGCACCAAGGAAAGCGATTAACTTTAACCAAGGGATAATGAATCTTTGGAATCATAAGGCCTGCGGGAGCTCAGTTTCAAGGTGGCGACAGGCAGCCTCTTAGATTTTAAAGGAATATGCCGATTTGGAAATAATGCAGAGAAGTCCAGCTGCCATGGAGTTAGCATTTTGGAATAATGTCCTTTCTCTGCTTCTAAATTTTAATGTTCTTTTCATTCCCGCCAGTGTCTTGTTGGTGAATTATTGTCACATTACCTGCAATCTTTGTAATGTAAAATTGGAAGTGACTTCTGAAATCAACTAATTCTTAACCTACTATATACTGCCACTGAATCAGTGAGCACAGTACTAAACTAGTACAGATGACTGCAGACTTCTTGATTCATATTTTGAACTACACATGGCCTATAAATATGATGTGCCTGTGGCATTTGTAGCTCATGCAGAGTCTCAATGGTGTAGTCAGTCTCTTCTTACTTCTTAGCTCCAGGTTTGAATCTGGCTTCCAGAGCTCAGTACGTGGAGCTTGCATATTCTCCACATGACTATATGCTTTGGCATGCTCTGTGGTTTCCTTGCACATTCTGAAGATGTGCTGGTCGTTAAATTAACATCAAGTGCAGAGGAAGAAGATGAAAATCTAGGTACAGGATATTTGGCGATCTACCCCAGGCATCTTTGTTATAACTTAATATGACAAAAATTTCATTTGGTTAATATTCTCAGTGAATGTATATTAAATGAAAATAGATTAACAGTCAGAAGATCTTTTGGAGGGGTAACTAGTTATTACTTCAAGAAGTTATTACTATTAACCACCATCACCACGATTCCCATTCTCAAGACTTGCCCTGTAGGCCTTTGTATATTTCCAGATTTTCTTTAATTTCTTTAAATTAGAGGCTTGAAACAAGCTATTTTCATAACCAAATTTCAACCTCATAGGGGTTTCTAGTTCAAGTTTCCTCACTGTTTAATAAGTTGCTTTTATTTAAATTATGAATTTCAGTAACCTAAACAATGAGATTTTTATGTTTGGTTTCAATTTTAATGGCAGAATTTAAGTTGGAGTCCTTGACAAAGTTAAGTGTTTAATTTGCAGTTGTTAAGATGTTTAATTTTCATGATTACACCAGGAGTTTCACTGGATGGTTTAACCTGCTGCTTCAGGGTATATCAGCATGCCAGAAAACACTGTATCATGCTCTATAGCTGAATGAGGATAATTAACTAGCACCTACCTCCTAGACAATTTTAAATTCTAGTTTGTCTTTTACTGCTTTATAGGGAAAAATAGTATAGAATTTATTCCAAAATGATTTCATACAAATCATTTGGAATTATTTTCTTTCTTCAGTTGATTTTTTTTTTCTGAGCTAACTGCCCACTAATCAAAACTGACAGTGTTGAAATCTGAAATTTCTTGTATGTCTTTAGGGAAATGCAGCCAGTAAGAAATTTTCCTTAAAAATTTCTCTTCCATGGCCTTCTGTCTCTTTCACCAATCAACTTCCTAGCTCTTTACTTCATCACCTCCCCCCCCCAGGTTTCACCTATCACCTAGCGTTTCTCTCTCCCCTCCCACTCCTACCACCTTTTAAATCTACTCCTTAGCTTTTTTTTCTCCAGTTCTGCTGAAGGGTCTCATCCTGAAACATCAACTGTACTCTTTTCCACAGATGCTGCCTGGCCTCCTGAGTTCCTCCAGCATTTTGTGTCTGTTGCTTAGATTTTCAGCATCTGCAGGTTTTCACTTGCTTGTCCCTTAAAATACTGATAACTATGCAATTTAAGTGGATTAAATAATATTTGATTGAAAATATTGTTGGGGGAAATAATCGAGTGGTTATGTTTTTTTAAAAAGAGATTTTTCAAAATTTCCCACCCCTTTCTTTGTTGATCAGTGTTCTAGAAATAGCAGAACTCTTCCATTATGTCTCTTCCCTAATCTGGTGACATAGAGAGCCAACATCTGCTTCCCGTCTTAAAGACATCTAACTCTAGAAGGCATGGGCTTGAGGTGAGAAGGAGATAGTTTGAAGAGGATCTGAAGGGTACACATTTCATACTGAATAATTGGTATCTGAAATGAGCTGCCACAGGAGGTAGGAACAGCAAGAAAAATTAAGTTGCATCTGGTCAGGTACTTGAATAAGCAAGGCATAGAAGGAGATAATTAATGCACTATTGTACTAATAATTAATTGGATTAGGGGTAATGGTTGACAATAATGTGGAAGGCTGGAAGGTTTGCTTCTACACAGTATAAGAAAGGTGAAATATGTGAATTGTGCAGCCTTATTGCAAAGTTGAAATAACAAAGTTATTTGCTGGTGTTAAGATAATAAAAAGCCAAACGTGGATATAAACTTATGAAAGAATGTGCATGTTATACAGTATTTACGACCATTGAAACATACGAAACTCTTTCTGAAGAAAGACATCAATTAGAAATTCAGTGTTTATGATATTTACAATCTCAGCAACTGTTATCACATCACAATTTCAAACTGTAACATCGTCCAAGACACAGGAAATCTTTTCTATTAGCGCATTGCAATCTTTTATGCTCATTTCAACCACCAACATAAACAGAATTTTACTGTAATGGTTAGTCTTGTAGACAAATGGTGTTGATGCAATTGCTGACGCAGAAAAATATCAGTCAATGTGGCAATGGGATATGAATTGTGTAAAATTGATATTTATGGCATTTTAGCATAAAATAAACATTATGGGAAGATCATGAGTTTTTCACACAGCTCTCCTGCTGTCAAGGCTTGATTAGAGCAGAGATGAAATAGAGGGTGGACCAAATCAGTTGTTACTCTAATATTGGAATAGTAAAGCAATTATCTGAGAGAGGCATTTCGGATACCTTAGCATTCAAGGTGTTGGTGAGCTCCTCCAACCTACTGAAATATATCATATTAATCATTGGTTTCACGCGATATGTATGTAAGATGGTATTCAGAATGGGAATACAGTACAGTACTCAAATGAATTGCTCTACTAGTTACAGTCTCTTTATTTCAGAGTCTGGGAGACCTAAGTGGTTAATGTTTACCACAAGACTCACACAGGGGTGGATTAATTTGAAAATATTATTTGTCTTGCAGAGGAAGCAGAATATGAGGTACAGGTGAGACTGCAAATAAGAATAGGGGTGGAATGTTGAAAGGACAGTTGTAGTGTAATTGCACTGGCACCTTGATTGTTCTTACTGACTGGTCCAAAGTAGAATTGTTGTTACACTTCTCCAGTCATCTTTTCTAGCTCTTCCAGCTTGGCAACATTTATTTTTTTAAATTAATTTTACCCATGAACTGTGCTAGTGTTGACTTTTTCCACAAATTAGATTCGACAAATTCATTACTTTTGCTGGTAGAATCTCACATGGCAATGAGGAGGCACACACGAGCAAAATAGATCAGCTGGTTGAGTGGTATTGCAACAACATCCTCACACTCAACATCAGCAAGACCAAGGAACTGACTGTGGACTTCAGAAAGGGAAAGTCGCGAGAACACACACCCCTCTCATTGAAGGGTCAATGGTGGAAAGGGTGAGCGGCTGGGTGTTAACTTCTCAGAGGATCTATCCAGGGCAAAATACATTAATGTAATCACAAAGAAGACATGCCAGTAGCTCTACTTCATTAGGAGTTGGAGGAAATTTGGTAGAGCACCAACGATTCCTATAGATATGCAGTGGAGAACATTTCAACTGGTTGCATCACAGCCTGCTATGGAGCCTCCAGTGCACAGGATCTCCAGAGGCAACGGATAGCTTTAGATTTAGCCAACTTTATCACAGCCACAAACCTTCCCACCATCAAGGACATCTTTGAGAGGTGAAGACTTTCATCATTAATGACCCCAATCATCTTGGACATACCTTTTGAAATACCCAGCAATCTCCCAATTTAATCTTAGCCTAATCACAGGACAATTTCCAATAACCAAATAACCTTCCCACGTCTTTGGACTGTGGGGGTGGGAAGCTCACGTGGTCACAGAGAGAGCGTACAAGCCCGTTATAGCCAGCGGCAGGAATTGAATCTTGTTGATGCATATGTAAAGTAGTATTCAGAATGGGAATGCAGTACTCAAATAAATTGCTCTGCTTGTATCAATTTTATTCTTTAGTTCAAAGGCTGGGAGAACTAGGTGTTTAAAGTTACAATGAGATTCATGTATTAAACCAATTGACAGCCAAGACTCACACACTCAACAGTGGAGGATTCATTTAAAATTATTATTTGCCTTGAGAAAGAAACACATGAGGTGCAGGTTAACTAAGAATTGGATCTAGCAGTGTACTTCCAATTAACTTCCCTGTGACAAAAAGACTGAAGGCTTCTCTGTAAAACTACAATCAGACTTTATTAAAATTGGTCATGGTTATTATTTCTCTTAGATCCCCGAATGCTTTCCTTTTCCCAGAGGAAGCAAGGATTCTCGCGAGAAATACTTCTGTTGGGAATTCATAAACACAAGAGATTCTGCAGATGCTGGAAATCCAGAGCAACATGCACAAAGTGCTGGAGGAACTCAGAAGGTCAGGCAGCACCTATGAATAATTAGTTGTTATTTTCGGTTGGGACCCTTCATCAGGACTGGGAAGGAATGGGGAAGTGGCAGAATATGAAGGTGGGGTGAAGCGGAAGGTGGACAAGCTAGAAGGTGATAGGTGAAGCCAGGTGGGTGTGGGTGGGGGGAGAGGGCTGAAGTAAGAAGATGGGAGGTGATAAGCGGAATAGGTAAGGGGCCAGAGAAGAAGGAATCTTATAGGAGAGGAGAGAGGACTATGGGAGAAAGGGAAGGAGCAGGGACCTATGGGGGAGGTAATAAGTGATGAAGAGAAGCAGTTGGGGGGGACAGAGTGGTGAAATGAAATAGAGGGAAGAGGGATTTACTGGAAGTTGGAGAAATCGATGTTCATGCCAGCAGTTGAAGTTTACCTAGAAAAGGTGTTGCTCCTCCAACCTGAGAGTGGCTTCATCATGGTAGAAGAGGAGGCCATGAACCAAGCTGTCAAAATATGAATGGGTATTGGAATTGAAATGTTTGGCCATTGGGAAATCCTGATTTTTACAGATGGAACGAAAGTGTTTGACAAAGCGGTCTCCCAGCCTATACTGGGTCTCACATATGTAGGGGAGCCTGCAGATATAATAGATGATCCCAACAGATTCACAGGTGAATTTCTGCCTCACCTGAAAGGACTGTTTGAGGCCCTGAGGTGAATGGGCGCATGTTGAGTTTCTGCCACTTGCAGAGATGAGGGAAATGGAATCACAGAGGGTGTGATCTCTGCAGAAAGTGGAGAGTGGGGGGGAGATTACGATGTGTTTGATGGTAAGGATCCCATTGAAGGTGGCAGGAATTGCAGAGAATATGTTCAATGTCTACCTTTTTCTTCTCTTTCTCCGACGGTCCATTATCCTTTCCTAATAGATTCCTTCTTCTCCAGCCCTTTAGCTTTCACACATCACCTCCCAGCCTCTTACTTCCTTCCCCCTCCCTCAGCCACTTGCCTTCATCTATGCCCTTCCAGCTTGTACTCCTTCCCCTCCCCCACCTTATTCTGGCATTTTCCACCTTCCTTTCCAGTCCTGATGAAGGCTCAAAACATTGACTGTTTATTTATTTTCATAAATGCTACCTGACCTGCTGAGTTCCTCCAGCATTTTGTGTGTGTTACTCTGTCAGGTAATTCTCCATTCCAGAGACATAGTTGGTTTTCAGCTGTCGACTTGGCTGTTCAATCTCTTGCCTTGGTTGAGTAGTTTCAAAATTATTAATAGCACACTGGATGGCATCAAGGCTGCCTGTTCCAAAGATAGTCTCTGTTGAGGAGTTGCCTGAGGTCCTCCTTTCAGCGGGTGCTAACTGCCTGTCTATCCTTGAAAAGCTCTCTTTGATTCGTGGATCTAAGTAGGATGGCTCTTTGGGGTGATTGGGTCATAGGTCACCCTGAGAGCACTGACAACTCCATGCATGTTGTGTTTATCAGCTGTTTGCTGCCTGTCCTTCACTCTTTTCACCACCCATCCTTCCTTGAGTTCAGGAACTTCTGACTAGAACAGTGCTGACAAATGAAAACATAATGGAATAAGCTGCAAATAGAAAACATCTGGGCTAATTGTGTTCTTGGTTGATCTTTTGTGTCAATTACTGTATGTTCCAGTATCTGAAACAGAATCAGGTTTAATGTCACTCACATATGTCATGAAATTTGTTGTTTTGTGGCAACAGTACAGTGCAATGCATAACAATACTATAAATTATAAATCACAATAAGAAAAATATATATATAAAAGAAATAGTACAGACACAGAGATGCCTAATCTTCTCTAGATTTAAACATGACAGAACATCATTCAACCAATGGGCATGAGTAGGCAGAGTAGCATCCTTCCATTTAAGCAACAAAACTCTTTCTGGCTAAAAGAGAAATCAAAGCCAAAAAATGCAAATCATTCGGCTTAAGAGTAAAATAATTTCCTCCGACAATGCCAAACAAGGCAGTCAGAGGGTTGGGTTTAAAGTTTACTTTAAAAAGCTCCGAGAAACTTTGAAATACTTCTTTCCAAAATTTATCAAGCCACGGGCAGGACCAAAACATATGAATTAGAGAGGCCACTTTGACATTACACCTATTACAGTATGGAGAAAAATCTGAGTAAAAACAAGAGAGCTTATCTTTAGTCATATAGGCTCTATGAACCAGTTTAAATTGTAAAAGTGAGTTGAAGAGGTGTGAACAAGTTTAAAAATTTCATTCCAAGTATCCTCATCAATTGAAATCTGTAGATCTTGTTCCCAGAGATTTTTAATTTTGTCTAATGGAATGTTTCTCATTGCCAACAACATACTATAAATATTAGAAATAGATCCATGATGAAAAGGTTCCATAACAACCATATAGTTTAACCATAATATAACAATATTACAGTTAACTTACTATACATAGATATGGGGCATTTCAACCTTGTTTCTGTTTCCATAATATCATAATGTGTTTTGTATTTGTCTATGCAAGCAATTAATAAAAATATTGAAAAAGAAAGACATAGAGATGCAGTGTTCAAGGGTTGATTCAATTTCCATTCAGAAATCTGATGGCGGAGAGGAAGAAGCTGTTCCTAAAAGTTGAGTGTGTGTCTTCAGGCTCCTGTACTTCCTTCCTGATGATAGCAATGAGAAAGGGGCATGTCCTGGGTAATGGTGGTCCTTAATGACTGATGTCACCTTTTTGAGGCTTTGCTTTTTGAAGATATCCTCTTAGCTGGGAAAGCTAGTGCCCATGATGGAGCTGGTTAAGTCTGCAACCCTCTGCAGCTTTTTCTAACCCTTCATACCAGATGGCAATGCAACCAGTTAGAATCATGTAATTGTATTATTTCATGTGCAATTTAAATGTATTAAAACAACGCATTATATTTAATGAAAGGAATATAATAAGGATAGTTCTGAACTTACTATGTAGAAATATGTTTCACAGCAGGTTTCTGTTCTGAATTCTTGGGATGTAGTATTAGCCTTGTATTCCCAAGAGTTTCTTCAAAGTCTTGAGAGCAATTAATTCCTACTAAACAGCCAAAAGATGCCATGAAGTTAAGTCACTTTCCATGGATTCTGCTGTCACTGAAAATGTAGTGATAAAATGCTCAGGCTGCGAGATCAATGTCAATCCGATTGATGAGGCCTCCTGAAAATATAAAGGAATTGCAGATTCTCTAGAGAAATATACCTGGGAGAGGTTATTACATCTTGGCAAGGGCATGCTTGTAGTTATCAAATAGTTCACTTTTGGACATTCAGTTAAATCCTTGTATGCTTTTAGTAAAAGCTTTGTAATCATTCATCAAATCTCAAACACTAAACCAAGCCTTGATAAATATTGCTATCATCTCCACCCCACTTCTGCTATCCTATAGTATCCATGCACTGTAATATGAGAATCGTAATACAGACGGAGATGAGAGCTAATTGATTCAAGTTGGAAGCATCCTCTGTCACATTTGTCATGCTTTTGACAAATCTTTCAATCCCAGAATCATTCTTGTGAACCTCCTTTTTGTAAAACATTGTAATTGTATCCACCTCTACGGCTTCCTCTGGCAACTCATTCCATATATCCACCATCATTTGTGCAGATAAAGTTCTCTCTCAGCTTTCTCTCAAATCTTTCCCCTTTTACATAAATGTATGCAATCTAGTTTTAAACACCCATTCCCCAGGAGGAAAAGGTCTGTGACTGTTCACCTTGCCTATGTCTCTCATGATATAATAAATCTCTAAGGTCACCGCTCAGCCTTCTATGCTCCAGGGAAAACATCCTAGTCTCTCCTTATTTCTCAAATCCCAGTAACGTCCTTGCGAATTATTTCTGAACCTATTCCAGCTTATTGACATCTCTTCAATATCTGGGAGAACGGAACTGCGTACACTATTCTAAGTGTGGTCTCACCAATAACTTGTACACTTGTAACATGCCATTCCACCTCCTGCCATCACTGCTCTGACATGTGAAGGCAAGCGTGCCAAACACTTTGTTCACCATCCATTCTATCTGTGTCCCGATGAACTATGTACCATTGCTGCTAGTTTGCTCTTTTCTACTCACTCTAAAACACCCTACTATTTGTTGAGACTTTATAAAGCACTGCTGAGGCATTACGTGGAGTGTTGTGAGTGGTTTTGTGCCCCTTACCTTAGAAAGGATGTGCTGAAACTGGAGACGGTTCATGAAAATGATTCCAGGATTGAAGAGCGTTTGATCGCTCTGGGCCTCTATTCACTAGAATTCTGAAAAAAGGAGTGGGGACCTCATTCAATCCTATCAAATGGTGAAAGGTTTCGATTGAGTCGATGTGGAGAGGATGTTTCCTATGGTGAGAAAATCTAAGACCAGAGGACACAGCCTCAGATTGGAGGGGTGTCCTTTTAGAATGGAGATGAGGCATTTCTTTTGCCAGAGACTGGTGAATCTGTGGAATTCTTTGCCACAAGCAATTGTGGAGGCCAAGTCTCCATTTATATTTAAGGTGTTACGTACCTGTGACACGTGACAGTGGTGTTAAAGCTATACTGGACTTAAGGTAGTGGTCTTGTGATGGTGGATTGATGTCATTTTCCCACCAGTAGAGGTTATGTGACAGGTTTTTTTACAGGGTATAAAAGGAGGACCCCTCCCTGTGAGGAGGGGCAGTTCGTGGCTGGATTTGCCAGTTTGACTCAATGCCAGTGTGTGGTCCAATATTATGATACAGTTGGGTGGAAAGGTGGAATTTTATTTAATGCCTAAAGTTTAAAAGGTCATTGCTGGCAGTTTCTTTATAATACTGCCAGTTAAAAATCAGTGGAGAGTGAAGATCGGAGTTCGGGAGTTAAAAGATCGAGGAAAGTCGATTTCGACTGTGAAACAGGTTCGACCTTGTTTGATCCTCATTTGGAAGGAATTCGTTGGCTGTCCCCATGTTAATCCCTGCGAAGTAGCAGAACGGATTGGGAACAGTTTTGTAAAGGAAAGGTCAGTGCCTTTAAGCTGTTTCATTTCCATCTTCGTAAATTCTCTGTGGGAAAAGCATAGTTCGATAGGGAACCGCAGCAACATGACGTGAAAGAGAATTTAAATCACCTAAAAAGTCTCTCCTTTAATGGACTGTAAGCGTTTTGAACTTTTGCAGTACTACTTTGAAGAACTGTTTTTGCAACATCGCTTTAAGAACTGTTTTCGCTTTAATCCTTTAAGAACTGTTTAAGCTGCTGCACAGCAGCTGATTTCTGGTTACGTTAGTGATTTGTTTACCTTTGGGGGTTTGTTTTTCAGTGTTTAATAAATGTTTTATTTGTTATAAAAACCCCTGCCTCACTTATATATATTTATTGTTGCTGAATCTGTAACATAAATATAGGGGCTGCATCCGGGATGATTCATTTTTGAGTTTAAGTGCTTGTTGAATTTTGAATCGGTGTTTTGGAAAAGGGGAATACTCGATTCTTTTGTTTGATTAGCTTGTGAGTGGTATTCGGCAACAATGAGTATTGATGAGTTTCTGGCTTTGCCAGACGCGGAGTTGTTAGCGAAGGCGAAAAAACCTGAGGTGTCTGAGCTAGCTAGTAGATTGCAACTTAAAGTTATTTTGAAGACTACATCAAAGGCTGTAATACAGAGAAAAATCGCGTCACACTATGTGGATTCAGGTGATTTTGATTAATTGATTTTAGAGTCGTTTCCAATAAGTGATATAGAGATGCAGTTGCAAATCGAACAAATGAAGTTGGAACAAAGTAAAGCAGAATTGGAGCGTTGTAGGTTAGAAGCTGATAATAAAAAAAGGGAATTTGAATATGCAATGGCAGAATTAAGGTCTGGGAATCAGTCTTCTGGTTCTAGAAAACCATTTGTTGCTAGTGAAGAAATTAAATTGGTCCCTCCATTTAGTGAAACAGAAGTGGAACGATACTTCCAACATTTTGAAACAATTGCTCAGATTTCAGAGTGGCTGAAAGATAAATGGTCAGTGTTGTTACAGAGTGTAATTAAAGGCAAAGCACACCAAGTTTATACAGCTTGCTGCGCAAGCACTAGATTATGATATTGTGAAACAGCATATTTTGAAAGCATACGAATTGGTCCCAGAAGCGTACAGGGAAAGATTCAGAAGTTTGAAGAAGTCTGTGGAAAAAAACTTATTTGGAATTTGCCTATGATAAAGCTGTGTGTTTTGAGAGATGGGTTTCCTCTAAAAATGTAAATGGGGACCATAATACATTGAAAGCTGATTTTAATGGAGGAATTTAAAAGAAGCATCCCTGTTGAAGTAAGGACCTACTTAAATGAGAGGGATACTGATACATTGCAAGACTCTGCTAGATTAGCTGATGAGTATGCTTTAATCCATAAAAATAAATTTCCTCAGGGCAGAATTTGTAAAAGGAAAAATAACACAGAGACTCAAGGTAAATCAGAAGTTAATGAGAAAGGTAAGGAGGAAGGAAAACCTGTGAAGGAAAGACAGTTTGGTCCTATTTGTAACTATTGTAAGAAACCTGGCCATGTAATAGCTAACTGTTTCCGATTGAAAAAGAAAAAGAAGGAAGCAGTCCCAGATGCTTGTGTGCAACATACTGAAGCACCTGTAAAATTACAGGGTTTGATAAACACAAATGAGGCTTTGTTAGAGTCTGACCAAGTTAAAAAGGGATATGATCATTTTATAACTGAAGGGTTTGTATCCTTGAAAGAAGGATCTACTCCGGTGCCAATAAAAATCCTTAGGGATACTGGAGCTTCTCAATCACTGATGTTAGACAGTGTATTGAAGTTTAATGAAGAGTCTGATACTGGTGAGGTAAATTATATACGAGGTGTTGGGAGTGCTTTTATGCCTGTACATTTGCATAAAGTAAATTTAAAGTCAGGGTTAGTTACAGGACTACAGCCTAGCTTACCTGTGTGTGCCTAACTCATATATTTATTGTTGCTGAGTCCATAACAAAGGCAGAGGTTGATAGATTCTTGATTGGTCAGGGCAGGAAGGAATATGGGGAGATGGCGGGAGATTGGGACTGAGAGGAAAATTGGATCAGCCATGATGAAATAGTGGAGCAGGTGCGATGGGCCAATTGGCCTAACTCTTCTCCTATATTTTATGGTCTAATTTAATGTGTAAATTCTGCCTGGTTTAACTTGCACTTGTCAGATTTAAATTCTATCTGATGTTCTTTATCTCATTTCTCCAGTTGATCTAAACTAACTGTAATCTTAGAAAACCCTTTCATTGTAAACTAATACAAATTTTCTTGTCAACTACAGACTTAAGAAACCACACCAACTACATTCTCATCTAACTTGTTGAAACAGATTACCCAATACCAATCCCTGTTGTACACCTCTGAGCGTGTAGTCTGGCTCCCAGTCTGAAAATAGCTCTCCACTACTACCCTCTGACTCTTACCACCAGCCAAATTTGTATCCAACTTGATCCATGTGATCTAATACTCTAGACTTTATCAGAGGCTCTGCTAGAGCCTATGTTGAACATGTCCATCACTTCCTCCTAGTCAATCCTCTTGATCAGACAGATTTGAGAGATCCGATTTCCTATGCACAATTCCATGTTGATTATCTCTGCTCAGACTTTGCTTTTCCAAATGATAGTAGATCCTATCCTTCAGGGTCTCCTTGAGTAGCCTTCCCACCATTGATGTGAGATTCAAGTTGTTCCCTAACTCTTCCATGGAGCCCTTTTACATTAGTGCCTTCTGGTCTTCAGCCACTTTCCAGCCTTACACTTTAGACTAGTTTCACTAGTATCATTGAAAGAGTGACAAATTGGGTGATCCTGATATACAATGGGAGCTGGGTTTTCTTGTATACCAGACACTGAAAGCACATGTTTGTGTGAGAAGGCAAGTGGTATGGAGGTTTTACCCTTAAAAAGAGATAGGCTTGTCACAGAGGACGTCTAATGAAGATTCACGAGCCTGTTTCCCGGGAATTTGAGACTCTCATGAAGGGCGAATAGGTCAGAACATGTACAAAACTGTGATGTGTTTTGATAGGCTAGATAAAGGCAGAATGATATATCCCCTGCCTTTGGAGCATAGGACACATGCCTAACACAAGAATCACTCTCTCAGGATAAGACATCTGGTACTGAGAGGAGCAAAATTTCTTCACCTAGAAGGTAGTGAAGTAGAATTCACCCTATGAAGTTCCATGGAAGCCTTCACTAAATGTAAATGAGATACTTTAGGTTGATTGCTAGACAGAGAAGCACCAAAGGAAGTGAATAAAGTGCAGGAATATGCTATTCAGGTAGAGGAACAACAGTAATCTTTCTGAGTGACAGAGCAGGTTTGAAAGGCTGACTGAGCTAATCTTACTGTTGTTTCTCCAATGTGTCTAGAGTAGATTGTGTGTGCGAGACCATAGGTGATAGGGTTAATAAAGATAACAAAAAAATGCAAGTTGTAAATTCTTCAATTAATTTTGAGGCTTTTTGTGAATATCTTAAATTTCCCATTCAGGTAATTTTACTCAACATAAGAGCTAAAATGCATGCTGGTGATTGGGAGTTGCATTCTGACCTACACAAAATCTATTGTCTTTGCTTTGCACTGTTGCTGAATTTATGTGTTCTGCCTGTTCCACAAAATTATTGCCATCTAAATTAAAAAGGGCAAAAATAAACAGATTCTGCCATGATTTATTGCTCTGACATTTGCAAAGAAATTGGCCCTGAAACATTTTGAAGGTTGTGTGTTAAAGGTTCAATGAAAAGAAAAACTGAATGTAAAATCTAGACTAACTCTTTAGTACATTACAGAGTGACTGTTGTGCTACCAATGATGCAGCTGTTAAAGGTCATCTGGGGTCACGTGCACTAAACATGTGATTTGGTAGAACATCTGCATGGAACTCTGCTTCTGAAGTTTGGTTCCCTGCAAACCAATGGATCTCAATTTCAGAACCAAAGTTTAACACACAAGCTATTTTGTACATTTAGCACAATAAAGCAAAGATATTTCTATACTGCTGTGTTCAGATGACATTTCAGAGATGAGTAGAATTTGCTATACCTGCATTTTTGCTCATTAACGTTATTTATTCTGAAATGTAATTTATTCCTCGCTTTACCTTTTGAAGAACATACATGCTTTGGGCTATTTCAAAAACTTACAACTAATTGTTTTTGAACTGTGCCTGCAATGCAATCTAACATGTTTTCCAATTTGCATACCACAAAATAAAACCCTCTTTTTAGTGTATTGTGTAACTACACAATGGTCTGGAAGATCTTACCTTGGTTATTGAATAGGTAGCTATTGGGTTAATGTGGCATCTGAAAGTTCAAAGTAAACTTACTATCAAAGTACATACAATAATGTCATCGTATGCAACCCTGAGATTCACTTTCTTGTGGTCATACTCAATAAATTTATAGAATAATAACAATAACAGAATCCTTGAAAGATTGCCTAACTTTAGCATTCAACCAGAGTGCAGAAGCCAATGAACTGCACAATTACAAAAAGAAAGAAATAATAATAATAAATAAATGAGCAATAAATATCAAAAACATGAGATGGAGAATCCTTAAAAGTGTGTACATTGGCAGTGGGAGCATTTCAGCAATGGGGCAAGAGAAGTTGAGTGAAGTTATCTCCTTAGGTTCAAGAGCCTTATGGTTGAGGTGTAGTAACTGTTCCTGAACTGGGTTGTGGGAGCCCTGAGGTTCCCCTGTACTGTACGTTTGGTGACAAAGTACTACTTCCTTGGAAATGCCAGACTGGAACTGGTGTCAGATCTCAGGAATCTTAAGCCTTCAGATCCAAAGGATGCCACGGAACCAAACTAGTGCATTTCGTAGAAGCATGACTTTATTGTGGGCTCCTTCTACTTTCTCTAAACTCAAGGTGTAACCATGCAGACTTGCATGGGCTCTAGCTATGCCTGCCTTTTCATTGGGTATGTTCCTTCCCTGGTATGCTCCGCAACTCTTCCTGTGCTACATTGATGACTGCATTGGTGCTGCTTCATGCACCCATGCTGAGCTCGTCAATTTCATCAACTTTGCCTCCAACTGCCACCCTGACCTTAAATTCACTTGGTCCATTTCTGACACCTCTCTCCCTCTTGAGCCTCAGCATCTGGAATATCATTCTGTATAACTTCTGCCATATTCAGTGGTGCCCTATCACCAAACAAATCTTTATCTCCCCCTATTCTCTGCTTTATACAGGGATTGCTCCCTCTGTGTTTCCCTTTTCCATTTGTCCCTCTCCTTCCTGGCACGTAACCCTGTAAGCAGAAGAAGAGCTACATCTGCCCATCCCCTCCTCCCTTGCCTCCATTCAAGACTCCTAACAGATCTTCCAAGTAAGGTAACACTTCACCTATGAATCTTCTGAGGTTGTCTATTATATCTAGTGCTCCCAATGTGGCCTCCTTGACGTTGGTAAGATTAGGGAACCACTTTGTCAAACACCTTTGCTCCATCCACAAAAAGCAGGATATCCCAATGGCCAACCATTATAATTCCTATCGCTTTTCCCATTCTGACATATCACCTTGTCTATTGCCACGAGGAGGCCACTTACAGGTTGGAGGAGCAACATCACATATTCTCCTCCACAAACAAGAGAAAATCTTTTTTTCTCCAGTCCTACTGAAAGGTCTTGGCCCAAAATGCTGATTGTATTCTTTTCCATAGAAGCTGCCTGGCCTGCTGAGCTTCTCCAGCATTTTGTGTGTGTTGCTTGGATTTCCAGCATCTGCAGATTTTCTCTTTTCTGATCTTTTTTTTTTCTCCAGTCCTTCTGAAGGGTCTCGGCCCAAAACATCAATTGTACTCTTTTCTATAGATGCTCCCAGTCCTGTTGAGTTCAGAATTTTGTGCATATTCCCCTCCTCCTTTCCTTTCTCCCATGCTCTACTCTACTCTCCCAGCAGATTCCTTCTTCTCCAGTTCTTAGACTTTTCCAGCATCATCACCCGGCTTCTTACTTCATCCCACCCACCTGGCTTCACATATCACTATCTAGCTTGTACTTGCCCTCCTCCCACTTTTCTATTCTTGATTCTTCCCCATTCCTCTCCAGTCCTGATGAAGGGTCTGGGTCCAAAACATCGACTGTTTATTCATTTCTATATATGTTACCCGACCTGCTGAATTCCTCCAGCATTTTGTGTGTGCTCCACTTTATTGTTGCATCCTGGATTGATTTGTACTTTAGCATTTTATGTGAACTTTGCATTAATCACTTTCTCATTATATAAAAATAATTTTGTCAGCAAACTGGTTTGGTTTTTTCCTTTTGAGTTGCTGCCATCATAATTATAGGAGCAAATTGTAAAATAAAAATATAATAACTTTCCCAGAATGATCATTTTTAAAATGCCGGTCTGGGCTGCTTAATGCTGATAACTGTGACTTTTCATCTGTTTTTTTTTTCACATAAGACTGCAGAGACTGTCAGAAAATGACCTTGTATTAATAATAGCCCTTTGTCTACTCTATCAAAGATGTTGCAATGTGATTTTTCACTTGTTCGCAATATGAGAAACATGATCTGGTTAAAAATTATGAATTCTATTTCATGCATTTCTTGAGATTACTCATGCTACAGGCATCCATTTCTCCTTAGCGATGTGGCGCTTTGAGCATGAGTGTGCACCAGAACTCCTATTATACATCTATTTAAAACATTCTATTGTGCTAGAGAGCATCATGAAACAGGATTAAATAAATGTACCATGGTTTCCCTGAATGTACAGAAGCCTTATTAATTTGCAGCTTGCTCTGGTGTAAGCAGTCAATACAAATTCAAGGTCACAGATTATTTGCTTTGTGATACTTAGAAGTATTGTTTCTGAATAAATAACTGTACTTTCTGCTGGGTTACACTCATATGGAGTAAATGCAATGTAAGCCTAGTCCATTACAAACAACACTACCAGGTTCAGCGTTGGTTAAATCGTTAGGATGATCTAGACAGGATAAATTGTACAATCTGGTTACAGTATTTCAAAATAAAATTGGAATCTGAGTTAGAGCTGCCAGTAATGGATTTTTTAAAGAGACCATAGCTCAGCCCGTATGTTGTATTATTCTATACTTTAAATATTCTATAATACTATGTGAAGCATCACTATTTAACAAAACTGATCATTTTTTCCTACATCTATACAGGTCATACTGTTACTATGAAGCTGTACATAGTTTGCATTAGTAAATGACATTTGGTGCCCTCTAATTTAGTTCCATTCATTGCAAATGGATTAACAGCTGTTTGATGAAGAGCTGTGGTTCCCAGAAGTGATTTTTAATGTGATGTAACAAGGAAATTTCAATAATACTGCTTGGACGTACCTGCTATTCACTCTGGCCAGTGGACCTTTTTAGAGATCGTAGTCTCTAAGTCTCTGGGTTTCTAATAATGATGCTCCAAATCACATATATATGGCATGTAGCAAAAAAAAAGGAAATTGTTTGGGTGAATCTTCCTGGCTGTGGCTGGTAATTTCAAAGGCAATGACTGTTTCTCAGCCACTTCAATGGAAGTAAGTATCAAGTATGCACAGACCCTCTAATTCTGGGACTTGCTGAGAGACAAATGATGCCATAATTACCTCTAGATTTTGTCACTTTGCTGCATATTGGTTTCAAACTAGGGGAATCAACTCCTGTGTTCTGCTCTAGCCAAACTTGGAAATTCCATTTACTTCAAAGGTTCAAAAGTTTATTTAATATCAGAGAATGTATACAGTATATGTCCTGAAATTTGTACTCTTCACAAGCATCCACGAAACCAGAGACCCCCTAGAATGAATGATAGAAACATCGAAGCCCCGAAGACCCCCACCATTCTCACAAGCAGCAGCAAAAGCATCAACTCCCTTCCCCGCCCCCACTTACACCAGCAGTAGCCCTGATGCCCCCCTCCCCCCACAATGCAAGAAGCCTCCAAAGACACCTTGATCTAGAGTCTATCAAAACTACAGTCCAAAACCCAGCACTGGTATCTCAGACAGGCTCTCTCTCTCCATCGTTCCTGCAGCAAGAAGATCAGAGGCCAGCATCTTATTGTTCCAATGTTACAATTTTCCAAGTTGCTTCTCCAAGCACCCCCCTCTCGAGGACTAACAGACTCTCACTCTCCATCAAAAAGAGAGAGCATTCTTAGACAAGGATTTAGAAAGAATAAGGTAAGTAATTTATCTTTAATATAATGTTGATATAAGTGTGGTTCTCTGCATTTGACCTGCGTGAACTTGGGTGACAACTATGTGTTTCAAGTACGGGCCAGGATCAGTTAGATCTGGCCCATTTGATTGTCCAAAGTTTTCAAATAATCTAAATGAGCTCCAGCTGCTTTAACAATTAGAGCCGATTATTATGAATTCTCATAAGATATCATGTTGTTTAGCAGCTCCATAAACTCTACCTGGGTCACTGGCATTGTTTAGTGCCAACTTCTTTTGACATCCCACCCTCCCAATGCCTTTATGCTGTTTGATTCTGTGGTTGACGAAAAGTAATAGATAAATTGGGGCGTAGATGAGACACAGGTAATCAAGGAAACACAGTGGTATAGAGGTTTACATTACAGTATTACAGCACCAGTGGCCAGGGATCCATTCTGCTGCTGTCCATAAGGAGTTTGTACACTCTCTGTGTGACCTTCTTCCTGGTGCCCTGTTTTCCTCCCACATTCTAGCAACATATGGGTTAATGGGTTAGTTGGTCATGTGGATGTGATTGGGTGGCATCGGCTTGTTGGGATGAAAGGGCCTGTTACTGTGCTCTATCTCTAAATACAGTAACATAAAAAATATATCAGAATTTCCTTCAGCTGAATTGTAGGAAGGCTCTTTACAACTTTGGTGCCCTTTTTTATATGAATGGAGGTACTATTTATCTCCTTCTGCAATTGGGTCCTCAGCTTCCAAACTGGCAGACCACAAACCATGCGGATTGGAAATAACATCTCTACCTCACTGATAATCAACATAGCCCTCTGCTCTACTCTCTATGTACCCAATGCTGTGTGGCTTGGCACTCCTCAAATACCATCTATAAATTTGCTGATTATGCAACTATTGTTGGCAATAAATTCAGATGGTGATGAGAGGGCGTACAGGAGTGAGATGTATCAGTTAGTGGAGTGGTGTCGCAGCAACAACTTTGCACTAATGTCAGTGAGGCCAAAGAGCTGATTGTGGACTTCAGAAAAGATAAGGTGAGGGTACACACACCAGACCTCATAAAGGGATCAGGTGGACAGAGTGAGAAACTTCAAGTTTCTGGGTTTCAACATCTCTGAGGCTCTATCCTGGACCCATCGTATTGATGTAGTTCAGTCAGCTCCATCATGCCTCCATAGTATCCAGGACATCTTCAAGGAGTGATGCTCCAAAAAGATGGCATCTATCATTAACAACCTCCATCACCCTTATTTTCTTTGCCACCATCAGGAAAGAGGTACAGAATCCTGTAGGCCCACACTCAATGATTCAGGATCTACTTCTTCCCCTCTGCTATCTGATTCCTAAATGGACATTGAACCCATGAACACTACCTCACTATTTTTTTATTTTTATTTTTGCACTATTTATTTAATTTAACTATTAAATATATATTTACTGTAAATCACACTTTTTCTGTATTATTATGTATTGCATCGTACTGCTGCCACAAAGCCAACAAATTTCATAACATAATCTGGTGATATTAAAACTGATTCTGATTCTTCCTCTTAAAGCTGCAAGCAGGTTGGTGACCACGCTCTCTCATTGCCACTTGGAACTGTTATATATATTTTTCTTTTCCTGTATGGTATCCCATTCTCCAATTTCTTTAAACTTTAAATTACCTAACCTGCTGATCTTCATGTACAAAATACGGCAATACATAACATTTTAAGTTCTCTTCTTAGCAATAATATAATTTGATGGTGTTGCCAGTTCAGATCTGTGTAATATCTTCAAATCCCACATTGCTATAATCACTTATCATCATTCTCTGAGCTCCTGTGCATTCATTACACGGTTAGTAATGATGCCTTTAGCCTCACAAACCAAGTGCTACAGAATTTTCCCCCTATACTGCATTGAAGAATGCAGTAGAACAGAGTGATCTAGGAATAATGCTGCATAGTTCCCTGAAGGTGGAATCTCATGTGGATAGGGTGGTGAAGAAAGCTTTTGGTATGTTGGCCTTTATAAATCAGAGCATTGAGTATAGGAGTTGGGATGTAATGTTAAAATTGTACAATGCATTGGTAAGGCCGAATTTAGAGTATTGTGTACAGTTCTGGTCACTGAATTATAGGAAAGATGTCAACAAAATAGAGAGAGTACAGAGAAGATTTACTAGAATGTTACCTGGGTTTCAGCACCTAAGTTACAGGGAAAGATTGAAAAAGTTAGGTCTTCATTCTTTGGAGTGTAGAAGGTTGAGGGGGGAATTGATAGAGGTATTTAGAATTATGAGGGGGATAGATAGAGTTGACGTGGATAGGCTTTTTCCATTGAGAGTAGGGGAGATTCCAACAAGAGGACATGAGTTGAGAGTTAGGGGGTAAAAATTTAGGGGTAACATGAGGGGGAATTTCTTTATTCAGAGAGTGGTAGCTGTGTGGAACGAGCTTCCAGTAGAAGTGGTAGAGGCAGGTTCGGTATTGTCATTTAAAGTAAAATTGGATAGTTATATGGACAGGAAAGGAATGGAGGATTATGGGCTGAGTACGGGTCAGTGGGACTAGGTGAGTAAGGGTTCGGCACGGACTAGAAGGGCGGAGATGGCCTGTTTCTGTGCTGTAATTGTTATATGGTTATATGGTTATACCTATGTTTATTTAATGACCACTATAATACCCACAGCCTTGAACAAGGAAATTTTTACCTAATCCTTGGCTTACTGTTTGTCCATGTCTGATGATTTTCTATTTTATGGCTATTACCTAAAATTGAAAACCATCAATTTAGTTTAATCCAATACGCACAAAATGCAGGGGGATCTCAGTAGATCAGGCAGCATCTATGGAAATGAATAATTAGTTTAATAATTGGTCTGACAGAAAATATTTTGCTGCTTCCTGGTTGGCATGGCGAGTGCAGGCCATTGCTGAGAAATGGCAACATGCTGTGCAAATACATATTCAAGGATGGGTGTTTGATATGATCTTCTGATTAATCTTTTTGTCTTCTCTTTACCAATGAAAATGTTAGAAGTTGTTCATTTCTGGGATATCTTGGAGTTATATTGAACATAATTTTTCTGACATTCAGTTCTAATTGTTGCTGAAAAACATAAGTCATACAAGTCTCTCGTTTAATAAAGAGGAACGGAAATATTATATAGTGAGAATGGGGCCATGGCAACTGAGGTTGAAGAGCACTAAAAATCTGGGCATCCTCTCAATGTATTGTTTATCATGGCGCTTGGAATATTACTGATTCCTACCTGGATGTCCATTATTACATGAAGTATCTTGTTCTGAATAAATCGCTTACAGTTCTGGAATGGGAGACATGTTCCTGCTTTGGATGAAGGCAAACTTTCTGAAAAAACTTGGTGCGCTAGAATGAGATGAAAATGAACATTTCAATCTATTCTTGAGAAAATCGTTGAATGTTTCAAGATTAGATGAGGTTCAGCAAGGTCAAAGGATATCAGGAGAAAGGCAGTGTGGATGCCTTCTTTATTGCTCTTATAATATCTTAGAATCAAGCTTATTATCAGTGACATATGTTACTAAAAATTTTGTTTTGTGGCAGCAACACAATGAAGAACATAAAAGTTACTTTACGTTCCCAAAATAAATAAATACTACAAAAGATCACAACGGGGTAGAGGTCAGGTTCAGAAATCTGATGGCAAAGGGGAAGAAATTGTTGCTAAAATTACGAGTGTTGAGTAACTAATGCTTAAATTAACATCTGACCTTGGTCTCCTCCAATTAATGGAAACACACCTTGCAGTAGATCTTTGGCAGTGAACTGTTTGACCACATTGTCAAGAACTAGTGGATGACTTGAGCTATTGAATGAGATGGTGAAAAGTAAAATAATGTGAATGGTTTATCTGAAGAGCTTCTATTTCTGAGTCTCTTCTCCATTTCTTATCAGATCCATAGTTTACTAATCAGAGCTCAAACTGTGATAGGATTTTTTATGTAGCTGAGAAAGGAGCACCTGTACAAGATTATTCTGTGCAAGTTTGTCTGAATGCCCCCTTATTCTTTGGTCATTGTTCAAAATGACATTTTGATTAAATATCTCCAGTCATCTATAGTTGAAAAATATCATTTTATATTTTGGAGCACACTTGCTTCTTGAAGAAAAGATTACTTCTGATTTCCAGATTATTTTCAGTTGTAAATGAATGATTGGAAGTTGCCAAAATTTTATAAATTTAGAACAATCATTAGTTATAGTGATTGCTGGGTTCACTTGATTGTAACAATTTGATGTCACGCCTGCATTTATACTGTACTTGTAAGTAATTTTGAGGAACATAGGTGTTAAGTTTTTTTAAAGGTAATTTTAAATCATCAGTCTATTAAAAAGCAATTGCTTTACACGATGAATGTGCTCACTCACTTAATCAGAAAGTTAAGATATTTCACAGCTGTAAGATGATAATTATGCATGATACAGTCAGTTAGAAGCATGCAAAATGAAACTCTGCATTAGTTACATTTCTTACGAATTTAAGCTAGCATATAGCCACTCATTATATAATAAATATTATTGCCAGCATTAAGTGGATAACATAATATTGTAATATTAGTTACAAACACACTTTTATGAAATTCTTACTCCACTAATTTAATAGACAATCTTTTTTAAAGGGAGTCTCTTCAGACAGAATTTCAAATGAGGGTTATACTTCTTCCTCGCACAATCTCAACCCTCATCTGGAATCTTTAATAGTAAGATCTCTCTCCTGTATCTTGAGATCCATAGACTTCATGCTGTCATTTATGGAAATGACAATGTCCCAGATGAGATTTCAGATCAATAATAAATATAAAAATAAGCTACTGATTCCAATTTGAGAATAAGGTAATTTCATAAACCTGTAGAGCCAGAATCACAGGAAATTCATATTTGTTGCTGCTCCTTTTTTAACAGATTCCTTGATCAACATATCTGCTAAATGTGAAATAGGCCGAAAAATGGAGCAGAATTTCGTATCTATGATCATTCCTGTGAGAATGAAAGCTGATTAGTGATGCAGAAGGTGACAACATTGTGCACCAACACTGGTAACATACTCATAACATGCTGGAGGAAATCAGCAGGCCAGACAGCATCTAGGAGAAGAGTACCGTCGATGTTTCAGGCAGGAAAGTGGGTTTTGGCCTGAAACATTGACTGTACTCTTTTCCTAGATGCTGTCTGGCTTGCTGAGTTCCTCCAGCATTTTGTGTGTGTTTCTTGGATTTCCCTTGTTTGTGACTGGTAACATACTGTTCAGTTTCAGCTACGTACTATTGTGGGCAGTGGTTGGACAGAGAGCTGTTGCTCATCTGGTTTCTACTATTCCTTATGAATAATACCTTTGGCTATTATTCATTTGCTGCAGCATGGAGTATGTTGAATTCAATGGTGACTCTGGAATATATTGACTTGAGAGGACCAGATGACACTTCGTCACACACACAAAATGCTGGAGGTGCTCAGCAGGTCAGGCAGCATCTATGGAAAAAAAAGTACAGTTGACATTTCAGGCTGAAACACTTCAGCAGGACTGGAGGGGAAAAAAAAAGATGATGAGTAGATTTAAAAGGTTGGGGAGAGGAGAGAGAAACACAAGGCGATAGGTGAAACTGGGAGGAGGAGGGGCAAAATAAGGAGTTGGGAAGTTGATTGGTGAAAGAGATACAGGGCTGGAGAAGGGGGAGTCTGATAGCGGAGAACAGAAAGAAAAGGGGGGTGGGGGAGGAAGTACCACCTAGAGGTACACATGAATTTCTGTTCCTGCTTCTGTGGCACAGCAGAAACAATAGTGACATTTAATAAAGCACAAAAAGAGCAGTATGTCCCAAAGGAGGAAGATTTTTTCAGCTGTAAGGGAGAAGGCCGTAGGTTCACGATCCCGTGATTTGAACGTATAACACAGGTTGTAGTATTAAGCTCATTAGCCACACTCATGAAGGAACTGAGAATTTGCTGTGCTCTGATGTGTCTCCTATATTCCAATAACACTTACAACTGCAGATGGTTGTAAATCACCTTGAGTATCTTGACATCCTGAAGGATTATACTTACGTTTCTCCCATGGTATTTCTAGATTTTGTGGTGATTGAAAAGCCACCATTAGGAACAAAACCACAATCAACTTAGATTCTTAAGACCCCTTTTCAGCTAATAAAATCTGTAATCTGCCTTTTTTTTTGTTGCTAACATCCTTTCCCCTAGATGTATAATTACTGCATAGCAATGTTTGTATACTGATTGTCAATGTTTGCATAAAGAATTTATACAAAGCATCCTTCATATTGATGCACCATCATTTCCACTGAATTTATTGTGTGTGTTTTGTATTTATGTAAAATCTGAATGTCAGCCTGCACGAAATTGACTTGCACCTGTAAAATTATGTTAAACAGGGAGTTAGTAGTGGGATAATATTTAGTTCAACAGTCTGTCACTGTAAAAATTAGTAGCAGGAGGCTTGAGCCATTGTGCACTACCTGACAGCCTTAGATATTCACACTCTTTCCATGCAGGGCTCTCGGCGGTCTGGAGAAGAGCTGATCATTTATCTCCAGAACTGTGCTGGATGGAAGGCAATAGCCATACTTTCTCAATCTTGCAGCGTATCTTTATCACTCAGCCTGCTCTCAGGGATGGGTATTTACTAAATCTGGCTCATGAGGATGGTAAACATCAAAGCACAGGAGCAGCACAAATGATGGAATCTCTCTGCTTGACGTAATTTAGAACAAGCTACTAGACTGTAAAAACATTTCTGGCTCTTCCTGGGATCTCAAGGTAGGTTTAGGAAATGGGCAAAAGAAACTCAGATGAATTTAAGGTTGAATTGAGTGGAATGAAGATTGAGGAGGCAGCCAAAAGTGTTTAGGAAAAATAAGGCAGGAGATAATAAAGGACTTTAAGAGAGTTGTACCACTGATAGGCTGAAATGAAGCGGATTAGGGCAATTTTATGGACATGGAAAAAGATTTTCTTAATTATGACATGAAAATGAGACCAAATTTGCAGCCATTCTGTTCTCCCATGCCCTTAATGTGACCTGCATTGAGGGGCCGGTAACACTGATGCCAGCTTTGCCACTTTTACTGCTGACGCATTGCAGAAAACTGCTTCAGAGGATTGGAGGTTCACTGTTGCCACTCAGGAGGGCTTAAACTAGTTTGACAACAGGATAGGAAGCTTGAGCACCAAGTGGATGGAGGGGAAGGTAGCTGTCAGGGCCAGTAAAAAAAAAACAGCCAGGAACAAAGAAATAGATACAATGGGACAGACAGTTGGAAGTGTGTGGATTTTAATGCGAGGAGTATTATGGGTAAAGGTGAAGAACTTAGATCATGGAACTATGATGTTGTGGCAATTACAGAGACTTGGTTGAGAGAGGGGCAGGAATGGACACTTAATATACCAGGATTTCAATGGTTTAGAAAGGATAGGAGGAAAGTAGAAGGAATGGGGGAGGTTGCACTACTAATCAGGGACAATATTACAATTGCATTCAGAGGGGACATAATAGAGGGCTCGTCCACTGGGTTGGTATGGGTAGAACTCAAAAGTGGGAAGAGTGAAATCACTCTGTTGGAATTGTACTACAGGCCCTTCATTAACCACTGGGAATATGAGGAACAGAAATGCAGGCAGATTAAGGAAAGGTGCAAAAACAATAAGGTTGTTGTCATAGTGAGTTCAACTTTCTTAATACAAACTGGGACCTTTACAGTACAAGTGGTTTAAGTGGGGCAGATTTTGTTAGGTGCATCCAGGAGGGTTTCTTAAATCAATGAGTAGATAGTCCAACAAGAAGAAGGGTTGCGCTGGACCTGCTGTTGGGTAATGAGCCCAGACAGATGACTGACAAGTGGGTGAATTGGGTGAACAGTTAGGGAATATATTTCACTTCTTTTATGCCTTACATCACGAATGTGACTCTGGAATTGTGGGATTCTGTGATTTGCTGTTTGGGTGTTTCAGCACTCAGCAGTTTGAGAGGCAGCATGCATGAACCTCGTGCCAAGAATGCTGCAGGACGGCTGTGGGGCACAAACTAATGTTTGACTAAATTTTGCTGATTAAAGCTTCCATTTTTCATCAATTAAAGCAATGAGGGAGATTAAAACATCGAGGTGAATGTATAAGATGAATGCTGGCTGCCTGCCTTTTGATCGCTGGTGAGATCACTGTCGGAGAGGGGAGGCTGCCTTTTGATCGCTCTGCTGCTGCTGCAGAGAGAAAGGCCTGCCACCATGCCTGGAGAATGTTGCCCAGATTTTCTACATTTAGGATATGCACTTTGACTATAGACCTTTTTTCAGTCTTACAGTTTTTTATGTTCTATGTTTCTTGCCCAACCATTCTCATTTTTCTGTGTGCGGGAAGGGGAAATTTGGGGGCTGAAGTGTTTGTTCTTTTTGTTTGTATTTTTTGTGCAAGGAGGAGGGATTTGGCGATTGATGACTGTGCTGCCATATTATTCTTTCTCGATTTCGTGGAGAAGAATAATTTGATAATAAATGAGCCTTTGAACATTTGAAACTTTGAACCAGGGTGAGTTAATTGGAAATGGCTGTTTTTCATCGTTCACATCTGACCTGTGCATGGGTGTTTAAAGATCTACTGCACAGAGTACAGGACTGGTATGGTCCAGTCAGAAGGAAGGACAAAAATGGCAAGGTAAAAGGAACTTGTAGTAGTAGGCCTCCGTTAGTCTCGATAGACCATGGATTTGCGTCTTGTGAAGTTTCCAGGGCGCAAGCCTGGGCAAGGTTTTTTATGGAAGACCAGCAGTTGCCCAAGCTGCAAGTCTTTCCTCCCCACGCCACCAATGTTGTCCAAGGGAAGGGCATTAGGACCCATACAGTTTGGCACCAGTATCGTCGCAGAGCAATGTGTAGTTAAGTGCCTTGCTCAAGGACACTCAAGCTGCCTCAGCCAAGGCTCGAACTAGCGACCTTCAGATTACTATACGAACGCCTTAGCCACTTGGCCACGTGTCAACACTAAAAGGAACTTGTATGTCTAGAGAAGTGATGAATTCAGTCAAGAAGAAAAAAGAGAAGTATGTAATGTTTAAGAAGCTGGAATCAAACAGAGCACTTGGGGATAAGACGGAAAAGAACTCAAGAAGGGAATTAGGAAAGCTAGGAGGGGCTATGAAAATTCCTTGGGAGGGAGATTAAAGGGAATTGCAAGGCATTCCATGCATGCATCAAGTGCAAAGGGATAACTGGGGAGAGGGTAGACAACTCTTTCAGAGGGTAGGGAGAAGGTAGGATAAAGAGGGGAACATTTCTTTGGATGCAGAGGATGTGGGTGAGGTTCTTAAAGAGTACTTCATGTCAGTGATTATTAAGGAAAAAGATATGGAGGATAGGAAGATTAGTGCTGAGCATATTAATATGCTGGAGCATTTCGAACTAAAGGAGGAGGTAGTGCTGGGTCTCCTAAAGAGCATTGAGGTGGATATGTCCCCAGAGCCTGATGGGGTATACCGCTAATTATTAAGGGACGCAAGAAAAAAGATTGCTGGGGCTTTGACCAATATTTTGTGGCTTCTCACCGGCCACAGGCGAGGTCCCGGAGGGTTGGTGAGTGGCTAATGTTGTTCCAGTGGTACGGAGCTTACACGAGAGAATTCTTAGGGATAGGATTTATGTGCATTTGGAAAATCATACCACAAACAAGAGGCAATCTGCAGATGCTGGAAACCCGAGCAACACACACAAAATGCTGGAGGAACTCAGCAGGTCAGGGAGCATCTGTGGAAAAAAGTGCAGTTGATGTTTTGGGCCGAGACCATTCAGCAGGACTGGAGAGAAAAAGCTGAGGAGCGGGAGTTCAGTGAAACTCTTTCTCACTGCTCTCCCGCTGTGATTCCTGCTGCTCTCCCACTCCTTGACCACTAGCTACTACAGACCCGGTACTACAGCCATGTATTCTTTCCGGGAACATGTCCAATAAAGCTGCCGGACCCCATTCCCCCCACTAACCACTCCTCTCCATTTCCCATCCCTTTTTCACTCTCTCACATTATCTCACAAATTAACTTCCAGGCTCTTTATGTCCTCCCTCCCCCTCCAAGTTTTCCCTCTCACCTGGTGGTTCACTCTCCCCTCCCCCTGCCTTTTAAATCTACTCCTCAGCACTTTTTCTCCAGTCCTGCCAAAGGGTTTTGGCTTGAAGCATCGACTGTGCTTTTTTCCATAGATGGCCTGCTGAGTTCCTCCAGCATTTTATGTGTGTGTTGTTTAGAAAATCATGGTCTAATTCGGAAGAGCCAACATGGCTTTGTGTGGGACAAGTCATGCCTTACCAACTTGATTGAGTTTTTGATGAGGGAGATAGATGAAGATAGAGCTGCGGCTGTTGCCTACATGGATTTTAGTAAGGTATTTGAGCTTCATTGGAGGCGCATAGGGAAGATTAAGATGCATGGGATCTATGATGAGTTGGCCGCTTGGCTTCAGAAATGGCTTGCTCATAGAAGTCAGAAGGCATCGATTGAAGGGACTTATTCTAGCTGGAGGTCAGTGATTAGTAGTGTTCCACAGGGATCTGTGCTGGGAGCTCTGCAGTTCATGATATACAGTGCCTATAAAAAATATTCACCCCCATCTCCCGAAGTTTTAGTATTTTATTGCTTTACAACATTGAATCACAGCGGATTTAATTTGTCTTTTTTGACACTGATCAACAGAAAAAGATTCTTTTGTGTCAATGTAAAAACATTAACTACAAAGTGATCTAAACTAATTACAAATATAGAACACAAAATAATTGATTGCATAAGTATTCATCCCCTTCAAGTCAGTATTTAGTAGATGCACCTTTGGCAACAATTACATCCTTGAGTCTGTGTGGATTGCTCTCTATCAGCTTTGCACATCTGGACACTGCAATTTTTCCCCATTCTTCTTTACAAAACTGATCAAGCTCTGTCAGATTGCATGGGGATCATGAGCAAACAGCCCTTTTCAAGTCCAACACAAATTCTCAATTGGGTTGAGGTCTGGGCTTCGACTTGGCCACTCTAGGACATTAACTTTGTTGTTTTTAAGCCAATCCTGTGTAGATTTGGCTTTGTGCTTGGGGCCGTGGTCCTGCTGGAAAGGAAATCTTCTCCCAGATCACAGTTCTCTTGCAGATTACATCAGGTTTTCCTCTAGGACTTCTCTGTATTTTGCTGCATTCATTTCACCCTCTACATTCACAAGGCTTCCAAGAATGATTCTGCTGGACTCCACCCAAAAAGTGGCGCCGAGGCGAACCGAAAGAGAAGTCAGGGACCTGCTTTACAAGCTGGAAACAGGCCTGGCTGTCTGCTCATTTGTTTGCTTCTCCAAGTGGAATCTAGAAAGTTGGTGTCCAAGTCCATTGGACCCTTTGAAATTCTGAGGAGAGTAAACTCGATGGCTTACACCTTGAAGCTCCCCAAGACCCTAAAGATCAATCCCACCTTCCACAGTTCTAAATTAAACACACCTGCTCCTGCTCCTTAGCAACACTGCCACCCAGGTTTATCGAGGAGGAACAGGTCTTCTGAACTCTCATACTGTTCGAGGGGTTTGGCAATACCTCATGGATTGGGAAGGATTTGGACCCATGGAGAGGGGCTGGGTGCCCGAAAGTGACATCTTGGATCTAGCTCTCATCCACAATTGCCATCACCACCTGTCCCAGCAAACAGGGCTGTCAGGAGTCGGCCATTGCGGATGGGTTCTTGTTATAAGATGCCCCCAACTGCACCAGTTTCCAGGATTTAGATGTTCATACTCCCTGGATGTGGCCCCTTTAAGGGTTCAAAATGGTCCCGCTAATCGGTAGTCATATTTCCCATGGTGGGAGAGTCTAGGGCAAGAATGCACAGCCTCAGAGTAGAGAAGCGCCCTTTCAAACCAGAGATGCGGAGAAATCTCTTTCACCAAGGGTGGTAAACCTGTGGAATTTGTTGCCATATGCAACTGTGGAAGCCAGGTCGTTGGGTGCATTTAAGGCAGATATTTATAAGTTCTTGATTGAACATGGCATCAAAGGTTACAGGGAGAAGGCCAGGAACTGAGGTTGAGGAGGAGGAAAAAAAAATCAGCCATGATTGAATGGTGGAGCAGATTCGATGGGCTAGATGGCCTAATTCTGCTGCTATGTCTTTTGGTCTTATTGTCTTATGTTTCGAGTGCCAAGAATTGAGTATTTAAGCAACACTGGGACTGTGGCTCGGTGCTCAGTCGCAATTGCTTGATCGATATTGTCTAGCGTTTGTTTTGAGCTCAGGTCCAGTGTAATACCATGTCTCAAACCTTGTTTCGGATATCCAGTATTTGTGTCCAATTCATCCTTGTCAAGGATTCTTATCACAGAAGGTGTCAGAATGTGAGAGAGACATTGTGAGGTGTGAAACTGTTAGAAAATGTGTGGGTCTACCCAGAAGGCCGTGATGTAAGAATCTGGAAATATTGTTGATAGTGGATTATAACTCTGAAGGAGTACTTTGAACATCCTAGAGATTATATGGGTATAACAGGGACCTGAACAGACATGTTCAGATTTCAAATGGGGTTCTTTTGCTTTAGCATGCTGAATGAGATTGATCATAAATTATTAAAATCCTTATCCCAAGTCCCTTAACATGTCAAATTAGACAACAGTCAGCCTTTGTGCTAAATCTCTTAATTCAACAACCTCGTCAAACTTCGAAGCATGGCTCTCAAATTCAACAGAAGTTGACGGCAGGAGCTCTGAAGAAATTGCAAGTCTACGCTTCTATGACAGACTGAATCAGAGGTGAAATTGGTAATATGAGAATACAAAGACTAATCCTTTCTCTGGAGAATGCTGCTTGTGATATAGTGTAAGATGGAATTTTAAAATATGATTTTGAAACCTTTAGCTTGTGCTTTGAATACCTTAAGTGGAAAATCTATTGGTCGAAAATTCTGCTTTTGTATGGGACTTAGTTGTATTTTTGATAACATTTGCTCATTTCTAATTTAGTATAGACTCCTGATTTGTTGTGGTTGGAAGGATCTTGAAATTTATACGTGATTTGATTGGTTTTCAATTTACTGAATAGTCTGGTTCATGGAATACTGACACATTTCATATAAATCATCTAGTAATAATAATGGCTGGCAAATGCTAATCAAGGGAGAATTGATTTTTAATTTCATTTCTGATTCACTGGGCTCTTTTACCTAAGAGGTGCTGGTAATTGAAATCAAGAGCTTAATATAACAACCTGTGTAGATTGCATCTAGCAGTAACCTTTAGTCATAGTTCTGCAAGATTTCAGTTGTGAATACTATCTTTGGGACACAGGGGACAGGTTTTTAATACACTGGATATTGCTTTCAAAGTGCTCTAATTAACTAAATTGATAATGGCATTTTTGGTCTCCTCAGAAAGGAGTATTTGAATTGCCTTCAAAAGAATTGAAATGCTTGACTGATGACTATTTTGCAAACTTTGCATGATTATAAATAAAAAAAAATTACATTGATGATTTTTCTAAAAGACAATAAAAATAGTGTGATTTTTCACTCACTTTAACATTCTGTTCAATATTACAAACTCTGTCATGATGAGTCTTTATTCCAAATCCTATGCCCAATATCACATGCTGTATAATAATCCCACTGCAGCTAGATACTCATTGGAGAATTCTTTCTGCATGATTCCCAAATGATAACTTAGCAGTTCTATTTAATGTTACAACCTATCACAGGTTTTAGGGATACTAGATCAAATTTTAAATTTAAAATGTCCATGAATGATCATTGTTAGTATGACTATTTTAAAATATGGGTTCTTATCTTATTTGTATAGGGGTGTCAATTTAACTGGAAATTCATATACCTATTTCTCTGTAATTGGAAGGTGAAAATTGCAACTCTGAAATATAAACTGAAAATTCTTCCTTGAAAATAGAGTTAGCTTTTTGCATCAATAAATTTTCATCAGAACTCTTCATAGATGCTGTCTGGCCTGCAGAGTATTTCCAACACTTACTGTTTCTATTAAATTGAATATTCTTTATACATTTTTAAGTAAATATTCAACTTGCCATTGTGGACTTTCATCTTCATTGTGATTGAACACTATTGCAGTAGTTATCTGAATTTTCTGTCCCGTTTTTAAATTAAAATTGATAGATAATTGAATGGAGTATTTTATGCTGTAGGTAAATGAAAAACCGGAACTATTGTTAAATGCTGAGGATTAGAATTTTAGTACTTAGTCAAGTAACACAGTAAACTTCTTGAAGGTGTTAGTTGACTGTTGCCCTTGTTCATCGCTGTCCGCATACTTGATGGGGTAATTCATCTGTATGTCTGGTTTATCTGTGTTAGGGAATACAAAAGACTCTTGGAAAGAAAAGGAGACAAAGAGATGTTCTATACTTCATCTCAAAACCCACAATAATCTAAACAGAATAAAAACAATAAGCAAAGAATAATGAACATTTCTGTGTGAATTATAACACCAAAATCTAACTAGCATCTTATCCTTTCTGGTCAAGTGATGCTGAGCTAAGAGTGAATGGGCCTTTGAGTTACTGCCTGCCTGATCTGCAATATTACAACACACCAAATGATTCAGTAATAAAATTCTAGGACAAGAAGGAACAACCTCAGGTTAGAGGGGTGTCTATTTAAAACAGATGCAAATAAATTTCTTTAGCCAGTGAGTGGTGAATTTGTGGTATTTGTTACCACAGGCAGCTGTGGAAGCCAGGGTATTGGGTATATTTAAGGCAGAGAATGATAGGCTCTTGATTGACCAGGACATCAAAGGTTATGAGGAGAATGCTGGGGAATGGGGCTGAGGAGGGAGGAAAAGGATCAGCTATGACTGAATGGTGGAGCAGACTCAATGGGCCAAATGGCCTAGTTCTGCCTCTATGTCTTCTGGTCTTATAAAAGACCTTTATTGGGAAATTGGTCACTACACATTTAAGAGACATTATCATGAGTTCTAGTTTTTAAAAAAATGATCATGATAAGCACTCAAGAGCAGAAGCACAATGCCAAGAGTCATCAGGTGCAGAATTCTTGCTTCAAATCAGAAAAATTCAGAGCACAATTTAATTTTAAGATCACCAGAAATATATTGTTGGAAGAGATGCATGAATCAGTATGGAATATGACCTCCTGTGGTGTTTTGAACAGACACTTTTCTACCAAAGAACATCACAGGAGAATTCAGTATGATGAGATCAATTCCATGTAACATAAGACAAGAGGATATTTTGGCCAGCAGGATCTCATTGATGCTTTCACTTAACTGTACGATTCTTTACTAAAAAGAGTTACCATTTTTGACTGAATATATATACTGGAGTTTGGAGTTCTATTGCATAGTTTATAGCAATATTCACACTGAGCCTTTAGAATATTTGCAAATCGCACACTTCTGTAACATGCCATCTGTGCAGTGCAAGTCATAAGCAACTACAAAAGAGGCCAGCGATGCTATTTTAACAGATGACAAAGTACAAAATCCACAAAGATACAAGTGCTAAATGCCAAAAGAAACAATGATTTGGGTTCAAAATGTTTATTTCCATCAAAACAGGAATTTTATAATCAGCTTTCAGATTTTGATTGTTCATTTTATTTCCTGAAAACTGCTTGGTACTCATAACTAAATTACAAGGGTTTAAAAAGGGGTAATTTATTTTCCCAACCTACAACCAGTGGTATGTTGACAAAGGCTTTGATCTATGAAGGGTAATGAACAAGTCTGGAGGAGGTAAAGGGGCAGGCATTTGTGAAAATGACTGAAATTTCATTAGTGCTTGACATCATTTCATACTTTTTCAGACAATTTGGATACTTCATCTCCTTGCAAAAATAATAGCTGATGTTTATAGTATTTCAGTTTACAGTCAAACATGGAATAAGTTTCAATGATCATAGTCTCTTTGCATCATGGGATATTTATGCCAAGATGGCTCAACAAGTTATGAGTTACATGACATGAAAAAATGAAGCTTCCCATCTGTGATTAGCTGCCATCAGGCCAGTTGGCAGCCAGCTCAGCAGCCAGTCATTAGAAAATATCCTAGGAAAAGATGTTCACCACATGAAATATTGGGTTATTTGAATTCTTTAAGTGAGATAAATTCTCATCTGTGTTTTAAACTTTGCTTACTTATGTTAGGTTATCTCTCCTGGAATCATTTTGTGCATAGGTTAGTGTAACAATCCTTGTGAAATTGTCTTGTGAAGCTTGCTTTATTACTAAAGCAGAGTATTCAGAGGCCAACTAGATTTTAGCTGAAAATTACAAACTGGTTTCTGAATGAGAGAGCTGAAGAAATTGTGAATGCATTCAAGAACCATTAGATTCTGGAATGGTTCCAGAGAACTGGAGCATTGCAAATGTCAGTCCACACTTTAAGAAGGGAGGAAGGCAGAAGAAAGGAAATTATAGGCTAGTTAGCCTGGCTTCAGTGGTTGGGAAGATGTTGCAGTTCATTATTAAGGATGAGGTTTTGGGGTATTTGGAGGCACATGATAAAATAAGCCAGTCATCGTGGTTTCCTTAAAAGGAAATCTTGCCTGGCAAATTTTTTTTGGAAATCTTTGAGGAAATAATAGGCAAGATAGACAAAGGAGAGTCAACGAATATCTACCTGGATTTTCAGAAGGCCTTTGACAAGGTGCTGCACATGAGGATACTTAAGAAGTTAAGAGCCAATGGTATTACAGGAAAGTTGACTGACAGTCAGTAGGCTAAGATTGGGAATACAGGGGACCATTACTGCTTGGCTGCTGGTGATTAGTGATATTTTGCAAGGGTTGGTGCTGGGGTTGCTTCTTTACATGTTGTATATTGATGATTTAGATGACGAATTTGATGGCTTTGTGGCCAGGTTTGCAGCTGATACAAAGATAGGTGGAAAAGCAGGAAGTACTGAGGAAGCAGGGACTCTGCAGAAGGACTTAGACAGATAGAGAGAATGGGCAAAGAAGTGGCAGATGGAATATAGTGCAGGGAAGTGTATAGTCATACACTTTGTTAGAAGGAATAAAGGCATAGATTATTTTACAAACAGGGAGAAAATTCAAAAATCAGAGGTGCAAAGGAACTTGGGAGTACTTGTGCATGATTTCCTATAGGTGACCTTGCAAGTTGAGTCGATTGCAAGGAAGCCCAATACAATGTTAACATTTACTTTAAGAGGACTAGAATATAAGAGTAAGGATATCATGCTGAGGCTTTTTAAGGCATTGGTAAGACCCCACTTGGAGTATTGTGAGCAGTTTTGTGTCCCTTGTCTAAGAAAAGATGTGCTGGTGTTGGAGAGGGTCCACAGGTGGCTCACAACCTGATTCCAGGCTAGGACAAAAGCCTGTATTTGCTGGGGTTTAGAAGAATGCAGTGGATCTCATTGAAACATCAAATATTGAAAGGCCTAGATAGAGTGGATGTGGAGAGGATGTTTCCTGTAGTTTAAAGTTCAAAGTAACCTTATTATGGAAGTACATGTATGTCACCATATACCACCCTGGGATTTGTATTCTTGCGGACGTGCTCAGTAAATCCAAGAAACATAACAGAATCAATGAAAGACCCATCCAACAGGATCGACCTGCAAAAGGCAACACACTGTGCAAATACAAAAGAAATAATTAGAAGTAATAATAATATTAAATTAATAAACAATAAATATTGAGAATCTGAGATGAAGTGTCCTTGAAAGTGAGTCCATAAGTAGTGGGAAAAGTTCATTGATGGGGCAAGTGAAGTTTCCCCACTTGTTCTTGAGCTTGTTGGTTGAGGGGTACTGTTCCTGAACCTGCTAGTGTGGGTCCTGAGGCTCTTGTACGTACTTCCTGCTGGCAGCAGCAAGAACAGAGCATGGCCTGAATACTGGAGTACTTGATGATGGATGCTGGTTTTCTGCGACAACGCTCCATATAGATGAGCTTAGTGGTGGGGAGTGCTTTACCTGTGATGGACTAGGATTTTCCATCCAAGGGCATTGGTGTATCTATACAAGATCATGATTCAGCCAGTCAATATACTCTTCACTACATATTGATAGAAGTTTGTCAAAGTTTTAGATATCATGTGGAATCTTTGCAAACTTGTAATGAAGTATAGTGGGTGAGTCTAGGACCAGATGGCACAGCTTCAGAATAGATGGATGCCCATTGACAATAGAGACCAGGAGGAATTTCTTTAGCCAGAGGATAGTGAACCTGTGGAATTCATTACAACTGACAGCTGTGGAAGCTAAGTTCATTGACTATATTTAAAGTGGAGGTTGATAGATTCTTGATTAGTTAGCGCGTCAAAGATTATGGGGAGAAAGAAAATGGGGTTGAGAGGGATAATAAAACAGTCAGGATGGAATGCCGGAGTAGAATCAGTGGGCTGAATTGGCCTAATTCTGCTCCTCTTATGGTCTTATGTAAAAAAAAAATTGATTGACGTAAATCATTACGCTACCATGTCATAACAGCACCTCACTAAAGTAAAATTATATAGATGTGTATCCTGGGCACCTGTATTTTTCTTTCAATTAGTTTTTGAAGTTGTAAGCATAACAGTGGTGAAGAGGTCATTTTAAAATGAACCCAAGATATCTATCTACCTGTTGAAGTGTAGCATGTCTTTCTTCAGAAGAAGAAAGGTAGAGACTGTTGAGTTAAAAAAGGGGCAGTGTTTGTTTCTTTGGGAGCACATTGAGATGGTTAAGTTTTAAAAAAAAAAGGCAGAAAGACAAGATTCATAGATTCATAAACAGTGAGTACTAGGTAATAATAAGGATACAGTAAATACAGAAAAGCAGGAATGGCTGTCTGTATCAGAAAGGTAGATGTGATTGATTGTACAACTGATTGCATGATGTATACTGAATGAATTGAACAACATTTTGAAGTGAAAGAAATAGCCAATGGACAGTGGGTGCCAATGTTATTGAGTGTAATAGGTGGAAAGGCATACAGGTTGCTTAGAAGTTTGACTGCTTCAACCAATCCAGCTGAAATGAGCTTTGCTAATATCATGAAAGCAATGCAGGAACCAAAACCATTGTTGATTGCAGAATGCTTTAGGTTTCGTAAGTGGAATCAAAAGGAAGGTGGGTTTATTTCAGCATATGTCACTAAATTGATAAGATCGTCAGTTCAGTGATGGGTTTAATGAGGCACTGAGGTATTGTTTAGTTTATGGAATCTTACAAGAAAGCATTTAAAAATAGCTGCTGACTGAAGCATAATTTGCATTTAAAAGAGCAGTTGAAACTCCTGCAGCAATGGAGACAGCAGCCAAAGACAAAATTGAGTTCCAGTCAGGAATGAAATTGGGCATGAATGAAATTGCAACATATATTGCAATTTACCACACTCCACAATGAACAACTCACCAGCTATGCTGTTTCTAGGTTGTTAAATCCAATCTCAGAAGGATTACGCAGGACAAACAGTTGAGACAAATTTAGAGCTCCTCAATCAAGGAGGTTTGATAACTCGCTCCTGGAAAAGCAGTCCTGGTGAGGGTCTACAGAGGCGATCAAAAGTGGGTACTTAGAAATATTAAGGACACAACTGGACCACTCTCCTACACAGCGGAGATTGCATCTGATGTCATCTGGAAATGACACATCGATTAGCTGAGGAGAGTAGAGTCAATTGTTAGAGAAGATTGGCTGATTGGTAGGAGGCAAAGAGTTGGAATAAAGGGAACCTATTCTGGGTAGCTGCCTGTGACAAGTGGCTTTCCGCAGGGTATGGGATTGCTTTTTTCACAATACTTGTCAATGATCTGGATGGCAAAATTCATGGCTTTGTGGCCAAGTTTGCAAATGATAGAAAGATAATGGAGGAGCAGGTAGTGTTGAGGAAGCAGGGAGTCTGCAGCAGGACTTGGACACACTGGATGAATGGACAAAGAAGAGGCAGATCAAATATAGCATAGGGAAGTTTATGTTCATGCACTTTGGTAGAAGGAATAAAGGTGTAGACTATTTTCTAATCATAGAGAAAATTCAAAAATCAGAGGTGCAAAGGGACTTTGGTGCTCTTGTGCAGGATTTCCTAAAGGTTAACTTGTAGATTAAGTCAGTGATAAGGAAGGAAAATGCAATGTTAGCATTCATTTCAAGAGGGCTAGAATATAAGAGCAGGGATGTGATGCATAAGACATTGGTCACAGCCCACTGGGAGTATTGTGAACAGTTTGGGGCTCCTTGTGTAAGAAAGGTTGCGCTGATATTGCAGAGGGTCCAGAGGAGGCTCACATGAATGTTTCTGGGAGTGAAAGGGTTAACATATTAATCGCTTTTTATGGTTCTGGACCTGTACTTGCTGGGGTTTAGAAGAATTGGGGGGTGGGGGGGAGGTTCTCATTGAAACCTATGGAATATTGGAAGGCCTTAACAGAGTGGACGTGGAGTGGCTATTTCCTGTAGTGGGTGGGTCAGGCCCAGCACACATAGCCTCAGAATAGACAGACATCCTTTTCAAACAGAGATGAGAAAGAACTTCTTTAGAAGGAGGTGGTGAATCTATGGGATTCAAAGCCATGGATGGCTATGGAGACCAGGTCATTGAGTATATTTAAACAGAGGTTGACATGTTCCTAAATCAGGGTGCCAAAGGTTATATGGAGAAGGAGGGAGAATGGGGTTGAGAGGGATAATAAATCAGCCATGATTAAATGGCGGATCAGAGCTGATGAGCTGAGTGGCCTAATTCTGCTACTATGTCTTGTTGTCTTAAGATACAGAAGTCTTAATTCAAAATAGATTAAATTTGGTAGAAACAGAATAAAATAATTGGAACATTTGAACCATTTCCTGCAGTTCCAGAGTCAGCTCCTACAACTACCAGGGAGAAAGCTACAGAACCTGAGATTGCTTCACAGCCATAAGGCTTGCTTGCCAAGCAATATGACACCCCTTGTCAGGAAAGACATTATCTCACGAGTAAGAAATCCTCCACAGTGATTAAATCCTCAGGCCTGAATACGATAATTTAAAATTTACTATGCTGTGGATATCTTTATAATGGTTGTATTATATAGTACATTGTATATATGCTATATATGTATATAAGTTGAGATGCTTTCTATATTGCTTTGCAGTTTATAGTTAAGAAGGGAGGAATGCTGTGTATTTAATATTTCAGTAACGTTGTAAATGCATTGTTTGTTTAAGCATTCTTTGTTTACATAATTCATTATGGGCCATATGTAAAAGTATGTGAATGGCATACATTACTATGCCACCACATCATACTGCGTGCCTCACTGAAGTAAAACAAAGTAGAAACATTATCCTGGACTCCTGTGTTTTTCTTGTGATTAGTTTTTGGAGTTACAAAAACAATCCTTTACAATAACACCATCCTTCACTGTCTTTAGCAAGAAAAATTTACCCGAGTAGGGTTATATTTTAGTAAACTTTAGGTTCGGAGCCTCCAGAATGGTTAAGAAAGACTTATGTTCTAATTAACCGTCTTAGTTATTGTAGGGCTATGGTTGCTATTCTTTGTTCATCAAGAAAGCTTAAATAACCATAATGTGCCCTTTAATGATGGTAAAAAGATCTTCCACATAGGACTGGAGATCTCAGTTATGTGGAGTCCCCTTTTTTCACAGGTCAGGTAGTTTCAGCTATTAATTCAAATTGGTTGCTGATGTCCAGCAGTTGTGATCTCCTCATTTATTTAAGCCGTCAATCACATTGAATCATTCTCACCATGAACCAGGAAACCAAAGGTTCCTCAACCTCTATGATTACTACCTGCAGATAGAGAAGGGGTACACTTGCAAATCAACATGACCTAAACTTTGCATCTTACCGATAGGAAATAATTCTAATTTAGTGAGATAGTACATCAGTATTTAAGAGAGAATATATAATTCCCTGTCACTTCACCAGCTACCAGTTCATGATGCATATGGCAACACTGAAGTTATATCGTGTTTACTGCTTGATTGACAGATGTAGTCAACGTGAGTCAGAATCAGGTTTATTATTACCAGCATGTGTTATGAAATTTGTTATCCTAGCAGCAACATTTCAATACAATGCATAATATAGAAAAAACAATAATAAATAAAATAAGTAACCCAATTACAGTATACATATATTGAATAGATTAAAAATCATGCAAAAACCAGAAATAATATATATTAAAAAAGTGAAGTAGTGTTTACGGCTTCAATGTCCATTTAGGAATCAGGTGGCAGAGGGGAAGAATCTGTTCATGAATCACTGAGTGTTTGCCTTCAGGCCTCTGTGCCTCCTATCTGATGGTAACAGTGAGAAAAAGGACATGTCCTGGGTGCTGGAGGCCCTTAAAAATGGATGCTGCCTTTCTGAGACACCGTTCCTTGAAGATGTCCTGGGTACTTTGTAGACTAGTATCCAAGATGGAGCCAACTAAATTTACAACCCTCTGCAGCTTCTTTTGGTTCTGTGCAGTAGACCCTCCCCCATACCAGACAGTGATGTAGCCTGTCAGAATGCTCTCCACGGTACATCTATAGAAGCTATAGACGTCTTTGAGTGTATTTGTTGACATACCAAATCTCTTCAAACTCCTAATGAAGTATAATCGCTGTCTTGCCTTCTTTATAACTACATCAATATGTTGGGACCAGGTTAGGTCCTCAAGAGATCTTGACACTCAGAAACTTGAAACTGCTCACTCTCTCCACTTCTGATCCCTCTGTGAGGATTGGAATGTGTTCCTTCGTCTTACCCTTCCTGAAGTTCACAATCAACTTTTTAGTCTTACTGATATTGAGTGCCAGGTTGCTGCTGCGACACCACTCCACTAGTTGGGGTATCTTACTCTTGTCCACCCTCTCGTCTCCATTTGAGATTCTACCAACAATGGTGGTTTTATCAGCATATTTATAGATGGTATTTGAGCTATGTCTAGCCACACAGTCATGGGTATAGAGAGAGTAGAGCAGTGGGCTAAGAACACATCCCTGACGTGCACCAGTGTTGATCATCAGCGAGGAGGAGATGTTATCTCCAATCCGCACAGGTTGTGGTCTTCCGGTTAGAAAGTAGAGGATCTAGTTGCTGAGGGAGGTACAGAGGCCCAGGTTCTGTAGCTTCTCAATCAGGATTTTGGGAATGATGGTATTAAATGCTGAGCTATAGTCGATGAACAGCATTGTGACATTGGTATGTGTTTGTGTTGTCCAGGTGGTCTAAAGCCATGTGAAGAGCCATTGAAATGCATCTGCCGTTGACCTATTGTGGCAATAGGAAAACTGTAGTTTGTCCAAGTCCTTGCTGAGGCAGAAGTTCTGTCGAGTCATTACCAACCTCTCAAAGCATTGCATTGCTGTAGATGTGGGTGCTACCGGGCTATAGTCATTAAGGCAGCTCATATTATTCTTAGGCACTGGTGTAAGTATTTCCTTTTTGAAGCAAGTGGTAACTTCCACCTGTAGCAGTAAGAAGTTGAAAATGTCCTTGAATACTCCTGCCATTTCGTTCACACAGTTTTTCAGAGCTTTACCAAGTACTCCATCAGGACCTTCTGCCTTGTGAGGGTTTACCCTCTCTAAAAACAGCCTAACATTAGCCTCTGATGAGACAGAGATCACAGGGTCATCAGGTGCAGCAGGGATCTTCACAGCTGTAGTTGTGTTCTCCCTTACAAAGTGGGCATAGAAGGAGTTACATTTGTTCATTACATTTATTCCACCTTCTGAGCCTGTTTTGTGTTCCTATGCTTATCAATTTTAACAATTTGTGCTTCTTTACGAGCTCAGTTTTAGGCTGCTCTTCTCTTCCCGTACATGCTGCTGAGCAAGCTGGGATTGCTACCATACAATCATAGCATCAGTTTTCGTAGGTGATTTGTGATTCTTTAGAAATTGATCAGGAAGTCACATTCAAGTGGAGTGCCACAGAGTTTAATTTTAACTCACTTATCTGTGGTCTGCCAATTGAGCCAGTTGTTCCAATATCTTATTGTTGACTGTTTCCAAAGGTAGTTCTCTTCTCAGCATCGCTGTAGGAGCAAATAGTTGATACTACCATCGTTCAAACCTCTTCATTTTTGCCTGTGCACCTGAGACTACACTTCCCTGGTTCCATTGTTATCTTGGTTATCTTCCATATTATCTCCTAGAGTGACCTGAAGTTGAATTAATGCTGCTGTGAAACCTTGGGATATCTTGCTTTGTTAAAAGAGCTACACATAAAATGTGATGTTATTGCTGTTATCAGTTACTGTTCAAATTTAATGGATTTGCTAGATGGTCTCTTTTGTCTTCAACTATAGTAACCCTTTGTTCACACAAAAAGGTACACAAACTACTTGCTCCCACCTTTTTATTCTGTTGTCTTCCCCTTCTTCTCCAGTTCTGAAGAAGGGCCTTGGCCTGAAACATCGACTGTTTATTCATTTCCATAAATGCTGAGTTACCCTAGCATTTTGGGTTGCATGGGAACAAACTATTTGACTTAACCTGCTCTTCTTGAAGTCTGTCCCTACAAAATTCCCATCCTAACTCTATGACTCTGCTCCAGTTCTTGTATTCCTTTATTATCTCAATTGTCCCAATTTCACAGAAAGGCAGTGTCTATTATTAAGGACCCGCCGCACCCAGAGCATGCCCTTCTCTCACTGTTACCATCAGCTGGGAGGTATAGAAGCCTGAAGCACACACTCAGTGATTTAGGAGCAGCTTCATCTGATTCCTAAATGGACATTGAACTCGTGAACACTACCTCACTTTAAAAATATATATTATTTCTGTATTTGCACAATTTTTAATCTATTCAATATATATTATGTATTGCATTGAACTGCTGCTGCTAAGTTAATAAATTTCACAACACATGCTGGTGATAATAAACCTGATTCTGATTAATTGTTTCTGCAAGATGGTAACAATGTAGAAAATACACAGTCATCCATTTGAAACCCTTGGCTTCTTGCACCATAAGGGATAAAATTCTCAGTTACTCTTCAATAGATGTTACAGTTTAATGCTGCAAACTCTGGGGCATAGTCAAGGCATTAGGTGCAGCAATAACTGATATTCTAGTTCTAACATTTGTATGAGTGAATGGAAAGGGGTAATACTTAATGCAAAACTCGCTGGGAAATCTAGGACCACCGAGTTAGCAGATTGCTTCACAATCACTTCCTGAAAACAACAACTTAATGTATGAATCATGAATGAATGATTAGTACTATGTTTTATTACTGTGATTGATTTTGTCTTCTTCCTATTACCTTCTGTTTATATTAAGACTTTTGCAGATTGTGCAGCCCCTCCTCCAGACGGCTCTTCGGCTGCAATGTTCCTGCACTGAATCAGGGGATTCTATGCTTGCCGAATGATCATGGCCTGAACAAAATAAATATCAGTTTGTGTCTTTGTCAGTCATAGTGTACTGCAGCACATGCTGTCTTGATCCTGAAAGATCAGCTTTATTCATTCTTGCATCAATTCATCAAAACATACAGTGAGATGTGTTGTTTGTGCCAATGACCAATGTGGTTCGAGATGTGCTGGGGCCACAGCTGTGTTGCCTTGCCTCTGGTGCAAACATAGCATGCTCACAAATTACTGGCCCTAACTCATACGTTTTTGGAATGTGGAAGGAAACCAAAGGTCTAATGTCTTATGCTTACTGCTACACTACCATGCTGCCCCACCTTTTGCTTAGCTCCCTCCACCTGAAGCCAGACAATACCCCTCCAAACCCCCTCATCCATTTACCTACCTAAACTTCTCTTAAATTTTACATCTGAACCCACATCTGCTGGCAGCTCGTTTCACAGTCATACCATCCTCTGAGTGAAGAAGTTTCCACTCAGATTCCCCTTTCCCCTTTCAACCTAAACCTTTGGCTTCCAGTTCTAGCTTTACCCCCCCCCCCAAGTGAAAAGCTTGCATACATTCACCCTATCAAAACCCAACATAATACCTCTACGTGATCTCTCCTCATTCTCCTGTGCTCATGTGAATAAAGTTCAAATTCACATGGTTCAAATGGTTCCACTTGTTATCAGAGAATGTGTACAATATACAATCTGAAATACTTGTCTTCGCAGACATCCATGAAAAACAGAAGAGCCCCGAAAGAATGAACGACAGAAAAACGTTAGAACCCCAACTGCCTCTCTCCCCCCACAAACGCAAGCAGTAACAAGCCTCTACGATTCAACTTGTCTCTCCCTCCCGCACGTTTCAGCAAAAACATCAGTGCCCACCATCCACCAAGCAAGAGCAAAGCACCCAAAGAGAGACCGTGATCAACAGTCTACAAAAACTATCGTTTACCCAACAGTTTGACGTGCCACGGTGTCTCTCCCTCTCTCTCTCTCATTTACAAGGGATAGAGAGATATCACCCATTTTTCACAGTGAAAGGGGAGACTAACAGTCGCCATTACAATATTACAGTCTGCTGCATTGCTTTTTACTCAGAGATTCTCCAACTCGAAAATTGGCCGCAAGCTCTTCCCCCATCAAGGGAAGAGAGAGAGAGCAAATACTTGACTACAGGGACTTGTGCCTCGGTCTGCTACATCAGCCTGGAAGCAGTTGTCCACAGGGTCGTACCCCGGAGGCAACACCTTCCAAGCCATGCTTGTAGAATATTGGAAAGCGATTGGCTAGCGAGCTCCAGGAATGGGAACTCGTCCACCATAAAAAATAACACAGCTCGAGTGCCGCATGCAGACCAGGACCTTGATAGAACACCAACCACCTTGAAAAGGAAAAAAAAAGAGACATTAAAGAGAAGAATTTAAGCTGTTTCTGCAGATGAGCTCATAGAGCCAGATACTTGGCATTGCGTATGTCCTACCCTATTCAGCCTTTCTATATAAATCAGATCTTCAAGGCCTGGCAACATCCTTATAAATTCTCTCTGACTCTTTTATGCTTATTGACATCTTTCCCGTAGGTAGGTGACCTACACATGATGCTCTATATTTGCCCCACCAATGCCTTAAACAAAACATCCCAACTCCTGTACTCACTGTCCCAAGGGGGCCGCTTGTATTGTTTTCAGACTTTACCTTAGTGCTACCAACTTTGTACCCCATTTGATGGCAGAGGTCCCAAACTTTATACCATTAGTAAAAGTACTGAATGGTTGAGGTAGTTGATAGATAGATTACCAGCCCAGCAGGTTCTATACCCTTGTGTGACATCATGCTTCCTCAGTGTTATTGAAGCTGCATTAATCTAACCCAAGGAGAGTGCTCCATCAATCACGGGACTTGTTTTCTGGATGACAGACTTGAGTGGAGCACCAACACAGAGGCTGTGTTCAAGAAGAGCCAGGATCGTTGGCTCTGCTTCCCGAGGAGACGGAGGTTCTTAGGGGTGTGCAGGCCTCTCCTTCATATGTTCTGCTGGTCTGTTGTCACCAGTACAATCTTCTATGCGGTGGTGTGCTGGGGCAATGGCATCAACACAGGTGATGCCAACAGGCTCAATAAACTGATTAGAAAGGCTGGCTCTTTTATAGGAGTCAAACTCGACACACTGGAGACTGTGGTAGAATAAAGGACCCGATGGAAAATCCTGGCTATTCTAGGCAATGCTTGTCACCATCTGCATTTCATCCTGGCTGAACAGAGGAACAATTTTAGTAATAGACTAAGACAACTGCACTGCTCCAAAGAGTGCTATATGAGGTCATTCTTACCCTCGGCCATTAGGCTCTATAATGAGTCAACCTACAGCCGGGGAAGTGATGACCCTTCCTGTTAGGCTGTTTGAGTTAACATCTTTTTTATTCTCTCTTACTTCTCTTCTAGTGTTTATATATTTGTATATCTGTGCACTTGTAATACTGCTGTGACACTGTAATTTCCTTTGGGATCAATAAAGTATCTATCTATCTATAGATGAGAGAAGAATTTTAGGGTTTCAGGCACAGGGACATTTAGTGCAAGACACCCAGCTTCTCACTTGTTCTTTGTAGCAATAGTAGCTGCATAGTTTTCTGTCTAGTGTAGACGTTTCTTATTTCCTGTCAATGATAATGATTGGTAGGAATATTGAACCACTGAAGGATGAGAGGAGGTGAAACTCTCCCTTTTCGGAGGTGACCACTGTGTGACGTGTATGGCTCCTACAAGGTAGAAGCCCATGCCTGAAGAGTATGTAGTTTTATATGTACACTGGAGATTCTACAGATGCTGGAAATCCAGAGTAACAGTAAATGCTGGAGGAACTCAGCAGGTTTGGCAGCATCTATGGAAAGGGATAAACAGTCAACGTTTCTATAGATGCTGTCTGAGCTGCTGGGTTCCACCAACATTTTGTATGTGGTACTCAGTTCGCATGCGTTCTGGGCCACTGAGGAAATGCAAATCAAACGTGGAGGTTAAACAACCCTGAGTTTTCATCTCATGATGCACCCATTCCTGAAGTATCTGAAGATGGATGGGCCTAGGGTATTGTCCTGAGGAATGCTTTGACATCAAGTCAGCATTTGTCTGGGTGTATCATTAGGGAGCTTCATTGCCAACAAAGTTGATAGAGATCAGAGGAAATTATCATGGAGCAGTGATGATTTATCTCCAGCAGTGTTCTCTGTGCTCATTATGAAAAGCTGTTGGAGACATTTTCCTCTGATCTCTATCAGCATTGTTTTCAATGAAGCTCCTTAACGGCTAACCCAGACAAATGCTGGCTTGATGTCAAACAGTCTCTCTCATCCTTCCCTACAATTCAGCTTTCTTTCCTGAGTTCCTCCAGCAGTATGAATCTGTAGCCTCTTGTGTCTTCATTTTGGCTAAGTATCTTTTTTCTTGTTTCTCTCTGAGCTTGCAATCATAATTCGGAGTGGGTGGTGGGTTCTGAATGAACTAAGAAACTTAGAATTTAATTGACCGATTGAAACTACAGTATTTTAGTTGGTACAGTGAATGGTATGGGATTAAATGGCATGCAATTTTTCCCTCCTGGGAAATATTCTCAGAATTAATAAAATTCAAGCTGATTAATTGGATATTTTTTAGCTTTATAGCCAGCGTAGTTCATAGTTAATTTGTTTAAACATGACTGGAAAAAATTCTAGTATTCCACAAGCAAGGGCATGTCACTGGCAGAAGATTTTTTGAATACACTGTCAGAAGCAATGTATGCAAAACATGAAGAAACAGTGAATATTGCGATGGGTAGGGTGGTTTGTTTTTAAACCCGTCGCTCGCTCAGTGAGCAAAAGGTGCTCCATGGGCTACAAAGCAACAAACCGACAACTGAGACAAGAAGGTCTTCAGATGATGGAAATGCAGGCATTACACACAAAGTGCTGGAGGAACTCAATGGGCCAGGCAGCATCTATGGAAAAGAGTAGTCAACGTTTCAGGCTGAGACCCTTCATCAGGACTGGACAAAAAGTTGAGAAGTTAGTCGGTAGGGGGAGGGAAGAAGTACAAAGTGGTAGGTGATAGGTGAAACCAGGGGAGGGGGAGGAGTGAAGTAAAGAGCTGGAAAGCTTATAGGTGAAAGAGATAAAGGGATGAAGAAAAGGGAAGCAGATAGGAGAGGGTGGAAGACTAGGGAAGAAAGGGAGAGTGGAGGAGCACCAGAGGGAGGTGATGGATAGGTAAGGAGATGAGGTGAGAGAGGGAAACAGGAATGGGACCAAGAACTGGGAAGTGACATGATCAGAACTAACCTCTTTCACATGGCATGGAATTGATGGGCTGAATCATTTCTTCCTGCGCATTAAATTTATATGGTCCTGTGAAGAACAGTGTACTGCCAGGAGCATAATCTGCAATAACTGAGATGAACAATTATGCAGCAAGAAATAACATTTTAAATTGTAGGTAACTAAAAAAAATTAAAAATTCTGATCTTTCACATTAGAATAAGACTTGCTAATTTATCAAATAGATTCATTTCTAACTCTTGGTTCCATTTTCCTTGATTGTGGTGAACACACGTCATCAATCTATACTCTAAAATCAGAATTCACTAAGAATCTGACTCAGTATTGTCAATTCAAAACTGATTAAATCTTGTGATAAAGGAATGCTATCCAGCACATATTTCCAGACAGATTGCAGCAGTCAAGGGATTATGTTAATCCCACACTTTCCCTTAATTGCTTTACTCCTGCTCTTATAATTAAGAAGCATTAACTTGTCACATATTGATAACTACGATGACCCTATAATGGGCTGAATATCTGGTGCATGATTAAAATGCCCTGTTGTTCAGTATTTCCATATGACTTGTGTTAATTACTTTTGTCATTAAGGCGAGATATGAAATAGATTTAATACAAATATTGGAGTTTGGCAGTTATGCAATGAAAGATGAATAGATCATGGACATCTGGGACAGGCACCCATTGTAATTGTAGCCATTTCATACCTTCCAGCACGGCAGTAATGCTGCATAATTAGTGGTAATTATAAATCTTCTGTGTCTAATTAACTGAAAGTGATGACCAAAGTAAAAATGCAGGGAATTATACAATTAGTAGCAACTTCTTTTTTCGAGACATCATTCAACATTTAGATCTGTTTTCATTAATCTGCCCAATAACAAGATTACATATGAACTGTTTAATGGAAAACTTGGCTGGAAATTGGGCAATTATTCAAAGCAGCAAACAAGCAAGGTTTAAACCTCTTCAAGGCTTGTCACAGAAAATCATTAGATGGATTATTATCCCCACTTATACCTTCTGGAGGATTTAGCTAATCTGCTGGTAAATGTGCTCCAGTGTTTGAAAGCAATGACTGCACCAGGGCATGATCAACTGATGTCTTGATATTTACAATGAAGATCACTGATATACTTGCATAACTAAATACAGAACTAGAGAAAATTCATGACCAGAAGGAAACCATTTGGCCCATTGTATTCAGGCTGATCAAAATTTATGCAGCAGTCTCCATCTTTCTGCACTTGCTCAGGATTTTTAGGGTAATGGGTCCTCAAGTATTTTTATATAGAATGGTGATATCTGCCTTCACCACCCTTTCAGCCAGTGAGTTCCAAACTCCCACCATCTCCTTTAGAGAGAAAAATAATCTTCATTTCTGCCTATTCATCTGCTAATTAGTTGCAATTAGCTCTCCAAAGTGAAATAGTCCTTTTTCATTCCACCGTTCATTTTATGCACCTCAGTCATGTTGCCTCTCATCATTTATTTGGTTATATATGTTAATAATTTCAACAGATAAAGTAGTTGTTTATGGTTAGGAAATTGCTCACATCAATCAGAATGCATATTTGCAGTGTGTCTGTGTGACAAGTGATGGTTTGAATTAAGAAGGGGGAAGGACACCGGCTGCCTTGCCTTTGATCACTCTGCTGCTGGAGAGGTGGGAGCCTGCTGTTATTGCTGGAGAATGCTCCTCAGGTTTTCTGTGTTTTGGATATGGACTTGGACGATAGACTTTTTCAGTTTTGTAGTTTTTTATGGTCTATGTTTTCACCTGATCTTTCTTGTTTTTTTTTTGTGTGGAGAGGAGGATTTGGGTGAGGGGGGATCAATTTTCCTGTTCCATTTTGTTCATTTTCTTGTGTGGGAGGAGGCATTTGGGGGTTGATGTAGCTGTTCCATTTATGTTCTTTTTTGTGTGGGAAGGGTCAATGTGAGGCTTGATGATTATGCTGCCTTTCTTTTCTTTTTTGGTTTCATGGCTACCCAGAAAGGAATTATTTCAGAGTTGTAAACTTTGATAATAAATAAACCTCTGAACCTTTGCGGGATTGTAGGGACTTTGTCCTTAGCACCTCCTGGAGGAGGAAGGGAAGGAGAAAGCATGGATAATCACCAGAGGCAGGTGTTTCGTAACAAGCCAGTGGGTTTTGAGAGTGGGCGAGCTTGGCCAGCAGCAGTTCAGATGGTTCTTCTTATCACCTGGTGCTGTCAATCTGGAGCAAAGCCATGCAGTTTGCCAAGGCCAATTCCCTGAGTACAGGGAGATTGTGTACTGCCACATTGTCCTGGCATTTGATGGGTGTGTCCAGTTGCTTATTTCTTTCATTCCCACCTTCCCAAACCAATGTCTTCTGTGTCCCCTATACAAACATTAATGAATTCTAATTATCAATCCTGGAAATATATTTTCACTGACTTGAAAGTCTGAAGTGAAACTGATATTTATTGAGGTTAAGAAAGTCAAACCCTATCAATTCTAAATCTTACTAAATTAGACTCTTATTCTTGGCCTGGAGGCACAATTGATTAATTGGTTTTCAAAATGTTGGCATATGTATGGTGGCATACTGTATAATGGTTTTCCTAGCTATTTATGAGATTAAGTCCAGTGAAAAGCAGCAACTTTCTAAAAAGTCCGAAGGGACATTTGTTGAGTCAAGGTGGTGCTGAGTTACAATGTTGTCGAAATCAGACAGTTCTGTTGCTCATTTGATTTCTAGGGATGGCTTTGGGATCAGGATCAGCACAGGAATTAGGGATCAAATTATGGTTTATGGACACGGATAAGTGAATGTTAGAGGTTAGCATCGGTAAATTAAGAGTTGGGGGAGGAACTGGAGGTTAGAGTGCTCTGGAGTCAAAGGGCCGAGGATGGTGGTGGGGTGGGCAGTGGGTGAGAATGTCCCTGTGGTCAAGGACCAAGGTTGATGGGCCTTGACAACGAGGGCTGGTGAGCCTAAAGTCAGTGTGGTTTGGGGGTCAGAGGTCCAAGGTTATTCACAATGTCCAGAGCCACAAGGTCAGTCAGTGCATCCAGATGTTGAACTCCAGCGATCCCTAAGGATGGAGGTCAGGTCAGAAGGTGCTGAGGGCAAAGACCTGCGGCCTCCAGAGTCAAGGACTGCGGTGTCGGTGGGCCCCAAGGACGAGTGCCAGTTATCCTTGATGTGGAGGGCAGTGTAAGAAAGGGTTTGTTTTGCTGTTGTTGGGTCTGTTGCCTTGCATGTTATTCTGTTGAACATTGTGGGTACCCTATATTGGCAATGGAAGCATGGTGACACTTGTCGGCTGCCCACAGCACCTTCTCACTATTTTAGTTGTTAATGCAAAAAGGTGCATTTCACTGTACGTTTGAATGTACCTGTGACTAATAATTGAGTCATACACAAACACGAGATTCTGTAGATACTGGAAATCTTGAGCAATCCACACAAAATGCTGGAGGAGCTCAGCAAGTCAGGCAGCATCTTTGGAAATGATTAAACCCTTGTAGGGGCATGGTAGTGTAGAAATTAGTGTATTGCTTTACAGCACCAGTGAATGGGGTTCAATTCCTGCCACTGACTATAAGTAGTTTGTATGTTTTTCCTGTGATTGGGAGGGTTTCCTGAAGATGCTCCAACTTCCTCCCATATTTCAAAGATGTGCAGTTTAGTATGTGTTAGTAAGTTTCAATGTACTTGTGACAAATAAAGCCAACCTTTCTTTAAACAGTCAATGTTTCAGGCCAAGCCCCTTCGCCAGGACTGGAGAGGAAGGGGGCAGAAGCAAGAATTAAAAGATGAAGGTGTGAGGGGAAGGAGTGCGAACTAGCAGGCGATAGGTGAGACCAGGTGAGGAGGTGGTTGGGTGGGTGGGCCGTGAGGAATAAAGAAAGAAGATGGGAGGCAATAGGTGGAAGAGATAAAGGTCTGAAGAAGAAGGAAGAAGACAGTGGACCATAGAAGAAATGAAAGGGGGACAGAACCAGAGGGAGGTGAGAAGAAAAGGGGTGGGGGATAACCAGAATGGAGAATAGAAAAAGGGAGAAGGGTGAAGAGGGGAGAGATTATTGGGTTGGAGAAATCAATGTTCGTGCCTTCAGAGTGGAGACTATGTAGTTGAAATATGACAACTATCTTTGTAGTCATTTCTCAGGTCAATAAATGTGATAATTACAGGTGGTGCTTGATAAGATTTCAATTTGGTTAAACCTGTTTGAACTGTATTGGTTCATTGTGATTTGCACCTAGTAGGATAATTTTTCTTTCACCTTGAGTTGCATGAATAATTGGCTTGTTTAATGGTTATAAAATATTATGGGTTCATCGTTAACATTTAAGTAGGCGCTTCTTCCATTATATTTGCAATATCTCAAGTTATTGTCACTTGCGTATGCTGCAATTAATATACTCAGGGCTTTTTTTATCTGAAGTTTGGAAAATTGACTCAGAAGTTGTAAATTCTCAATGTTTCTCAGTCAACTTTGCTTTCTTCTGTTTTTTATATGTCAAGTAAGGAATATCAATACATGTCTCATTTTAAGTTGCTGCTATATATGCTCTTATAGTGAATGATTTTTCCAATTCCGGTATCTTGTGGAAAGATTCAATGCTGTTAATTGATAGTGTTGTGAATGTGTGATAAAGTGCAAGAAGGAAACACAAAACAGTTAAGATTAGTTTTACTAGAAACAGGGGTGTATGGGGTGTCCAGGGAGGGGAAACACCACTGGACTATCTGCATGTGACAGTGCCTGCACCCTAGTACCCTGGAAGGACAGGGACATGTCTGTCCTAGCATGAAAAGTCAGCTCTGGTGGACAGGGTAGATGAGATCTACAGTGAGATCCAATGGCCAGGAAGGTGGGTCTGCAACTCTCCACAGAGAGTGAAAGGCATGATAGGGCACAGAAAAAGTCATGGTCGTTAACTGCAACCAAGGAAGACATCAGTTGTGACGACTCCTTGTACCACTGGACCTAGACTTCAATTGAAAGAGTGGAATTGCCCCAGTGCAGTGAGTTTTCCACTTTAAAAACTCTCCCACACAGGCTTCCTGTCGTCTTTGGGCATGATGGTTAACCAACATGAGAAACAAAAAATGCTGGAACCACTTATAGTAGGTCAGGCAGCAGCTCTGGAAAGAGCTTCAGGGCCAAAGTTTAAAGTTGAAGTCCCTTTTTCTGAATGGGAAAGAGAAAAGAAAAAAAAATTGGTTTTAAGTTATAGTGAGGACAGAAAACATGTGTGACTGAGGAAACCCAGAGTTGGAAATAGTAGCAATGAGGGGCACTAGGACTGCGTGTGTCCTTTGTTTCATGGAATCCTGGTTAAACCCTTCCATACCGGATGCAACGATCCAGATCAACAGGTTTATTATACACCGTCAGGATGGATCTATAGAGTCCCTCAAAAGCAGAGGTGGAGAAGTATGCCTCATGGCCAACTCCTCTTGGTGCACAAGTATATCAATGCTGTCCCAATTCTGCTCACCAGACCTGGAATATCCAGCAGTTAAGTGCCATCCAATTTACCTACCATGGGAAATTTCCATGACCATTTTGGTAGTGGTATACACTCCACCTCAGGCTATGTCAATCAGGCTTTAGACGATCTGAGCAATGGGATCAACATGCATGAAACAGCGCACCCTAACGCCTTCACCATCGTTTTGGGAGATTATAACCACGCCAGTCAGAAAAAAATCACTATGCAACGACCATCGACAGATCACTTGCAATACCAGAGGAAACAACACACTGGACCATTGCTACACCACCATCAAGAATGCCTACTGTGCTATTCCATACCCTCAATTTGGGAAGTCTGATCACCTGGCTGTACTTCTACTCTCTGAGTATAGGCAGAGACTGAAGATTGCAGCACCAGTACTGAGGACCAAAAAGGTATGGACAAGGGAAGCACAGGAGAACCTACAGGACTGCTTTGAATCAGTGGACTGGACTGTATTCAGGGATTCATCTTCGAACCTGGATGTGTTTGGTGCAGTTGTTAGCAACGTCATTAAAACCTGTGTGGATGAGTGTGTGCCCACAAAGACTTACTGTACATTCCCAAGCCAAAAGCTGTGGATGAACCAGGAGGTACGTCGTCTGCTGAAAGCTAGACCAGTGGCATTCAAGTCTGGCAACCCAGGCCTATACCAGAAAACCAGGTATGCTTTGCAGAGGGCTATTACAAAGGCGAGGAGACAACTTTGACGAGGTTGGAAGTGACATCAGATGCATGACAACTCTGGCAAGGTTTGCAAGACATCACTTCCTACAAAGCAAAACCTGACTGCATGACTGGCAACAATGTTTCACCACCAGATGAAGTCAACACCTTCTATTCCCGTTTTGAAAGGGAGAACACAACTACAGCTGTGAAGATCCCTGCTGCAACTGATGACCCTGCGATCTCTGTCTCAGAGGCTGATGTTAGACTGTCTTTAAAGAGAGTGAACCCTCGCAAGGCAGAAGGTCCCGATGGAGTACCTGGTAAGACTCTGAAAACCTGTGCCAACCAATTGGTGGAAGTATTCAAGTTTTCAACCTCTCACTGCTACAGGTGAAAGTTCCCACTTGCTTCAAAAAGCCAACAATTATAAGGGAACCTAAGAATAATAATGGGAGCTGTCTTAATGACTATCACCCAGTAGCACTCACACCTACAGTAATGAAATGCTTTGAGAGGTTGGTCATGACTAGACTGAACTCCTGTCTCAGCAAGGACCTGGATCCACTGCAATTTGCTTATCACCACAATAGGTCAATGACAGGTTCAATCTCAATGCCTCTTGGACTACCTGGACAATACAAACACCTATGTCAGGACGCTGTTCATCGACTATAGCTCAGCATTTAATACCATCATTCCCACAATCCTGACTGAGTGGTTGCAGAACCTGGATCTCTGTACCTCCCTCTGCAATTGGCTCCTCGACTTCCTAACCAGAAGACCACAATCTATGTGGATTGTGGATAACATCTCCTCTTCATTGATGATCAACACTGGCGTGTGCTTATCCCATTGCTATACTCTCTCTATACTCATTACTGTGTGGCTAGGCATAGCTCAAATACCATTTATAAATTTGCAGATGATACCACCATTGTTGGTAGAATTTCAGCTGGTGATGAGATGGCATACAGAAGCGAGATATGCCAACTAGTGGAGCGGTGTCAGAGCAACAACCTGGCACTCAACGTCAGTAAGACAAGAGAGTTGATTGTGGACTTCAGGAAGGGTAAGATGAAGGAACACATACCAATCTTCATAGAGGGATCAGGAGTGGAGACAGTGAGCAGTTTCAAGTTCCTGGGTGTCAAGATCTCTGAGGACCTAACCTGGTCCCAACATATTGATGCAGTTATAAAGAAGGCAAGTCAGAGACTATACTTCATTAGGAGTTTGAAGAGATTTGGTATTTCAACAAAAACAATTAAAAACTATATAAATACAGGCTGCATCATTGTCTGGTATGGTGGGTGAGTGAATACAGAATGGGCTACCTCACAGGACCGAAAGATGCTGCAGAGGGTCGTAAATTTAGTCGGCTCCATCTTGGGTACTAGCCTACAAAGTACCCAGGACATCTTCAAGGAGTGGTGTCTCAGAAAGGCAGCATTTATTATTAAGGATTCCCTGCACCCAGGGCATGCCCTTTTCTCTGGGCAGCGTTTCGGTTCTAGAGAGAACCAATATCCTGCTGGTGCGCTTGGGGGCCTGCCCGGAGGAGGCGGGTGAGCGCTGTTTGGAGGCATTGTCGATGCACCCAGAGTTTCGAGCTGCTTGTGTGGACGTGTTTAGCAGCCTTGGGCCGATACCGAATTCAAACAAGAGCCAGTGGTGGTATGGCCTGGGGGAAGTATCTGAGGGTGAGACCCTCTTAGTGGACACTGCGAAATACCACGAGGGAGGGGAGTTGACTGCTGAAGACACCTCGGAGAGAGAGAGGTTGCAGCGACTGGCCCCTACAGCCATGGAAGACGTAGGCAGCGTGTGTGTGGATTATAGTGCGTTCGAGAGGCACACTGTCAGTGACCAGAATATGGCCCTGAGGGCCGAAGAGGCGATGGCCTGTCTGAGTGGTGCGACGTGGTTTAAGGTGCTGGATCTGAGGAGTGGATGTTGCCAGATCCCGATGAGTGAGGCCGACAAGGTCAAGACGGCCGTTATAAATTCCCTAGGAGTCTTCCGGTCCAAAAAGGTGCCACAGGGCATATCTGGAGCCTTTGCAACCTTGCTGCGGGGCAGGTGGAAGACCATAGGGGATGTGGAGGCGTTTGGAGTTTTGGTGTATGTGGATGATCTCTTGGTATTTGGATTTGCCTCAGGAGAATATGAAGTGAGGTCGTTGCAGGAGCGGCTGAGAACTACAGAGTTAAAGTGTTTTCTGGACACGTGCCAGGGCTGGCGAAGGTTGCAGCTCGTGAGTGACTGTCTCTACAGAATCAAGTTTGAAATGAAGACGGAGAGACTGGAGAAAGTGATCTGGAACCATTCGGAAGACTTACAAGTTGGAGAGAATGAAGAAAGTTGTCTGACTGAGGGTAATAGCAAACTGAGAACCTGGAGAGGGGAGTTTGCGGAGGTGAAGAAATTACAGACAAATCTCAGAAGAGAGAAGTGGAAGCTTGAAGGGAACCTGAAGATGACCATCGACAGTTCAAATGAAGTGCGAAACCTGTAAGTTGATCTGGAAGAAGTCATGAGGAAGAAAAAGCTGGAGAGAAGTGCAGTGAATACTGAACAGAAGGCTGAAGGGACTGCAGGAGCAGTGCAGGCCATGTGTTTCCGTTTGGAGAAGATCAAACAGCAGCTACCGATCGCAGAAATGAGGAAGAATACAGATTCGATGGATAATGTGCTGGATGTGTGGTACATGCTGCCTCTTGCTGACTTTCCCTCGATTGAGGAAGAGACCTTTGGCCCTTCTCCCATTGCGTCAGGTGTAGTGGGGAGGGTTAGCTGTGTGCAGTGTGGGGCATGAGTGAGAGGTTGAGAGAGGAGTTGGTAGTGGGCCCAAGGTATCCCCAGCTGTGTCCGAGCCTGAAGGATTTAGGTGATGGGGTACGGAGGTCTCAGAACGGTTAGGGAACTCCCAGATAGTTGGCCTAAGTAGCGCCTGAGGAACAGGGCGTGAGGTTTACTGTGTGGGGAGGAGATGTCACCATTTGTGCTTGGGTTACGGTGTGTTGGCAGGAAAGGTGGCGAATTATTTAATAGTCATGAGGACATGACTTTTATTTGGTGGAGGGAGAGTGTAAAGGGGGTTTCTTTTTTCTCTTTGTTACTGTTGGGAAAGGGCTTCTTTGTTTTGTTAAAAGCAGGAATGTTTCTTTGTTGCGAGAGAGTGCTGGAAGTTTGTTTGGGTTAAAATTTACTGATAACGAGAATTGTATTGCTTTGTAAACCAAATGGGGATTAATGTTCTTTCTTCTGAGTCTGTAAGCTTTTGTTGATGGGCTTTTGGGCAGATCGGCGCGAGGGGGTTGAGAGAGAGGACGCAATGCTGTAAGCTGGGCGAGGAACGGACCCCAAGCTGGGGTCTGAGGCCAGGAGGTACTCCGAGGAGGGAGGGGATGAAGCTAGACGTGCTTGGTTGACCACTCGGAGGGTCCTGAGCTGCAAGTCGAGGAGTTCGGAGGGGATTGAATGGTGGCCAGAAGACTTCAGTAATTGAGCTCCAACGGTTTAACACGAAGTGGTTTCGACTTTGATAAGTTTGGTGCCTTTTCTTTATTTTTTCTCTTCGTATATACTGTATCGTTATTAATCACTTAGTTATAGTAACCTTTATAAATTGTACTCATTTAATCGCATATGGTGTACTGTCTGTTTTTGGGCGAGGCGGGGACATCACACAGTATCCACACCAGCTGATTACCCAGTTTGGCGGGGCCGAAGGCTGCTCCTCCAGACGAGAACGAGCTGAGCGAGCCTGAGGTGACCCAGGGGGTTACAGTACCCAGGACATCTTCAAGGAGTGATGTCTCAGAAAGGCAGCATCTATTATTAAGGATTCCCCGCGCCCAGGGCATGCCCTTTTCTCACTGTTACCATCAGGCAGGAGGTACAGAAGCCTAAAGGCACATACTCAGCGATTCAGGGATAGCTTCTTCCCCTCTGCCATCCAATTCCTTCCCCTCTGTCATCCAATTCCTAAATGGACATTGAACCTGTGAACACTACCTCACATTTTTAATATACAGTATATTTTTGTTTTTGTGTGATTTTTAATCTATTCAATATACATACACTGTAATAATTTATTTATTTATTTTCTTCTATATTCTGTATTGCATTGAACTGCTGCTGCTAAGTTAACAAGTTTCACGACACACAAAGTGATAATAAACCTGATTCTGACACAGTCATCCAACTAATGGGTTAATGGGCCACATTAAAGGAGTTGATTAATGAGAGGGGATCTGAACAGAAGGTATAAATGAGGGTGAGAACATAATCAAAGATAATTATGTTGTGAAATGCAGGGCAATAGTGTATGCCTGGCAGGTCAGATTGTGCTAACAGAGTGAGAAAAGATAAACTATTATATCAGATGAACGGTACAGACAGAAACATCAAGTTACCTTAAATTGGAAAACTCAGTTTTGAAGCTGGAAGGCCTAAACATGCTAAGGTGCTTTTCTTCAAGTTAATATTGTGCTTTGTTGCAATAGTGCCAGAGGACATTGGTGGGTCAGAATGGGGCAGGATGGTAATTTAAGTGGTAAGCAAAATGAAGCTAAGGTTGTGCTCCAATCTGTACAGAGACAAACCACAAAGCAGCTGTCTAATATGTGTTTGATTTCTTCAGTGTAGAGGACACCATCTGGAAGGATTGTTTGGGTGTTTGGAAGGCAAGAATTGAAGAGAAGAAAGAGTAGGCACTGTGTCTCCTGTGGTAGCACGGGAAAGAGACATGAGAAAGGGAATGGTTGATTTAGATGGAGCAGCAGATTAGGGAGTCAATGAAGGGAATAAGAATGGAAAGAAATGTTTAGCCTTGGAATCTTATTGAAAATGGTGGAAGTGGGAAGGTTTGTTGGGTGGAGAGTGTGAAGCATGGAAATTCTGTCCTGGAAGAGTTGGGAAGAGAGCAGATATTGGGGACAGGATGAGATGATGTTAACGGCTCTGAAACTATGGTAGAGGGAAGCTATGGTTCAGGAAGATGGAAGGCTCCTTTTGGAATGTTTTGTCTTTGGAGCAGATATGATGGAGGTAAGAAAAATTGGGGAATGGGACCTCAAATTAATGTTTCTGTACTTCCTTTGCCTGTTTCCAAAGTGTCTTACTATTATCATCAATCCACAACAGAAGGGGCAATAGTGGATTCAGCTTCAAGAGTATTATCATGACAGAGTGGCCATTCATGTTTGATAGTAATGCTAGCAGCAATCCTAGGAGACTTTAAAGCCAAGCCTGAAGTTTGTATCAGATGCTCAGATATGTAATACCCTCCCTTGTTAAGTTGTATCACCATTTGTTGCAATCTTTGTAAAGAATTGCCAGGTCCACTCACAGCTGTATCTGGAACGGGAGACTTTCTGGTTTATATGGGGTTATTTACATACTAAGGCAAAATAGTTAGCTGTTGTCAACAGTCCTGATGAAGGGTCTCAATCCAAAATGCCATAGATGTTGCCTGACCTGTTGCGTTCCTACAGCATTTTCTGTGTTGTTAATATGTCACAATTTATTATGTATACTACGATAGGCCAAGAAATAGAAAATCTCAGTCTCATTGATGGTTTATTGCTTGATTCCGAGATCTTGCTAACAGGTAAAATTTTAATCATGACTGAAATATATATGATGATTAGAGCCATTACTTCAGGAGTTTGTGAAGAATTGGCACGATATCTAAAATTTTGATAACCTTCTATAAATGCATGGTGTTGAGTATGTTGACTAGTTGCATCAGGCCTGTTGAAAAAATAGTAGATACGGCCCATTCCATCACAGGTAAAGACCTCCCTGCCACTGTGCACATCTACATGGAGTGCAGGTGCAGAAAAGCAGCATCCATCATCAGAGACCCCACCACTCAGATAATGCTCTTTTCTCACCGCTGCCATCAGAAAGAAGGTACAACACACAACACCAGATTCAGGAACAGTTATTACCCATCAACCACCAAGCTCTTCAACCTGTGGGATAACTTCATTTAGCTTCACATGCCCCCCTCACTGAATTGTTCCCAGGACCTATGGACTCATTTTCAAGGACACCTCATCTCATGTTCTCTATTTTTAGTTATTTATCTTCTTCTGTATTTGCACAATTTGTTGACCTTTGCACATTGGTTGCCTGACTGTCCTGTTGGATGTGGTCTTTCATTGATTCTGGTATGGTTCTAGGATTTACTGAGTATGTTAGCAAGAAAAATCTCAGTGTTGTGATGCGTAGGTACTTTGATAATAAATTTACTTTAAACTTCACTCTTTGTAATTTCATCCCTATGTATTAGCAATTACAAACTGAATTAAACTATATAGAAGCACACTGTAATAATACAATCTGGGTGTAACATATGGTATTGAATTGTTGTTGAATGCAGCCTGCAAATTTGAACCTACGGTGATTTTTTTTTTCAGTAAATTGTTGTTCTAGCATGCCCACAAGAGTTTTTTTACTATCAGTTACTGCACAAGTTGATAGTGTTGTTATGGAGGCGTATGGTGTATTGATTTTCATTAGTAGGGAGATTGATTTCAAGAGCCGTGAAGTAATGTTGTAGCTCTATAAAACTCTGGTTAGACTACACTTATGTTATATTTTTAAGTTCTGGTTGTGTCATTATAGGAAGGATGCAAAAGCTTTAAAGAGGGTGCCAGGATGCTGCCTGCATCGGAGAGCATGTATTATGTGGATAGGGTGAGTGAGCTAGGGCTATCTGCATTAGAGTGAAGGGGGAAGAGAGGTGATTGGATAGAGATGAACAAGATGAGATGAGGCATAGATACCGAGGATAGCCAGAAACTTTCTTCCAGGGTAGAAGTAGCTAAAATGAGGAGCAATAATTTTAAGGTGATTGGAAGAAAGTATGGGGGGGATGTCAGGGGTAAATATTTTTTGCACAGAGAATTGTAGGTGCAACATTCCATGGTTGGTGGTAGACACAGATACTCCATGTTAGGGGCAATTAAGAGACTCTTCCATAGACACGTGGATGAATGAAAAATGGAGGGCTGTATGGGAAGGATGGGTTAGATTGATATTAGAGTGGGATAAAATATTGGTACAGTATCATGAGCTGAAGGGTCTGTACTATTCTATGTGGAAAATGAATTTCAAGGTAAGTCAACCGGCACCTTATAGTGCACTTTAACCTCTAGTTGAACCTCTAGTTACCAATTTAATACTAAAACTAGCTGAGGCTGTAGGCTATGTGGCCAATGCAAGGGAACTATAGAAAAATAATGATGGAGATGTAAATAATAAGGAATTAATTAGGCAACTTATTTCATAGCTTTATTATTTCATAATAAATTCATATGAATGCATTATTAGAAAATCTGTGCCTAACAAGTTTTCCATTTATGCTTTGTTTCTCATTATATGACTAAAATGGATAGATCCCTGCAATGAATGATTTTGGATTTGAGGACAGCTGCTCTGTGAACAACCGAGGTCTTTAGTGTTGTTCTGTGAATGCAACACCAGCAAGGTTTTCTTGCCATTATCTTGCTATCACCTCAGTTTATGCTGAATGCTACAGTTGTCATTGCCTTGGGCAATGCAAATAAAAGTGGGCTAATGCTTCCTATTAGAGGTGCCAAGTGTCATTGTTTGTAATTTTATTTCTTTTCAAGGTATCTTCTAATGGTACGGTTAATATATATTTTAGCTAGATGTTGTTACCTAGCAAGGTATTAAATATAACAACATGAGTGAATCTGCAGATGCTGGAAATAAATAAAAACACAAACTGCTGGCAGAACTCAGCAGGCCAGACAGTATCTATGGGAGGAGGTAGTGACGACGTTTCGGGCCGAAACGCTTCATCAGGAGTGAAGTAACATAGAATGGTCAAGGGGGGATAAGAAGTCGGGGGAGGGATAATGTAGAGAGCTAGGAAGTGATAGGTTGGAGGGAAATGGGCTAGGGGGAAGGTGGAGAATTATGGGAAATTAAAGAGAAAGAAAGGTAGGGCTGGGGGGAGAATATAGTGAGGGGGGAAAAAAGAGAGAGAAAGAGAACCAGACTGAAATAATAGATAGGGATGGTGGTAAGGGGGGGGGGGCAGGGGTACCAACGGAGGTCTGTGAGTTGGATGTTCATGCTGGCAAGTAGGAGGCTACCCAGGCGGGAGATAAGGTATTTCTAAATATGTTGTTTATTTCTAATAAACTAATTAATGCTTCACACAACAATATGCGGCAGAGGCTTTGTGACACTGAAAAATGGGAGATCTGTGATAATAGAGGCCCTTCTAAACTTAACGGCAGGTTTTATCAGAACTTAATCTGGGCTGGTGTTGGATTTGAGATTTTTATCCAGTCAGTCACCTGCTGGTTGTGGGAGTGGATGGGTGCTGGGGAAGGACTGAAAGAGGGTTATGTCTTCCCTCCCTGTTAACTAAACAGTGGGTGAGATTGTGCTTGATGTGACTTATGGCTCGCACTTGCCGACTGTGCTTCCCTCACAATTGAGTTGGAGATCTGGCTGCCTCAGCCAATCAGTAAGGTGGAGTAGCTGTGAGTCACAAGTAAGTCTCAGGCTGTGGAACCCAAGGCCCAGCCCTCAGTGTTGTAGAGCTCTTTTGACTCTTCACTGAAATGAAAAGCCTTTGAACCATTATTGTGAACATGTATACTGTATATACAAATTAGGCCAGCCGACTTCCTGAGCTTGCTGCACCATTCAATATGATTCTGTATATAAAAACTCTCTTTGCATATCAAGAATCTACTACCTCATTCTTTAAATCATTCAGTGTGTCTGCTTCCACTGCCCTGTCAGGAAGAAACATTAAAAGACTTGTGATCCTGTGAGGAAAAGCAAAAAAAAAGTATTATTCATGCCAAAAATTGATGGTATTTATTTTTCAGTGGAGTCCCTGGTTCTAGATTCTCCCACAAGATCAAATATCTTCTCAACAGTCATCCTGTTAACCTAAATTATATTTTTCAGTCAAGTTGCCTTTTGGTTTTCTTGGCTCAAATGGACCCGAGCCAAGTATGAACCTTTCTAAAAAGACAATGGGACCTTTCTAATGTTTAATGATAAATAATAAATATTTCTTAATTTTTAAAAATAATAAGTTGTTTTAAATTATCGACCTATCAGATATAAATTAAAACGTAAGTAAATAAAATCAGGGAAAATATACTACATACATTCAATCATTTACGATGTGAAGAGAAGGTATTTGATACAAAATACATTTGTCTTTTGTGTCGGTGGTTGGTCCAGTGTCTCTTGTCCTGTTCAATTGCATCTGACCTCCCTTTCTATAGGCCTGAGAATCAGAGAATCAGCTCACAAACAGAACAGTGACAGTTCTGTATGAATTGCGTGGTCAAGCAATGGTTAATGGGGGTGGAATAATGCTTGCAGGACAGCTTTGAATCAGTGGACTGGACCACGTTCAGGGATTATCTTTGGATCTGTATGAACATGCCACAGTTGTCAGCAACTTCAAGATCTGTGTGTGCCTTTGAGAACATACTGGACATACCCAAACCAGAAGTTGTGAATAAACCATGAGTTTTGCAGTTTGCTGAGGGCAAGATATGTGGCTTTCAATTCTAGAAATATACAAGAAGTCCAGGTTATTGTAAGAATGAAGTTAGAGACACAATCAGGTGCACATCAGCTGTGGCAAAGTTTGTATATTACTTCCTATATCCTAAACCTAACATTATAAATGGCTGTAATGCTTCACTCCCTAGTCACCTCAATGACTGTTAAGCATGTTTTGAAAGGGAGAATAAAATCATATCTGTGTGAATATCTACAGCATCTGGTAAGTCTGTAATCTCTGTCTTAGAGGTTGTCTTCAGAACATTTTTCAAGTGGGTAAACCCTTGCCAAGTGTCAGGCCCAGATTCTGTCCCTGGCAGGGCACCAAAAGTCTGTGCCAACCAACTGGTGGGAGCGATCAAGGACATCCTCAATCTCTCCCTGCTGCAGTTGGAGGTCTCACCTGCTACAAACGGGCTTCAGTCAAGCAGGTGACTAAGAACAGCAGGGTGAGCTAGCTCAATGATGGTTGCTCGGTTGCGCTCACATCTGCTGTGATGAATTGCTTTGAGAGGTTGGTCATGGCTAGAATTAACTCTTGCCTGAGCGAAAACCTTGACCTGCTGTGCTTTGCCTACTGCCACAACAGGTCTACTGCAGACACAACCTCACTGGCTCTTCCTCTGGCCTTGGACCACCTGGATACAAGCAGTACCAATGTCAATACTGCTATAGATTACAGGTCAGTGTGTAACACCAATACCTTCTCAGTACTAATCAACAGGCTTCAAAACACGGGCCTCTGAAAATGGATATTTCATTTCCTCATTGGGAGAACAGAGTCAGTGCAGATTGGTGATAACTTCTGATCACTGACAATCAATGGAGGTGTGCCTCAAGGATGTGTTCTTAGCCCACTGCCGTATGTTCTCCATACTTAGGACTGGGAGGCTAGGCACATCTCAAACACCAACTAAAAATTTGCTGATAACACAACTGTTGTTGGTAGAATCTCAGACAGTGATAAGGAGGCATGCAGGAGTGAGACAGATTGGCTAGTTGAGTGGTGTCTCAACGACAACCTTGCACTCAACATCAGTAAGATGAAGGAATTAGTTGTTGACTTCAGGAAGGAGAAAGCAGGAGAAGACACCTCAATCCTAATTGAGGGATCAGAAGATCAGAAGTGGAAAAGGGTGAACAGTTTCAAGTTTCTGGGCATTAGCATCTCATATGAATTATCCTGTGCCCAATATATTGATGCAACATGAAGAAGGCACACAAGCGGATATACTTCATTTGGAATGCGACGACATCTGGTATGTCACCAAAGACTAGCAAATTTCTACAGACGTACTGTGGAGAACATTGTGATGTTACATCACTGTCTGGTAGGGATGTCCAATTTGCCCAGGACTGAAATAGCCGCAGGGGATTGTAGACTCATCCAGCTCCATCATTGGAACTGTGCTACACAAAGGTATCTTGAACAAGCAGCACCTTAAGAAGGTGGCATCCACCATTAAAGACCCTCACCTTCGAGGACAAGCTCTCTTATTACTACAATCAGGAAGCAAGTATGGGAGCCTGAGGATACACCCACATCATTTTAGGAACAGCTTCTTCCCCTCTGTCATCGGATTTATGAATGGTCTATGAGCCTAGGAATACTACCTCACAATTTTGCTCTCTTTACTACAGTGGATTCTGGTTAACTGGTACACAATGGGGAAAATTCCTTTTTTTCTCTAGTTAAGTGGCTGCCCCAATTAGCTGATGTTCAATGAAAATAGTTGAAAAAGTATAAGAAAGACAAACTACCATTTAACTAAGTAACGAATTATGTATTTAAATGAAATACATTTAACAAAATGTTTGTGAAGAAAAAGCATTTCTGGATGTATATTGTATACATTTCTCTGACATTAAATTGGACCTTTGAACCTTTGAAATTAGAACACTAACAACTACAGTACTATAAAACTAATGTTCCTAATAGTATTGATGGAAGAATTCACCCAGTGTATACTGCCACGTTCTTTTGGTTGACTATAAATGAACAAAATCAGTTCACACCTAATGCAGATAATGGACCGATTTCATACAATGCCTTCAATGATTGCATCCTCCAAATCTTCATTTTCATTCGAACATTCAAGATGATAGTCGATACATTCAAATTCTTCATAGTCCCTAACTTGTTGAAGATGTGAAATCATATCATTTTCACTCCCTGTTAGTTTCTGACATCTCCAAGCTGGATTGCCTGAAACTGTATTGTGCAAGACAATTCTGAAATGTCTAGCTGTTTATTTCTTGCCATCTATTAGTGATGAAAATCACGGCTTTTTGAACGCAAATACGTGCAACTGAAGCATATTAAAATTGTTCACTCTAAGCACAATGTAGTGTTTAACAGCCACACAAATGCATGTGATTGCCACTAGTTAGAAACTTCAGCAATGGTCTCCTGCCCCGCTAAAGCGGCATAGTGTCCCAGATAAATGAAGGTAATCCTGGCTATTAGCTTTTATTCTTTAAATGTTGTCCCAAGCAAGTGGCTGCCCCAAATAACCAACCGATGGCCCAATTCACTGAAATCCACTGTTTTTTTAAAATATATTTCTTATTGCAGCTTACATTAAAAAATATATGCATTGTACTGCTGCTGCAAAAGAACAAATTTTGCAAATAAATGATTCTAATTCTGAAGTATCCAGTCAAAAGTAAGTGCGGTTCAGTCCAATGGCAACAATTACAATGTTCCCTACTGAATGTTGCTTCATGATACTGATGTCTTATAGGATAGTGGCTACCCGGCATCTCAACATACCACCGTGTAACTTCATTCAGACTTGTTATGGTGGTAGAATTTCAGATGTCACGTGAACATAAATGAGGGACATTTGCATATTAACAATCAGCATGACTCAGTACAAAAACATCCATAAGACTAATTAATATATTATTATTCATGACTAAAGGTCATCAAATTGTTTCACAGCTTGTTTTTAATTGCCAGAATATGCATTGAGTGCTGCGGTGTTATCAAGGGAGCTATATTTGATCAGAATGCTGCATTTGCTATCAATATTCCTCCATAAATAGAGGTTCAGATTTCAGACTGCCAAAACTTGTAAGACAATTAAATGCAATAATTACAAAAATATATCTGGTAGGCATTTGAAACCGTAATCTATTTGTGCTCTTGGAAAGATAAGGTGATTTACTGTTGCTGGTCCCTACAGCATATAGTAATCACTCAAAGTGCTTTAGTGATTTCTTTCTCAGAAAGAAGCTTTGACCCCTGAGTGTTGCTGATGCCTTGCCTACCATTTAGATGAAGTAGAATAATTCTTGGTAATAGAGTCTTTATAACTTCCCAGAGCAATGATTAAAGAATGCCACACTCCTTATCGTCTTTGACAGCTGAACAGTTTAGACTTCGAAACATGCACTAGAATAGAATTTCAGGAATGTTTCACCTCAGCTCATCAATTACAGTTCCTCGGCTAGTCACCAAGCCTACCATCACAACTTTGGATTATTTCAGTCTTTGTACTCCCCACAAGAAAACATTTGTTTGTTTTTTCAAACAGTAATCCTAGCTCCTGAATTTTAAATCATTTGTGGGTTAAATGGCATTTCAGCTGAATGTGAATTATCGCAAGAACCTCATTCCTTTTGCACCAACAACACTTCCAGTCTTCCCACCGTTTGAGCTCACCTGACCTATTTGTTTTCCCCCAAAGCCACCTGAGACTCTGTTAGGAAGAAAATGGCCTCACTGCCATTACCAGTTCTGAAGCCATGCTCCTTCACTTGCACCTTGGGAAATCTGATTTGTTTCTAAGCACCACCTCCGTGCTGCTATCTAGTCTGGATGCTCCATTATGCATTAAATGCACCACATCAAACAGTTCTGTTTGAATTCCAGCCTCTCCTCCATGGCCAACTATACTTCCCACTGCCTCAGCAAAGCAGCCAGCATAATCAGTGGCCTCATCCACCCAGAATGCCAACCGGAGTGAATACCTGCAGCAAACACCAATTTATAACTGTCAGACAGTGCAAAGTCCTTTTCGGTGGATGCTTCTCCAAAACTAAAATACTGCAGATTTTGGAAATCTAGAATTAAAACCGAAAACATGGGAGCACTGGAAAAGTCTCAACAGTTCAGACCTGTTGAGATTTTTCCAGCACTTTCATGTTTTCTTCATTACTGCTGTTGCTCCATTACCTAATGATGTTCATTCTAGTCTGTAAAATAATCAGCAGGATAGTAATTGTTTATTAATAATGATTGGCATTCCTGATTTATCATATGAAATTGATGGCTACTGCTTGAATATCAAACAAAATTCTGAAGAATGGTCTCAGCTCGAAACATTGGCTCTTTATTCCTTCCCGCGGACGCTTCTTGATCTAAGCTCCTCCAGGATTTTGTTTGTGTTACTTTGGATTTCCAGTATTTGCAGAATCTCTTGTGTTTCAAGTTTTTATCAGTTTTTTTTTACAAAGGTTGTTTCCTCAGTCCCCTGGATGTTTGCCTCAATTTTGTTTTCAAGTTTGCAAGAAGTAAAGAATCAATTTTTTTGATGAAGTATTTTACCATTACACAATGGGCCTATCAGACTGTGCATCATTCAGGAGAAATCAGAGAATTGTTGTGTTAGGAAGATAGGATCCATCAATTAAGCTAAATTTAAGCATTTAATTTGCTGCAGTGATTTATTAAAACAAACAGAATACAGGAAAATATACGCACTGAGGCCAGTTTATTAGGTACACTTGTACACTTGCTCATTAATGCAAATATTTAAATAGCCAATTATGATGTGGCAGCAACTCAATGCATGAAAGCATGCATATATGGTGAAGTAGTTCAGTTGTTGGTAAGAATGCGGAAGAAATGTGATCTAATGACTTTGACCATGGAATGATTGTGGGTGTCAGATGGAGTGGTTTGAGTATCTCAGAAACTGCTGATCTCCTAGGATTTTCACATTATAACAGTCTTTATAGAGAATGGTGCAAATAGAAACCAAAAAGAAGATCTAGTGAGCAGTAGTTCTGTGGGTGAAAGCACATTGTTGATGAGAAAAAGCAGAGGAGAATGGCCAGCCTGCTTCAAGCAGACAGAAAGGCAACAGTAACTAAAATGACCACACATTGCAAACAGTGGTGTACAGAAGTTCATCTCTTAATGCACAACACATCAAACCTTGAAGTGGTTGGGCTACAGCTGCAGAAGACCATAAACACAGTCAGTGGCCACTTTATTAGGTACAGGAGGTATCTAATAAAATGGACACTGAGTGGAGGTAACTAAGGGTTTCAGTGTGAAGCTAAGTATATTAAAGCAGTGGATATAAGAGCAATGATAATAGCTGCAAATATTTTCTGTAGTTAAAAATAAATATTGGCCTGAGGAACCATTGGCCTGATAACATCATCTCTGCTATCTAGGTTCTATTTATCTTCAAATTAAGTTTAAATGCAAAATAGATACAGGGGGAAAATGAAGGAAGTTGGTGGACATTCCAATTCTGCACTTTGTGATACAAAATAGAAATACTTTTAGCTGTGTTTTAAAGAGGGAAGTTTGTAATTTACTTTACATCCTTTTAATGACTTGGGCACATTAGGAACATCTTTCAGGCACTTATTTTCAGCTTTAGGCATTTATCACTATAACTGGAAAATGCAATGGTTATGAGAGAGCAGCACAAGAAGTAAATAAAAAATTCATGAATCAATCCATTGGTTTAAAATTCCATTAATGCTTTAGCTTGCAGTGGAACAAATGGTGTGAGTGGAATGTTAAATGACACAGAAACAAAAATGAATGCAGGATCATCCCATAATTTAAAGGCATGGAAGTGGATCTTGAAAATGTCAGGTGGGGAGGGGAAGACTTCAGGCATTGGCACTGGTGCTATAATGAAAATACCAGCTGTCGAAGGAGTCAATTTGCATTTGATTCAGAAAAACGTAGATCTGGTTTCTATTTCAGATCTTAAATAAATTTCCTAGGCTGTTGATTTTGTGCATCTTAACAGAATTGTCGGTATCCATGTATTTTGGAAAAAAGTGTAACATAAAAATATCTATTCATATTCATATAAAAAGATTTGAGTCTAGGAATTCATCAGTATTTGAAAACATGCAGGTAAGTGGTTCTATGTGTATGTGCTCAATGTGCAATTTTGTATTTTCTCTATAACATCATGAGTTTTAGATCTTCTTCATGTACGGTGGTGATGTGCTGCTTTGAGAATTGTATGATTGTTTAAATGTGATTCCCCACCATATGATGGTTGCCAAAGTTAAAAGCAGTGGATTCTCTTTACAGTTGATGGCCTAGGGGTATGACGTGACACCCCTAGCAAATTAAACAACTCAGTCAGCTCCATCACGGGCACAGGCCTCCCATTATCACAGACATCTTCAAGAGGTAATACCTCAAGAAGGTGGCATCTATTATTCTCACAAAGAGAACATGCTCTCTTCTCATTGCTACAATCAGGGGGAAGGTACAAGAGCCTCAGAATGCATAGTCAACTTTTTAGGTACCGCTTCTTCCCCTCTGCAGTCAGATTTCCAAACAGTCTATGAACTTTTGGACACTACCTCACTATTCATCTTTCAAACTATTGATTTATTTTTGTATCTTATAGTAACTTTTTGCCTTGCATTGAACTGCTAATGCAAAACAACACATTTCACAACATATGTCACTGATACTAAACCTGATTCTGATTCTGTAACTTTATTTTATCTTAAATGTTTTGTGTTTTTAATCTCTTGAAGTATCTTTCTAGGTAACTTTATTTAAGTTTTTATTTATTTCAGTCCATTTAAATTGTCTTTAAATTCCTCTGATCTTTAAGAGACATTTATGGGTCTTTAAGGACTTCTACCTATTGCTCAGTTGCTGATAATGAACTACTGTGCCTAGTAGGTTGGATGTGTTAACTAATATGAACAAACTTACATGGCTTAAAAACTATCTGCAGTAATGGAAGTGATGGAAGCAGTGAACCATTTGAGCATGAGGTTAGCACAGATCTTTTTCTTCAAATTAACTCCAGAATTCTCTGGTGCTCTAGAAACTTGCCCCAAAAGAATTGATGTGTTTTTGAAGTGAACTTCTCTTTTCCCAAGCTTTGGCACTCTAAGGAAAGAGTTGAATTTGATTCCTCTTTGGCATATGCTAAAATGTGCAATACAAAATGATGTCATCTTGGAATATGGTAACAGGCTGAAGATGTGCAGGGACCCATGTCCTTGAAATTAGATAATGCAGAAGAATGTTTTCTTCCTTGCAGGCCTGCTGTGTGTGTTTCAATGCCATGTACCCGAGTCAAAGGGTGCAAGAGATAATGAGACTCTGTGTAGTCAATACTACCACCATCATAATTAGCCAACTAAATTTCATTTTAGGTTCTGTTTGCAAAGGCATTTTAGATTGTAGTTTTTGTTTATTTCTATCCTTTTCTTGGGCCTTGCATCAGCATAAGTGGAGCAAATGATTGTATAATTTTAGGCCAGTTACAGTAGGATTTGAAGGCTTGGGGACCATCACGTTAGGTGTGATCAAATCACAAACGAGAAAATCTGCAGAAGCTGGAAATCCAAGCAACACACACAAAATGCTGGAGGAACTCAGTAGGCCAGGCAGCATCTAGGGGAAAAAAAAAGTACAGTCGACGTTTCAGGTCAAGACCCTTCAACAGGACTGGAGGAAAAAAAAACATGAGGAGTAGATTTAAAAGTTGGGGGGAGAGGACAGAGAAACACATGGTGATAGGTAAAACTAGGAGGGGGAGAGATGAAGTGAAGAGCTGGGAAGTTGATTGGTGAAAGAGATACAGGGCTGGAGAAAGGGGAGTCCAATAGGTGTGAGCCTTATCTAAACAACATCCAAAATCTTCTAGACCTCAACCCCTGTTAACTCCCCCAACTAAACAAAATGATTTATGCAAAATTTACTTCTACCAAATGTGTCCTCTAACAGGCTTTTAGAGACACTCCAAATATTGAGCTAGATTCTTTGATGGCAAGGATACAGGCACAGGTAAGAAAGCAGTTTTAAATGACTTATAAGACTGAGTTGTGAAGAATTTGACTACTTAAATATAATTGGAAAATATGATGTTTTTATGTTATTTTCAGTCATTTCAAATCAAGTTTCCACACAGGTGGTAGATTAACACAGTAATTAAATATGGATTTTTGTATACACCCACTTTTAGTTGCATTAATTAAGTACATTGAGTTACTGCTTGCAAATATGCCAAGGAATAACTTAAGAGGAATATCTTTTGCAAGCGTTATTTCATTAAGCTGCAAGTGACTTAGCTTCATGGCTGAATTGTTTTTTGTTAATATGAAGTCAAACCTTGGAGTGAATAACAATTCAAAATGGGGAAAGTTTTTGGTAGAATTTGGGATGGAATCAAATCTCTGATTCCATCCAAAGTGGAAGTTCTACATGCTGTCCCTGAACCCTCTATGTCAGAACTTGCCCATGGTGTGGTGACCTGCCTCTTTGACTACCCTCCGGTTGCATTTACATCCACCATGATGAAGTGATATGAGAGATTGGGTTTGAAGCTGATCAACTCCTGCCTGAAGAGAGACCTGAATCCGCTCCAATTTTCCAACTGTTGAAACAGAGGTCAAATGTAGATGTCTTTGCATTGTCTCTTCATTCAGCTCAAGAACACCTGGGCAATGAATCTACATATGTCACGATGCTCTTCATTGACTATAGCTCAGCATTCAATGCAATCAGCACCTTGAAATTCATCAGGAAGATCCAAGACCTTGGCTTTGGTACCTCCCTGTGCAACTGAATCCATGATTTCCTTGCTTATTAACCAAGAGAATTTGTTTGTTTATTTGTCTGTTTTATCTGTTTCTTCCTAATTTTGGTCACCCCTCACTCCTTCCCTTCCCTCATGACCTGTCCATTACCTCCTTCCTGTTCCCCCCTGCTTCCATTTGCTCCACCATTCTCTCCTATCAAGTTTCTTCTTCTTCAGCCCTCTACCTTTTCCACCTATCACATCCCAGCTTCTTACATCATTCCCTCCCCTTCTACATTACTATTTTTGCTTCTCTCCCCTTCCTTCCCTGTTGTGATGAAGCATCTTGTTCTAAACAATGACTGTTTATTCCCCTCCAAAGTTACTGCTGGACTTGCTGAATTCCTCCAGCATTTTATGTAAATAGTGATCTGCCTAATGTCCATCATATCCTTCCAACATTTTAAGATCCAATTTGAATTTTTTAACTGAAGTTCAGACAGATTTTCATTCCAATTATGAATCCATCTGAAGGGTACACACAGTTAAATTTCACGAAAAGCATTCTTTGTTTTTTTCGTACTATATTTCAAGCAAGTCTTGTGAAGAATTGATTTTCTTCAGTCCTTGCATTTCATGCAACTATAAAGTTATGCAGCATAATAACAGGCTCTCTGACCTACTGTATCCATGCTGACCATTGAGCATGCATTAACACTAATTCAAGTTTTAAATTTGCACATTTTGTAACTCTTCCTACATGCCAGGGTTAGGGTTAAGGTGGTCAATTAACTCATTAGTATGTTTTTTGGATGTGAGAGGAAGCCAGAACACTCGGAGGAAATCCAACCAGTCATAAGAAGAGCCCACGAACACCATAATTCCAGCCCCAGAAGTCAGGTTGGCATTTGAGTTGATGCACCTGTGAAGCCTCAGTTCTGCAAGCTGTGCGTCTGTGTTGCCATTCATTCTGCCTGTGCACTTTAGCTGATGAGATTCCCTGCACTCAGTGCATTTAGTGACACTGTGGTATAACAGCTCTTTAGTTGTCCCTCATTATTGCACCCGTGATCAGTGGGTTTCTCTCAGTGCTCTGGTTTCATCTGACATCCCAAAGACACAATGATTACCAGTTAATTTGTCACTGCAAGTTGTCCCTGGTCCACTCAGGGTAATGGGAAAATCAAGAACAGTGGATGGGATTGCAAGAGAGAGGAGGTGAGAAAGAATTAAATTGGATTCTTGGCAGAGAGTTGTTGGGACAAATAGCCTCCTTCACAATTGCAAGGAAATTACGTACATAAAAAATTAAAGCAAAATCAATAACAATGTAATGTTAATGAAATTTAAATTGCCTGGAATGTAATTTACCATGGCTGTAATGTATATTGTTGGGGTAATACATTTGTTCAAATAGGTGCACTTTTTCATGTGGTTCCAGAGGGCTTGTTAATCTGCTTCGTAGTAAAAGCAAATTACAGCCCCACTGAAGATCCAAGGCATGAACTTTGTCTTCCACTGTTACAAAATGTGCTGCTCTGTTGCTTACATTACATTAGCCTGGCAGGTGGTAATGAATTCTGTCTTTTGTAGTAATGGAGTCATAGAGCATGACAGCACATAACAGGTTGTTTGGCCAATCTGTTATTCTGCCCAATCCCATCAATGGCACCTGGACCATAGCCCTTCCATCTGTGCATTTATCCAAATGTCTCGTAACTATTACAGTCGAACCCACATCCACCATTTCTGCTGGCAGCTTGTTCCACATTTGCACCACCCTTTGAGTGGAGAACTTTCCCCTCAAGACCCCTTAAAAATGTCATCTTCTAACCTTAACCCGTGACCTCTAGTACTAGTCACACACAACCTCAGTGGAAAAAAAGCCTGCTTGCATTTACCCTATTTATCCCTCATTCCCTCATAGTTTTGTATACCAGCTGTATAGCAAATCTCTCCTCATTCTCCTACTCCAGGAAATAAAGTCCAGCCTGTTCAACCTTTCCCTATAATGCAACTTCTCAAGTCCCGGCAACATCCTTGTAATATTTTTTTCTGTATTCTTTCATTCTTATTGATACCCTTCCAGAACAGACTCCAACCTCCTCTTGTAATGATAGCATTTGTGTGGCTGGGCCAGTAGAGTTTCCAGTCAATGCTATCTGCCGGAATTTGATATTGGGCATTTCACCAATGATACTGCCTTTGGATTATAAGGGTAAATGCTTAGTCTGACTTCCTCTTCTGTTGAAGATGCTTAGTACTTATACTTTATATATACACGTGTTACTTACCAAATGTTGACTTAGTCTTCCTGCATGCGGTGATGGTATACTGTACTGTACTGTAATTGCAGAGGGGCTGTGAGTGAAATAGAAGATAATACAGTTAACTGAGAATTTTTTTTGTTCTCTTAATTTTTGTCTTTGCATGCAATTTCTTATTGTACATTGGTGTTGTTTGTCCTGTTGGGTGCGGTCTCTCATTGATTCCATGTTGTTTCCTGTATTTACTGTGATTGCCCGCAAGAAAATGAATCCCAGGATTGTATCTGGTGACATGTATGCACTTTGCTAAGAAATTTATTTTGAACTCTGACACAGCTGGAGATGTTTGGATTTGAGATGTTACTCTGAGGACCTCCTGCAGTAAACACCTTGGAGCTGGCATATTTAAATCACACCTATCTTCCTTTTTATAGGACATGAGATTTTTTTTCCTTGATGTCTATTCACCAGCTTTACTTGGGCTCCTTTTTGCCACCTTCATCAAATCATTTGCACGACATCTGTCATGAGATCTGAAGCTGTGCTTACCAAGATGGGTGTCGTTTGAGTTTATTGACGACTAACTGCTGTTGAGGTTATTGATGACACCTCACGTCAATTTGTTGAAATTTCGGAGTGAACTGATTACATGACAGTTAGCCAGGTTTGTATGAAAAGAACATCAAAATAATGAACTCTGCTTCCAGTGGCCAAGGCTGCCTGACATGCCGCATAGTCAATTTTATTCTCACAGATCAATGAATATGTTGTAAAAAAAGATCACTCCCTTCTTTGTACATAGTTTTCTTATTTTGATTGTTCTTTCTCTCCTCTCCTTTCTATGAGTCTATACCTCAGATAATTATTATGTGGAGATTTGTGACAAATATGATATATATGTACAGTATCTGAAATACATCTTCTAGAAGTATTTGTTTGATGATAAACTTCAATAAAAATAAATTACAAAAAAAGCTCCTACAAACATTTATCAGAAAGTTTGGAACCTACGAGCTTGTGTATGTCTGTGCTGGCGTTATGAACTTACTGACATGAGAAAAAACTCCAGAGATTTCTGCCAGCGTTCCTCTCAAAAATCTTCATTGATCTCACTTGCATTGATGATTTTTTTGTTTATACTATCACAATATCGCAGAGGAAAAATACACAGGACACTGTGGTTCAACTGTCCAGACTAAAAATAATCACACAATTCCATTCACATCCAAGAATTTTATCTCTAATTCAACATCATAAAGAAAATTACAATGTAGTGAAATTCTTTTTGGTGTCTGGTCAAAATTTCCTTTCATCACCTGTCATCTTATTTTAGCATCCAGGCATATCTAACCCCCCCCCCCCTGAAATTTAACTCTTCTCTCTTTACTTGGATAAAGCTCTCCTTTCAAAGTTTTGCTAGGTTTGATACTCTGCCTCATTACACACATCTTCGATATCAGTGGCCAGTTTTCTTCTTATCTCATGGTGAACAAAGCTGAAGAGAACAAAATCTGACTAAGGTACAAGAACCTTTTAGCTTGTCATCATTTGATTTTTATTTAGTTTAATTATCTGGTACTGTTCTTTTCCAATTAGAGCTAGCAATGATTCACAGGAAATAATAATATTTTATCTTATAGGAAGAAAAGAATAAGAATAAATATCTTGGAAAATTAATTTTGCAATAAAATCATATTAGTCATAAACTAGTTTTTCTTTGTTTATACAAATCATCTGAGGACTTAATTTGGTTCAGAATGTCATTGTTTGGTTCAATTGCTTGTGTGATTTTGTGCTTTTTTATTTTCCTTTTCTTTCACACATTTATTCTTTAATTGGATTATTTTATATTTCATCCATTGTGGTTAACCATCAGCAAACAAGTCTCAGGGTTGTATAACATATATATTCCTTGATAAGAATCTTTGAATCTTTTTGCTAAAATCTTACATTCAGTGTGAATTTTAGATTTAACTAAATTTAACCATTGGTATTTTATCATTTAAACAATTAAACATGCTATTTTATTATATAAATATTTAAGCTTGCTATTTCTATAAGGCATTTTGATGTTAAATCATTATATATAATGGACTTGGTAAAAAGGGGAAAAAAATCAAAAGAAAAATGAGCGGACAGAAAGGGTGGACCAAATTCTGCCACAGGAGTTGGTAGATAATGACTGTATCCCCTTCTGTGAATGATTGAACTTTATATGTCAATGCAACACATATAAAATACTGGAGAAACTCAGCACCTCAGGCAGTATCTGTGAAAATGAATAAACGGTTGATGTTTCAGGCTGAGACCCTTCATCAGGATTGGAAAGAAAGGAGGGAGATGCCAGACTGAAAAGTTGGGAGAAGGAGGAGAACTAGCTAGAATGTGATAGGTGAAACTAGGTGAGTGGGAAAGGTAAAGGGCTGGAGAAGAGGGAGTCTGAGAGAAGAGGAGAGCGGACCATGGGAGAAAAGGAGGTAGGAGAGGCACCAGAGGGGAGGTGATAGCAGGGTGGAAAAGAGTTAATAGGCTACAGTGGGGATTAGAAGAAGAGGGGAAGGGTGAAGGGAAAAAGAATAAAAAGGAGAAAATCAATTACTGCAAGGAGAAATCGATTTTCATGCCATCACCTTGATGGGATATCAGGTGTTGTTCCTTTACCCTGGGGGTAAAGAGCTGTGAGGCTGAAGAGGAGGTCATGGTGACATGTTGGAATGGAAATGGGGATAGGATTCAAAATGGTCAGACACCAGGAAGTACCACTTTTGGTGGATGGAGTGGAGTGCTCAACGAAGAGGTTCCCCAGTTTACGTTGGGTCTCACCAACGTAGAGGAGGCCTAATTGGGTACAATAGATGATCCTAACAGATCCACAGGTGAGATGTTGCCTCACCTCTAAGGACTGTTTGGTGCCCTGAGCGAGGAGTCATTAATGGACCAAGTGAATTTAAGGGTATAGTGGAAGATGGAGGCAAAGTTGATGGGTGCATGAAATAGCACAGACGCTTCCCTACTATAATTCAATTTTCGTATTTTACACTCTACTTTGAAAGTACTGAATTATATCCAGCACAGAATATTTTACTGCACCAACAAATTGAGCATGGACTTAAATTGCTCCCTGAGCATCCCTCAATTCTAACTGTGGGGCAGAAATCTCTGAAATACGTGCTGCGCCTCAATAATCTTCTCTAATTCAAGTAGTCACACTTTCAGAACTATCCAGTATTGCTGCACAGAAAGTGTAAATTTTCCCATCAAAGCATAGTTTGCTTTTTTTTTCACTGTTCACATCTTTAATTGTTGATAATTTCAATCTTGCGCTACTGCTAAAATGTTCAGAAACACAGCAGCCAACTTGTCCAAATGGAAATGAAAAGCATCAAGTTAAATAACTTGATAATGTATTTTGGCAATAGTGAAGGATATGTATTGTCAAGGGCACCAGCAGATTTCTCTGCTCTTTGATTATCACTACTGTTTAGCTGAGACAATAGATAGGTTCATGGTTTAAGATCTTATCCATGAGATTAGATTGTTTATTTATTTTCTGTGGGCTGATAAAATGAATCAGGCCCTTGGATTAAACTCAGAAAATGTATAAATTATACATAAAATTGGATCAATGGTTGTTGGAGTAACCATATGTTATAATAATTCAAGAGCTTCATAGAAACTAAATTTCATTTAATCTACATATTACTTCTTTCTGGAATTGTACTTTGAGAAAGAAAAGAAAAGTAATTTAGATGCATTACAGCATGTACAGCAAAAAAGTTAAAAACAGTGACACCCTGAATGGAAATTCAATATTAGGTTACTTCACCCTTCATTGTTCAGCCGCTAGGAAACTGACACCAAATAAGTGAATGCAGTTGGTTCAAGGCAGCAAGGTCAGGCTGCTGCCATGTTAATAGCAGGTGCTGGGTGACTCCCTGAGGGAGTTTGAAGGGAAGGAGCAGTGATCATGTCCAAGGTCAAGAAGAGTCTGTTGCTCTTGCTCTCTCCATTCCCAGAGAGGTTTTATTAAATATTCACCTCGTTGGAATGCAATTCTCTTTAAGATATGGTTGTTAGCTGCATGCAAAGCCACGCTTCACAATATTCTAGACTGGACTTCAAATGGCTTTAGGCTATTTGCATATTCATTTAAGACATCTAATACTGATTCTGGTGCAGGCTCTGCCCATTGATTGTTCCTGCACGCAAATATGCATTACATTATACTTCCAGTTCTTAATGAATATCTTGCCTAGCAATTTGAAGACTGAGGAAAACCGTTATTTCTGGAACAGTTCTGTTGTGCTTTAATTGTTCCTTGAAATGAACACAAAGGTGTTCATAATCTCTATTCAACACTGAAGTTCCATTTCCAATCTCCCTTTCCCTGCCAACCTGACTGTGTTGTTCTCTCTCAGATCCATGCTTTTTATTTCTGGAATTCCATGTGTGAATTCATTTAATTAAGTTTTATTCTGCCTTTACCAAAATGACAAATTGCACCTCTCAGCTCCTCAGCACAAATTAATCATCAGTTTGTCCAGCATTCAGTGTAGTGTTAAAAGAAATTTCTCCAACCAAATATCGGGAGGACTGGTGCCACTGCCATTGATCCATCCCATTTTCCCATAATTGAATCCATTTCACTCCCTGATATTTATGTGAAGCTGAACAAGTCCATTTTAGCAAGCTCAATATTTTATTCACCTCTGGCTTCAGTTTCTAGCAAAATCCATACTATCACCAAACTCATCAAGGTGATCCTTTCATCTTTGCCTCTGTTAATCTGCTGTTGAAAAACCTATCCACACGTTTATACCTCTGGACTTGTCTTGGCTGAACCTTAAGAAAATAAGAAATAGGAGCAGGAGTCGGCCACCTGGCCTGTCAAGCCTGTTTGCCATTCAATAAGATCATGGCTGATCTGGCCATGGGCTCATCTCCACCTACCTGCCTTTTCCCCGTAACCCTTAATTCCTCTACTATGCAAAAATCTATCTAACCTTGTCTTAAATAAATTTACTGAGGTAGCCTCCACTGCTCCACTGGGCAGAGAATTCCACAGATTCACCACCCTCTGGGAAAAGCAGTTCCTCCTCATCTCTGTCCTAAATCTACTCACCTGAATCTTGAGGCTATGTCCCCTAGTTCTAGTCTCAACTACCAGTGGAAACAACTTTCCTGCCTCTATCTTATCTACCCCTTTCATAATTTTATATGTTTCTATAAGATCTCCTCTCATCCTTCTGAATTCCAGCGAGTACAGTCCCAGGCAACTCAATCCCTCTTCATAGTCTAACCTTCTCATCTCTGGAATCAGTCTGAATTTAAGTGACTGTTTTCCCTTCTATACTCTGTAAACTTAAGGTTATCTTGAAACTATGTGTCTCAAACTATGTTATCTTGCCTATGTGTCTCAAGTTCCATTAACCCATTATCCATATGGCCACTGCTCTACAGTGACTTCTGGTTAAGAAATACCACTATCTAGTTGACCTAATCAATAGACACGTGACAGCTCAATTGGTTGATCGACAGAAAACAGAGAGTGGGAATAAAAGGATCCTATTCTGGCTGGCTGCCGGTTCCCATTGGAGTTCCACAGGGGTCGGTATTGGGACTGTTGCTTTTTATGATGTTGTCAATGACTTGGACTGTGGGATTAATGGATTTGTGGCTAATGATACAAAGATAGGTGGAGGAGCGGGTAATGTTGAGGAAACAGAGAGCCTGCAGAGAGAATAAATAGTTTAGGGGAATGGGCAAAGAAGTGGCAAATGAAACACAACGTTGGAAAGTGTATGATCGTGCAGTTTGGTGGAAAGAAATAAATGGGCAGACTACTATTTAGATGGGGAGAGAATTCAAAATGTAGAGATACAAAGGAACTTGGGAGTCCTTGTGCAGGATACCTTAAAGGTTAACCTCCAGGTTAAGTCAACAGTGAAGAAAGTGGATGTCTTCTATACCTTCTAGAGGTATAGGATGTGATGTTGAAGCTCTATAAGGCACTCATGAGCCAACACTTAAGAGTATTGTGTGCCGTTTTGGCTCCTTATTTTAGACAGGATATACTGATGTTGGAGAGGGTTCAGAGAAGATTCATGGGAATGATTCCAGGAATGAAAGGGTTACCATATGAGGTACATCTGACAGCCCTTGGGCTGTATTCCCTAGTGTTCAGGAGAATGAGGGGGGATCTCATTGAAACATTCCGAATGTTAGAAGGTCTGAACAGATTATAGACAATAGACAGTAGACAATAGGTGCAGGAGTAGGCCATTCGGCCCTTCAAGCCAGCACCACCATTCAATGTGATCATGGCTGATCATCCACAATCAGTACCCTGTTCCTGCCTTCTCCCCATATCCCTTGACTCTGCTATCTTTAAGAGCTCTATCTAACTCTTTCTTGAAAGCATCTAGAGAATTGGCCTCCACTGCCTTCTGAGGCAGAGCATTCCATAGATCCACAACTCTCTGGGTGAAAAAGTTTTTCCTCAACCCTGTTCTAAATGGCCTACCCCTTATTCTTAAACTGTGGCCTCTGGTTCTGGACTCCCCCAACATCGGGAACATTTTTCCTGCCTCTAGTGTATCCAATCTCTTAATAATCTTATATGTTTCAATCAGATCCCCTCTCATCCTTCTAAATTCCAGTATATACTAGCCCAGTCGCTCCAATCTTTCAACATATGACAATCCCGCCATCCTGGGAATTAACCTTGTAAACCTCGTGAAAGATTAGATATAGTAAAGTTATTTCCCATGGTGGGGGAGTCCAGGGGAATAGAGCACAACTTCAGGATTGAAGGACGTCCATTTAGAACACAGATGTGGGGAAATTACTTTAGTCAGAGGGTGGTAAATCTGTGGAATTTGTTGGCTCGAGTGGCTGTGGAAGCCAAGTCATTGGGTACATTTAAGGCAGAGATAGATAGGTTCTTGATTATCCAGGGCATCAAAGGATATGGGGAGAAGGCACGGGAGTGTGGATGACTGGAAGAAATGGATCAGCTCATGATTGAATGGCGCAGCAGACTTGATAGGCTGAATGGCCCACTTCTGCTTCTATATCTTGGGCTCTTTTGGTCTTATAGGTTACCTTAAATGCCAGGAGTGGATGTCCTGTTGAGGTGGGAACCCCATCTTGTTGAATTACAGCTGGAGGAGCCCGAGTTCTGGTTTTGCACTTGATCACCATGACCTACTGTGAGACTGAGGGTATCATGGATAGCACATTTCAAAGGTTTCAAAGGTACATTTGATGTCAGAGAAATGTATACAATATACATCCTGAAATTCGTTTTTTTCTTCACATAATATCTGGAATTAGTCATCGCAAGGCTCGAAAGAGTACAGGCAGAGTGGAATGGAAGGGAGGAACATTAGGTATAGGGGATCCTATAGACAGCAGAGCAGCTAGGCACTTGCAAAGTTGCTGACGTGTTTCCAGGGTGATATCTTGACTCCGTGGGTTAAGGATTTTTTTTATTGAGATACAGTGCAGATGGGTCCTTTCAGCCCTTTGAGTTGCACTGCACAGCCATCCCCTGATACAACCCGGGTCACCTATACTGTAACAACTACACTACCGTGCCGCCGATCATTGAGTGCCTGTGGACGGGCAGTGAATGACCAGAAGTCATGTCTCATATTCGTGTCAATGAAGCAGCCAGATATAAGGATGCAACCTGGCAGGCAGATTTTGAGGAGCTAGGAAGAAGATGACAAAGCAGAACCTCATATGTGGTAATCTCTGGATTACCCCTTGTACCATGCACCCCGAGTACAAACATAGAAGGGAAATGTAGATACATGCATGGCTGGAGAGATGGTACAGGAAAACGGTTTTGAACAGCTGGGCACTGGAACCAGTTTTGTGGGACCTGAAGCCAGATGCTTTGTATCAGACAGTATAGTCCAGTGGTTGACACCAGAGTTCGAAGGTCAAAGGTCGATTAGAGGTCCAGAAACCAAAGCCTGGAGACTGTAGGCCTGGAGGTCTGTACTGTGGTTGGTTGGGAGTGAGGGAAGTGGCTTGTTTTGCTGTTGTTCTGTTGCTAGTTGTGTCAATCTGTTGTATTCTGTGTTGTTTTACTGAGTTTTGTGGGCATACTATATTGGCACCGGAATGTCTGGTGACACCAGCCAGCACCTACGTAGTTTGCGTTAGTTGTTAATGCAAATGACACATTTCACTCTGTTTCAATGTGTGTATGAGAAATAAATGAAGCTGAATCTGATTTGGACCAATGTCCTCATGGGTTGGTCTGGGGAGGTTTAAAGTACTTTGAAAATGGGTCGAGAAAAGAATGGTTGCAAAGAATGGGGCAACACCAGAGCAAGAACCAGACAGTTTTCAGACAGGGCCAGATTCCGAAGGGATCTAGGCCTTCAGCAAGAAGGTCTAAAATTAGTTTGCAGTGGAAAAGTATATGAGATGACTTTGGTGAGTTCAGATATAATAAGTCAATTATCCAACTTAAAAAAAAATCATGCTGGGATGGATTTCTAAATATTCCCATGCGTTCTGCTAGATAATCAGGAAAGATGGGGATGAAATATGGTGAGTAGTCATGTTGATTAGGGAGAATATTGCAGAGAAACATCATGGATTAAGTGAGGACAGAATCCATCTGATTAGACTAAAGAAACAAAAGAGGTGTGATGATTTTAATGAGATGATTCTATTGGCAGTAATTGATGGGAATGTATTGAGGACCATGTTTGCAGGGAGACTGCAGAAATCGGAGATGAATGGTAATGAAGAATTGCTATTAAATATTGACTGAGAAAACAAAACCACCAGGTGCGAAGGACATGATCTCTGAGATGTGTTCAGGAGAACCTTCTTCATCAGTATGTCTCTGTACGAATGAAGGGAAATAAACTAGTGGAAGTGGAGGACATATCAGTGCAGAACATCAGAGAAAGAGCAATCATAATACAATATAGTTTAGAATAACTGTGGGAAAAGATGTAGAGTATTCCAATTTAGAGCCAAATGGAAAAGGTCCATCTTCATGGAGATGAGAACAGATCTGGCCCAGGTAAACTGGAATCTTGACTTTGCAGGCAAAACTGTAATCCTGTACAGTCAAGTACATTCTCATCAGTAGGAAATTGAAGCCAGTCCTCTTCAGATGATCAAGAAGTTTGAGTGAAAGTTTGAGTGAAGAAGAAATGTGTGACAGGTACCAAGTTATTAGCACAAGTGAGAACCACGCTGATTACATTATGTTCCAATGGGAATTAAATAAAGGAAATAAGAGAGGCAAAGGATTAAGTATAAAAAAGGCTGTCAAGCAATTTAAAATATTTTTTGGGGAAAATATTCTATTGGCATATGAAGAAGAAAAAGTTTGTTCAAAGTTCTAAGTAAATTTATTATTAAAGATCATATATGTCATTACATACAACCCTGAGATTCACTTCCTTGTAGGCATACTCAGCATATTCAAGAACTGTGATAGAATCAGTCAGAAACTGAACCCAACAGGGCAGTCAAACAAGTCAATGTGCAAAGGCCGTCCGATTGTGAAAATAGAAAATAAAATAAAGAGAAATGATAATCATAATTAAATAAGCAATAAATACCGAGAACATGAGATGAAAATCCTTAAAAGTGAGTCCATATGCTGAGTGATGGAGCAAGTGAAGTTGAGTGAAGTTATCCCCACTGGCACAGAGCCTGGTGGTTGAGGAATTATAACTCTTCCTGAGCCTGCTGGTGAGTCCTGAGGGTCTCGTGCCACCACCTTGATGGCAGCAGTGCAAAGCGAGGATGACCTTGGTGGTTGGGGGGCAGGGGGGTGGTCTCTGATGATGAAATCTGCTTTCCTGCATCTGTATAGATGTGCTCAATGGTGGGGAGGATTTTATCTGTGATGGACTGGGCTGTATCCACTTCTTTTTGTAGGGTTTTCTGTTCAAAGGCATTGGTGTTGGCATACCAGACTGTGATGCAGCCAGTCAATATACTCTCCACCACCCACCTATAGAAGTTTCTCAAAGTTTTAGTGGTCATGTCAAATTTTTGCAGCTCCTTAGGAAGTAGAGGCACTGCCATGCTTTCTTCATAATTGCACTTAGATGCCAGGCTCAGGGCAGATCCTCTGAAATGATAACACTGTGGAATTTAAAGTTGCTGACACTCTCCACCTCTGCCTCCTTGATGAGGACTGGCTCATGGACTTTCAGTTTTCTCCTCCTGGTCAATAACAGCTCCTTGGTCTTGCTGACATTGAGAGAGAGGTTTGCTGTTATGGCGCCACTCAGCCAGATTTTCAATCACCCTCCTATATGCTGATTTATCACCACCTTTGATTCAGCTAATACCAGTGATGTTGTTATCAAACTTAAATATGGCATTAGACCTGTGCTCAGCTATGTGGTCGTAAGTGTTGCAAAGCAAGTAGGACAGAGGTTCAAGCTGAGCTCAGCTCAACCAGTGATGAAAAATGTGTCCTGGTGGCAGAGGTTATAGATGAGTTGCACAGTGCTTTGCACTATGGAAGAAGATGCTGCTGGAGGTTCAGCTAATGAGGAAGTACAACAGAGGGAGGAATCTTGTGAATTATAATTATAAACTTGTGGATTATAGATCTCTGAGACTTAGATCAATGGTGGGCAAACTACTGGTGAGGATTTTTCAAGGCAGGATATATGGGCATTTGGAGAAGCATACTCAACGTGGCTTTGTAAGGGGTAACTCATGTCTCACAAATTTGATAGACTTTTTTGAAGAAGTGACAAAACAAATTGACGAAGGTAGAGTGCTGGATGTGGTATGTATGGATTTCAGAATGATGTTCAACAAGGTTCTCCTTGGTAGACTTATGCAGAAAGTCAGGAGGCATGGAATCTATTGGAAGCTGGTTACATGGATTTGGAATTAGCTTGCCCTCATAAGGCAGAGGAAGGTGATAGATTGAATGTATTCTGCCTAGAAGTCCGTGATCAACAGTCCCAGGAATCTGTTCTGGGACCTCTGCTTTTTGATTGAGGTCTATAAGATCAAGTGGACTGTTCTACCAGAGTGAAATACGAGAGGGTGTAGGGGATAAGTCAGAGGTAGGATTTTTACATAGAGTAGAAAGTGCATGGCATTGTTGCTAGGGTTGATGGTAGAAGCAGATACATTAGGGACATCTACTTAGATAGGCTTATGGATGATAGAAAAATTGAGGGCTACATAAGAAGTAAGAGTTAGATTGATCTTGGAGTAAATGAAAAGGTTAGCACAACATTGTGAGCCAAAGAGTCTGTACTGTGCTGTACTGTTCTATGTTATTCCAGAGAGGTAACTTGGGTTGTTTTACTACTTTAAAAGCCCTACATATGTGCTAGTTGGTGGAGTTAATTGGATTTTTAGTTGCTCTTTTATTGAACCGAAGTAGGATTGAGTAACTGAAGCAGACTGCAAAATCACAAATACTGATATATTCTCAATCTCACTAAAAGCATTCACATTGTAACAGAATGACATAACATTTTCTTTACATACATTCTTTGAGCAGACATGTTTTATCAGGTTCCAATCTATCAATCTGGAATGCAACAGAGGCTTAGCCACTGGTCCTCGCAGAATCTTTGTGGCAGCTAGACGAGCCTTCAGTGGACATCTCAGCACTTTCTCATGGACATTGGAATGCATTTGCGGTGACCTTCTGTTACTGTAAGCTCCTTGTACTGGGAACATTTTGTAGACTGGGGTAGACAGCAGCAATATGTGCAGCTCGGATCAGCCTGCATCCATCCTATTGAGTCTGATCAAGATCTCTGATATGCTGGCCTAAGTCCCATTGGATCCAATACCCCATGCTGTGGCTCACAATGTTTCACACAAATGACTTTAGATGTATCAATTTTATTAATTCTTCCACTTTCCTTTTCTTTTCTTATCTGTTGAAGGTTTGACTGCTGAGGTTGAGATCAATCTCATCCTCACTTAATACCTCTGTGCTCTCAGGAGGGTTCCATCAGATAATGTCTTGGCCGACTGACTTTGACTGATTTTTTAAATTCTATATTCTACGGTGATGTACTTAGCTGTGAGGCCTCTATAGACAGGCAAGCAGAAATCATATAATTTTGAAGACAAAGTCATCTCTTCCTTATGGATTATTTACAGGCTGAATCTTTTTAAACTAAGTCTATATGTTTAATTTTTTTTCTTTATTATCCTTTTGTAAAATAATGCCTTTACATTTCAATTTTATCTTATTCCAAAGCAAGGCAAAACAATCTACCTTCTAAACAATATATTTTGAATTAAGTAATATAACAATTGCATGATTTAACAGTTCAATACAATTACTTTCAGTGAGAGGTTACCAAAATCTTTGCGATATATGATAATGCAAGCTGATTGATAGATAATTACTTAATTGAAACCACATTTTTGAAGCTAAAGTTGTTAGATCAGGAATTAACAAAATAAAAGGTGTAATATTGGTGAGAAATGTAAAGTGTTGATTGTGCATGGTTTTCTATGATTATCTTATTAGCTTAGATATTTTTTTCATTTATGGTTTTGACTCAGCAAGGTGCTTAGAGAATAATTTACAGCCATTTCTGCCTGTATAACACCTATATAAATGTGTTGCTTTAAAGGCACTGTAGAATCTGACTATTGGTTGCCATGAAGACAGTTATTGCTTGGGGTGCTACTTATCTTGAACAGTTCTTAAGTTCACCTGCTGCATTGTCATCTTTTTCTGAGATTGAAAAGAAAAACTTCTTCAGTAATTTTAAGGATATCCATTGTTATTTTGGATCTTGGTGCCTATCCAAGTTGCACTTTCTGAGACCCAGTCCATGCTTGAATGACTGTATGCTCGTGAAATTGCTGAAAGCAGATTTCTAATCGTTGATCGTGTCGGCTGCTCTACCTACTGCAGTGCTTTGTCCTATCTTCACAAAAGCTCTGATGTAAAAATATTCAATAAGAAGTAACTTGCCACTTATCCTTCTGTCACTGTGAATTATCATCCTATTTCCCACTGCCTTACCTCTAATATTTTGTTGCATACTTAATCTGTGCCCAACTTTTTGTAAATTGGTATTTGTAATTCTCTAATTAGCTTCATGCACAGTGCAGGACCAACATACAACTAACCACTTTTGCAAAATAAATGCATTATTTCTGAAACATTAGTCTCAACTTCCAGATCTTCCAGTGTCTTTTTCTATTACCTTCTTCTGTGTTATATACCAGTGTTAGCCATTCTATCACAGACAGAGTAACTTCAACTATGAACAGCCAGTCTCCCATCTGTTAATTTCAATATCTCTAGGAGGATCTCTCTCCTCTCTTTCCTGGCATTTTGCCCCTTGGTAACATCATCCAAAAGATCTGTTATGTTCCATATAGGCCCACTCTCCAAAACTCCAACAAGTCTAAGCGTTTTACTCCCTCTATGTTTTTAGCCTGCTTGATGGCCATCCATTTTTGGTGATTCACAAACTTCTAGTTAACGATTTGAAAGAGTTAGCCCCAACAAATCCCATGCCCTCTAAACAAGCTCATAGTTCTATACTCTTGCTATTGGTTCCATTCTCCTCCTACCCTCTGCCTCAGCCATTTAGAGCTGCACTCTTGGTCAGATAGACTGCATGTTTTCTCCAGTGTAATGCCACCCATTTCTGACAAATCTTGCACTTGAAGTTCTACAAATTTCTTTTCATTTTAGTTCATCTTGAATCATTTCCTTTCTAAAAACTCCAGATTATTCAAATCTCAGGTGTCCTCCTGCATCCTACCACAAATCTTGCTTTCCTACCAGTTCATATTTTTTGATCTAGCTTGGCTCCTAGTCCTTCACTATCTTAAATTAAAATTTCTAATTCTCATTCTTATATTCTTATATTTTAGTTTATAGTACATCATTGCCTTATCTCTTCTTATCCCCATATGTTTATTATTTTAATTCAGATGGCAACACTGGAACAATAGTTATACATGTAAACTATTCCTTTACAAAAGCTGAACTGATGTAGAAAAGTTTGACCATAATGGCTGAACTGTTTCAAGAAACAAGCACAGTTGAAATGACTGATGTCCACTATAGTCTATGTACTTGAGTAAAATATAATTTAATACTAAGTATTACTTGAAATGTAATTATTGCAGCTACTAATTGAATTGGAACACTTTCTGCAGAGCTGTGGAAGTGAACAGTATCAATTTATTCTGTAATCACGAGTAGTGTTGCAGCCTAAGTGAAATTTATATGGTATGAAATTACTTCTTGAACAATCGCACTTCTAATTTTAAATATTAATTGATGCCAATTTTTTCTGTGTCCGATCATTTGTGTTGCATAGTTGAGTTTCTTTTGTTGTGTAAGAAATTATCTACTAGTGATTTCTTTCCCCCTATTCTTATGGGTGGTTGTATGCTTAACTGACATTAATAAGAAATACCGCATCTATGTGAATAAAATTAGACTCTGACCGTCTTATTAGATACCTCTTGTGCCTAGTAAAGTGGCCACTAAGTGTACGTTCGCAATCTTATGTTACTATCATCCATCCACTTCAAGGTTTGATGTGTTTTATGTTCACAGATGTTCTTCTGCAAACCACCGTTGTGACGTGTGGTTATTTGAGTTACTGTTGCCTTCCTGTCACCAGGATGGCTATTCTCCTCTGACCTTTCTTACTAACAAGACAGTTTCACCCACAGAACTGCGACTCACTGAAAGTGTTTTTGCTTTTCATACCATCCTCACACAGTAGAGACTGCTGTGCATGAAAATCGCTGGAGGTCAGCAGATTCTGAGATACTTAAACCACCCTATTTGGCTCCAACAAATATCACACAGTCAAATTTATTTAGATCATATTTCTTCCCATCCTGATATTTAGTCTGAATAACAACTGACCTCTTGTCCATGTCTGCATGCTGTTACGCATTAAGCTGCTGCTAATTAGATATTTGCATTAATGAGCAGGTGTACATGTATTCCTAATAATGTGGCGACTGAGTGTATATCCCATGTCACATTTAGCTAGGCTGATGTAGTATATCCATTGGAAATTGTACTTTTAGGTACTTAAAATTATCATATCAGCTTGATGCATCCTGAAAACCTGTCCTGAATGATTAAACTGTCTCTGGGGAGAATAAATACTCACTTCCTAAATCTGTAGTGCATTATGGGTGATAGCTTTGACTAGTTCTACTACAAAGCCCTAGGGACTATGTACAAGGAAAGGGGAGATAATCAGTTTACTAGAATTATTGCATCCTTGTTTCTGATCTTTCAGACTAGACCCGTGAGTGCATTACACCAAAACCCTATTTCAGTTGTCCTCTGCTGAGGCTATTAATAATCAACTTAGCAAAATACAGAATGGAATCCACTTGGGCATCCCTTTTGGAACAATGTAATCCTTGTTTAAAATCTTTCTCAGTGGTGGATTTACTAAAGGGGGAGATGATTGTGTTTCCTGACTTAGATCATTTACATACAAGCCAAGATTTTGAAGAAAAAAACACCTTGAAATATTAATGGATATTTTTGTAAAGGGATGAATGTCCCTTTTGAAAGCCATTCATTGTTTTCTGATTTTTCTTATGAAATGTGAACTCATGGTAATGGGCACTGACTTGTATGTGTTTTATTGCTTACTTACTTTCATATAAATTCTAGAAATTTAAATGTAATGGGATTTCATTGTCAACATATTGTTATAGTGTGATTAATTATCATTTCAACCAAGGGCTAAAGTTTCATGATAGTTTACTTAATTGTTACTTACTCTCATCTCAAGTTTGAGAAACTAAGAAAGAAAAATATGCCAAACCAATTTATATTTTGCATTTAAATCCAACAATTACAGTTTATGCATTTAGTAGGGATACTTTAAGATTACATAAGTAATTGAATTGTCTGTATCAGACAAAGCAGGGATTGACTCATCCACAGTGATGATTGTTGCTAAAACACTGCTGAAATTGTATTGGGAAGCCTATATGTCTCTGCTGACCAGTACCACTAGTAGTAGGTTTGTTGGTGCAAGTTCAAGAATCCCTTTGATTGGCACAATTAAGGTGAAAAATGCTTGAGATGTGTTTCTGAAGAGATATTGAAATAAATTCACAAAACCAATTTACTCCTATCTGTTAAATCTGTGTATTTTCAGTTCCTTGCCTACCATATTTGATGTAATATACAAGTGGAGCCACTTAGTCTATATTGAAAAATTGCATTGTATGCAATTCTATTGATGTAGTTTTTCAGACTTAAATTATTACACGTAATGAGATTTGGCAGCATGTGATTGCAGTGTCAAAAATTATATTAATTGCTTTTTGCACTTGAAAGTTTATCATAGCAAATATGCTTTTGTGAAATTTTATGTATTGGTATGAAAAACTTAAGAAAACATGTTTAAAAAAGACTTTCATAATGGAGTATATCCATTCAGTAAACCACTCAGCATTCCTGAGAGCTGATGGAAATTATGAAGTGATATTCTTAGGTACTGCTTGGTGTTATTGTCAAAAAAAATCAAACAATCAAGTTTAGTAAGTATTATTAATCTTGATGGCTTAATGTAATGTATGAAGTTCGCCCACAGAGAACTGTTAACAAAATCACTTTGAGCTCTTATGGGAGCTTCATACCGAATATCATGTTGTGAAAATCACCAGCAGGTTGAAAGGTTCCTGTATTATCTTGTAATTTCCCTTTCATTGATTAATAACTTTTTGTCCTGGATTTCTTAATAAAAGTACATTTGTTCTATTTATTTGTATGGCATCAAAGTGCATGTATGCATAATCTATCATACTGAACAGTGATTGCACAGGTTTCTGCCAAGAATTGATGCCTCAGTCATTTAGTGATTTATTCACAACAGTCTTTACATCCAATCAGAAGAATCATTATCGAGTGTACAGCAGGAACTTTAAAACATCTTGGATTCTCCCAAGATGATTTGTGTTATATGGTGTATAAAATTATTACTCAGTCAAGTGTAACCATGAAACCATTGAAGCCATGCGCTTGTTTGGAGCCTAAAACATGATGGGTCTCTGAAAGTGACCTAAGTATAGACATATTTATTATTATGTTAATATTTATCATTTCAAAGGTTTCAGAAGGTACATTTACTGTCAGAGAAATGTATACAATATACATCTTGAAATGCTTTTTCTTTGCAACCATCCACAAAAACAGAGGAGTGCCCCAAAGAGTGAACGACAGTTAAATGTTAGAACCCCAAAGTCTCCCCCAGCTCCGCTCCCTCCCGCACATAAGCAGCAGCAAGCAACAACCCCCCACCAGCAAAAAAAAAAGCATCCGCACCAGCCTCTGAGCACTCAAACATGCAGCAAAGCATCAATAAAGACACAGACTTGCAGTACCCCAAAGACTACTCATTCACCCAGTATTCGACATACCACAGGCTCTCTCTAATAAGGGAGAAAGAAGTATCTCCATTTCACATTTATGAAAACATCTTTACAATCATGAAAATCATACTCTAAGCTAGAAGAAATACAAGTCAAGTCGCTTTTTATTGTCGTTTCGACCATAACTGCTGGTACAGTACACAGTAAAAACGAGACAGCGTTTTTCAGAACCATGGTGCTACATGAACAATACAAAAACTACACTGAACTACGTAAAAACTACACTGGACTACAGACCTACCCAGGACTACATCAAGTACACAGAACTGTGCAGGCATTACAATAAATAATAAACAAGACTAACGTTTTTAGCACATTCAGTCATTTCTGTCAATGACATTATTTATTAACAAGATCAATCGACTCTCCAAAAGTGACCATATCATAAAGATCATAAGACATAGAAGCAGAATTTGGCCATTCAGCCCATCGAGTCTGTTCTGCCATTTGATCATGGCTGATTTCTTCTGTTTTCTCCACATAATCTCTCACACCCTTGCTAATCAAGAACGTGTCACCATCTACATTAAATATACTCAATAACTTGTTCTCCACAGCCATCTGGGGCAATGAATTCCACAGGTTCACCACATCCTGGCTAAAAAATTTCTCCTCATCATCTTTGATCCTGGACTCTCCCATTATTTGAAGCATCTTCTCCACATTCACTCTATCTAGGACTTCCAATATTCAGTTGGGTTCAATGAGATCTCCCCTTCTTGGATCCCCACAAGGCTGTGTGCTTAGCCCATTGCTCTTTATACTGCTAACATGTGACTGTGCAGCCAGATTCAAGGAGAACTTGATCATTAAATTTGCTGATGATACCACAGTGGTGGGGCTCATCAGCAAAAGTGATGAAACAATGTACAGGGAGGAGGTCAAACACCTAGAGAGCTGGTGCAGTGACAACAACTTGATGCTTAATGCCACCAAAACCAAGCAGATGATCGTCGATTTGAGACGGTCTCAGCCTGAGCACACACCCCTCAGCATCAGCGGCTCCACAGTGGAGAGAGTGGAAAACATCAAGTTCCTTGGGGTGCAGATCTCAGACAATCTCACCTGGTCCAGGAACACCACTGGGATTGTGAAATGAGCCCAGCAGAAATTGCACTTTCGGAGGAAGCTTAAACAAACATCACTCGCCACTAACATCTTAATTACATTCTACAGAGGCATGTTTGAGAGTGTGCTGACCTTTTGCAACACAATCTGGTACTCCAGCTGCAGTGCTGCTGACAAAAAAAGCTTTGCAGAGAGTGGTTAGGGGAGCAGAGAAGGTTATTGGGGTCTCCCTACCTTCTATTCAAGACTTCTTTCAGAGTTGATGCCTCCAGAAGACATGGTACATCATTAAAGACCCCTCACACCCTCTCCATGAACTGTTTGTTCTTCTGCCATCAGGTAAATGTTACAGGAGCATCAAAACAAAAACCACAAGGCTACTAAACAGCTTCCTCCCACAGGCAGTCAGACTGCTAAATAGCTGCTCACCCTGACTCTGTTTTGGACACTTTTAACTTGCACTGGACACTTATAACTTGTTTTTAACTGACATGTGGCTGTTGTATTTTACTATTTATTATTTACTATTTATTGTTATGTTTATTATTTATTGTTGCATTTGTTATGTTATGATTGCTCTGCTCCTGGGAAACACTGTCTCATTCTGCCCTGCAGAGCTGATGTACAGTTAGAATGACAATAAAGTTTTTGAATCTTGAATCTTTTTCTGAATTCCAGTGGGTACGGGCCTGGAGCAGCATAAGCTCCTCATACATTAACCTGAGTGTTTAATGCATTTGTATCACTAGATATACTGTATCAAAAGCCATACCCATTGCATTTTATGCTTTAACATTCTGGAAATGGAACCCAAAATTTCTTGTTGGGGAAAATAAATACATAATGATTTCATCAGTCATAATTCAAGAATATTAATGGGATGTTTGTAGATAATATAAGAGAGCTGAGTATTGGAGAGACTGGTATTAATGAAGTTGGTTTTTATAGGCTATTCCACTGAAAATCCTTATGAGATTTCCACTCAGTGATACTCCTTTCATTGGAGCATGATGAAAGATGTTCCTGGCAAGTACTGTGGAAAGATCTCTGTGCTGGAGGTGTGACATGAAGTAAGTATACTAATGGAGGTATTCTCTTTCTAGATGGGCTACTACTCTGTAACAACAGAGTATATACCAACAGGAAAATGAAATAAGTTACTGATATATTTCAGTGTAAAATGTCTCTGGAATAGAAAAGAAACAGAAATTGGTGTAAATACGAGGAAATCTGCAGATGCTGGAAATTCAAACAACATGCACAAAATGCTGGTAGAACACAGCAGGCCAGGCAGCATCTGTAGGGAGTGGCTCGGAGACGGAGCCAGCGGAAAAAGAGTTCAGCATCATGGCGTACGCAGAACTCACTGAGGTGTGGGTGAACAGGGACAAAGGTGAGGCTGTTAATGAGGACAGAGCGCTCTGCCTCAGGAATTGGTGTAACTCAGCAGGCCAGGCAGCATCTGTATAAAGGAACAGTTAGCATTTCCAGGAGTAAAACACTTCAACTGTTATAAAAGTTCAACTTTCTATAGATGCTGCCTGGTCTTTTGAGTGTTTCCTGCATTTTCTCTTTCTTTACCCCCAAGTTTCCAGCATCTGTAATTTGTTAAATTTTCAGGATATCTTTGGCACTGAATACTATAATAAACATGACATAGCTGCACAAATTTACTGCCCTCTTGCATTTCATAAAAAAGGATGATTGGCCTGTATGTGAATGGCAGGGTGTCAGGTGACACTGAATATTGTGCGTTCTTTCATGTGCACTATTATTGATCTATGGTATTGAGGAGGTACCCTTAGTCTGGCAATTTTATTGAATTTTTCTATTTCCCTCTGCACTTACACCTGAGTGCTCAATGTTGTGAACGCAATGTGATACCTCGTTGTAGTTCTTCTGCAGTCGTGCTGCACTGGTGTCCTTTTGAGGCTAACAATACTCTCATCAGCTCACACAGCAACAGGTCCACTTGCAATTCACCTCCTGTGCTGGTCAATAACTTGGTCAACAATGACCTACTCTGCTTTGGCCCACGTTTCACCACCTGAGAGTTGCGTCTAAGTCATTTCGTGCCAGCTTCAATTCTCAAGGAATGGTTCAATCACCTTGGTGGGCACTTTGTTTGTAAATAATAACTACCATCCTTATCTGAGAATATATGAAGCATAAAATGTTTTTGTAGGTAGTGATCCATGCATTTTCTTGTGCCTCCTTTGAGAAAAAGAATTAATTGAGCAAAGCTGGGCACGGTGCCCCTGTATGCAAACAGACTACATATGATAATAGTTTGTACTACATCAGTTCTCTCCCCCATTCTCTGGTTCCTCCAGCATTTTTGTTTTTGCCCCAAACACTCTCTAACTTATTACTTATACTTCTCGTATCCGTGATTTCTCTTCGATCATATAGTACAGAGCATTGAACAGTACAGTGTTGTACTCTTGTGAAGTACACATAATGTTGTGTTGAACTTTTAACCTACTCCAAGATCAATTTAATGCTTTTCTCCTGCACAGCCCAGAACCCTCCATTTAATCTTTCATCTACATGCCCACAAGACTCTTAAACATCTCTAATATATCAGCCTCAACCATTGCCCATGGCAGTGCAATCCAGACATTTATCACCCTATGTGTGGGGGAAAAAAAACTACCTTTGACATCTCCCCTAAACTTTCCTCCACTCACCTTAACTGGATAACCTCTGGTATTAGCCATTGCTGCCCTAGAGAAAAGGCACTGCCTGTGAACTTTATCTACTCTTATGATCTTATACACTTCTTTCAAGTTGCATCTCATCCTTCTTTCCTCCAAAGAGGAAAGCTGTAGCTCGCTCAACCTTTCCTCAAAAGACATGCCCTCTAATCCAGGAAGCACTTAGGTAAGTCTCTTCTGCCCCCTCTTTAAAATACCACATCTTTTCTAAAATGAGGTGACCAGAAATTAATGCAATCCTCCTTAGCATTGCAGTAAAATATTTTACAGTATCACTATTACTAGAATACAAAGGTGATGAAACAGATTGCAGGCTGTTAACTAGATTATACCTGTACAATATCAATTAATTCATCATCAAAGCTCATAATTAGAAGTCTTACTTTAGTCATGGTTGTAGAGAGATTAGAGCAGTGGGGTAAGCAAGCATCCTTGAATCAGAATCAGGTTTAATATCACTGGTATACGTCATGAAATTTGTTGTCTTTGTGGCAACAGTACAATGCAACGGCTGTGGAGATTTTCTCTCAGTACTGACTGTGGTTTCCAAATGAGGAAGTCAAGGATCCAGTTGCAGAGCATGTTACAGAGGTTCAGAAGCTTGTTGATTAATACTGAGGGGATGATGGTATCGAGCACCAAGCTGTAATTGATAAACAGCAGCTGATGTATGTTTTGCCGTTGTCTAGGGGCTCCAAAGCAGAGTTGAGAGCTAGGGAGATTCTATCCGCTGTAGATCTGTTGTGCTGGTAGGCAAACGGCAGCCAGTCCAGATCCTTGCCCAGCAGATGTTAATCCTAGCCATAACCAACCTCTCGATCCACTTCATAATTGTAGATTGAGTGCTACTGAGTGATAGTCATTGAGGAAGCTCACCCTGCTGCTCTTGGGTAGCAGTACGACTGATGCCCTTTTAAAGCAGGTGAGAACCTCTGTTGGCAGTAATAAGAGGTTGAATATGTCCTTGAACACTCCAGCCAGTTGGTTGGCACAGTCAGTACCTGGGCAGGTACACCATCATTGTGAGTGTTCCCATCTTGAAGGATGCTCTGACATTGGCCTTTGAGATAGTGAGGTTTCCTGATGCTCTGGGGATTCACAAGGGTATAATGTTCTCTCTTTCCAATTGTGCATAAAAGATGTTGAGCACACCGGGAAGTGAATCATCACTGCTAGGTTTAGTTTTAAAGAAAATAATGGCTTGCAAATCCTGCCACAGCTCTCATGCACCTAATTGTGTCCTTAATTTTACACAGAAATGTCTTCTTTGCTCTTGGTACGATCTTGCACAGTCATCCTTGGACGTAGCATTCTGGATCATTGGTCTTGAACAACACAAATCTAGACCTGAGCAGACTGAAAATCTTCTGGATAATCCAGGGCTCCTGGTTTGAAAAAAATTGGTATGGTCTCTAAAGTACATACTTACTCACATTGGTCGATGAAATTGATGATGGCCGTGGCATGTCCTTTCTGATCTGAAGATCAATCCCTGAATACGATCAAATCAATGCAGCCCTCTAAGCACTCCTCTTCCTCCCTTCACAGTCCTCACCACTGGAGCTGAGGTCCTCAGTCTCTGCCTATAAACTGAGAGAAGAAGTACAGAAATGTGAATGGAATTGCCAAAGTGTGGGTGTAGTAAGAGTTCTTGATGGTGTTGTAACCATTGCTCCTGTGGTTCTGCAAGTGACATGTTGGTGGTAGTTTGTCAGAGATTTTGAAGCTGGCCTGGTTGAAGACCCCTCAGTGCTTGGGAAGGAATCAGCGTGTGCTGTCTCAAGGCTGTTGATCACAGTGCTGATCTTATTCAGCGGATGCTGGCTAGGGTAGACTTTACTCTGTAACCAGAGCGATGGTGGGAAACTCCCTAGGCAGACTGAATGGACGACACTTGACAGTCAGATGTTCCAGGTGGTGTGGCAGGATTGAGATAAAACCACCACTTCTGTGCACTATGATAAATTAACAGTAAAGCAAACAATGCCAGCACTGCCTATACTTAATGCTGCTGCCCAGTTCACACAGTGGATGGTGAAACCCCTGGCTGGATCACTGTATCTGGAGTGCAAAGTCTCTGAAGCAGAGTTCGCACCCTATGGTGCAGCGATCTTGATCTGAGCTCTTCAATTTTGTTTTCCCAAGCCTGTACATTAGCCAGGAGAATAATGGTGGTGATGGTGGGGGTTGGGGGGGGGGGGGCTGGTATTTCAGTCTTTCTTGTAGTCCTCTCCCACAGTCACATTTTCAGAGACAATGGAAGCCCCCCCTGAGCTTCTAGCCGCACTCGCCCCATGGGTGGGGTGGAGGCCTGAGTCTGTCAGTTCTGAAGAAGCCAGTTCTTTTAAACAACGTCACTTTCTGCAGTGTGCGGCTGTAGATTTCAGCTATGGTACTTGTAAATGGGAATATTTGACGATTCTCTTGGGAGCAGCAGGCAAGTAGTCGTCTCTTTCCTATGCATTTTATTCTATTATGTTTAGTCACTCAATAGACAGTGTCGCTAAACAGCTTGAAGTATTTGTAAATTTGCTCATGACACCACTGATGCTGGTAAACTCTCAGATGGCAACAAGGAGGCATACAGGAGTGAGATGGATTGGCTGGTTAAGTGGTATAGTAACCACAGCAACCTCACATTCAATATCAGCAAGATAAAGGAATTGATTGTCAACTTCAGGAAGAGGAAGTCAAGACAACACACATCAGTCCTCATTGAGGGGTTAGTGGTGAGCAGCTTTAAGTTCCTGGATATAAACATCTTCAAAGACCTGTCTTGGGTCCAACGCATTGATGCAATCAATGTGACACCCGTTGGTCTACATCGTTAAGAGTTTGAGCAGATTTAGTATGTCACCAAGGACTCTTATCAATTTCTACAGAGCATTCTGACTGGTTGCATCATAGAAGCTCCAGTACGCAGGTTTTCAAGAGTCTACAGAGGGTTATAGACTCTGCAAGCTCCATCATAGTCACAACATTCCTCACCATTGAGGACATCTTCAAGTAGTGGTGCCTCAAGAAGTCAACATCCATCATGGACCTTCATCAATGGGGACATGCCCTCTTATCATTACTACCATCAAAGAGGAGATGCAGTATCCTAATGACCTACACTCACTGATTCAAGAATAACTTCTCCTCCATCATCAGATTTCTAAACAGTCTTTGAACCCATGAACGCTACCTTATTATTCCATTTTTTTAACCGTTTATTTATTTTCTAATTTATATTACAGTTATGCCTTTGCTTATGCCTTTGCCTTTGCTGTCTCAAAACAAATTTCATGTCAAATAAGAGTGATAATAAACTTTACTAGAAGTTGTGATACTGATCCAGTTATTGCTGCGAATATGGTTTTAAGGTTTATGGTGTTCGTTACTACTTTGGCAAAGCAGACAAAATAGGCCAAATGGCCTAACTCTGCTCCTGTCTCTTGTGTCTTATGGTCTGAAGTACAAATACTGTAGCAATCTCAGAAAAGGGCCAGATGCACAACTGAATACCACATTGCTTTGAAAGTTAACACACATTGATAATAGTGAATTTATTGTAACTGTACTGCAGCTACAAATTATATTCAGCACCAAAAGTTAAGTGTTTCTGTAGGGGTGAATGAGAAAGTTAACATAGTACTGGTGTCTAAACAACAGGAGTTTGTTGAAATTTCTGCAGATTTAGCTGATCTACCCAAACACCATTTCAGGACAGTCTTAAACACTCCTCCATATATATTACTACACAGAAAACTTAAGCTGAGATTTGATTGTCACATTTCTCTGATTAAAGCATTACACAAAAAAACTTAATTAATGATAAAACTAGGTCTCGATTGCAAAATACAACACTTAATTATTCATAAATCTAGCTTAGCTAACAACAAATCTAAGTTTCAGGCCCAACGGTAGTGGTGTATGATAACATAACCACAAGCTCCTTCATCTTGATGCGGTTACAGTGTCAACCCTTCTCTCTGTCATTTATTCCTTGTTACTACATCAGTCCAAGCTGCATCGTATTTTACTAATTTTAACCCTCTCTATTCCTACCCCTGCAACCCTTTCTGTTTGAAGAGTAGTCACCTCTTTAATTAAGTGAACATTTTCCTTGAGGGTGTTAATTATTTTTGAGGTTTTAATAATGACAAATTGATTTTTTTTAGTCTGTGCTTGTTTCTCTCTCTCTCAATCTCTTATGCTATTATTTCCTTTCTTCTATTCATTTTTCTATCCTTGTCTGATGTGCCTTTGAATTGCTGCTCAATCTTGCTGTATTTATTTATTTGTCTTCCATCTCAGTTGTTCAGTGCATACCCTGGCTTGTTCACTTTCACTTATTGTGCTTGGCCTTTAGCAGATAATGGCAAATCATTTTGAGACAAAGGATGCAAGAACAAGTTGATAGGAAATGCTGTTAGATGTTATTTTACAGCAACAATTTAGTTCAGCGTTTCATACATATCACTGAGCGTGGTAAGTAATATTTATAAAAGTCCTGCATTATGCTAATTAAACTTTATTGTCTAAATATGATAGGAAGCTTTTTATGAAGTCACAGTGCTCTATATTTAGATTCTATAATGTGAAATCTAATCATTGAGAAACTGATTTGTCATTTAATTTATTAAATAGTTTAGTGATTAAAACAAAATGACAGTGTATTGCAGAGTTTAACATTGATAATTAAATAGTTAATTAGCTGAATGGTTATCCTGCCTTTTCATTTGAGATCCTAATTTCATCTGACATATATCTTCCTTACTACTAGTAATGGATTTGGGAGTTATTTAATTATACTTTTCACAATAAGATGCTCTTTAATCAGCTATCTCCTATATGCTGTCATCTTTCATGTATTCAGAAATAACATTAAAAGTTAACAGTGCATGACATTACTCATAGATTAAAAAGGTCACACATATTCCAAAATGGCAAAGATCATAATAAACCTCATGAAATAGTGAAAAATTGTAGCTTTCTAAGTTTTCACTAACTTTGAACTTGAATAATTTACAGGTTTTGTTTTAAATTTGATTCCTAAATTTAGAATGAGCAATCATGGACAATAACGATGAGCTGTGCTTTATAGCAAATTTGATCATATATAAAGTCTATCATTATTGTTAATAATGTTAATTAGCATTAACTTGGCTTGTAGGTCAAGGCTTTAAAATAAAATGAATGCAAACTCATGTACAATTTCAAAACACTAAAAAGAGACTTGCATTTATATCAAACTTCCCACAGCTGTAGTCAGTGTTGATACTATTCCAATGTAGAAACAACTCATATGTACACAGTAGGATCTCACAAGCAATACAGTGAAAATGAGAAGATAATCAGTCTTTAATACTAATAGAAGGATAAATATTGGCTGGGACATTAAGAAAATTGTTCTTCTTTCTTTTAAATAGTATTATGATATCCATCTGATATAGCTAACTTGAAAAGTGCCACCTATTGCAATATTGTTGTATTAGAGTGCTGTTCTATATTAATGTGCTCTAGTCTTTGGTGTAGACTTGATTTTGCAAACTTTAACATGGTGCTAAAAGTACTACCAACCGCACCAAAGTTAGCACGAAAGATGGATTTCCTCATTTTCTGAATTTGGATGTTGCAGGTCAGTTTAGTGTTTATTTCCTCTCTCTAACTGCTTTAAGACCATGGTGGTAAGTCAGCTCTTTTACCATTGTAGCCGATGGTAAAGGTACACTCCCAATGTGGTTGGGTAGGGAATCGCAGGACTTGCATCCAGAGGTACTGAGGTCCAGCAATTTATTTTCAAGTCAACTTAGAGCAGAATCTGCTGGTGACTGTGTTCCTATGTTTTAACTGCCATTGGGATGGAGGCTGCCATTTTGTGAAGACACTCTGTTCTCCATTTTGTGAGCTTGAAATGCTTGGCTTGATCAATGTTTTAAAGAAGACACAATGATACCTCAGGTAATCTGCTGGACTGGAGATCATTTCCAAATAAGAAATTATTTGTGAGATGTTCTTTGGTTGGATATGACATGCAGGTTCGTGAATATTGAGGTTGGTGCCTGCCTGGTTTTAGAATAAAGAGCCATAAATTGTTGACTGTCACTTGATGGGAAGAGGGCAATAAATGGAGCAGATCCAATAAAAAGGTGTTGAATGTCAGACATGTGACCTATGGCCATTGATACTGAAATACAATATTTGAATTGATAACGAATGGATATAAAATTTGATGCTTTCTGTATGCTGGTAGTGGTAACTCCGACGAATAACCATTGCAGGTATAAGCGTGAGCGACCCTGTGTGAAACACATGGTGAGTGAATTGGGACTATGAGGAATGACTGACCAGCATAGACTCCTTTGCCCAGTTAATACCTTTGCTATTCTTTGACTATTCAGGAGAGACAAGAATACCTAGTGGGTGTGCATGCAAGGTAGTTAGTGCATGAATGCGTGTATTTGTTAGTTTAAACAATAAAGGTACTTGTCAGTAAATACAGATCCCTCTGTACCTCATTGATTATTGTTATAACAGGTCATATGTTTGGGAAGTGATGTTGGAGAAGACTGGGGAAGTGATTGTCGTGCATCTTGGTGGTATACATTACAGCCACTATGGCCTGGTGATGGAAGGAATAATGGCTGGGGTGGAAGATATGATGTCAGTTAAGCAGGTTATTTTGTCTTGGATTTTGTTGGGTCCTTTGAGAAATGTTTGAAGTGGACTTAACCAGGCAAGTGGAAAGTGCTTCTTCACCCTGGAGTTATACCCTATAGATGGTGTTAAGTAGGAAACTCAGCCTCTGACATGCTATTTACATGTTTGCTTCAGAGCAGTTTCTGAACAATGGTGATACCCAGGATATATTGTAAATGAAGGAGGAATCCCTGATAATGCCAAGGGTAGCATGTTAGATTCTGTCTTGGTCATTGACAGCAAAGTTACTTGCCACTGTCAGCCTGCACATAATGTTGACAGCCACGTGTATCCTCTTGAAATATAAAAAGAAGAAATCTTTATGACAAAATGCTAATTTAGTGAAGTATCATTTGGTCTAAAAAAATGAAAGTGTTCTGAAACATTGAGTGTTTTTCAAATTCACATCAATAAGAACAGTGCTGAATTTACTAAATTCAATAATGAATTAAAGGAACATTCACTGTTCATTAAATGCTAACTATTCTGTTGGCCATCGCTGAAAGTATTTCTCCAGGGAAATTGTTCTAGCATCTGATATTTATCAGTGGATGAATCTGTTTCAGTGTAGTTCCAATGAGTATAATTTCATTAGCATTAAAGGTAATATTCATAGCTTGTCATCCTGTAGAAGGCACACATTTTATTGCCTGTAAATCTGCTTCTATCTATGCTGAAGTTTATTTTTATTTGATTATCATTTCATAACCTAGTAGAGTGTGAAAATACACTCAGTCTTGCTTACAAATCCATTTAGTTGGTGACCAATGCAAATGATTATTATTTGTTTTTTATCACTGTCAGAATGATTAATACACTAAAGATTACACAGAAACATTGAAAAGAGCAGAATTAAAGTATTCAGAAAAATCATTTATTTTGGCCACCGTTATAACTCTCGTTCAAGCTGGTGTTAAACGAATGATAAAACACCCAGAAAGTCAGGGATTATCTGTGGAGATGGAAACCAAGTCAAAGTGAAAGCAGGTTAGTTGCAAATAGTAGAAACAGTAGTGGAAAGGGCGGATAGAACAAGGAGAAAATCAGTGTTAGGGTGAAGAGAAAATTGCTGTGAGGATAAATTGTTGAGGTTCCGGGCTTTCATGAAATGGTAAAATCAGGTGACCCCTGGGTGGCAAAGATGTGCATGGAGGGTGTATAGCTGGTCGAGCTGTGCGCTGGCACATACTCCCCGGGATAGGGCATCAGGGGGCTCATTGAGTCTGACAGGCCGGTACAGGTTATCATAGTTGTAGGTGGAGAGTTCTATTCTCCACCACAAAATTTTATCATTTTTGATTTTACCCCGCTGTTGGTTGCTGAACATGAACGCAACTGAGCGCTGGTCGGTCAGCAAGGTGAACCTTTTGCCGGTAAGATAGTGCCTCCAGTGCCTAATAGCTTCCACTATGGCCTGGGCTTCTTTCTCCACCGCGGAGTGCGGAATTTCAGGGCCTTGAAGGGTACGAGAAAAAAGTGCTACTGGCCTGCCTGCCTGATTGAGGGTAGCAGCCAGTGCGAAATCGGAGGCATCACTCTCTACTTGGAAAGGAATGGTCTTGTCCACTGCATGCATCGTTGCTTTGACAATGTCCCCTTTAATGCAGCCGAAGGCCTCGCAGGCCTCAGCAGAGAGGGGAAAAGTGGTAGACTTGACCAGGGGGTGGGCCTTGTCTGCGTAATGGGGGACCCATTGGGCGTAATAGGAAAAGAAGCCCAGGCACCGTCTGAGGGCTTTGAGGGTGGTGGGAAGACGGAGTTCTAACAGGGGGTGCATATGGTCGGGATCAGGGCCAATGACTCCGTTTTCCATGACATACCCAAGGATAGCGAGTCAGATGGTTCCGAACACACACTTGTCCCTATTATCAGTAAGGTTCAGGGCTTTGGCCACTTGGAAAAATCATTGGAGGTTGGCGGTGTGATCCGGCCAGTTGTGACCACAGATGGTGATGTTATCCAGATAGGGAAATGTGGCCTTCACTTGGCACTGGTCCACCATCCGGTCCATTTCCCTCTGGAAGACAAAGACACCATTTGTGACAGTGGGAGGAGCTACAGGAGCAGTCAGCTGGGGGGACGTGTCCAGACAGGTATATGTAGTTCACCACAGCTAGCAACTAAGCCTCATAAAAACAAGAAAGCCTGCTAAAAAAAACACGGTCATGATGGTGTCCCGATGACTCCACTCGGAGTTAAGGGCTTTCATCTTCTTCTTCTACAGAGGCCCCCCAGAATTCACTAAGACCGGCATCGTGAGCCTGTCTGGAGCTCGGACGAGCCAACCATCTTGGGTCCTGTGTTACATGCGTGGAGGAATGGCAAGTCCCTCTGCTTCAGCCAGAATTGTGTTGACACACTCATGGTTATGTCGTGACAGCAGGGGCAGGTTTGTGGAATCCTCCAAAGCTTGGTGGGCCGGTTTAAAGCGATCTACCAAAATACGTCAAGGTTGACTCCTCTTATCTATGATAAAAGTCTTTTTTCTCCATTCCAAAGTACAGAATGGGTCATCATAAGCGGGCCTAAGGGGATGTTGGTGTGCATCATGGTGGAGGAAAACAACCGAGGCAGTATCTAGGTCAACAGGAACCCAAGAGTGCTGTACACCATGCTGCGAGGTAGAAAGAGGTGCGAAGGAATTGAATTGACTGATGAGTGTGCATCGCTGTTGAGAGCTGACAAGGTGGTCATGGTGTCAGGAGTATAAACAACTGGCACTCATCATAGCTGTATGTATACCAATCCGGCTGCAGATCCTCTTTTGGAGCTGCTCGGAGCCCCAGCAGGACTCAAGGGAGATGATCATGCCAACATTCGTCAGTCAGGGAAGCTCTCAGAACAGCCTTTAAGGAGCACCAAAACCATGGGACTGCAACTGATATGCTGTGACAGCTTAATGCCCCAGGCTCTGTGCCGTTCCAGCACAGAGGTCTGATATGAATTGGGGATCGCCGTTAGATGAGATATCAGCTGGGGTGCCAAACTGAGCAAGCCGGGTGCTGATGAATGCCCGAGCCGAGTCTGCGGCTGACATCGATGTTAGAGGGACGACCTCTGGCCACCTGCTGATACGATCCGCCATGGTAAAGAAGTGCATGAAGTTGCGGGAAGGGGTGGGGGCAAGGGGACCAATAAGGTCCACGTTGACTTGGTCAAACTATCGTTCAGAGATTGCAAAGGGTGCCAATGGCACCTGAACATGATGGTTAACTTTTGCCCGATGGAACTCTACACGGGCTGCAGTCCAGTCATGTGTGTCTTTTCTAAGGCCGTGTCAAACCAACTTCAGTGGAACCAGATTCTGTGAGGCAATGCCAGAGGCCATCCGTGGAGTTGAAAACAGTCCACCTCCAGTTTACTGGCACGATGGAACGAGAGTGACCAGCTGAGACATCACACAGGAGAGAAGCCCCAGCTTCGCCTGCCATGCTAGCATCATCGCCCCTATGGGTACAGCCTTAACGGCTGGCCGTGAGAGACAACCAGCCGTGGCATTATTTTGCCCTTTGATATGCTGTATATCAGTTGTGAACACTAATAAGTAAGTCAGGTCGTGTTGCTACCATGCAGACCAAGGGTCTAATATTTTGGCCATAGCATGCATGAGGGTTTTGTGGTCAAAGAAAGCTGTGAAATGGTGACCCTCTAGAAGAAAACCAAAAGTGACAGACAGCCAGATAGAGGCCGAGAAGTTTGTGATCAAATGTGCTGTACTTCCCATCGGGGGGGACGGAGCTGCCGGCTAAAGAAGGCGAGCGGCTGCCACGTGCACAGCACCCACGGCATAGTCAGAATCATCAGTATTAATTGCTATGGGTGTGTTATGGACTGCGTGCGCCAGTAGGGTCATGTTGGAAAGAGCTTGTTTGGTATCCTTGAGAGATTAATGGAGAAATACACTGCTGGAATCAGGTGCTTTAAACTTTATTTATTTAGGTTAATTTCATCCTTACAAAATTTTTTTTTAATATTTCTAAAATTGTTAACAGGTCCTAAATGCTTATGTATTCACAACTGTTCAGTCACAAAATTACCCATCTGTATTTGGATGTTGGCCTCTCCAACTATTAAATCTGCCAATTACATTGAGCCAGGCCCTGTGCTGTATTATGCCCCCCTTCACCATGCAGATGTACTTGAAACCAAGCTTGCCCGTGGATGAATTTGCCCTAGGAAAAGCAATATAGCCAACTGTATTGTAGCCCAATGATCTCTGGGCAACAGCAGAACTGTTTCATGCATGCCTGCGATGTTAATAGCAGACAAGTTGCATAATATAAATACAGAATTTAGTTTACTTCTTGATAATAACATAATGTGGCCTCACCCTAGATCAATAGTGCAAATCCTAGCCAGGCTCCCTAATAAAACATTGAGAGAGGGCTATGGATTTGGAAACTTTGGAAGGGAGTTTATGGGATTGTTAGAGCTCTCTACATCAGAAAAAAAGAAGCAAGCCTGCTTTTGTATTGCTCTTCAAAATTGCAGCTATTTTTATGTTATGAAGCTTGAAAAGATGGGAACTGTTTTTATCCAAAAAATCGACAGATGCAGTTTTAATATAAAAAAATCTCATCTATTATGCAGGTAATCTTGACCTCACGGTCTACCTCGTTATGATCTTGCACTTTATTGTCAACCTGCACTGCACTTTCTCTGTAGCTGTTACACTATGTTCTGCATTCTGTTGTATTATCTCAATGCACTGTGCAATGAATTGATCTATATGCATGGATTGCAAGGCACGCTGCTTTTATTGTAATTTGTATATGTAATAAACCAATTCTAATTCCAGGTACTGGGCACTCCGACTTCTTTACTTAGCTTATTTGGGACATCTGGCTAACATTGCCTGCCGCTGGTGAAGATGTTCAGAAGCAGAGACAGACCCTGAAAATCAATATGGAATCAGGTCATTGGTTAGCTATGAGCTGCGAAGGTGCTGTATTTGGAAACTACTTTAATATTTTCTAAAACACTACATTATGTGGAGAGGAAATCATGTAAAGGTGTCTTATCCAATTGTAACAAAGAATCCGTCCTTGATTGTTCAAAATGGTAGGATTAACTTGAAATACTAACTCTTAATAGTTGTCATGGTGTTTTGAAGTTCTAAAGACATTTACATAACCAATCAAAAAGGATGATAGTAAAATATGACAACTTCATAATATTGTCTCATAAAGTACTGTCTAGAATACTAAATTTTATATGGTTAAAGAGTGCTTGCAGCACAACGCTACAGACCCGAAATAGGCTGGCCAATGAATATAAATAGAGTCGATTCCCAAGTTATGAAAGCCCATTGCTTGCACAGAAGGTTACCAGAGAAAGGTATTGAATCAGTGCTGATTGTCTCATGTGGAAAGTCTCAAATAACAATTAATGACTGGAGGATAATAGAAAATGATTGACGACTATATACTTCAAGGAACCATTTTATTTAGTTTTGATAAATGGCTCAATCAAGTTTTTTCAATAATAGTATGTGTTAGACTACAAAAACATTGTATGATCACCTGCACCGTATAGCTGAGATAGCAACAGAATCATTAATCAAATGGAAAATTGTAGTAGTCACTCAGATAGTATTGGCGGGGGGGGGGGGGGGGGGGGGGGGAGGGGTGATCTTCTGTCTCATTGAGTTATATAAATTTTACATTTTTTTCTGACAAAGATGACTTCACAGTAATTGATAAATAGCTTGGTTCATTTTTGTTTCACACAGATGTAAGAGAAACCTAGTCATTCCAGGCTAGTATAATTTAACCAGCAGAGGACACTCTACTCTAACATAATAATCGGGAGGTTTTCCAATTTTGGTATTATTCAAGCGATTAAACTAAACTCCATAATAAAAACAAAACTTCTTTATATAGCTGTTTATTCCAACTATCTAATATGACCCCAGATGATCTGTTACCCCAGTGCTGTTGTTAAGGAACACTTGAAGCAAATTGGTTCCAAAAACTTTGTGAATTGTAGATCAAGGGAATTTAATTAATGGGTTATTCCATGAAATGCCCTGCTCTTTCAAAATTTGGGACAATATATGCTGACATATTCATGTTTGCAAGATATTGTTACAATATAAGTAAATTTATCATTCTGTCCAATTCGTCTATAAAATTAGTAAAGCTACCACTATAAAAACATTAGAGCAAGTATAAGAAAGTACTTATTGGACTAGACCCAGAGATATTTGGCAACCAGTTTTATCTTCCACTTACAGCAATGGTGGTCACTTGTGATATAGTTCACCAATTGTAGTACGAGACTGAAACTACTTCAATAAAATTCAAACACAAGAGATTCTGTAGATGCTGAAGATCCAGAGCAACACATACACAATGCTAGAAAAAAGAGAAAGTGCAGCGTAGATTCACAAGGTTAATTCCTGGGATGTCAGGACTGTCTTACGCAGAGCGGTTAGAGAGACTGGGCTTGTACACGCTGGAATTAAGGAGATTGAGAGGGGATCTGATTGCAATATATAAGATTATTAAGGGATTGGACAAGATAGAGGCAGGAAATATGTTCCAGATGCTGGGAGAGTCCAGTACCAGAGGGTATGGTTTGAGAATAAGGGGTAGGTCATTTAGGTCAGAGTTAAGGAAAAACTCCCAGAGAGTTGTGGGGGTCTGGAATGCACTGCCTTGGAAGGCAGTGGAGGCCAATTCTCTGGATGCTTTCAAGAAGGAGCTAGATGGGTATCTTATGGATAGAGGAATCAAGGGATATGGGGACAAGGCAGGAGCCGGGTATTGATAGTAGATGATCAGCCATGATCTTAAAATGGTGGTGCAGGCTCGAAGGGCCGAATGGTCTACTTCTGCACCTATTGTCTATTATCTATAACTCAGCAAGTCAGGTAGCATCTGTGGAAATGAATAAATGGTCAAAGTTTCGGGCCGAGACCAGGACTGGAAGGGAAGGGGGAAAGCCACAAAAATACAAAGGTAGGGCGAGGGGAAGGAGGGCTAGTTCTCAGGTGATGGGGGAAGCCAGGTGGGCGGGTAATATAAAGCTCTGAAGAAGTAATTTGATAGGAGAGGAGAGTGGGGAAAAAAGGAAGGGGGGGGCAGTAGGTGAAGCTGATAGGCAGGTGAGGAGAAGAGGTAAAAGGCCAGACTAGGGAATGGCCCATCCACCAAAAGCAAAATTTCCTAATTGCCAACCACTGTAATTCCTATTGCCATTCCCATTCCAACATGTCAGTCCATAGTGTACTCTTTTGCCATAACGAGGCGCTCTCAGAGTGGAGGAACAACACTTCATATTCCGTTTAAGTAGTCTCCAACCTGATGGCATGAACATCGATTTTTCCTTCTGGTAATTTTTCTCCTCCACCACATGCCCCCCTTCCATTTCCTATTCTAGCCTCTTAGCTCTTCTCATCAGCCTATCAACCTTCCTCTTGCCCTTCCTTCTTTTCTCCCACTGTCCACCATTCATTCCTATCAGATTCCTTGTTCTCCAGCCCTTTACCTTTCCCACCCACATGACTTCACCTATCACCTTCACCTTCAAGCTAGCTCTCCTCCTTCCTCCACGTTTTTATTCTGGCATCTTCCGCCCTTCCCGTCCAGTCCTGAAGAAGCGTCTCAGCCTGAAACGTTTGCCTGTTTACACATTTCCATAGATACTACCTGACCTGCTGAGTTCCTCCAGAATTTTGTTTGTGTTGCCTTCAGTAAAACTTAGATTTCAATCCTTTAGCATTCTTAACCAGCACCAGGAATTAAAGATGAGACCGATTGAATGCTACTGGCAGATTCAAGAACATGCATATTTGTCCGCCAGTTTCTATCCTTAATCAAACCAAAACACTAATTTAGATTATGGTGATTTGTTAAGTCATATTATTGATTTTTCCTGCAGTGTTATCTTGTTTAATGTGTTCAGAAATCCAGTTTGTATTTCACTGCCATGTGTATTGTTCAGAATAGAAACCTAGGAATTGCACTTTCAGTTATTTCTGTCTATTGAACAAATAATTAACCTGGGAATCTTATATCAATATACATATACATTGGTGTAACCCAAATGTTTGAGGAACACATGTAACAGAATATTCTAGAAACAGAGCTTCAATAAGAAGGGCAAAATGAAATTCCTTTTGTTGAAAAATAGGATAGAAAAATGGCACAATAACAAGAAGATTGAATGATCTTAATCAAATTTCATTATTATATTTCTACCTCTAAAAAAGCACAGTAAAATAAGCCATGCTCTTTTTGCTATTCTGGGATTGTGTAGCATTACTGCCTAAATGAGCTCAAATGCCTATTTAATTTGTACTTTGTGGAAAAGCTATCTTTTTGACAGGATAGAACTTTTATTGCAGGTTCTTATTAGAAGTAATTAAGGCAGATTTGTTGCTACTTCATCCTCAAAATAGAAGTCATAGCACTGATTTTTCCCTTTCAATTCCAATCTCTGGTACTAGTTATATAAAGTTTGTATGTTATTCTAATTGGTGTGTTAGTTTACTCCAGCTTTCCGTTGTTTTCTAATGATACGCTGGATGAAAAGTGAACTGGTGGTATGTTAAGTGAAATGTATATTACCACTGGTGGAGGTGGTTGGGAGGAGAATAGCAGGCTGGGTATTAAACTTGCATGTGTGTGAAAATGGATAGCAGGGAAATGGAGTGGGGAGTGGGAGAGGAGTAGAATGGGTTGAAGGGATTTCTCTGACTGCCAGACCTGATGGTCTAAAAGTTCTTCTTTTATGTTGTTATGAAATTCTTTCCAATTCAAAGATTAAAGGATCATCATTAAAAGAATAAAGTACAGCTGAAATGGTGGAATATTCTCTCAACTATTTTGCCACTTGAGTATTAAACTGATGTGACAGCTGTTCTATATAAAAATCAGCTCCCTTTCAGGAAGCTTTACTCCTAGGAGTTTGACAGGTTTATATCTCACCTTTGGCAGACCTGGCCTGTCAAATGCTGCTGAAGGCTCTGGCTCTCTGCTGGATCTTAACACTTCAGCCTGCATCTGCGATGAGCAGGAAATGGAAACAAAATAAAGAAATTACCTCCCTTTACCAGTCTTTTCATCTTTGAGTAAAGCATTCACTAGTATTGTATTGATTTTCATCCATTCAAACAAGAATTTGCTTAAAAATCGTGAAATGCTTCCTGCTTCCTAGATAGTCCCTTGGGATCATAAAAAGATAGAACACATAGAGAAATAAGAGCCAGAACAGGCCATTAGTTCCATCAGGCTCTGCTATTCACTATGATCAAAAATATCCTTCATCCCAATACCATGAGCTTGCTCTCTCTTTTTTTAACATATGACAAAAAAACTCCTTTTGCGTGATGACTTTTACAACTGGAATTGAGGAGGACTTGTTTCCAATCTGGTTTTGTGGGTTCTGAGGTGAAAATGCTAATATGTGACTCACAAGCTCTATCTCAGAAACCAGATGCTACATATTGGATTTGGTAGTTTGTGAGGGGGTGCACTCCTTATGCCATTTGCACAGTAATTCTGTGGCATCAAGTTTCTCTTTTCCATCCAAAATGTTCCTCCTTCATTTGGAGTAGTCAGGGGTTAGGAAGACCTAAAGTTGGGGGAACTTAATATATTTTTTAAGGGTCACATGCCTTGAATATTTCCTCCTGTCTGCCTGGTATCTTTGACCATAAAGCTATAAGACATAGGAGCGGAAACAGGCCATTTGGCCCAGCAAGTCTGTTCGTCCATTCCATCATGGCTGATTTATTACCGCTCTCAACCCTATTCACATACCTTCTCCCTATAACCTTTGACACCCTTACTAATCAAGAACCTATCAACCTCCACTCTCCCAGCGCTGACTGTGAGGAGTCTATATGTTCTCACTGTGACTCTGTGGGATTCCTTCGGGCACTCCAGTTTCATCCACAGTCCAAAGCCGGACTGGTTGATAGGTTAATTGGTCACTGTAAATTGTCCTGTGATTAGGCTAGCATTAAACTTGGTGAATTGTTGGGTGGCATGGCTTAAAGGGCCTTTCTAAGATAACTTTTTGCAGTATTCCAAGTGCAATCTGGCCAATGCCTTATAAAGCCTCAGCATTACAACCTTGCTCTTATATTCTAACCCACTCAGAATGAATGGCTTCCTTACAACTGACTCAACCTGCAAAATAACCCTTAGGGAATCTCGCACAAGGACTCCCAATTTCTAAATTTGCTTCCTGTTTAGAAAATAGTTTATGCCTTTACTCCTTCTACTGAAGTGCGTATTCCATCTGCCACTTCCTTACCCATTCTTTTCATCTGTCCAAGTTGCTCTGCAAACTCCTTGCTTCCTCAACACTACATGCCCCCCCCCCCCACCTATCTTTGTATCATCTTCAAACTTGGTCACAAATTCATCAAATCCATCATCCAAATCATTGACATACAACATGAAAAGAAATGGTTCCAACAATGAACTCTGCAGAACACCACTAGTTACCACAGCCCTCCTTTATTCCCACTCTCTGCCTCCTGCTAGTCCCCCAATTTTCAATTTTTCCTTTAATACTATGGGCTGTTATGTACTTAGCAGCCTTGGGTGCAATACCTCGTTAAAAGTCTTCTGAAAATCCAAGTAACATTTACAAACTGTCTATCCTGCTTGTTATTTCTCCAAGAATTCCAATAATTGATCAGGCAAGATACCCTCTTGAGGAAACCATAATGACTTCAACCTATTTTATCATGTACCTCCAAGTACCCTGAAACCTCATCTTTAATAATGGATTATGGCAGGTTATGACTGTGAATTCATACTTCTTTTGAGCTTTGGTTTTCACACAGATTATGTTCACTGTAATCACGCAGAAAATGCTTGTATCTTTAATCAGAACACTTACCATTCAAGAAAGAGCAAATAATAGACTATTGCAGGTTTTTGATGCTTGCCTTCATCTACCATAATATGAGGGAAGTTGAAACAGCTGGTATAACTATTCATACTCCACAGAATCAAGTACTTAGAGAAATGTTTTGATACGCAAACTATTTTGGCAGAGATCCAGTGGAATGTTGAAGTCCTGATGTGCAGATGATGAACACGTATGTTGAAATTTATTGCGATGAACAGTGAAATTTCAAGCTGTATTTGTCTTTGGTCAGCTGTAATCTGATAGTATTTTGATCAGATACCATTTTGGTAATTTAGTACAAGCAGCACCCTCGCCCATTTCTGATGGTGATGGGTTAACGTGTAAATTGGCATCTCAGGAAGCCCTGCAGTGACTTTGAATCCATTAACAGAACAATTAAAGTGACTAAACGTAGTGACAACTTTCAAGAGCCTGGAGCCTAAAATCACCAGCAAAACTAATGGGCTGTCTGTCGGAGAATGGATTATCCTGCAGTAGAGCAGAGCACAGTCTCCTTCAATTCATCTTTGCTAAACTTATTTCTTCAAAGACCAGTCAGCCACAGTGGGAGCTTATGTTCACCACAGCATGACAATGACAAATTGGGTTTTAATATAGGAAGCCGATGCAGTAAGAGCTGTTGAGATGCACTGTTGGCTGCATAGCATACTGTTTATAGCATACGTTCATCTCATTTGTAGTCATCAGCCTGCACCCAGGTATACAAATGTTATGACATCTTGGGATGAATGATAAAACTAATTATCGATGTTGGATCTTCATGTTGGCGACCTGCTCCTACTGCCTAGTGTCCAGGGTCAGAATATACACCCTGAGGCAGGCTGCTGGGAGAAGTCTTGCGCTTTGGCCTGGGATGTGCTTCGACTGAGGATGCAAGCCGAACAAGTGTTTTGTGCAGAAGTAGTGGGTCAGTTGGACTCCACCAATTACCATGGATTTGAATTACTGTGATGGAGTGGGAGGAAAAATAATTTGTTATTCAGGACACTAGCTCCATGTGGCTTGCTTGATTGGTTTTAGATTAGTCATTTAATGAAAACAGAATATGTTTGGAGAGCTGCAGTGCCACTGTCAGTTTATCAAAGTGGTTGCAGAAGCAAAAATGAAATCTGCGTGTGGGCTTTTGGGCTTAATCGGAAAGTTAAGCTGCAGACAACTGCTGATAGGAAACCTACTTAGAATGATAACGGTACAATTATGTGTTTTCTCTAGCTCGAGGCCTTTTATTAAAATCTGCTCAGAAATATCTTAAAACATAGGGAAAATTAAACACTAAACAGAGATCATGAGATACAAGGGTTTTTGCAGCATTATTAAGGGAAGGATGTCGGTGCCATGCAAGCAAGAATTAAAATGGCCACGACGGATATATTCCGAATGAATCTCCAACAGCACAACTACACCTGGAAAAACACCAGTTTCCTTGCTTCTATCCACTTCAATAGGTTTCCATTTAATGTCAGGGAAATGTATTCAATATACATCCTGATTTTTTTTCTTTGCCGACATCTATGAAAACCGAGGATTGCCCCAAAGAATGAATGACAGTTTAAGCATTAGAACTCCAAAGTTCCCCCAACTCGTTTTCTGAAGTCAGAAATGGCAAAAATAATACCTAATTAAGTGTCATAATAATGTGTAAATTATATTTTCCTAAATGTAACTATTTAATTAATCAATATCTTAAATGATTCCCATGAAGTAGAATTGTAATCTCTTTTATTCTTACAGTTTTAATAGGTGAGTCAGTCAATTGAGTGATATCATCTGAACACTTCTTTTATGGATATACTTAATCAAAGTATTTGACCTGTTTCAACTCATGCAATAATTTCAATAGAATGACAAAAGAATATCACTTGACCCATCAAGCTCGTTCTAAAATGTACAATTTGCCACAGACAGTAAGTACCCCACTCTCCTGTGTATGAATATTGTAACGCCTGTTTTTCAGCTGTAAAGCAAACACATCTATAAAAATAATTTGCAATGGAATAGTTTGTGTGAATTTAAGTAAGTACGAGACTTTTTATCTGTGGTCACAAAAGAGTCTTCAAGTTTACTGAGAATACAAGTTGTCCCCCTTCTGGATCTGAATAATTCACTGGAGCCCCTGAAGACTCTCTCAGATTGTCCTTTCCTACACACATATCCCTACCCTGCCTAACCATGTATTTGTACCCAAGAGCTCTAATAACCTAAAATTAATCTTGGTGAAATGGATGTGTGGACTGTGGAGGGTAATAACCTAAATCAGTTATGGAAATGAGGACCTGGCTTCCTCCGGGGGCATGCGATTATTCAGACCACATGCATATATTTCTACTCTCTTTATCATCTTTGTGTCACTTCAAAAAAAATCTGTTACCTCAAAAAAGAGAAAACACTGTTTCCAAATCCATTAACACTGCATTATGCAGGTCTAATCAACCGCATTTCGCGGGTGACACTCTTCCCATCTTGGCCATAATGAGACCATCAATTCTTATTTGATTATTCACGTCATGTATTATAAAACCTACTTAGAAAGGAAGTCCTTTTCTTTTACACTGTACCATGGCTAATAGATGGTGTGAGTAATAACGAAGTAAAATAATTTACAATGGATAATAAACATATCCTTATGTTATGTTGTAGGAAACAAACTTGACATCCCTTTATACTATTGTTGTTAACGTAATGTATTAATGAGGCAGCATTAAGCAGCAGACATAATCATAGAGTTCTACTGGCCAGAAACAGGCCTTTCAGCCCATCTAGATCATGCAGACCTGATATTCTATGTAGTCCCATCAACCTGCACTTGGACCATATCTCTCCAAACTCCTCCTATCAATGTACCTATCCAAACTGCTCTTAAATGTTACAAATGAGCCTGCTCCTACAGCTTCCACTGACAACTTGTTCCACATTTGTACCACCCTCTGAGTGAAGTTGTCCCCAGATTCCTCTTAAATAGTTTGCCTTTCACCCTCAACCTATGTCCTCTGGTTCCGGTCTTATTCACAACTTCGACATAACATCTCAACTCCTTTACTCATTGCCTTGATTAGTGAAGGGCAACATGCCAAAATCTGTCTCCATGACCCTCTTTACCTGTGGTGGCACTTGCAATGAATTACGGATCTGTATTCCTGGGTCTTTTTGTTCTATTTCACACTTCGGAATCTTACCATTCACTGTTACCCTAGTTTGTTCTCCCAAAGTGCCACACCTCATACTTGTCTGCATTAAAATTCCATCCGATATTTTTCAGTCCAGTTTCCTAGCTGGTCCAGATCCCTGGGTAAGCTTTGATAGTCTTCCTCTCTGTCCATTATGCCATGCCTCGATCTTGGTCTGATCTGTAGAATTACTGTTCCAGATTACCACATTATCATCTAAGTCATTAATATAGATGTTAAACAAGTCTGTGGCTACCAGTGAGAGAGACCCCCATCTACTACACCTTTCTAGCTTTTCCCACTAAGCCAAAGCTGAATCTAAATGGTTGCTACATCCTGGATATCCAGCAACTTAACCTTTTGGACCACTGTCCATGCGGGAGTTTCTCAAAGGCCTTGTTGCAGTCCATATAGACAATATTCACAGCCTTTCCTTCTTCAACCTTATTGTTATTTTCCTTGAAATGCTCTATAACATTGGTTACAAATGACCTACCATGCATAAAGTCATGTTGACCATCCCTATCCAAATACTTATTCACAAATGAGAGGCAGTCTGCAGATGCTGGAAATCCGAGCAACACACACAAAATGCTGGCAGAAGTCAGCAGGCCAGGCAGCTTCTAAGGAAAAGAGTAAACAGTCGATGTTTCAAACCACGACCCTTCATCAGGACTGGAGATAAAAGATGAGGTCAGAGTAAGAAGGTGGGGGAAGGTGAGGAAGACATTCAAGTTGGTAGGTGAAACTGGGAGGGGGAGGGGTGAAATAAAGAGCTGTGAAGTTGATTGGTGAAAAAGATAAAGGGCTGGAGAAGGGGGAAATCTGATTGGAGAGGGCAGAAGGCCATGGAAGAAAGGGAAAGGGGAAAAGCATCAGAGAGAGGTTATGGTCAGGTAAAGAGATAAAGTGAGAGAGGGAAATGGGACTGGGAAATGGTGAAGGAGAGGGAGGGGCGTGGGCCCCTGAGAATAACTTCCTATAATTTACTTTTGTCTGATGTCAGTCTCACTGGTTTATAATTTCCCAGCTTATACATAGGGCCTTACCTGAATGACAACGTAACATTAGCTACTTTCCAATGTTCCAGCACCTCACCTGCAGCTAAGGACGTTTTAAATACCTCTGCCGTGGAACCTGCAATTTCTTCACTACGTCCTGCAAGGTCTGATGGATCACCTTATCCGATCCTGGGAATTTATTCACTCTAATTCACCTCAAGACAGCCAGAGTCTCCTCTTCTGTAATCAGATGTGGTCCATGACCTCACTACTCATTTGCCTCAGTTCTATAGTCTCCATGTCTATTTCCAGAGCAAGTACTGGTGCAGAAAATACCTGCAGAAATGTCAATTAAATGGAATAAGTACTTACAGTGTTCTTGCAATGGAGCAAAGCCTAATTTATTTTTATAGAATCAGGAGGTAATTTCAAGCAGCTGGTCAGTTTTAGAATCTGCAGATTTCTATGGACATAATCATTTCATGAAGTAGTAGTTCAGTGTCACAAAATGCCTTCCCTAAAACACCATTCTATTTATCCATTTAGTGACCTACAATACCAATCTTTTCATATTCAGCTTTGTTTATTTTAAGCCAATATTTACTTGCACTCCTTTACATACACTTAAGGAAAAATTAGAATAAATTATTTTAATAGATGTATTTAGATGCTAATTTTTCTCTTTGGTTCTTGAGATAATTTAAATGTATGGTTGGGTTGTCAGTCTTTGGGACATAATTAAAGAGTGAAAGAAAATATGCTTACAGTTAGTAATAATATTTTTAAAAAGAAAATAATATTGATGCTTAAAATAATTGATAAAAGCTACACAGCTCTGTTTACAACACAAATAGTTAGTAATTGTAGCCAAGTACTGCAAAGTTATGAAAATTAGAATACAATCTATACATAGCCTTGAAGCACACCTGAAATAACTGCACTGAATGTGGGTGCTTTATATGTTTTATTTTGACAAGTCCTCTAATCTCATTATAAATCGCAGTCAGTTTTGGTTTCATAGGCTGGTACTTTTGCTTAGCTACTGGTCACTCTTGTCATGAACTGTTTGACCTTTACATGATTTTTGCTTTGTATTCAATGCCTCTTGTAGTTGGAATACAAATGTACTTCTAGTCTGGTTTAATAATATTGAAATATGGTTCTAACGGGATTCTTTAACATCTTCACCTATAAGGAATAATCATCATTTTAATGTTCTATATCTCCCATGATTACAATAACTTCAAATGGAAAAGGAATGCACATGTGAAAACTATATTTAAAAGATTCTGTTAGACCATAACACATAGGAGCTGAATTAGGCCATTCAGCCAATCGAGTCTGCTCCACTATTCCATCATGGCTAATCCCAGATCCCATTCAACCACATACACCTGCCTTCTTGCCTTATCCTTTGATGCTCTGACTGATCAGGAAACTATCAATTTCCTCCTTAAATATATCCATGGACTTTGTCTGTACTGCAGTCTGTGGCAGAACATTCCACAGATTCACCACTCTCTGGCTTAAAAAAAATCCTCCTTACCTCTGTTCTAAAAGGTCACTCCTCAATTTTGAGGCTATGCCCTCTAGTTCTGGATACACTCAACACAGGAAACATCTTCTCCACATCCAACTTATCTAGTCCGTTTAACATTTGGTAGATTTCAATGAGATCCCCCTGCATTCTTCTAAATTCCAGTGCGTATAGGCCAAATACGTATATTTGGCCTATTTGGCCTCCTCATCTATCAACATCTTTATTCCTGGCATGATCCTCCTGAACCTCCTCTGGACTCTTTCCAATAACAACTCATCCTATCTGAGATATGGGGCCCAAAACTGTTGACAATGCTCCATGTACAACCTGACTGGTGTCTTATAAAGGCCCGGCATTACCTCCTTGCATTTAAATTCTATTTCCCTTGAAATAAATGTCAACATTGTGTTTTCATTCTTTACCAGACTCAACCTGTAAACTAACCTTCTGGGAGTCCTACAACAGGACTCCCTTTGCACCTCTGATGTTTGCGTTTTCTCCCTTTCTGGATAACAGTCTGCACTGTTGTTCTTTCTATCAAAATGCATTATCATACATTCTATCTGCCCCTTTTTTGCCCATTTTACCAATTTAAGTCCTGCTGCAATTGCGTTGCTTCCTCAACGCTACCCCTCCACCTGTCATCCTATCATCCTCAAGCTTTGCCACAAGGCCATTAATTCCATTATCTAAATTATTGACGAACTATGTGAATAGTACCAGGCTCCATTCTGACCCCTGAGGAAGACCACTAGTTACTGGCAGCCAACCAGAAATGACCCCCTTTATTCCCACTCACCGCCTCCTGTCTGTCAGCCATTACTCTATCCATGCCACTATCTTTTCTGTAATGCCACAGGAGTTTATCTTGTTAAGCAGCCGCATGTGTGGCACCTTATCAAACACAATCTGAAAATCCAAGTAAAGGACATCCATTTTCTCCACCCTGCTTGTTACTTCCTGGAAGAATAACAGATTTGTCAGGCAAGATTTCCCTTTACAGAAACCATGCTGAGTTTGACTTATTTTTATCATCAGTCTCCAAGCACCCCGAATCCTTGTCCTTCAAAATAGGCTCTAACACTTTCCCTACCACTGAGTTTAGGCTAACTGGCCTATAATTTTCTTCCTTTTCCCTTCCTCTCTTCTTAAAGAGTGAAGTGACATTTGCAATTTCTCAGTCTTCCAGCACTATGCCAGAATCAAGTAATTCTTGAAAGATCATGACCAATGCATCTGTTATCTCTTCAGCAACCTCTCTCAGAACTCTAGGATGTAGTCTATCTGGTCCAGGTGACTTATCCACCTTAAGACCTTTGAGTATGCCTAACACTTTTCCTCAGTAATACCAATGGCACTCACTCCTGCTCCCTGATATTCACGGACCTCTGGCACACTGCTAGTGCCTTCTACGGTGAAGACTGATGCAAAGTACTCATTTAATTCATCTGCTATTTCTTTGTCCCCCATTATTTCCTCACCAACATCATTTTCCAGTGGTCCAATACCAACTCTCAGTTTCCTTTTATTCTCTATATAACAGAAAAGAAACTTTGTCTTTGACCTTTTAGATATTGATTCAAATTTCACAAACTATTTTTGATTACCTTTCTCTAAGGTAATACAAAGGCAATAATGACACTAATTCTGTCCAAAGTTGGCACCAGAATCTGTGACCCTGAACTCCTCTGAGACATTGTTTTTAAACCTCGCCTGACTGTTCACTTGAGTGACGTCTGTTATTTTCTAGACATTGCTATTTTCCACCGTTTTAACTGCCCCCTTACCTCCAGTCTTCATGTAGAAATTGTAACAACGTTTCTCCATTCAGTTGTTTGTGATTTCCAGTGCTATATTCACAATCTATCCTCATTCCAATCTTCCTGCAGACACCTGATCTCATTAAAAGTAGCTCAAAGTTCCCCGTCTTCCCCAATGTAATGACCAGAGAGTTTTAGTCTGGCTTGTATTTGCTTTCAATTGTTCTTTCAAAAAACAGTCAGGCAACTGGTCATCTGACAACTGCATAGGAAGGTTGGTTTAATAAGGAGTGATTTACATATTGTATCATTTCTGCAACATATCCTCAGGCAATTATAAAACCAAGAAACCTGGGATTTAACAAATACACCAGCACATCTGTAGTTTAAAAATTATTTACACAATTCTTTAAACTTTACCTAACCTAGCGAAGCTTCACATAATATCTTAAGAGTACAATGTTACAACTGTTCACAAATACGTAATCAAGAGGGCTTTGTTTGACGTTACATAGGAATACTGCTCATAATTGGAAAAAAATATGTAAAGAGATATCAGATCTATATAAGTATTTGATCTGAGAATTCCACTATAAGTGAAACCCAAGTATCTTCCTTTATTTATAATGTGCATATAATGAGTCAAATAAGTCTAATTGGATAAATTTCTGTTGCGATTATTCTAACTCAGTGATAGCTGTTGCTTAGAAAATATATCTCTAAGGATTGCTAGGAATATGATATTAGAAAACATGCATCCTGATGCACTATCAGTAACTCTCAGAGACGGGAGGCAAAAGATAGGCTTTTATTAGCTGCAAATGTGACCATGTCATCTTGGAGACTGAGGGAGGAACGGTGCCTCCAATCGCCTTTATACAGGGGTCTGTGGGAGGAGCCACAGGAGCAGTCAGCAGAGGGGCGTGTCCAGACAGGTATACACATAGTTTACCACACATCTATTTAAACAAGATGCACTATAGTAATATTTGCAAAGAAAGTACTTGTAACTCTAAGATGTTCTAGTATCTTGAAAATATTGTTTCCATTGAATGTGACACTCTATCACTAACACAGGAGATTCTGCAGTTGCTGGAAATCTTGAGCAACACATACACAAAATGTTGGAAGAAGTCGGCAAGTCGGACAATCGGTCCTGGCGAAGGGTCATGGCCTGAGAAGTCGACTACTTGATTCCCCTTTCTAGATGCTGCCTGCCTTGCTGAGTTCCTCTGGCATTTTGTGTGTGTTGATCTGTCTCATTGTTCCTTGTCTTTACTATGAACACCTTGTCTACATTTAATCAATGCTGTATATTATTTTTAAAGTGTGCTGTCACTGATAATTTTTTGTATATAATTGCACAATTCAAACTGGAAAGTGTGGACACTAAACAGACTAAGCCAATGTTTATTTCACACTTTTATTGTGGACAAACAGATTCTCAGTACTGAGTGCACTAAAATTGTAAAATAATATTGGTGGTTATAGTGAGATTATAAAGCAATCAATCATGTTGTTATATAAGAGACAGACATAATATTGATGCCTACAGTTGAGTAAACATAGAGCTAGAAAAAATAGCTGGAAGATTGTAATGATGTGGAAATCTAGTCTTAAAAAGTAGTTTTCTTAATGTAAGATTTTGCTTTTTCATTTTTATTTATAATTTTAGAAATGCAGCACAGTGAGATAAAAATCCACCAGGAAGTTAATTGGTTTTATTTTCTAACATTAGACCATAATAGAGCAAGATACTCTTAAAAGCAAATAATTTAAATACATGTGCATCACCTATTAGCAATGAAAATGTCAGTTTCTAAATGGGATCAATCTCATATGAGCTGGAATATTCTTAATGTTCTCAAAAGAAATGAACTTATTTATATGCAAACCAGAAAATCTTTTCAATGAAATAACTTCTACCAACACTTAGTTGATCTAATATACGTGTATTTTAAGTTAAGCTTACTGTTATGCTGCCCATGAGCTGCATAATTGGGTCATAGCAGCAAGAGTGCCAAAATTGCTATTGGTATTGATTTACTATTGTCATATACACGAAGATACAGTGTAAAACTTCATTTTGTGTGCCATCCAGACAAGTCATGTCATATACTCCTAACTAATTTTAGTGAAAAGCAGGGTTTACATTGCTTTCTATGAAGACTTAAACATTCCATAGTTTATTAATTTCAACTGTTTCTCATTATTTTGTTTTATTATGCCATCTAAATGTAGAGCCTGAGCACTTACAGAAAGGATGAACATTAGATTCACCAAGACCAGTGTTATGATTCCCACAACCATTTAGTTGAATGCCTACGGACATAAGTCTTGATATCTCAGTCAGAATATTTGTGCCATCAGCTATTATCAGCGGAACGTAGGACACTCAAAATCTTGTGGTGTATAATGTGATAATTCCCTAGATGGCAAGATAAAATTGAAGCAGTAAACTTTGACATTTTCAGATGCTCTCACAGTATGCACTAACTTAGCTGACTTAGAAGCTGGCCTTTTGTGTATCTGTGATAGATTTCAACAATAATTTCAATAATAAAGTCATGTTACATTGACATCTAACACTTAGTACATTGACATTTAACACTTAGTCATATTTCATTTTCTTATTTTAACATTAAGAATCTGTTGAAAACCCATATATATTCTCACTGCCTCTCATTTTGCCACAGTTTGGTAAAAAGCCTCAAATAATTATTTTCCCCAGTGGTTGCCATCTGTAGAACATATTCATACTCCAGGTGAAAGGGCTATAATTACAGTTAGATAGGCAATATGATAATTGATAGTGCATCATTTTCTGAGCTGAAATGATTAACAAGATTGAAAAAAGACTAATGCTGATGTAGATTGTGATGGCAACGAGAGGATTTTGTACATGCATCAAGAACAATTAGTTTTTGTCTCTACAATGATATGAATGTAGTTAATATCTGGCATGTTTACAAAATCTTATTGGAATGTGCGGAAATAGTTAAATAAATCCATCGCTAACAACATCATGTACATCATGTTCATGTACGTAAGGATGAAATATCATAATGTTGTTTCCAAGATTCAAAGTGCATTTATTATTAAAGTACAGTATGTCTGCTGTTTACAACCCTGAGATTCATCTTCCCATGGACAACTACAAAACCAAGAAAACCATGGAAACCATTCAAAGAAAAACATTTGGACTCAGTTTGACTCATACTTCTCATGGAATTTAAAGTTCAAAGTAAATTTATTATCAAAGTACTGTATATAACCCTGAGCTTTATTTTCTTGCGGGCATACATAGTAAAACTAAATTACGAAATAGTATCAATGAAAGACCACACCCAACAGGCCGGACAAGCAACTGATGTGCAAAAGACGACAAACTGTGCAAATCTAAAAAGAGAGAAAACAATAAATATCGAGAGCAATGAGATGAAGAGCCCTTGAAAGTGAGTCCATATGCTGTGGGCACAGTTTGGTGATGTGCCAAGTGAAGTTTAGTGAAGTTATCCCCACTGATTCAAGAACCTAATGGTTGAAGGGTGTAATTGATCCTGGTTGTGTGTGGGTCCTGAGGCTCCTGTACCTTTTCCCTGATGGCAGCAGTGAGAAGAGAGTGTAGTCTGGGTGGTGTGGGCCCTTGATGTTGGATGCTGCTTTCCTGTGACAGTACTCTATTTGAAGGGTGCTAAAAGATGGGAAGTCTTTACCCATGATGAACTGGGTCTTATCCACTATTTTTTGTAGGGTTTTCCATTCAAGGGCATTGGTGCTTCCATACTGTGCTATGATACAACCTGTCAATATACTCTCTACCACACTTCTACAGCAGTTTGGTGAAGTTTTAGATATAACGCCGAACCTTCTTAAACTCCTAAGGAAGTAGAGGCACTACTGTGCTTTCCTTGTAATTACACTTACGTGTTGGACCCAGGAAATGGACCTTCTGAAATGAAAACACAGAGGCATTTAACACAGAGGCTAACCCTCTTCACCTCTGATCGCCCATGGACCTCTGGTTTCCTCCTCCTGAAGTCAGTAATTAGCTTCTGGATCTTGCTGACATTAAATCAGAGGTTGTTGTGGCATGACTCAACCAGATTTTGAATCTCCTTCCTATATGCTGATTCATTATCACCTTTGATTCATCCAATGACAGTGGTGTCATCTGCAAATTTAAATATGGCATTGGAGCTGTGCTTACAGTCACAGTCATTAGTGTAAAGAGAGTAGAACAGGACTCTATGCACAGATGGAGATCGTGGAAGAGATAATGTTGCTAATCTGAACTGATTGGGGTCTGCAAGTGTGGAAATCAAGGTTCTGAATGCACAAGGAGTTATTGGGGCCAAGGTCTTTAAGCTTATTTATTGCAATGGGTTTTATATTTCTTACATAAACATGGACTTCAACAAGCCAGCAGTATGGCTCCGTTGTAGCATTCTGTTAGTCGGTCTGAAGACTTTATGTTTGAATGGTGCCTCATTATCAGAATATTAGTATTGCCTGACGCTGGCCCCCTAGGCCTGAGTCGACATAGTAGTAGTAGTGCTTTACCCAATTAGATGGATAACTAAAAGGATATTACCAATTAGATGAGGTGCTGTTTGCCCACTAACCTCAACTTAATCATTGATGTGGTCTTTTACTTTATTTACCTGCGGCCCTTTTACCACATCTTTAAGACCCTGAAAATGGTTTTTAACATTGACAGTACTATGTTCTTCAAATGTTATATTCTGTTATAATCAGTTCACAACATTGACCTCTAGACCTGAGTACCAATAATTGCTATGTGATGCCAGAAAGGCAGTTGAATATTTTTAGCTGATTATTTTCAAACTTTACACTGGATTTAGTGATCTTAAAAAAGTAACTCTCCAATTTCCTGACAAAATATCAGATAATTAACACAGCAACTCCTTCTTAATCCAAGATTTTTCATTATTAGTTTCCATTCAACCCTATATTTGACTGAGAAAGGGAATTCTTTGATGGAACAGAACCTACTGTAATGCTACTTTGGAATGAAAGTGATTAAGTTCATACCTCACATCCTACTAAAATATTATTGTGTCGATTGTATTATCTGTATTCAAATTTTGACTACTGTCAATGCAAACAAATTGGAGCTAGATTTGCATGCATAATCCAAAATGTTTCATTGGAATATTAGTTTCTTATAGCATTTTTAGTCTTGATTATGTCTCCCAAACTTTTTTTCAGTAGAAATAATGTTACATCATGAATGCTGCTAAGATTATTTCACTATTTAAAACTGTAAAGATTTAAATAATTTTCTTCATGCCATTCCATCAGAAGACTTTCTCTTTCCACTATCTATTTAAACCACATTTGAAACTGGAATATAGGATCTATCAACCTTTGGTATCAATTTGGATGCCTATCATCTCAGCTGACAGAAGGGAAAAGCAGGTTGATGAAACAGAATAGAAAAGATCAACTAGTCAGCTAAACTTGTCCCTCTATTCATTAGGACTGGAGCATCAGGACCAGATGCATCACTTAAAAGTCATAACATTTTTCAGGATGAAGCATATGGACCTGCTTCAGTAGAAGTTGGTCTACCATCGTAAATAGTGACTGAAGTTAGCTTATGTGACCAGATTTGTATAATTAATTACTTATTAACTTTGATACAGTTGTTACCTTGATCAAGAACTGATTCCTATTGGAGTGCCAATCACACAATGGATAAACTCACGAGATCTACTTCCCCTAAGAAATGAAGCATTGGCCAAGTTCTCTTTCATAGTGTAGTATCACTTAGAAAGGAAGTCAAATCGTTTCAGTGTAAGCTCTGTTTTTATGATATGTTGCCTTGAAGCTTAACCACTTGGAAATATAAACTACGTGTGTAAGTTCTAAACAGGGTCTTGCAAAAACAAACAGGGCATCCTTTGTCAAAAAATCCTAACATTGAAGGTCATGTAGTAAAGAGGAAAAGTAGTGCTTTTAACAGACTTTCAAAACTATTTTATTATTAAAGAAAACAGTTATTGAAGTATTCTGGCAGAGCTTAATTTGTTCTCCTGTCATTAGTAGCTGTTGCGCTTTTTATAACTAAAGCATAAATACTGTCGGCAGCATCAGCAATGTGTTTTTCCTCTGTTCTTGACCCTAGCCTTTCTATATAGAGCCTTGGGAATTAAGAGTGAAAGAGTATTATTGCATCCCCAATGGCAATGCATTTTCCATTGAAAATATGTTAGTGTATAGATTGAAACTAAAGGAAAGAAATTCAAAAATATTAAGGCAGCAGGATCACTCACACCTTTGTTTTAAATGCTGAGCTATGAAGATAGGGATGTTGGGCAAAAACAGAAAATCCTGGAAAATCATGAAAATAATCAGAAGGTGAGAAAACATTGCTAGAAGAAGAATGAGCTACTACTATATTTCAAATCAATGGCCTTTTATTAATGAATAATAAATCTGTTTGTGAGAGAAAATGTTGCTAATTAGGACATCATGGAACAGAATATGCTCTCATTCAGAATAGCATAATGATTGTCAGGCTGAAAAAAACACCAAAGTGCAAAAGACAAACTGTGCAAATAAAAATAATATTGACATGATGAGTTGTAAATATTCCTTGAAAGTGTGTCTGTAGTGGTGGATGAAGTTATTCAGAAACCTAATGGTTGTAGGGTAACTATTACTTCTGAATTGGTGGTATGGGACCCAAGGCTTCTGTATCTCCTATCCAATGAAAGCAGTGAGAAACATTCAGCAATCATTCATTAGGAGTCATAGGGCAATACGGCACTGATACAGGCCCCTTGGCCCAACTAGTCCATGACAACCACAACGACCAGTCAGCTAGACACAATTTCCTCAATTAATTGCAAGTCAAAAGACTAGTAGAGAAATCAACATCATTCTAAGGTATTTAAGATAAAAATGAATAAACTGAAATTAAAATATCTCAACTACATTTATTTTAATCCTTTTTAGCATTCAAAGTGAATTTCATTGATCAGGTCCAGTCTTGTGTGAGTGGATAGACAATTCTCTTCTCTGTCACTGGTCACCACAGAATCTCACTTTGAACAATATTTGTCAAAAAACCAGTGATCAGGCATGAATACATCTGGGCTTCCATACTTGCACATGTATGAATAGAAATCTAATCAGTAAAGTTTGTAACTGTGCTGAACTACATATACCTGTCTGGACATGCCCCTCTGCTGACTGCTCCTGTGGCTCCTCCCACAGACCCCTGTATAAAGGCGATTGGAGGCACTGCTCCTCCCTCAGTCTCCAGGATGTTGTGTGGTAGTCTTTTGCTGCTAATTTAATGAAGTAATATACTGTACAGACACAAATATACTGGTAAATGTACAAGAATTAACTTATACAGAACAGTTGAGCACTTCCACTTCTAAAGTGAGACGCTTAATACACCTTCAGGCAAAGTTACATGTCTGCAAGTGTGGGGTTGTCAGGATCATCAACATCTTCATCTTGAAAAATGAGTGAAGCATCAGGAACTGGTGCTGAAACTGGCTCAACAGTTTCTTCAAAAACTGTTGATGATGGTGGCAGCACATCCAGGTGAGCAGAAGCAGAAGTCGGAGAAAGGAGGTCTTGTATACGCCACATTTCACCCAAATGCCAGGCGGCCGGGGATTCGGCGCTGGGCTCTCCCCTCTTCACTCGCAGTTACTGAGGGAATCCTCGTTAGCTTCTTTTCCTCTGCTTAGTAATATGCTTAAATTCAGCGGGTTGCCACGTCTGATCTGAGGTTGTGGGTAGAGGAGAACGGAGCACCGGCCGGGCAACGCTGGAGGGCAGTGTGCAACTGCCAGCAGGCGGGTGAGAAGGCGGACTGACCCAGTGCGCGCCAGCTCCCCTGCCGCTGGCGGGTGAGATGGGCAGGTGCCCAGCCTCAAGCAAATGATATTAATAAATGCAGGAAAACAAGCAAGAATCACCTGTATGTGCTAACAAGAGCGCGCCAATACGTGAACAGACATAGCACAGCCAAAACAATGCACAGCAGATTGGCACAGTGGCCGGGGAAATTTGAAATTACAGTTGCGCAGAAAGTTTGAAATCAGTGCCGGATTATCAAAGGAACCAGTAGTCAGATTAGTGAAGATCGACTGTACTGAGCAAGTATAAGTCACTCAGGATGCTAACTTCTAGGAGTCTGAAGAAGCTTACTCTCTTAATCTCTGACCCAATTATGAAAACTGGCACATGATCTCCTGATTTCCCCATTCTGAAGTTAATGAGTATTTCCTTGGTTTTGTTGACATTGAGTTTAGTATCATTATTGCAGCAGGAAAAGGTTCAGATGGTTCTGTTTATTATCAGAGAATATACTTGGTATACAATCTGAAATATTTGTCTTCACAGACATCCATGAGAAACAGAATTCCAAAAGAATGACTGACAAAAGAACGTTAGAACCCCCAAACCCTCTCTCCCCTCCCTTGCACAAGCAGCAGCATCAACGCATCAATCTCCCCAACCTGCCCGTTTCATCAAAAAGTGTCAGCACCCACCAAGCAAGAGCAAAGCACCCAAAGAGAGACCATAAATCTGCAGTCAACAAACACTACTGTTTACCCGACAGTTCGACATGCCATAGCTCCCTCACTCTCTCACTAACAAGGGACACAGAGATATCACCCATTTTTCACAGTGAAAAGGGAGACTGACAATTGCTGTTTACGATATTATAATCTGCTACCTTGCCTTTTATTCCGAGATTCTCCAACATGAGAATTGGCAGCAAACTTTCATTAGAGATAGAGAGAGACAGAGACAGAGACTGAGACTGCTCTGGTACAGAGACCTCCGTCCATTCATCCACTGCAGTAAAATCCTGATGTTCCATACCCCGCGATGCTGACAATACCAGCCTGGAATTGGTCGTCTACAGGGCCACATGCTGGAGACGCCATCTTTCAAGCCATAGCTGGAGAACGTTGGAAACATTCTGCTGGTGAGCTTCAAGAATGCGAACTCGTCCATCATAAAAAAAAACACAGTTTGAGTGCCACTTGCAGGTCAGGACCTCGAAAGAACACCAACCACCTTGAAAAGGAAAAAAAAAGAGATGTTAAAGAGAGGAATTTAAGCTGTTTCTGCAGATGAGCTCGAAAAGGCAGCCACTTGGCACCATCTTAACTCCACCCCAGCCAGGTGTGGCACCTCAGTCCTGTGTGCTAACTCATCACCACATGTGACTCAGCCAACAACACTGTTGTTGTCAGTGAATGTGTAAATGGTTTTGGATTTGTGCTTAGCCGTGCAGTTGTAGGTGTAAGGGTAGTAGAACAGGGAGCTGAGGTAGGCCTGTGCTGATGGTCAGTTAGGAGGAGCTGTTGAGAAAGTATTCCTACTCCTTTTTTGAAGTGAAGTATGAAGAGATCACTGAGAAGAAGCAACAACTTACTGTATTTCCCTGATATCTTCCATCACAAACATAGCCCTCCCCACCTTTGAGTATATTCAGAAGGAGCACTGCTACAAGAAAGTAACACACATCATCAAAGACCTGTAACATCCATCCATGTCCTCTTCACACGACTATCATCAGGTAGGAGCTACAGAAACTTTAGGTCTCACGGCATCAGATTCAGGAACAGTAATTACCCTAAACCATCAGGGATCTGAACTGACATGGATAACTTTATTCACCACTACTCTAAATGGATTCTTCAATCTACAGACTCATTTTGCAGGACTCTTTATAACACATGTTCTCAATATTATTTTTATTTGCACAGTATGTCTTCTTCTGCACATTGGTGTTTTTCAACCTTTGTCTAGTTTTAGTAACATAAACTCTATGTACTTTGAGAATAAATTTAATTTGAATAGTGCTTAAAAAGTGATATTCTGGAACAGTTAATTGCTGTTAAATATAATTGAGTTATATTTGACAGAACTTGTTCCCCATATCTGTATGCTCAATGATAGTTAATTTTCAGCTATTTGGATGTGACTGGAATCAGAAGCATTACCTCTTCTTAAAGGCTGTTGAAAAGCAAATCTTGTTTTTTTAAATATATTATTCAGGGCAGTTTTGATGGGTATTTTCTCTTATCAGCCCACAACTCTCCAGGATCCAAATGTATCTTGTATTTGGCATTGACTCACCAGTAGGAATCAGGGTGCAATCTTTGATAGGGTTTAGTGACTGGAAAGCATTTTCCTTGGGCTTCCTCAAGGCTCAGCATTCAATCCTTTACTTTCCACACGTGCAGCAGCCTTCTTTTAATGAAAGATCATTTTCCTTTGACTGAAGGAATCACTTTTAAGAACACCACAATTTGAGCCATTAGAATTTAGTGCACCTATTAAATGCTTCAGATATAGTAATTAAGAAGTGTGCTGATAGAGCAAAATCGACCAAGTGGTTGACTGTAGGTACAAACACTAAGCACTACAGATAAGTATCAATGGCCTAATTAGGTAGGCAGAAAGGTAGTAAATGAGATCTAACCCTGAAGAAATGTGAAGTAATTCATTTAGAGGAGGACAAACAAAGCAAAGAAATGCTGAATAACTGGTGGGATACTGGGGATTTCAAAGAAGCAGAGGGGTAATGGTGTGCATATTCACAGATCCATGGAGTTGGAAAAATGGGTGGTTGAGAAGATTGAGAAGTTGTTAGAGGTCTGGATAGTCACTGGGTCATGGGTCATATAAAACAGAAATAGACCCTTCACCTGATCATGTCCATATCAAGCTTCCATCTATGCTAATCTTATTTGCCAGTGCTTGGCCTGTTGCCTTTGAGATTCAGGCTCCTCATCTACATACTGAAATATTATGAGAAGACCTACTTCCATCATCCTGTTAGGCAATATGTTCCAAATTCCAACTACTTTTTTTATTCAGCACCCTGAATCAGCGTCATTTATGTTTAATTCCTTTTGTTATGTAACTGAAAAAATTCCCTCATAATTCTGTATACCTCTATCAAGACTTCTGTCTTCGTTTTCTGCTGCAAGGAAAACAAACATCGCTCTCCAGTCTCTCCACAGGAAAGAAACACACTATCCCAAGCAACACTAGTCTCTGCATTGTTTACAGTGAAGTCATGAGCTTCCTATAATATGAACACCAGGCCTAAACCCAATACTCCAGCTGTGCCCTAACCAATATTTTATAAAGTTAAATAATAACTTCTCTGCTCTTAACTTCTATCCTTTGGGTATTGAAGGGTAATAGTCCATATGCCTATTTGGACTGGAACAATAATATCCCTGTATTCCTCAATGTATGAATAGGAAGGGCATGGTTCCCTTAGCAAAAATGATAATTACAAGAGGTGAGGTTGTGTGAAGATTTGGGAAACATTGAGTGATAAAATCGTCATGCAAAGAATTCTGGGATTCTCACAGCTGAATGGATGACAGAGGCAGAAGTGCTCATAAGGTCTAACGACCGCTTATATGGGAACCTAATATACCTGCTAGGTCTGGGTTGGTGGCTAGGGAGAGGGTTAGTCCATGCGGGACTTTTTACCCAGCACTGTCATCTTGACCTCAATGTCTTGCTTCTGTACCATTAATATTTATAATTACATTAACCACTGAATTGACTTTCATAATTCTATCCATGGTGCTTTTATTCTATCAATAACTTAAACAGCAGACTCTGTTGTAAACTCTTATGACCAAATAGAATAGTTTAAATAAATGTCACCAGTGCTGTCTTCCATTAGATTAATTTGATGGAAGAATAATTTTCTTTTAACGAAAGGTATTATTTTTAAGAGTTCTAAATTTTAAGAGTTTAACTCTAAGTTTTAAGAGTTCTAAACGTGAATTAGCTAAGATAGACTGGCAAATGATACTTAAAGGGTTGACTGTGGATATGCAATGGCAAGCATTTAAAGATTGCATGGATGAACTACAACAATTATTCATCCCAGTTTGGCAAAAGAATAAACCAGGGAAGGTAGTGCATCTGTGGCTGACATGGGAAATTAGGGATAGTATCAAGTCCAAAGAAAAAACATATAAATTAGCAAAAAAAAAATGTAGCACACCTGAGGACTGGGAGAAATTCAGAGACCAACAGAGGAGGACAAAGGGCTTAATTAGGAAAGGGAAAAAAGATTATGAGAAAAAGCTGTCAGGGAACATAAAAACTGACTGTAAAAGGTTTTATAGATATGTGAAAAAGAAAGGTTTGGTCAAGACAAATGTAGGTCCTTTACAGTCAGAAACAGATGAATTGATCATAGGGAACAAAGACGAGGCAGAACAAAGACGTGGCAGACCAATTGAATAACTGCTTTGGTTCTGTCTTCACTAAGGAGGACATAAATAATCTTCCGGAAATAGTAAGGGACCGAGGGTCTAGTGAGATGGAGGAACTGAAGGAAATACATGTCAGTAGGGAAGTGGTGTTAGGTAAATTGAAGGGATTAAAGGCAGATAAATCCCCAGGGCCAGATGGTCTGCATCCCAGAGTGCTTAAGGAAGTAGCCCAAGAAATAGTGGATGCATTAGTGATAATTTTTCAAAACTCCTTAGATTCTGGATGAGTTCCTGAGGATTGGAGGGTACCTAATGTAACCCCACTTTTAAAAAAAGGAGGGAGAGAGAAACCGGGGAATTATAGACCGGATAGTCTGACATCGGTGGTGGGGAAAATGCTGGAGTCGGTTATCAAAGATGTGATAACAGCACATTTGGAAAGAGGTGAAATCATCGGACAAAGTCAGCATGGATTTGTGAAAGGAAAATCATGTCTGACGAATCTTATAGAACTTTTTGAAGATGTAACTAGTAGAGTGGATAGGGGAGAGCCAGTGGATGTGGTATATTTAGATTTTCAAAAGGCTTTTGACAAGGTCCCACACAGGAGATTAGTGCGCAAACTTAACGCACATGGTTTTGGAGGTATGGTATTGATGTGGATAGAGAATTGGTTGGCAGACAGGAAGCAAAGAGTGGGAGTAAATGGGACCTTTACAGAATGGCAGGGAGTGACTAGTGGGGTACCGCAAGGCTCAGTGCTGGGACTCCAGTTGTTTGCAATATATATTAATGATTTAGACGAGGGAACTAAATGCAGCATCTCCAAGTTTGCGGATGACACAAAGCTGGGCGGCGGTGTTAGCTGTGAGGAGGACGCTAAGAGGATGCAGGGTGATTTGGATAGGTTAGGTGAGTGGGCAAATTCATGGCAGATGCAATTTAATGTGGATAAATGTGAAGTTATCCACTTTGGTTGCAAGAACAGGAAAACAGATTATTATCTGAACGGTGGTCGATTAGGAAAAGGGGAGATGCAACGAGACCTGGGTGTCATTGTACACCAGTCATTGAAGGTGGGCATGCAGGTACAGCAGGCAGTGAAAAAGGCAAATGGTATGTTGGCATTCATAGCAAAAGGATTTGAGTACAGGAGCAGGGAGGTTCTATTGCAGTTGTACAAGGCTTTGGTGAGACCGCACCTAGAGTATTGTGTGCAGTTTTGGTCCCCTAATCTGAGGAAAGACATTCTTGCTATAGAGGGAGTACAGAGAAGGTTCACCAGATTGATTCCTGGGATGGCAGGACTTTCATATGAAGAAAGACTGGATCAACTAGGCTTATACTCACTGGAATTTAGAAGATTGAGGGAGGATCTTATTGAAATGTATAAAATTCTAAAGGGATTGGACAGGCTGGATTCAGGAAGATTGTTTCTGATGTTGGGGAAGTCCAGAATGAGGGGTCACAGTTTAAGGATAAAGGGGAAGCCTTTTAGGACCAAGATGAGGAAAAACTTCTTCACACAGAGAGTGGTGAATCTGAGGAATTCTCTGCCACAGGAAACAGTTGAGGCCAGTTCATTGGCTATATTTAAGAAGAAGTTAGATATGGCCCTTGTGGCTAAAGGGATCAGGGGGTATGGAGAGAAAGCAGGTACAGGGTTCTGAGTTGGATGATCAGCCATGATCATACTGAATGGCGGTGCAGGCTCGAAGGGCCGAATGGCCTACTCCTGCACCTATTTTCTATGTTTAACATTTGAAGAATTAAAATCTGGTGCACTTATCAAATGCTTCACCAATATATTCAATATTAAAAATCCAATGCATTTATTTGCTAATAATTGCTTGGCAGTATTTAACTAAATTAAAGATGAGAAAATCTGCAGATGCTGGAAATCCAAGCAACAGACACAAAATGTTGGAGGAACTCAGCAGGCCAGGCAGCATCTATGGAAAAGAGTAAACAGTCGATGTTTATGTCCATGAAGGTTCTTGGCCTGAAACGTTGACTGTTTATTCTCTTCTATAGATGCTGCTTGGCCTGCCTAGTTGCTCCAATATTTTGTGTGTGCTGCTTTAATAAAATTAAATTCCCTTGTTATTTGTAATTTTACAGTTTTGCACACCTTAAGATTAAATTTTTATCATAAAACCTTTCCATAACGATCAATAAGGAGACAAAGTTCATTTCTATCAATGCACAATCATTTCAGTCCCAGCATGACATCCTTAATCTCTCTCTTTCCTGCTTGTTACATTTTATTATTGTCACATATACGACCATGGCCGTAATCCTACAGTCTGCATTAGTGCAACTTTTCACTTGGGATAGCTGCACTTAAATTTACAATCAAATATCTACAGTGATCAAGAGGCAGACTAGAATTATGTCCTGACTGATCAAGTCTGAAGAGGTTTTTTTTTAAATACCAGTTTCATTTGCCGCTTCTTGTGTCTGGAAAATGGGCAGCTGCACATGCCATTTTTCATGGTTTGTGTGGAAGAGTCAAGAAGGAAAGCTTGCTGAATCGTAACTAGGAAGGTAGTATCAATCTTACTATCATTGGTAGAAAGGCAACATCAATCAGAGAGAACCATCCAGGATTCACACAAAGCAATGCAATACCTTGAGCTAGATACATTTCAGCTTTGGAAAGTTAGAATTTGCTAATACCAGCAAAGCATTCAATTATTGAACAACATAAAACTCATTGCTGCTTTCAGATTTATTGTACAGAAGTATAAAGTTGTCTTGAGATGTGTAATCGATTAAAAGAGTGCAATCAAAATTTATGGTTCTTAATGCTACCAAAACAACAAAACCCAAAGGCTTTAATAATTGCAACATTTGTCACAGATGGTGCTGAAGCAATGTATTTCATTGGAAGCAGCAGATATCGAAATAAAAGAGAGTAGTGGAAACAATCTTCTGTCTCTGCAGATCAACCACTCGGCAATCTTCAGCAAAATTTTCCCAAGTGACAATCCAATCCATACTTATGTTGACTGATGTCGAGGTATTAATAACAAAATATTTTGGACTCCTAATTGATTACAACATCTAACCGGATTGTTTCCACAGACACAGACAATGTTTGTAGGCCATTACATCCTGCAATATGAAACCTAACATAATGAAAGGCTGTGATGCTTCACTCCCAGATGAGCTCGACACCACTTGTGCACTCTTTGAAAGGGAGAATAAAATTACACCTTTGTGAATCCCCGCAGCCTCTGGTGACCCTGTAACCTCTGTCTTGGAGGGTGACGCCAGAGCACCTTTCACGAGGGTGAATCCTCATAAGGCACCAGGCCAGTACTTAGTAGGGTACTTAAAACCTGTGCCAACCAACTGGTGGGTGTGTTCAGACATCTCCAATCTCTAATTTCTGCAGAGTTCCCCACCTGTTCAAAAGGGCGACAACCATACATGGCCAAGAAGAGCGGGATGAACTGCTTCACTGACTATCACTCAGTCGCACTCGCATCTGCTACAATGAAGTGTATTGAGAAGTTGGTCATGATCAGAATCAATTCCCGCCTAAGGAAGGACCTTGACCTTCATCTACTGCCACATAAGTCTATACCAGATACAATCTCATTCGCTCCCACCAGGCCTTGGACCACCTGGACAATAGAAATACCTACGTTAGGTTGCTATTTATTGATTGTAGATTAGCGTTCAACACAATCATACTCTCAGTTCCAATCCACAAGATCCCCTCTCTGCAACTGGATCCTTGGCTTCCTCATCGAGAGACCACAGTCAGTGCATCTTGGAAATAACATCTTCTCCTTGTTGACAATCAACACAGAGCACCTCAAGTATATTTTCTCAGTGCATTGCTTTACCCTCTCTGAACCCACAACTCTAAGGCTAGGCACAGCTCAAATGGCATATATAGGTTGGCTGCCACAACTATTGTTGGCAGAATTCCAGATCCTGACAGGGACGTGTACAGGAGTGAAATAGATCAGCTGGTTGAGTGGTGTCACAAAAATATCTTTGCACTTAATGTCAGCAAGACCAAGGAATTGATTGTGGACTTCAGGAAGAAGAAGGAACATACACCAGTACTCATCGAGGGATCGGCAGTTCCAAGTTCCCGTGTGTCAGCATCTCAGAGGATCTATGCTGGGCCCAACATATTGATGTAATTAACGAAGAAGGCATGACAGCGGCTATATTTAATTAGAAATTTGAGTAGATGATATGTCACCTAAGATTTTTGCAAATTTCTACGGATATACTGTAGAGAGCATTCTAATTGGCTGCATCACTACCTACTATGGAGAGGCCACTGCACAGGATTGGAAAGAGCTGCTGAAAGCTGCAAACCCAGCCCGCTCCATCATGGACACTAACCTCCTCAGCATCGTGGACATCTTCAGAAGGTGATGCTTCAAGAAGCCTGTGTCCACCATTAAGGACCCCTATCACCCAGGAGAAGCCTACTTCTCATTGCTACCATCAAGGAGTGGGTATAAGAGCCTGAAGAGAGGCTCTCAACATTTCGGGAACAGCTTCTTTTCCTCAATGAACCAACGTACACTACCTCACTAGTTTTTTTTTGCTCTCTTTTGGCATTACTTATGTGATTTATCTATATAGAGGGGGTTGTCATTTATAGGTTTTTATTATGTATTGCAATGTACTGCTACTGAAAAACACCAAATTTCACAGCATACACAAGTGTTATTACACCTGATTCTGATTCTGAATGTTACCTCTTCGAATATTATCCATTTCAGTCATGTAAGTTTCAATTAACTCTATGACAGCTGTCTTTTGTGAATAATTTCCAGAATGCTTTCCATTCTAACTTTATTTTTTATGATCATGCACTCATATGAATGAGATATTTAGATAAGTCCAACTCTTCCATATCTTGCCATACGTCATGGCCAAATATGGAAGTAGATTTCCAGGCTTTTCTTCTGTGCAGATACTGCTGCTGCCCTGGCTGGATTCGAACTCAAGACCATCTGCCTTGAAGTCCAATGCTGATGTCACTGCACCATCAGCTGGCCCTTTCTTCACTCAGTTTATTAGTATATATTACAACCTGAGTCTTCCCACTAACTTCTGGTGCCACCTACACTTCTACAGGTAGGTTAGGGTTTAGTAAATATACACATATGCAGGAGAGCTGAACACCAAGAAAAGACATGATAAAGATTATGCAGACCAACTTATAAACAGGGAAGTGAACCAGTCTTTAAAGATAGGGTAGTTGCAGTATAACCTCCCTTTAGTGAGACTTGGCTTATAGTGCCTCCACACCCCCCTTCAACCTTCACTTTTTCCTATCCTCTTGTCTCTCTCTCTCATGTTATCTCCTTGCCTGCCCATCAACTCCCTCTGGTGTTACTCCCCCCTTTCTTCTTTCTTCCACGGCCTTCTGTCTCTTTCGCCAATCAACTTCCTAGTTCTTTGCTTCATCCCTCCCCCTCCAAGTTTCACCTATTGCCTGGCATTTCTCCCTCCCCTCCCTTCACCTTTCAAATCTACCCCTCGGCTTTTGTTCTCCAGTCCTGCCAAAGGGTTTCGGCCTGAAACTTTGACTGTACTTATTTCCATAGAAGCTGCCTGGCTTATTGCATTTCTCCAGCATTTTGTGCATGTTGCTTGAATTTCTAGCATTTGCAGATTTCCTCTTGTTTGTTTTTTTCACACCTATATGTTTCTTATCAGTGCTTAAATGAAAATGTGTATTAGGTTTGTATTTGGTCAGTATTATTTTTATATTGATGATGAGCTAGGTGCTTATTGATTTATTAACTTTACATCATTTTTTCATTAGCATTCCTTCAAATGCTTGTTCGAAATATAGGTATTAGAAGAACACAAGTAGGAATGCGAGGGAAGTATGCAAATCCTTATGGGCCTGCTCCACACTTCAAATGAGTTGAAGACTGATTTAATTGTGCCCTCAACTGTGCTTCTGCTTTTTTCAGTAATGTGACTTCTGTACTATCTGAAGATCCCTTTATCTCAGCCTTGAATATATTCATTGACCCAAAGTTCACAACTATCTAGGAAAGTGAATTCCAAAGATTCACAATTTTCTGAGAGAAGAAATTTCTCTTGATCCATCTCAGATATAATAACTTCTTCAGATAAGGTGATTTCTTATCAAGGGACAATGACCTTTTGTTACATGAGCTGAAACATCCTTTCAGCAACCATCATGTCAGCATCTGGTGTTTCAATCAACTCTCGTTCTTCTAAATTTCAGTGAGTTTAGGTTTAACCAGTTTAATTTTCCCTGTTAAGTAGCCCTTCCAAATGTAGTATTGTCAGCAACTTTAATTTGATTGGCCTTATCTCAAATAATAATGAGGTGGCCTACAGAGAAAAAGTCACCACCTTGATACAGCGGTGTCAAGAAAACAACCTCTCACTCAATGCTGCAAAAACAAAGGAGCTGGTTGTGGACTACAGGAAGAATGGAGACAGGCTAACACCTACTGACATCAATGGATCTGGGGTTGAGAGGGTGAACAACTTTAAGTTGCTCAGCATAAGCATCACCGAGGACGTCAGGTAGTCTGTATATACTAGTTTTATGGTGAAAAAGACACAACAGTGCCTCTTTCACCTCAGACAGTTGAGGAAGTTTGGTATGGACCCCAAAATCCTTTCTACAGGGCCATGATTGACAGCATCCTGACTGGCTGCATCACTGCTTGGTATAGGAACTGTATTTCCCTCAGTCACAGCACTCTGCAGAGAGTGGTGCGGACAGCACATCTGTAGATGTGAACTTCCCACTGTTCAGGACGTTTACAGAGACAGGTGCATAAATAGGGGCTGAAGGATCATTGAGGACCTGAATCTCCTCAACCACAAGCAGTTCCAGCTGCTACTATTTGGGAAATGGTTCCGCAGTATTAAAGCCAATACCAACAGGTTCTGGGACAGCTTCTTCCACCAGGCCATCAGACTGATTAATTCACACTTTATTTCTATGATATATTGACTGTCCTGTTGTACATAATATTTATTACAAATTACTATAAGTTGCACATTGCACATTCAGATGGGGATGTACTGTAAAGACTTATACTCCTCATGTATGTGAAAGATGTAAGAAACAAAGTCAATTCAATTCAATACCACATATGATATTAATATAGCCAACTTTTCCTGCAATGCTCCCAAAGCAGATATATTGTTCCTTAATTAATGAGACCAAAAATGTGCACATGTTCTTCACCTGTAGCAAGATTTGCCTTGCATTCATATTTTATACCTCTTGCAATAAAGGTCAACATCCCACTTGCTGTCATAATTATTTTTTATGAGGTTGTTACCTTTCTGTGTTACTTGTACAAGGACACTATGATCTCTCTGAAAACCACCAGTCAAGTTAAATAATATTATGCATTCTTTCTACCAAAGTGATGATCTCATACTTCTCCATCAGACACAGGGAACTGGGATTGAATTTGAGAAGTGCACTGCATATGTACAAAATACATGACCACCTTTGGTGGATGAGTTTTGAACACAAATTTTACCTAATGCACAAAATAGCCATAAAGAAGTTTGAGTGTTTTAAAATTAATTGCATGTAATATTCAGTTAATCTGTTAATGAATTTAGTGTGAATGAGGATGGAGGAGACAAATACTGTTTTTGGAGCCATATTTTACTTTGCTATCATTATTTACAATGTTAAAGCCCACTAATGGAAATCTTACTTCATTAAAAATACACTACCTCCTCACTGTAATAGATTATATTGCACCATGACCTTTGCTAAAACAAGCATTATTTATGGCTCCTTCATTACTGATGAAATCATATAAATCACTCCTTATAACAGGTCTTTATTAGCGTTGTCTCTAGGTAACAGATTTATAAACATGTTCAATGCACTGTTTATCAACATCTATATCCCACTGTTAAAACAGAGCTTTTATGTTATGCATACGGTATATTAAATGAAGTATTTCTACTGGCTTGTTATTACAATAGTTGCATCGGGCCTGGAGTGCAAACAGATAGGTGCTGCCTCTAAACCTGCTTATCACACCAAATGTTTTCAGGAAGTCAGAGGCATGCAATCTAGGGAAGCTTGACTGCATAGATTTAGAATAAGGCAAGGGAATGCTTGGAGATTGTGTGTATTCTGGATGGAGGTCCCTGACAAATGATGTTTCTCAGGTTAACACACACACAAAATGTTGGAGGAACTCAGCAGTCCAGAGTCTCGGCCTGAAATGTCGACCGTTTACTCTTTTCCATAGATGTCGCCTGGCCTGCTGAGTTCCTCCACCATTTTGTGTCTGTTGCTTAGATTTCTAGCATCTGCAGACTTCATCTTGTTGATGTTCTTCAGGTATTTGCTCTGGGACCTCTGCCCTTTGTGACTTTTATAAATGACTTGGATGAGGAAGTGGAACGGTGGGTTAGTACACTTGCAGATGATATGAGAACTTCAGATGCAGTTTGGCCTGGAAAAGTGATTTACTTTGGAAGATCAATGTTGAAGGCAAAATACAAGGTAAATGGCAGGAATATAAGGTGTGTGGAGGAATAGTAGGATCTTGAGGATCACATCCATAGATCTGTTGCAGTTGCCATGCAAATTGATAATGTTGTTAAGAAGGTGTATGGTGTGTTGGTCTTTAATAGTTCAACAGCCATGTGGTAGTGCTGCAGCTCTATAAAACTGGTTAGAACTCACCTGGACTATTGTGTTGAGTCTGGTCATCTCATTATAGGAAGGAAGTGGAAGTTTTTGAGATGGTGCAGAGGGTATTTTCCAGGACGCTGCCTGGATTAGAGAACATGTCTTATGAAGACAGGTTGAGTGAACTAGGGCTGTTCTCTTTGGAGTGAAGGAGGATGGCAGGTGACTTGATAGAGGTGGGCAAGATGATAAGAGGCATAGATCAAGTGGACAGCCAGGGTGAATATAAGAATGCATCATTTTAAGGTATTTGGAGTAAAGTAGAGAGGAGGGCATGGCAGAGGTAAGTTTTTTACTTAGAGTTTGATGAATGTGTGGAATGTGCTGCAGGGATGGTGGTAGAAGCAGATACATCTGGAACATATAAGAAACTATGTGATCAGCACATGGAAAATAGGAAAGTGGCAGAGGGTTAGATTGATCTTAGAGGAGGTTGAAAGGTTGGCACAACAGCCTGGGCCAAAAGACATGTTCTGCGCTGTAATGTTCTGTGTTCAATGTTTTACTATTCTGTTATAAGCTTTTACCCATTTCATTCACAGCTAGTTAGCTAAAGGGAAAACCTGGATTCCATAGTGTTCATAGTGAGATGGCCTGAGGGAGTTCAAATTGATGTGTGAGGTATATAGGCACACTTGCTGGACATAATGTTGGTGAAAGGGTCAGTGCATACTCTTTGACCATTTGCTTGAGTAATACTGGGTATACAATTAATGACAACACTGATCTGCCCATCATCCCCCAACCTCACCTGTTTTCACCTTCTGCCTATCAGCCCCTGTCTCACTCCTCCCTGTAACCTCTTTATACTGGCTATCTTCCTTCTACGCTCTCATTCCCAGTACAGTGTCCTGATTCTATTGACCATCCATAGAAGCTGCTTGACCTACTGACTTCTTCAAGCAGTTTTTCTTTCTTCAGGTTCTGGCAGCCACAGTGTCTCCACAATGCTATGTGATCCTGGTGTTACTGACCCCTGACTGGGGCAACACTTTAGTCATCTTAATTATCCATTTAGTTGATCTTCTATCTGATCATGGAAGTCCCTTTGAACGTTCATACTCAGATTTGTAGCAAGGCTGCATGTGTGAGGGTTTAGAGATAGACTGCTGGAGATTAAGGGGGATGAGTAATGTGGCATGCTGGTTGTCTGAAATAAGTCAAGAGATTGGGATTTAACATTTGAAGAAGCATTCAATAGCCTTTGTCACCTATCTGAGCCCTGTGAAGGGCGTTTTGAAACTGCATTTAAAATTTTGCACTCAGCTCCTGCTATTGGCTTCTAGAGCTATTTAATTCCAATGTATCTGCTGTCCCTTCTAGCAGTGTGAATTAAAAAATATATATCTTCCTTCTCATCTCTCTCATCAAGCCCTCTGGTGCACCATTCAAATTCCATGAAGCCTGTTCTCTGTCTTGCTGTCTCATTCTTCACTGTGCCCTGGGTTAATTTCACTTTAAATTATTAGCACCTGTTTCATAAACGAAGCACATCTTTTTAAAACATGCAGGCTTGCTTTAAGCATTGCGGAATTTAAATTCACACCAATCAGTTCATGTATATCTATCCTGCCTGAAAGAATGTAGACAATAAAAAGCTAAAACAAGAGGAAGTCTGCAGATGCCAGAAATCCGAGCAACACACAAAAAATGCTGGAGGAACTCAGCAGGCCAGGAAAAAGTACAGTCAACGTATCAGGCCAAAACTCTTTGGCAGGGCTGGAGAAAAAAGCTGAGGAGTAGATTTGAAAGGTGGGAGGAGGAAAGGGAGAAACACCAGCCGACAGGTGAAACAATGGAGGGGAAGGGATGAAGCAACGAGCTAGGAAGATGAACGGTGAAAGAGACAGAAGACCTCTTTTATATACAATAAAAAGCTAGCTGGTCAATATAAGCATAAAAATAATTGCCTGTATTACACTGTGGGTGGATGCAATTTCCTACATTTGTACCCATTGTCAGGGGCTTTCACATTTAGTCCATAGTAAGCTTCATCTTTGCAATTGGCAAGGTTTTACAGCTTCATAAAAGCTACTTCATTCGAGTCACTGTCTCCAGAGTGAAAACTTGAACTGCCAAGTGGTCAAGGCTAACAAGAGTGCTTTAAGACTGCATCACAGGAATGAGTCAAGCAGTATGTGCATCAGAGTATATACAGAATTAGAACTTATAAGGTAATAAATTTCCTTTAACATAATCTTCATAAATAATTATGAATTTTATTTATTCATTATGGCTTTTGTCTGCAGCTGAATTGTTGGGTCCTGAGATCTTATATTGAGGAGCTCGATGTGATATCTCTGGCCAAAACTCAAGTCTTTCTAAACTACCCAGAAACAATGTTTTATGCCTCTGGTAAGAAATAGAAAGACATACAAAGTCCTTACACACCCAGGAAAAAATGATTAAAGCCACCTCTAAATCCGTAGAATCAGATTAAGAATGCAGATCAATAAAAACGATAAAAATTGATGCCTGACCACAGTGTTCTGCTGGGTTGGATCCTCTGACTGCAGCAAAGCAGAATTACATTAGGACTGAAGTACAAGGTAATGAAATACAATTGTACAATTTCCCTTCAAATCCAAAAGGACAATTAAGCATGAAAACAGTCTAATCTTAATCTGTTATTGGACAGTTTAAACCTATGATTATTCAAAAACCAGGTGTGTAAGACTAGTAATTCTTATTGAGTTGAATTAGATTAGTATTTACTGTAAGATTTAAAATTACTGGAAAGCAGAAGTAGAATAAAAATGATTTTTTTATATAACATGATGTTTTGATTGCAAAGTTCTAAGTAAATTTATTATCTAAGTGTGTTTACCATATACAACCTTGAGATTGATTTTCTTGCAGGCATCTTCAGGAAAATAAAGAAATACAATAGAATCCATGAAAGGCCACACAAAATAAAGACCATCAAGCATCCAATATGCAAAAGAAGACAAATCAACCAAATGATAAAAAGTAAATAAATAGTACTGAGAGCATCAGGTGTAAAGTCCCTGAAAGAGAGTCTGTAGGTTGTAGAATTAGTTCAGAGTTGAGGTGAGTGAACTTATTCACACCAAGGCAGAAGCTAATTACTTGAAAGGACATTAGAAACAAATACAATAATTATTAAAAGGCTGTGGATGAGCATATGAAGGGAACACTTGGTCTGAAAGACCTGAGGACTTGGACTAATTGGGTAGTGGTTTCAAAATGCCAGCGTAGGTAAGATGACTGAATAGCCTCCCTGATTCAGTAAGCACTCAATACACTGTCTTCTCTCAAGTCCTATTCAGAAACATTTTTTATGGGAATATACCACTCAATCAATAATCCAGACTCTATTTGTAGAAAGAGCTGAAATTTGGTGGCATCCAGATGAAAAATGGATCTACGTACCACTCACCAACCAAATAATACAGCGTCAGTAAATATAATTTATTCAAAACCAGCACAGAATGTTAGTTTTTTTATGCTTAACTCTACATTTTTCTCCTAAAGTAACACATTTCTAAATGTTTATTTATTTGTTGAAGTATGATGCATAATAGGCCCTTCTGGCCCTTCAAACTGCACTGCCCAGTAATCTCTTGATTTAATCCTAGCCTAATCATGGGACAATTTACAATGATCAATTAACTTCCTGACCAGTACACCTTTGGACTGTGGGAGGAAACCGGAGCACCCAGAGGAAACCCACATGGTCACAGGGAGAACATACAAACTCCTTACAGGCCAGTTGTCTGAAATAACTCACAGTTTGGCTGAAACGAAATCCTCTCCTTGTTCTTCCTAACACTTGCTCATGGAATATTACTGGGATGGTTGAAATGGTTCCCTTGCAAAAGCAAATCATAGCTACTTTCAAAGAGTTTTACCCATGGAATGCAGTTAAAAAAGGTACACTCTACTTTGCAGTCTGATGCAGTTTATAGAAAAAAGCTTGTAAACATTATCCTCTGCTTCAAATGTAATAATACAGTAATATCAGCCATTGACCCTGCAAATACTTGGCAAGATAAAAATGAATATTCTATAAGACATTGAAAGGCCAGATACAGTATAAGTTGCTATGTATCTGTTTAACAATAGGACTGCCCATTCCCCCCAACCCTAAAAGAGCACAGGTGGATTAAAGAAAAAATACTATTTACACAGATATCAACCACTGATTATCTGCATAAGAATTTGAATCGATTTGGTGCCCACAGTCAATCCAAGAGCAAAGTACTGGATATCTAAAATATAAATCTAAATGGCTGGAAATAAGGTGTTTGTAAGGAATGACTACATACTCTCTGTGAACATTTGGGTTTCCTCTGGTATTCAGGTTTCTCTCCACATTACAAATTTGTATGGGTTAGCACCAGGATGTTCTGGGCATAGCACTAGTAAGGTGTATGGGTTAGCATCAGGATGTTCTGGGCATAGCACTAGTAAGGTGTATGGGTTAGCACCAGGATGTTCTGGGTATGCCAGTAGTAAGGTGTATGGGTTAGCACTAGTAAGTTCTGGGTATGCCACTAGTAGGGTGTATGGGTTAGCACTAGTAAATCCTGTGCATGCCACTAGTAAGGTGTATGGATTAGCACTAGTAAATTCTGGGTATGCCAGCAGTAAGGTGTATGGGTTAGCACTTGTAAGGTGTATGGGTTAGCACCAGGATGTTCTGGGTATGCCAGTAGTAAGGTGTATGGGTTAGCACCAGGATGTTCTGGGTATGCCACTAGTAAGGAGTATGGGTCAGCACTAGTAAGTTCTGGGTGACACTAGCGGGCATCCTCAGAATGTGTTGGTCCTTGACACAAATGTTCACTGTGTACTTCAAAGTTTCGATGTACACTTGACAAATAAATCTGATCTTAAAATCTCTTTCCTCTAGGGTAAAGATAGAGACAAAAAGGATTCTGTGTTCAGAGCGTTTCAACTTCTTTGTAATTTCTCCTTTCAATTGAGATTCTTGGCGAGCACTTTCATTGCTGCCAGTGACTGTGATCTGTTGTCTTTGGGGGTGGGGGTGTGTCTGTTGACACTGAGGTTAAAGTTGCAGGGGAAGCAATGAGAGAAAAATGGAAAATCTGTGACATGTTGGAGATTAGTAATGATTGAATGACTGAAGTGGTGGTGATGGTATGGGTGAAGTGATGTGCAGTGAACAATGAAATGTATGTCAGGAGGAGAAGCAATTGAGTGAAATCTGAAATGACAAGAAAAGAAAAATGAAAGCTGGCATTGAGATTAGAGTGATTGATAATCTGAAATTGTTGAATTCCATATTGAGCTCTTGGTGTTGTAATGTGCCAAATCAAATCGCGAGTGCTGTTCCGAGAGTTTGAGTTGAGGTTCAATGGAACAACTTAGAAGGTTAAGGCCAGAAGTCAGAGTTGGGGTGGATTAGAGAGTTAAAGTTGAGGTTATATAGTCAACTTTAAGACAAAGTTGGATAGTCTGCTGTCCAAATATGATGACATTTTCAATTATGAACTTTCTTTGCCATGACCTGTGTGCATAATTGAAGGGATTCAAGACTTCTACAAAATGATTTGTACCATGCATGAGCACAGCTGGATGTGGATGAGCACAATCAGAGTAGCAACTAGAGGCACTTAAGTGATTCCATCAACACAGCTTGAAACTGAAGCTATCCAGAGCACCTTTGTACAGTCTGAGGAGAAGTACACAGACTAAAGGTTGGTGCTAAAAGGCTGATCCTATTGAAGGTAAGGTGAATGCCATCATAAATATGAAGCCCTCGCTGAATTATAAGAGCCTTGCTTTTTTTCTGGAAGGGGTTCAATACTATTCCAGATTTTTTGCATGATGGAGTGACGGTGTTAAAAAATAGAAAGGGATTGATGTGCAACAGAAAGCAATTAATCAATGTAAGCATACTTTAAGTAGTGAATTTATTCTGGTTCTCTATGACATTAGGTAGAGACATTATCCAAGCTTTGAATGATGGACGGGAAAATTTGCTTTGAATGCTCTTAATAAAAGCAAATTTGACTGTGCAGAAATTGAGAAGTCAATGCTAACACCTATCTTGGGTGTGAAGAAATTCCATCAATCCCAACTGGAAAACCCTTTATTCTTGTTACAAATAACAGACTATTATTTGCTGTCCTGGGTCCTAATGCTGCATTTTTTTTTAGCAATGGCTGTTTCTAGGGCCTTAAGGAGTTGTGTTATGGTCGCAGTATGATAATACAGTTGAAAATTGGTTTGACAAAGGGAAGAGCAATAGCTGATATCCTGTCCAGATTAATGCATGAATCACCAGATTTACCGTTTTCGAGCTACAGCTTGCAAATGAGGATTTCGTGCCATATTTAGAGATTAATCAAGTTGCATTTCTGACGCAGGTCAATGAACTGATGACCCTGCAGTCGATCTACCACAAGACCATAGGATGTAGGAGCAGAATTAGGCCATTCAGCCTGTAGAGTCTGTTCCACCATTCCATCACGGCTGATTTACACAGATTTGAAACAGGGACATATCCAAAGGTTCTCAGGGACGCACAGAAAATGCTGAATTCCTCCAGCAGGTCAGGCAGCATCTAGGTGAAGAGTACAGTTGACATTTCAGGCCGACTGGCTCAGGGGAAAAAGGAGGGGGAGAGGGGTGAAGTAAAGAACTGGGAAGTAGATTGGTAAAAGAGACAGAAGGCCATGGAAGAAAGAAAAGGTGGGGGGGAGGGAGCACCAGAGCGATGAGATAAGGTGAGAGAGGGAAAAGGGGAAGGGAAATGGTTAAGGAAAGGAGGTGTGGGAGTCATTACTGGAAGTCTGAGAAATTGATATTCATGCCATCAAGTTGGAGGCTACCATAATGGAATACAAGCTGTTGTTCCTCCAACCTAAGTGTGGCCTCATCGTGACAATGGAAGAGGCCATGGATAGACATTTCAGAATTCCTCCAGCATTGTGTGTGTGTTGCTCAGATTTCCAGCATCTGCTATTTTCTCTTGTTTTCAAAGGTTCTCAGGAAACAGATTTCAGGAAAGCTCCACAGAAAATGATTGAGTGGAAGGTATCCCAGCATACTCCTGATTGAACCTTGTAAACAGTGGGCAGCCTTTGGGGAATTAGGAAGTGAGTTATTGCTACAGAACTCTCAGCCTCTGGTCTATTCTTGCAGCCACATGGTATATCCAAGAGTCTACAACCTTGTCATAGGGTTTGGAGATATGTGTGCCTCAAGGCCCCAGAGAGCTATATTGCTTTGTGCTTTGGCTCTTGGTAGGGTTTCCCATACCAAACAGGTCAGAGGGTAGAGGCCAGACTGAGAGTGGTCCACTGGTCCTCCAGGTTCGGGGGTTCACCTCAAGGCTAACAGCCCTGACTGATAAAATAAAATTGTTACGGAACCAGCAATGAAGCTTCTTTCTACATCTGAGTGCGATAGTATTCCTGAGTCCCCTCCCGAGACTTGAATGACTGACAGTAGTGAAAACCAAGAGGAAGCTACTGAACTCCACCAGAGACAGATGACCTTCCTTGATGCCCTAAATGCCAGCAGGGTAGTGGGCAGTAGGTAAGTACATTGTGTATATGTCTACGCTAATTTTTGGTCAACAGTAACATGCTTATTTTCAAGGGGGAAGCAATTGAGTGTGTTAATGTGTAATATGTAAAGAAGCCATTAGCATATAGGGCAAGGTGTCATCTACTGTATATTTGTATATAAGACATCAGCACTACATGTTGTTGTGTCGCGTTGCTTGTCCAGAATAAAGTTCACACCTTGATGTGTAGCTCCTGGTGTCCTTTAGAGTTTTGCCAGTACTCCTAACCTGCTAAAGTACAGTGCCTCTGATTAATGTATTATATACAGTAGGTTTAGCATTAAGAATTATGAAATTAGTTTAGTACATACAAGATAGCTCATTTTCAGATATCTTGTATATCTTGAGTTGTTGCTCCTGTGTAATGGAACGGTCAAATTGATCATCTCGAAGTACCACAAGTATATTTCAAAATGGGAAGAAGAGCTTTGTCTCTGTGAATGATAACAGCAGAACAAAAGGGTCAGAAAAGTCTATTAGGAGGGTACTATGCTAATGAAGGGACTTTGCAGCCTTCAGCTGGCACTAAGAAGCTAATTAAAAATCTATTGTACATGTCTGGGTCTTGACGGATGTTTTAGTCCTGAGGCTCTTGCACGTTCATTGCAGTAATGAGCTTTAGGAGCTGCGCCAATGGGGCAGGAAATAAATTTTGAAAGGCTGGCCCTGACCAAGATTGAATAGTGGACCAGGTACAATTAGACTCCTTCACAAACGAATGCTTTACTAGTGAGTGTTCTTTCCTCCTCTGTAGTAGAACCCCTGTGAAGAGGTGACACCAAAACATAATATAGCCTACAGTTCATAAGGAAGTTGTATCCCTCCTGTGGATCAGTATGTTTGAAACTTTTCATGTCTTCCACACTTGAGGTGAAGCAGCTGACCTCTGTCTGCATGGCTGTATGCTACTGAGCTCAGGGGCAGCTCTGGATTGTCTTGAGAAGCAGCACATGCTCTACTTAGCTGGTGTATCTATAATGGCCCCATTTCTTTTGACAAGGATCACCAAATCTCCTCAAAAAGGTAAGTGCAGTTTAACTTGCTCATTTGTTTTGCTTTCCTTCATTTTATGCTCTTTTCAAAAAAAAAGTTGGGTATTTTAAAAATGTCATGCACTGTTTCTAAGCATCAGAGACACATGCAGATAGTTGAAGAGGCTGCTACCATTGTTATGGTCTGGTCCGGAGCCCGCATTCCGGGTCCTGATCTGGTCTGCGAACTCTGGACTCCGGGTCTTGTAACCATCCCTCCTTTCACCCTTAAGCCCAAATAGGATCATCTTGGCTTAAGGAGGTGCACCTGATGCCTATTGACTGGCAGGTGTATATAAGGGACTCTGGGACTGAGTCTAGTTGGGGGTTGTCCTGTTTTATTTGTCTATTTATCCTGTGTGTCATGTCCTGCTTGCCTGGTTTTGTTGTTTGTCCTGGCTTGAAGTACCCACTGTTAATCAACTAGTTCTGTAAGTCTGTTCTTGTAGTCACCCTGGACTGAGCTCCCTTCTGATCCCTTGCCTCTGTTGGGTAAGTAGGTGTGGTGCAGTACATATATCTTTCTGGACATGCCACCCCTGCTGACTGCTCCTGTGGCTCCTCCCTGTATAAAGGTGATTGGAGGCATAGCTCCTCCCTCAGTCTCCAGGATGTTGTATGGGGATCTCTTGCTGTTGACTGCTCTCTTCCAGTGAATAAAAGCCTATATCTTGCCTCATGTCTCTGAGAGTTATTGATGGTGCATCAGTAGGCTGGACTCCTGTTGCCTGGTGGGGGACTCTGACCCTTTCCTACCCCTCTCTCCTGTCCTGCACCTGCCCAGGCCCCTGTTTTCCTGCTTAGGAGGCAGGGCCCTGCCAGAAGTTATGTGGCCTGCCTGGGGGCTGTCCTCCCAGCATCCCTTGTCCCATCCTCTAGCCTAGCCAAGGTCCTGCCTTGCCATGAACTATCTCTGAACTGCAGGATCACCTTTGAATTCCATGTCCCTCTTGCTTGCCATGGTCTCTCCATCTTGTTCTATCCTTTAGTTGTTCCTGTCCTGCCCCTAGTACTTCAGTGCCTGTGTCCTGCATTTGGGTCCAGTCTCATGTCCCCTTGTGACAACCATTGGCAGAAGATATGAAGGGGTGAATGCACCTCCACTGGAATTAGGGATAGCTTCTATCCTGCTGTTATCAGACTCTCAAAAGGACCTCACTAATGCTAAGGCTATATTTTTGATCTCCAAATCCAATGTTGTGGCTTGTTTACGTTATTTGTTTACCTGCACCTCTTCTGAAACTGCAACATTATATTCTGCATTCTGCTTTCTCTTCCCTACCCTGATGTATTTTTGCATAACATAGTATGGCATAACTTGCTTGGATGGCTTTCAAGTCAAAGCTTTTCACTGTCTCAGTACATGTGACAATAATAAACCTATGCCAATGCCTTTGACAGCTAGAGATGAGGGGAGGGTATTGGGACAGTCTGGGCTGGGTCCTTGGATTGTGCCAAACACGGACAAATGTGAAACCTTGAGAGCATTAGAACTGGTGTAGCTACAAAAGGTAAGTGCAGCTGTGGGATTAACATGGCAGGGTACTTGAGGTACATGCTTTTTTGGCCACATGACAAAAAAATTCTCTTTGTGAAAATTCTGCCTAATTTTGCAATTCCAAACTGTAATTTTCAATTAATTAATGTCTGGGAGTTAGATTGCTCTGTGCTATTATTTTAAGCACTTTACCTGGCATAGACCTTATTAGTAATTGTTTCCAGGTAAAAATTCACCTGTTGTGATACTGTGTGTCAGTTTTCATTTGTGTATTTGTGCCTCACCTTTTCCAGGCATCAGGTTAGTGCTTTATGCTGTTACTATTCAGATTGAAGATGAGTCTGCCTGCATATATTTAAATTAGGTCTCAAATCACCATACAATGAGCAACAGGGACCAGACCCTTATGGAACTCTGAACACATCATGTTATGTCCTTGCTTTTGTTATTTAGATGGATACTTTGCTAATTGGGTGACCTCAGAACTAACTGCACTCTGCTCAGATGCCTCAAAGTCAACAATTAACAGCTAACACGGAGTGTTTTCCAGCACTTGGATGGCGGGCTACACATTGTTAATGACTCAGTAGTGACACTGCCAGCAACACTGTGAATAAAGACTTGGGGCAAACCAGTCAGGGAGGAAAGGAATATTCAGATAGCGAGCACCATGTTTAAATGTTTCTGAAGAACAATGCGGAGCTAGATTATCAAGTTCTGCCACATAGAAGAACTTTGCCACAGTTTCTGTCTGGACTACTTGCTGGTGGTAACTCTCAATTCCCTTGCAACTCAATGTTTGCAGGCAGCCATAGTGAATCTGGATCCTTTTATTTAATTTGCTGCTCACTGCAGCATCGGGGAGATCACTGGGATCGCAGCACACAAAGCAACAGTTCAATCACTTTTGATTTCAGTGTGGCAGAGTCACTGGGATTACCAGTCCCCTTGTTTCCCAAAAGTACAAAGAACCCTTGGCTTCACTTCTATGCCCACAGACCTCCAGTGAATAACCCAATATTCTCATCAACAGGAAGAGTTTTTGTGATGTTTTGTAATTCCAAAACATGAAAACTAACTGAAAGGAAAACAAGGGAGCCAGGGGATAACTCATGGTCATTTGTTTTTTAATTTTAAGTGCTTTGTATTTGTGTATCATGTGGCAGCATCATGATGTCTGCTGTTTACATACTCTTACATATAAACCACAAAGCATTATGTAAGCAATTCTTAATCAAACAATATATTTACTATATTACTGGAGTATTAAGTACACAATAGTTTCCATTCCATAAGTAAACAGCTTGTCATTGAATGTGAGAGGCATTTGTTCATGATGAATGCCATGACTCCTGATAGCTTTATCCTGAGAAAGTCAATGGCCAGCATTTTCTTGAGTGAGGGATCCTGGGGACAGGGGCTACTCCTGACTTTCCTTGCTACTCATACCAGTGCCCTCCCTAATTACATGAACCAGCAAAGTAAAAGGAAGGTCACTGACCTCATCAAGATGAGGTACTGTTGCATCCTATAGTCGAGGAGCACTTAGCAATGTGTGTCAAGCAAATGTGGAAGTTTCACCTTTGTGGCAGCAAAGCAGTACAGTGCAATGCAAAATAGTAAAATCTATGAATTACAATGATAAATTGTCTATATTAAAAATTAAAAATTAATAAGTAGTGCACAAAGAGCACAAAACAGTATATGGGCTCATTGTCCATTCAGAAATATGATGGTGGAAGGAAGATGTTGTTCCTAAAACACTGAGAGTGTGCCTTCAGGCTCCTGTACCACCTCCTTGATGGTAGCAAGGAGAAGAGGAAAGTCCTGGGTGTTGGAGGTCCTCGATAGATGCAAGGACAAAGAAGTCTTTGATACTGGGGAGGCTAGTGCCTATAATGGAACTGGCTGAGTTTTCAACTTCATGCAGCTTTTTCCAATCCTGTGCAGTTCCATACCGGTTGGTGATGCAACCAGTTAGAAAGTTCTCCATGGTACATCTGCAGAAATTTGCGAGAATCTTTGGTGACATACTGTACCAAACCTCCTAAAAATCTCCTAATGAAATATAGCCACTGTTGGAATCTGATGGTTTCAAAACATCGTTTTGTTCCAAGGTTCTTTCGGATGTCAAGAAAAAGTTAACTAAACTGTCTGCCTTAGGCTGTGTATACCAGTCTTTCTGAACGTGAGAGCTTCCAGTGGTGACATACTGTAGGATGTCCTGCATGGACCTCAAATGGACTTCATTTATTTTTCTTGCTTGGGGTTGCTCTTTTCCCAGAGAGTGGTGAATCTGTGGAATCCTCTGTCCAATGAAGCAGTGGAGGCTACCTCAGTAAATATATCTAAGACAAAGTTGGATAGATTTTTGCGTAGTACAGGAATTATGGGTTATGTAGAAAAGGCAGGTAGGTGGAGATGAGGCCAAGCTCAGATCAGCCATTACCTTATTGAATGGCGGAGCCGGCTCAACAGGCCAGATGATCTACTCCTGCTCTTATTTCTTATGTTCTTATGTTCTTACGCTCTGACGCTACATAAAACCAAAGGAAGAGCCTTAGGCCATGAAACATTTTCATCAAGTTACTTAGTCAGTTGCTGATTGATGATTCCATTCATTTATTCGAGCTAACCTGATGAATCTTGGTGACGTGGACAATGTAAAGACCATTCAGCATTCATCAGTAGACATAGATCTCGAAAAACACTCCCAGTGAAATGTGTTCTTTGGTCAGAGTCAATATGACATGGCAATCCCCATCCAACAATAAAGTTCTTAATCAGAGCTTTTGCTGTGTGTGAGGCAGTGGCTTTCCCTGCTGGACGAGCTTCCACCCACCTTGAAAACATGTCTACGTTACCAGTACATCTTAGTAGCCTTCTTGATATTTTGGCAAAGTAATATAGACTACTTGTACGTGTGAAAATGGACCAGGTTGGGCAGGAACAGTTAATTGTGGTAGCTTTTTAAAAAGGAAGTAGGCAAAAGACAGGTGACTATAGGCCAGTTAGCTTGACATCTGTAGTTGGGAAAATGCTTGAAGCTGTTATTAAGGAAGAAATAGCGAAACATTTAGAAAGGAGTCGTTCTATTAGACAGACGCAGTATGGATTCAGAAAGGGCAGGTCCTGTTTGACAAGCTTACTGGCGTTCTTTGAGGACATAATGAGTGCAGTGGATAGAGGGGAACAGGTGGATGTTGTATACTTGGATTTCCAGAAGGCATTTGATAAGGTTCCACACAAGAGACATATAAATAAGATAAGGATGCATGGAGTTGGAGGAAGTGTATTAGCATGGATATGGATTGTTAACTAATAGAAGGCAGTGAGTTGGTATAAATGGGTGTTTCTCTGGTTGGCAGTCACTGGTGAGTGGGGTGCCGCAGGGGTCGGTGCTGGGCCCGCAGCTGTTTACCATTTACATTGATAATTTGGAAGAGGGGACTGAGTGTAGTGTAGCAAAATTTGCTGATGACACTAAACTGAATGGAAAAGCAAATTGTACAGAGGATGTGGAGAGTCTGCAGAGGGATATAGAGAGGTTAAGTGAGTGGGCCAAGGTCTGGCAGATGGAAAACACCATTGGTTAATGTGAGATCATTCACTTTAGAAGGAATAATAGAAGAGTAAATTATTTAAATGGTGAAAGATTGCAGCATGCTGTTGTGCAGAGGGACTTGGGAGTGTTTGTGCATGAATCGCAAAAAGTTGTCTTGCAGGTACAACAGGTTATTAAGAAGGCAAATGGAATGTTGGCCTTCATTGCTAGAGGAATTGAATTCAAGAGCAAGGAGGACATGCTGCAACTATACAGGGTACTGGTGAGGCCGCACCTGGAGTACTGTGTGCAGTTCTGTTCTCCATATTTGAGGAAGGATATACTGGCTTTGGAGGCAGTGCAGAGGAGGTTCACCAGGTTGATTCCAGGGATGAAGGGGTTAACTTATGAGGAAAGATTGAGTCACCTGGAACCATACTCTCTGGAATTCAGAAGAATGAGAGGGGATTTTATAGAAACATACAACATTTTGAAAGGGATGGATAAGATAGAAGTAGGAAAGTCGTTGCCATTGGTAGGTGAGACTAGAACTAGGGGACATTGCCTCAAAATTCAGGGGAGAAGATTTAGGACGGAGATTATGAGAAACTGTTTTTCCCAGAGAGTGGTGAATCTGTGGAATTCTCTGCCCAGAGAAGCAGTTGAGACTTCTTCACTAAAAATATTTAAGATACAGTTAGATAGATTTTTACATAGTAAGAGAATTAAGGGTTATGGGGGTTATGGGAAAAAGGCAGGTAGATGGAGCTGAGTTTACGGACAGATCAGCCATGATCTTAATGAATGGTGGGGCAGGCTCGATGGGCCAGATGGCCTACTCCTGCTCCTATTTCTTATGTTCTTAAGTTATGTTCTTTTCCACTGCTCCAGGATTGAGTTTCTGGAATGTTTCAAAGGTTCCAGAGGTTTCAAAGGCACATTTAATGTCAGAGAAATGTATGCAATGTAAATTCTGAAATGTTTTTTCTTTGTAACCATCCACTTAAAACAGAGGAGTGCCCCAAACAATGAACGACAGTTAAATGTTAGAGCCTGAAAGTAACCCCCAGCTCCCCTCCCTTCTGCACGTAAGCGGCAGCAAGCAACAATCCCTCCTCCCCCCACCGACATAAAAAAGCATTGGCACCCACCACCAAGCAGTCAAGCGTGAGCAAAGCAACAGTGAAAACACAGACTTGCAGTACCCAAGACTACAAGTTCACCCGGCATTCGACATACTGCAGTCTCTCTCTCTCCCTCTATTAAGGGAAAAAGAGATGTCTCTGTTTCACAGCGAGAGAGGAGACATGACATATAACCTGTTGGTTTATGACGTTAAAAGTCTGTTGCATCACTTTTTTTGAGCTCTGTGCCCAAAGATCTCAGGTCTCTGGGCACACAGCCGTTAATCTTCCACCTCCCCAGATGACACACAGATCTCCTGCTGTGACACTGACCTTTGATCTGCCTGTCTCCAGAGCTCTGAGATCCTAGGCCTCCAAAGGCCTAGCCTTTGGCGTGCTGAACAACAACCAGTTGTGAAACCCCAAGAGCCCGTCCCATTCCTGCAAAGAACTATAGTCAGTGTGCACTCCAGGTCAGGGTCCTCAAAAGAACCCTGAAAGAGAAACATAGAGATATTAAAGATGGAAATAGAGCTGTTTCTGAAGATGCAAGCAAAGGAGTCGCCAATTAGCACCATCATCACTTCGCTCCACCCCTCATGATTCAAACACCTTTCAAACGTTTATCAAGCTTGTGACCTGAACTTTGGATTCCATCACCATTGGGAGAATCTGTCAATCATCTCCTGCACTCCAATAGGTGTAGAGAGAGTATCTGCAATGCCAGATAAGAAAGCAATGTAGTTGGTGCCATATCTTCATACTCCATCTCAGTTTAATCTTCTCCATTTTAGAACCACTTTGCCAGGTTGGAGCATTGAGCTTGCATCTCTCAAATATCTTGTATGTTCATCTGCAATACAGAGTAGAACCTCACTTCCATAATTCCAGTTGTCAGGTTCACTGTAGTTGTTCTCGGTACTTCTTTTATTCCTTTTATTTCTTTAACTTCTTCCTTTGTTCCCTTTTCCATAATTTCATCCATGAATGGATTTCCACAGCTTTCCATTGCAGTCTTTTTGGGGCGGCTTTTTCATTTTAATACAGCAACTCCTGAGGTCAGTTGTATGACATCCAAAAATTCTTGTATCAGTTGGCCATTCCTGACTGGGGTTCGTACCACTGTAGGAAATCTCCTTTGCCTCCATTAGTTTCCAAAGTGATGAACAGCACCAATGCCATATTGAGAATCAGTGCAGATATTAGCTGAACTTCCTCCTGCCAACTTACAGGCTTCAATCAGAGTGTTCAGTTCTGCCTGTTGCACAGACGTGCCAGGAGCCATGCTTACTGATGCCAGCATTTCAGTTCCATAAACAACGGCTTATCCAGTCATTCGAAAATTCATTTCTCAATTGTCGAGGAGCCATCATTGTACAGAATCAGGTCTGGATTCAATAAAGATATCTCCTTGTAATAATTTGCATCTTCCTGGCACGTTATTCTCCTTGCACAGTCATGGTCATCATAATCTTCCATGTCCGAAGGTGACAATTTGCTGGACTCATTCATTGCATATTGAAATTAAGCACCTCAAGAACAGTAGACCACGTGGACCATCAAGCAGCTTTTACTTGAGAAGCCCAATTCATAGATATGCATATACATATTGTGACCATTAGGAAACATACTAAACAGTTACAGGTACTGGTTATAAATAGTTATATAAAATACAAGCAGACATAAAAGTTAAGCTGCAAAGAAAATAACAATTATAGTGTCTAATCCAACAGTGATACTGTGCCTTTTTTGTAATTGTATTAACATGTTGGGCCCAGGATAGATCTTCAGAGATGTTGACACCCAGGAACATGAAACTACTTACTCTTTCCATTGCTGATCTCTCAATGAGGACTGGAGTGTATTCCCTCGACTTCCCTTTCCTGAAGTCTACAATCAATTCCTTGGTCTTACTGACATTGAGTGCAAGGTTGCTGTTGCCACACCACTCAACCAGCTGATCTACCTCACTCCTGTATGGCTCCTCGTCAGCATCTGAAATTCTGCCAATAATAGCTGTGCCATATGCAAATTTATACATGGCATTTGAACTGTGCCTGGCCACATTGTCATGGCTGTAGACGGAATAAAGCAGTGGGCTATGCATGCATATTTGAGGTGCACCGTGTAGGTTGTAAATGAGGAGATGTTATTTCAACCTCCACTGACCATGATCTCCTGATGGGGAATTCAAATATCCAGGTTTTAGAGGGAAGCACAGAGGCCCAGGTGCTGGTGCTTGTTGATTAGTACTGAAGGTATGATGGTGTTAAATGTTGAACTGTAATAAACAGCAGACTGACACAGGTATTGCTTTGTCCAGGTCATATATAACACCTTTCTGTTCTACAACAGTCCACTGCTGATGTAGGGATTGTAGAACCCATGCACTGCTCAATGGGTCATTTGTGTTTCCCCCAGAAACAACCGTCTACTTATGAAGTGACATCATGCTGGTTAACAATGGGATCTAAATGGTCTCTGGTGCCATGCTCCTCTTCAAGTTCAGGTTTATTGTCATCTGGCTCTACATACAAACAACCAGATGAGAGGACATTTCTCCAGACCACTGTGCACTAATAAAACCCATATCGCATACAGCACATAAAGCAAAATATTACCACAAATAAATTAATAAAACATAATTCAAAGTGAAATGGTGCAGAGCAGAGGTAAATAGTAAGTAGTGAAACCTCGGTGGTGGCTGGGTGTTCATTACTCTCACAGCTTGAGGGAAGAAGCTGTTACCCAGTCTGGCAGTCCTAGTCCTGATGCTTCTGTACCTCCTTTCTGAGGGTCGTGGGTCAAAGACATTGTGTGACAAGTGGTAGGGATCCTCAACAATGCCTCTGGTCCTTCGTATACAATGCTCCCGGTAAATGTCAGAAGTAGGTGGGAGGGAGACCCTGCTAATTTCTTGGTGGTTTTTACTATACTCTGTAGGGGCTTGTATTCTCCCTCCCCCTTATATTCCTAACAAGTGCTCCTGTATGCCTGAGCCCAGACCAATAGTTGGTTAGGGGTAAGACTACATGGAAGCAGCAAGACTTTGAATGCCCTCTTTTTGAGCCTTCACAGTATCCTTCACTTGGGATCCTTCAATTGGTGTTGTCTGTTGACACCATCACCAATACCCACCAATTGCCAATGTCCACCAGGTGGAGCTCATGATCACGTGAACTTATATTTGGAGACTTCCATGCCCTTTGCCATCTCCTTTCGTGGTAGGCCTGACAACTCAGTCGGCATCTTGTTATGTTTTTGCATCATCCTTGCCAAGGCAGTCACACAGTCATGATCTCCATCTGTGGGGCAGTATGACTGAGTGGTTTCTCCCCACCCCCCGACAAATCCCATTCCAGACGATCTGATTCCCTACTGCCAGTACTTACGCCTTTACACACAGGTCACCGAGCTATCTCACAGCTCCCTTCAGTCATTCTCTGGAATAGTGGAAATGCTGCCCAGTGAGAGGCACAGTGATGCACATAGAGAATTGTTGTCAGTATTAACTCACATCCTACTTGCCCTGTAGTCTTTCCTCCTGCTCCTCTAGCCCCCACGCTCATCCCTACACCTGCTTTGTTTCATAATGTTCTGGTGAAGGAAAGCAGTGGCATTTCTTCCCCTGCGCTGCCTCCACAGAAGAGATCCGCATCTACAAACAGTGGCCCGGTCACACTCTTGCTGATACATTGGCGCACATGAATCATGGAATTAATCCAATAAATATTAACATCAAACATTTCATTTGATTCTTTCAAGGAAGCCAACTTCTAAGGTAGAAAGGAACGCATTGTATCTATAGCTGATTGTAATGGTATTTCATGACCGGCCTATTTTGAAACCCGTGACTGCGTTGTTGCTTTAAGAAAATGTCAATCTCTTCTTCTGACAAATATCTCTCTCTGGATGGTTGTAAAGGCCACTTAATAAGATGACAATCAACTGTAAGCGGTAACTGAAGCAATCATGCTGCATGCATGACTACTTTCAGTAATTGGGAAAGATCAGATCTGTGGTCTCTTAAAATATTGCAGAGCAATAATATATACTGTTTCAGAAAAGAACTTGCTAACCACACTGAACTAATTTATCAAGCACAGCTGAGTTTTCAGCAAGTGGTTGCAAAGCATCACAAGGAGGTCAGAATCATAGAACCGAGGTCTCCGTTTTTGTACAGTGAATTTCATTTGGTAGTACACTTGCCACACATAGACAAAAGGGAAATTGAACTTCATAATAGTTTATCAAAAGCTAGCTTAACATCACTGAAGGTCCTTGTTTTGCCACTGTGATATAAATGTTGACATCTCTTGGAAATCCTGTATAATTGGCAGAGCAGTAACGGCTTGGCACAGCACGTTATTTGACTGCTGAAGGTCTGTTCCAAATCCTTCTGGGCATTTAGAAGAATTTGGTGTCATTTCCTTAGCAAAGTATGATGAATAGTAGCCACCTGCAGAGCTCTTCTGGATTTCTTTGAATTCTAACATTGCTTGTAATATTTTGAGAAGAAGAAAAATATTGATCTACTCATTATTATAGCACCCGCAGTGAATATAACGAGAACCCAGGGTTGAGTCTGGAAAAAAATGGTGTGATGATTGACAGATTTCGAGACTACTTCTGTGACATAAAAATGAAGCATAGCATTGTGTAGAAGTCAAGTCAACTTTTATTGTCATTTCGACCATAACTGCTGGTACAATGCATAGTAAAAATGAGACAACGTTTTTCAGGACCATGGTTCACATGACACAGTACAAAAAACTAGACTGAACTACGTAATAAAAAAAAACACAGAGAAAGCTATACTAGACTGCAGAACTACACTGGACTACATAAAGTGCACAAAAACCGTACCGGCATTACAATAAATAATAAACAGGACAGTAGAGCTAGGTGTCAGTCCAGGTTTCGGGTATTGAGGATTCTGATAGCTTGAGGGAAGAAACTGTCATATAGTTTGGTCGTAAAAGCCCAAATGCTTCGGAGCCTTTTTCCAGACGGCAGGAGGGAGAAGAGATTGCATGACGAATGCTTGGGGTCCTTCATAATGCTGTTTCCTTTGTGGATGCAGTGTGTAGTGTAAATGTTCGTGATGGTGGGAAGAGAGACCCCGATGATCTTCTCAGCTGACCTCACTATCTGCTGCAGGGTCTTGTGATCCGAAATGGTACAATTTCCGAACCAGGCAGTGATGCAGTTGCTCAGGATGCTCTCAATACAACCCCTGTAGAATGTGATGAGGATGTGGGGTCAGAGATGGAATTTCCTCAGCCTTCATAAAAAGTAGAGACGCTGCTGGGCTTTCTTTGCTATGGAGCTGGTGTTGAGAGACCAGGTGAGATTCTCCGTCAGGTGAACACCAAGAAATTTGGTGCTCTTTACGATCTTTATCGAGGAGCCGTCGATGTTCAGTGGGGAGTGGTTGCTCCGTGCCCTCCTGAAGTCGACAACCATCTCTTTTGTTTTGTTCACATTAAGAGACAGGTTGTTGGCTCTGCACCAACAACTTGGTAAACTTGTTAAGAAACTTGGTAAAGAAACATTTTGCCAAATTGTGACTGAGGAATTGAGGAAAATACACTTTAAAATGTCAACAAATCACAGAACAAATACTTGTATAATGGTGAGCCTTGAATCTTATTGTAACAGAACCAGTGTGGTGTGAAGCATGGAGTGATCTGGAAGGAAATCAGTCAGACAGAAGTGATGGATTGGGAAGCAGGTACAAGACCACATGAGACACAGTCCAGGCCATTTGAGCCGGGTTGAGGTCTGGCATTGTAGTGACAAATTTATCCACATGGATCTATGACGGCTGCATGTCATTGTTATTAGATGCAAATCTATGCTTTTAAGTGGCTTCTTATCAAGGGTAGAAAGTACCATAGTAACAGGCTGTGTGAGTATCATTTTTATTTCCAAAAATTTCTCGAGAATCCTTCCATTTCCTCCTCATTGAGATGATGACACTGAGAGAGAATGAGCAACAAAGAAATGAAACTTCCTTTACAATTCTGTTAAATATTGGACCGAAAATGTTCTATATATTTGACAGCAGAATTGCATGCAACTCCAGTTTTGCATTAATCTTCCCAGTAGACAAATTGGTCTATGGACAAAGCCCAAGGAGTTGTGTACACTTAAACAGACTTTACACATTTAAAAAAATTAACTTTTATGACTTTCTACAATACAACTACAAAAAACTCCAACAACAAAATGGAGATTAATACAGTGCAAAACAAATGTGTCTAATACATAATTCATAATAATAAGGGAAAAGCACCCAAAATAAAATCATATAAAGTTAGTATCCTCCCTGCCCTCCCACTGCAAAACTCCAGGCCAAACATTACAATATGTAGAAGAAAATTTAGACCGTTTGATCCCACAGAGCTGCAAATATGTATTAAAAATATAATACCTACAACCAAAACTATAATGTAATTCCCATAAAAAAGCTGTAAAACTTACAGAAAAAGAAACTGAAAGTAAGGGGTTATGGTACAGAAAAAAGCAATAAACTTAATCTAAAGAAGAGTTATGAAAGTATTCAAGAAAAGGTCCCCACACCTTATGAAACTTTATCTCCGAATTGAGGTGAATAATGAATCTTTTCAAGGTCTAAACAGGACAAAATATCACTAAGCCATTGAGCATGAGTGGGTGGGGCAACATCTCTCCACCTGAGAAGAACTTTTTACATTTTATCTTCATTAGTGAACTTTACACTTGTAGGGCTAGAGGAGTTAGTTAGTTGGGCTACAGACTGCATAGGAGAGTTGACAGAAGGTGGTGGGATAGAGACATGATTGGAAAGCAGTAGGAATAAAATTAAAGTTTGTTGGAGATAGGAGGCAGGTGAGATCAGATAGATGATCAGACCAGGTGAAAAGATGTATGGCAGCAAGACGGAGATGAATGGGTATAAAAACTGAGAAAAATCTTCTTGGAAGATGAACTCCAAAGACTTTCTGGCATCGGCAAATACTTCTATGCTTTGTCTTGAAGCAATTGCCATAATGTACAGGCAGTCCCCGGTTACGAATGAGTTCCGTTTCTGAGTCCATCTTTAAGTCTGATTTGTACGTAAGTTGGAACAGGTACAACTTACTTATTTAGCGTCAGTTAGTCAAACGTTTGTCTTAGTATATAGTATATATTTTACCTTTCTATGCATATAAAGCACTTAAGAAGCGTATGTATTTCAATAATTAAATCAGTGCATTGCTTAGTAATAATTGTAGCTTACATCGGGACAGGGCCTTTCACATGCTCCATTATTCTCACTTTATCCTTTAAAATTGTTCCAATCGTTGACCGACTGTAGCTTAACGCTTTTCCAATGACCGATGGCATTTCACCTCTTTCTGATCGCTTTATTATTTCCACTTCATTTTCAATCGTGATCATTTTCAGCAGCAGCCGCGGGCAGCGGGTCTTGACCTAAGCTCCCCTGGGTCCTAATGTCCACCACACTGAGACAGGTTAAGTAGGACAAGTGCTGACTGGAAAAGCGGGGGGATGGGGGTCAGGGTGAATCTTGCTAAGAAAAATTTAAGCCAAATACAAAGTTACACAGTCAACACAGTGTTAATGGCAATGACTTAAAATGGCAGACAGTGTTCTCCCTCTGTTCGTAAGGACGAGTTGTTCGAAAGTCGGACGTTCGTAACTCAGGGACTGCCTATTAAATTCTGTTTGCACAACTGTAGACATAGATATGCCCACTCTTTCATTCTCAGTAGCTCTATCATCCGTCTCTCTGGCCTCCATGTACACTTCAATAGCTTCTAATCCCAGGATCCTCAGTGCCCATTGACATCCTTCTTCAATGGCTTTCTTCAGCAACCTCTACACATATGCACATCATGTGCCAGGGAATCCGTACTCAACTTTCTAGTGGCGTGCTGCTGCGTATCAAGGATTTGATCAAATCTGGCATTGTGTTCTTTAATAAAAGATATTCAAACATTGCATACACAAGCTTTGCACAGACTTTCTTGGCTTGGTATTCATTAACTCACTCATTCTTTTGAGGTCATTACATCTTTCCTGCATTGTTTATTGGCAATTGCCTCTGGTAAAGTCTGAATTACCTGCCTCCTTCCCTCAGCTCTCACATGGAAGGAGTGAATGCTATAAAAATAGGGCAGTAAAAGCTGTTAACATACATGGTAAATGCTGCAGTATTTTACACTGAAATGCATGTGTATACGAGAGGAGTATATCACATTATTAAATATTGGTAGGTAGCTGTCAATCCCAGTGGATCATGGGTTTGTGCCTCTGGTGGACTGTGTCCCCTCCAGGGTGCAAGCCTGGACAGGAAGATTTGAAGAACCGGCTGTCGCCCATGCAGCGGGTTCCCCCTCTCCACGTCACTGATGTGGTCTAAGGTAGTGGAGGTTTAAAATCAGATTTAAAAAATGCAAATACGAGGAAATCTGCAGATGCTGGAAATTCAAGCAACACACACAAAATGCTGGTGGAACGCAGCAGGCCAGGCGGCATCTATAGGGAGAAGCACTGTCGATGTTTCGGGCCAAGACCCTCCGTCAGGACTAACTGAAAGTGGGAGGGGGAGGGGGATATCCGAAATGATAGGAGAAGACAGGAGGGGGAGGGTTGAAGTTAAGAGCTGGGAAGTTGATTGGCAAAAGGGATACACAGCTGGAGAAGGGGGAGTATCATAGGACGGAAGGCCTTGGAAGAAAAAAAGGGGGAGGGGAGCACCAGAGGAAGATGGAGAACAGGCAAGGAGTGATTGTGAGAGGGAAAGAGAAAAAAACATTTAAAAATTAAAAATTAGTGGTAGGGTAAGAAGGGGAGGGGGGCATTAACAGAAGTTAGAAAAATCAAAGTTCATACTATCAGGTTGGAGACTACCCAAATGGAATATAAGGTGTTGTTCTCCAACCTGAGTGTGGCTTCATCTCAACAGCAGAGGAGGCCATGGATTGACATATGGGAATGGGACGTGAAATTAAAATGTGTGGCCACTGGGAGATCCTGCTTTCTCTGGCGGACAGAACGTAGGTGTTCAGTAAAATGGTCTCTCAGTCTGTGTTGGGTCTCACCAATATATAGAAGGCCACACTGGGAGCACCAGACACAGTATATCACACCAGCAGACTCACAGGTGAAGTGTCGCCTCACCTGGAAGGACTGTCTGGGGCCCTGAATGGTGGTGAGGGAGGAAGTGTAAGGGTAGCTGTAGCACTTGTTCTGCTTGCAAGGATAAGTGCCAGAAGGAAGCTCGATGGGAAGGGATAGGGGGATGAATGGACAAGGGAGTCCTGTTGAGAGTGATCCCTGTGGAAAGCAGAAAGTGGGGGATAGGGAAAGATGTGCTGGGTGGTGGGATCCCGTTAGAGATGATGTAAGTTACAGAGAATTATATGTTGGACATGGAGGCTGGTGGGGTGATAGGTGAGGACAAGAGGAACCCTGTCCTGAGTGGGGTGGCGGGAGGATGGGGCGAGGGCAGATGTGTGTGAAATGGGAGAGATGTGTTTGAGAGCAGAGTTGATGGTGGAGGAAGGGAAGACCCTTTCTTTCAAAAATGAAGGCATCTTCTTTGTCCTGGAATGAAAAGCCTCATTCTGAGAGCAGATATGGCAGAGATAGAGGAATTGTGAGAAGGGGATGGCATTACAAGTAACAGAGTGGGAAGAGGAATAGTCCAGGTAGCTGAGGGAGTCTGTGGGCTTATAGTAGACACCAGTAGATAAGCTGTCTCCAGAGATAGAGACAGAGATCAAGGAAGGGGACGGAGGTGTTGGAAATGGACCAGGTAAATTTGAGGGCAGGGTGGAAGTTGGAGGCAAATTTGATGAAGTCAACGAGCACAGCATGTGTACAGGAAGCAGCGCCAAAACAGTCGATGTAGCAAAGGAAAAGTTGGGGACAGATACCAGTAGAGGCTTGGAACATGGATGGTTCCACATAGCCAACGAAAAGACCGATACCAGTATAGGCTATCAGAGTTTTCCTTCTCCTAGGCGGGCTGGAGTCCAAGGCTGACAAGCCCCACCTGCCCGAAATTACATCATTAATGCTGTTACTCGAAGTTTCACTGAACACAACATGTAAGAAGCAGTTGTATGTAGATAGATGAATTTTTATCCAGAATACCAGTATAAGAGGCAAGATAGGGGAGGAGGCAGGTTTATACAACAACACTACTTCTGCTTACATAGAAGTTCCAGTATCAGTGAATCCGTTAGTTTTTACAGTTACTAATCCACCACCAGTTTACTCTGCAGAGCTCCCTGTTCATGTTATTCTTTCTCCAGTCATTTCTGCACTCTATCTGAATTACAGAAGCATGTGAAATGCCTCAGTCCCATTTTATTTTTCTTCTATGTCAAGACACATAGAGGAAACATGGAATTGCATGGGTGCGACATTTCCCAACCCGAAACTAGCCTGCCAATGGAAGGAGAAGAGAATCCAACTGTCAGAGTATTGGTTGATTTTGTTTCTCTAGGCAAAACACAATGGTTAGTATTTTGTAACGTGTTTTAGAAGGCTACTTGAAAATAATGCATGCATTTAATTGAAGTTCTCAAATTTGTAAAGGGTTTTGATCAAATCTCTGCAGAGAATCTGCTTCCTTTGACAGCCCAGGAGACACACATTTAACATAATTGGCAAAAAAGCCAAACAGCAGATGACAAGATTATTTTTATACATCTATGATCTAAAAAGCATCACCAATTCAGATAACACTCATCAAAAAAACTGGATTGCTACTTAAAATTAAAAAAAAGAAAATTACAGAGCTCTAGGGAAAGGGCAGGTTGGTGGGGCTAATTGTTAGTTCTTTCACAGAAGGAGTACAAGCCTAATACCCTCCATCTGTGCTGTGACATTGTACAATTCAATTGAATTGACTTGAACATTAATCTGTTTTGCACGTAAATACATTTCCTTTAATGCACTCATTTGATATTTCATCATTATAAATGTTACTTCTCCCCCATTTGTCAACCATGCACTATTCATTATTTTGGAAATTTTAGTAAACTATTGCCCTGCTTTTCATTAATTTATCTCTGATGACAACAGTTTTAATTTCTGGGAGAAGGAGGCTTATGACATGCTTGCTTACATAAGTCAAGGCTTAGAATAAACAAATTGGAATATTATGTTGTAACTTTGAAAAGTACTGATTTGGTTGTACATGGTAAATTGTATCCAGTTCCGGTCATCCTTTTGTTCCCCAGACCTGGAATACCTGGTGCTGCTGTGCAGACCCTACCAGCTGCCTCAGAAGTTCATGGCTGTTATCATCACAGTGGTGTACATTCTGCCGCAGGCTGATACTGACCTGGCTCTCAAACTGTACGAGACCATCAACACGCTGGAGACAGCACACCCAGAGGCTGCCTTCATCGTCGCTGGTGACTTTAATCATGTGTCGCTGAAGAAAATCTCCCTGAGGTTTTGTCAGCACATCCAGGTGAGTGCTTGTGGAGATAACACACTTGACCACTGCTACACTACCTTCTGCAAAACTTACAAAGCTCTCCTTCGCCCAGCTTTTGGAAAATCAGATCACTCTTCGATCCTGCTCTTGCTAACATACAGGCAGAAGCTGCAACAAGAGGCGGCCATAGTTAAAACCGTCCACTGTTGGTCTGACCAGTTGGCCTTCAAGCTACAGGACTGCTTTGATGACGTTGACCAGAACATCCTCCTCGATGAGGATGTCTCTGAGTTTGTGGATGGAGTCACGTGCTTCATCTGGAAGGGCATCGACGATATTGTCCCTCAGAAGTCGATCAGGGTCTTCCCAAACCAGAAACTATGAATCAACAGTTCTGTGCAAGCAGCACTTACTGCCTCCACTGCCGGCAATCAGCAGGAGCTCAAGATCTGTGCAAAGCTATCAAGGCTGCGAAACAATACAGGGACAAGATTGAGTCAAGATTCACAAGGAATAGCACATGTGACTTGTGGCGAGGGTTGTACACCATCACAGACTTCAAAACCAAAAGCAGTGGTGCCGCCAACATCGCGGCCTCTCTCCCAGATGAGCTCAATCACTTTTACGCTCGATGTCACTAACTCTGAGCCTCCGAGGAAAGCCACCACTACAATCTACAACCTGGTCATCTCTGAGGCTGAGGTACACAGGCGTTTCCAGTGGGTGGACAATTGCAAGGCTGCGGGACTGGACGGCATCCCAGGAAGAGTACTCAGGATATGCACAGTACAACTGCCAGGTGTGTTTACAGACATTTTTAATCTCTCTCTCTCCCAGTGTAGAGTGCCCTCCTGCTTCAAATTATCCACCATTGTCCCTGTACCTAAAAAGACCAAGGTAACATGCCTGAACGACTGGCATCCTGTCACACTCACCTCGATTATAAGCAAATGCTTTGAGAGGCTGCTCAAGAATTACATCTGCAGTTGCTACCACCCACACTGGATCTCCAACAACTCACCTACCGACACAACCGAACAACCGATGACACAATAGACACTGCCCTACATACTGTCCTTACACATCTGGAGAAGAAGGATGCTTATGTGAGAATGCTGTTCTTGGACTACAGTTCAGCAGTCAACACCATAGTTCCATCCAGGCAGGACAGGAAGCTCAGAGACCTCAGCCTTGACCCTGCCTTGTGCTGCTGGACCCTGGACTTCCTGTCAGATTGCCAGCAGGTGGTAAGAGTGGGCTCCCTCACCTCCACCCCTCTGACTCTTAACACAGGAGCCCCTCAGGGCTGTGTACCAAGTCTCCTCCTTTACTCCCTGTATGCCCATGACTGTGTCACCACCCACAGCTCTAAACTGCTAATTAAATTTGCCAACGACACTACATTCATTGGCTTTATCTCAACCAATAACAAGGTGGCCTACAAGGAAAAAGTCATTTCTCTGACATAATGGTGTCAAGAAAACAACCTCTCCCTCAATGTTGCAAAAGTAAAGGATCTGGTTGTAGATTACAGGAAGAATGGAGAAGGGCTAACTGTTGCAATGTGAATATTATTAAAAGTAAGTTAATACCAATCGGGAAGCTGTTGGTAACAAGATGCTGGTTCCGGGGTTGGCGGGGTTTATTTCTGGTGTGCATTGTATATAGTTCCCCCACCTATGCCGCACGAGGTACGTGGAAGCCTCTGTATTGTAAATATCATTTGCCGTCATAGATAAAGATGCTCTTTTGGCCATTAAATAGTCGAGTGGTCCTTTTGTAAAGTAGAAGTTACCACATATTTTTGGCGATGAGGTGAACTGGTTTTGTGGATGTGTCGGCCCATTTCGATCAGGAGCTGTGAGCGGGCGAGGAGCCTCACGTTTGGTCACGTTTGGATGGCTACGTTCGGGACAATCAGTGAATTTGTGGACTGACTGGAGTATGAGGAAAGGTTGGGACATTTTTTTCTGTGCTAATGGAATTACTGAGGAGGCTAAGAAGCGCTCTATTCTCCTGAGTGTGTGTGGGGCAAAGACTTACAAGCTCATAAGGAACTTTAGCCATGCCACAGAAACTGGGTGAAATTCCATACGATGAACTGGTCAAACTGGTGGGGAACCACCACAATCTGAAACCTTCGGTGATAGCCCAAAGGTTCAAGTTTCACAGCCATGTCCGGAAGCCAGGTCAGTCTGTGCCCAGTTTTGTGGCCGAGCTTCAGCATTGCGATTTCGGAGCCGTGTTGGATGACGTGCTCCATGATCGATTAGTATGCGGTATTAATAATGACACCGTACAACGCCGCTTGTTGGGAGAAACCCCACTGCTGACTTTCAAGACAGCCCTCGAGATTGCCCAAGGCATGGAGATGGCTGCTGATAATGCCAAGGATATACAGAAAGGACATGAGGGGTCGCAGTCAGCGGCAGTGCACCAAGTCAGGAGGGAGACTGGTAAACAGGCAATGCGGGTGGAATGTTTCTGGTGCAGAGGGACGCATTATGCAAATGTTTGCAAATTCAAAGATACTGTCTGGCATGCTTGTAGCAAAAAGTGACATTTCGCTAAAAAGTGCAGGAGCTTAAGGGTAGGGTTAAGCCTGGGCAGGGGAAAGCTCAACAGGCTCAGGCAGTCACACACTACCTAGGAGAAGCAGACGCGGAGGCAGCGTGTGCCTACAACATGTTTGGAGTGAGGAACCACTTGAACTGTATTATGCCACAGTCACTGTCAGAGGAAAGGACATTAAGTTCGAGATTGATTCAGGGGCTACCGCATCGGTCATTAGTGAAGACACCTACAGGAGGACATGGGGGTCCAACCTGCCTCCTATGGGGAAGCCCATACCTCATTAAGGGGTGTTATATATGGATATTTCAGCCAGGGGTCAGAAGTAAAGGGCAGTGGGCCCAAACTTTTGGGCTGCAATTGGCTTTGCAAAATCCAGCTCAATTGACATGAAATTAAGTATGCATACACTATGGAGGACATTCTGCAGCAGGACGGTGACGTTTTCAGGGACGAGCTGGGCGCACTGAAGGGCGTGACCGTGAAACTCCATGTCGACCCTGAGGCCACACCACGTTTTTTTAAGCCCAGGTCGGTGCCCTATGCCATGAAAGGCAAAGTCGAGGAGGAGCTGGAACGTTTACAGGGACTGGGCATCATTGAGCCTGTCCAGTTTTCAAGGTGGGCGGCTCCCATTGTTCTAGTTTTGAAGGCAGACAAAATGCTTGTTGCAGTATATGAAGAACAAGAGGTGCAGCGTGCAGATGAAGTCGCCAATGGCAATGTGAGTGACAGACATAGTCCGGACACATTTGAGAGTGAGCTCGCAGCACAGCTGGCGGCTCTTCAGTCTATTACAGGAGCAATTGAAGTTACCCCCTCGGCACTGAAAGCCAACACGCCACTTCTAGTACGGCAAAGCAGTGTCCCAGCTCTTTTACCACCTGCCCAGTTACAGCAAGGTGCATCTCAGCCTGATGATCCTGCTAACAGGAACCTGCATGTGAAGCCAATCATAGCAAACAGGGCACCCACAGACGATGTAAGAACAGAGCCAGCAGACAAGCATTCAGAAAGCACTCTAAGTGATTTGACAAGGAAAGGAGAATATTCTGGAGGCGGTGGCCCCCTGGGAATCCATGTGGTGCCTTTTAACTCTACGCTGAGTGGAAGATACCTTGGCCTGAGTATTCGTGGTATTGAAGAGAACAGCCGTTCAAGAAAAGAGAACCTGTTCCAGGAGAATGAATGTATCATCAAAATCACTGACTGTGATTCAACAGACAAGACCTTTGTTCAAGCACAAGAGGTTTTCCAAAACGCATTGCGATTTCCTGCTGTTGACCTCCAGATAGTTAGTTCCAAGTTATACCAAGGAACTCTATGAAAAATTTGCAATTGGGTCTATTCTGAGCCATGGTTGTGACGATGGTTCAAAAACCAAAGTTCCCTCTTCAGTGTGTTCCAAGCTAGGTGGCAAACCTGCAGACGCCATTTATCACAATAATGCTGAGAATAGCTTGCCACCGATTTCAAAGAAGCTCAGTGGTCCAAAACAGTTAAGGAGCAATGACCCCTTAATGCATACCAGGAAAGCATGTCCACCAGTGACTTAGCCAGAGAGAGAGAGAGAGACACTGGCAGAGGGGGCAGAGTCCCCTGAAGAGGATGGACATTCTCACACGGACACACAGACCCCTCTCATGTCCCCAACAACAGATCCACCCAAAACATCCTCACCAGCGGTGCCTGCTGGGTCACCGGGGGTAGTGTAGATCACAACACCCTCTCAAAGCTCCTGACAGACTGAATCTTTGATCGGATAGTTTTTTTTTTGTTTTTAGATTGAATGTTGAATTTGCCACCTTTTTTAGGTATTGGTAAACTGTTGCGAATGATCCCACTGTTTCTATTTCCCAGTTCTTCTATATTTGGGAATGTTGGATTTTAAAGGGGGAGAAGTGTTGTAATGTGAGAATGATTAAAAGTAAGTTAATACCAATCGGGAAGCTGTTGGTAACAAAGCAATACTAGCAGAGAGAAAAAAAAGAATAATAATAAATAAAATAAAACACAATAATAATTAAACAAGTAAACTAATTACGTACATTGAACAATTTAAAAAATGTGCAAAAACATAAATACTGTATATTAAATAAAGTGAGGTAGTGTCCAAAGCTCAATGCCCATTTAGGAATCAGATTGCAGAGGGGAAGAAGCTGTTCCTGAATCACTGAGTGTGTGCCTTCAGGCTTCTGTACCTCCTACCTGATGGTAACAGTGAGAAAAGGGCATGGCCTGGGTGCTGAGAGTCCTTAATAATGGACTCTGCCTTTCTGAGACACCGGTCCCTAAAGATGTCCTGGGTGCTTTGTAGGCTAGTGCCCAATATGGAAATGACTAGACTTACAACCTTCTGCATCTTCTTTTGGTGCTGTGTAGTAGCCCCTCCATACCAGACAGTGATGCAGCCTGTCAGAATGCTCTCCACTGTACAACTATATAAGTTTTTGAGTGTATTTGTTGACATACCAAATCTCTTCAAACTCCTAAAAATGGATAGCCACTTTCTTGCCTTCTTTACAACTACAACGATATGTTGGGACCAGGTTAGATCCTCAGAGATCTTGACACCCAGGAACTTGAAGCTGCTCACTCTTTCCACTTTCTGATATGTCTATGAGGATTGGTATGTGTTCCTTTGTCTTACCCTTCCTGAAGTCCACAATCAGCTCTTTTGTCTTACTGACGTTGAGTGCCACGTTGTTGCTGTGGCACCACTCCACTAGTTGGCATATCTCACTCCTGTACGCCTTCTCATCACCACCTGAGATTCTACCAACAATGGTTGTATCATCAACAAATTTATAGATGGTATTTGAGCTATGCCTAGCCACACAGTCATGGGTATATAGAGAGTAGAGCAGTGGGCTAAGCACACACCTCTGTGGTGCACTAGTGTTGATCATCAATGAGGAGGATATGTCATCTCCAATCCACACAGACTGTGGTCTTCCGGTTAGGAAATCGAGGATCCAATTGCAGAGGGAAGTACAGAGGCCCAGGTACTGCAGCTTCGCAATCAGGATTGTGGGAATGATGGTATTAAATGCTGAGCTATAGTCGATGAACTGCATCCCGACGTAGGTGTTTGTGTTGTCTAGGTGATCTAAAGCCTTGTGGAGAGGCATTGAGATTGCATCTGTCGTTGACTTATTGTGGCGATAGGCAAATTGCAATGGGTCCAGGTCGTTGCTGAGGCAGGAGTTAGGTCTAGTTGTGACTAACCTTTCAAAGCATTTCATTACTGTTGATGTGAGTGCTACCGGGTGATAGTCATTAAGGCTGCCCACATTATTCCTCTTAGGCACTGGTATAATTGTTCCCCTTTTAAAGTAAGTGGGAACCTCTGCCCGTAGCAGTGAGAGGTTGAAAATGCCCTTGAATACACCCACTAGTTGGTCGGCACAGGTTTACAAAGACAGGTATGAGAAAAAGACCCTGAAGGATCAATGGGGACCTGAGTCACCCCAATCACAATCTATTCCAGCTGCTACCATCCAGGAAACGGAATCACAGCCTAAAAGCCAGGACCAACAGACTCTGGAACAGCTTCTTCCACCAGGCCATCAGACTGATTAACTCACGTTGATTTGAGTGTATTTTTATGTTGCCCTGACTGTTCTATTTAGTATAAATTATTTTAAATTACTATGATTACACATTGCACATTTAGATTGAGACATAACATAAAGATTTTTTTATTCCTCTTGTATGTGAAGGATGTAAGTAATAAAGTCAATTCAATTCACTAAAGCATGGATGTGATTGCACTGGACAGAGTCCATTGAATATTCAAGAGGATGTAGCTTTGATTGGAAGATTTTAGTTATGGTAAGAGATGTATAGACAGTGGTTGCTTTCCCTGGAGCAAAGGGGAAAAATCAATGGGATGGTTAACAGTAGATTGTCGTTTTCAACTTCTTAATTTATGCTTACAGAATAAATAGACATGGGGTATTAAGAAACATCCAAATAGTAATGAAGATATGATGCTGGCCTTATTGAAAACATTGCAGAGGAAAGGATTGACCAGATTCTTAAGGTACCAAACCTTCCTGGCAATTTGAGCAAAAGGAGAAGAATAGTAAAGTATGATGTTCAAGGTTTTAAAGCACCAGAGGAGCATGACAAGATTACAACATCATACAAAACAGGAACAAATGAGAAAAATTGGTCCAGTCAAATTTATTTGTTCTGCCCTTTCCCCATAGCTCTTGTTTGCATTCTGATTAAATATTTCTCTCTCTTGGTTTCAAATATATTCAAGGATTCAGCTATCACTCTCCGTGGAAAAGGAATTCTAAAGAAAAATTCCTGTCATGAGCCCTGCAGCTTTCAGTAGAGGATTGGGCTTCTGAAGTTTTGTATTTGCTAATTGTTATCTTAACAAGAGTTGTTAAGCCCTTGTCTTTTCGGTTTAATCTTGTAAATTAATTGTGGCTGATACCTATTTCCCGAATTCTATGATTATTTAAAGAGGTCTCCCATTCAGTGCCGCATTGTGTTGGAGAGGATGAATTACCTTGTGGTGTTTCTCAGTTGCTCTTCCAAGGATCTCTGACTTACATGTTTAACCTCTTGTTTCTGTCTCATCCCGGGAATCCTGCCATCCCTCCACACCTGGGTCCAGTCCTTCGTGAGCACACCATGACAGTTTCTCACATTCATCTTAAGCCCACTTATTCTGAGACTTGGCCCTTTGGCCCCAAGGTCTCTCCTGAGGAAACATTTTCTCAACTTTTACCCTATGAAGTCCCTTAAGTCCTCTTTATGCTTCAGCAAGATCACTTCTCATACTAAACTCCAATGTGCACAGATTCTACCATCCTTCCATACCTAGGAGATAAGATGGACTCATGACCTCACAATCTACAACAATGTACTGTGTAATGATTTGATCTGCATGAACAGTATACAAGCCAAGCTTCTCACTGTATCTTTATATGTGTGACGATAATAAGCCAACATCTCAGCAAACCTTTTCTGAACTGCCTCTATTGATAACATACTTCTTCTTAAATGAAGAGATGTAAACTGCACACAGTTCTCTAGATGTGGCCTCACTAGCACCTAATACCACTGTATATGGGCTTCCCGACTTTCTTACTCCAATCTCCATAAAATTCCATTAGCCTCCCCAATTTTGTGCTGCACCTTTTGTTCATTTCTATGTTTCATGTGTCAGGACTCCTAAATCCCCTTTGAGCTGCATCTTTTTGTAAACTGTCTCTGTTTAAAGTAGGGGTTCCCAATCTTTTTATGTCATGGAGCCCTATCGTTAACTGAGGGGTCTGTGGAATCCAGGTTGGGGACACCTGTTTTAAAATGAAAAAGTTCCCTACATTATATTCCTTCCAGAAACCTTTTAAAAATTTTGGCATAGTAGGGGAAATAAGGGATATGAAGAAAAGACAGGGAGGTAGAGATGAGTCTATGGCCAGGTCAGCCACGATCTTATTGAATAGCGGAGCAGGCTCGATGAGCCAGTTGGCTGACTCCGGCTCCTATTTCTTTAGCTTGTCCACTTAATTCATCAATATCTTGTTTCCACTTCTTCCTGGGAATCCTGCCATTCCTCCTTACGTGGGTCCAGCCCTTCCTGAGCGCACCATGACAGTTCCTTATATTGGTCTTAAGCTCAGATTTTGAGACTTTGCCCTTTGGCCCCAAGGTCTCTCCTGAGGAGACATTTTCTCAGCTTTTATCCTTATCATTCTTACTGCGTGCTTTTCGCCTCACTATAGTATCAACTGTAAATCTACACAGGATGATGCGGTTGGCAAATCAGCAGTTGCTTCTCAAAGCTAAGAAGTCACAGCAGGCTTGTTCATTACTTATTGGATCTGCGACCTTTAAGTACCTGTGGCCATGGACTCTAATGTTCCCATTTTTCTACATTTCTCTATTCTTCCCTTTTACTGTATATTCCACTGGCCACCTGCTCTTTGTAAATATATTACCATGCACTTTCAGTTTAAATTGCATTTGTCACTCAACTGTCTAAGTGACCAGCTCATTCATATCCCCATTATCAAAAGTTATCCTCCTAACCACCCCCAGAGCATTTTTATCTGGAATTTCCTTTGTCATATTTCCCACATTTAATTCTAAAGGTCACCACACCTTAAATCATTTGGAATAACACTGGTAAAAGCACTCCAATCGCAAAGTCACCTGTCAATCATAGTTATCTCCATTACAACATCAAACTGACTTTGAATCCAATTTAAACATAGAAGTGCCAGATTCACACAGTTAAGTAAATATGAAAACAGAATAAGAGTGAATGTTTGTGGTGGAAGGCCCATCAGTTAAATTATGAGAAAGAGAAAACTAGTTAGTCTTAAATGGCAAAGAATATAGCAAAAGAAACAGGTGGAAATTGTAGAGAGGAACAAAGTTTCTTCAAGCTGGTCACTCCTGGAATAGAAGCATTTGTGAAAATAGAGAACCTCCAACTGAAATGTTTCCACAGATGCTTCCTGGCTCGAAAGAGGTGTTGGCTCTGGATAAGTTTCTGTTAAGGTTCCTTTTTTTTTCTCTCTCTCTTGCTGTTCTTAGTGTAGTAAATGGCTGTCATGTGTTCTTTATGCCAGATGTTGGAGTCCTGGGAAGTCCATAGTCTCCCAGTGAACGACACCTGCGTGAAGTGCATCCGGCTGCAGCTCCTTGAAGACCGTGTTGGGATCTGGAGCAACAGCTGGATGACCTTCGACTTGGACGGGAGAGTGAGGAGATCATCGATCAGAGTTACAGGGTAGTAATCACTGTGAAGTTGCAGAAGGTGGGTAGTTGGGTGACTGCCGGGAGAAATGGAAATGTGAATAGGCAGTTTGTGCAGAGCACCCCTATGGCCATTCCCCTAAAGAATTCAGTATATTGTTTTGTACACTTTTGTGGGATGACCTCAAAAATCATTGGACTCTGGCCTGCTGCCAGAGGATTGGAAAATTGCATATGTCACTCTACTCTTTAAGAAAGGAGGAAGACAGCAAACAAGAAATTATAGACCAGTTAGCCTGGCCTCAGTAGTTGGGAAAATGTTGGAGTCACTTGTTAAGGATGAGGTTATGGAGTACTTCGCGACATAGGACAAGAGAGGACAAAGTCAACATTGTTTCCTTAAAGGAGTATCTTGCCTGACGAACCTGTTGGAATTCTTTCTGGAGATTACAAGTAGGATTGATAACGGGGATGTAGTGGATATTGCATATTTGCACTTTCAAAAGGCCTTTCACAAGGTGTCACATATGAGGCTGCTTACCAAGTTAAGAGCCCATGGTATTAGAGGAAACTTACTAACATGGTTAGAGCTTTGGTCGATTGGTAGGAGGCAGCATGTGGGAATAAAAGGATCCTTTTCTGGTTGGCTGCCAGTGACAAGTGGTTTTCCACAGGGGTCAGTGTTGGGATCATTTCTTTTTATGCTGTATATCCATGAATTAGGTGATGGAATAGCTGACTTTGTTGCCATGTTTCTAGATGATATGAAGATTGGTGGAGGGGTAGGTAGTGTTGAGGAAACAGGTAGGATGCAGAAAGACAGATTAGGAGAATGGGCAAGAAAGTGGCAAATGAAATACAATGTTGGAAAATGCATGGTCATGCACTTTGATAGTAGAATTAAATGTGTAGACTATTTTCAAATCCAAATATCTGAGATGCAAAGGGACGTATAAGTCCTTGTGCAGAACACCATGAAGTTTAACTTATAGATTGAGTCAGTGGTGAGGAAGGCAAATGCCATGTTAGCATTCATTTCAAAAGGTCTTAAATACAAGGGCAGGGATGTGATGCTGAGGCTTTATAAGGCACTGGTGAGGCCTCACCTCGAGTATTGTGAACAGTTTTGGGCCCCTCATCTAAGAAAAGTTGTGCTGGAATTGGAGAGGATTCAGAGGCAGCTCACAAGGATGATTTCAGGAATGAAAAGGTTACCATATAAGGAATATTTAATGGCTTTGGGTCTGTACTCACTGGAATTTAGAATGATGAAGTGGGGGGGGGGGGGTGGTGTTCTCATTGAAACCTTTCGAATGTTAAAAGGCCGAGGAAGAGATGATGTGGAAAGGATGTTTCCCATAGTGGGGGAGCCTAGCACAAGAGAAAAGAGCCTCAGGATAGAGGATACTTAAAACAAAGATGCGGAGTAATTTCTTTAGCCAGAGGGTGGTGAATTTATGGAATCTGTTACCACAGGCAACTGTGGAGGTCAGGTTGTTATGTGTATTTAAAGCAGAAATTGATAGGTTTTTGACTGTACGACATCAGAGGTTACAGGGAGAAGACTGGGAATGGAGTTGAGGAGGGGAAAAAAGGATCAGCCATTGTTGATTGGCTGAGCAGACACGATGGGCCAAATGGCCTAATTCTCCTCCTGTGTCTTATGGTCTTATGGTAAATCTGACTGCAGCATATTCATTTTCATTTTGCTGCCCATTAATAAATATTATAAATAGCAGATACCCAGAATTATTCCCTGTTGAACCTCACTGGTTTTAGTTTGCCAACCTGGAAGTAATCTCCTTAGCCTTACTTGCTGCCGACTGCTACAACTCAATCTTCTGTTTCACTTTTTGAATGCCTTTTAAAAATCCATGCACAGTAGATTATGGTTAATTGGAAAATCAGTTAATTGGGGCAGCCTCTTTTTTGGGACACCTCTTAAAAATTAAAAGAAATCAAGAAAATTTCTGGGATTCTCTTTGTTTATTTGGTTTTCCGTGGCATTTAATTGAGGCAGGAGACTGTTGCCAAACCATTTTCAACTAGAGTCAGTCACGTGCACATTGTGTGGTCAATAGGCACGCTACTATGCTCACAGCAAACAGCTTTAAGATAGCGTCACCTGTGTGTATTTATGTTCAAAAGGGAGAGATTTTTGTCACTGATTGTTGGCGAGTAATAAGCAATGAGACAATTGAGATCTGTTTTGCTCACTGTGGTTTCAACATTCAGGCTGGAGATGCCAGAAAAGGCCAGGAGTGAAAGCGAAACAAATTCACTACTATGAATTGTAGTGAAAAGTATGAGAAGTATGAAAAGTAGTGAAACTATGAGTGTTCAGAGATCTTGAATTTTACAATGAAAATGAAGATTTGAACGATGCAATCATCCTATTTTTTTGACACAGCCCATTATTTGCACTAGGTGTGCACTGACTTTGTTCAATTACAGTCTATCAAAACAACATGGCCACACAGGATCCACACTGGATCCTCTGTCAATATCTATTAAGATAGCTATTTCTACAATTTTATAGTATTGTAGTAGTTTTGGTAATGTAATTTGTTCTATATTTCATTTAGATACATAATTTGTTACTCAGTTAAATGATAATTTGCTTATTTTATACCTTTTAACTATTTCCATGAAAGTTTGGCTGATTGGGGCAGCTGCTTAATTGGGCCAAAATGTATTGGTCCTGCTGAGTCTCAGTTAACCAGAATCCACTGTATATTACATCAATTGGAAGCCTCTATGTACTCCACTACTATTTCAGAAAGAGCTCTAATAAGTTTGTCAGACATGATTTGCCCTTTGTGGGGCTATGCTGTTTCCAGTTGATCAGATTATGTCTTTCCAAATATTTTGTTATTATCTCCTTAACAATTAGTTATATTGAACATAGAACAATATAACACTGGACAGGCCACTTGGCTCATAATTTTGTGCTGATCTTAATGCTGAGTTATACTGGATATCCTCCTGTGTATCATAATTCTAACTGTATTCCATTAATAGACATTAGGTTAGCTGGCCGTTCATTACACACATTTTACCTCCCATTCATTTTGAAAGAGTGTATCTCATTGGCAGTTCTCTAATTCTTTGGAACTTCTCTAGAATCAATAGGAATCAATAGGCACATTTAATGTCAGAGAAATGTATACAATATATATCCTGAAATTCTTTTTCTTCACAAACATCCACAAAAACAGAGGAGTGCCCCAACGAATGAATGACAGCTAAATATTAGAACCCCAAGCCCTCCCCCTTCCATGCACAAGCAGCAGCAATGAACCTCCTCCCCCACCAGCAAAAAAGCATCGGCACCCTCCACTGAACACTCAAGCGTGCAGCGAAGTATCAATAAACCTAAGGATTTTTGGAAGATTATAGCAAATGCATTTACTATCGACTATCTCTGCAGCCATAACTTATAGTCATAGAGCAGTACAGCATAGATACAGGATCCCTGGCCCAACAAATTCATGTAAACCACAACACCTACCTAGTTAGTCCTAGTTTCTGTGTTCGGTCCATATCTCTGTAGCCCTGCCCCTCCACATACCAATCTAAGTGTTTTTTAAATGATACTACTGTACCTGCCTCAACCACTTCCTCTGACAGCTCCTTCCATATACTGACCATCCTCTGCCCCATGGGTCCATTTAAATCCCCCCGATCTAGTTTTGGACTTCCCTAGCCTGGAAAACAACTTGTTACCATCCAAGCTATCTATAACCCTCATAATATAAGTCATTTCTGTATGATTGCTGGTTATTCTCCTACATTCCAAGGGTTAAAGACTTAGTCTGGCCAACCTCTCCCTACAACTCAGGTTTTTTACTTGCAGCAACATCCTTATAGACCTTTCCTGCATTTTTTTTCAGTTTTATGATGTCTTTCCAATAACAGTCCATAAGACCATAAGATATAGGAGCAAAAGTAGGCCATCTGGCCCATCAAATCAGCTCTGCCATTCAATCATGGGCTGATTCAATTCTTACAGTCATCCCCACTCCCCATACCCTTTAATGCCCTGGCTAATCAAGAACCTATTTATCTCTGCTTTAAATACACCCAATGACTTGGCCTCCACAGACGCTCATGGGAACAAATTCCACAGATTTACAACCGTCTGACTAAAGTAATTTCTCCTCATCTCTATTCTAAATGGATGTCCTTCAATCTTGAATTTGTGCCCTTTTGTCCTAGACTCCCCTACATGGAAAATAACTTTGCCATATCTAATCTGTTCAGGCTTTTTAACATTCAGAATGCTTCTATGAGATCCCCCTCATTCTCTTGAATGCCAGGGAATACAGCCCAATGCCTGTCAGATTTTCCTCATAGAATAACCCTTTCATTCCTGGAATCATTCTCATGAATCTCCTCTGAAGCATCTCCAGTGTCAGTATACTCCGTCTAAAATAAGGAGCCCAAAACTACACACTATACTCCAAATGTGGTCTCATGAGTGCCTTACAGAGCCTCAACATCACATCCCTGCTCTTATATTCAATACCTCTAGAAATGAATGCCAACATTGCATTCGCCTTCTTCACGATCAACTCAACCTGTAGGTTAATCTTTAGGGTATCCTGCACAAGAACTTCCAAGTCCCTTTGCATCTCTGCATTTTGAATTATCTCCCCATCTAAATAATAGTCTGCCCATTTATTTCTTCCATCAAATTGCTGGACCATACACTTTCCAATATTGCCATTTGCCACTTCTTTGCCCATTCCCCTAAACTATCTAAGTCTCTCTGTAGGCTCTCTGTTTCCTCACTACCCACTCCTCCACTTACCTTTGTATCATTGGCAAATTTAGCCACAAATCATTGACATACATCGTAAAAAGCAGCAGTTCCAATACCAACCCCTGTAGAAATCTGCTGAGAACCAAAATAGGATCCCTTTATTCTGGCTGATCAGCCAATGCTCCACTCATCCTAGTAACTTCCCTGTAATTCCACAGGCTCTTATCTTGCTAAGCAGTGTCATGTGCAGCACCTTGTCAAAGGCCTTCTGAAAAGCCAAGTACGCAATGTCTACTGCATCTCCTTTGTCTACCCTGCTTGTAATTTCCTCAAAAAATTGCATTAGGTTAGTCAGGCAGGATTTTCCTTTCAGGAAACCATGCTGGCTTTGGCCTATCTTGTCATGTGCCTCCAGGTACTCCGTAAACTCATCCCTAACAATTTATTCCAAAAACTTCCCAACCACTGATGTCAGGTTAACAGGTCTATAGTTTCCTTTCTGCTACTTCCCACCCTTCTTAAATAGCAGAGCAACATTTGCAATTTTCCAGTCATCCGCTACAATGCCAGAATCTAATGATTCTTGAAAGATCGTTGTTAATACCTCCTCAATCCCTCCAACAACTTCCTTCAGAACCCAGGGGTACATTGCATCAGGTCCAGGAGATTTATCCACCTTCAGACCATTAAGCTTCTTGAGCACCTTCTCAGTTGTAATTTGCACTGCACATACTTCACTTCCCTGACACTCTTGAATGTCCGGTATACTGCAGGTGTCTTCCACTGTGAAGACTGATGCAAAATATGCATTCAGTTCCTCTTCCATCTCTGCATCTCTCATTACAATGTCTCCAGTGTCATTTTCTATTTGTCCTATATCTATCCTCAACTCTCTTTTACCCTTCATATACTTAAAAAAGCTTTTAGTATCTTCTTTGGTATTCTTTGGTATCACCAGCTTCCTTTCACAATTCATCTTTTCCTTCTTAATGACCTTCTGAGTTTCCTTCTGCAAGTTTTTAAGAGCTTCCCAATCCTCTCTCTTCCCATTAGCTTTGGCTTCCTTGTATGCCCTCTCTCAGTCGTCCAAGTGCAGCCTCATCAATGACTTACAGCATAACATCCCAACTCCTATACTCATTGCCCTGACTGATGAAGAATATCTGTGTCCTCCTCACAAAATCCGCCTGTCTTGGTACCATCAATAAATTTGTTTGCAGTACACTCGGCCCCAGCTGCTAAGTTGTAGTATAGTTTGCAAATAGCTGCTGGCACAGCACTGATCCCTGAAACACCTTCTGGTCAGAACTTGCCTCACCGAAAATGACCCATTTACCACAATTCCCTGCCTGTTGTTAGTTAGTAAATTGCGTATCAATTCATTATGTTCCCCCTTCGAATAGATTAACAGTAGGCTTTCTCTCCAGATAATACTATCAGCTCACATCTTCTACTTATTCTTACCCAGCAGCACAAATGTCCTATGTGAAGTGGTGTGTTTTTCCTGACAGTGCTTATTAATTTGAAACTTCACATTTTCTTCAAAACTCTTTCTATCTCAAAGTTCAAAGGCAAAACATATCTTTGCTCTTGCCATTTTGCTAGAGAATGCTAATTCAATTACATTTATCGCATTTCAGTTTTCTCTGTTTTCAAAACCCATCATTCTACACACACACACACACACACACACACACACACACACACACACACACACACACACACACACACACACACACACACACACACACACACACACACACACACACACACACACACACACACACACACCATGCCCAACAGCACTTACATTCACTGTGATGAAGTTGGTGATGAAAAGTATCAACTTTTGCCTGTTCTGCCTGAAAACTGGCTTGGATCCCTTGCAATTTGCCTACCGGCACAACAGGTCCACAACAGACGCCACCTCATTGGCTCTTCACTCAACCCTGGAACATCTGGACAGCAAAGATGCATACATCAGGATGCTTTTTATCACTACAGCTTGGCATTCAAAACCATCAACCCTCAAAACTAATTACTGAGCTTCAGACCCTTGGCCTCAATACCTTCTTGTGCAATTAGTTTCTCAATTTTCTCACTTGCGGACTCTAGCCAGTTTGGATAGGCAACATCTCCTCTACAATCTCCATCAGCACAGGTGCATCACAAAGCTGTATCTTCGTCCCTGTTCTACTCACTTTATGCTTATGACTGTGAGGCTAAGCACAGTTCCGATGCCCTATTTAAATTTACTGATGACACTGCTGTCATTATCTGATCAAAGTTGGTGATGACTCAGCATGTAGGAGGGAGAATGAAAATCTGGCAGAGCTGTGAAACAGCATCCTCTCTCTCAATGTCAGCAAGACCAAGGAGCTGAGTATTGACTTCAGGGGGAGGAAACTGGTAGAGTGTGAGCCAGTTTTCATCGGGGGATCAGATGTGCAGTGAGTCAGCAAGTTTAAATTCCTCAGTGTTATCAGTTCAGAGGTTTTGACATGGGCCTAGCAAGTAAGTGCAACTACCAAGAAAGCACAGCAGTGCCTCCACTTTCTCAGAAGTTTGCAAAGAATTGGCGTGATGTTAAAAACAATGACAAACTTCTTCAGATGTTTGGTGGTGAGTATATTGATTGGCTGTATCATGGCATGGTAAGGAAATATGAATGCATTGTTTGGAAATTCCCACAGAAAGTAGTGGATACAGTCTATTTATTCATGGGTAAAGACTTCTCTACCACTGAGCACATTTACACAGAGCATTGTCAAAGGAAAGCAACATCCATCATCATCATCCCACTCATATTTATTGCTTATTTATTTACTATTATTGTTCTTCTTTGTTCTTTTTGTATTTACACAGTTCTTGTTCTTTGCACAGTGGTTGTTTACCCCTTTGGTGCAATCTTTCATTGATTCTATTATGAATACTGGATTTAAGAGTTTGCCCACAAGGAACTGAAACTCAGGGTTGTATGTGGTGACATATATGTGGTGACATATATATACATAATGTGGTGACATATATATACATAATAAAATATTAGAAACATAATAAATTTACTTTGAACTCTCCTGTAATATAAGCTGCAATAAAAGTTTTGCAATAATTCCAATCCCAATATCAATGTGAGGGTATACATGCAGAGTGTTCAGCTTGGAAGTGAAATTTGCTTTTTGTTGTTAGCACTACAAATGTGCCACAGTGTGGACCATCTTTTATACTCACTTCCTGACTTTAGATGTGTTTGAAAAGTCTCTCTGTGATACTTTTGTTGGTTCTTGGTGCATTGTTAGACTGTTTCAAGATTTTCGATAAGCCTGAAATATCAACTTTCTTCTTCATGGTCTAGTTTGATGCTTGCAATTATTGCATTACCACAAGGTAACACTTTATATCTCTCAAAGCGGAAACAATGTTGATGGGGGAGTTGAGAATGGATTGGGGATCCTCCTTGAGGGGGGAGGTGAGGATTTATCTGTTAGACTCAGGGGAACATGGTCTTTTTTGGAACTTGCTAGCTCAGACAGGGTGGATTTGTTGAAGATTTTCATGCTGAGATTAGAAGATTGAACTACAGCATACTACGGTTATGGCATGAGACAGGAAAATGAAGCAGAGGCTAAAATCAGATCAATCAAAGTCTTAGGGAATAATAATGCAGGCTTGAGGGTCGATATGGACCTGTAAACGCTTCTATTTCCAATCTTCTTAGAGTAAAGAATATAGGAACTGAGAAGTGATTAAATGGCGAATTGGAGAGCTAAAGGGCAATGAAAACAAGAGCGAGGGAATAAAAGGAAAGAAATAAACAAGAAAAATGAGAAATGTGTGGAGAGAATAGGTGAAAGGAAAAGAAACGGGCAAGGCAATAAAGATGGAAAGAAAGATGTGAGGAAATAAGGGAAGAATGACAGGTGAGTGAAGGGTGTAAGTTACAATAGATAGTAATTAGATTAATGAATTGTCCAAGAGAATGTGAATATGAGAGAAACTCAGAATGCAAAAATGAAGGAATAGAATTATGAGTATAGATTTTTTTCATTGAAAATTATTTATTATTTTATTATTTAAAAAAATAACTTATTGCAAATATATTGCTTAATTTTCCTCTCGTATTTTGAAATGTTAGCTAGTGTTCAAATAAAGACTCTCATAGTTTCTTGCTGCCTCAACTGTGCATTGTCAAAGGATGTCGGAGCTGAGCATTAAATGTGTTTTCTGCTTTATATTCAAGACAATTTATTTCAGTTGACATGGAATAAAATCATCTTTCTTTTCTCTGTGTTTCCTGGGACAGTTCTGAAGCTGATTTGCTTTGTTTGCTTCTCTGTGTGATTCCTTTTTGCTACTTTTAAATGCTGTCATATTGTGCTTTGACAAAGCAGATGTACTTTAGGGCTCCATCATGAAAAATTAAAGTAAGCTTGAGGTCTAGTCGTTTATAACTTTCATATCTCTTAAGAACTGTATTTTTCTTCTTCCGATCCAGGAGCACTGTTGAAATCTTCTGATGCATTGCCATCTTTGCCTGTATAAAAAATAGCAGCTGATAGCTAAACTTTGTAAGAATAAAAAGAAATAAAAATATCAGACCTGACCAGTTACAAAAAAAAAGAGTGCACATAAATCAACATTGAGTGCAAAAGAAAAATGCAATAATGCTTCAATATGTATGGAAACTACCAAATTGCTTTATGCAGTCAACAATCAGAGACTGGGCATTATTACTTGTTCAATACCGTTCTCAGATTATATGTCGAATGTGGGACAGATCGTAATGTATATCAATAGCATTTAGGGAAATATAAAGGCTGACAACAGCCTGGCACTTGTGACCTTCAGGTATCATAAAATATATTAAAAACAGCAAATCATGCGTTCTCGTCTTCATAAAATTAGCTTACATCTGGCAAAGCCATATGACAGGAGCAGAATCTCACAACAAAAGGTTCTAATCTGTGGACAATCATGGCACATTTATTTTCCCTCTTTGAAATGGTGCAAATTTGCTGATTGTGTTCTTGTCATGTACCTTGAAAAGTAATTCCTGCTATTTCAGTGAACAGTGTTACCATTATTTCAAAAGATTCCCTGACAATATATCTATGAAATACTGACATATAGCGATCACTATTTATAATTACTGTCTCTGGAATTTAAAGCCAGTAATGGGGTTTAAAATAAGTGCACAGCATGTTCCTGGCAATGTCAGCAGCCCTGTCAGAACAGTCTTTGGCCTGAAGGTCCAAGATAAAGCTAAGTAGTGAGAAGGTGTTTAGTATGGGGCACAGAGGTTGATGGGATTAGTTAGTAGCTACTGAGACCAAACTTACATTGCGATAGCTATTAAGCAAAATGCTATCTGTAATTGGTTCCATAAGGTTGTTATAGCTGGGGGTGGGAATGGGAAAAGCTCCCACTACCTATTAAATGCTCCCTATGGCATGCACTTCAAACAGCCTCTTACAACCAACTCTAGTTCTTGGCCTTCAGGTGGAACCATTTCTACCGACAAAAAAAAGGACAAGGGCAGGTTACTGGCACCTTAAAACCAGTTGCTTTGGGCAGATGAGGCTTGTCAGCTGGGGTTGGCAGTTCACCTAGGACAGGGGTCAGCAACCTTTACCACTGAAAGAGCCACTTGGAACCGTTTCCCACAGAAAAGAAAACACTGGGAGCCGCAAAACCCGTTTGACATTTAAAATGAAATAACACTGCATACAACGTTTTGTTTTGCCTTTATGCTATGTATAAACAAACTATAATGTGTTGCATTTATGAAATTGATGAACTCCTGCAGAGAAAACGAAATTACATTTCTGCATGCAACAAAAACATGTTGACCTCCGAAAAAAAGACGTTGGGTTGAAGGTTACTTTTAAGTAAAATACTCAACGTCTATTTGAGTCCTTCTTGTATTTATGAAAAACGCCAAACTTAAATTTGCCGCCAGCAGCAAACCAAAAATAACGTCAGCCAGCTGTCAACCTGAAAAATAAAAGGACTATTTCACTGAACAATGAAAGCATATGAATATACGTAAAATAATAGGCAATTAAAATATTTATCATCCTTGTTCAGGTTGACTCACACCTGACAATGCAGTCGTATTCAGTAGGGATGGATCGATGCTTAGGGGAGTGACCAGGAAGGATAATGTGTTTTTTTCCTCTCTGAACTCACAGAAGCGTTTCCCAAACGATGTTTGCATTGCGATGATTGCCCAATGTAAATACTCCGAATTTATCATGTCGTGACCTTTTTTGAACTCTCTCAAATTGGGGAAGTGAGACAATGTGCCTTTCTGTAAATCTCTGGCAAGCACTGTCAACTTGCGCTCGAATGCCAAAACATCCTCCAACATGTGCAGGGCTGTACGTCCTTACCCCGTTGAAGAGCTGTGTTCAGCGTGTTCAGGTGCGCTGTTATGTCTACCATGAAGTGTAGCTTTTCCAGCCACTCTGGCTGTTCCAGCTCAGGAAAGGTGAGCCCTTTGCTGCCCAGGAAAGTTTTCACTTCTTCCAGACACGCGACAAAGCGTTTCAGCACCTCCCCTCTGGACAGCCAGCGATAAAAACACGTTGTAGCGGTTGCTACACGCAGTCAGTAAACTGCAGTCAAAGATAGCTTTATTCGAACTAAACAGCCTTGCTTTTAAGCCTCCCTCAACCCGCCCCCCATGGGCGCGGATGCTGCAAAAGACACGTACTCACAAACCCCCGTAGGCTATCTCCCTTAGCCTGAACGCTGGCTAATTGTGAGCCGGTTCGGATGTGTCAGGAAATGGGTCGCCACAAAGTCTTATTTAGATTGTACAAGATCACCATAATCTTCAAATTTAGATTTACATTTCAAAAACTAACAAACTAACATAAAATACATTTTAATTAAATACTGACCATGTAGTGGTGTGCTACACGCAGCGCTAAAATTACGACACGGAGTCGGTAACTGCAGTCGAAGGAAAAAACTTTATTCGAAATCTTCAGCCTCACTTTTAAGCCTCCCTCAACCTGCCCCCCATGGCGCAGAGGCTCCAAAGCTCTGTGCTCGCAAACCCCCGTAGGCTATCTAATTGTGAGTCGGTTCGGATGTGCCAGGAAAAGGGTCGCCACAACCAATTATTTCCCAAAGCAACAGGGAGCCGCAGCACAGACGTAAAAGAGCCACATGCGGCTCCGGAGCCGCGGGTTGCCGACCCCCGACCTAGGAGAAGGAAAACTCTGATCTCAAACCTCCGCTGCCTTGCGGCTATACCCACTCGTGGGGAAGGCTTGGGGAGTAAACCCTGAGGGAAAAATCCAGAGCTGGAGTCCCTAAGGCAGTCCTATCTTGAGTTCAAAGCTGACTGGCACCTCCAGTAATGCTGCTGGTACCAAACTGTATCGGTCTCTGCCGTTCCTTTGGGCTCATCAGAAGCATGGAGGGGGAGCTAGTTACATGGGCAACAGCTTGCTCTCCATATCATACTGCCCTGCGTTGCATATCTAGACAGCTAGGACACAATATCCACGGTCAACTCCAACCAAAGGAGGCCTCACATTCACACATATGTAAATAGCAAAACAAACTTCAAATCTGTCCGGAGACTGGCCATCACCAAAACAGTATCAAAGAAGTAGTATTAATATGATGTGACTTTTGGAAATGTAGTTCAACATGTATTGTGTTGCCAAATATTGTATTGCAAACCACAGAGGGGCACTTGACATAGCAGAGTGCTTATAGCAGAGTCTGTTCATCATCTCGTCTTGATTAATGCTTGTCTTTTTGATTTCTTTCATTTAATGTTATCCTGTTGTAAGTAATAGTAGAAAATAAGAGATTTGATATTTTCTCTTCTTAAAATCTAAACATGTGGAATTACATTCCAGAAATGTATGAACTCTACTTCATAATTAGTAATGTCAGATTAGGTACTTTATGCTTTAGAATCACTTACAAAGTCCTGAAAGGAGTGCAATAGTGGATAATGGGAGATAAACGACTTGCAGCTTATGACTGATCCATAAGCCTTCAACAGATGTTTCATGATTTCAAAGCCAGAGCTCAACACTCCGTGAACAAACACAAGGACAACTTGCCAATCTGCGAGAAAACAGATCATATTTCATTGCTTGAAAGCTTTCAATAAAAATGGCTGTGTAAATAATACAGCACTTATTTTCAGATTCTTTAAGTAAACGTGACAGAACTCACGAGGAATTAGGCTGTACTGTGAATTAGCCATTTGCCTTTTGACTCTTGATTTGGTTTTCATACAACCTAGATTAATTGGATGATATACTGTGCATTCATGGTCTGCAAGGATCCCAAATCAAATAATTTTCCGTGGCCTTGGTCCATTTCTCTGAGAACTGCCTTATAATTTGGAAATAATTAGCCACCCCAACTGTCTATAGGTATGGGAAACTGATGTAACACTGACTTAGTAGAGTGCTTGCCTGAGGGTGAGCCATATGTGAAATGGGAAACATTACGTTCGGTGTGCTGTACCTGGTCTTTGAATGGTTAGGGTGCCTGTGAGGAGAATAAATACCATTTACAAGCACTAACCATCTTTTCCTTGATATGATTAAGAGTTATTTTAAAACAGATTACTTTGAGTGTGATATTCCAATTAATCAGAATCAGGTTTATTATCACTGGCATGTGACATGAAATTTGTTAACTTAGCAGCAGCAGTTCAATGCAATACATAATCTGGTGGAGAAAAAAGAAATAATAAATAAAATAAAAAAAATAATAAACAAGTAAATCTATTATATATATTGTATAGATTTAAAAAAGTGCAAAAACAGAAATAAAAAAGTGAGCAAACATGAGGAAATCTGTGGATGCTGGAAAGTCAAACAACAACACACACAAAATGCTGGTGGACACAGCAGGCCAGGCAGCATCTATAGGGAGAAGCGCTGTCGACGTTTCGGGCCGAGACCCTTCGTCAGGACTAACTGAAAGGAAAGATAGTAAGAGATTTGAAAGTAGTGGGGGGAGGGGGAAATGCGAAATGATAGTAGACCGGAGGGGGTGGAATGAAGCTAAGAGCTGGAAAGGTGATTGGCGAAAGTGATACAGAGCTGGAGAAGGGAAAGGATCATGGGACGGGAGGCCTCAGGAGAAAGAAAGGAGGAGTGGGGAAGGACCAGAGGGAGATGGAGAACAGGCAAACAACTAAATATGTCAGGGATGCAGTAAGAAGGGGAGGAGGGGCATTATAAAAAAGTGAGGTAGTGTCCCAAGATTCAATGTCCTTTTAGGAATTGGATGGCAGAGGGAAGATACTGTTCCTAAATTGCTGAGTGTGTGCCTTCAGGCTTCTGTACCACCTACCTGATGGTCACAGTGAGAAAAGGGCATGGTCTTGGTGCTGGAGGTCCTTAATAATGGACGCTGCCTTTCTGAGACACTGCTCTCTAAGGATGTCCTGGGTACTTTGTAGGCTAGTACCCAAGATGGAGCTGACTAGATACACAACCTTCTGCAGCTTCTTTCAGTCTTGTGCAGTAGCTCCTCCATACAGACTTGCTGTCCAAGGTACAAGTATAGAAGTTTTTGAGTGTATTTGTTGACATGCCAAATCTTTTCAAACTCCTAATAAAGTATAGCCACTGTCTTGACTTATAACTATATTGATATGTTGGGACCAGGTTAGATCCTCAGAGATCTTGACACCCAAGAACTTGAAGCTGCTCACTCTTTCCACTTTCTGATACATCTATGAGGATTGTTATGTGTTCCTTTGTCTTACCCTTCCTGAAGTCCACAATCAGCTCTTTTGTCTTACTGATGTTGAGTGCCTGGCTGTTGCTGCAGCACCACTCCACTAGTTGGCATATCTCACTACTATACGCCTTCTCGTCACCACCTGACATTCTACCAGCAATGGTTGTATCATCAGTGAATTTGTAGATGGTGTTTGAGCTATGCTTAGCCACACAGTCATGTGTATATAAAGAGTAGAGCAGCAGGCTAAACACGAATCTCTGAGGTGCACCAATGCTGATCGGCAGTGAGGAGGTAATGTTACCACCAATCCGCACAGATTATGGTCTTCCAATTAGGAACTCAAGGATCCATTTGCAGATGGAGGTATAGAGGCCCAGGTTCTGCAACTTCTCAATCAGAGTTGTGGGAATGATGGTATAAAATGCTGAGCTATAGTCGATGAACAGCATCCTGACGTAGGTGTTTGTGTTGTCCAGGTGGTCTAAAGCCATGTGGAGAGCCACTGAGATTGCGTCTGCTGTTGACCTATTGTGGCAATAGGCAAATTTCAATGGGTCCAGGTGCTTCCTGAGGTAGGAGTCCAGTCTAGTCATGACCAACCTCACAAAGCATTTCATTACTGTAAATGTGAATGCTACTGGGCGATAGTCATTATGGCAGCTCACATTATTCTTCTTAGGCACTGGTATAATAATTGCCTTTTTGAAGCGAGTGGGAACTTCCACCTGTAGCAGTGAGATGTTGAATATGTCCTTGACAATTAACAACTTTCTGTCACAATATATTCAAGTGCTGTATATTTTTGTTGTCATGCTGTTATTACTTTGATCTGTTTTGAAGCCCCCCTACTGTTTCAAGTGTTGGTTCACATGTCTTCAGCGTGAAGCAGGATATTCTGAATAATTTTCCATATTCATTTCAGTCTCTAATTTCCACTGCATAATGTATAGCAGGAGAAAAATGGTAGTTGCAAGTTTGTTAAATATTCAAGGAGTCAAACTGATGTAATACACTCCATCATTAAGTAAAAATCATGTTATATATTCTGTAATTAAAAAAATGATAAAGCTATGTTGTGTACTCAGAAGGGTTAGGCAAACTTGGGAGGGCATTCAAAACTTTGGTAGTCGCTGATCAGCACAGGGCTATTTCTGTTTCTTCGTTATTTCTCCGATTTGGTAATGGTTGTGGTGGTAAGGCGAAAACATGAGGTTGCCTCTTTCAAAAGGAAGCAACTCCTGATGAAGGGTTTCGGCCCAAAACGTCGTCACTATCTCCTCCCATAGATGCTGTCTGGCCTGCTGAGTTCTGCCAGCATTTTGTGTTTTCATTTAAACATTTCTTCCTTTAAAATAATATCACTAAAATGATTAAAAATGATACTGCTTTCCCAGGCACCTACACCCTGTCTGCCAGAAGAAGTGGGATCTCTTGGTAGCTGCCCTTTTCAATTCTATTTCCCATTCCAACATATTGGTCCATGGTTGCTTCTGCTGCCACAATGAGGTCACACTCAGGAGGAGCAACACCTTATATTCCACCTGGGTAGGCTCCAATCTGATGGCATGAACACTGATCTCTCAAACTTCTGGTAATTGCTCCTCCCACTTCGCCATTCCCAATTCCTGTTTGCCTCTCTCACCTTATCTACTTACCTGCCCATCACCTCCCTCTAGTGCTCCTCCCCTTCCCTTTCTTCCAAGATCTTCTGCCGTCTCCTATCAGATATCCCCCTTCTCCAGCCCTTTTTCTCGTCCACCAATCAACTTCCCAGCTCTTTACTTCACCCCTCTCGCTCTCCTGGATTCACCTATCACCTGCCACCTTGTACTTCTTCATCCCCTCCCCCACCTTCTCATCTTTTTTTCCCACTCCTGATGAAGAGTCTCGACCCAACATCCACTGTTTACTCTTTTCCATAGACACTGCTGGTCTGATGAGTTCCTTCAGCATTTTGTGTGCGTCGCTTTGGATTTCTGGCATCTGCAGATTTTCTCCTGTTTGCCAATATGCCTTTTGTTCAGTAATAAGTCACTTGCTGAAAAGTGACCTGAAAGAACTGAGAATCATAATATCAAAGGGGATTGCTTTTATTGGATGAAGAAGGTTAAAGGTGATCCTTTGTAAGGCAAGTTCAAAGGATAGTATGTTAAATTATGTATTTTAATGGTATTCATCAATGACTGTTCTAAGCATAATTTTCAATGAACTTTACATCTTTATATTATTAATAAATGGATATTATCTTCAGAGAATATTCCACATCCTAGCAATAATTCACAGCATCAAACTCTCTGTAACTAGGGCCAACAACATAAAGTAAATTTAACATACATGCTTTGAAGATTTACGATGATTCTTCCATATCTGTAATACTTATTAATTTGATGTGGATGCCATTTACAAGGTCATATTTAATCTGCATCTTCAACTATCCCTAAAAAAAGGTGATAGTAATTTCCTTATGGAATTACTAACTGCCTTCTATTGATGGTGCTGTTGGATAGAAACGTTCAAGATTTAGACACAACTTTGATGACAGTACAATACTTTATTTCCTGATCAGTAATGCGTGTGAATTGAAGGGGATCTTGCAGATGATGGGAATCCCATGGGATTGACTGCTCTCAGGATGACGGATGGAGTGGGGAATAAGCCCGGGCAGGTTTATACTACCATTAATATTCCAACGTGGTTACATAAACTAAGTGCAAATTAAACTAGGTCCTGGTTGTAGCCCTGTCCTGCTCTTGGTCTGACTCTTACAAGGTGATCCGTGCAAAGTCGAGTCCTAGCAGATGTTATCCATCTTGCTCAAAAATGATCTTCTGTTGAAGGACGGTTACTCTTGATGAAAAGGGACAGCCATGTGTGTTAAAGCTGCTGAGAGATTCCAAGAATGAGGCTTGCGGAAACACTGATAATGAAGATCCATTACTTACACTTGTACCTCTTGACCAAAACTCAGTCAGGATCAAGCAGCAAATTTATTCAATATCCTTGGAGTTATTAATTAATGAAAGATGTTTGATGAATGAAATGTATTTTTGCCATTGCTCTATGGTATTTTAATTTTGAAGCCAATAAACAGGATGTGGCAGAAAACAGTGCTGGAGTGTATAAAGGCTCTATTCATGGGAATGTTTATTTTACGTATAGACAGGTAAAGCAAATTAGTAGTAAGAGCATAAAGAATAAAAGAATAGAATATATATGAGATGATATTTTTAAGCAAAATGTTGACAGACCAATGAAGGAACAGATGACTTTCAATATATTATTGTGCAACAAGAGGAGTTAACAAATAATTTTATAGTTAGAAGATCGTTAACGAAGAGTAATAATTCCATTATTCCATTATTTCATATTAAGATTAGAAGTGTTTGAATTCAATCCAAAACCAATCTTAAATTCAATTAAAAGAAACGAGTTAGATTCATATAATGGCAGGTAAGCAAAGGCTAATATTTAAGGAATTGTTATCTATCAGACAACAAATATATATTATCTTTTAAGACACAAAACAACAGTGGAAAACAGGAAAAGAAAATGATGGTATTAGATCAAAAGAAAAGGCTTATAATATTGCTAATTAGATCAACACCCCTGAGGAATGAAAAGTTTCAGAATCCAGCAAAAGAGAAGACATTGAAAAGGAAAGGATAAAGAATATGATTATAATCTCACAGGAACATTAAAAAATGACCACAATGCTCTATCTGTATTGAAAAAGTTAACATTTCACCCTTATCAATCAATACAGAGAAAATTATATTGGGGAACAAAGAAATGAAAGAGAAATTATTCAAGTATTTTGTGCCTGTCTTTGCTGAAGAAGGTCACAGAACCCCGAGAAATACTGAAGAACAAGAAGTGTAGAGTGAATAAGGAACTGAAGGATACTAGTATTAAACAAGTAAAACAAGTATTGTAGAAATTAATGGGGCTAGAAATTGATTTATCTCCAGAATCTGATGTCCTGCATAACAAGCTTTTGAAAGTGTTGGCTATGGAAACAACGGCTGCACTGCTTCTAACTTCTACATTCCACAGATTTACAGAAACTTTAAGAAAGGAAAAATAAGATGAGTATGTATGGCCAACTAGCCTGATGACAGTAATATGGAAAATATAGAATATATTGTCATGGAAGAGGTCACTTATAGAATAAGAACAGGGTTGTGTAAAGGTAATGTAGAAAGATAAAAGAAAACAAAATGTTTGAGATGTTAGACTAGCAGAATTGATTAAAGGAAGCCAATGATTGTAGTGTACTTGGACTTTCAAGGGTCTTTGATAAGATAGTACAAAGCATGGCTTTAAATAAAATTAGAGCATGTGGGATTGAGTATTGCATAATGGAGTAGACTGAAGATTACTTAGCTCATAAGAGAGAAGTAAGAAAAATGGGTTATGCTTGTTTTGGGAAGATATGGCTAATGCAGGGATCAGAGCTAGGGCCATGGCTTTCACAGTTTAGAATTGAATCATGTCTGGTCTTCTCTTTCCTCTTCCATGTTCTTTTTAAAGTATACTGCACCCCCTTGAACAAGTTACCAATCCATAAAAGTTTGATAACAATTCTAGGATGGCATTAATGGCTTCTTCAATGGAAGATGATATTTATAACACCAAATATTTTATCTATCCTGATCAATAATACTCTCATTCCATAAATGAATACATCTAGATTTTTAAAAAAGATATTTGGCTTTAACACTAGACACTGTCTTCAATTGAAACAAGTATACAACCAGAAGCTAATATTCTTATATGCATTTAATGCTAGCAGCCCACCACAGACAGACCATTCTCAACATGATTGTTGTTTGGCCACAGAAGCTCATAGGAGTTTGTACAGATATAAACAACAAACAGCATTTGTTATGTCATATAGCAGTGCTTACACTTCTTCCTTTTCTCAAAAAAAAAACTTTATTTTAATTGAGTCTTAAATATTGCTTTGGGGTATAGACGATGGAACATAAAACAGTAGAGCACAGTGCAAGTGCCAGCCTACTCCAAGATCAAAATAGCCCCTTTCTTCCCCAGAGCCATCCATTTTCCTTTCATCAATGTGCCAATCTAAGAGTCTCTGAAATCTTCCTGACAAATCTACTTCGACCATCACTCCAACAGTAAATTCCATGCACTTACAACTTTCTGTAAGAGAAAAAAAACTTCTTAACCCCACCAATACTTTTCTCCAGTCATCTTTTATAATTATGTCCTCTTGCATTAGCCATTTCCAGCCTTGGATAAAGGTCCTGTCTATGCACTCTGTCTATGCCTCTTAATATCTTACACACCTCTATAAGTGAGCAGTTTCAAGACCTGATGCAGATTGGGGGACCGCTTTGTTGAGCGCCTATGCTCCGTCCGTCACAATAGACAGAACGTCCTGGTTGCCACCCACTTCAACTCTGCCTCTCATTCCCATCTAGATATGTCCATACATGGCCTCCTTTACTACCATGAGGAGGCCAAACTCATGTTGGAGGAGCAATACCTCATCTACCGTCTGGGTAGCCTCCAGCCTGGTGGTATGAACATTGAATTCTCCAATTTCCGGTAATTCCCTTCCCCTATCCCAGGTCCCTCTCTGCCTCTCTCGCCTTTCAACTTTCTGCTTCTTTATCTCTACAGTTCTTTCATGCTTATCCCCTCCCCCTCCCACCTTTATCTTTCCTCTGATTGGTTTTCCACCTGGCGCCTCTAGGCCCTACCCCCTCCCCTATCTCTATTACTGGGCTTCGGCCCTCTCTTCCCCCCCATTCCTGATGTAGGGTCTTGGTCCAAAACGTTGGCTACTCTTTTCTCATGGATGCTGCCTGGCCTTCTGAGTTCTTCCAGCATTGTGTACATATTCCAAGATCTCTGAGGACCCAACCTGGTCCCAATATATCGATGCAGTTATAAAGAAGGCAAGACAGTGACTATACTTCATTAGGAGTTTGAAGAGATTTGGTATGTCAACAAATACACTCAAAAACTTCTATAGATGTACCGTGGAAAGCATTCTGACTGGTTGCATCACTGTCTGGTATGGGGTGCTGCTGCACAGGACCGAACAAAGCTGCAGAGGAGTGTAAATTTAGTCAGCTCCATCTTGGGTACTAGCCTACAAAGTACCCAGGACATCTTCAAGGAGCAGTGTCTCAGAAAGGCGGTGTCCATTATTAGGGATCTCCAGCATCCAAGCATGCCCTTTTCTCACTGTTACCAGTAGGTAGGAGGTACAGAAGCCTGAAGGCACACACTCAGCAATTCAGGAACTGCTTCTTCCCCTCTGCCGTCTGATTCCTAAATGGACATTGAACCCCTGAACACTAACTCATTTTTTAATATATATATTATTTCTGTTTTTTGAACAATTTTTAATCAATTCAATATATGTATACTGTAATTGATTTATTCATTTTTTTTCTTCTATGTTATGTACTACATTGAATTGCTGCTGCTAAGTTAGCAAATTCATGACACACGTCGGTGATAATAAACCTGATTTTGATCTGGCCGCTCATCCTTCTTCGCTCATTCGTACAGAGTTGGAACTAATTTGCTCAGCTGTGGTTTTTTTCCACATTGCTGTACTGGACAGAGATTCTATGCTGCCTAAACTGCTACCATTTTCTAAAATACCAGCAACAGGACTTCACAGTGTATGTGAGAAGCAGATTTACCCACTGGTCTTCCACGCACAATTCCTAACCTAAGCTACTAACTTTGCACAATGAAAATGTGACTTTCTCTGAAAGGTATGAAACTTCACTGTAAATGCAGATGATATTTCAAAAAAAAAGTATTAGCAGTGTCAGTGAAGCTGGTTATCTTTACAGCGAATTTGGTTCTCCAGATTTACAGAGATCCTGATCAGGTGGGAAAGAAGCAATGGGAAATGGAGTTTAATTTGATGGTTTGTGAGAGGGATTTTATTTTGGGAAAACAAATAAAGGCAAGAATTTTACAGTGAATAGTAAGACCCTGTGGAACATTATTAAAAGAAGGACCATGTACATGCTTCCCAGGTAGAGAGAATAGTGAAGGATTCTGGCATGTTGCTCTTCATGAGTCAGCATTGAATGAGGATATTATGTTGTAGTTGTACAAGATATTGATGACTCCACATCTAGAAAATTAAGGTCAATTTTTGTCACCCTGCTATGTGAAAGATGCCATTAAGATGGAAAGAGTGCAGGGGACATGTACGAGATGCTGCCAGGAACCAAGGGACTGAGTTATGGAGAAAGATTGAGAAGGCTGAGTTTTTTATTCACTGAATGGTAGGACAATGAGGTGTATGAATTCATGAGGGGCATAAAGATATATATATTTTTTCCCAGGATTAGGTAATCAAGAATTAGGGGGTGAAGGTTTAAGGTGAGAGTTGAGGAAATTAATAGGGATATGAGGGCAACTTTGTCACTAAGAGAGAGATCAGTTTAGGGAATGAATTGCCAGAGGATGTGGTAGAGGCAAGTCCATCAACAACTTTTAAAAGGTATTTGGACAGGTACATGGAGAGGAATGACTTTGAGGCATATGGGCCAAATGCAAGAAAACTGAGGATTTCAGATGGGAACCTTGATCAGCATCTTATTCTGATTTCCAAGAGACATTTTACAACTTTGGCATTGTAGACCCCTGCATTAACTTGAATGCAGTGAAATCTGGTCAATTGTCTACAAAGTGGTGGACTGCATGAATTTCTTTCTTGTTTTCCCTGTAGTGTTGTCCATTTGTAAATGATGTGCATAAATGTCCTATGGGTTGCCCTAAAATGTTTGGTGGAACGCATATCTCCACTGATTGGATAAAGCTTGGATCTCAAGTACTCAGATCCCCACCAATCAAAGATATCTTAAAGAGGTGGTGCCTTAAGAAGGTAGCATCCATCTTTAAGAATGCTCACTGTACCTGTTTCTCCTTAGGGGGTGGTACAGGAGCCTGAAGGCCCACACTCAATGATTCAGGAACAGCTTCTTCTGCTCTGTCATCAGATTTCTGAATGGTCCATGAGCCCATGAGGAGCACCTCATTATTCCTGTAAATTCATGTCTTTGCACTGAACTGTTGCTGCAACACAATACATTTCATGTCATCTAGGACAGTGATAATGAAGACTGTTTCCTGACTCCCTGTTCTTTGTCTCCTCTGTTAGTGTGGTGAACTACATATACCTGTCTGGACACACCCCCTGCTGACTGCTCCTGTGGCTCCTCCCACAGACCCCTGTATAAAGGCAATCAAGGCCTGAGCCCGGCCTCTCAGTCTCCAGGATGTAGTATGGTGGTCACTAACTGTTTGTTCCTTCTTCCAGTCAATCAGTTAGACTAAAGTTTTCATCCAGCAGCTTTTGAATGGTTACCTTGGTGAGCAAGTGAGCAATTGTAGAGATTGTATGATGATGACTTGATATATTACTTAAAAATTGCAGTTGCGCATAGTGTTTGTAATAGAGTTACTTTTGCAAGCGCTAGCAGTAAAGTTAGAGATGATGATTTAAGTGCACTTTAAGGTTGCGGGTTATCACTGATACTTGCCCATACATTCAGTGTTACATGCCATGTAAATGTCATGATAGTTCCAGACTATTCTACTACTGAAAGAAGAATGAAAAATCCAGCCTGACGCATTTCTGACATGTAGCTATGGGTAAATGAAGTGAAAAGTTGACATTCTTGGGTCAAAAGCATAGCTCACTCAGAATATACCTGACATGTTCATCCTGTTTAAACATGCCATCCATTGCACAGAATCCTCCCTAGCCCCTCTGCTGAAATGTACTGTGGTTGTGAATTGTGAATGGTAAATGATAATATTTCACAGTATATATGCCTCTGTTTCTATATATAACTTGATACTTTCTACCAAGGGAAAGGTGCATTCACTCCGGAAGATGAAACAACACCTTGTGAAAATAAGTGGGTCACCACACACTTTCAGCAGATGTGAAGTTATACATATTGTATCTCTAAATCACTTTATTGGTCTCACTATATTTCAACCACAGGTTCTGTGAAGAAATTAGATCTCATTTATCTGGGGCTTCTAAAGCCACTGTTTGATAAATTAATTATCAATACCTATTACACCCTTGGGACCTGCTTATAAATTTGACTTACCTTCTAATACCTGTAGTAACATACCAAAGTAAGCATTTCAATAAGCAATTACTTCTTGCAGTCAATTAACCATGTATGGAAGAAATGTATTCAGATCAGAATCAGAATCAGGTTTATTATCACTGGCATGTGACATGAAATTTGTTAACTTAGCAGCAGCAGTTCAATGCAATACATAATCTAGCAGAGAGAAAATAAATAATAATAAAAATAATAACAATGAATAAGTAAATCAATTATGGTATACATATATTGAATAGATTTTAAAAATCATGCAAAAACAGAAATGCTGTATATTAAAAAAATCTGAGATAGTGAAAAGATTCAATGTCCATTTAGGAATCTGATGGCAGAGGGGAAGAAACTGTTCCTGTATCACTGAGTATCTGCCTTCAGGCTTCTGTACCTCCTACCTGATGGTAACAGTGAGAAAAGGGCATGCCATAGGTGCTGGAGGTCCTTAATAATGGAAGTTGGCTTTCTGAGACACCACTCCCTAAAGATGTCCTGGGTACTTTGTAAACTAGTACCCAAGATGATGCTGACTTGATTTACAACCTTCTGCTGCTTCTTTAGCTCCTGTACAGTAGCCCTTCCATACCAGATAGTGATGCAGCCTGTCAGAATGCTCTCCACGGTACAACTATAGAGGTTTTTGAGTGTATATGTTGACATTTCCAAATCTCTTCAAACTCCTAATAAAGTATAGCTGCTATCTTGCGTTCTTTATAACTATATTGGTACGTTGGGATGAGGTTAGATCTTCAGAAATCTTGACACACAGGAACTTGAAACTGCTCACTCTCTCCACTTCTGATCTGTCTATGAGGTCTGGTATGTGCTCCTTCCTCTTACCCTTCCTGAAGTTCACAATCAGCTCTTTGTCTTACTGATATTGAGTGCCTGGCTGTTGCTGTGGTACCACTCCACTAATTGGCATATCTAACTCCTGTATGCCCCCTCATCTCCATCTGAGATTAGACCATAAGACCATAAGATATAGGAGCAGAAGTAGGCCATTCAGACTATCGACTCTGTTCCGCCTTTCAATCATGGCTGATCCACTTCATCCAGTTATCCTCACTCCATCTCTGCTTTAAATACACTCAATGACTTGGCCTCCAGAGCTGCTCGTGGCAACAAATTCCATAGATTCACCACCCTCTGACTAAAGTAATTTCTCCCCATCTCTGTTCTAAAAGGACGTCCTTCAATCCTGGAGTCGTGAGCTCTTGTTCTAGAAACCCCTACCCTGGGAAATAACTTTTTCCAAACAAGGCCTTTTAACATTTGGAATGTTTCTATGAGATCCCCCTCATTTTTCTGAACTCCAAGGAATACAGCCGAAGAGCTGCCAGATGTTCCCAATACGGTAGCCCTTTCATTCCCAGAATCATTCTTGTGAATCTTCTCTGAACCCTCCCTAATGTCAGTATATCCTTTCTAAAATAAGGAGCTCAAAGTTGCACACAATGTTCCAAGTGTGGTCTCATGAGTGCCTTATAGAGGCTCAACATCACATCCCTGCTCTTATATTCTAAACCTCCTGAATTGAATGCCAACATTGCATTCATCTTCTTCACAACCTGCAGGTTAACCTCTAAGATATCTTGCACAAAGACTCCCAAGTCTCTTTGGATCTCTGCATTTTGAATTCTCTCTCCATCTAAATATAGTCTACCTGTTTATTTCTTCCACCAAAGTGCATGACCTTACACTTTCCAGTATTGTAATTCATTTGCCACTTCTTTGCCCATTCTCCTAAACTATTTAAGTCTCTCTGCAGGCTCTCTGTTTCCTCAACACTACCTAGTCCTCCACCTATCTTTGTAACATTGGCAAATTTAGCCACAAATCCCTTAATACCATAGTCGAAATCATTGACATTCATCGTAAAAAGTAACGGTCTCAACACCGACCCCTGTGGAACTCCACTGGTAACCGGCAGCCAGCCAGAATGGGATCCCTTTATTCCCACTCTCTATTTTCTGCTGACCAGCCAATGCTCCGCCCACGTTGGTAACTTCCCTGTAATTCCATTGGCTCTTACTTTGCTAAGCAGCCTCATGTACAGAACCTTGTCAAAGGCCTTCTGAAAGTCCATGTCCACCACGTCTACTGCATCTCCTTTGTCTACCTTGCTTGTAATTTCCTCAAAGAATTGCAGCAGGTTTGTCAGGCAGGATCTTCCTTTCAGGAAACCACGCTGGATTCTACCAACAACGGTTGTATCATCAGCAAATTTATAGATGGTGCTTGAACTTCCCGTTAATAGCTGAGTAAGGAATAAATCAATGCTTAGGAATCCAGGAAAGCTGAGAGGGCCATCTACAAATGTTTTACAATTATGAATTTCATAATTATTTCAAATTGGTCTCTAATTCAACAATCACATACACAGAGACAATAGGATTCACTAAAACCAGCTTTGATTTTCACATTACTGCTCTTCAGTTATTGCCCTGAAACAATGAGAGGAACTTTTAACAAGGACTCAAACATAAGAAATAAAGGTAGGAGTCACTGTAGTTTCCTTCACATCTATTCTGTCAATCGATAAATCATGGCTGTTTCTTTTCACAGCTTTCACTCTTTTGTATTAACTACATACTCTTTGATTCCCCTAACACACAAAATCTATCAACCTCTGTGCTGAATATATTCAGTGATCGAATATCCACAGCATAGATTCACCACCCTCTGGGTTAAGAAATGCCTTCTTATCTCAGTCATGAATGACAGACTACATAACTCTCGACTGTGAAATATGTTCTAGTTACCTTGGCTAGGGAAAATATTATCCCTGTATCCACCTTATAAAGCCCCTGAAGAATATTTCAAGTTTCAATGAGATTTATTTTGTCATTACTCTAAGCTCAAAGGAGTAAAGGTTCAGCCTGTTTAATGTCTCCTCTCTGAATTATTCTAGCATTTCCAGAATCAGACTGGAGAATCTTTGTTGCATATAGGTGTGGTAACACTAGGCCTCTCCAATTTCAGTAAAATGCCTTTATTCATATACTCATATCAAGTTTAAATTTGCTGTCATGGGGATACATACTCAGGGTATAAATGCCTTGAAAATTAAAATATTGTTGCAACAGTGCATTAAATAATGAAATTTATTTCTTACACAAATTACACAAATTTACCACAAATGATGCATACTTACACATCAAAATGAACAAAAATAAACATGAAACATTAGTACAAATTGAGGGAAATATAGTCCAAGGTAGAATGAAGGTTTCCTTAGATAATTTCAAGAGGTGTGTGTCTTCAGATCGTCTACCAGCAATGTGAAGAGGGCATGGCTCAGATGGGGACTCTGTAATGATTGATGTCATCTTTCTGAAACTTTGCCTCTTGTAGATGTCCGCAGTGGTAGGGAGAGCTGTACTTTTGCTAGAATTGGCTGAGTCCATCATTCTCTGTAGCTGCTTGCATTGCTCTTCTTTGGAGTTTCCATACCTGCCATGACGCAACCAGTCAGAATGTTTTCCACTATACATCTACAGAAATTTGCCAGAGCCTTCAATGGCATGCCAAGTCTCCTTAAACTTGAAAGGAAGTGGAGATGCTGGACTTCTTCATGGTCACAGTCACGTGCAGGGCCGAGGATAGATTCAGTGAGATACTGCCAGGCACACTTTTCACCGCAGACCTTTCAATGATGTATGTTCATCTGGCTTCCCCTTCCTAAAGTCCACAATCTTTTCCTTGGCTTTGTTGATTTTGAGAACAAAATTGTTATTATGACACAACTGAACAAGATGACCTTTCTCAGTCATGTATGCCTCCTCATCACCATCTGTGATTCTGCTAATAACAGATAGGTACAGAGAGAGTAGAACAATGCTAAGAATGCAGTGTTGAAGTATACCTGTGGAGATGGACAGGCTGGGTGAGAGAAGGCTTTTGTTCCATATGGGTTGTGGTCTCCCAGTAAGAAAGTCAGGGAGGCATTTACAGAGGGAAGAACAGAGGCCCAGGCTTGACAATAAGTTTTGAGCGGTTGACAGAGTTGAATGCCAAGTTGTAGTCAATGAAAAACAGCCTGACTTACGTATTCCAGGTGCCCAGTTGGGTCAGAGCAGAGTGGAGAGACAATGACATAGTGTCCATTGTGGTAATGAGTGATCTGAAGTGGGTTCAACTCTGTGCTGAGATAGGACGGTTTGAGCCATAACCACCTTCTCAAAGCACTCTGTTGTGATGGATGTAAGTGTTACCATAAGACAAAGGAGCAGAATTAGGCCCTTTGGGCTATCGGGTCTGTACCACCATTCCATCATGGCTGATCTGTTATCTCCTGATTTCTTCCTGTAACCTTTGACGCCCTTACTAATCAAGAATCTATCAACCTCCACTTTAAATATAACTTCCACAGCCATCTGTGGCATTGGATTCCACAGATTCACCACCTTATGGCTGAAGAAATTCTTCCTCATTTTTGTCCTAAAGGGACATACTTATATTTTGAGTCTGTGCTTTTTGGTCCTAGATGCCCCCACTATAGGAAAATATCTCTCCATGTTCACTCCATCCAGGCCTTTCTATATTTGAAAGTTTTAAATGAGATCATTCCCACATCCAAATGAACTTCAGTGTGTACTGACCCAAAGATATCAAACATTCCTCGTAAGTTAACCCTTCCATTCCCGAGATAATTCCCATAACCTTCTCTGAACCCTCTCCACTGCCAGCACATCCTTGATTAGATAAGGGACCCAGAACTGCTCACAATACTCCAAATGTGGTCTAACCATGTTTTATAGATCCTCAGAATTATGTCCTTGCTTTGATATTCTAGTCCTCCTGAAATGAATGCTAACATTGCATTTGTCTTTCTTACCACTGACTCAACCCGCAAGTTAACCTTTCGAGAATCTTACTTGAGGACATCCAAGTCCCCTTGCAATTCGGCTTTCTGAATTTGCTCCCCATTTAGAAAATTGTCTATGCCCTTTTTCCTTTTACCAAAGTGGATGACCATACATTTCACTACACTGTAGTCCACATGCCAATTCTTCACCTATTCTCCTAATCTGTCTAAATCATTCTGTAGACTCTTTGCTTGCTCAACTCTATCTGCCCCTCCACTTATCCTTGTATTATCTGCAAACCTGGCCACAATATCATCTATTCTGTCATCCAAATCATTGAAAAATAATGTGAAAAGAAGTGGTCCAGCTCTGACCCCTGTGTAACATCACTAATCACCACTGGAAGCCAACCAGAAAAGGCCCGCTTTATTCCCACTCTTTGCCTCCTGCCAGTCAGCCAAACTTCTATTCATGCTAAGATCTTTCCTGTATTACCATGCACTCTTATCTTCTTAACCAGCCACATGTGTCAAAGGCATTCTGAAAATCCAAGCAAGCAACAAACACTGGCTCTCCTTTGTATATCCTGCATGTTATTTCCTCGAAGTATTCCAGTGGATTTGTCAGGCCTCAAGATTTCCCCTTAAGGAAACCATGCTGACTTTAGCCTATTTTAGCATGTACCTCAAAATCTCATCCCTAGAAATGGATGCCAACATCTTCCTAACCACTGAAGTCAGGCTAACTGGCGTATAATTTCTTTTTTTTTGCCTCTCTCCTTTTTTAAACAGTGGAGTGACATTTGCAGTGTTCCAGTCATCCAGAACCATTCCAAAATCTAGTGATTTTTGAAAGATCATTACTAATGCCTCTGCAATCTCTTCAGCTACCTCTTAGACCTGGGTGCAGTCCATCTGGTCCTGGTGACAAATCTTACCTCAAACCTTTCATCTCCCCAAGCACCTTCTCCTTAATAATAGCAACTACATGCACTTCAGCTCCTGACATTCTCAAAATGCTGGCATACTGTCTTCCCTTGACACTGGTACTTCCACCATAGTGTCCCACAGTGAAGACTGATGCAAAATACTTACTCATTTTGTCTGCCATTTCTTTGCCCGCATTACTACCTCTACAGGTTAATTTTCCAGCAGTCTGATATTCACTCTCACCTCGCTTTTACTCTATTCATCTGAAAAAATCTTTGGTACCCTGCCGATTGATTGTTATTGAAGCAGGTCACCCTGCTCTTCTTGGGCACCAGTACACATGATGCCATCTTGAAATCTTGAAACAAGTGGGAGCCACTAACCACAGAACTGAATGGCTGGAGTGTTCTGAGACATTTCAATCAGATGGTCAGGGCAGGCTTTCAGCATATCCTCATCAGGGCTTGATGACTTGCAATGGTTCACCCTCCTGATGGATGTTCTGACATCAGCCTCCAAGACTAAAATCACGGGGCCATTGGGTGCTCTGGGGACCCATAAAGGTTGGTTATTATTCTTCTGCACAAGGGGTGATGCATCATTGGTATCTATGTTATCCATTCTCACCTTGTAAGAGATGACGGTGAGCAAGCCCTTCCGCATCACTGACAGGCATTCAGATGTGCCTCCAGTTGTATCAAGTATTTTCCCTTCACACTCATAATAGCTTCCGTCTGTCTCTCTATCACCAGACCTGAGCCAGCTATCAGCAGATTGCAAATCTCATGATTCATCCATTGCTTCTGGTTTGGGAAGACTGGATATAATTTTGGAGGTGTACAATTGTCCATGCAGATCTTGGTAAGTCATTGATAATTATGGCATATTCTTTCAGAACTTTTGATGAATTTGATGAATTCATTAATATGAATTGATGAATTCACTGATTCATATCAATCCTGTTTATGTTCCTCCACCAATACTGCAATCCTAAGCATTGCTCTTCCTAATCACTTTCTACATCTTTTGGATGATTTTCATTGAATGAAATACAAGTATTGTATATCCAGGTCTGTCAGAACACTGGTACCTTTCTCTCACACCATTTAGAAATATTTCTCTTTTCTATTTTTTTATTACATTATATTTCATCTGCCAGGTCCTAACTCAGAGGTTCCCAACTTGTTTTATGTCAGAGACCAACGCTATTAATTAAAGCGTCCGTGGGCCTCAGGTTGGGAACCCCTGTACTAACTTTTTCGCAGTCGTACTGCATCTCCTGAAGCATCCTAGCTGCAACCCAGACTGGCAATCAGCTTTGAGCATTCGCAAACTTGGATGTGTGACAGAAAGTGCTGAGAGTGCAGCAGGAGCGGCAGCGTCTGTGGGAGGAGAAAAACTGTTTAATGACCCAGGTCAAAGACAATATAACAGATGTCTTTCACAGATGTTGTAAAACCTGCTGCAATGATGTTTTCTGACGTTATTTTAAATTTCCAACAATTATTTTTTAACTGTTATTGTATATGTATGGCAGATGGGGTTATGGTGAACTCATTAAATTCAAGTGTACGAAGCCCCCTTCTTCACTCTCTGTATACCCATGACTGTGTCACCACTCACAGTTCCAATCTGCTAATTGAATTTGCAGATGATACTACATTGATTGGCTTTATCTCAAATAATAATGAGGCAGCCTCCAGAGAAGAAGTCATCACCCTGGGATGGTGGTGTCATGAAAACAACCTCTCCCTCAATGGAGGAATGGAGACAGGCTATCCCCTATTGACATCAATGGATCTGGGGTTGAGGGGGTGAACAGCTGTAATTTCCTCAGTATACACATCACTGAGGATCTCATTTGGTCTGTACATACCAGATGTGTGAGGAAAAACGCACAACAGCGCCTCTTTCACCTCAGACAGTTGAAGAAGTTAGGCATGAGTGCCCGGATCCTAAGGACTTTCCACAGAGGCACAATTGAGTGCATCCTGACTGGTTGCATCACTGCCTGGTATGGGAACTGTATTCCCTCGAACGCAGAATGGTGCGGATAGCCCAGAGCATCTGTGGATGTGAACTTCCCACTCTTCAGGTCATTTACAGAGATAGATGCATAAAAAGGGCCCGAAGGATCATTGGAGACCCGAGTCACCCAACCACAAACTACTCCAGCTGCTACCATCTGGAAAACAGTACCGCAGCATTAAAGCCAGGACCAACAGGCTCTGGGACAGCTTCTTCCACCAGGCCATCAGACTGATTAATTCACACTGACACATTGTATTTCTAAGCTATATTGACCTATCTGTTGTATAGCTTACTGTACAAATTACTATAATTTGCACATTGGACATTCAGATGGAGATATAACATAAAAATTTTTACTCCTCATGTATGTGAAGGATTTAAGAAATAAAGTCAATTCAATTCATTCAATTCGATTCAATGCTTAAAAGGCCAATTAAAGAGAGAGAGATATTCTGGTGGGGTGTTGGGCTGAAACTGCAAACAGATTCTGAAATTAACTGAAAATTTTAAATTGATGAATTGCTTAACTGGGAGCCAGTGGAGGTCAAAATAAAAATGTGATAGGTGAGCAGAGCATGCTGGGGAATTAGCTTTTCGTATGTGGACAGATGAAGGAGAAACTGGAGTCAGGAGGAAGTTTGCAGCCAGAGTTGGCAGCATATTCTAAATTTGCCCCAGTGGTCTAGGGCAAAGAAGGTTAGTCTCCACGGCAGCAGATCATATAATAACAAAGAAGTCTGTGACCTCCTTGTAGGGAGGCTGGAGGGGTAAGAGGAAAAATATTTAAGAAAACAATTTGCGTGCTTGGAAGAATGCTTGGGTTTTCTTTGTAATCCAAAACGATCCAAAAATATGGAAGAGATTTTGCAGATTAAAATGAGGCCTAATAAGTACAGCCAGATCTGAAGATGAATGATTAAATCAGTTATCAACAGAGCTGTTCAAGCCTGAGTACTTAAGGAAGGGAGTAGAGAGACCTCTGGCATTAGTATGAGCTAGGACAGGGGTGGGCAAACTTTTTGACTTGTGGGCCACAAAGGGTTCTAAAATTTGACAGGGGGGCCGGACCAGGAGCAGATGGACGGAGTGTTTTGGTAATACACCTCATAAGAGAAAATAAAATATCATGGGATATGTAGAAATCATGTGCTTTAATTTCAATTGAAAATGAACAAATGCATTACAACAAAATATCTGTCTTTGAAGTCCCATGGTATTTAGCTATTTATTGAAATGACTTCTAAAACACTGAAAATTAAATGAATAAAATACAGCTTTTTTTAATAGTAACAGTTATTATTTTAAAACACTGAAAATTCTGTTATCCTTCAAGATATGATCATCATCACTTTCCTCCTGACTGTCTTTATTTCAAAAATGGTAGGAGATGCAGGTCTACTTGTCCAGCTCCTTCTTATTCAATTGTTCCCTGTGCCAAAACTCAACAACGACCAGCACAAGGACAGAACAGTGACAGCGTGCCAGTATGCGGAGCGCATTATTTGATCTGGAGCGCATTTTTTATTTTGAGAACGTACGTGCACCTGCGCACTACTCATGTCCATCACTTAACAGAAATGACATGTAACATGTAAGGCTTATGGAAAAAAATATTTTCAAATGCATTTTTTACATAACACAATGAAGAAACTTATTTTTAATTTCAGTGGGAACAGTGTTGTTGGTCTCCCTTTTTAGCCAGCGCATCAAAGTCTGGATTTAGTTTTGTTGTGGCGATTCTCAGGATGGATCTGAGGTGTTGGTCAGTTAACTTGGATCTGTGGCTGGTTTTGTTGATGTTCATGACGCTGACCGCCTGTTCACACAGGCGAACAAAGAGTAAAGCGCAAATGTGGAGTAATACGCTGCACCTCAACAAAGGTCAATGTATATAGAGTGTGTCATCTATTGGGAAAACGCCAGAATTGCAGGGAAAAAATGTTAACAAGGTTTATTAATATAATTTCATCAAGTTCTGCGGGCCGGATTAAAAAGCTTAACGGGCCGCATATGGCCCGCGGGCCGTAGTTTGCCCATGCCTGAGCTAGGATGTCAGCATGGATGGCAGAGTGTTTCAGGAGAACTGCAATGGTAGAAATGTTGTAACCACTAAAGAACCAAGGACTGGGAAGACTCTTGAGTATTTTGAAAGTGTAGGTTTGAGTGAGAGGGTAAGCGTTCTGAAGAAAAAGACCCAGGAAAATAGAAGATTTGGAAGGGAAAGGAAGGTTTGAGGAAGTGATGCACCATCAATAACTCACGCTGAGACGTAAAGGTGAGATATCAGCTTTTATTGACTGGAAGAAGGACCAAGCAGTGAGTGACCACCATACTACATCCTGGAGACTGAGAGGCCGGGCTCAGGCCTCAATCGCCTTTATACAGGGGTCTGTGGGAGGAGCCACAGGAGCAGTCAGCAGTGGGCGTGTCCAGACAGGTATATGTAGTTCACCACAGGAAGAATGGTTCAAGGAAGTGATCAAAGATGGTTACATCTGTGATTGAGATTCAGGAGTCATTTGTCCATGTAAGGTGGCAAGACAAGTGGAAAGAAAGAGAGAGATATTAACAAAGGAAATTTAGTAGTTCCGTGGAGTAAAGTGGAGTAAATTACAGTGGTGTGAGAGAGAAGTTGGCCAAAGTAAATTGGAAAGAGATGCTGGCAGGGATGACAGCAGAGTGGCAATGGTGTGAGTTTCAGGGAAACATGAGGAAGGTGCAGGATAGATTTATTCCAAAAACAATGATATACTCAAATGGCAAAATAGTACAACTGTGACTGCCAAGGGGAAGTCAAAGGTAATATAAAAGCAAAAGAGAGAGCATACAACAAAGCAAAATTAGTGGGAAGATAGAGGATTGAGAACTTTTAAACATCTACAGAAAACAACTAAAAGAATCATTAGGAGGGAAAAGATGAAAAATGAAAGCAAGCTCGCAAACAATATCAAGGTGGATGGAAAAAGCTTTTATGCAGAAAGTTTGAAGTTAATAATTCATCTCCTTCTACCGTAGGCCACAAACTCATCAATCACCCCTGATGAGTTATTAATTTCAAACCTTCTGCATAATCACTCAAAGAGTTGAACTGCATGTACATGTAATGAGAGCTGTATTAACATCTCCTTCTACCTTAGGTCACAAACTTATCAATCACCCCTGCTGTGGACACTTCCTGGAGGTCCAAGATCCGTATGCTCCACAACCACTGGACTAAGTGTGTAAGTGTAGGAGGGGACTATGTTGAAAAATAGATGTGCTAGGTTTTCTAAAATTGACTCCTTCTATCTTAGGCCACGAACTTATCAATCATTCAACATATATAACAAATAACAGAAATGAGAGTGGATATAGGACCACTAGAAAATGAGGCAGGAGAAATAAAACTAAATGAGTATTTTGCATCAGTCTTCACTGTGGAAGACGCTAGCAGTGTGTCTGAGGTTGTAGTGTGTGAAGGAAGAGAAGTGAGTGCAGTTACTATTACAAAGGAGGTCGTGCTATAAAAGCTGAAAAACCTAAAGGTGCATAAGTCAGCCGACCAGATGAACTGCACCCTAGGGTTCTGAAAGAGGCAGTGGCAGAGACTGTGGAGGCATTAGTAATGATCTTTGAAGAATCATTGAACTCTGGCATGGTTCTGGAAGACTGGAAAGTTGCAAATGTCACTCCACCAGGAGGGAGGCAACAGAAAAGAAATTATAGACCAGTTAGCCTGGCCTCAGTGGTTGGGAAGATATTAGAGTCAATTGTTAGTGATGAGGTTATGGAGTACTTGGTGACACAGGACAAGACTAGACAAAGTAAGCATTGTTTCCTTAAGGGAAAATCTTGCCTGGTGAACCTGTTGGAATTCTTTGAGGAGAGTACAAGTAGGATAGATAAAGGGGTTGCAGTGGATGTTGTCTATTTGGATTTTCAGAAGGTCTTTGACAAGGTGCCACAGGCTGCTTACCATATTAAGAGTTCATGGTATTACTGGACAGTTACTAACATGGTTAAAGCATTGGATGATTGGTAGAAGGCAGTGAGAGGGAATTAAAGGATCCTTTTCTGGTTGGCTGCTGGTGACTTGTGGTGTTCCAAAGGGGTTGGTGTTGGGACACTTCTTTTTATGCTCTATATCAATGATTTATATAATAGAATAAATGGCTTTGTCACCAAGTTGGCGGATGATAGGAAGATTGGTGGAGGGGCAGTTAGTGTTGATGAAACAGGTAGGCTGCAAAAGAACTTAGACAGATTTGGCGAATGGGCAAGAAAATGGCAAACAAAATACGATGTTGGAATATTCATGGTCATGCACTTTGATAGAAGAAATAAATGTACAGAATATTTTCTAAATGGGGAGAAAATCCAAAAATCTGAGATGCAAAGAGTCTTGGGAGTCCTTGTGCAAAACACCCTAAAGGTTAACTTGCAGGTTGAGTTGGTGGTGAGGAATGCAAATGCACTGTCAGCATTCATTTCAAGAGGACTAGAAGGATGTGATGCTGAGGCTTTATAAAGCACTAGTGAGGCCTCACCTTGAGTAATTGTGAACAGTTCTGGACCTCCTTATCTGAGAAAAGATATGCTGGCTTTGGACAGGGTTCAGAGGAGGTTCACCAGGTTGATTGTGGGAATGAAAGGGTTATCACATGAGGAATGTTTGATGGCTCTAAGCTTGTAGTCGTGGGAACTTAGAAGGATGATTGGGGGATCTCATTGAAACCTTTCAAATGTTGAAAGGCTGAGACAGAGTGGATGTGGAAAAGATGTTTCTCATGGTGGGGTGTCTAGGACAAGAGAGCACTGCCTCAGGACAGAGGGGGATCATTTAAATCAGAAATGCAGAGAAATTTCTTTAGTCTGAGGATGGTGAATTTGTGGAATTTATTACCACACGCAGCAGGTCACTGGGTGTACTTAAGGCGGAGATTGATTGGTTTTTGATTGGCCACGGCAGCAATGTTACAGGGATAAGGCTGGAGAATGGGTTGAGGAAAGGGAATAAAGGGATCAGCCGTGATTGAATGGCAGAGCAGACTCGATGGGCCAAATGGTCTAATTCTGCTCCTATGTCTTATGGTCTTATAGAAATTAGGGTATTGAACTCAAAGAAAGAGAGAGAAAGATGAATTAATACAGAGTCTGAAAACACCCAGGATGAGACAGGAAAAGAGTGAAGATACGGGTATAAGCTGAGGAGAAATATGATTTTAGATGCCTGAAAAATGTGTCATAGTTGACACTGGCGAAAATGTCAGTCCATTTGGGGACAGATGAGTGAGTTAGCTGCTGGTCAAACCAGATAGTGAAAGGTAGAATCATGTAGGCAAACATCACTGGGAACAAGGTGTCATCTTGTACCGCTCTCTGTGGAAACAATCCACTTAATGGACATTAAGCACATAGGTACACAGCACACAGTTGCAAACATACAAGACATTCTGTTGGTGCTGGAATTGCACTGTTGCAAACAGTTGCGTGAATTTTAATTGTTTGGTAAAACAATTGTGCGACTTTTAATTGTTTGGTGAAGCAATATCAAGAGCAGATTGATCACTGCAATATTTTTTGGAAGTTGTCATGCAGGCCTCCATTGTAATTGGCTGATGAGTGTGCTGAACTCAGAATTGCAGAGGGTAACTTTGATCTCTCAAGAGCCATCAGTTATCCCTACCGTAAGCTTCAACAATGGAATGGTGGAGAATTAATTCTTCATTAATACTCTCAAGGTAGGTGATATGGTGATATTAGTGTCTGAAGCAATCTGCAGGAGCTAAAGTTTAAGCACTGTCTTGGTTGTGGAGGCATTAGGGTTGTGATTTAAGTATAGAAAAATTATGTCACTTTCCCTGAATTACAATGGTACCTGCCTGTTACATCTTGTAGCTGTGAATGTGAAAATATATTTTCTTCTTTCATGGCAACTTCAGGAGATTTAACACAATCTTACTATTGTATTGAACTGCCACATATTTACATAATGCAAATACCTGTAGTTCCTGAAAGTCATTCAGTCATTTGAGTGAGTTCGGAGCAAAACATGGGGGAATTACAGGTTAATTTGATCCCTGATGCTTCCTTATTTTAGCAGAAAGCTCATTCAAGTTTTTGATATGGGAACTCACCTGTTGACTCACCTGTTCAGTACAAGTGTGGCTGTCAGATTGATGTCAATATCTTATGGTAAACTGGAAGCAATCAAAATTTTTATGTCTCCTGTGACTTTGACTCCAACAACAAATATCTGGTAACTGAATGTAAGCTTTGTGTGCACACAACCTCTGTTTTCCATCTTTCCCAGTCATATTAGTTTACATATTGTGTCTGCCTTTGTGACCTGCTGTCAGACAGGAACTCCAGCAAAGTCAGCTGTCCTTGAATTGATCAACTGGATAGCAGCAATAAATATTTTCAAGTTATTTATGGTGAAAAATGAACACCATGAGTTAGCAAAGCTTTTGCTTTAATCTATATACAGGTCTATTGAGAGCCACTGATAATTCTTTTGGACATTGAACTACTGAATTATGTCTTGTGCATTTGTAGTTGGTGGACAAGCAACAATGCAAGGCCATAGTAACACACATACAGGAAATAAATCACATTGTGGTCTAAAAGAGGTGGTGTGATCCTTGCTTGCATTTTACTAAGGGTCTCTTACTTACCTCCAGTGAGAATTTTGACCACCAAAATCAACGTCACAATCACTTTTGATGATAGCTGAATTTTAGCTATTAGAAGATTTCTGTGAACCCGTGTTCTCTAGATTGTTAGCCCAGGCTTTTCAAAATGATTAATCCAATATTTTATAACCTTTGTTCGGTGCATACAGGATGATGAAAAGTCTGGCAATATTTACTTTCATGTTTTTTAAATGAGCAGACAGACTAACACTCTTCTGATGGTATGAATAGCATGCTCACACTGTTACTGAATTCTATTTCAAAAAATTCATTTCTTATGTACTTTTCATTAGTTCTTGTTTTATCAGTAGTGTCCTGTGCAGCAGCTCAGAGTTTGTGAGCAATTACACATACCAAGATGTTTGCAGTAAATACTTTTGAATGTTAGAGCAATGTGTATTGTGCATGAATTAGTGTACAACTTTACTGACTTTTATTTTTCCATTAGGGAAGAATTTTAATATGAGATTGTTCAATGCAGTAGCAAGTCTGTGTCAAATCCTCTTGAAGTGGCTATAAAAGAAACAGATATTTGTATAGGCAGCCAAAGAGATTTCAGCGCAGTGCAATGTGCCAGCAGGAGATGGAGATTCTAATTCTGGTGCTCTTCATGCCCTTGAGGCAAAACTAATTTCTAGACTTTCAGTTTATTTCTCAATAAACACCTGCTATAACTTAATTCACAGAACATCAAAACATATACATTGCAGTTGAAAATCAGTTTAACTCAAATTGGAGCGGTTTTATGCTCATATTGAGTATTAGTATCCATAATTTCTTTTTGGCATTTTTTTCTATGCTCCAGCATCATTCTCTGGTGTGATGACATCATTGTTAGTGCAAAATTCAAAAAATATGTCAATGGCCTGAGATCTCACAGGTCAGCAAAATGAGATTTCCTATTTATGCATTGAATAGCCAAGTTTTAGAAATTCAATATTTTCTGAAACCAGGCTATTGAAGAAATAACATTTGAACTGTCTCCACCAATGCTGAACATAGCCTCATAGTTGTATCAGGGGTGCTCAGAGTCACAGGTCAAGGCTGGAGTCGCATTAACTTTCCTGGTGTGTCAGCACCATCATTAAAGAGGTGCCTGAACTCCGACCTGGAAGGTGGAATATTTCCACTATTATCCCTTCATTAGCCAGAGATGGCTAGTGAGGGCACAGATATTTATCTGCGTTGCAGGCTTCCCTAAAGTACAGGCATTCAAAGATTACTTTAATGGTCTAGCAATCTCCTGTCAAGGGCAGTTGGCTGCAGCACCTACTGACATTGTTCTTCAGCTATCTGAGCAGGTCCCTCTGATAGACCTCTTCCACCTCTCTTCCATCAATGAAGCATTCGCCATTCATGATTGGACAATTTTTTTCTCATATTGTGGCACATACCTTTAAGAGATCACAGCTGCTGGACAATATACTAAGAAGAGTCAAAATGTGCAACACATTAATACAATTTCCCATGTTATATCAAGAAGCTCAACAGTGCTGTTAGGGTGACCCAGAACACTGTTTAAAAGTCACTAAAATGTAATTAATGTAAATTTTGGTCCCTTGTTTTAACTGTACTTTTATGGAACTGTTACAGTAGTAGAATATACCAAAGACTTCATAAGAGTTTTATCAACCAAACTTTGACAACCAGACACATAAGGAGATACTAGGAGGTGGCAGCTCATTCCAGGTACTCACTGCCTTCTGTGTAAAGAGGTTACCTCTTGAGTCTCTTTTACATTTCTCTCTCTTATCTGATTTGTGCCTCTAGTTTTGGACTCCTCAGTTCCAGGGAAATTTTTTGAGCATATCTCTCCTGATTTTATAAACTTCTATGAAGTCTCTTCTCATTCTCCCAAGCTGTAAGGAATGAAGAACCAGTGTGGCTAATTCTCCCTGTAGCTCTGCCCATCTAGTCCAGGCAGCATCCTCGTAATTCTCTTCTGTAGCCTCACCAGTCTGACAATGTCTTTCTGATAAAAGAGTGATGAAAGCTGTACACAGTACTCTGAGCATAGTCTTAACAACAACATATAGCTCTCTACTTTTTGTTAAAGAGCAACAATAGGAAGGGATAAGTGACTTATTAATATACACATTAAGTGAACATCGATAAGTCTAGGCCTGAACAGATTTTTCTAATCTTTCTCGCACACTGCAGTGTCAAATTGGATATTTTAACCTCCAGATTTGAAACCCAAAGAATTTCCACTATTTTGTCAGACTTGCTTGGATTCAGTAGCTTAAGTCATTATAGGATTCAACTTGACTACAACTTCATAACCAAGTGGTTCACTATCCAAAACTAACAATCATATATTATTTACATGAAGAACAGATTGTTTCATCTTTTTGAACTAACTATCTCATAGTATTGTACATATCTGCTTCCATTTTTAGCACCCAACCGTGAGCTAGGTTGCAACATGGATTAAAAACACAACTGTGCTCAATTTGCTTGAAGCTGCATCCCTTCTGATTAGAGTCATATGCATATTTTTTTTACTCAACTCTGGAAGCCAAATGTGGCTGTACAAGGATCAATTATGTTTTTGACCTTCTCCATCAAAAGTTCTACCAGAGTACCAGTGTGCAGATTTGTTCCGCACTTCAGAAAGAAATTGGCTAGTTGATGTTTCATTTTGGAGGATACTTTTCAAGGGAACCAGACTATATTTAATAACATGCTGTCCAAAACATTTATGCAGCATCAAGACTGAGGGCCTTTGAGCCAATCTTTTCAGATAAACCATAGAATACAGATAGACCCCATTCTCATCTATAGAATGTTCTCTGTTTGTACATGAAGCCATGACTATCGATTAGTTCCAGGAAGTTGTCATTCCCTTTTGTATAAAATCTGAAGAAGGTTTTTCTAACTTTTACTGAGCTTTTTAAAGGAGATGATGAAAGTAATTGATGAAGATAGAACAGTGGGTTGTTATCTATTTTAAAGTGTTTGATAAGTAGGATGGCAGAGATTGTAGGGTCATCCAGAAGATTGATGATGCTTGGGATCCATGGAGACTTAACAGTTTGGATTCAGAATTGATTTACCCATAGTACATGGAGGGGTAATGTTTGATTGATGGACATCTGTGACTAGTGGGCTTCTGCCAGCACCACAGAGGTCAGTTTTGACTCATGTCCAAGTCTAAGCTTCTTGAAAATGGATGCACAGGTTGATAGGGTGGTAAAGAAAGTATATTGCATGCTTGCCTTTATTATTTGAAACTTTCAGTTCAAGAGTCATGAAGCTGTATTGTGAAATCTGTTCATATCCATTGAAAGTTCTGTTATCACGAGTTGCCACTCGGGGTGCCCCGGAAGAAATAAGTTAACCAATTTCCCGACACATGCCGGTGATAATAAACCTGATTCTGATTCTGGATTGCAGATTTATGTAATTACAGTTAGGCTACATCTGGAGGATTGCATTCATTTCTGGTCACCTCATTACAGGAAGGATGTGGATGCTATGGAGAGGGTGTAGAAGAGGTTTTTCAGGGGACTGCCTGGAAGAGAGGGCATTGCTATAATGAGAAGTTGGAGACACTAGAAATGTTTTCTCTGCAGCAGGAGAGGTTGAGGGAAGAAGTAGAAAACTGGCTAGAAAATCCTCATCATCCACATATGTCATGTTTTCATTTCCAGTATCAGACATCTGCAACACAACATCTGGGCAGGAGTTATGCTAAGGATTCCTTTACATCATTTTACAGTCATACTATGAGAAAAGGTCTGTCCATCTTCATATCCTTGATAATGCCAGAGTTCCATGCATTGCTGATTTAAGCTAGGCAGGGTAAAGGATTGACTTGATTTTTAAAAAAGCTAATTGGTGGAAGGTCTTGATCCTATACATGTTCCCACACTCATTCTCAGTTTGTCTCTCATTAACCATATAACCATATAACAATCACATCTTGGCCCTCCTAGTCCATGCCGAACCCTTAATCTCACCTAGTCCCACCTACCCGCACTCAGCCCATAACCCTCCACTCCTTTCCTGTCCATATACCTACCTTGATTAGTTATCAAGAACATAAGACACGGCAGCAGAATTAGATCTTTAAGCGCATCGAGACTACTCAGCCATTCTATTATGGCTGATTTAATAACCCCCTCAACCCCATTCTCCTGCCCTCTTCCAGTAATCTTTAATGCCCTTACTAATCAAGAACCTATGTGTGGTCCCAGTTCCCAAGAAGGGTCAACCAAAAGTCTTGAATGATTACCATCCAGTGGTCCTGACCTCACACATCACTTCTCTTCTAATATTGTATATTTGCACATCTGTGCACTTGTAATGCTACTGTGACACTGTAATTTCCTTTGGAATCAATAAAGTATCTATTTATCTATCAAAGTCCACTTAAAATACAGCCAGTGATTTGGTCTCCACAGTTTTCTGTGGCAATGAATTTTCCAGGTTCACCACCCTTTAGATAGAGAAATTCCTCCTCATCTTTTTGAAGGGATATTCTTCTATGCTGAGACTGTGCACTTGGGTCTGGACACCTCCATTGTAGGAAATATCCTCTTTACATCCACTGTCTCGTGGCCTTTAAATAGTTGATAGGTGTCAGTGAGATCCCTCCTTTAAACTTTATCTGTTTGCAATGCTACTTTTTGTGGGATGGATTCTGTCCCCCATAGACTGGAAGAAATTTCAGTCTATGAAGTCGCCCTTTCTGTTGTTGTTTCCAGTTGCCACTGAAACCACTTTTGCTGGTTGCCTCAGCTTGGGTGTTGAAATATGACTTTATTTTGACCAGTTGAAACATTGGCGTACATATAGTGAGTCAATTATGTAAGTAATGGAAGATGCAGAATCTGGGCCTCTGTACCTCCCTCTGCAATTGGATCCTCGACTTCCTAACCAGAAGTCCACAGTCTGTGTGGATTGGTGATGACATATCCTCCTTGCTGACGATCAACACTGGCACACCTCAGGGGTGTATGCTTCACCCACTGCTCTACTCTCTATATACCCATGACTGTGTGGCTAGGCATAGCTCAAATACCATCTAGAAATTTGCTGACGATATAACAATTGTTGGTAGAATCTCAGGTGGTGATGAGAGGGCGTACAGGAGTGAGATATGTCAACTAGTGGAATGGTGCTGCAGCAACAATCTTGCTCTCAACATCAGTAAGATGAAAGAGTTGACTGTGGACTTCAGGAAGTGTAAGACAAAGGAACATATACCAATCCTCATAGAGGGATAAGAAGTGGAGAGAGTAAGCAGCTTCAAGTTCCTGGGTGTCAAGATTTCTGAGAATCCAACCTGGTCCAAACATATCGATGAAGTTATAAATAAGGCAAGACAGCAGTTATACTTTATTAGGAGTTTGAAGAGATTTAGCATGTCAGCAAATACACTCAAAAACTTCTATAGTTGTACCGTGGAGAGCATTCTGTCAGGCTGCATCACTGTCTGGAATGGAAGGGCTACTGCACAGGACCAAAAGAAGCTGCAGAAAGTTGTAAATCTAGTCAGCTCCATCTTGGGCAGTAGCCTACAAAGTACCCAGGGCCTCTTTAGGGAGCGGTGTCTCAGAAAGGCAGTGTCCATTATTAAGGGCTTCCAGCACCCAGAGCATGCCCTTTTCTCACTAGCTCACTTTTTTAATATACAGTATTTCTGTTTTTGCACGTTAAAAAAAAATCTATTCAATATACATAATTGATTTACTTGTCTATTTATTATGTTTTATTTTATTTATTATTATTTTTTCTCTCTCTGTTAGATTATGTATTTCATTGAACTGCTGCTGTTAAGTTAACAAATTTCATGTCACATGTCAGTGATAATAAACCTGATTCTGATTCTCAGTAATTGACTGAATGTGGATCAGAAGTACTCATGAGAATTAGTTTCACAGCCTTGGACTTTGCTTCAATTATCTGACTATGAATTGCAGATAAACAAAACTCTTTCCTTGATGAATTCTCAAGGATGTTTGGGTGCCCCCACTTCCATTGACAACAAACTTTACATGCAGGTTTAAATATCCAAATTTGCAAGCTCAGCAGCTCAGCCATCTGTCAGTACACACAGTAACCTTACATATAAATCATAAACTAAAAAGAGACCAAAAATGCAATCCCATGATATATTCTTTATGTCAAGTCAAGTCAAGTCACTTTTTATTGTCATTTCGACCATAAACTGCTGGTACAGTACACAGTAAAAATGAAACAACGTTCCTCTAGGACCCTGGTGCTACGTGAAACAACACAAAACTACACTAGACTATGTGAGACAACTCAGGGCTACACTAGACTATGTAAAACAACACAAAAACTACACTAGACTACAGACCTACACAGGACTACATAAAGAGCACAAAACAGTGCAGGGCAGTACAATAAATAATAAATAAATAATAAACAAGACAAGAGACACAGTAGAGGACAAATTGCAATATAATAATAAATGATGTAGGTGTCAGTCTAGACTCTGGGTATTGAGGAGTCTGATAGCTTGGGGGAAGAAACTGTCTGGTCGTGAGAGCCCGAATGCTTGGGTAACTTTTCCCAAATGGCAGGAGGGAGAAGAGTTTATGTGAGGGGTGTGTAGGGTCCTTCACAATGCTGTTAGCTTTGCGGATGCAGCGTGTAGTGTAAATGTCTGTAATGGTGGGAAGAGAGACCCCAATGATCTTCTCAGCTGACCTCACTATCCGCTGCAGAGTCTTGCAATCCGAGATGGTGCAATTCCCAAACCAGGCAGTGATGCAGCTGCTCAGGATGCTCTCAATACAACTCCTGTAGAATGTGATGAGGATGGGGGGGTGGGAGATGGACTTTCCTCAGCCTTTGCAGAAAGTAGAGAAGCTGCTGAGCTTTCTTTGCTATGGAACTGGTGTGGAGGGACCAGGTGAGATTCTCCGAAAGGTGAACACCAAGAAATTTGGTGTTCTTAATGATCTCAATGGAGGAGCCATCAATTTCAGCAGAGAGTGGTCAAATTAATATAGTCAATATTTCACCCTATTTATAGTTCCTTATTTCAAACTCTCAGGCTTCTGTTATTTTACTGGCTTTGGACTGAGGTATTCTCCAAGTTTCTGCACAACAGCTCTAAACAAGACATCTTTTGCCTTGTGGTTTGAGAAGATATGTCAGCATGCCATATTCCTCCAATCTAATCTTTCTCTGAAGTATTGCTTTTTAACACTGGCATATCACATCATTTTTTGGCTGTCACAGCATCACATTCTCCTTCAGCCTGCAGGATATTGATTGCTTTAAGGAATCCGTCCATTCACTTGATTTATGAGCTAAATAGTTCTCCAGCTCAATCACATACGCTGAGGCTCCTGCTTCAGCCTGTCAAGGTAGACATGTTGTTCTCCTCCCATTCCACACAACATGGTTAAATTTGATGAATGCAATAATCCAGTGATAAGGCAGTTGCTTTGCCACTGAGGCTTATTGTATTACGTACATGCTCATCAGTAAACTCACAAACCTTAGGAGAATTAGATTCCATGTGAGTGCTTACTGAAAAATGCAATGAAAAATGAATTTTGGTGCTGCCAACTCACCCTCAACTTTCCAAGCAAGAGTCACTAATGTAGTTCGACCTCAAGAACAACCCATCTGTGCTGCTGCAGATCTGTAATGTTTTCATAAATGCACTGAGACAAAGCATAAACTATACAGCTGAAGAGCCAGTAATGTTCATGGGGGTGGTTGAATTTCAAAAAAAAAATCTGTATTCTAACTTCCCAGCATTTATTGTTTTTTCACATTCTGTGGTTATTTGGTTATTTTTCACAAAGTCAGCAAGAGCAAATTTTTATTCAAAATCTCAAATATTTTGGTAGTGATTTGGGAATTTCATAAGGGCAGAATTCCATCACCCAAGCTGCTATAAAATGGGGTATACTGAGCTTAATATCTCAATATGTAAGTAGCTCAGACTGCTGATATAGTCTGACTGTGACAATGAGATACTGTTTAAAAACCAGGTGCAACATATGGTTGTGTAACAATGAAGCACCAGCACAATGTGCCTCTGTTCAGAGATACACATGTAGTATTTAGCCCGTATTTCCTTCCCTTCACTGAACTTCATGAAGAGTCCAGTACAGAGGGCAGCCCGCTGCCCTGCAAGAAAACACTGACAACAATTTGTGGGTTTCTGTATTTGTATATACATGCACAGAAATCTCAAAACCTGCATTGCTTAAGGAGCAATCATTGCAGCAAATACTATCAGATCCACCACAAATCCACTAGAACATATCGGCCTTTCATATTTTTTAAATAATCTGGTATAAAGGATTTTTGTCATATCCAGCTCTGACTTTTACAGGTCATCAATCCTGTAAGAAATAGTTCTGATTTGAGGCTTTTATTTACACAATTTTACATGTAACTAACGTAGAGACATAGAAAACCTACAACACAGTACAGGCCCTTCTGCTCACAAAGCTGTGCCAAACGTGTCCCTACCTTAGAACTACCTAGGCTTTACCCATAGCCCTCTATTTTGCTAAGCTCCATGTAGCCATCTAAGAGTCTCTTAAAAGATCCTATCGTTTCCGCCTCCACCACCGCCATCGGCAGCCCATTCCACACACTCCCCACTCTCTGAATAAAAAACTTACCCTGTCATCTCCTCTGTACCTACTTCCAAGCAGCTTAAAACTATGCCCTCTTGTGCTAGCCATTTCAGCCCTGGGGAAAAGCCTCTGACTATCCATACGGTCAATGCCTCTCATTATCTTGTACACCTCTATCGGGTCACCTCTCATCCTCCGTCACTCCAAGGAGAAAAGGCTGAGTTCACTCAACCTATTTTCATAAGGCATTCTCCCCAATCCAGGCAACATCCTTGTAAATCTCCTCTGCACCCTTTCTATGGTTTCCACGTCCTTCCTGTAGTGAGGCGAACAGAACCAAGCACAATACTCTAAGTGGGGTCTGACCAGGGTCCTATATAACTGCAACATTACCTCTCAGCTCCTAAATTCAATTCCATGATTGATGAAGGCCAATACACCGTACGCCTTCTTAACCACAGAATCAACCTGCGCAGCTGCTTTGAACGTCCTATGGACTCGGACCTCAAGACCCCTCTGATCCTCCACACTGCCAAGAGTCATACCATTGATACTATATTCTGCCATCATATTTGACCTACCAAAATGAACCACTTCACACTTATCTGGGTTGAACTCCATCTGCCACTTCTCAGCCCTGTTCTGCATCCTATCAATGTCCCGCTGTAACCTCTGACAGCTCTCCACACTATCCACAACACCTTCAACCTTTGTGTCATCAGCAAACTTACTAACCCATCCCTTCACTTCCTCATCCAGGTCATTTATAAACATCACAAAGAGAAGGGGTCCCAGAACAGATCCCTGAGGCACACCACTGGTCACCGGCCTCCATGCATAATATGACCCCTCTACAACCACTCTTTGCCTTCTGTGAGCAAGCACACTCTGGATCCACAAAACAATGTCCCCTTGGATCCCGTGCTTCCTTACTTTCTCAATCCATATACCCCTTGCATGGGGTACCTTATCAAATGCCTTGCTAAAATCCATATACACTACATCTATGGCTCTTCATCAATGTGTTTTGTCACATCCTCAAAAAAATTTAATCCTGACTCTCAGGATCTTCTCCATCAATTTACCAGCCACTGAAGTAAGACTCACTGGCCTATAATTTCCTGGGCTATTCCTACTCCCTTTCTTGAATAAGGGAACAACATCTGCAACCCTCCAATCCTCCGGAACCTCTCCCATCCTCATTAATGATGCAAAGATCATTGCCAGAGGCTCAGCAATCTCCTCCCTCACCTCCCACAGTAGCCTGGGGGTGCATCTCGTCCAGACCCGTTAACTTATCCAACTTGATGCTTTCCAAAAGCTCCAGCACATCCTCTTCTTTCATATCTACATGCTCAAGCTTTACAGTCTGCTGCAAGTCATCCCTACAATCACCAAGATCCTTTTCTGTAGTGAATTCTGAGGCAAAATATTCATTAAGTACCTCTGCTATTTCCTCCGGTTCCATACACACTTTTCCACTCTCACACTTGATTGATCCTATTTTCTCACATCTTATCCTCCTGCTCTTCACATGCTTGCAGAATGCCTTGGGGTTTTCCTTAATATTATCTGCCAATGCCTTCTCATGGCCCCTTCTGGCTCTCCTAATTTCATTCTTAAGCTCATTCCTGCTAGCCTTATAGTCTTCTAGGTCTCTATCATTACCTAGTTTTTTGAACCTTTCGTAAGCTCTTCTTTCTTTCTTGACTAGATTTACAACAGTCTTTGTACATCACGGATCTTGTAACCTACCATCCTTTCCATGTCTCATTGGTGCGTACCTACTCAGAACCCCACACAAATATCCCCTGAACTTTTGCCAAATTTCTTCCATACGTTTCCCTGAGAACATCTGTTTCCAATTTATGCTTCCAAGTTCCTGCCTGATAGCCTCATAGCTTCCCTTACTCCAATTGAACATATCCTTAATTTGTCTGTTCCTATCTCTCTCCAATGCTATGGTATAGAATTGTGATCACTATCTCCAAAATGCTCTCCCACTGAGAGACCTGACACCTGACCAGGTTCATTTCCCAATACCAGATCAAGTACAGCATCTTCTCTTGTAGGCTTATCTACATATTGTGTCAAGAAACCTTACTGAATATGTCCAAGGATAAATTAGCTCATTTTTACTCTCATATTAGTCCTATTTGTGATAGATGTCATTCTGAAATTGTGTCTTTAACTAATATGTTTTGGTCTTGTTCATTTTTGGAGAAATATTGGAAAGATATTTTTGATATTATTTCTGCGGTTTTGAATATTGATTTACAACCTCATCCTATTACCGCAATTTTTGGTTTACCAATGTTAGACTCACTGCATTTATCTTCTTCAGCCCGTCGAATGATTGCATTTCTAACTCTGATGGCTAGAAGATCTATATTGTTGAATTGGAAGGAAATTAATCCTCCCACTGTATTTAATTGGTTCTCTCAAACTATGTTATGTTTAAATTTAGAAAAAATTAGAAGTGGTACTTTTGAGACTTCTATTAAATTTGAAAAGTTATGGAGACCATTTATTCAACATTTTCATATGATGTAATATGACCCTGTGCCAAGTTCATTTGATTTCCCAGCTTTTAGCTTATGTATGTTGAGAGGACCGGAGGTGACGGCATTGATGAATACTTATTTTTGTGAGATATTATAAACAGCCCCCTTTTTTTCTCTCTCTCTTTTTTTTCTTCTATATTAGTTATTAGTTATTAGATTAGATTAGCTAGTTTTGCATTATATATATATTTTTTTCTTTTTTTTTCTTTCTTTTTTCTGTTTTCTTTATATCATATATTATGAAATATTTAGACTTACCATGTTCATACATAAATTTTATGGCTTATGTCTTGGTAAACTCATTTATATTATAACTATTATGTATGTTTTTTTTAATATGTAATGGAATTTGTATGTTGGTAATTTCTTTATCAATATACCATTTGTATTCTGTCCATATTACTAATATTAATAAAAAGATTTAGAAAGAATCCTTACTGAACACACCAAACAAACTCTACCCCATCTAAACCCCTCACTCTGGGGAGATGCCAATCAATACTTGGGAAATTAAAATCTCCCACCACAACAACCCTGTTATTATTACACCTTTCAAGAATCTGTCTCCCTATCTGCTGCTCAATGCCCCTGCTACTATTGGATGGTCTATATATAAAAAAAAACAAGTATCTATTGAGTTATTGACCCCTTTCTATTCCTTACTTCCACCCACAGAGACTCCGTAGACAATCCCTCCATGATTTCCTCCTTTTCTGCAGCCATGACACTATCTCTGATCAACAGTGTCACACCCCAGGCACTTTTGCCTCCCTCCCTATCCTTCCTGAAGTATCTAAAGCCTGGCACTTGAAGTAATCATTCCTGCCCCTGCACCTTCCAAGTCTCTGTAATGATAGCTCCAACATCAAAGTTCCAAATGCTGATCCACGCTCTAAGCTCATCTGCCTTATTCATGATACTCCTCACATTAAAATAGACACATTTCAAACCATTGGCCTGAGCATGTCCCTTCTCTGTCACATGCCTATCCTCCCTTTCGTACTGTCTCCAAGCTTTCTCTATCCTCCCTTTCCTCCGTCACTTCAGTTCATTTCCCACCTCCAGCAATTCTAGTTTAAATTCTCCCCAATAGCCTAAGCAAACCTCTCCACCATTGGTGTCCCTCAGATTCAAGTGCAACCCATCCCTTTGGTACAGGTCACACCTGCCCCAGAAGAGGTCCAAATGATCCAGAAATCTGCCCCCTGCCCCCTTCTCCAATCCCTCAGCCACACATTTATCTTCCACTTCATTCTATTCCTATACTCACTCTCATGTGGCACAGGCAGTAATCCAGAGATTACTATCTCTGAGGCCCTGCTTTCCACCTCCCTTTTCCTACCTATGATGTTGGTGCCAAAATATACCACGATCTCTGGCTGTTCTCCTTCCCACTTCAAGATATCATGGATGCGATCAGAAACATCCCGGATCCTGGCAAACTACCATCCACGTTTCTTTCCTGTGTGCACAGAATCACCTATCTGACCCCCTAACTATAGAGTCCCCTATCACTGCTGCCATCCTCTTCCTTTCCCTACCCTTCTGAGCCACAGGGCCAGACTCTGTGCCAGAGGTGCAACCACTGTTGTTTCTCCTAGGTCGGCCACCCCCCACCCCCCCACCAGTGCTCATGCAGGAATACTTATTGTTAATGGGGACAGCCACTGGGGTACTCTCTAGTACCTGCTTCTTGCCCTTCCAGCTCCTGACTGTTACCCACTTGTCTGTCTCCTGTAGTTCCAGGGTGACTACCTGCCTACAGCTCCTCTCTATCACCTCTTCACTTTCCCTGATCAGACGAAGGTCGTCAAGCTGTATCACTAGTTCCCTAATGTGGTCTTTAAGGAGCTGCAGCTCGATGCACCTGGTGCAGATATAGTTGTCCAGGAGGCTGGGAGTCTTCAGGACCTCCCACATCTGACACCGAGCACAGAGAACCGGCCTCACATACATACTTTCTGTCTTTATTTTAAACAGATAACCTAGCTGGATTTGACCCTTTATCGCCGAAGCCCCATTGAGCTAAAGCCTTTCTACTCTGTCTCCCGCTACACTGATGCCTGCTCCTCCGACACCTGCTCTGTAAATCTGTCTTCCTTTTAAACTCTTCCCGCTGTTCCCACTAGCTGACCTCCATGCGCTTGCGCAGTCATGCCCTGTTCAAACCGCTGAAGAAATAAATGATATTAACTATCAATGATTTTAGATCTCATGGCAATAGAAGATCTTGAAATGACATGTCTCCCAGATGTTTTAAGTCCCACTTGGTTCTTGAGCCTATGTTTATAGTGGGATGTCCAATCATCAGTCTATAAAATGTGGCCATTTACTCATGATGATGCATTCCTCTCCATGACTAAAGTTCATTTTTATTTCTTCATATTTGTCAACATTGGATTTTAATTCTGAAAGAGGAAAATTAAGAACCTCCAAGAATATTTATTTACTTTTTGCAGTGGAGCCTTGATATTATGTCCTTCGGGTAAATAATTTTACTCCTATGCTACTGATTATTGATTTTAAATGCAGGTTGAGTTGTCAGTCATTACATAATTTTATCTGCAAAGACATGTATTTACTTAGCACCTTGTGGGGATTCTGAGAAGCACCTCAAGGCGTGTTGAATTTAATTTATGAGAGGGGTCTGGGGATTTTCTTTGGATTGATCTTGTGTGCACTAAATCTGTATAATGAGGCATCAGAAGCAACCGTCTTGAATAAACATATAAATCACCCAACTGCTGGGTTTCAAGCACCGTATTTTGCAATCTAGTCTTTAGCCTTCTGACAAATATGATGGCATGCTGGAATTGTTATTGAATATTAATTACTGAGCTTTTTGATTATTTTTGTCTGTTAATAGCTTCTGTAACTCTGTGCAGTTTTTGCCACTATTTCACACATTCTTCAAAATGTTAGGACAGAAGGATGCAGGCTGATTGCTGGAGTACAAGGATACCCATTGGTTAAAATAATAAGATGCATATAACAGCATGAGCTTTGGCTGATCAGTGTCTTGGTAAACTAAAGCAACACTTCCACATTCTGCAAACACGAGGAAATCTGCAGATGCTAAAAATTCAAGCAACACACACAAAATGCTGGTGGAACGCAGCAGGCCAGGCAGCATCTATAGGAAGGAGTACAGTCGACGTTTCAGGCCGAGACCCTTTGTCAGGACTAACTGACAGAAGAGATAGTAAGTGATTTGAAAGTGGGAGGGGGAGGGGGAAATCTGAAATGATAGAAGACAGGAGAGGGAGGGATGAAGCTAAAAGCTGGGAAGTTGATTGGCAAAAGTGTTACAGAGCTGGCGAAAGGAAAGGATATTGGGATGGGAGGCCGAGGGAGAAAGAAAGTGGGAGGGGAGCACCGGAAGAAGAAGGAGAACAGGCAAGGAGTTATTGTGAGAGGAACAAAGTGAGAATAAAGAGAGAGAAAAGTGGAAAAAAAGGAATAAACAAACAAACAAACAAACATAAATAAATAAATAGATCGATAGAGAGGCAAATAAATAAATAAACAAATGCAGAAAGAAACAAAGAATGGGGTGGGAAGGGGAGGGCGGCATTAACGGAAGTTAGAGAAATCAATGTTCATGCCATCAGGTTGGAGGCTACCCAGACAGAATATAAGATGTTGTTCCTCCAACCTGAATGTGGCTTCATCTCGACAGTAGAGGAGACCATGGATTGACATATTGGAATGGGAATGGGACATGAAAGTAAAATGTGTGGCCACTGGGAGATCCTGCTTTCTCTGGCAGACTGAGTGTAGGCATTCAACGAAATGGTCTCCCAGTCTGCGTCGGGTCTCACCAATATATAAAAGGCCACACCGGGAGCACTGGACAAAGTACATCACACCAGCCGACTCACTGGACTGTCTGGGGCCCTGAATGGTGGTGAGGGAGGAAGTGTAAGGGCAGGTGTAGCAGTTGTTCCGCTTACAAGGATAAGTGCCAGGAGGGAGATCGGTGGGAAGGGATGGGGGGGACGAATGGATAAGGAAGTTGCGTAGGGAGCGATCCCTGCAGAAAGCAGAAAGGGCGGTAGGGAAAGATGTGCCTGGTAGTGGTATCCCATTGGAGGTGGCGGAAGTTACTGAGAATTATATGTTGGACCCGGAGGCCGGTGGAGTGGTAAGTGAGGACAAGGGGAACCTTATCCCTAGTGGGGTGGTGGGAGGATGGGGTGAGGGCAGATGTTTGTGACATGGGAGAGATGCATTTGAGAGCAGAGTTGATGGTGGAGTTTTAAGAGCAGAGTTGATCTGGAGACAGCTTATCTACTGATACCTACTATAAAGCTACGGACTCTCACAGCTACTTGGACTATTCCTCTTCCCACCCTGTCTCTTGCAAAAATGCCATCCCCTTCTTGCAATTCCTCCGTCTCTGCCGCATCTGCTCTCAGAATGAGGCTTTTCATTCCAGGACAAAGGAGATGTCTTCCTTTTTTAAAGAAAGGGGCTTCCCTTCCTCCACCATCAGCTCTGTTTTGATTTTGGAATTCAACCCTTACAGAATTTACAAATCACTACCCAAATTTTGAGATACAGGATATTGCTTGCTAAAATGGAAGTTACTGTAAATGGAAAGAATAAATAAATGGACACAATTTTCTTTTCTACTTTTATTTCTTGAAGACGTGTTTTCCTGTTCGGCAACATTGTGATACGGATACCTTCCATGAAGCAGAAAGCACCCCCATAATGCCAACCTTCTACTTCTGTTCTTGGGCAGGCTATTTCAGTCTTCACCCATTGAAGAAACTTTGGCAGATGGCAACTCCTGGACTTAGGTTCTGTTGGCTGTTCAGTTTGTTAAGGACTTTGAACACATCTGAAGGCTATGACTTAAAAACAAAACAGAAAATTTAACGATTCAAAATAAATTTATTAAAATAAAAAGAACAAAGAAGACAAAAGAGATATAAATAAATAAAATCTTTAACTGATCCCTAATAATCAAGATGTGTAAATTAACCTGGGAACTTACAGTAAGGTCTGAGCTAGACTTCCAGAATCAGTGAGACGTCGATCTGTACAAAGTCAACAAAGTTCACACATTAACTCTGAGCTCCAAACAGAAATCCCTAACAAGTTCTGCCTCCAAATTTCCAATGAAATGAATGCCAGTTTGAGGGATTTGGGCTGAAACGCTCCCATTCCTTGACAAGGCCAAGTTCAGATGCTCTGAGAGGCTCTCAGAAGAGTGCCCCACTCCGTCCATCTGATTTATAAACTATAAGAAATGATAGCAACCAGAATTAAGGGAGCAATCATTCTGAATGCTGAAATTTTCAGCTGATTTATGAAACGTGATAATAAAACCAGAATATATAGGAGCTATTTAGCACATCAAGTCTGCTCTGTTATTTCATCATGGCTGATCCATTTTCCACTCAGAGCCAGTTTCCTACCTTCTCCCAGAATCCTTTCTTGCCCTAACTCATCAAGGATCTTTTAAACTCTGGTTTTAATATGCCCTTAAACATGGCCTCCACGGCCACCTGTGGCAACAAATTCCACAGAACCACCACTGTCTAGCCAAAAAAATTCCTCCTCAGCTCTATTCTAAATGGACATCCCTCTATTCTAAAGCTGTGTCCTCTGGTCTGAGAGTCCCCCACCATAGGAAACATCCTCTCCACTCTATCGAGGTGTTTCATCATTCAATCGGTTTCAGTGACATCCTACCGCATTCTTCTGAATTCCATCAAACACCACTCATATAATAAGCCTTTCAATCCTGGAATCATTTTTGTGATTCCCCTTTGAAGCCTCCCCAAAGTCAACATATCCATTCTTAGGTAAGTGGCCCACATATGCTCCGAGTGAGGCCAAACAAGTGCTTTATAAAGCCTCAATATTATGTTTTTGCTTTTATATTCCAGCCCTCTCAAAATGAGTGCTAACATTGCATTTGCCTTCCTAACCATGGACTCAACCTGCAAACGAATCTTTAAGGAACCCTGCACAAGGACTTTCAAGTCCCTTTATACTTCATATTTTGAATTTTCTCACCGTTGAGAAAGTAGTCTACACTTTCATTTCTTCTATCAAGGTGCATGACCATTCCTCTCCCAACAGTATATCCCATCTGCCATTTCTCTGTCCATTCTCTTAATCTGTCAAAGTCCTTTTGTAGTCTCTCTACTTCGTCAACATTACCTACCCCTCCACCTGTCTTAAATTTGGCCAAAAAGCCATCAACTCCATCAAGGTCTCGGAGCTTCTTGTCAAGCCTGGAGGGAATTATGGAGTTGAATGCTAGTCTAAAAACAGCTTTCTCACATAAGCATCCTTCTTCTCCAGATGTGTAAGGACGGTGTGTAGAGCAGTGGCTGTTGCATTATCTGTCGATCGTTTGTGTCGACAGGTGAATTGTAGGGATCCAGTGTGGGTGGTAGCATGCTGCAGATGTAGTCCTTGACTAGTCTCTCAAATCAGTTGCTTGTTATTGTGGTGAGCACCACGCTTGTCAGCCACGATTGCGTCCTGCCTATAGAATACTTCTTCCTTCAGAAGTATCTATCCTATACCTTCCAAATACTCCATTGCTGCTCTGTCACCATCTCTGAAAGTGCTTCCCTGACAGGGAGATAATTTCTCCCTCAGGGTTCATTTACCTGAAGCTCTCTAATCAATTTCAGCTCATTGCACAACACGCAATCCAGAATAGCTGATCCCCTAATGTGTTCTACCACAAGCTGTTCTAAAAAGCCACCTTGTAAGCATTCTACAAATTCCACCTCTTGGGATTCAGCACCAGTCTAATTTTCCTAGTTTACCTGCATATTGAAAGGACCCACGACTTATTGTAACATTGCCCTTTTGACATGCATTTTCTATCTCCTCATATAATTTGTAGACCACACCACTGCTACTGTTCAGAAGTCTGTATATAACTCCCATCAGAATCTTGTTACCCTTGCAGTTTCTTAACTCTACCCACAATGATTGTCCGATGTCACTTATTTCTAATGAATTCATTTCAATCTTTACCAGCAGAGCCACCCCACCCTTTTACCTATCTGCCTATCCTTTCAATACAACGTGTATCCTTGGACATTAAGCTCCCTTCTTTCAGCCACAATTCAGTGGTGCCCATAAATGCTGATCTGTAACTGTGCTACAAGTTCATCTACTTTATTCCATATACAGTGTACATTCAAATACAACACCTTCAGTCCTGTATTCATTGCCCTTTTTGAGTTTCTCCCCCTTTTACATTGCAACTCAACCCATTGACTGGAATTTTGCCCTATCATCAGCTTCTCTTTGCTAGCAATCTCATTACACACTGCCTCTGTTTGTAAACCAACTACCTCATCCTCTGCACTGTCACTCTGGTTCCCGTCCACCTGCCAAATCACCTCAAACCCCCCTGAACAACTCTGGTTATCCTGCCTGCAAGGATATTGGTTCCCTTTGGGTTCAGGTGTAACCATTCCCTTTTGTGCTGGTCCCAAGAAGAGATTCCAATGATCCAGAAACATACTCCCTGCAGCAGTTCCTCAGCCACTCATTCACCTGACAAATCATCCTACTCTTACTCTCACTGGTGCGTGGAACAGGCAGAAATCCAGAGATGACAGATCCAGCTGTTCAACTTTCTACCTAGCTCGCTAAAATCTCATTTCAGGACCTCGTCGCCTTTCCTACCTGTGTCATTGGTGCCAGTATGCGCCAGGTCTTCTTGCTGCTCACCCTCCTGCTTTTGAATGTCATAGACCCAATCCGAACAACCCTGACCAAGGCCCTGGGAGGCAACATACCATCTGTGTGTCTCATCCACAGAATCTTGTCTCTATTCCCCTAACTATGGAATCTCCTGTCAATACTGCAGTCATCAGCATCTCTCTTCTCTACTGAGCCACAGCCCCAGATTCAGTGCCAGAGACCCGGACACTGCAGCTCCCCCACTGGGCCATCCTACTCAACAGTATCCAAAGTGGTATGATTATTATTTGGGGGAGCAGCCACAGGTGTACTCTGCACTGGCTGCCATTTCCTTTTCTTCTCCTGATAGTCAACCTGTAACCTACCTCCTGCAGTGACTACCTCCACGTAGCTTCTATTTACCACTTCTTCAGACTCCTGTATGAGCCTAAGATCATCAAGCTGCAACTCCACGTCCTTAACCCATTCTCTGAGCAGCTCGGTGCACCTGGCGCAGCTGTGGTTATCCAGGAGGCTGGAGGTCTCACGCATACAACTAAGTTCTGCCCCTGGAGCCATTCTCACTGCACTAACTGTTGTCTAACAGATGAGGAATGAAAAATAACGAAGAAAAAAATAAGGAGTTTTCACAATCCACCTACTTACAGGATGTTCCTTGCCTTTTATTACCAATAGTGTATCATTCAATCATTCTTCAAGTGTTGTTATAAAACCTCTGTTTTTGTTTTATTTGTACATTAACCACTGACAAAGGCATTTCACATCAACATGTTTAACACTTTTGTGCTAACATTATATGCTCTTTAACCCCAAGTTTGCTTCAGGTATATTTTGAAATTTAATTAAACATTTTAATACAGTTGTGAATTTTAGAGATCCATTAAGTGTGCAATTTTTATTAAATGAAGCAATGCTGTAATAGAGCAACATTTATTAGTTCAAGATTAGAGTGCCATATTTTATAAAACTTGTCTTTTATAGCTGTTCTGTGGATCGTCAAATGATTCATGGTGCAGTCGTAAGTTATTTGTTAATGACCTCATATTTTATAGCTTCTGATTAATTCCGTATTAAAACTTGTCTGCTTGGTAATGCATATTAATTAAGGAATTTTGGTTAAAGAACAGCAGGAGCCAAAGAAACATGAAGGCTTAATTAAGCCTATGATTTTGTCAAAGTATCTTACTAGTTGTTGTTTTATTTTATGCACCATTAAACCTTAAACCTTAAACACTGAGCAAGGGTACTTACGATAATATACTTTGGCTATTTAGACATAAATGGTTGCACTTAATGGTTAAAATTAGAATTTTCTTCTTTAACATTTGTCACTGCTGCATGTTATTGAAATATTCAGGCCTGTGCAGCCAAGTGATTAACAGTAGTGGCTTGTCCCAACTCCTCTATAATAATCGATTGCTTCTAATTACATTAATTTTATTTTGTTTATTTAATTTATCACCTTTAACAAGAAATAAATATAAATGACTTGCATTTTTATGGTTCATTGAAATATTGACCTGAGGACATCTTTTACCACTTTATAGCTAATTAAGTACTTTTAAAGCCAGCTCGCTGTTATAAGGGGAAAAATAATTATCCGCTAATATTTTTGTCACATAAGTGCTTTTCCTAATTATATTTTCAAATGCTTTTCCTTATTTGAAAAGTAAGCTGCACTAATGTTAGTTTTCAAACGAGGGTCTTTAGCTGAGCTCCAAAATTGATTTTGTTGTGTATTCTTAGTGAACATTCAGCAGTACTGTTATCAATGAGGTAGATCAGCCTTCATATTTACATAACAATAAAATTCTTACTGGTAGAATCAGTAATGGATTATATTGCAGTTCAGTGGTGTCATGCATTTGTTGGTAAAATTGTATAACTGTAGAACAGCTTAATTGACTTATTTTTACAGTAGGGTCTGTATTGAGATTGCATTTCTGCTGTAATGGAATTGATTGGGGAATCATATGAAACAAATTGCAGTGTTATTCATCTCTTGAAATTATGTTAAAATTTGAATCATAGGTTTGAATAAATACCCTTGTCAATAACAAAGGCATACTTTGTCTCATCACATGATGAAAGACTCATGGTTTGGCAATACGGTGGAGACACAAGTTACTTGAACACGCTGTGTGGTGGAAGCTGCTTGATTTATTTTTATCTTAGTGCTGCCAATGATTCCAGCATTTTATTGCTAGCCCACATCTGAGAAGCTGTTACTGGTGATAGGCTTTCTGCAAAGAATATTCCCACAAACTTGCAGAAAGGGAGGATGTTGCCGAGGGAATGTCTACTGAGCCAATGAGGGTGTGTCAGAAGCAGGATGGCATTATTTGCTTTATTGAAGTATTCTATAGCCACCCCCCCCCACCGCCCCAAAAAACAGTGACATGTAGTGAGATTTTGGAAAGGTGCAAAAATAGCAGGGTTGCTGACATGAGTGACTTCAATTTACCTAACATTGATTGACACTTCCTTAGTGCAGAAGGATTAGATGTGGCACTATTTGTAAGATGCGCCTAGGGATATTCCTAACACGATATGCGTAAAATCCGACTAGAGGACAGGCCATGATGGATTTAGTACTAAGTAATCAACCAGGTCAAGTGACAGATCTCTCAATGGAGGAGAATCTTGGAGGCAGTGACCACAACTCCCTGACTTTTAGCACAGCCACGGACAAGGATAGGTGCAGATGGTTTGGGAAAACATTTAATTGGAGGAAAGGTAATTATAATGGTATTAGGCAGGATCTTGGGTATGGGTATTGGTTTATTATTGTCACATGCATCATGATGCAGTGAAAGGGATAGAAGTAGGAAAGTTGTTTCCATCGGTAGGTGAATTGCCTCAAGATTCAGGGGAGAAGATTTAGGATGGAGATGAAGAGAAACTGTTTTTCCCAGAGAATGGTAAATCTGTGGAATTCTCCGCCCAGGGAAGCAGTTGAGGCTTCTTCACTAAATATATGTAAGATACAGTTAGACAGGTTTTTACATAGTGAGGGAATTAAGAGTTATGGGGAAAAGGCAAGTAGATGGAGCTGAGTTTACGGACAGATCAGCCATGATCTTATTGAATGGTGGAGCAGGCTCGATGGGCCGGATGGCCTACTCCTGCTCCTATTTCTTATGTTCTTCTGTTAGAAGCTTATCTTGCATACTGTTCACAGAGACAGAACTTAAGTCAAATTCAAGTTTTTCATCATTCAACATTATACATGTGTACTGCCAAATGAAACAATGTTCCTCCAGACCAAGGTGTGTAACAAAGTACGTGTAACTCACACACAACACATAAAGTTATATAACCTAATATTATTTAGCTATCCTCTGGGTCCACTCATCCTTTCCTTTCTCCCCTCCTATCAAATTCTTTCCTCTTTCCTACCCACCTTCCAGCTGTCCTCCATCCCCTGCCCCCTCCTTTTTATTCCGACATCTTCTCCCTTCCTTTCCAATCCTGAAGAAGGATCTCGGCCTGAAAAGTTGACTATTTATTCATTCCTATAGGTGCTGCAGGTCTTGCTAAGTTCCTCCTGCATTTTGTGTGTGTTGATTTGGATTTCTAGAATCTGCAGAATTTCTTATGTTTAGGTAATATTACCACTAGTAAATTAACATATAATAAGGTGAATTTACGACACGTTTAAAAAAAAGTAAACAGTATAATGCTACTGATACTTCACAGATGCTGAGACCTGGATTGTGGGAGGAAGTTTTGTAGCCTTAGACCTGGGAGTGGAAGCTGTTTCCCATCCTAACAGTCATTGTCCTAATGCTATGGTGTTCCTGTATGATTGTATGGGGTCAAGGAGATTGTTGAACAGTTGGGAAGGATCAGTGACAATGCTAAGGGCCCTGTGTATGCTGGATTCCTGATAAATATCTCAGATGGGTGGACGAGAGATCCTGCTGATGATCCTGTCTGCATTCCTTATCTGCAGACAGATACCTTGCAATCCCCGTACCAGATGCTAACTATCAGGACAATCTCAATGGTGCTCCAATAAAAGTTCATGAGGATGGGGAAGTGTAAGCTTCGCTTGCCTCTATCTCCTCAAGACCAAAGAGGTGGTGTTGAGGGACCAGGTGAGATCGACCATTATGTGCACTCTTGATGCTCCTAATTTTCTCCACAGAGGAGCCGTGTCTGTGCAATGAGGAGTGGTCAGAATGCACCTTCCTAAAGTCTGCAAATATCTCTTTAGTCTTGTCCACAATGAGTCTCAAGTTGTTGTGCTCACACCATTCTACCACTTGCTCTACCTACTCTCTGTAAACTGTCTCATCATAACTATTAATGAGGCTAGCCACTGTTGTGTCATTAGCAAACTCGATAATTCAGTCTGAACTGGGTCTAGCAGTACAGTCGTGTGTCAGCAGTGTGACCACCAATGGGCTGAGTACAGAGGTGCCGGTACCCAGAGTGATGGAGCTAGAGATGTTGCCGCCAATACAGACTAACTGTGGTCTTTCTGTCAAAAGGTCCAAGATCCACTTACAGAGAAAGGTGCTGACACCCAATGAGGACAGCTTGCCCTCCAGCTTCTGAGGGACAATCACTTTAAGTGCCTTATCGAAGATGATAAACAGCACCCTGATGTATGAGGCTCCATTTTCCAGCTGGGACAGGATGGAGTGAAGTGCAGAGGCCATGGCATTATCAGTGGGCCAATTTCAGTGATAAGTGAACTTAAAAGGTAACAGAACAATGGGATGTAATACAATCAAGTCGTTACACAGTGTGTTGAGGTAGAATAAGGTAAAATAATTACTTTGTAGAATAAAATGTAAAATCTACTGAAAAAATGCACTGCAGATAAATGATAAAGTGAAAGATTATAATGTGGTATATTGTGAGGTCAAGAGTCCATCTGATCATACAAGAGGTCCATTGAAGAGACATAACAGTGGGATAGAAAAATGGAGGAACATGTGGGAGGGAAGGTTTAGATTGATCTTGGATTAGGATAAAGTGTCTGCACAATATTGTAGGCCAAAAAGCCTGTATTGTGCTGTACTGCAATGTTCTATATTCTAAAAGGAACGTTTCGACTTTGGCTAAGTGATGTTGAAGTAATATCAATATACTGCATTTATAAGTAAGGATGGTGTGTGACTTGGCATGCAACATGTAAGTGACATCATCCTTCCTATCCGCTTCTGCCCTCATGCTCCTCGGAGTTTGTAGTTGTTGCTGCTGAATCCATTGTAACCAAAGGTAAATGAGTGAACACTGAAAGTGTTGGGCCAAGATGCTGGTCCTCTGTGGTGCTAAGTAAGCAGGGTGTTGGAAACAGGAAGATCTGCCAGTCAATGCAGAATATGGATATGCTCTCATTGATCTGGTCCTCATCTCCCATTGATAGATTGATTTCTAGTAAATAGTGACCTCTACAGAGTTGATATTGGAGCATTTACCAATGATAAAACTACTGAATATCAAGTGCAAATAGATATAATTTATTTTATTGGAAATCATTACTAGGTGGATGTGTGAGGCAAATATATCTTGCCATTCATTCATCCAGGGCTTGCTGTATAGAAGCACAAATTATGTCACTAACTGAGGGATTGTATATGGAGCATTACGCTGTGTAATCAGCAGCGAACAAGCTTTACATTCTTGCTGAGGTTGCTGATGACCTGGCCTGTTCTGAATTATGGCAACACTTGTAACATTAACTTAGCTTTTTTAATTACCTGATTCACCTCCCTCTACACTCTTCCAAGCAGACTACATAGAATTAACCAGCATTCGTCAATCTCTGATGATGAATGATCACAATCCTGATGAAGGGTCTCATCCTGAAATGATGCCTGTTTTATTACCCTCTATAGATGCTGCCAGACTTGCTGAGTTCCCTTAGCATTTTGCTCAAGATTTCCAGCATCTGCAAAATCTCCTGTGTTTGTCATTCTTGGACAGCACCAAAAGCATCTCCTGGACCACCATGATTAGCATCGTTGCACACCAAATGTCCTTTCCGTTTCTGTAACTTCAAAATAATGTTCGACCTTGGCCACTTGGAGTACTGTGTTCAGTTCTGGTCACCCCACTACAGGAAGGGTGTGGATACATATAGAGAGAGTGCAGAGGAGATCTGCAAGGATATTGCCTGGATTGGAGGGTGTACCTTGTGAGAACAGGTTGAGTGTACTTGGCTTTTTCTCCTTGGAGTAATGGAGGTTGAGAGGTGACCTGATAGAGATGTGTATGTAAGATGATGAGGGGCATTGATCGTGTAGATAGCTAGAGGCTTTTTCCAAGGGCTGAAGTGGCTAACATGAGGGGGCATAGTTTTAAGGTGCTTGGAAATAGGTACCGAGGGGATGTCAGAAGTAAATTTTTCACACAGAGAGTGGTGGGTGCTTGGAATGCACTGCTGGCGGTAGTGGTGGAAGCGGATACAATAGGGTCTTTTAAGAGCCTCTTAGATAGGTACATGGAGCTTAGAAAAATAGGGGGCTATGTGCTAGGGAAATTCTAGGCAGTCTCTTGAGCAGGTTACATGGTCGGCACAACATTGTGGATCCAAGGGCCTGTAATGTGCAATGGGCTGTGTTCTATGTTTGAATGCTTATGTTCTCACTTTCCTAGTACTGATGAGAGGCTATTAAACTGAACTGTTAATTCTCTTTCTCTCTCTATACATACTACCTGTCTTATTGTATATTTCAGTTTAGCCAGTTGTGTTTTCTATTTGTGGGTTCTTATAAACCAGGCCAAAGTGCAAAGTTCAAATTTATTATCAAAGTATGCATATGTCTTACACACATTTATATAATAAGGGTGCCCAAGGCTTTGCACAGTACTATATATGTCAACACGGAGAAGAGAGTGAATTTGTAAATCTGGCAGCTGCAAAGGATGTTGGGAATAGTGAGGGCAGAGTGCCGCAGAAGGTGTGTTGGACGAGTGGCAAACAGGGGTGGTGGGGTGCAGACACACCCAGCCCTGAGTCACCAGGCAAAGTCAATCGATTCCTGCTGAGTTCCTACAGCTTTTTAAGTGCGTCACCCTATATTTCCAGCATTCGCTGGATCCCTTGTCTTTATAATTCTGATGGTACTTTTGTAAGAAATAGTTAAATGATATGGTTCCTGACTGAATATTGCAGGCTTGTTTTTGTCTATTTAATTGGATATCTCTCCCAGTTCTGACACCAGCCTCTGACGTAAGTGAAAGGAACATTGCGGGATGTTCTGAGCTGACATCACCTTCATTATATCCTTGTTTGAAGCTTAGGCAGCCCGAATGATTCAAAGCTACTGAAAAGCTTGTCAGGCCATTTCAAAGAATAGCTACGAGTTAACTAATTGGTATGGGCCTGAATCCAGTCAAGCATGATGAGTTTTTTCCCTAATCAATGTGAGTAAATGTTTTAGATTTTTACAATAATCAAAAAATTTGTAATTAAATCCCCTCTTTATTCTTGTACATTCTTTTGGAATGGCATACTTGATTTCATAATTAACATTTAGGAAGTAGCACATTCTTTCAATGTAGAACCAACAGCAACAAAATTTCATTGTTAATTTGCCACTGATAGATACTAAAGTTTGGCTCAATGAGTGGTCTTAATTATGACTTATGTCCATGGTAATTTAAGTCCAATCTAGAAGCACCAACCAACACTTGTTAAGAAAATGCTGCTTGGAATATACAAACCCCATTTCCAGAAAAGTTGGGATATTTTCCAAAATGCAATAAAAACAAAAATCTGTGATATGTTAATTCACGTGAACCTTTATTTAACTGACAAAAGTACAAAGAAAAGATTTTCAATAGTTTTACTGACCAACGAAATTGTATTTTGAAAATATACACAAATTTAGAATTTGATGGCTGCAACACACTCAACAAAAGTTGGGACAGAGGCATGTTTACTATTGTGTTACATCACCTTTCCTTTTAATAACACTTTTTAATCATTTTGGAACTGAGGATACTAATTGTAGTAGATTTGCAATTGGAAACTTTTGTCCATTCTTGTTTGGTATAAGACTTCAGCTGCTCAACAGTCCATGGTCTCTGTTGTCTGATGCGCCATATGTCTCTTCATGATGCGCCATACATTTTCAATAGGAGATAGATCTGGACTGGCAGCAGGCCAGTCAAGCACACGCACTCTGTGTCTACAAAGCCACGCTGTTGTAGCCCATGCAGAATGTGGTCTGGCATTGTCCTGCTGAAATAAGCATGGATGTCCTGGGAAGAGTCGTCGCCTTGATGGCAACATATGTCTCTCTAAAATCCTAATATACACCTTAGAGTCAATGATACCTTCACATACATGCAACTCACCCATGCCGTGGACACTGATGCACCCCCATACCATCACAGATGATGGCTTTTGCACCTTTCGCTGATTACAATCAGGATGGTCTTTTTCATCTTTGGAACGGAGAACTCGATGCCCATTTTTTCTGAAAACTAGCTGAAATGTGGACTCATCTGACCACAGCACACGGTTCCACAGTCTTTCGGTCCATCTGAGATGAGCTCGGGCCCAGAGAACTCGCCACCATTTCTGCATAGAGTTGATGTATGGCTTCCTCCTTGCGTAATACAGTTTCAAGTTGCATTTCTAGATGCAGCGACGGACTGTGATAAGTGACAATGGTTTTCCAAAGTACTCCTGAGCCCAGGTGGCTATAATTGTCACAGTAGCATGACGGTTTGTTAGGCAGTGCCGCCTGAGGGCTCGAAGATCACGCACATTCAACAGTGGTTTCCGACCTTGCCCTTTACGCACTGAGTTGTCTCTGAATTCTCTGAATCTTTTCACAATATTATGTACTGTAGATGTTGAAAGACCTAAATTCTCTGCAATCTTGCATTGGGAAATGTTCCTTTTGAACTGACTAACAATTCTTTCACGAATTTTGGCACAAAGGGGTGAGCCATGACCCATTCTTGCTTGCAAAGACTGAGCCTTTGATGGACGCTACTTTTATACCCAGTCATGATACCTCACCTGCTACCAATTAGCCTGCTTAATGTGGAGTCTTCCAAACCAGTGTTACTTGAATATTCTGTGCACTTTTCAATCTTATTTTAACTCTGTCACAACTATTGTTGAGTGTGTTGCAGCCATTAAATTGTAAATTTGTGTATATTTACAAAATACAATTAAGTTGGTCAGTAAAACTGAAAATCTTTTTCTTTGTACTTTTGTCAGTTAGATAAAGGTTCACGTGAATTAACATATCACAGATTTTTGTTTTTATTGCATTTTGGAAAATATCCCAACTTTTCTGGAAATGGGGTTTATAAATGTCAAGATCAATGGTAAAATTGGAAAGCAGTTGTGCATCATTTTTTACTATAATTACTTGTTGCAGTCAGTATGTATCAGTGTTGATTCTGTAAGTATTAACACATCCTCTCTGTTTCTGGCTCTCATTCCACAGTGTTGATGTTTAAAGATTCAGCAAGTCTCAAAGTTAATTAGAATGAACTTTAATAGCAAAGCATTTGCTGGATACTTCTGCACATCATACTCATTCCTGCTGTCTTACCACAACATGCCCATCTTCTGTGACAAATAGATGGAATAAAGTTTAACCCCAGTCTTCTTGTGAAATCTCATTTTCACCTGACCAGCAAAATGCAGAACATCACCAACTCTGAATTATTTCTCATTTGTTCCATCTTTTTATGTTTGACGGCCCTTCCACACAAAAAAAATGTTCTTCATTGCTTCTCAGCTTACAATTCTCCTCTTGCAGCCCTCAAACCTTGCACTGTCAAGTATGAGGAATCCCCATTTCATTATTACTATGGTCACCATTTGATTATCAATTTCTGGTCAAGATGGTTCCAGCAAATGAAATTCAATGGGCAACATCTTCCGGATGGCAAAACTTTCCAATGATTTCACTTCTTCTATGATTTCTGCTTGTTCTTTTTGTCTTGCTTATGTTGAAACCTGCGACATTCAGCCTGAATCTTGATCGAACGATCCAGCACAGTGCTGTGTCCGGAGAGCTGCCTCATGAAGATCAGAGACGGGAGGGGTGGGGGTGGGTGGTGGCCGAAAAGGCCTGAGAACACAAACTGACTAGAGATGAGGCACAGGGTCATGAATGACTCCATCTCGGCAAGGAAGATTGAAGCATCAAGGTGAATGCGGAGGGGTCAGCAATGGGTCAGCGTGTTCAGCCCTAGGACGGCATTTGGGGTTAGTTTGGTGCGTTCAGCCCAGGGTGAGCAGTGCTGGGCTGTGAATCGACAGCATTAGGACCAATGTTCCCTCTAATTTTTAGTAGTCAGTGTATGCAAAAATCTTACGTTGTGCAAATTTTTTTCCTGTGACAAAAGTATGTGCGCACTAAATGCACAAGTGGCACAGTTTATGTAGGTTTACAAAATATTTGACATAAAACTGCACAGAATAACAACAAAATAACACACATATTTAAGTTGCTCAGTTATTTTTTCTCTCTCTCCTGTCTTTGGCATTTACCCATTCTTTGTAAACTCTATCTAGACTAATAGAACTTCCATCCAATTGGTAGCTTTTGATTCTCATTGACATATCCAAATGAAATTCACCTAAACGGTTTCTCAGCTTGTTTTTGAGTTAATTCGTTAGGCTAAAACCTCGCTTACAGTCTGCACTAGACACAAGAAAGGTTCCCCCAATGTCCATCAACTGTACAAAGTTGCAAAACTGTTCATTTTGAAGTATAAATGCCACCATTTGAGCAAAGTTACTTGCCAAATGATGCTTCAAAAAGTCAAGTTTCCAAATATCATCCCACTTCTTTCCATTAGCAAATTCTCCAGCAACTTTCGCATCACGACAATACAAATAGATAACTCCAGTTTCCGAATCATACATAAACATTTCTCCTAGCTGAACGTTCATGACCTCGTGAGCTTTCAGTGTAACAATTCCTACCATTTTGTTAAGCCATTCAATTATAAACAAATTTTTAATTCCTTTGCGCTTCACGTCCTTCGCTTCTTTTGAATTCGACATAGTGAATCAATATTTTTTTCAATAAAAACTTAGTAAGCTATCTATAGGATTTGAAACAGATCTTTGTAAATTTATGATATGAACACTGTCCGCCAAAGATGGCTGCCGCCGTGATGCAGCTGTACAAACCGGAACAGGAAAGGTGAGGTGATGTAAATTAGTGACGTGCATTGTGATATTTGAAAAACTGACTAACTAGTTAACAGAAACATCTAGCTAGAAGGTTAGTTACCTAAAATAATGTATAATTATTAATTACTACATTATTTTAGGTAACTAACCTGTGCGCACATTAATTTCCTTTGTGCGCTGGTTGAAAAACGTGATTGCATACACACACACATGCACAGCTTAGAGGGAACATAGATTAGGACCCAGATCGACGGTTACTCTTTATAACCAAACTGAATTCATGTGACTGCTTTCCTTGTTTGCAGCGAAAAGATGATTCCTATATTCTGAGATTCATGTGACTGTTGGACTGTACTTTATACTGGTTTTCCTCAGTTTTTTGGTATTTTCTTTCTTGCAGTGGATTGACAGGTGGATGAACTGTTAACTCTTTGTGTGTGTGGTGGGGGGTGGGGTTGGGAATCTTGTGCTATTGTTGCTGATCTTTTCCCACAAGGTCTAGAATGAAGAAATCGTGTTATTTCCAGTCCCAGCCCTCTCATTATTGCCGTTCACTACTATAGTACAGTCAACACACACAAAATGCTGGAGGAACTCAGCAGGCCTGGCAGCATCTATGAAAAAGAGTAAAGAGTCAACATTTTGGGCCAAGACCCTTCCTCAGGACTGGAAAAAAAGTTAAGTTGGGTGTAGTGGAGGAAGAAATAAAAGGTGATTAGGTGGTAAGTGAAACTGTAGGGAAGAAGAGGTGCAATAAAGAGCTGGGAAGCTGATAGTTGAAAGAGATAGAGGTCCGGAGAAGGGGGTATCTTAAAGCAGATGGTAGAAGACCATGGAAGAAAGGGAAGGGGAGGAGCTCCAGAGGGAGGTGATGGGCAGGTACAGAAATGGGGTGAGAGAGGGAAATGGCAACACCACACCAGTAGCAAGCAACCAACAGTAGCCAATGTGTCTGTTGTGTGAAGAGGTTTTTTCGACTGAGTTAATGAAACTGCCTCATTTGTAGAGAATTCACTCTGATACAACATCCAGGAACTTGGCTTATTTTCAGTGATTCATGAAAACGTTTAGAAATGGAAAACACTTCAAAACATGCTTGCCAGCACTTCACAACAAAACAGCAATGGTCGGTGTGCTTCGTACAACATTTCATCACTCATTGCTAAATTTGGAAAGTCTCGTTCAATTGGAGAGAAACTGATTCTGCCAACAATAAAGAGGTTCTGAGTATGGTTTTTTTATAGGTCCCCAGACCAAATAATTAAAGTGATGCTTCTCAGCAACAACTCTGTACAAAGACAAATAGATGAAACAGCTGAGAATGCAGAAGACTTACTGTGCAATATACTTAGGACAACTGAATTTGCTTTTCATTTGGATAAGTCAACTTTGCCAGGTAATGAATCTTTGCTTCTTGATTTTGTTTGCTTTATAAACAAACAAAATTAAAAAAAAGACAGGAAAGGAATGGAGGGTTATGGGCTGAGTGCGGGCCAGTGGGACTAGGTGATTATAAGTGTCGGCATGGACGAGAAGGGACAAGATGGCCGGTTTCCATGCTGTAATTGTTATATGGTTATATAAAAGATGAAAGCATGGTTCAAGAGTTGCAATTTGCAAGGGGACAAGAAACAGTTATAAAGGGAGAATGGATATTTTGGGTGGCTGAAAAAATTTTCAAAGAGAAGGCATTTCTGTTTACCAGCATTCATGCATGAACAACAGATGAGGTGCCATTGTGTTAACTAAATTTTTAAGACATTGGCTGAAGGTCTGGAGAGTAAAATGATGATTTAACTTTTTCTGAGCTTGCAGCATGTAGATGTTTACATCTTTACATGTTTACATGTTTACAGGGTAAACACTGTAGGCCTGTTAATGTCTAATGTTTGTTGATAGCAGCTGAGTTCTTTCTTAGATTCAGGTTCCATTAACATGACTGTTAATGACTGAATGTCTGTTGGTCACTATGAGAGCTAGCTTTTGATGGATTCCTTCTTAGCTTCTGTCAAGTTGGATTGATGGATTTTTTTTGGTTATGTGCTTATCACTGATATGTAACAATAATATTCTTTTGTAAGATCAAAGAAGTATTGTGTGCTATGGGGAGTGATCATTACAGTGTCTATTTAATTTATGAGAACTACCTTAATGAACACAGGATGTGTTTGAGAAAAGACAGGCTGTGTTGAGACAGAAGATCAAAGAGTTTGTCTGTCCTATGGTTGCTCTACACTTGTCAAACTTGTATTTATTGGGGTGCCTTTCCCTGGATCATTGGAATTCAACTGAGGGCAGAAAACCCTGATTGGTGCCTTGGACCCTGGGGTGGCTTCACGTGTGAGTCAGAAATTGGAGTTCCTTCAACAACATCAACAACCAATTGGTGAGTAAGAATCATGAGCCCTGAAATCTTTGTGGAAATCATTGTGACATGCTATGTAGTATTTTGTGTGGTTTATGTGTGCTTTCTATGTTAGGATAATAAATTATGCTTGTTAATTAGTTGAGCTTGTATGGTTATTACCACATCTCCTGGACACTCGAATAGTTTGGGTCTGATCAACCCAGCCATTACACTTTGGGTGCTGTGAGCAGAATCCAGGAAGATGTGGAGGTGAACAAGAAAGTCAAATGAAACTGTACTCAAGACTTTTCAGGTCCCTGATGGATGGCTAACTCTGAGGATTTTGCATCACTGGCCAATGTTCTGAGTAAATGGAGTCCTCCCAGATGTTGGGAGAAGGTGCTTGCTGAACGTTAAGCTTCTGTGTGTAGTATCACAATACCTTAAGCATATAACTTTTCCCTCTAAGAGGGTTTCCCTGCCTCAAGTAAGATGGATTTTTATGACTGCATTTCAACAGTTGTGTACTGTAAAAGCTCAGCTTTCTGAGGAAATCACATAACTGCAGGGTGAGCTGGTGCTCTTTGAATTCTCAGAATACTATTTTAATAGAAATGGCATGCATAACATGAGAATGTTCTGAGCACTCTGAAGTTAAACAAGTTGCTGTAACGTGTAGATTGGCTGCCATAATGCAAAGTGCCACATGCAGAGCAGTTGTGTGATGGTGGATCCAGTGTTGTTTGATCTATGCTCCTGCAGGGAGACTGGGTCCCAGATACTTAGGATGGGAATATATTGCATCATGACAAGTTGGATGATGATGGAACTAATCAAGGTGTGCCCCCTTGGACATGTAAAAGAGGGATACTGGAATGCAGATGAACAAAATCAATCTGAAGTGGCTGTCCCTACTACCTTAGAGACCACCATCTGTAATCTCACTACCACTGAGTTACAGGATTCAGCCCAAAGGCTATGTTAGCAGCCAAGGGAATCCTTGCTCACCTGCCTATGGGATTCAGAAGTTCCTAAATGCTTTTAAATGTACATGAACTGATTTACTAATGGTCCTTGACAACAGCCCCATTGGTCCTGGCTGAACTGCGGGCTGGTAGGCTTATGGAGCTGAACATTCCCTGTTGCCAGTGGCCATACAGGCTGCCTGTGCTTGCTACTCTGTCCCTTTGTATTGGGATGCATTTCCTCCTCCCTGGAAAACTTCCCTGGGGCTACTTCATGTCTCACTGATATGGCAACACAATCTCCCATTCATAGTAATAATGCCTTTAGTGGCCCCGAGGTTGTCCCCTTTTCCTTTGGTATGTGCACTGAATGATGGAATGGGGACCCTCACAGTGAAGAAGCATCTTGCTAGCTCTGTTAGGGCCAGCTGAGGGTCAGACTGGGGGAGAGACCAGCAGTCTATTAGCCCAATTTGAAGGATCAGATATAGACCAGGAACGGGTGCAGGTTAAGGCTTTTGTTAGATCATGGCAGCAACAGAATAGCAGGGGCAATCTGAGCACATGATGAATGGAACTAGGAATGCTCCCAAGTGTTCTGTGACTGTGTCTCAACAGTTAAGTTTGAAGAGCCTTTCTTCTTGTCTGAGTAGAAAGGAAATGCTTCTGTCCTTGCTGAAGGCAAGTTTGGATAAGGGGGAAGAAATGATGGTGTACGTACTGGTGATCTTTATGTATCATATTATGAGCATTGTGAGTCAGGTGGGTTGCTCTCGATAGCCCAGACAAAGGCACTGGTACACTGGAAAGTCATGGCATATGATCATTGATTATTGCCAGTTAAATCAGTTTGCTCTTCTGCTGGTCACAGCCATGCCAATCCACACATTGTGACCCTGATTGAGGACCTTTCTGGTGGGACTGCACTGTTCTTGATTGGGCTAATGCTTTCTTCGCCATCCCTCTTGCTGGGCAGTCCCAGGATCAGCTTGCATTTACGTGGAATGGCCTTCAGTACAACTTTACACAGGGAGATGCCCCTAGTCCTACTATTTGCCATCATGTGGTGGCACGGGACTTGCACGAATGTGTCTCATCCCCAGCATAAAGAAGCACATTATGTCGATGATGTGCTATTGTGGAGCTCCTCTGAAGAAGAGGTTTCTGAAGCTCATAATACGAGGGGTGATTGATAAGTTTGTGGCCTAGGGTTGAAGGAGTCAATTTTAGAAAAACTAGCACATTTATTTTTCAACATAGTCCCCTCTTACATGTATACACTTAGTCAATTGGCCATGGAGCATACAGATCCCTTCTTTGTAGGAGTGGTCCACAGCAAGGGTGATTGATAAGTTTGTGGACTAAGGTAAAGGAGATGAGTTATTAACTTTAAATTTTCTGCATAATCACTCAAAGAGTGCATGTAACAAGAGCATCTTGAACTCTTGGACCTCCAGGTGGTCCGCGGTGGGGGGTGATTGTAAAGTTTGTGGCCTAAGGTAAAAGGAGATGAGTTATACAGCTCTTGTTACATGCACGTGCAGTTCAACTCTTTGAGTGAAAATATAGAAAGTTTGAAGTTAATAACTCATCTCCTTCTACCTTAGGCCATAAACATATCAATCACTCCCTGTTGACCACTTCTGGAGGTTCAAGATGCCAACTTCTACAAAGAAGGGATCCGTATGCTCCACGACCGCTGGACTAAGTGTGTAAATGTAGGAAAAATAAATGTGCTAGGTTTTCTAAAATTGACTCCTTCTACCTTAGGCCATGAACTTATCAATCACCCCTCGTACTTTGAGCACATGCGATTGAGGGGAAGGGAAACTAACCCAAATAAGCTATAAGACCCAAATATGTCTGTTAATTTTCTGGGAATACAATGGTGAATACAACAACATTACGGGATGAGTACCTATGCTACTCTGGTCAAAGTCTTGCCTGCTGCGTGGGGTGTTCCCTATGGTCTTAGGACTCTTGTACAGCAGCAGCATGCCTGGTTCCCCAGTAGCTCTGCGATACAGAAGAATGGTCATCATTGTTGGAAGGCTGCTGCCTTTAACCCTCTCACTCAAGGAGTTCTGAAGAAGGAAGGTTCTGATGGGTTAAGTCAACATGCAGCACTTGTAACAGTGCATATAGTCATTATGTATGAAACCGAAGAAGCCCAAATTTATACCGATTCCTGGGCTGTTGCTAATGGGCTTGCGGTCCAGTTGCCTCGACAGAACCAGCAGTCTTATCCTGTCCCGGGGCGATCCTTATGAAGAGTTATAGAACATTTGCAGCCAACCATTGCATGCTACCCTTTACAGTTTTTTCTATGTCAACCCCTATTTGAAAGATGATTTGCCAATGACAAGATTTAACAAATTTACTGACAAACTTGCTTATATTGACATGGTGGCATCTAGACCTGAGCCTCAAATACTGTCATTGCCACGCTTGGTGGGCCCATGAGTCTTCTGGACGTACCTTGGAGTGGTAGAGGTGCAGGGATTATTCCTTCCCACTTGTACAGCAGTAGGAAATTGTGGGCAACATTTAGAAGTTAAGGTCTGACAGTTTTTAAAATGACCCTTGGTTGCCATTCACTGTGGCTGTGCTCCTGCTCCAGTTTGGCAAATAAATTATGTCGGTCAGAAGCAATTCCGGTATCTCCTCAAAACGATGGACACTTATTCTGATGATATGCCTCCTTTGAAAGCAAATCAGGATGGTGCCCTTTGGGGATTAGAACATCTTGTTTCTGAATACACCTGCTGTCAACAAACATTTGACTTTAACGAACCTCCATTGTTAACCTTGTACAGCCACTTTACGTGCTGAACTCAGAAAGAGTTAAATTCTCATTTTACCCTCTAGACATTAATCCAAAGGTTTACAAAATTCAATATAACACAATCTACCCCTAGAACATCTGGCAGGTGAAAGACCCATGGAATTCTTCCTTCTGTTTAAAATGAAGAATGCACATTAATATTCCTTGGGTGATTAATATTATATCTATTATTAAAATATAAGAAATTATACAGATCCAAGGAGTAACAATATTCAGATTAAAATATATGTCCTCATCCCTAACTGGTGGTAACAGCATCTTATTGACAAATTGAACAGATTGAAGAAGATTTACAAATACTACATTGTGATTAGAGACGTAAGAGTCAAATTACAATCAATTTGGGACTTATTTCACATGATAAAGTTGTATGAGGCCAGTCACTATAGGTTTACAATGTTTCCTCCCACTTATAGGCCCCCAGTTAGCACATATCACATAATGCCCTGTACATCTTTTCACAAAACAATAATAAAATCATTTTCTCAGATCACAAGGTTGGCAGTGACTTGTTGGGCCTCATTGAAGTCTGACATCCAACAAAAGGCAAGACAAGCATTAAAACAAAGCAAAGCAACATTCCAGAACCTTTAAAAGCAAAAGCAGAAGATATGTAGAAATGTTTATATTCTCTTTTGGTCAATTTACCCTTATTATAGACGCACATGATGGGTCTTTTCTTGTACCCATCATGACTTTAAGCTGAAGCCAAGGTTCAAAAAGATTATATCGAGACTTATAGTTGCAAAAAGAAATCTCTGAATGCCAACCTGCACTGTGGAAAAAGGTCAAGATATTCTTTATTGCCTTTCCAACATCATATTTAGTGGACGTGCAGTTTCAGTGCAGTCCAACTACTTTCAAAGCAATAAATTGACTTCAGATTACTGAATGTGAGGATTTGAGGCTCCTTCTGTATGACAAATGATGTTAAGAAGCTGGTATCATTGAACCAAGCCCATCCATCTCACTGAAAGGTGAAAAAGGCAATGAAGTATTGAATAGGTGGACTACTAATGTCCACTCTAAAATTGTTGATAAAGTTGATATTACTATAATTAAATAAAAAACTGTATTTATAGCTTTAAATAGATGAATTGTTGCAATGAATGAAGCGAACCCCAGTGCAGGACATAGGCACGGAGATTTAGTTAGCATGCAGACGTGAACGACAAACAGATGGGAGAGCAGGAAGGCAGGGGACAGGTAGAATTTATCTTGATATGGAATGTAGAAAGGGAAACGTCAGACAAAACTCTTCTCAGCATGGAGAGATGGAGTTACACAGACAACCCTTGGTGCTGAAGTAAAACTTTAGAAGGCTTACGTTGATGTGGTGAGGCTGGGTTTCACAAGTAAACCTCGGAACTGGAGTTGAACTTAGAAAACTGACCTTGACACGAAGAGACTGAGTTTCACAGGCAATTCTCGGTACTGGAGCAAAACTTAGAACACACAGTCCTAAGCAGCCGGGAAACATTAATTACCACACAGGCAAAATCAATGATCTGGCAATAGGTGGTTGTAACGCCGGAGTTCTTATGCTGCAAGTCTTGATGGAAACCGGCTGTGCCATCATCGAAGAGAATTAGGAGCAAATGGGAAATTAGTGATCAGTACTGCAGCACAATCAAAGGGGTTTAGGAGAAAATAGGGAATTAACAGTTGGGATCGTGACATGAATATATCTTTTGTACTTATTTGTCAGTGCATTGAACTTGCAGTTCCTATTTTACTTCACTGTGCATCGTAAATCACAATTCTTTAAAGTTTTTACATACCCGTTTTAATGTGGATGGAGGTATTTTCAAGAACGCTTGGTGTGGACGCCTATCGTTTTTATGCGAAACTAGCATTTTCAAAATTATCCGGTCTAGTGTGGATGTAGCCTGAGTTGTGTCTGAAAGAAGGCCATAGTTAGGAGTTTGAGATAAAAAAATATGCATTGTATTGAAAGGACAGGCAGGAAGACATAAATGGTCATGTGGCTCTGTTAGTTAGAAAAAGGAATTACATCTTTACAAAGAGGTGACATAGGGTTAGAGAATATTGAATCTTTGTGGGTGGAGTTAAATAATTGCAAAGATAAAAAAACATTATGGGAATCATATATAGGCCTCCAAACAGTGGCCATAATGTGGGGTTGAGACTACAAAAGGAGCTGGAAAAGGCATGCAATAAGGGCAAATGACACAATTGTAATGGGTGACTTCAATATGCAAGGGGATGGAGAAAATCAGGTTGGTGTCGGATTGCAAGAGAGGGAATATGTTGAATGCCTATGAGATGGCTTTCTAGAGCAGATGTGCTTGAGCCTATTCAGGGAAAAGCTATTTCAGATTGAATGTTGTGTAATAACCAAGTTCTTATATGGGAGCTTTAGTAAAGGAACCCTTAGAATACAGTGATCATAATATGATTGAATTGGTACAGCAATTTGAGAAGGAGAAGCATATCTCACTTGTATCAGAATCACAATGGAATAAAGGGAATTATAGAGGTATGAGAGAGGAAATTGTCCAGGTGGATTGGAGGAGGATACTGGTGGGGATGATGGCAGAACAGAGATGGCTGATGTTTCTGGGAATAGTTCACAAGGCGCAGGATAGATATGTCCTACAGAGGAAGAAGTTCTCAAATGGCAGGAGTAGGCAATGGTGATCAACAAAGGAAGTTAAGGACTGCAAGAAAAGGGCATAAAAGGTAGCAAAATTGAGTGAGAAGTTGGATGATTGGGAAGGTTTTAAGATACAACAAAAGGCAACTTAAAAAGCTATAAGAAGGGAGAAGATGAAATTATGAGGGCAGACTAGCCAATAATGTAAAGCAGGATAACAAAAGGATTTTTTAAAATTATATAAAGGGTAGAAGGGAAGTGAGAGTTGATACTAGACCACTGGAAAATTATGCTGGTGAGGTAGTAAAGGGATCAAAAAAAAAAAATGACAAATGAACTTAATGGGTACTTTGGATTTGTCTTCACTGTGAAAGACACTAGCAGTGTGCCAGAGGCCTGTGAGTGGCAGGAGCAGGAGTGAGTGCCATTGCTAGGCAAACTCAAAGGTCTTAAGGTGGATAAGTCACCTGGACCAGATGTACTGCATTCCAGAGTTCTGAGAAAAGTTATTGAAGAAATAATGGAAGCTTTGGTTATGGTCTTTCAAGAATCACTTGATCCTGCCATGATCCCAGAGGCTGGAAGTTTGCAAATGGCACTCCACACTTTAAGAAGGGTGAAAGGTAAAACAAAGGAAATTCTAGGTCAGTTATCCTAACCTCAGAGGCTGGGAAGGTGTTGGAGTCTACAAATAAGGATGAGGTTCTGAGGTACTCGAAGATTAATGATAAAGTCAAAATCAGTATGGTTCCTGTGAAGGGAAATCTTGCCTGACAAATCTGTTATACTTCTTTGAGGAAGTAAAAAGCAGGGTAGGCAAATGAGAGGCAGTGGATGCCATTTACTTGGATTTTCAGAAGGCGTTTAATAAAATGCCACTTATGAAACTGCTTAATAAGATAAAATCCTATGGCTTTACAGGAAAGATACTGGCATGGATAGCAGAATGGCAGACAGGCAGGAGGCAGAGAGTGGAAATAAATAGGGCCTTTTCTGGTTGGCTGCCAGAGACTAGTGATGTTCCTCAGGAGTCAGTATTGGGACCACTACTTTTCACATTGTTTGTCAATGATTCAGGTAATGGAATCAATGGCTTTGTAGTAAAGTTTGCGGATGACACCAAGATAAGTGAAGGGGTAGGTAGTGCTGAGGAAGCAATGTGATTGCAACAGGACTTAGATAAATAGGAAGAATGCACAAAAAAAATGGCAGTTACAATACAGTGTTGGGAAATGTATGATAATGCATTTTGGTGAAAGGAACAATAATGTGGACTACTAGTTAAATTGAGAGAAGGTTCAAACATCAGAGATGCAGACGGACTTAGGAGTCCTCATGGAAGACTCTCAGAAGGTTAATTTACAGGTTGAGGCTGTTGTAAAGAAGGCAAATACAATGTTGGCATTTATTTCAAGGGGAATAGAATATAAAAGCAAGGAGACAATGCTAAGCCTTTATATGACACTAGTCAGGCCACACGGAGTATTGTTAACAGTTTTGAGCCCCTTATCTCAGAAAGGATGTGTTGTCATTGGAAAGAGTCCAGAGAGTGTTCAGGAGGATGATTCTGGGAATAACATAAAAGAAGTGCTAGACAACTTTTGGCCTGTACACACTGGAATTTAAAAGAATGTGTAGGGATCTTATTGAAACCTACTGAATGTTAAAAACAATAGATAGGGTGGATGTGGAGTGGATGTTTCCTGTGGTGGGAGTATCTAGAACTAGAGGGCACAGCCTCAAAATTGAGGGGTGACCCTTTAGAACAGAGATAAGGAGGATTTTTTTTAGCCAGAGAATAGTAAATCTGTGGAATGCTCTGCCACAGACTGTAGAGAAGGCCAATTCTGTGTGTACATTTAAAGCAGAAGTTGATCTTTTCCTGATCAGTCAGGGCATCAGTGGACATGGTGAGAAGGCAGGTGCAAGGCAGTGGGATTCGGGATCAGCCATGATGGAATGATGGAGAAGACTTGATGGGCTGAATAGCATAATTCTGCTCTTATGTCTTATGGTCTTACACCTTATTGTTCAAGTAGAATTAGCTGCAAATTTTCCATTCTCTACTCTGCTCACCTTTTGTGTACCACCTTCTATTAGCATGGCTGTACACGCTGGAATTCTCTTTCAAAATCCCTTCAATGACACTTTTTCACATTTAAAACAATTCTTCACAATTTTTTCATTCATTTCAGCCATACTGCAAGTTTTCTTGCATGTGCTTGCTGTCTGTTGCCATCTTCCTACCACTTTCTGTTCCATTGTTTCTGTGATCTGTTTGGTTTGCTAAAGGCCACACAAAAATAAAAGTCTCTGTTGTAATAAATTCCAATAAAGAATGATGGAATGGTGTATTCACGTCATCTACACAAGTGCTTTATAACAATGTCTGAAAGAAGTTTTCATAATCTGTCTTTGGTTTTTAGGGTGTTTGTTCTGAAGTGATTCTTGCATGCTCCTAATAATATTCAGACAACATCAGTGGTGAGGGCATCAAGAGACCTTACATAAATAAAAATAAAGAACAGACTTAGTAATAATTTCCCATTTTAGATTTTCAACAACTGCAATCTTTTAAGATTAATCTGAAGAATGAAAGTGAGTAAAATAAATTAGTATGGTATGAAATGATGTTTCAGTGCCTGGAAAACACCAACTGTGTCCAATAAACGGTTCAACCATTAATAATGTACCTATTGCTAGCTACACCAAATCTATATATGGGGTTTCTAGAACTTTTCTCCAAACTAGATCAATCTTATGTAGATACTTTGTTGCATGTTTACAATGAGAGTCAGCGATATTTGATATTATGCACCAGGGAACTGTATTCTTACAAAAAAAATCAGATCATCACTGAAACTTGAAAACCTTTCCAGCTCAAATACATAGCTAAAATACTGCAAGGTATAAATCAGTGTTGTCATGCAAGAGGAACCAATTTGTGCAGGTCATATACATTGTCAAAGTGTGCAAAAATATAAAAATATATTGCATAAAAAACAAGTTAATGTCAAATGATCAAAGAGATTTAGAAAACTCATAGACAAGTTAAATCTGCGAATTCTATGTGTAAACTCATCACGTTTCCTTTTCAAGTAGTGGAAGCTAGTGCCTTCTAAATAACTGTCAGACATATATGTACAGCATGCAGTGAGTAGTTAGGGAGAGTGGAATATATAAAATTCACAAGTTTTAGGAGAATCCTTTATTTTCAATGAATCTTTGCATTTCGGCTTCTATGTGGAGTTAGTCTCAGAAGCATGTGCATAAATTACAATAAACTATTTCATTAGGAAATGGTCTATACTTTCGCATGTATGAAAGGCACATATTTAAGAAAGAACCCCTAGCAATGTTAATCCCATGAGTTTCTGAATCCTTTACACATTTTATTTTAATTGATAACTAACTAAATTCATCAATTTTCTTTTTGTTGAATTTAATTGCCACCTTCTTTGGTCATGCGGAGTTCATAAAGCTACATAATAATAATTTTAAAATTGAACTTCTTGTAATGAGATCTCTCAGCTAAACAAGAATTAATCAAGATAAATAGGATTGTAAAGAGAACTTAGAAAATTGATCACAGGAAACAAGTAGGTGCTTCTGTACATTCTGATTCAACATTGTTAGATATTAACAACTGTTAAGATGATACCTCTTCATAATATATTACTTCAGATTTTGGTAAAACACATGTGCCCCCCAGGTTTGTGTCCTGAGTCCCCTCCTCTACTCCCTTTACACCCATGAGAGCCAGACACAGCTCTACTCTGCTGATCAAATTCTCTGAAGACACAATGTTGATTGGCTTGATTTCTAACAGTTATGAGATAGTCTACAGAGGACAGATTAACACCCTGACACAGTGGTGTCAAGATAGCAACCTCTCCCTCGATATCCAAAATACAAAAGAGCTGATCATGGATTGCAGGTGGAATGGAGACGTCAATGGGACTGCAGTTGAGAGGGTGAGCAGTTTCAAGATCCTCAATATACATATCACTGAAGATCTCATCTGTAAACACAGGCTATGTGGGGAAAAAAAACACAGCAGTGCCTCTTCCACCTCAGGTGACCGAAGTTCGGCATGAGCCACAAAATCCTCAAGACCTTCTACAGGGGTAACATTGAGAGCATCTTGACTGGCTGTATCATTGCCTGGTATGTGAACTGCACTAACCTTGATCACTGCGCACTGCAGACAATGGTGCGGACAGCCCAGCACCTCTGTGGATGTGAACTCCCCTCCACTGATGAAGTTTACAACAGCAGATGCATAATGAAGGCCTGGAAGATCATCAGGGACAACAGTCACCCCAACAATAAACTGTTACAGCTGCTTCTGCCGATAAATTCAATAAAAAGTTTTCTACTTTGAAAGTATTGTTAAAGGAGATTGAAAGTAGACTGGAGGCATTTAAGCGGGAGAGTGAAAATTTCTGAACTCGATGAAGCTTGAAGACAGAAAGATTCTAGATTGGACGCGTTTGAAAAGAAATTAACTACGACCACTCAAACACTGGAACAGTATAAACTCAAGGTTATTGACCTGGAAAGTTGCAGTCATAGACAGAACCTGTGAATAATAGGACTCTGTGAAGACGATGAGAGTGGTGACCTTACTAAATTCTTTTCTCAATTTTTAATGGATGTGTTTGGCTCTGAAGCTCTCTCTACTACCCCTCTACTTGATCATGCCCACCATGTTTTAATCCTCCAAAAGAGTTGAAGCCTCAACCTGCTATACTCCAGTTCCACTATGTGCATACCAAGGAGCATTTAATTTGAATTGCCCATTGGAAAGGGGTTATTGAACACAGAGACCTCAAGTTTAGCCTGGTTGGAGACTACTGTCCCGAGGTAATGTGAGAAAGATCACTTTTAAAACTGGTGATGTCTGAGCTTTATCAAACTTTCAACGAACTCTGCTATTTCCAGTTCGTTTAAGGGTTGTTCTGCCTGATAAATCACGTAAATGGTTTAAATCCATGGAAGAAGCTCATCAATTCCTTGAGGATCAATGTTCGATCTCAGCTGTCTAATAAATTTACTGTTTCTTCGTGTCTGCATTCATTTGGTTTATAAGTTAATAACCAATTCATAGATCTAGACTTTTGAAGTTTGAAGATTTTTGCCCTTGGTTTGATTACACTCGTACTTTGTTTTGGAGTATGGATGTTTATCATGCTTCTGTGTTAAAGTTCCTTTCTTTTTCTTCACTACTTTATTGTATTATTTTCAATTGTTTGTTTTTGAAAATAATTAAGAATTTGATTTGGTGATTGATTGTTTTTCCCCCTGAAATATTAATAAGATTGTATTCTGTTTCACTTTTCAAGATCTTGCCTTTCAAAACGTTTTGCAAACAGCTGAATTTTTTTACACTTTTGTCTGGTGATTTTATGGCATTCTTTTCTCACTGTTTTGTCTATGGGTGGTATTTTGCATTCTTTTCAATTTTGGAGATATGCTTTCAAGAGAGTGCGGGTAGGGGAATTTCTAGTTAGCTTTCTAGCTGTCTATTGGCCAGTTTTCGAGCTTTTGTGGGTGGGGGTGGGGCTATTTTTAGTTTAGATTTTTCATCTGGGCTGATCTGAAACTACAAATAAGTTTGAATTGTCATAACTTCCAGTTTCCCTTTAATCCTTTTTCCCTCTTCCTGATTCATGAGTTTCCTATGCAGTAAGGTTAACCCTTTACATCCATATGGTTTATTAAAAATGGATAATATTATTAACTTTGCCTCATAGAATATGAATGGTTCGAATCATCCGATTAAACGGAAGAAGATATTTATAGTTTTTCATAGATAGAATGCTTAGCCCAGGAAATCTTTGCCCAGGAAACTCATGTGAGGAAGGAGGATAATCAGCGTTTTTTTAGGTTTTGGGAATGATTACAATTTCACTCCAACTCACAGGCTAAGGTGAAAGAAGTATCTATTTTTATAGACTCCTTGATTTCATTTGTTCACTATGAAACAATCTCAGACCTGAATGGTAGATTTCTATTAATTTCTGGTTTACTTTATAACCAGAAAGTTGTTATGGTTAATATCTGTGCACCAAATGCTGACCATTGTGAATACTTTAAGCATCTATTTGCATCTCTTCCTAATTTAAATTAATATATGTTGATAATGAACGGAGATTTTAACTGTTGCCTGAATCCCTCAATAGACAGGTCTGCATCCAATCAGGTACTTCCAAACAAATCCGCTATTTTTATTAATTCCTTTTCTGTCGACTCTGGAATTTCAGAAATTTGGAGGTTTTTACATCCTAACTATAAAGACTTCTCATTCTTTTCTCATGTATGTCACAATTACTCTAGAATTGATTACTTTTTTATCGACTCTCGATTAGTTACATCTGTTACTGCCTGTGAGTACAATGCAATTGCCACTTCTGATCATGCACCCTTGAAACTATCAATCAAATTAACTGATGTAACTTTTAGCGCTAGAAAAAGTGGTTCAATTCTACTCTACTTCAGGACTTAAACTTTGTTAACGTTATTAAAGAACAGATTAACTTTTTCATTTCAACTAACCTTATGGAAGAAATTCCAGTGGGATATTATGGGATACTTTTAAAGTATACATCCGTGGGCAAATTATTTCATATTCTGTTGGATTGAAAAAACAAATTAATAATGAAGTATGTACATTGGTTGATAAGATTAAAGAAATTGATACAAAATATTCTGCTGCTCCTAATCTGGAGCTTTATAAAAAGAGAGTTGAACTTTAGATGCAACACAGTTTTTTTATTAACATCCCCAGTTGAAAATCAATTACTTAAAACTAAGTGTCTAAGAGATTTTATATACATGGCAATAAATTGGGCAAATTACAGCCCAATCAATTGAAAGTTGCTTTGGCTAAACGTCAGATTATTAAAATTCATTAAAGGGATGGTATTATGATGACTAACCATGATGAAATTAATAAATCTTTTCAAGAATTCTATACCTCTTTATACCAATCAGAATTTTGTGATGATTCTACTATAATGCATGAATTTTTAAGGAAATTGATCATTCTGAAATTAGCACTTAATGAACGTTTAGCATTAGATGCATCCATCATGGAAGAAGAAATAAAGAAAGCAATTTCTTCGATGAATTCTGGTAAAGCACCGGGTTTAGATTGGTATACAGTAGAATTTTTAAAATCTTTTTCAAGTCTACTTTCTCCTTGGTTATGTAGAATCTTTAAGGATGCCTTATTTGTCGGTAAATTACCACAATCCTTTTATGAAACATCTATTTCTTAAATTCCTAAAGAAGATAGACACCCCACTGAATGTGCATCATGTAGACCTTTCTCCTTGTTGAAAGTGGACTCCAAAATCTTTTCCAAAATATTGGCAATTAGATTGGAAAATGTATTGCCACAAATTGTCTCTGATGACCAGACAAGCTTTATTAAAAATCATTATTCGTGTTTTAATGTTAGGAGGTTAATGAATATTGTATATACTTCTTCATCTAAAGCTCCAGAATGTATTATTTCACTTGATGCTGAGAAGGTGTTTGATAGAGTTGAATGGGAATATTTATTTAACATGCTTGAGGAATTTTATTTTAGCCCAAAATTCACATCTTGGATTAAATTGATATATCATACACCTTTGGCTTCTGTACTTACCAATAATCAGAGATTCCCCTTTTTCAGGCTTTTTTGAGGTACTAGACAGGGCTGTCCTTTTCTATTTAATATTACCTTGGAGCCCTTGGCAATTGCTCTTCATGATTCACCCAATATTCTTGGTATTATTTGTGGGAATGGGATGCATAAGGTATCACTATATGCTGATGAGCTGCTACTATATATCTCTAACTCAGAGAAATCCATCCTTGCAGTAATATCGTTACTTGCTCAGTTTAGTTGTTTTTCTGTTTATAAATTGAATCTCAATTGGGGTGAGCTTTTCCCATTAAATATGCAAGTTCCAATCTATAGACAATCACTATTTAGACTGGTTACTAATTACTTTACTTATTTGGGTGTTAAAATTACTAAGAAGCATAAGGATCTATTTAAAGTTAACTTTTTACCCTTAATTGATCATGTTAAACAACTACTTACTAAATGGTCCCCATTGTCCTTATCATTGATTGGTAGAATTAATGCTATTAAGATGATTATTTTACCTACATTTCTGTATCTATTTCAGATTGTACAAATCTTTACTTCTAAATCCTTTTTTAATACTATTGATTTTAAAATTTCTTCATATATATGGCAGAATAAAATTCCTAGGTTACGTAAGATATATTTACAGAAATCAAGAAAGGATGGTGTTTTGGCAATGCCAAACTTAAGATTCTATTATTGGGCAATTAATATTCAGTATTTAATGTCCTGGACACAAGATCTGGATGAAATTCAATGTCCACAGTGGGTGAACCTCGAGTGCGAGTCAGTATAGGAGTTCTCATTGGCTTCTATTTTAGGGGCCTTGCTTCCCTTTGCACTTACTAAACTGAATAAACAAATGACTAATCAAATAACTAAAGATACAATATGAATATGGTTTCAATTTCATAAATATTTTGGATTGAACAAATTTATCCTATCAACCCCTATTATATCTAACTTTTTCTTCCAACCTTCCAGAACTGATTAAGCTTTTCTATTATGGAAAACAAAGGGAATAACATGTTTTCATGATTTATTCATGGTAACTGTCTCATGTCTTTTGAACAGTTGCCTAATAAATATAGTTTGCCTAGATCATATTTTTGGGGATATTTACAGATTAGAAACTTTCTAAATGTTATTTTACCTACTTTTCCAATATCACATCAAACTGAAATTACAGAATTTTTTTTTAGGTTTAAACCCCTATCAGAAGAGTTTAATAGCAATTACATGATCTGATTATGAAAATACATCTAGGTACGTCTGATATAATTAAGAATGAATGAAAAAGAGAACTTCCGGTATCTTCACCTATAGAGAAATGGGAGAAAATTTTCCAAACAGTTAACACTTCTTCAATGTATGCTAATACATTGTATGCACATACAATTTAAGGTGGTTCATAGGGCCCATATGTCTAAGGATAAGTTAGCTCATTTTTATTGCCATATAAATCCTGTCTGTGACAAATGTAATTCTGAAGTAGCTTCCTTGACACATATGTTCTGGTCTTGTCCTCTTTTGGAAAAATATTGGAAAGACATTTTTGATATTATTTCAGTAGTTTTGCATATTGATTTACAACCTCATTCTATTACTGCAATTTTTGGTTTAACAGTGATGGATTCTAGTCAGTTATCCTCTTCAGCTTGCCATTTGATTGCATTTGTTACATTAATAGCCAGAAGATCCATTTTATTTAAATGGAAAGATTCTAACTCCCCTACTATATTTCAATAGTTTTCCCAAACTATAACATGTTTAAACTTAGAAAAAATTAGGAGTGGCACTACCGACCCTTTGGTTAAATTTCAAGAAACTTGGAGGCTATTTATTCAACATTTTCATATGATGTAAGCTGACCTTTTCTGAATCCTTCTCAATAATCTTTTGTTCGTGTATAGTGGAGCAGAGTTAGTGTCAAATAATGATATTAACTGATGAAACATAGCAGCCCAGCTTTTGTTTTGTTTTTATTTTTTGCTCAGTTTAGTTGTTTTTCTGGTTAGAAATTGAATCTTAACTTCTATGGTAATGGAATATTCCAAAAGTGTTTTCACTGAATGTGTTATTAGACCATAACACCAGAAGATATGGGAGCAGAAGCAGGCCATTCAGCCTATCGAGTCTGTTCTACCATTCAGTCAATTTTTCCAGTCATCCCCACTCCTCTGCCTTCTCCCCATACCCTTTGATGCCCTGGCTAATCAAGAACCTATCTATCTCTGCCTTAAATACACCCAATGACTTGACCTCCACAGCCACTTGTGGCAACAAATTCCACAGCTTTACCACCACTCGCTGACTAAAGTAATTTCTCCACTTCTCTGTTCTGAATAGATGTCCTTCAATCCTGAAGTCATGCCCTCTTGCTTAGACTCCCCTACATGGGAAATAACTTTGCCATATCTAACGTGTTCAGATCTTTTAATATTTGGAATGTTTTTATGAGATCCCACCTCCTTCTCCTGAACACCAGGGAATACAGTCCAAGAGCTGTCAGACGTTCCTCATACGGTAACCCTTTCATTCTTGGAATCATTCTCGTGAATCTTCTCTGAACCATCTCCAATGTTTGCATATCCTTTCTAAAATAAGGAGCCCAAAACTGCACACAATACTCCAAGCATGGTCTCATGAGTGCCTTATAGATCCTCAACATCACATTCCTGCTCTTATATTCTATACCTCTAGAAATGAATGCCAACATCACATTTGCCTTCACCACTGACTCAACCTGGAGGTTAATCTTTAGGGTACTCTGCCCAAGGACTCCCAAGTCCCTTTGCATCTCTGCACTTTGAATTCTTTCTTTCTTTACTTCTCAATCTTTTTTATTAAGTTTCGAATAGATAAACATAACAATGATAATGATCCAAAGAGATCCGGATTACATTAATAATGGTTAACGTATACAGAAACAGACTTGGAGTAACATATGTAATCCAAGCCTCCCAATTTCTTAATAACGGAACATGAAAAAGATTCAAAAAAATCTTATTCAGGTCATTATCTGCTGCAGAATAAAGTTGGGGCCAATCAGACCCCTCCCTGTAGTATTGTGTGATGGATGAAAATCTGCTAGTACATTTCAGCATTGAATATTCCATTCATTCTGACAAGATCACCAACTCCATTTGCAGAAAAGCAGCCCCAAACCTGGTGGGAAGCTCCACTGTGCTTCACTGTTGGCTGCAATCACTCATCCATGTAGTGGTCTCCAGCTGTTCTATGGACAATCTGCCACCTGATTGAGCCAAACATTTGAAATTTTGATGCATTAGTCCAGAGTGCTTGCTGCCATTGTTCAGCATCCTAATCCTTGTGTTTCTGTGTGTGGATGAGTCTTCTGGCTTCATTTCCACATCGAAGGAATGGCTTTTTGTCAGCAAATCTTCCCTGAAGTCTACTTCTGAGACAGTTGCTCCAAACAGCAGAGGGGTGTAGTTGGGAACCAGTGGTTTCAGTGAGTTCAAAGCTGACAGCAGTGATGAACTTCTGATTTTGAAGGGATGTCAGCTTGATGGATCTCTTGTCTGATACACTCAGTTTCCATGGCTGATCACTGTGTTTCTTTTCCTCAATCTTCTCTGTTCCTTTGTGCTTCTTCAGAAGAGCTTGGATAGCATATCTTTTAACTTCTGGTCTGCTGCAAAGTTTCTGCTTGGGAGAGACATTGCTGATGCAGAATGACCACCTTGTGTCTTGTTGCTATGTTCACTCTTGCCATGGTGTAACAATTGATGATTTGAAGGTTGAACTGCCACTTCTGTCACACCCTCTTTAGTTTGTTTGTCCTTTGGCCAGTTTGATTCCCTCTACACCCATTTCTTTTTCATTTAATCGGTTTAGTTTATTTAACTAATTATGTCATTGGCCTGCTTGCTATCTTTATTTAATCATGCACTGGACTACATACCTACAAGGTCATCTAGTTCTTATTTGGAAAGTGGTCTGTTACTTACTTTAACAAAGTACAAACATTTCTATGTAACATAATTTTTTGGAAAACAAATCTTTGGAAACCTAAAATTTGTTCTTTTCCTACTGACACACTAATGTAGATGTCAAAAAAAAGACCTAGAACAAAATTGAGATAAAAAATCTAGAGTAACTAAGATTTTTGCTCAGTACTGTAAATAGGCACAAAGTAGTGGGCTAAATACCCTGTCCAGTGGTGTACTGTTCTATATTCTATGTACTTTCACTTTTAGTCCTTGGCAGAAAGTCAGTGTTGGAAATATGCTTCACTAAATTACAATTCACAAAGGTATACAATAATTTTTCCTAAAAACCCATTTGTAGGTTAGATAGGTGACTACTGAGAAGATTGTGCAAGAATTATAGTTTATCAAAGGAACAGTCAACATCAATAGAATCAACAAGACAACTTCTAGCACATGTGTTGTGCCTACTGGGTCTCCCTTGCTCATTCATCATGGACATGCTGCCTCTTTCATGCCATTGTCATTCTCAGAAGTGGGGGTTACACTACCACCGTTAGATGTTTCAGTTTTCTAACACTTGAAAACATTGAAATCTACTTATTTTAATTATTTAATCTTTGAAGAGATAACATCTTCATACATTAATGATTAGTCCATTATTTGAACAAAGATATGACACTATTCAATTACTCTCACCCATTCTAAGATTTATATCAATACTCATGAATGATCTGGAGTTCATCCAGGTCCAGCTCCAACTCCTGAACACAGTCTGTTAGAAGCTGCAGCTGGACGCCCTTCTTGCAGGTGTCATCTTCAGGGACACTGGAGGTGCAGGACACAGGTAACTAGGTGACTGTCAGGAGGAGGAAAGGGGATAGGCAGCCAGTGGAGAATACGCCTAACAACAGGTATACTGCTTTGGATGACTTAGCAGAGGAACGCCACAGCGGTCAGGTCTCTGGCACTGAGTCTGGCTCTGTGACTCAGAAGGGAAGTGGGGAGAAGAGGCCAGCTGCTGTAATAGGCAGCTTGTTGGTGAGGGGAACAGAAAGGAGGTTCTGTGGAGGAGAACAAGACTCATGGATGGCTTGAGTCCACAGCATTCTGAAGCGAGAGGGTGAAATGGCAAAGGTTGTGGTCCATGTCGGTACCAATTACATCGTAGGACGAGTGACAAGGTCCTCCAAAGTGAGTTCAGGGGGTCAGGTGCAAGTTAAAGGACAGGACCTCCAGGGTTCTGACCTCAGGATTGCTGCATGTGCCACGTGTTAGTGAGGTCAGAAATAGGAAGATTACACAGTTCAGCACGTGGATAAGGAGATGGTGCAGGAGGGAGGGCTTCAGATTTTTGGATCATTGGGCTCTCTTTCAAGGAAGGTGGGACCCGTACAGAGTGGATAGTTTTCAGCTAAACTGGAGGGGGACTAATATCCTAGCAGGAAGATTTGTTACTGCTGCAAAGGGGATGGAGGGGAGGGAGTGCTGTGGGGTGTTGTGGTGCTTTAAACTAGAGTTGCAGGAGGATAGGACCCAAAGCACCGGAACAGATAGTGGAGTGGTTGTGGACAAAGATGCTGTTAAGCCTGCATACAAAGGCAGGAATCAAATGTTGAACATGGTGGGGCTAATTTTATGAGCTGTGTATATTTCAATTCAAGGAATTTTGTAGGAAAGGCAGATGAGCTTAGGGCATGGATCAGCATATGGAATTATAACACTGTAGCCATTAGTAACACTTGGTTCCAGGAGGGGCAGCACTGACAGCTCAATGTTCCAGTGTTCCGTTGCTTTAGACATGATAGAGTGGGAGGGATTAAGGGGGAGTGGTGGCATTACTAGTCAGGTATATTGCCATGGTAGTGCTCAGAGAGGACAGTCTGCAGAATACCTCTGCTGAGGCTTTCCGGGTAGAACTGAAGAATAAAAAGGGTATGACCACAATAATGGGATTATATTATAGATGACCGAACAGTCCACGGGATTTAGAGGAGCAAATTTGTGGGGTGATAACAGATTGTTGAAAGAAACGTAAGGTTGTGATTTTAACTTTGCGCATACTGACTTGGACTCTCATACTGTAAAAGGGTTGGATGGGAAAGAGTTTGCCAAATATGTTCAGGAAAGTTTCCTTAATCAGTATTTCTCTACAGGTTCCAACCCGAGAGAGTACAATACTAGATCTCCCATTTGTGAGTTAGATAGGGCAGGTGACAAAAGCTTGTATAGGGGAACACTTTGTATCCAGGGATTATAATGCCATTAGTTTCAAGGTAATTATGGAAAAGGATAGGTCTGGTCCTCAGGTTAAGATTCAAAATTGGAAAATCATATCAGAAAGGATCTGGCAAGTGTGGAGTGGGTCAGGTTGTTTTCTGGCAAGGGTGTACTTGGTAAGTTGTGGATCTTTAAACTTTCTCAAGTTTAGAGAACCTTGGTTTTCAAGAGATATTGAGGCCCTGATTAACAAGAAGAAGGAGGTGCATAGCAGGCTTAGACAGATAGGAATGAATGAAGTACTTGATGAGTATAAGAAATGCAAAAGAACACTTAAGAAGGAAGTCAGGACTGCTGAATGAAAGCATGAGGTCACACTAGCAGACAAGCTGAAGGAGAACCCTAAGGGTTTCTACCAATACATTCAGAGCAAAGAGACAGTAAGGGATAAGATTGGCCCTCTGGAAGATCAGAATGCTAACCTACGCAAGGAGATGAAAGAGATAGGTGAGATTTTAAATGGATTCTTTTTTGCATCTGTATTAACTCGGGAGACAGATGCGGAGTTTATAGGAATGCGACAAAGCAGCAGCAAGATTATAGACCTTATTCAGATCACATATGAGGAGATGTTCACCTCTCTTGAGGCAAGTTAGGGACAACAAATCTCCAGGGCCTGACAAGGTGTTCCCTTGGACCCTGTGGAAGCTTTGTGCAGAAATTGCAATGGCTCTAGCATAGATATGTAAACTGTCCTTAGCAGGTGAGCTGCCTGAAGATTGGGGGATAGCTAATGTTGTTCCATTGTTTAAGAAAGTCACTCACAATAAGCCAGGAAGTTATAGGGTGGTGAGCCTGACATTGGAAGTGAGAAAGTTACAGTATTGGAAGGTATTCTAAGAGACCGGGTATAAGTACTTGGATAGACAGAGAGAAATTAGAGATAGACAACTTTGTGCATGGAAAGTTGTTTCTAACCAATCTTATAGAGTTTTTCAAGGAAGGTTACCAAGAAAGTTGATGAAGGGAAGGTAGAAGCTATTGTTAACCAGGATTTTAGCAAGGCATTTGACAAGGTCCCACATGGGAGACTAATCAAGATGGGTCAGTTGCTGGGCATGGAAGTTGGACTGGATATTTGTTTTGAGGGAGAAGCCGGAAACTGGAGGCCTGTGACTGGTGATGTGCTACATGGATCGGTGCTGGTCTGTTGTTCTTTGTCATTTATATCAATGATCTGGATGATAATGTGGTTAACTGGATCAGCAACTTTATGAATAACACCAAAACTGGGGGTGTAGTGGAAAGGAAGGATGACTAACAAAGTTTGCAACGGGATCTGGACTAGCTGAAAAAATGGGTTGAAATGTGGCAGATGGAAGATAATGCAAAAAATATGAAGTGTTACACTTTGGGAGAACAAACTAGAATAGGTCTTACACAGTGAGCATTAGGGCACTGAAGGGAGTGCGGAAGAACAAAGTGATCTGGGAATACGTATTGTTATGATCCCAGCCCCCTCCTTTTTGAGAATCGCCAGATCGCTATTAATTCAGGTCTTGGACCCAGAAAATGAGAGAGAATCCTCAGCAGGACAAAGCAATGGATTTGGCCATTGTTTCTTGGAGACACCTTTGTGAATTATGATCCTATACTACGTGCCAGCTCTCAGGTCAACGTGGGCTGGGCTACGTGCACACCCTCAGGCAATGTGGGCTGGGGGATTGCATCACCCCACCCTGATTGACATCTACAACCCTGCAAGTCCAGATAAAAGGTAGGCTGCAGGGGGCAGTCTCCCAGCGACGCAACAGGAGGAGACACCATCGCTCATCGCTCCCATGATAACGGGAAGCTATTCGGAAGCCACGTGTGGTCTGTTTCCCCTGGCCTAGGAAACGAGTGGCTGATAACACCGAAAAGGACTTCGAACTGACAACGGGGAACCCACGTTCCTGATTCAACAGTTTGCATCCAAGAAGACTGGCAAGTTTCTTTTCTCACCAGAAATCTCTCTCTCTCTCCAACACGTGAAACCCAGCGGTTCCCAAAAGGCTAAAAGCCTGCAGACTTCTGAGTGACTTTTATATTTCCATCGGACTCAGTATTATCCCCTAGACAAGGGGTCAGCAACCTTTACCGCTGAAAGAGCCACTTGGACCCGTTTCCCACAGAAAATAAACACTGGGAGCCGCAAAACCCGTTTGACATTTAAAATGAAATAACACTGCATACAACGTTTTGTTTTGCCTTTATGCTATGTATAAACAAACTATAATGTGTTGCATTTATGAAATTGATGAACTCCTGCAGAGAAAACGAAATTACATTTCTGCATGCAACAAAAACATTTTGAACTCCGAAAAAAAGACGTTGGGTTGAAGGTTACTTTTAAGTAAAATACTCAACGTCTATTTGAGTCCTTGTATTTATGAAAAACGCCAAACTTAAATTTGCCGCCAGCAGCAAACCAAAAATAACGTCAGCCAGCTGTCAACCTGAAAAATAAAAGGACTATTTCACTGAACAATGAAAACATATGAATATACGTAAAATAATAGGCAATTAAATATATATCATACTTGTTCAGGTTGACTCACACCTGACAATGCAGTCGTATTCAGTAGGGATGGATCGATGCTTAGGGGAGTGACCGGGAAGGATAATGTGTTTTTTTTTCCTCTCTGAACTCACAGAAGCGTTTCCCAAACGATGTTTGCATTGCGATGATTGCAGAATGTAAATACTCTGAATTTATCATGTCGTGACCTTGTTTGAACTCTCTCAAATTGGGGAAGTGAGACAAAGTGCCTTTCTGTAAATCTCTGGCAAGCAACGTCAACTTGCGCTCGAATGCCAAAACATCCTCCAACATGTGCAGGGCTGTACGTCCTTACCCCGTTGAAGAGCTGTGTTCAGCGTGTTCAGGTGCGCTGTCATGTCTACCATGAAGTGTAGCTTTTCCAGCCACTCTGGCTGTTCCAGCTCAGGAAAGGTGAGCCCTTTGCTGCCCAGGAAAGTTTTCACTTCTTCCAGACACGCGACAAAGCGTTTCAGCACCTCCCCTCTGGACAGCCAGCGATAAAAACACATTGTAGCGGTGTGCTACACGCAGTCAGTAAACTGCAGTCAAAGATAGCTTTATTCGAACTAAACAGCCTTGCTTTTAAGCCTCCCTCAACCCGCCCCCCCATGGGCGCGGATGCTCCAAAAGACACGTACTCACAAACCCCCGTAGGCTATCTCCCTTAGCCTGAACGCTGGCTAATTGTGAGCCGGTTCGGATGTGTCAGAAAATGGGTCGCCACAACGTCTTATTTAGATTGTACAAGATCACCATAATCTTCAAATTTAGATTTACATTTCAAAAACTAACAAACTAACATAAAATACATTTTAATTAAATACTGACCATGTAGCGGTGTGCTACACGCAGCGCTAAAATTACGACACGGAGTCGTTAACTGCAGTCGAAGGAAAAAACTTTATTCGAAATCTTCAGCCTCACTTTTAAGCCTCCCTCAACCTGCCCCCCCCCCCCCATGGCGCAGAGGCTCCAAAGCTCTGTGCTCGCAAACCCCCGTAGGTTATCTAATTGTGAGTCGGTTCGGATGTGCCAGGAAAAGGGTCGCCACAACCAATTATTTCCCAAAGCAACAGGGAGCCACAGCACAGACGTAAAAGAGCCACATGTGGCTCCGGAGCCGCGGGTTGCCCACCCCCGCCCTAGACAAACGATAGAACTATTTCTTATTGATGATTATTACTATACCCGCGCTTTAGATTGAGTATTGACGACGTATATTATCTGAATGTTTGCATTAGCCTTACTTTTGTGTCCCTTTATAAATAATATTTTAAAAATAGTACCATCAGACTTCAGCGGACCTCTCTATCTTTGCTGGTAAGTGATCCAGTTACGGGATACGTAACAGTATCACAATTCAATATAAGTGCCATCACAGGTAGATAGGATTATAAAGGTATGAAGGCACATGGGCCTTCATAAATCAAATTATTGAGTACAGGAGGTGGGATGCTATGTTGAAGTTGTATAAGACTTTGGTGAGGCCTAATTTGGAGCACTGAGTGCAGATATGTTCACCAACCTACAGAAAGATTGAAAGAGTGCAGGGAACATTTACAAGGAAGTTGCTGGGACTGGAGGACCTGAGTTATAGGGAAAGGTTGAATAGGTTAATACTTTATTCCATAGGATGTAGAAGATTGATGGGGGGATTTGATAGGTTTATACAAAATTATGAGGAGTGTAGATAGGATAAAAGCAAGCAGGCTTTTTACACTGAGGTTGGGTGAGGTCATGGGTTAAGGGTGAAAGATGAAATGTTTAAGGGGAATATCAGGATGCTGGTGAGAGTGTAGAATGAGTTGCCTTTGCAAGTTGTGGAAAGAGGCCGATTTCAACACTTAAGAGAAATTTGGATAGGTACGTGGATAGGAGGGGTATGGAAGGCTATGGTCTGGATGCAGGTCAATGGGACTAGGCAGAATAATGGTTCAGCACAGACTAGATAGATCAAAGGGCCTGTTTCTGTGCTGTAATGTTCTATGATGAAAACTCTATCAACCGAGAGTTCCTTCTGTATGAACCCAGTTATTAAATTTTGGCAAGCTATTTGATTGTAGAGATAATGCAATGTGTCTGACCTCAGCTTTGAATAGAAGCAGGTGTTGGCTGACGGTGAGCAGAATCAGGGAGTTTGACCAATTTACTTCTCCTGGCTGGGTCAATAGTGGCATTCCTCCTTCAACTCAACTTCTGTCCGTTAACTTCATTGAAGTTAAATGGCAAATCTAGAGCCTGCCTTGTTGAACAGCTCTACAGCCATTACATCTACCATCTGGACATTTGGGAACTCAGATTATATTTGCAAAAAATCTAGAAATGCAATACACACACACATACACACACACACACACACACACACACACACACACACACACACACACACACACACACACACACACACACACACTCACACACCATGGTACATGTTACAATAAGTTTTTGTTACACTGAAAAGATGTGTTGCACGTTTAATACGTCCATCAGATGTATTGTGGTGTGGTTTAGTTTCATGGGAAATGACAATCCTGCTATATCATTTGGAAAATTCACACAATTCCTCACATATTGACCTTGTGCTTCAATTGATTTCTAAAATAAAATTGCAGGGGAGGCTGCAAAATGAAACACTGAAATATGAGAAAGCAGAAGCTGTATGAATCTGTATGTTCATTGATTTATCAATTTCCATTTTCTTTAAGCAAGATTATTATAAAATGTGTAACAGTGTTTGTGTTTCAATAGGAGAAATTTATGGGGAAACATAGAAACATAGAAGCATAGAAAATCTACAGCATAATGCAGGCCCTTTGGCCCACAATGCTGTGCCAAACATGTCCTTACTTTAGAAACTATCTAGGGTTACTTATAGCCCTCTATTTTTCTAAATGAGACACTTAATGTTACAATAAATATCCTTGTTGCAACATAGCCTGAAAAAAGAAATCTAGCATTTGGCTAAAAAAAAGAGTAACTGAGCAGATTACCCTGCCAATTTGATTTTTTTTTTGTCTTTATTTTCTCATATGTTAATGATTCCAAATTTTCAGCAGCCCTATGTGAATTTGCAGCAACTACTTCAGGAAGGGTAAGACGAAGGAACACATACCAATCCTCATAGATGGATCAGAAGTAGAAAGAGTGAGCAGTTTCAGGTTCCTGGGTGTCAAGATCTGTAAGGATCTAACCTGGCTCCAACACATCGATGCAGTTATAAAGAAGGCAAGACAGCGGCTGTACTTCATTCAGAGTTTGAAGAGACTTAACATATCAACAAATACACTCAAAAACCTCTATAGTTGTACCGTGGAGAGCATTCTGACAGGCTGCATCACTCTCTGGTATGGAGGGGCTACTGTACAAGACCGAAAAAAAGCTGCAGAAGCCAGTAAATCTAGTCAGCTCCATCTTAGATACTTTCCTATAAAGTAACCAGGACATCTTCAGGGAGCAGTGTCTCAGAAAGGCAGCATCCATTATTAAGGACCTCCAGCACCCAGGGCATGCCCTTTTCTCACTGTTACCATCAGACAGGAGGTACAGAAACCTGAAGGCACACACGCAGTAATTCAGGAACAGCTTCTTCTCCTCTGCCATCTGATTCCTAAGTGGACATTGAACTCTTGGACACTACCTCACTTTTTAAAATATACAGTATTTCTGGTTTTTTTGCATGATTTTTAATCTATTCAATATACATATACTGTAATTGATTAATTTATGTATTCATAATTATTATTTTAATTCTATTTATTTATTTTTCTTCTACATTATGTATTGCATTGAATTGTTGCTGCTCAGTTAACAAATTTCATGTCAGAAGCTGGTGATAATAAACCTGATTCTGATTTGGTTCTAAGTTGGGTAAAGACTGGCTTCCACAGATTTGATATCTTATTGCACACCACTAAACTTCTGCTACCTAATTTGAAAATCTGAATATACTGAATTCAAATTAATTTCAATGACAGTAGAATATTTGTTGACTTTATTTTTACTATTGTCAGCAACTGCTGATTTTCATTTGACAGTATAAGCTAAGCCAAGGATGATAAATTGATATGAAATAAAACATTCAATGAGTTAGTGCATAGGTGCTGAATAACACTGTGGTATTCCATGCACAAAGCTCTTCTATATTGACAAAGGCTATATTGACTCATCTCCATGTTCTCAATACAGTGAGATACAAAGTACTTCAGATGGCCAGAAAGACCATCTTCATGGACAGCAAGAGCAATCAATAATGAAAAGTTCTAAATCAGTCCCAGAAATAAAGAAAAAAAGCATTGCAGCATTCTCAATCTAAAAGTGATGTGTTGTAATGTCTGAGAAATAAAATAAAAGATTGAAAGGAAACGTTGACAGAAATTTCTTATTTTTAATGAAAGGATTGGTTTTGTCTCTGGAATTCATAAGTAAAAGGAATATCCTCAAATTTTCAAAATGCTAAATAGAAAGTTTTGTTTTATTTATACGAAAAAGAGTTCTGAAAGGAAGAAGTTGGGAAGCACTAGTAAATGAGTCATGGTTTTGATGGATGAATCATCAACACATGTTTAGCCGAGTGCAAGATACAAATAAAAGTGCTCACATTGCTTTCAGGAACTGGACAAAGTTAGTTACACCGTTGCTTAATTAGTGTCTATTCACATTACCCACTTTCATGAATGGCTATCACTAATTGAAACTATTTAGTATGAAAACAGAAAATATTCAGTATGACTGACAACAGATGTGGAAAGACAAACTATTAACATGCCAGGACCCCCCATTAAGATTTGAGTTTGATTCTACCTAGCGATAAACAAAGCAAGCTTACATTTCCAAAGAAGAATGTGCTTTGTGCCTGTAGCTGGTTGTGGAAGTCATTCCATGGCATTTGAATACATGCTGGAAGTTATGGCAGAGGAGTGTAGAGTACAGTCACCATGAATTTCAGATGGAATTCGAGAGTCTGAGGTCTATCTGCTGGAGGGAAACAGTTCATGTATCACCATGTTCAAGGATATTTTCTATCCCACTGTTACAACACTCTTGAATGGATCTTTTGTATGATGATGAATATACAATAACTCCTGATCTTTCCAACTACTTCATCATGGTCTCTGCACTTTGCTTACCTGTCTATACTTTCTCTGTATCTGTAACTCTAAATCTTGCCTTCTTTTTTAAAATTTTGTTGGCCAGAAAGAATTACAGTCTAAAAATCAGTGAATTTGAATGAATCAAGGACAGTGGAAACAGATATACCAATTGTCTTTGTTCTTGTCATAAGCTTGTGAATGGAGGCTGCCATTTTGTTGATCTGTTTTATCCCCTCCATTTTGTGACCTTAAGTTGATTGGCCTAATCAGTGTTTTAAAGTAGACACAATGATGCTTCAGGTAATCTGCTGGACTATCATTTCCAAATAAGTTATTTGTGAGGTGTTCTTTGGTTGGACATATCATGCAGGTGTGTGAATGTTGGGGATTATGCCTGCCCTGTGAGATTTGAGCTAGTTGCTAATTAAGAGCAAATAGCCATAAATTGCAAGTTTTCACTTCCTGGAAAGAGAGCAATAAATTAGAGCTGGTTTGGAGCAGAGCTAATTAGAAGGTGTTAAAGGTCAGTCACACAATCAATAGTCAATGACACTGAAATGCTACACTTGAATTGGTACGGAATGGGTATATAAGCAGAAGTTTCTGATATGAGACAGTGAGATTTGATGTGACTATAAGGAATACTTTGGCCAGCTGAGATCCTTTTTAACTGGTATTTTCTTTTCTATTCTTTGACTGTTCATGGAGAGTCAGGAAAACATAGTGTGCACGCAAATATCCGGTTGTGGAAGTTCATGTATTCTTTTGTTGAGATAATGAAGGTACTTGTTGGTAATTACAGATTCTCTCTGTGCCTTCCTGATCATTGACACTTCACAACAGATCTGGAGGATTCCTTCCATATTGTGTTTCAAAAATTGGGAACTGGTTTATTGTCACATGTACCAAGATACAATGAAAAGCTTTTTTTGCATGTCATTCAGATAGATCATTGCATATTTAAGTATATTGAGATTACATAGAAGTGTTACAGGGATCTTCCCATCAGTACTAATGATCAGGCACAATTGAGGTCAATGTCAGGAGTGAAGCTTGCTTGGTCAAGGCCAATGAATATATAATTAAAATTGAATTTCCAGTAACAAGGCCACATCCCTGTGAATGCAGTCCTTGATGTAATGGTCCATCCCAACTGCTGCTAGGTAGAAATCTCCAGGATCTTGATGCAATGACAAAAGCAGAGCAAGTCAGGATGGTGCATGTCTTGGAGGCTAATTTTCTGGTCTGCTGTTCTTCTGCACTATCTGTCCAGTCTTTTGGTGGTAGACACTGGGGCATGGCGGGTACAATTGGAGAACTCTTGCGGATATTTATTTTATTGAAAGTGCCATAATTCATCAGTGATAAAGGTTACACTTTTGTTTTTGGTGTGGCCATTACCTTGCATGTGTATTGGGGAACTCCGTTAACTATTGTCCACACATTACTGAAGACTTGTGGCATGCTAGCTTTACCTGAGGTGTGATGATTTCATTCCCCACTTAGAGTAGATAGGTATCTCAAAATTGCCTCCTTCTTTTCTCTTATTAATAATTTCATTTTTGTACTTCTAATTTACTTTTCATCTGACTTACCTCTCTTACTTTTCATTTCATTTTTGTCCCTCTGCCAACCTACCAGTCCAGGAAGTTCCATTTTTTTCTGCCTGCTCCTGCCCCACCAAACTCATGTTCACGTACCTTGACTCCACTTTGTCCCTTTTTGTTCAGTCCCTTCCGACCTATATCCTTGACGGTTCACATGCACTCCATCATTTCAATAACTATAGTCCATGGCCCAAGCCTACGCAGTAATGCTATCCAAGTTTTCTCTGCTACAGTGATGACTGCATTGATGCTGCTTCCTGCACCCACACTAAGCTCAATTTCATCAGCTTTGCCTCCAACATACCCCCGCCCTCAAATTTACTTGGTTCTCTCTCTTTCTCGATCTGTCTGCTTCCATCACTAGAGACGAGCTATCCACTGACACCTTTTACAAACCTATTGACTCTCACAGCTACATTCACTGTACCTCTACTCGCCCTGTCACATCCCTAATCTCAGTTCCTCTTGCAATTCCCTGATCTCTGTTCCTCCATTTCCACCATATTTGTTCTTGGGCTAAAGTTTTCCATTCTAGAACATTTGAGATGCCATCTTTTCCCTTCCAGCACCATCAATGTTGCCTCCAATCCCAGCCCTTCCATTTCCTCCCACCATCATAACAGGAATAAAGTTCCCCTTGTCCTTAACTATCGCTCCACGAAACTTTGTATCCAGCCCATCATTCTCCATAACATCTCCCATCTCCAATGGGATACTACCATGAAACTCATCTTCCACCCCCTGTTCCCTTTCCATGTGGATCATTTTTTACGTAACTCCATTGTTCACCTATCCTTACAATTGATTTCTCTCCTGGCACTTAACCCTGCAAGGGTGACAAGCGCTAGATCCTCCCCTGTGCCTCCTTCCTCAGCACCACTCAGGGCCCAAAGAGTTCTTCCAGGTGAGGCAACACTTCACCTGTGAGTCTCTCCAGATCATCTATTGTACTTGGTGCTCCTGGTCTGGCCTCTTTTATGTTGGTCAGACCTGACGCAGATTGGGAGACCACTTTGTTGAGCACCCTCACTCTGTCCACTGCTAGTGGCAGGATCTTCATGTGGATATCCTTTTCAATTCCACTCCCCATTTCTGTTCTAACATTTGTGTTCATCGACTCCTCTATTGCCCTGAAAAGGTCAGTCTCAGGATGGAGCAGCAACACCTCATATTCTGTTTGCATAGCCTCAAAATTGATGCTTGTAGCATCAATTTCTCTAACTGGTAATTTCTGCCCCTCCCTCCTTCTCTATTTTTATGTTCCTTATTCTGTTTACACGCTCACTCATTCACTTCTACTCACCTGTTCCTCACTTCCCTCTGGTTGCCCTCATTTTTCCCAAGGTCCACTATCCTCTTCCATTGGATTCTTTCATTTTCAACCTTTTACTTTTGCCACTAGTCTCCTCCAGCTTCTCACTTCATCTGCTCTCCCCCATCACCTACCTTTGCTCTCACCTTGTCTCATCTATTACCTGCCAGATTGTACTCTTCCCCTCCCCCACCTACTTATACTTCTGCCCACTTCCTTTCAGTCCCGATGAAGAATGTTTATTCCCCTCCACGGATGCTGCCCGATCTGCTGTGTTCCTTTAGCATTCTGGGCGTGTTGCTTAAGGCTTCCACCATCTGTAGAATCTCTTGCTCTCATATGTTGCTCCAGAAGATCACATTTGCCAAGAACTGCTGGCAGATGCCAAGCTTGCTTAGTCGCACAAGTGTTGTTAAAATAGAAGATATCAGAAAGTGGGACAGATACTTTACTGAACTGCAAAGAATCTTCACACCGGTCTGGGCATTTGAAGTGCTGCTTAATGACTCCTGTCCAATGAAGTTATAAGCAACAGTATGAATTTTTATGTATCCACACACCCTGCTTTGCGCAGACTTAGTAAGAGTGTGAGAGGCTGAATGCCGATGGGAGCCACACGGGACTGATTTATGGCCTGAGGAATAATATGCTCGATAGACTGCCGAATCACGGAAGCACCCTGGCTTCCTAAGTGGGTATTAAGCACTGAGCATCATTCAATAGTACTGCATTTGCATTTCATACTTTCATCATTGTTGTTTTTGCTTTGCTGTATTTATTGCTGTCTTCATCATTACTGTTCGTTCTGAGAGCAAGGAATTCTATTGCACCCTGGTGTACATGACAATAAACTAATCTGAATCTAAAACGCTGAGCATGGATGCAGGTGAACTGCTCATTGACCGAGTGATTTTCCTGTCACTTCATGAATATTACTGGTGTGTGGCAAGTGTAGTCAATGAGTTCTTGCTCTTTGAGATAAGAACTTCTTTAATTTCTCTAATGCATCCAAGTGCTGCAAATGATAACAGGTGACTTGTATATCAGAAGCAGCCTGGAAATAGAAATCCAGCTCATCTGTTCCTGTAACATTCATGATAGTTCTGGTCTGGAGAGTCAGATTCAGATTCAGCCACAGTTTACAGCAGATTTTTTAAGTTGAGCTTCATCAGGCTTTGCTCTCTCAAGTTAATGTCAGAAAATCTTCAGAAGAAAACTGTGGTAAGTAATTGCTTGTACGGAGAGTCCTCCTTCTCCTTGTCTTTCTCTTATCTCTGGTGTGTCATGCTGCTCTGCTGAAGGCCGTATGTACCAAGTAGCACAACAAATAGTTACTGGGCCCCTACGTATTAGGGTTAATTTCCCAAGAACTGTTTCCGGTGAAGCCTAAAGATAGGGTACTGTAAAAAAAAATATCAGACACACCTGAAAGAGTCATGTGGTGATTAGAAGGCGAGAACGTTCTGAAATAGTGAAGCAAAAATGTGTAGGACTGAGACACAGTACGTTTCTGAAAATGGAACAAAACATTGGATAAATATATTAGAACATCAAATCCCAGATTAAAAAAAATAAGAAAATGAAAATCAGAATCCCTTGAAAGGATTAATAACTGTTGTTGGAATCCTGCTATCTTCTGTAGGAGTGTTAATAGCATTACAGTATTCTTATAGTCTGTGCCCAGCTGGTCTCAGCATGCATCAGCATGACACTCTCATCATTTTCACCAAGACATTTGGAATGTTAGTAAAAATACCAGCAGTAAGTTAACTCCTCAGTTACTATGGCATTGCAAAGGATTCAGAGAACACAACCTATCTAAAGTTCATCGTCTCTACTCCAATTGGACTCACCTACGATTGGTAAGATTAAACTAACATTTTAGTTTTTATTTCAATGTCTTATTTTTTTATCTGGGATTTGATACTCTAAATATGTATCTGGTGTTTTGTTCTATTTTATTGCTGTAAATTGCAAATAGTTGCAAAAGAAGTGTGCCTTTTATGGCAAAAAATATTCCAGATCTGTCCAAAGTTTTCAAAAAGTCAGGCTACCACATGAACTCACCAGGTGCCTTACAAAGCCAAGACTACAACCTTGAGAGGACCAGAATATAAAAGCAAAGATGTAATGTTGAGGCTTTGTAAGTCATTGGTGAGGCTTCACTTGGAGTGTTGTGAGCATTTGTGGGTCCCTTATCTAAGAGCAGATGGGCTAACGTTAGGGAGGGTTCAAAAGAAGTTCACAAAAATGATTCTGGGATCAAAAGGCTTATCACTTGAGGGGTATTTGATGGCTCTGGGCTTGTACTCACTGGATCTCAAAAGAATGAGGGAGGATTTCATTGAAACTTATCGAATGGTGAATGCCCTTGATAGAGTGGATGGGGAGAGGATGTTTCCTCTGGTGGGGGAGTCTAGGACCAGAGGATGCAGCCACAGAATAGTGTCCATTTGGAATGGAGTTGAGGAGATGTTCCTTTAGCCAGAGAGTGGTAAATCTGCGGAATTCATTGCCATGTTGCCACAGGTAGCTGCGGAGACCATGTCACTGGGTATTTTTAAGGCAGAGGTTTATAGGTTCTTGGTTAGTCAGGGTATGAAGGGAAACGTGGAGAAGGCAGGAGGTTGGGGCTGAGGGGGAAATTGATTAGACATGTTGAAATGGGCCAAATGGCCTCATTCTGCTCCAATATCTTCTGGTGGCAGTCACGATGCCCTTGTGTTCTGACTGTCTATATGCCAGCTACAACTGCAAACAATCAGCAATTTTGTGACAAGGGCTATTAACTGAAAGTTCCAGTGTGTTTGCCTTGCCATTGCTTTTACACAGTACAAGCCATCCAGTCGCACAGAACAATGACAGAGCACACTGTTGGTCTTTTGTAGCAACAGTTCTATACCAGTCTAAAGGAATCTTGTAGGCAGTGGACTGAAAGAGTGGCTCCTGGTATTGTCTATTTCGGCAATCTGTTCTCATTACCTTTCAGCTGTGTGAAGTGAGAAGGACAGATTTGAAAGTTGACAAGGTTGGGGGGAATGAGAGGGTGATGGAAGTATGGAACAACTCCTGTATCTATAGCCCTAAAAGGGTGGAAATTATCTCTGATTCTTACCATCTCCTTCAACTGTGCCTATATTTACAGCAAAAATAACAACAGAGTCATTGTAGAAATCTGGAAACCATATCCTTGAAACTGAGTAGAATCACACTTACAAACCCCACCAGTATTGCTTTGGAGTTGCCATGAAAAAAACATTGTCATACATTTTTGAGTTGTTTTTTAAACGGTTTTGTGGATGCTGATTAAATTGCTTTCATACTAGAAAAATTGCAAAGATGAATTTATAAGAGGTGATGTGATACACCCACAGCCACCGAAAAATAGGACTATTCATTTGAAAAACTAAAAATAACTCCAAACCAGTAAACCTTTTTAAAGATGAATGATGATCATACAATGCATTGTTTATAATCTATTGTTCATAATAAATCCCATCAATTTCTGGTACTCCTGGGCTGTATTCCAACCTGCTTTAGAGCAGATGTGTAAGGTAGATTGTTTTGTTCTCCCAACATGCATTTTGTACATCAATGTATTTTGTTTTAATCTGGGGCATTTCTGCCTTTATGGGTAATTTATCTCATAACATTGTTTCACAGACCATGCCCTGAAAATGCATCTTCAGAATTTTTTATGTATGATGCTTTATTTACACATACTCATCGATAGTACTTGGAACTTTGGTACTTTGTATTGAAATAATGAAATATCCTAATCAGTGTCATGTTTGTATCATGGCTGACTGTTAAAATCTGCAAAAGGATTGCAGTAGTTGAATACAGAGATAAAGGGCTTGCTGTTAATGATTCAGCTGCTTACATTTTGCATCACCTAGAATCACTTGGTGCACTGTGACTTGATTCAGAAAGCTTCTTATTATATATAGAGAGCTGATGCAATTTCCAAATTTCAGCTGTTCAGAGAGAATAGGTTTCACTTTTAATGCATAAAGTACATTTAAACAGGGATGTAATCTATTTGCATAACTTTTTATTAATGTTTGATAAACAAGCCTTCCCTTCCTACACCTTGGTCTGCCATATCGTGTATGCATTTCTCTCTGAAGTTAATATCACACATCAAAAATATTTTGAAATTCCTGTAATCTAGTCGTGAATTACTCCTTAGGTTTTTATATACACTCTTATTGAAGGAAAGGGTTTAATTTGTCTTTAGCTGTTTTGAAAGCTAATTATGAAACTGCTTTCTTGAAAAATGAGACTTCAGAGAACCTTTTCACCAACGTTTATGAGGAATGATGCATTATGTTCTGACGGATAGGAAACTGTGATCCTGATCAGTCTTCACAGGTTGATTTGATTTCAGATCAAGTCACAGTACCAAGTACTACAAAATGAAAAAGCACACAAGAAGCTTTGTCTTTTTCATTATGAGTTTAAAATAGTGATTGGAGTCACAGACTGCAGACTGAAATACATTGGTGCTATTGTACAATTTTTGTAAGTCAAATTGAAATTTGTATATCTACTCAAATCTGTCGTAAAATATCAGAAGAAATTAAATAGCCATTAATGGTCTTATTACTGTATATCCTTTGTTACATTAAAGGTGCAGAACTGAGAGCTTCTTTCAAAACAAGTCTTATATATAACTAATGTTTCTTAAACTAATGTTTTAAATGATACAAGAGATTTGAAATCTATTTTTACCCTTGGCACACAGCATAAACTGCAATGTTTTATATGTCAGATGCATAAAATGTCTTTGCATTATTGCCTTAATTACCAACTAAGTTGATTTACTTAGCAATTCTAATTCATAAAATAATTTATTTAGACAAAAGGCAAGACAACGAAATAAGAAATTTGATTGTCAACAAATTTGTTGGAAAATTTCAAAACTGTAAAATAGTAATGATTTTAATAAAACATTTTATTGTTGCCTATAGTGGATTAATCATTTTGTAATAATTAATAAAACACTGATAATATTGTGATTAATTGATTTATCTATGCCTGACAAGATTTTGAAATGTTGTTTTCTATTAATATTTTGAAAGAAGTGTTGCACTGAAGATTGCTGCACTTGCCCTAGTAGTTTAATCCCTGTGAGAAACTTACACATACTGTGTAAGTTATTATATGAATATTCAGGAGTGTCTGAATCAGAATCAGAATCAGGTTTACTATCACTGGCACGTGTCGTGAAATTTGTTAACATAGCAGCAGCAGTTCAATGCAATACATAATACAGAAGAAGAAGAAAAAATAAATCAATTATAGTATACGTATATTGAATAGAGTAAAAAATCGTGCAAAAACAGAACTAACATATATTAAAAAAAGTGAGGTGGTGTTCATGGGTTCAATGTCCACTTAGGAATTGGATGGCAGAGGGGAAGAAGCTGTTCCTGAATTGCTGAGTGTGTACCTTTAGGCTTCTGTACCTCCTACTTGATGGTAACAGTGAGACGGTGAATCCCCTGGATGCTGCAGGTCCTTAACAATGGATGTTGCTTTTCTGAGACATCACTCCGTGAAGATGTTCTGAGTATTTTGTAGGTTAGTACCCAAGATGGAATCGACTAAACTTACAACCCTCTGCAGCTACTTTCGGTCCTTTGCAGTAACCCCCCATACCAGAGAGTGGTGCAGCCTATGTACATCTATAGAATTTTTTGAGTGTATTTGATAACATACCAAATCTCCTGATTTGTCTATTATCAGTTTTTGTTAAATGACCAAAGACCTGATATTCTGATGAATGATCTCAGCCCAAAATGTTGGCTCTTTATTCCTCCCCATAGATGCTGCCTGATGTGCTGAGTTTTTCCAGCATTTTGTGTGTGTTACTCTGATGTGACCACTGATATTTCCTCATTAAATGGTGTTATAGGAATTACAAATTAGAAAAATGCAAGCTATAGAAGCAAAGTGTTCTAAAAACATTTCAGCTTATTTTTCCACTCCATAAAGATGGTTTGAGCTGCAGGAAACTGCCATTCCAAGGCCACAGGAGACAGATAATTAGGTGAGGGAAGGGAGAACATCAGATAGTGGAGAGCAGCCCTGTGGCCATCCCTCTCAACAATAAGAACTCCATTTTGAGGACTGTTGTGGTGGGGGGGGGGGGGGAAGGACCTACCTGGGGAAAGCGCAGTGACTGTGCCCCTGGCATTGTTTCTGGCCCTTTGGTTCAGAAGGGTAGGGAACAGAAGAGAATGGCAGCAGTAATAGGGCACTCTCTAGTTCGGGGGACAGGTAGGTGAATCTATTGACGTGAAGAAGAAACACAGATGCTAGTTTGCCTCCTAGGTGCCAGGGCCATGATGTTTCTTACAGTTCCACAATATCCTGAAAAGGGAGGGAGAGCAACCAGAAGTTTTGGTACGCATTGGTACTAATAACATAGGTTGAAACAGGGAGGGGTGCTGAAAACAGAATACAGGGTGTTTGGAAGCAAGCTGAGAAACAGGACCTCAAGGGTAGTAATCTCAGGATTGTAGCCTGTGCCACAGACTGAGGATAGGAATAGAGCGAGGTGGCAGATAAATGCGTGGCTGAAGATTTGGATTAGGGGACAGGGATTCACATTTTTGGTTAATTGGGACCTCTTCTGGGGCAGATGTGACCTGCACAAAAGAGATAGGTTGTACCTAAATCTGAGGACCCAATACTCTTGCAGGCAGGTTTGCTAGAGCTGTTGGGAGTGGTTTAAATTAATAGCTCACAAGGCACAGGATGGATATGTCCCACAGAAGAGAAAGTTCCCAAATGGCAGGGGTAGGCAACTGTGGCTGACAAGGGAAGTTAGGGACTATGTGAAAGCCAAGGAAAGAGCATATAAGGTAGCTGGAATGAGTGGGAAGTTTGATACTTGGGAAGCTTTTAAAATCCAACAAATGGCAACTAAAAAAGCTTTAAGTAGGGAAAAGATGAAATATGAGGGTAAACTAGCCAAAAATATAAAGCAGGATACTAAAAGTTTTTTTCAGTTATATAAAACATAAAAGGGAGGTGAATGGTGGGTGATACTAGACCATTGGAAAATGATGCTGGTGGGGTAGTAATGGGGGACAAGGATATGGCAGATAAACTTAATGGGTACTTTGCATCAGTCTTCACTGTGGAAGATACCAGCTGTGTGCCAGAGGTCCAAGTGTCAGGGAGCAGGAGTGAGTGCCATTCGATTATAAAGGATAAAATGCTAGGCAAATTCAAAGGCCTTAATGTGGATAAGTCACCTGGACAGATGGACTACATCCCAGAGTCCTGAAAGTCATTGCTGCAAAGATAACAGATACATTGATCATGATCTTTCAAGAATCACTTGATTCTGGCATGGCCCTGGAGGACTGGAAGCTTGCAAATGGCACTGCACTCTTTAAGAATACAGAAAGTCCAAAATAAAAGGAAATTATAGGCCAGTTAGCCTAACCTCAGTGGTTGGGAAAGTGTTGGAGTCCATTATTAAGAATGAAGTTTCGGGGTACTTGGAGACTAATGATAAAATAAGTCAAAGTCAGCATTCCTTCTGCAAAGGAAAATCTTGCCTGACAAATCTGTTAAAGTTCTTTAAGAAGTAACAAGCAGGGAGGTCAAATGAGAGACAGTGGATATCATTTACTTGAATTTTCAGAAGGTATTTGATAAGTGCCACACATAAGTCTGCTTAACAAGATAAAAATCCTAATGTCGTAACAAGAAAGATACTGGCATTGAAGAGGAATGGCTGATAGGCAGGGGGCAATGAGTGGGAATAAGTGGGGCCTTTTCTGGTTGGCTGCCAGTGACTAATGGTGTTACTCAGGGGTCAGTATTGGGACAACTGCTCTTCACATTGTTTGTCAATGATTTGGATAATGGAATTGATGGCTTTGTGGCATAGTTTGCAGATGATACGAAGATAGGTGGGGTGGGGGTAGGTAAAGCTGAGGAAGCAATGCAATTGCAGCAGGATTTAGATAAATTGGAAGAATGGGTAAAAAGATGGCAGATGGAAGACAGTGTAGGGAAATGTATGATAATGCATTTTAAATAAAGGAATAATAATGTGGACTATTATCTAAATGGAGAGAAGGTTCAAACATCAGAGGTGCAGAGGGACTTAGGGATCCTTGTGCAAGACTGCCAGTAGGTTAATTTACAGGTTGAGTCTATGGTAAAAAGGCAAATGTGATGTTGGCTTTTATTTCAAGGGAAATAGAATATAAAAGCAAGGAGATAATACCAAAACTTTATGAGACACTAGTCAGGCCGCACTTGAGTATTATTCACAGTTTTGAGCCCCATATCTCAGGAAGGATGTGTTGTCATTGGAGAGAGTCCAGAGGAGGTTTACAAGGATGGTTCTGGGAATGAAGGGGTTAACAAATGATGACTGTTTGGCAGCTTTCGGCCTGTACGCACTGGAATTTAGAAGAACATTGGGGGATCTCATTGAAACCTACGGATTATTGAAAGGATAGATAGGGTGGATGTGGAGAGGATGTTTCCGGTGGTGGTGGCATCCTGAACTCGAGGGCACTGCCTCAAAACTGAGGGGCAACCATTTAGAACTGAGCTTTGGAGGAATTTATTTTAGCCTGAGAGTGATGAATCTGTGCAATGCTCAACCACAGATTGTGGTGCAGGCCAATCCCATAGGTATTTTTAAAGTGGAAGTTGATAGTTTCCTGATCGGCCAGGGCATCAAAGGATATGGTGAGAAGGCGCGTGTATGGGGTTGAGTGATATCTGGGTTCAGTCATGATAGAGTGACAGAGAAGACTTAATAGGCTGAATGGCCTAATTCTGCTCCTATGTCTTATGGCCTTATGATGTGACCTTCCCTCTCGAGGTAAATGGAAGTTAGCAATATTGAAATTAAGGGGGGTATGCAACTTGAGTCTGATACCATGGCATCTATTTAGACCTTGGACCAAATTAAGTCTGTCCGATCCCTTATAAGATAAGGTTTATTATGTACACTCTGTCCACTATATTAGGTACATCTGTATACCTTCTCATTAATGCAGTTATCTAATAAGCCAATCATGTGGCATCAACTCAATGCATAAAAGCATGCTAACATGGTCAGGTGGTTCAGTTGTAGTTCAAACAAAATATCAGAATGAAAAAGAAATGCGATTAAGTGATATTGACTGTATGGCGATTGTTGGTGCCAGATAGGGCGGTGGCTTGTGTATTTCAAAAACTGCTAATCTCCTGGGAGATTTATGCACAACATTCTCTAGACTATACATTGAATGGTGTGAAAAACAAACCAACACATCCAGTGAGCAGCGGTCCTGTGGGGCAAAAACTTAAAAAAATTATTTTATTTATAATTTTCTACAAAACTACAATGAAGAAAAGAAAATCAATATTATATATAGAAGGATCATTGTCATATAAACAAAAATAACAATAATACATGTCTTAAATGAGCAAGTCATCCATAGTAAAAAAGGAAAAAAAAGAGAAAAGAAGAAAAACACCCAATCCATCACCTATCCAACTCCAAGCCAACCATTATCTGAGATTGACTTTTATTAACCCTGAACTACATATTGAAATAAAAAAGTGGGGGGGGGGCAGCCTGCTACCTGATCAGAAAAAAACAAAAGTCAAAAAAACGCTGGAAATGTAGGGTCTGATTATCAAGGGAAAAAAGAACAAACACCTGTCAATCTAGGTGAGAATTATGAAAATATTCGAGAAAAGATTCCCACACCCTATGGAACTTTACGTCTGAATTAGAAAGTGAGTAGTGAATCTTTTCGAGATCTAAACAAGACATAATATCCCTAAGCCATTGACCATGGGTAGGGGGAACTACATCTCGCCATTTAAGGAGTACTACTCGTCTGGCTAGGAGAGAGGCAAAAGACAAAGTTCGTTGTTTAGCCGGGGTCAAATGCTTGTCAGGGTCTCAAAGAATACCAAAAGGTGCGATCAAAGCATCAGGTTCCAAATGACAATTTAATATAGAAGATAAAGTTAAGAAAACACCTTTCCAAAATTTTTCCAGAGTAGGACAGGCCCAATACAAATGGAAAAGGGAGGCCTCACCTCCTTTGCATTTGTCACACCAGGGACTAATATCAGGATAGAACTTCGCCAATTTGGTTTTGGACATATGAGCCCTGTGGACGACTTTAAACTACAGGAGACAATGGCGAGCACATAAGGAGATTGAATTGACGGATTTAAGAATTGAATCCCAAACCTTGTCGGACAAAAAGAAACCTAAGTCATGCTCCCAAGCAGTTTTAATTTTATCACAAGGGGCTTGTCTGAGAATCATAAATTTAACACAAATAGTAGAGATTATGCCTTTGCCCAAAGGGTTCATTTGAAGAAACAAGTCTACAACATTTTTATCAGGTTGTTCAGGAAAATGTGGTATTAAAGGGCTAATAAAATGTCTAATTTGAAGGTATCTAAAAAAGTGAGTATTCGGTAAATTAAACTTTATTGACAACTGTTCAAAAGACGCAAACCAATTGTCTATAAAAAGATCTTCAAAACGCCTGATACCTCTCCTACACCAGTCTTGGAATGTGGAATCCTGCATAGACGGTTGAAATAAATGATTGTATAGAATAGGACTAGAGAGGGAAAAACTATAAAGACCATGGTATTTTCTAAATTGAGCCCATATTCTCAGAGTATGCCTGATTACAGGATTAATAATAGATTTAAGTATAGATTCTTGGAAGAAAGAAATCTATGGTTGTATTCCATTAGAAAAAATTACTTATAATTTAAGAGATAAATATGAAACATTTTTGAAAATTTGGAGCCCTTATTAACAAAAGACAGGATTAAATATATAGATGCTCTGAAGATGAAACAATTGGTTATTAGGGGAAAGAAATAAATATACATATTAAAGTTATTACGAATTCCATGGAGCATGTGGAGATCTTCCAACAACCAGGCATTCTTTCTTTCTTTCTTTCTTTCTTTTTTTTCTATAGGGCAGTTAGGGGGGAGGGGTTAAGGGGAGGGGGTATGGGTTATATACATTGTTTTTTCATACTTTGTAACCATTTAAAAATGCAATAAAAAAAGTTTAAAAAAAAATAATAATAGATTTTGGCAATTGGCAAGGAAGAACAAATCCAAGTAAAGCTGGAATAGATAATTTCTTATAAGCATTTAATTCCATTGCCACCCATGTTGGACAAACAGACTGGTTATAAAAGTAGGACCAAAAGATAATATTGTGAATATTGGCTGCCCAATAATATGAATGAAAATTAGGCAACGCCAAGCCACCTTCTCTCTAAGGCTTTTGGAGATGAGCTTTATTGAGTCTGGGCTGTTTACCCTTCCATAGGTATGACGAGATAATAGAATCTAAAGAATCAAAATAAAATTCAGGAATAAACATAGGTAAAGATTGAAATAAGTATAAAAATTTAGGGAGAATATACATTTTAATTACATTAATTCGCCCAATTAAAGACATGGATAGAGGTGACCACTGTGCTAATCTCTGTTTTGTAAAATTTAAAAGATTATTGAAATTCTCATCGAACAGTCAATTCTAGTTCCTTGTTACGATAATACCAAAATAAGTGAAACAATTGTTTACTACTTTAAAAGGAAATTTGTGAAATTCTAATTCTTGTGCTTCCTTATTTATTGGAAAAAGTTAACTCTTATGTAGATTAAGTTTGTATCCGGATAGCTGACTAAATTTATTGAGAAGTGAAAACAACAAAGATAAGGAGGTGGTCGGGTTTGATATAAAAAGTAACAAATCATCGGCATATAGAGAGATTTTCTGCTCAAAACCGGCCCTCCAGATCCCAGTCAGTTCAGTACAACTGCAAAATGCAATTGCCAATGGCTTGATAGCCAGATCAAATAACAGAGGACTTAAAGGGCATCCCTGTCGGGTGCCACGTTTAAGATCAAATGGTTGGGATTGCTGGGAATTAGTCAAAACTGATGCAATTGGATGGGAATATAGTAACTTAATCCACTTAATAATATTATATCCAAAATCAAATTTTTCTAAAACCTCAAATAAATAGTGCCACTCCACCCAAACAAATGCCTTTTCGGCATCAAGAAAGATAACACATTCAGGGGTCTCTGATGAAGATGAATATAGAATATTAGAAAGATGTCTAATATTGAAAAAGAGAAGGCAATTTTTAATAAAACCAGATTGATCCTCAGAGATAATTAAGAGTAAAATAGTCTCCAGCCTACAGGCCAAAACTTTAGTTAAAATTTTAGCATCTACATTTAATAGAGAAATCGGCTTGTATGAAGCACATTCTAATGGATCCTTACTTTTTTTTGCTAAAAGAATGATACATGCCACATCAAATGATACAGGCGTCATTTTAATCAAAATTTATTTTGTTTAAAAGAATCAGAAAAATCTATACTAAGTTGGGATAAGAGCAATGAGGACAGTGATTTATAAAATTCTGTAGAGAACCCATCAGGACCAGGAGATTTACCAGGCTGAAAAGCAGAAATAGCAGAGGATATTTCCTCTAAGGATAATGGCTCATTCAATTTATGTTTAAGATCAGAAGAAAGTTTAGGAATATTTAAACTATCTAAAAATTGCATAACAGTAGTATTATCATTAAAGGATTCAGAGGTGTAAAGTTGAGAGTAAAAATTCCTGAGCGTATCATTAATTTCAGACTGGTCCACTCTAATATTCCATTACTCATTCAAATTTTAGTGATGTGTTGTTCTGCTTTAGAGCGCCTAAGTTGGTTAACTAAGGACTTAGCAGATTTATCCCCATGAATATAGAACTTACTCCGACTGCCCGAAGGTTGGCGTTCAATCAGGTAAGTAGAAATAAGATTAAATTTAGTTTCAAGTTCCATTCTTTTCTTATATAACTCCGGATCCTTGTCCTGGGTGTATAATTGGTCTATAGCTTTAATCTGATTGATCAGTTCTAAATGTTCTTTGTGAGTCTTTCTTTTCAAATTTGGTGTGTAGGAAATTATTTGACCTCTTAGATATTCTTCCATTGCATCCCAAACCACCTGACTAGAGGTTTCAGGTAGTGCATTAGTATTTAAAAAGAAAGTTATCTGATCCTCCATAAATTTTACAAAGTCATTACCCGACAACAAGGTCGGATTAAAATGCCAGTGTTTATTTACTTGAGGGAGGCCAGGGAAAACTATGGACAATGTAAGTGGGGCACGATCTGAAATCAATATACTCTTATAGTCACAAAAACGGACAGATGGGATCAATTGATTATCAATTAAAAATAGTCGATTCTTGTAAATGTATGGTGAACTTGTGAGAAAAAGGAGTAATCTCTTTCATGTGGATGAAAGAAATGCCAAATATCAGATATTCCATAATTAGAAAGAAAAGATTGAATAAATAAGGCAGATTTACTTAATTGTCTAGGGATAGAGGAAGATCTGTCCAAAACTGGATCCAGCCAACAGTTAAAGATTCACCACCAAATATAAGAGAGTATGAACTTAGTTCTGGCAATGAAGAAAAAAACATGGTCAAAAAACCCTACATCATCCGAGTTAGGAGCGTAAAGGTTGGTTAAGACCACCCGTGTATTATAAAGTTTCCCTGAAACAATAATAAAGCGACCATTAGGATCAGAAATCTTATTATGAAGCTCAAAAGAAACATTTTTGTTTATAAGAATTGAAACGCCCCTCGCCTTGGCTTGAAAAGTTGAACGAAAGTGTTGTCCTGCCCATCGTGCCATAAGACGAGAATGATCTGAGTGACGAATATGTGTTTCTTGTAAAAAGACTACTTCTGCTCTAAGCTGTTTAAGATGTGCAAACACTCTCCCCCTTTTAACCGGACGATTCAAACCCTTAACATTCCAGCTAGACAGAGTTCAATGGACTAACCATTGAACATAAGAAAAAAAAGAATAGCAGGTATTAAACCATATCTGAAATTTATATGTAATTCTGGGGCAAAAATATAGAAGAAAAAAAACAGGATGAAATTACATCCTGTATAGTACAAATATGTTAAAATTCCATATATAATATTAGCATTGGAGTTCCCACCCACACCCTCTAAACTTACAACAAGAAAGCTGCAAATATAAAGCAGCAAGCTCTCCCTGAGAAAAACTAACCCCCTACTGGACTTCCAATTAGGTAACATCTTAATTATCTTAATTGTTGATACAGTAAAGGAAATAAACACCAAAAAGCTTTAAGCGTTACAAACAAAGATTTACCTTAACAAGAAAAAACAATACATTCAAAGTTTGTAAATCTTAAAGTATAATAATGGTCTAAAAAAATCTTTACCCCAACCTTCCCACTAGAGTAGATAAACCAAAAAAAAAGATAATCTATAAATTCAGTTATATAGAAAAAAAAACTTTACCGTCAAAATAAGTAATCCAACTGAATTATAAAAATAAGAAAAAAACGCAAATAGCATCTTGAAACACAGGAAAAAAAAACACCAAAGAAAAATCCATTCGAGAGGAATTTGATCCAAACCCGAAACTGAGTTTAAAGGTACAGCATCAACTGCTGCTTAAGGTTAAAATAATCTAACAGAGAGAAAAAAAATCATCACCTTTAAAGAACTAAAATTATGTAAGCTAGAAACTAAAATTGAGAAAATGGAAAAAAACACTTCAATAGGACAATGCAACATAATTAAGCTACTAATTAAATAGATGCGACAACAGCTACATTTTACATTTAAAGAAGATTTATAGAAATTGGAGACTGAAGTCTGAAAAGAAAAACAAAAAACCATTCAAGGACGTCGTCACTTCACGAATCGATATCAATTTTTTAACGCGACACCGACTCCATTTTGAAATAAAGTCTCCAAAGACCTTTAAGAGGTGTCTACAAAAAAGGCCGAAAAGAAAAAAAAAATCATATCATATCGTATCTGAGGAACTCGAAGTAGCAGATAGGCTATCAATGAAGGTCTGCATCTCTGCAACCGAATCAATACGTTTAAAATTGCTGTTCCTAAGCTGGATAGGCGAGAGACGGATGAAGTCCACAATCGTAGAGAACTTTCATTACTCCGCTGTATTCAGCACGTTGACTCATAACTTGAGGTGCATAGTCCTCTACTAAACGGATAGCATGACCTTTATATTGAAGTGTTTTACGTCGGCGAGCTTCTTTAATTAGTAAATCCTTGATTTGGTAACGATGGAGGTGAATTATCGCTGGACGTGCTCTCTGGCCATCCGCTGAGCAAGATGTAAAGATACAGTGCACTCGATCGATCTCTGGAGGACTGGAAAGTATTTCACTTCCAAAGATCTCACATAGAAAGTTTGAGAAAAATCCGACAGGTGATTCCCCCTTCAACAGTCTCAGGCAAGCCGAGAATTCGAAGATCTTGGCATCTACTCCTGCTTTCAAGGTCCATAACTTTAAGAGTTAACTTTCTATTATGCTCCTTTAGGGTAGAGCAAACACTTTCCAGGTCTTTACAACGACGGTCTAGTTTCTCTGTGACTTCTTTAACATGTGATAAACGTTGAGCATGATTCTCCAGTGTAGAGTTGATTTTATCCAGTTTCAGTTCCAACGAACTAAATTGAGAAAACATATCTTGTCGGGTTTGTTCTAACAGCGACACAATTTCACCCAAGGTTGCTCCCGATGGAATGTCTTTTTTTTGCCGATTTAGTAGGCTTAGATACACTCATTGTGCAGACAGCAACTTCAATAGTGGGAGGAAGAGTAAGAAATAAATGCAGGTATATGAAATGGAGCGGAGCAATAGTTTTAGCGACTTAAGCTACCGCTATCTTAACCGGAAGTCCCTGTGGGGCAAAAACACCTTGACATTGAGAGCCTATAGAGGAGAGTGGGTATACTGGTTCAAGCTGCCAGAAAGATGACAGAACTTAAATAACCACACAATACAGTCATGGTATGCAGAAGAACATCTCTGAATATACAATTGACCAGACTTGAAGTGGGTGGGCTACAGCGGCAGAAGACCATGAACATACACTCAGTGGCCACTCTATTATGTACCTCCTGTTCCTAATAAAGTGGCCAAGTGTATTTCTAGATTAGTCACTGCTTTGATTTTATAAAACTGATGGTGCTTTCCTGTTATCCTGATAAAAGAAAGGATTCTGAGCTTTATTAAGGGTAAGAGAACGTCATGTTGTAGGGTACCTTGGGTTGTGCACATTGCATTCTGAGTAACCCACTGCAATGCTTCTCAACCTTTTTCTCCTCATGGCCCATTTCTGACTTTCAGTTACCTCAGCGGTCATCACCCTCCATAGTCTCCATTAGTTGCTGAAGAATTTTTTGGTTAACTGTAGTAATTGTTCTAACATACAGTCAATATTTGTGTTTTAAAATGTATTATGTGTTAATCTTGCAGGTGTATGAGTTATATGAAAAATAAATACTTTATTTATAATATATACCATGTAACATTCTTCCAACCATCAATGAGAAGCATTTAACATTATTACTTTGGGTATTTAGTAAAATCTTTGCAACTGATGCAAACTAATGAGTTTTTGAATATCTAGTTGCAACTTCGTTAAGAATAATTGGAGGTCACCTCTTTTCACAACCTCAAGAAACTTATGAATTTTGATAGCAGGTGAAGAGCTTTAATAAAAGCACATTCAACTAGATAAGCGGTGGGAAATCCGATTTAAAAACAACTTTGCTTTCTCTCAAAGTTCTAGAAATTTATAACATTGGTTGCTTGCTGTGTTTGAATTTTGCTTGAGCTGTGCAACTCTGCAGCTCAATAAGACATTCTCACAATGCGACGTCAACATCATTCACATTCATCCCAAATGGTTCCACCACCCAATCAGAAATATGAATCTCCAGCAGGTCTCTGAACCAAAATTCCGTATCAGTGTCCAGTTGTTTCAAATGATCAAGATATGCAATCAGATCATTATCTTGAAATCCTATTTTGAGAAACCACAGAAAGGGAATTGCATAAATTTGCGACGTCCAGTATTGCAGCTAGAAAGTTTGAGTTTTCCAAGGAAAGTGGTAATAGCCTCTTTGCATGATATGAGATTGCAGCTTCTTCCTTGTAACTGTTTGTTTAATAAATTCAGTTTTTCAAATATATCTGACAGGTAAAATATGTCAGACTTAGCAGCAACAATTTGTTCTCCAAGCTGCTTATCACTTAGAAATGAAAAGTAAATTGAACTTCCTTTCAAAACATGATAAGTATCAGGCATTTAATGGAAGTTGTAGTGGTAGATAGACTTCACACGTCCTGTCTTCACTGCAGTTTAGCCGTTTCTGGCAGATGACCCCACTGTAGTAATTGCAGCCTTCATGTCAGGTTGAGTAAGTAACAGAACATGCACGTGTCAGTGGAAGGCAAACAGACCCGGCCTCCTGCTGCGTACCCGCTGATTGGCCTTGCTAAAGGCAGCTCCGCCCAATCAGCAGCTTGTGATTTGAGACGGATTTGGAGTGGGGCTCAGTGGGGTGTGAATGGTGATTTGTGCGAGGTCAAGCAGGAGCAGAGATAACGACGGATGTGCCATACCACTCTCCCACTCGATCACACACAGGAGAAGCTGCCTTGCTGCCTCATTTGCATAATTTAACATATTTTCCCATTTATTTCATTCAGTGTTCCAATTAAATGACAGATATTCACTTCTTTTTTACTTACATATTTTAGTTGTATTTCATTAAAACAGTAAACTTGTCAGTGCCAGTTCAGAAAGTCATGTGGCCTCTAATTTCCTTTTTGTAAACTGGTGATTCCTATGATATCCAACATGACCCTTTGGAGGGCCACATTGCTCATGTTGAGAATCACTGGCTTTGTGCAACCAAAAGAGACTTCACTGTCTCAAAGCTGAGATGATGTGATCACTGACACTGCATGATGCAGGCCAAGACTGGATCTACCGGTGGCAGTCAGGATGTCTTCAAGCTTGGGACTGTTTTGAATGAAGTTGCAGTTGGTTCGCCCCTGTACTGAACCCGGAAATTCTTTGAAACACGCAAGCTTTTTTTTTCCAATATGTGATGGTGTTTAATCTACAATAACTTGACAAAGTATTTAGCCCCTACATCTTTGTTCCCATAAATGAGTATTACAACAAAGGACTTTGATTTTAAGAATTACAACCAGGGATTTTGACTGAAATGTTAGCAGTTCAAACGTACTCATTCCCATTTGCTCAGTACTTAGTTGCGCCACCTCTCCCAGCTATTGCTCTGGCTGTGCCAAGTTAGTTGGGGAGCTGCGGTGGACAGCAATCTTGAGGTCTTGAGATCCCGCTAAGGTCAGGATTTTGATTGTGTCACTCAAGAACATCAATTTTCTTCATTTGAAGCCACCCCGTGGTTGGTCTGGCAGTCGGCTTTGGGTTGTTGTCTTGCTGAAGGACGAACTTATATTTATACTTTTACTTCATTGCCACCAGGTTCTTAATTTCCTCTCTGTGCTCAGACTCATCATTACCCAAGATACGGCCTACAATTGTGGTGTCATCAGCAAACTTACATATTGAGTTTGATGGAAACTTGGCTACACAATCATGGGTGTACAGTGAGTACAGCAGGGGGCTGAGTACACAGCCTTGTGGGGCACTGGTGCTCAGAGTGATTGTAGAGGAGAGCTTGCCTCCTATTTTTACAGCCTGGATTGTAGACCCTAGTTTAAGCTTTCTGGCAGAGACGAGCAGGTTTTTATCCTGGATCTCTCTGTATTTAGTGGTTCATCTTCCTAACAATCCCCACCAGATTTGCAGTCCTGCTGCTGTAAATCATCCCCATAGCATGATGCCACCTCCACTGTACTTTACAATAAGGTTGAAGTTAACTGGCTGACGCACAGTATTAGATTTATGCCATATGTTCCGCAATGTTGAGGCCAAAAAGTTACATTTTTCTCTCATCCGACCACAAGACCTTCTTCCATGTCTTTATAGTATCTTCAAAGTGATGCTTTACAAAGTCCTTATAGGCCAAGATATGCTTTTTTTAGCCAGAGCTTGTTCCTCGTCACTTTTCCATAAATATCCATTTTGTGCAAGGCCTTAGAGATTGTGGAGACATGAACTTTATCTCCATTTCGAGCCACTGACTGCTGCAGCTTACTCAGACTGACAGATGGCTCTCTTACAAGTGCCATTCTTCTCAGGCAACTAAGTTTAAAGGAGTGGCCTGAACTAAGCAGTGTGGTTGTGGTTTCATATTTTTTTCTATATTTTCATGATGGACTGCACTGAGCTCTGAGTAATGTTTGGTGCCATTGAGATGGTTTTGTACCCTTCCCCAGAACTGTATTTCTCTATTATCATTTCCCTGACCTGTCCTGAATGCTCTTTTATGTTCATTTTGAAAATCTACCATACTGTTGGACCTTGCAGAGAGAGGAGCATATTTATTCTTCTGAATTCATTGAAAACAGGTGATCCTCCAATTTTCTACATCTACATATTGGGTGGTAAGATAATAGCCAGTATTGCAACTGTGGAAAGTTAGTGTAGTTAGCGTAGCAATTACAAAGGGCTGAAAACTTTTTCGTCCTCATAATTTTTGTTTTTAATTTTTAGAAAATTGTTGACAGGTTTTGGAATTTTTCTTTTGTTTTGACATGATGCACAATGCTTTGTAGATTAGCTCAAAATCCTGCTTCAATATATTTTAAATTTAGAAAATGATACAGTAAAATGTGAAACTAGTTGTGGGGCTGAATACTTTTTCAAAGCACTGGTCAGGTGGTTTCCTAAATTTTTTTCTCTGTGTCTTCCATATGTGTGCAGACTCATGGGATTGCTTGGGAGATTGCGGTGAGATCAAGCTCATGTGACCTTGTGTTCCCTTGCCGATCTCTGCCTTACAGACTACTCACATAGTCAAAGTCAAGTTTATTGTTATATTTATTGTACAGGTGTAATGAAATATTTACTTGCAGTAGGATTCATTAGAAAAACATAAATTAACTGCAAATTAAAAAGAGCTTTTGCAAGGAGAATGCAATCAGAACAGAAAAGAAACAAAGTCCATTTTAGTGCAAAGTGAACACACTGGTCACTTGTTGCTGATCTCTAGTGATTAGAATTGTGGCAGTGCTTCAAGAATCAAATAGTTAAAGGGAAGTAGCTGTTCTTGATCCTGGTAGTACGTAGCTTCAAGCTTCTGTATCTCCTGCCCAATGGTAGCTGCGAGAATAAGTCGTGGCCCGGATAATGGGGATCTTCGATGAGAGATGTTGACTTCTCGAGGCAGCAAATCCTGTAGATACTAGTAATGATAACTAGCAAGTCAGTTGTGGCCTGTTGTGTGCTATTTAAAAGGTGAGCTGTTTATCCACACTATTTATTGAGTCTGGCATGTTAATCTTCTTCTTTGTTATTGTTTGGGTCCATCCCAGCTCCCCAATGATACTGGCAATGCACTTTCTAATCCATAGTCTCCACCAGCAATCTACTGACAACCACTCCGACCACAAGCTCAACATTCCCTGTTTAATCCCATCACCAATTCCTCTCCACTAATTACACCCTTCACATTTGAGGCCCCATCAATTATTCCAGGAAAGGGCATTTACTTCATGATCATTCTTCTTTAGTTTAGAAATAACTTAGCTAAATTCCTTTTCTATTTTAGTTTATAATTACTTCAGAAAATGTGACTTAATTTTCAATTGTTTCTTGAAGGAAAACATAGAGAGTTTTGTTTTATTTACAATGTTAACATATTGCCTAAAATAACTGAAATTTATGTGATTAAATTATAGCTATTATTAATACCATTCTTGTATTCTCTTAAATAATTCTGCTTTGAGCTATAAAAGAGGTTTATACTAATACAATTAAATGCCCCTAAATTTTCTGAATTGTTTGGTGGTTTCTATGAATTATAATGACTCTCATGAGATCTAAATCGGAAGCCATTGTGACTATCAGAAGTAGTTTATTAATGACAAAATGTAATGCACAAAAGCAGAATTTGCTCTCAGCAGATTGATCTTAACAACATTCCATTTCAATTAGCTACAATTTGTTGCAGAAGATAAGTAAAGGTGGCTGATTTTGAAGCAGACTGCTGAATCATCCTTTAAGCAATCTTTTGCTTGAAGAACAATTGTTCAAAGAAGTTTGTTTTAATGTGGACATCTTATGGTGAAGAAGTATTTATATCAATATGGTGTTCAAAATACAGGGTTCATTAAAATCTAATTGAAACCAATAAAGTTAATCTACAATATCACCCTAATGGACATGAAAACAGTTATTTTTAATTTAAACATGTTTAGGACATATTCCAATTTTAATTATAATGGCATCGATTTGAAAACCAGCATTAGAAGTTATATAATATTATTCAGTTTTTGTAAATGAAAGGGAAATCATGCAATAGATTTTATTTATTGAATATCAGCTCACAAAGCAACATGCAATTTTCCAAAAAGCTGAATAAGCTCCAATCACAGAAAATTGTTATGATATATTACATAATGGATTAAATATTTTGGTCATTTGGCAGTAGCAAGTTATTTATCATGAGAAAAGCCATTTCTCCTTCTCAGTTCAACCATGCTGAAGGACTTGCGTTTAGGTAGCCAATTAGTCCTTGAATAATTCCAGGATATTTCTAATTAGTACAATTTCTAGACATGTGTTTATCAATCTTTGTGTAATGGAATTGGTATTCAGCCTATCTTGCTTTTTTTTTCTTTTTACTGATTAGAGTCGGTTATTTTTTCTGAGTTTTTCCATCAATGTTAACGGTCTGGTTTTATTGTGTCCTACATTAACATTTTGTGTGCCTGTATTATGTTAAGTCAGCTGTAGCCTTTCCTGAATGAAATCCCAGATTTCCTTACTTGACATTCATACAATTTTTGATGGTGATCAGTATCCTGGCATCTCTACGCCATCTCATTTCTGTACACACATTACAGTATTCAAGGGGCAGCCTGAAAAGAGCACCGTACATCTTAATCATAACCTCTTCTGACTTGTATTCTATTGTTTTGGAAATGTAGTTAAGTGCTCTATTGACTTTATTGATTACTTCTCTATTTGAGTGGACATGTTCTGTGCTGTGACTACAAAGACTCTCAGGTCTCATTCAAATTAATCTTTAGCTCCCTTAGACAGATTCGTGCACAGTCTTCCTATGTGCAATTCTTATCACATGTCTAAACTAATTTGATCTATGAGATTGTGAACTGTTTTGGTAACGGCATCAGTAGTGGTTTGTTTCCACTGGTCAGTGATGCAGCAACAAGAGGCTATTTTGTAAAAATACAGAGTTAGAAACAAAGAATGATAAGAAAGCATAATTCTGTGTAAAAAAAATTGTTTAAGTAGAGATACTCTTCCCAGAGGAGTTAGACAGTTGATTAAAATTTTATAAGAATCAAGGCAGAAAAATGGAGAACAAAGTATAAATTTGTCAGATTATATTTGTTGCTTCTATAATTATAGTTTTCCAAAAATAAGACTAAAATCTGATATTGTAGATTTGAATTCTGTTCTTGGCCATCCTATATTGTATTAATTCATGTCAGATTTAAGTTTATGTAGCTTTTTGTAATCTCCGAGAGTTTCCATTGCTGTTTCATTTCCATTTTGTACTGGACGCTCTTTAAAATGATGAGGTCACTTGGTTAAGGAACTGATTGAAATATGTACAACAAATCACATTACAAAAAGTGGTTAATGCAATCCACCTATGTACATTGATATGTTCACTTGGTATTGCAAGTACAAACAAACGTTTCCCATTATCATTTAGACTTGTGCAATGCCTAATGAATTTTAGTGTTATTTAGAGAAGCCTTGTAACAGCAGTGACAATTATGATTGCAAAATATGACGCCGACATTGAATGAAGCATGAATGAACCTTAATTATATTTTTCACACTATGCTGGTTTTATGTTCATTAATTGACATGAATCAAGTTATGATGACGTGTTTACCTAGATAAAATTAGGCAATGAACAACGTACTTCAATACTAGAAGTCCTTAACATTAATTATCTCTACAGACATGACGTTTTTGTGGTAAAGTTACATTGACAGTTGATTTCATTGCTATTATCAACATATTGAAAGTATAGGAATATGAGTAATTAAACAAAATAATTCAGAGAGGAAAATAGACCAGAAACATTTGTGTTTGTTTTGCATGTGTTCCCTCATGCATTCTGATGAAGTGTGTGCACTTAAATCTCATTTGCCTATGTCAAGCTAAGAGTCAAGTGTTGTAGGTGTGTGAAAAGAACAGGAAAGACTGGCATCTTTGCTTCTCCACACTCAAGCACAGTTTAAAACTAGAAAAGTACTTTTTAATCCTCCAGAAAACAGCAATATTATAATGAGCAGAAAACTCCATTTTTAGATACTATCTTCAGATAAATACTGGTCAGGGTACTGAGGACAATACTGCTGCACTTTGATTAAGTTCCAGGGGATTTCTTACATAAGTAAAGGGTTTATGCACCTGTGTTAACATTTAATGAAGTCCACTGCAGAATGCACATATGAGATAAAAGGATCTCAAACTGTGCATAATCTATTCAAGGGCTTTCGGCAGACTGTTTTTGGAACCTTGTAAACTACTGGGCAATGTTACAATCCTTAAAGCAATGATAGCTTAAAGCAATGATGATTGTCACAACCAATTATGAGATGTATGTGAAGAATCAACTTAGACTGTGAACTCTTCATGAATCTCAATCTGTTTCAAATCATCCATGATCGACCCTGTACCTAAGAAAACCAAGGTAACATGCCTGAACGACTGGCCTTCTGTTGCACTCACCTCAATAATAAGCAAATGCTTTGAGAGGCTGGTTACGAACTAGATCTGCAGCTTGCTACCGACTACGCTGTGGCCCCTTCAATTCACCTACCGATGGAACCGGTCTACCAACAGCCATAGCACTACACACCGCCCTCACTTACCCGGATAAGAGGAATGCGTTTGTTAGAATGCTGTTCCCGGACTACAGTTCAGCATTCAACACCATACTTCCTTCCAGATTTAACAGGAAGCTCAGAGACCTCAGCCTGCAACCTACCTTGTGCAGCTGGATCCTAGACTTCCTATTGGATCGCTAACATATGGTAATGATGGGCTCCCTCACCTCTACCTCTCTGACCCTCAACACGTGCCTGCTAGGGTTCTGTTCTGACTCCCTTCTCAACTCCCCTTACATCTACAACTGTACTGCCACACACAACTCCAATCTGCTGATCAAATTTGCTGATGACACAACATTGATTGGCATTATTTCTAGTGGTGATAAGACAGCCTACAGAGGAGAGGTTGTTGCCCTGACATGGTGCCAGGATCACAACCTCTCCCTCAATGTCCAAAAAACAGAAGAGCTGATTGTGAATTAGAAGCAGAACGGAGACAGGCTCGTCCAATCAACATCAATGGGTCTGCAGTTGAGAGGGTGAGTAGTTTCAAGTACATATTACCTAAGATCTCACTTGCACACAATGACCTCTTCCACTTCAGGGGACTGAAGAAGTTTGGCATGGGCCCCCAAATCCTCAAGTCCATCAACATTGAGAGCATCCTGACTGATTGTATCACCGCCTGGTATGGAAACTGCACCAAATTGATCACTGAGCCCTGCAGAGAATGGTGCAGACAGCCCAGTATATCTATAGATGCGAACCTCCCTCCATTGAGGACATTTATAGCAGCAAGTGCAGGAAGAAGGGCTGGAAGATCATTGGGGACTCCTGTCACCCCAACCATAAACTGCTTCAACTGATTTCATCTGGAAAACAATCACAGCATGAAATCCAGGACCAACAGGCTACAGGACAGCTCCTTTCTACAAACCATTAGACTTTTAATTTCACATGTCAGTATACTACAATGGAGTCATAATGCAAAGATTTTTATTCCCTCACGTTGTGGGATGGATGTAAGATTTAAATAAATTCTAAATTTGGGAACACATGAAAAGAAAACCATTCTCACCAGCAGAATTTCTAATAGTGACAATACAAATGAACCTCCAACTGTTGGTTGCTATTAATATTAATAGTATTATAATATTCCCACATAATGTAAGTTGAAATTATAAATATCTATAACATTATAATGTATATTATATTAATTTATTTTAATCAGTGATTAAACAAAACCATTGCAATTAATTGTGTTAATATATAATAGTTATGAGTTAATTGCTACTTAAGTCACATTGTAAATTAGTAATGGAATACCAATATTTTTGAACAGTGAAAAAGGAAAATACTTTGCCACTGAGAGGAAACACTAAGAGTGGAAAGCAGAAAAGAGTGATGGGGTGTATGAGAAGGCAAATTGTCACCTTGTGTTATGTGCTAGAGAGATGGGAAGTGGGGAAATATTGAGTGGGGTAGTGTTGAAGGTTGTGAAAGTAAAGAATGTTATACAAATATGAGTAAACTTGAAACGAATGGACTATATTTGCCAAAGGTCCAGATGAATCCTCGACATGATAATACAATTGGCAAGCTGATGGAACAAGACTGAGTTAGATGCGAAGTAGAGATGACAGCTTGGAACACCTTCACTTAAAATTTTTATTTTTATTTTACGAGAATGAAGGTCATACAGAATTCAGGGGCTTTGTGTGCTTACTTAGACTAGATAAAAATCTTGAAGAATCTTTAATCAGTGTAATAAGTCATTTGAACATGGTGGAGGATTACAAATACCTGGGGATACAAATTGACAATAAACTGGACTGGTCAAAGAACACTGAAGCTGTCTACAAGAAGGGTCAGAGCTGTCTCTATTTCCTGAGGAGACTGAGGTCCTTTAACATCTGCCGGACGATGCTGAGGATAGTATACGAGTCTGTGGTGGCCAGTGCTATCATGTTTGCTGTTGTGTGCCGGGGCAGCAGGCTGAGGGTGGCAGACACCACCAGAATCAACAAACTCATTCATAAGGCCAGTGATGTTGTGGGGGTGGAACTGGACTCTCTGACGGTGGTGTCTGAAAAGAGGGTGCTGTCCAAGTTGCATGCCATCTTGGACAATGACTCCCATCCACTCCATAATGTACTGGTTAGGCACAGGAGTACATTCAGCCAGAGACTCATTCCACTGAGATGCAACACCGAGCGTCATAGGAAGTAATTCGTGCCTGTGGCCATCAAACTTAACAACTCCTCCCTCGGAGTGTCAGACACCCTGAGCCAATAGGCTGGTCCTGGACTAATTTCCACTTGGCATTATTTACTTATTATCATTTAATTATTATGGTTTTATATTGCTATATTTCTACACTATTCTTGGTTGGTATGACTGTAACAAAATCCAGTTTCCCTCGGGATCAACAAAGTATGTCTGTCTGGCTGTCTGTCTGTTAATAGACACCTGCACTAAATGTTAAGATTGTATTTCTAAATTAGTGACTACAGTGTTTGAAATGGCCAGTGGGTCCTTCCTTATGATCAGATATTGATAATTGTAATAAAGGATTAGATGACTTCCTACTGCTTACAAATATTACTCACAATGGATCAAAATGAGACATGTGTGGGCCCCGTACTACTTGAGAGTGCATTGTTGAAGAATTAAACTCTAATGTTATGGTTTACCAAAAGGATTTGCTGTAGATACAACTCCTCATTATTGTTCTTTTCTATTTAAGTGTGTAATGCAACAAAATGTTATTAAACATACACACTTTTCTCCATTACATCATTCAGCATCAAAAGGCATGGCAATGATATCATTGAGAATTGTAATTAGTTCAACCAAACCTTGAGGGAAGAGTGAAAGAGAAGTGATTGAGGTAAAACAAATTTGTGATGCAGCATTGATTTGGGTCATAAAGTCACAGAACAAGTTGCTTCACATCTATGGTGACCCCATTTTGATTCTGAACTTCAGTGCTGTGCATATGGAATGTGTATTTCCTTGAATGCTCTGCTTCCCCCTATGTCATATAGACATGTTGCTTGGTAGGTACGTTGTTTGCTGTATGTTGTCCCGACTACCTTGGAGAGAATAGATTGCAGAGAAATTAGTGGGGGAAAGGGATTGACACATTTGCTCTGAGTGACAGTATAAACTCTGGGCCTGATAATCTTTTTCTATATCATTAAGTATTATGAAAGCAATATGAAGCATAGTAGAAAATGTCAAAATCTAAAAGCAGAATTAGGCCAATTGGCTCATCAATCAGTTCAACCTTTCAGTCATGGTTGATTTTTAAAACTCCATTCTCCTGCCTTCTCATAACCCTCAAATTCTTTACCAGTCAAGACTTAAATATATCCAACTAGGCCCACACAGCTCCCTGTGGCAATGAATTCCATAGATTCACCACCGTTTGGAAATTCCTCCTCATCACAGGTCTAAAGGGACATCTCTTTATTTTTGAGGCTGGCCGCTTAGATCCTAGGCCACCCTACTAATGGAAACATTCTGTTCATTTCCACTCTGTCTGGGTTTTTCAGTATCCAGTAGGTTTCAATGAAATCCCTCCAGTCTATATTAATAACAACCAACAAATATAACGCTCAGGAAGCATCTTAAAATTAGATTTTACATTAGATAGTCTCTGAAAGTAGGAGGCAACATGGAAAGCATATGTGCCTCTCCTTCCATTTCAGCAAGATGTTTACAAGAGAAGCTGTCTGGGGCAATAAATTCCAAAGATTCCTCCTCATCTCTGTTCTAAAGGGGTGTCAATTATCCTGAGCCTGTGCCCTTTGGCACTAGACTCTCCCTCTACTGGCAACACCTTCACCAAATCCACTCTATCCACTCCTTTCAATATTTGGTAGGTTTCAAAGAGATCTCCCCCCCCACCCCCCATCCTTCTAAAGTCCAGCAAATACAGGCTCAAAGCCATAAAATGATCCTGATATAGGGACCACTTCAACCCAGGGATCATTCTCATAAACTTCCTCTAGACCCTTTCCAATGCCAGCACATCCTTCCTCAGATATGGGGTCAAAACTGATCACAATACTCCAAATGTACTTGACTAATTCCTTGTTAAAGTAGCAACATTATATTTTTGTATGTATATTTTAGTCCTCTTGAAATGAATGCTAATACTGCATTTGCCTTCCTTGCTACTCACTCAGCCTGCAAGTTAACCTTCACTCCCAGAGGAACTTGATGCCTTTTATGCAGGCTTTGACCAGAAACACAAGGAGGCACCTTCACGAATTCCCACAGACCCCACTTGATCCTGTGATTTCAGTCTCTGAGGTTGACATGAGAGCATCCTGTAGGAGTGTGAACCAGCTCAGGTGGGGTACCTGGCCGAGCACTAAAGACCTGTGCTGATCAGAGTGTTCTTCAATATCTTTAACCGCTTGCTTTGGCAGTATGAGGTACTCACCTGCTTCAAGCGGGTTTCAAATATACTGGTGTTGAAGAAGAATGACTATTGTCCAAAATCACTTACATCCACTGTGATGAAATGCTTTGACAGGTTGGTGATGAAACATATCAATACCTTTCTAGGAAGAGACCGACTCACTTCAATTTGCCTACCATCACAACAGGTCAACAGCAAGTGCCATTTCATTGGCTCTTCTCTCAACGCTGGAACATTTGGGTAGTGAAAATGTATAGATCAAGATGTTCCTCACTGACTACAGCTGGCATTCAATAATATCCTCTCAAAGCAGATCAATATGATTCAAGTCCTAGGCCTCAATATATACTTATGCAAATAGATCCAAGATTTACTCACTTGCAGACCCCAGTCAGTTTGAATTGGTAACATCTCCTCCACAATCATTATCAGCGCAGGGGCACCAAAACGATGTGTGAATAGGTCCCTGTTCTACTCACTTTATACCTATGACTGTGAGGCTAAGCACAGCTCTAATGCCATATTTCAGTTTGCTGACTACAGTACTGTTGTTGGCTGAATCAAATGAGATGACGAATCAGCATAAAGGAGGGAGATTGAAAATCTGGCCAGCTGGTGCCACAACAACAACTGCTTACTTAATATCAGCAAGCCAAAGGAGCGTATTATTGACTTGAGGAGTTGGAGGCCATTGGTCCATGAGCCAGTCCTCACTGGGGGAAATCAGAGGTGAATAGGGTCAGCACCTTCCATTTCCTCAGTGTTATAATTTCAGAGGATTTGTCCTGGATCCAGCGTGTAAGTGCCATTATGAAGAAAGCACAACAGTGCCTCTACATAGAAGTCTGCAAAGATTCGGCATGTCATCCAAGGCTATGACAAACTTCTACAGATGTGCAGTGAAGAGTATATTGATTGGTTGTATCATGGCCAGGTAAGGAAACACCAATGTCCTTAAATGGAAAAACCTACAAAATATAGGGGCTACAGTCCAGTTTATCACAGGCAACCTCCCTACTGTCAAGCACACCAACATAAAGTGCTATCACAGAAAAGCAGCATCCATCAACAAAGAGCCTCACCATCCAGATCACGTTCTCTTCTCACTGCTGCCATCAGGAAGAAGGTATAGGAGTCTCAGGACTCATACCGCCAGGGTCAGGAACAGTTATTGCCCCACAACCATCAGGCTCTTGAACTAGAGGGCATAACTTCACTCAACTTCAGTCATCTCATCACTGAAGACTCACTTTCAAGAACTCTACAAGTTACTTTCTTGATATTTATTGCTTGTTTATTTTATTATTATTACTTTTTTGTCTTTTTGTATTTGCACAGTTTGTTGTCTTTTACACATTGGTTGTTGTCTGTCCTGTTGGTGGCAACTTTCATTGATTCTATTATCATTCTTGTATTTACTGTGAGTGCCCACAAGAAAATGAATCTCAGGTTTGTATATAGTGGTGGTTATGTAATTTGTACTTTGATAATAAATTTACTCTGATCTTTTGAACTTTAGGGAATCCTGCGCTAGGACTCACAAATCACTTTGCACATCTAATTTCTGAATTTTCTCCCTACTTATAAGTTATTTATAATATTCTATGTACACTTTCTACCAAAGTGTATGACCATACACTTCCCTGCACTGTACCACATCTGCCACCTATTTGCCCATGGTTCCAAGGCATCTAAGTCCTTCTGCAGACACCCTGCTTCATTAACACTCCTGATTCAAGATCATCAGTTGAACAAGTAAGATTCCTTTTTGATCTGGTAATACAAGGAGCATTACTGATTATTTATCTCAAATGAACTTTCATCTGAGGTCACACCACATTGTTCTAACATCTGAATGGCAATGTTTCCAATGATACATTCTGTCCCTCAGTAATGCTCTTGAGAAACAGCCTAGGACATCTGTTTGAGTACTGAAATGGAAGGAACAAACGAACTGCACGGCACAGGTATTCTTCCCCTTTGTTCTTATTTAAACCGACCATGAACAAGCCAGTGGTAGGTCTCTGTCTACACTAACTGCAGCTTTGGAGATGAACTTGTTATTGGATGTGCTGGTCTAGGAAGTTTTGAGGTAAATGAGAACACACATTAAGCAGTAAAATGAGCTCCAATATTCAAATTTGATCTTACGAAGTTAAAACCATTCTTGTGAATGCAATACTGGGAACAAAATAACTGCACATCAAGTGGAGAAGCTCTTTAACAAACATCTTAGAATACCTGCAGGCCTTCAATTAATCAAAAATTGCAGTACCAGCTGTGAGAAGCATCCAGAGCAAGACCATCTTATATTCATTTGAGCTCATTACTTTTAGCACACGCATGGCATTGCCTTTCAGAAACTAGGCAGCATAGCACAGTGTGCTAAAGACTGCCTTCTATATTCATGGATTGCAAGGATGGCTGGTAAAAAATATTAACTTTGTAATCCAGTTAATTATTCTGATTCAAAGTCTATTTAATACCATGCAAAATACTATAATTCCAAGAATCAATCATTTCTGACTAATCTTTTGAACATTTTTGAGGATATATCTAGTGGAGCAGTTTGAGTACAGGAATATATTTTTAGTCCAATTATATAAAGGCTATACCTGGGAGCATTGTGAACAATTTGGACTCTTTCTTATAAAAATATGTACTAGCTATAGAGAAGGTGATGCAGAGATTCAACATTTGGTTCTTGGTGTTGAGGGTCTGTTATACAAAGAACGATTCTGTAAGCTATACCTCTATCCTCCAGAATATAGAACCTACATTGGTTTGGCTTCAATGGAGAAAGAATTCATGAATGTTAGAAGTGATGGTCAAAATTGCATGTAGGAGTTGTGTAACTGAGAAACGTTCTAATTGTTTGGTAAGCATTAAGTTGAAAGAGCATCTTCAGATACTGTGGCAAGTTTTAGAAGCAAAGTGGGACCAGTACTTTCCTGGCTGCAGCGGCAATGGTAACATGCAATCAGATGTGTGTTTATTTCATGCATTGTCCAACGTTTCCCTGGGCGCCATTTATCTTCCTTTTTTTTCATCCATTTAGTGAAATCCATTTGCAATAATTTCCATGAACAAAATTCTTCAGAGGCAGCTGAAGGAACTCAGCAAATCAGGTAGGATTGATGGGGGGAAATGGATAATCATTCTGGGCTGAGACCTTTCATCTGAACTACAAATTTCCCTCCACAGATGCTGCCTGATACATTAAAGTGTTCCAGCATCTTGTACCGCTGATTCCAGCACATGCAGTCTTATGTGTCTTCATAATGCTGCACAAGTTAGATTCTTAATACTGGCCATCTCTTTCTAACTTTGCAGTAAGTATATTTTGTATGGAGTTTCCATCCATTTTAAATTTTGCAGCTTTCTTCCTGTCAAATTTTGCATTTGAAACCTCTTTACTGAATGGCAGTTCTGGAAATATCTCCAGATATTGTGACTGAAGTTTCAGTTCATATCCTTGCACTGCTGCCTCCTATAGGTGTGCAACATATACAGTGTAGTGCACTTTCACACTAAGTGATTAGATTTCCTCAGGACATGAGAAATCTCAGAGTGGAACTTGTTTGTTTTAGGTTTATACTGCATTACCCATTGGCACTGAGCTCAGAGAGACAGGTGTCAATGTGCAAATTTGAGGCACCATCATTAATGTATTCACCAGTTTATTTTATATGTAACTAAGGCCAAGTTTATGAATGAATTTGAAGTTAAAACACGTGGGCAATTTTTGGAAAATTAGTTTCATAGTAGGAGCACACACAAAGTACTGGAGAAACTCAGCAGGGCAGGCAGCATCTATGGAGAGGAATAGTCAATGTTTTAGTCTGAGATGATTTTATGTGTGTGTGTTACTATGGATTTCCAGCATCTGAAGAACCTCTTGTGTTCATGGTAAGTACTCAGGAAATGAACAAAGAATCAAATTTTTAACATCTCACATATTAATGTTAAAATAAATTCCCAGAGCACTAACCGAGTTTTCAACTCTTTATGTATTTCTTCCAGCAATTGATGCAGATACAGGTCATTCAGATTGAAGAATCACTTTGTATCATAAACATTCTATTAAGGCATAGAAAAGATGGCAGAATAACTAGTGATAAATGTATTTAATTCCTCTAGCAAAACTTCAGTTGAATCAAAACAGCATTTAATGTTTGACCAAACAACAGCTCATCCATCATGTGTTCTGCTTGAGGAAATAGAGTGAGACACTTTCCAGCAAAGCCTAAAACTGTATCGTTTCATATCTACATGAGTGATGATGATCTCTTCATGTCTCTTAGCATGCTTGTGTGTAATAGAGGCTCCTTTTTACAACAAATATATATCACCACAAGCCTGAGGCTTCCAAAGATAACTTTTTAATGTGAACAATCAAGTACAGTATTTGCATTTCTTGATTTGATTTTCAAAATGCTTTGCCTTGTAAACCAGAAAACCAGTTCCTAATAAAATATCAAAGCACCCTAAAAAAGGATGATTGATGAGTGCTAGGGATTTTGTCGTAGTTCTACACAGGGAGCCAATGCAAGTACAATTGAAATGGGTAAGAAATTATTTCTAAGCTGCATGTTGCACATGCTCTCTGCTGTTTTGAATCTTTTTTGGGATTTGTTACCGAGGCTGTGAAGACAAAGAATACACTGGATGATACAGTCAAGATAATGGTCCAGATGATTCTGACCCTGACTTGCAGGCTGGACCTGCCACCGGTAGTTCCTACATCCTTGAAGTTACTCTTTCTGGATGTGGAGAACTGAACACCACCTGTCTCATGCACCAATAGTCATCGGACAAGGCAGTGATTGTTCTGTTCTGTGGACAGGTCATGACACCCAACCCTGGAACACCCAACAGACTTCAGACACTTCCAGATATTCCTAAAAATATTAAACTAGTTAACAACATAAAGACAAATAAATAGAAATATTAAAATAATGCAAAGTACTTACCTGTATATCATTTTCCAGAGGATTGGCAGAAATCCCATAAAAGAAGGGATTCCCATTCACACATCATTTCTCCTTGAAATAAAGCAGTTGTTGGATCTGATTCTTCCTTCATTTGTCCCGGCACCAACACTGGCATCAATGGTGACTCCAGGATCCAGAGGCAGAGAAGACAAGTCAGACGTGTTGACATCTGACCCAGGAACTGACAGCCATCATCATCATCATCATGTAAACAGAGCTAGTGAATGCTTTATGTATAATCAACAAAAACTCCCTGAATTTTACAGAGAACCCAAAGGATTGAATTAGTGCAGTAACCATCAGTAGTCAATAAGAAATCTAAAAGGCAGTAAACTGCAAGCAATTTGTCAATTCTGAATCTATTATTATGCAGGTATTAGTGGGACATTGAGAAAATCTCTGGGAGATTAATGCAGATTTAATTTGGATTAATGAGAAGGAAGTTGTGCTTGATAAATTTATTAGGATTCTTTGAAGATATAACAATTAGGAGTTGACTATAGAAGGCATTTGAGAAGATGTAGTATAAATGTTTAGTATGCAAGTTAATAACACATGGGGCAATTTTGATAGAGTCAGAAAAGTGAGAGTCAGGACAAATTAATCATTTTCAAAATGGCATTCAATAACTAGAGCCACAGGATCAGTGTTGGGGATTCAACTCTATGTATTGATGAAGTAATTCGAAGTTCAAAGTAATTTGCAGATGATTGAAAGGTAGGTTAGTTAACACATTGTGAGCAGGGCATAGAGACCGCAAAGAAAAATAGGGAGTTCACGCGTGTGAGGTGGATGACCAAGTTCAAAGTAAATTTAGTATCAAAGTACATATAGGTCACCATATACAACCCCAAGATTCATTTTCTTACGGGCAATCACAAGAAATACAAGAAGTGCAATAGAATCATTGGAAGACTACACCCAACAGGGCAGATAGGAGCTAAAGTACAAAAAAATCTATGTAATTACAGAAAGAAAGTGAAAAAATAATAATAACACTATGCAATAAATATAGGAAACATGAGTTAAAGTGTCCTTGAAAGTGGGAACAGTTCAGAGTTGGGCTAAGTGAAGTTGAGTGAAGTTATCTCCACTGGTTCAAGAGCCTGATGGTTGAGGGATAATAATTGATCCTGAACGTGGTGGTGTGAGTCCTGAGGGTCCCGTACCTTCTTTCTGATGGCTGCAGTGGGATGAGAGCATGGCCTATATGGTGGGGCTCATTGATGATGGATGCTGCCTTCCTGTGACAGCGCTCCGTGTAGGTGTGCGCAATGGTGGGGAGGGCTTTAGCTGGGATGGATTGGGCTGTATCTACCTTTTGAAGGCTTTTCCCTACAAAGGAGTTAGTGTTTCTATACCAAGCCGTGATGCAATTAGTCAATATAATTTCCAACATACATCTGTAGAAGTTTGTCAAAGTTTTAGATGACATGCTGAATCTTTGCAAACTCCTAAGTAAGTCGAAGCACTGCTGTGCTTTCTTTGTAATGGCATTTACTTGCTCAACCCAGGACAGAGCCTCTGAAGTGTTAACACCGAGAAAGTTAAAGTTGTTGACCCGCTGTACTTCTGACTCCCCCCAATACGGATCTCCAGTTTCTCCTCCTGAAGTCAATAATCATCTCCTTGGTCGGAAGGTGGAACATAAAGTGGGAAACATGAAGTTATCTATTTTGGGGGGAAATAACAAGAAAACAAACTACAGCTTAAATATAGTAAATACATTAAATTATTGTAGCATAAAGGAATCCAGAAATTCTAGTATATGTATGACAAAGAGTTGACATGCAGGTACAAGAAGTGATTACAAAGGCCAATAGAACATCAGAATTTATTGTAACACCAATATACTGTATATGGATTAATGGTGATTTCAGTGGATATTCCAGTAGATATGGAGTATAAATGTGTAGGTGCCCTGCTGCAGTTTTACAGAATTGGAGTATGACAAAAATTTTTGGCTCCACAGTTAGGAATACTCTTTCATTTGAGATAGGGTAGAGAAAATTCACTTAGTTAATTCTGTGATAAAGAGTTAATTTATGAAGGCATTGGAAAAATAAAGTTAACAGATGCCTTTGTAATGCAGAAGATTATGAGGGTGCTGAGAAGACTCAGAGACTGTTTCACTACTGTTGGGTATCTTGACCCTTAGGGGAAAGCTTTAGAGTAAGAGGTCACCCATTTAAGATAGATCAGGGAATATCTCTTCTTTCAGTGATATCTTAGAACTCTTAAGTCCATAGAATTATAAAAGCAAAGTGACCAAATGTGTTCAAGGTGCAGCTTGACAGCCATTTAGAATCAGTCAGTATATGGAAAGAATGTGAAGATAGTGATGAACCTCAGACTGGACTGTCCTGCACAGGACAGCAGGCTTGAGGATGTATGGACAATAGTACAGATTGATTATCAACTAAGTCCTGCATTGGTTAAGGCAGGGACAGTGCAAAATGACGGCACTGACACTATTTGGCAATGTCAGAAAGCTGCGGTTAATGATTAAATTGAGAACCTTTAAATCCTTTGTAACGCAAAGGATGATGTTCTTTAGAGCAAATAACATTGCTGAAATTGAGGAAGGGGGCAGAACAGTCCAATATAAAATAAGGAGGGCAATTATGTTAAAGGTTGAAGCAAGGGTGTGTGTGTCAGTCTTGTGGACCTTGCGGAATCACACAAGTCAAACAATGTTCCATTGCAGATTGTAAAATCACTTTAATCCAGCACTTTCGGGATCATAGAAAGCTACAAATCTGTAACCACAAACCAAAGGTCAAAAAAAGTCTATCAGAAATTACTTGGCTCCTTTGAAGAATCAATCTCAATTATCTTCCTGGTTGAGGACTGTGGAAGAAGACTGATTAACAGCTGAACAAATTCAAACAAAATGGTTAAATGCTCAAGATTTAATGCTTGAGTATACATGGTGGAGTAGCATCATAAAATTCTAAAGGATTCTGACCATAAAATGGGTGTATGTGCAGCAGTGTGACCCAGAGCTCTGATGCTAAACGTAAATCAAGCGAGTGAGTTTAGAACAAAGGTGAGACTGGTGGGAAAAACTACTATTGATATGATGGATGATTTTCATTACAAAATATGCCAGCTTAGAACAATGAAAAGCTTCCACTGCAAAACAGAAGGGCATGTAACCTCAGTGCACAAGGCAAAGCTCAGCATTACAAGCGTTAATATTGTCAGCCAAGTAGTTTCTTAACGTAAGAGTAAGCCATATAGCTAGAAATACCAAGGGTCTCGTACCACATTGAAGATAATGTGCAATGTTAAATTTATACAAAATCTACATACACTGTTAATGTAGTATATCTATATGGTAATAATTAAAATACAGAGATTAAAAATTACTGATCAACACACTCAAAATTCTGGAGGAACTCAGCAGATCAGCAATAATAGAGAGGAATAACGTGTCAACATTTCAGGCCAAGATCCTTCATAAGGACTGGTGAAGGGTCTCAGCCTGAAATGTCGACTGTTTACTCGTTCTCATTGATGCTGCCTGGCCTGCTGAGTTCCTCCATAATTGTGTGTGCTTCTTTGGATTTCCAGTATCTGTACATTCTTTTGAAATTATTGTAGAAGTTAGTAAGTATAATGAAAAAAGCAATAATGCTGCTATCAAATTGATTACAATGGTGATATTCAGTGTACAAAGAATTTTGCAAGGGAATTGAACATTGCATGTAAAGATACATACACTAAAGCTTTTAACACTGTCAGTCAAGTTGGAACTTGAAGTATCCTACTCAAAATGGACTGGTCTCAGAAATTTGTCTCTAATTTGCCATTGATCATTCGATATGATATTGAATCCATGCATCAGGGACTCAAAAGATCCCACTGTGTTATTATGTGTGTAGATAATAAAGAACTTCAGTTCCCAGTGTGCAAAGCAGGCAGTTCACGCAGAACCGGTAGTGATGTTGGGGAGCTGGTCACACTTGTACTGAGGTCGAGCTGAAGCAATGACTGGAGTGTCCTGTGAATTAACAGTGTACTAGCATTTGTACCCATGCTGTTTGTCTTTATTAAGAACAAGGATAACATCTACTGTCTGCAGGCCATCAGAGTCCTGATGAAGGGTCTCAGCCCAAAATGTCGACTGCTTACTCTTTTCCATGGGTGCTGACTAGCCTGCTGAGTTCTTCCAGTAATTTGTGTGTATTGCTTTGGTTTCAAGCATCTGCAGATGTTTCTCTTGTTTATGATAATACCCACTGCCTTGCTAGACACTTCCTGCACCATCTGCAGAAGAGTCTGCAGTTCCTACTTTGGTCTGATTTAACTAAACATAACTTGTAAGACCAGAATGGAAACAAGTCATTCTCGATACCAAGGGGTTGCCTGTGAAGAGATGAACTACAAAAGATTTGTTGAAGGCAGTTTCTCTTTTATAAGCTCATGTACATGGTGTCAGACTACACTATTTTTCTAGTGGGCTTAATTATAAAATTATAGTATATTTAAGAAGGGCTTTAATTATAATTCCTTTGAAGTATCAGATAAAATTATTAATAATGTTCTTTTATTTCATTTTATTTCTTAAACACTGTGGTGACATTTGTTATCTTCCAGTTATATTTACTACTCTAGAACTTAGGACATTATAGAAAACAGAAGTAAATACATGCACCTTCTTTGAAATCATTTCTTTTAATATCCCAGGACATAATCTCATCAAGGATATTTGTCAGCAATCTGTGTTAATTTTTCCGGTACTTGCTCTTCAGCAAACCAGTTACCTGACATTCCTCACTCTCACTTGGCCATGCTTTCCCACATGCTTTGTTCCATTCTTCATGCCTTCTCCTGAAAACAACTTACAAGGAAGGCAGATATCTCAAATTTGAGTATAAATCATTTAATCTGCTGCATAAATTAACACATATTTGACTAAAACCTGGATGTTTAAAATCCTTATATCAATTTCTATGGTTCAGGATATTTAGTTTGAATGAGTTAATGACTAAAAGTTGGAAAGTTTCTTTGCAGATGTTGTAAGTGTTAATACTTAAAACTTACCTTGGTATTTCTTTCACATAAACACTAGCCAGCAACACAACCTTTGAAGAGATCAAGCTGGCTTCCTTTACTTGTGCTGAACATTCTAATTAGCACAAGTAGGTGACTAATCATATTACATGTGTCCAGCTCCAAGTGCAGTTCATATTCAACAAATAGTAATAATGCACAGATACCATCAGTTTCAAATCTGGTACATCAATCTCTGCTTCGAGTGAAAAGTGGAAATCACAACTCATTTTTATTACAAAGAATTCTGATTTGTAATATTAATATGCAGAGATAGCCACTGCAGTAATATCTATTGCATTAATTAATGTACTGTAAAATAATAGTCTTTTCTTTTCCATTTAAGTTTGTTAAAAATTGTGCTAAAATTTCAATATGCAGTGAATGACTTATCAATGTGGCATTTAAGTTGTTCTTCATTAACTAACACAGTCAGATTTGTCTCTATAGATAAAGTACTACCAACTTCGGAACACTGCTTCTGGCTGCTGACAAAGCCAGCTTCTTTGTCCACTGGGAATTGAGTCTTTCAATTCAGCAAGTTAAATAAAACCGAATAAGGCAGCTAACAATATGAAATTACTCACCAATAAAATGGACAAAATTGAAACAGTTAACTGATTCAAAAATTCTTGTAAGAGCTTAGGAAATTGGGTGCGTAATGACAGAGAACAATTGCTAAAATATTTAACAAATTAAATGAGGAGTAGTTTTTAGGGCACTCAGCAAAAGAAAGCAAATTGTTATATTTGTTGGTTATCAGTCTCTAATAACCCAGTGTTCAGTTAAAGAGAATGATCAGGATGCTGTTCACTGACTATAGCTCAGTGTTTAACACAATTATTCCTACAGTCTTGATCAAAAAACAATAGAACCTGGGCCTCTGTACCTCTATCTGCAAATAGATCCTCAGCTTCCTAACCAGAAGACCACAACCTGTGCAGATTGGTAATAACATCTCCTCGCTGATGATCAACACTGCTGCATCTCAGGGGTGTGTGCTTAGCCCACTGCTCTAATCTCTGTATACCCATGACTGTGTGGCTAGGCATAGCTCAAATACCATCTATAAATTTGCTGATGATACATCCATTGTTGGTAGAATCTTAGATAGAGATGAGAGGGCTTACAGGAGCAAGATATACCAGCTAATTGAGTGGTGTCGCAGTAACAATCTTGTACTTAACATCAGGAAGGCCAAAGAGCTGATTGTGGACATCAGAAAGGCATGACAAAGGAACATAAACCAATCCACACAGAGGGATCAGAAGTGGAGAGTGTGAGCAATTTAAGTTCCTAGGTGTTAAGATCTCTGAGGATCTAACCTGGTTCCAACATATTGCTGCAGCTATATAGAAGGCAAGACAATGGCTATATTTCATTAGGAGTTGTAGAAGACTTGTTATGTCACCTAAAACACTCTAAAACCTCTACAGATGTACCATGGAGAGCATTCTCTGTATAGTATGTATGGGGTGGGGAGGGCGGGGGTAGTGTACTGCACGGGATCAAAATAAGCTGTAATATTAGTCAGAATGTTGTAAAATTAGTCATCTCCATCAAGGGTGTTAGCCTCCGTAGTATCCAAGACATCTTCAAGGTGCACTGCTTCAGAAAGGTGGTGTCCATTAATAAGGATCCTCATTGCACAGGACATGCCCTCTTCTCATTGCTACTGTTAGGAAGGAGGTACAGTTGCCTGAAGGCACACAGTCAGTGATTCAGGGACAGCTTCTTCTCATCTGCCATCCTGTTTCTAAATGGACAATGTACCTTTGAACACCTTACTTCTACCTTACCTACCTTACTTCTTCTTATTCTTTCTGTTTTTGCATTACTATTTTAAATTTAAATATTTAATTATATATGTACATATATGTATATATTATACATATATCACTGTAATTCATTTAATTTTTCTCTATATTTATCATGTATTGCATTCCACTACGGCTGCTAAGTTAACAAATTACACAACATATGCCGGTGATATCAAACCTGCCTCAGATTCTGATGATGCATTTGCCTAATCATTCATTATGCTGAGGCCTTTTATTAATCGTATTACAGGGTTCACAGTTTACAGCACCAAAAGCTTCGGATATTGATGAAAGAGAATGCTTGTCAGTCAAAGTTAGTATAATTAGTAGAATCCGGTCAAAGCATTTAGCCCTTGTTGCTTCCTAGAACACTTTGATGTGCACTGTGTTCTATGGTGGCAATCAGTGATTGAGACTATGCAGAGTCTATAAAAAATATAAAGAGTTATTATGTCTGATGACATTTTCAGTGAGGTTCCTTCAAGTCTTAAACAAAATTGGCTGAGGAAAATGGAAGAATAACAGCATGTCATCTTTAAAAAACTCTTTAGTTTCATGTGGATTCCACAGTGCTTAGGGGTCTTCGCTAGTCCCTGTTACTCAGGGGAACTCTAGCATCAATCTACTCTGTGGAAAAGAAAAATAATGTAAATATAATGGGACCAGCTACCAACAATAAAATCATGCTCCAAGTCTGAAGAAGAAAGGAAGGAACAAAGTTTGAAATTTATGGAATTAAAGGATAAAAAATCTCAAGGGATAACAGCCAGATTGGAATTTGCTAAAACACTGGTCTCATTGTTATTCTTAGAATACTCTCATTAGCTTTTGCATTCCAATGGCAAATGGTGTTTTGTAAAAAATCAATACCTCTTATTAGGTCACTATTATTTGATGTCACAATTTAATGAAGTGCAGTATTGGATGTCAACATTAATCATTAATAAACTCAAAATATACAAAAAGCAGGCATTCTCCTGTAGACCCTCTCAGTAGAGTCTCCCAGACTCAAAGTACATCACATTTTTGTACCTTTAAGATCAATCAAAACAGTAGGTGATTCAATACAGTTTCAGTATTTACAATGACTTTGTTTACTTCAATACTTTTGGTTGACAATGCTTCCTTTAAATTGCATACCTACAGTTGGAGACTTCTCTGAATGTTGAAATACCTTTGCTGAAACAAACCAAATGCAAACTTCCCTGAACTTGCCAATGTTCACAATGTAACAATGGTGCAAAGTCCTTAAACTCACAGTTGATGCAGGGCAATTGACATGACCACATTGTTTTAACTTTTGGCAGATCCAATACAAATATTTCATGGTCACCATTTTGCCAACCATATCTCTGAGTCTATGGGGTAGCCTGTGCCTTTAACTTTGATTTACTACTAGCAACTTATAATAAGAACTAAGACTAGTTCTTGCTTGAATTCATATCTGCTGCATTCACATAACTACGGAATACCACATTTGGCCCATAACTCTCTAAGGCCTTACGCCTATGCAGCTATTCAAATGTCTCTCAAATGTTGCAATTACAAATGTACCTGTCGTGGTCCCAATTGTTAATCCCCTATTTTGCCCCTAATCTCCTTTAATTATGCCTTTATTCCAATTGTTAATTTCCCATTTACTGCTAATTCACTTGAAAACAGCACACCTGGTCTCCATCAAGAACTGCAGTATAAGACCCCTGGTGTCACAACCACTGGTTGCCAGTTCATTGGTCTATTCCTGTGTGATAACTTTGTTTCCTGACCACTTAGAACTGTTAGTACTAAATTCAACTTCAGTTTCAAGATATTCCACGAAAACCCTATCTCAGTGTCAAGACTCCATATTGGAGCTCTGTGTCAAGATTCCTCCTGTTTGCTGTTCAACGTTCACATCTGTGCCAGCATTCCCGATTCCATCTCCATGCCTGTGTCCTGCACTTGGGTCCTCCTCAGTTGCTCTGTGTGACAGTACCTACCTCAGCCATTCCCTCTGATAACTCTTTTCAGCTACTCACTGCGTATGTAAGTTACTTCTCATATCACTTTTAAATCTCCCCCCTCTTATCTTGATTCAGTGCCCTCTAGTTTTGGACTCCCCAGCTCTGGGGAAAAGATTATGACTGTTGACCCATCATGAATCAGAATCAGGTTTAATATCACTGTCATCTGTCGTGAAATTTGTTAACTTAGCAGCAGCAGTACAATGGTATATATGATATTATAGAAAGAAAAAATGAATAAGCAAATCAATTATACTAAATGCGTGTGTGTATATATATGCTTATAATACTTAGATTAAAATAGGGTGAAACAGAAATAATATTAAAAAAAGGTGGTTTTGTGAGTTCAATCCCCATTTAGAAATCAGATGGCAGAGGGGAAGAAGCTGTTCCTGAATCACTCAGTGTGTACCTACAGGCTTCTATACCTCCTTCCTGATGATAACAGTGAGAAGAGGGTATGTCCTGGGTGATGGGGTCCTTAATAATGGATGCTGCCTTTCTGAGGTACCTCTCCTTCAAGATGTTGTGGGTTCTACGGAGACAGTACCCAAGGTGAAAACCAACTAATTTTACAACTTTTTGTAGCTGCTCTCAGTCCTGCGCAGTAGCCCCTCCCTCATACCAGACGATGATGCAGCCTGTCAGAATGCTCTCCACAGTACATCAGTAGAAGTTTGAGTGTTTTAGGTGACAAACCAAATCTCCCCAAACTCCTAATGAAATATAGCTGCTGTCTTGCTTTCTTTCTTACTGCATCAATATGTTGGGACTAGGTTAGATCCTCAGAGATATTGACACCCAAAGATTTGAAATTACTCACTCTCTCCTCTTCTGATCCCTCTGAGGATTGGTTCATGTGCCCTCATCTTACCGTTCCTGAAGTCCACAATCTGCTCTTTCAACTTACTAATGTGGAGTGCCAAGTTGTTGCAGCAACACCACTCAACTAGATGGTATATCTCCCTCCTGTACACCCTTTTGTCTCCATCTGAGATTCTACCTATATTGGTTGTGTCATCAGCAAAGTTGTCCTTTAATCTCCTATGATCCACTGTGGCTGAACTCTCTCCATAACTCAGGCACTCTAGTCTACATGACATCCTCATAAATCTCTTCTACACCTTGTCCAGCTTGACAAATTCTTCCCTATAACAGTACTCCAAGTATGATTGCAGCAAGGGCATATATAATCACAACATAATGTTCCTACTCCTAAACTCAATGCCTTGATTGATGAAGGCTAAAGGACCAGGCTAAAATTGCCACTACATCACAAATGGAGAGAGATAAATAGATCTGGCCATTCCAACATTCACTTAGCCAATTACCATTTAAAAAGCCCATCTAAAACTTGTCCTAAAGAATCTAAATTATAAAATTAAGGATCACTTATACCTTTACTAGAACACCATTAAAATATGCCTTCATAATTTATTCAAAATCAATTGTTTTTATATTTAAACAGAGTAACTTTATTATTCCAAAATGAATACTTCACTGGAACTGCATATTACTTAATTATTTTTCCCTAAAGCAGGTAATACTTTACGAAACACTTGCGATGTGAGTTTCAGCATTAACTGATGCATGATGTTTTAAAAGGCATTGGAAATGGGCTTAGCAAGAGACAGTAAAGTAGCTTAAAATGTAAAATTGATTGCTACAGGTAATGTATTGGGAGAATTAGTCTAATATATTAGCAAGGAAAGTGGCTTGCTATCTGATAATTTAATGTGAATTTTATTAACAGCTAGCCAATTCACCAATGTAGCAAATGATTTTGCACGTTAAATATTTTGTTATCTCAGGACAAGGCTTAAAATGTTTTAGAAATTATTAATGAGAATGACATTAGTGTAATTGATTTTAATCAATGAAAAATGCTGCTGTGGTTAGTCAATTAAATATGTCTATATGTGTACCATAGAATGAAAGTAAAGTAACTTGAATTAATCAGATTGATGATTCTGTTAGTCAGCAATCTATCCATAATAAATTAGGTCCAAAGACATTTCATCTGAATATTATGGCACAGATCGTCTAGATACCACAAAAACTAATGGATTAACTAACACTGTAGCTTTAATACAAGAGGCCTGCACTTCATGGCTGGTAGTGCACCCAGCCAGCTTATTCCAGTACAGTTACAACACTGACATCTACCCTGCGATGTGTAAGACTGCCCAAGTGTGTGCAGATCACAAGGAGCAGAAACAAATCCAATCCAGCTCGTTACTACACAGTCAATCTACTGCACGTTGGTGGAAGATGTTGTTGACAATGCTATCAATAACTAGTAAAAAATGCGGTAGGAACTCGGCAGATCAAGCAGCATTAATGGAAATGAATAGTTCCTTTCTTGGTGAAGGGTCTCAGCCCGAAACATTGACTGTTTATTCATTTCCATAGTTGCTGCCTGCTAAGTTCTTTCAACATTTTGAATGTGTTACTCTGGATTTCCAGTCTCCAATGTTAATAACTAGAAAGAACCTGCTGAGCTTTTGACAGGTCCCTAGTCTACACACTTCACCTCAACTTTCATCCAGGTATGGAGAAAGACTTACTAGAGGGAATGAGGCAAGAAAGACTGTTCTTGATGTCAATGCGGCATTAGACTGAGTAAAGAGGTCTTGTAAAACTGAAATCCCTAGGCATTGACAGAAATTGTTCCCATGCTTGGGTTACATCTTTCACAAAGAAAGTTGGCTGTCATTTCTGGAGATTGGACATTCCAGATTGAGGACAACTTTGCAGGTGTTCTTCAGTGCAGTGCTCTGAAAAGTTTATCTACAGAACCTGCCTGAACTAACCTGCTATGAATGCCCGAACCTGCCTGAACTAACCTCTCATACCTGGGAGGTCCACAATTCCCCCTAAATGCTCTGAAAACTTTTCATTGTCTAAACCATCTAAAGTTCTCCTACCTGACCCTGGCAGAGCTTTTTAATAACTGTAACTGTAAACTGTGGCCTCATCGTGGCAGTAGAGGAGGCCATGGACCAACATGCTGGAATGGGAATGGGGATTGGAATTAAAGTGGTTGGCTACTGGGAATTCCTGATTTTTGTCAATTTTTACTTATTTATTTTATTTATTAAGATACGGAGCAGACAAGTTCTTCTGGCCCTTCAAGTCGTGCTGTTCAGCAGCTCCCAATTTAACCCTAGCCTACTTATGGGATCATTTACAATGACCAATTAACCCATCTACCGCGACATCTTTGGATTATGGGAGGAAACTGGAGCACTCAGAGGAAACCCACGTGGTCACAGGAAGAAAATGCAAACTTCTTACGGACAGCGAGGCAAATGTAAGGAAGGTGCTCAACAAAGTGGGCCTCCATTCTAATTTGCTTTTCACCAATGTAGAGGATGCTGCATTGAGAGCACTGGATACCCAGTGATTTGCAAGTGAAGTGCTTCCTCATATGCAAGGTCCATTTGGGGCCCTGAATGGAGTGAGGGAGGAAGCGAATAGGCAGGTGTAGCACTTCTACCATTTGCAACACGGAGATTTGTGGGGAGGGACAAATGGACAAGGAGATGACAGAGGGAGCAATCCCTGCAGAAAGCGGAGAGTGGTGAAGAGGTAAAGATGTGGTTGGTGATAGGATCCCGTTGAAGATGGAGGAAGTTGCAGAGAATGCAGTGCTGGAAGCAGAAGCTCATGGGGTGGTAGGTAAGGACATGAGGAAGTCTATCCCTGTTAAGGTGGTGGAAAGATGAGGTGACAACAACTTGGTAGCTTCACTTAAACTTTTATGAAATACTGTGTAAACTGCAGCTAGAGTACTGAATACAACCCCTGTCTGCCTACTTTATGAAGGATATGAATATCCTGGACAAGTTGCAAAATGAATTTGCAGAGTAATTTCAGGGGTATGGAATTTTTGCCTCAGAAAGGAGGTGCTGACATTGGAGATGCTCTAGAGGACGTTCATGATAATGATCCCAGAAATGAAAGGGTTAATGTATGAGGTGTATTTAATGGTTCTAGGCTTGTACTCACAGGAGCTTAGAGGAATGAGCAGGAACTCAATGAAACCGAATGAATGTTGAAAGGCTTCGATAGAGTGGATGGGGAGAGGATGCTTTCTACAGTGGTGGAGTCTAGGATCAGAGGGTGCAGCCTCACAATATAAGGACGTCCCTTTAGGACAGAGATGATGGGTAATTTCTTTAGCCAGAGGATGGTGAATCCATGGAATTCATTGCCATGGAGGCCAAGTTATGAAGTTGGGTGACAGCTTACTTGTAGTTCAAAAGGCAAAAAATATGACTAAAAACATCATTAATGGACAAACAAGAGAAAATCTGCAGATGCTGGAAATCCGAGCAACACACACAAAATTCTGGATGAACTCAGCAGGCCAGGCAGCGTCTGTAGGGAAAAAAGTACAGTTGACATTTCAGACTGAAACCCTTCGGCAAGACTAGAGAGAAAGAGCTGAGAAGTAGATTTGAAAGGTTGGGGGGTGGTGGGGGGAGTGGAGAGAGAAATACCAGACAGTAGGTGAAACTTGGAGGGAGAGGGATGAAGCAAAGAGCTAAGAAGTTGATTGGTGAAAGATTCAGAAGGCCATGGAAGAAAGAAAAAAGGGGGTGGGAGGAGCACCGGGGAAGGCAATGGGCAGGCAAGGAGGTAACATGAGAGAGGGACAAGGGGATGGAAAATGGTGAAGGGGGGCAGGGGCGGAGGCATTACTGGAAGTCTGAGAAATTGATGTTCATGCAATCAGGTTGGAGGCTACCCAAATGGAATATAAGGTGTTGTTCCTCCAACCTAAGAGTGGCCTTATCCCAACAGTGGAGGAGGCCATAGATGGACATATTGGAATGGGAAGTGGAATTAAAATGAGTTGCTACTGGGAGATCCCACTTGTTCTGGTGGATCAAGTCTCGGTGCTCGGCGTAGCATCATTAATGGCACTTTTTCTGAGTTAAATTGTAGTGAGCTATCTCCACAAACAATGAAGAGGTGAACAAAGGTGAAGCCGATTCAAGGGATGAGCCCTGCTGGTGCGTTACAAGGTTAGAGTGTAACGCGTTCGAGACAGAGTCACAGTTGGAGATGGTGTTGGTGTCAAAGTTGGAGTGAGTGATTCGGAATGGAGTCAAGGTGGAAGAGCTTTGATACCCATCCACCTAAACTGGGTATGAGATTGGATTGCTTGAAGCACTGAGCCGGCTTGGAGAGGTCAGAAACTGCATTGGTCTGGACGGCGAGTTCTAGGCCCAGAGCTTGTTGCTGTGGTAAGGCCCAGGTCCAAGTGCCCAGATCACGGTTCGGACAATTTAAATGTCAGCCCAGATAGACTGGAAAGGCAGGGTGTCAGGATCAGAGGTTAGGGTTGGGCTGATTCCGCTCACTCTCCTCTCTCCCCAGCGCTGAGGCTGTGAGACTGCTCCTGCTGCTACATGCTTCGTATCTGCAAGCTCCACAGGGATTTCCTCCACTGTATGGTGATCTGAGACTGAGGCTCCGGGCCTACTCCGGCTGCTCTGGGAATTTGTGTCTGTGGACTCAATTTGGTTGGGAATGCTGTTGCTTGCTTCTATTGTTGCTTGATTTGTGTTTTTTTGTTTCTTTCTCTGTGCTTTGGGTATTAGTCTTTCTTTTTTTTAACTGGGTTGTTTTGGGTTTCTTGCTTTGTGGCTGCCTGCAAGCAGACAAATCCCAAAATTGAATAATTTATACATACTTTGATAATAAATGTACTTTGAACCCTTTAAATATTTAAAGTGGAGGTTGGTAGATTCTTGATTAGTGAGGGTGTAGGGTGGTCAGTAAATCAGTCATGAAGAAAAGGCAAAGCAGACTCAAAGGTATAATTCTTTTCCTAAGTCTGAAGGTCTTATTGTTTATGGTCTTCAGCTACGAGGTTAGACAATTGAAAAATTGTGACTGTTTACCTTGGTGTTAAGAAAATATTTGATAAGGTGTAGCAGATCATGCAGGCTTAAAGACAGCAAATATAGGGCAGTTAACTTCATTATCAAATGGTTCAAAGGTTGAAATGTACAATTTAATATAATGGATAATAGAGATGATCTGTGATGAATATTCACTTCCTAGGTCTCTTGTTCATGTTGGCTAAACTCACTTTCTAAACACAGCAGCTGCCGCTTGTGAGATTACACAGTGAACTTCCAACTAAAGACAGTTGTTTAACTCCTGATTATAAATGGATTACAGTCTTCATTTCTTAAAATGGAAATGGAAAACTGTTGTCAGTTTGATGTTAAAACAAATTACTCTCTATAGAGCAAGTTTGTAGATGCTCTCTCTGTAGAAGAAGATGCTGGTCGCTGCACCGACAATGGGTTATTTAAGTTGGCTTGTTTCAAACAGACAAGTTGACTAAGTTGCTTAGTTCACAGAAGCTGGCAGACCAGATGGATAATATCACTTAGCAATTCAATAACTGATTTAGTAATGCTGGGAGTTTTATGTACTCAAGCAAATTAGCTTTACAATATTAATTATATGAAGCCGAGAACTGTGTCACCAAGACACTTTTAGACCTTTTGTGTGAAAAGACTTTCTGAGGAACTATCAGAAATACTATAGATGTACAGAGCAGTTCAGGCTTATTAGGTGTGGTTAAGAAAATCAGGACAAAGGGAAGACACATCTAGTGAACTGGAATCCATTCCTCTCACTTCGATTTCTGTGATCAATGCCTTGGTTGAATGTATAATTGGTATGGCTTTTTAGTTTATAAAATTTGTACCTGTGTTTTAGAAATGGTTTATAAGTTGGAAGTGTTTTCCATAGAAATCCTGTAACTTTTAAATGTGTTTTAAGTATGTTGTTCAGATTTACAGGTGTATCACTGAAAATGAGTTGTGTTTTAAACTATTTTGTTAGCTGGAAGTGGTTTCTCCTTGGTTGGAAGAGGGGATCCACCTCTTGAGTAGTGGGCATTGGCAGCAAAACTCACAGTGGAGAATAAACAGGGAAGTATTTGAAGATTGAAGATTGCATATTTACAGTATAGTCTGTCCTTAGCAAGAGTACTTATGGCTATTTATATTTAATTGGACTGAAAGTCTCATTTGAGTTTAGAAATTTACAGTCAGCAAACCCAATATCATCACAGAAGATGAGGCAAAACATATTAATACAGAGTGTAATTATGATCTGGAACTGGCTGGTGGTTGAAAAGTAGGTAATTGGTACTTGAAGAGAGGCTTTATACTGGGAATTATTGAACTGCTTTTTAAGAAAGTATGGATGGCCTTAATTGGTCCAATGTCCTGTGAGGTTTTTTGAACAGTGGTTTGAAGTTGTATGTTATTGTGCATCCATTTTATGTCTTATAGTGGATGCTTTTCTATGGATAAAGGATAATTTGGAACAGTTCATGATGGTATCTAGAGTTTGTTCTGCATTGTTACATTTGTAGCTATTTGACAGGAGTCTTTTCTGGGACTTTGCATGAAATAAAAATAATTGATTGATTAATATGTCAGGAAAGGGAAATGAAAGAGAATTGATTTAATATCAGTTCAATCACAGCTCGAATTCCAGATGCGAATGAAGCATCTATAAAGAATCTATAAAGGTTGACTTTGGATAAGTTGAATTTACAAAGTAGATGAACAACAGTAATACATAGGTAGTTCCAAAGATTAAAAGAAATTTGACTTGAAAAGTATTGTAATTCTATATATTTGCATATATCATGGGAATAAAGTTAGAAATAATTTATGAACTAAAATATTAAGACATAATTTACAGCCAGACATTAATGTTTGTTTTATTTAAATCAAAACTCTTTCAGAATTTTTCCTTTTGAGGATCATATGGTCCTTTCACCTAGGCTACTCTATTGAGATTAATTCTAGTGAAGACTGCTGAATTATATAAATGCTGATTAGATGTGTGTAATAAATAGGAAGGAGTATCTTGCTGCTATATGGTAGAAGCATATAGAACTAATTATCTCCATGGGGTTCATTACTTTTCCCTCAGAATTATTCTTCTGCCAGTAGAGAAAATGTGTACTAGAACACATCTGACACTTGGGGTTATTATTACAAAAGGCTAAAGATTGTGAAAATAGAACTCTCTACTTAAATTGATAAAGTCCAAATGTTATAAATGTTTGTCAAATTCATTTGAAGCAGTATTATGTGGCAGCATTCCTTTCATATTTTAGATATTTCTGCAATAAGGTAAGTAAATATTTTAGTAGAAATATATATCGTATGTATACATATAATGTTTATATATAATGTATACTATTTTAGGAAGGGGCCAGTCATATTTTGTCATCTTCTCAAGAAATATCAAATATCTTCATCACATACATGATGTTGCATTCTTTCTGGAGGATGCTATAAGAATTGCTAAACCGTAACCCCAGAGTATTATGGACAAACAGAGTGGGATGGAGGGAGGAACATGTATATTCAAGCATGTATGAGGAACATGTATATTCAAAATTTGTCTTATTGACAACACTCATTCATTAATTTGGCACCTGCAATCAGTCCCCAGTCAACAGTATCTTTCCATAGACCGTTGTCCTGAACCTTTCAAAGTTCGAAGTAAATTTTATTATCAAATTACATATATGTCACCGCATACAGCCCTGGAGTTCATTTTCCTGTAGGCATACTCAGCAAATCTGTTGAATAGTACAGGATCAATGAATGATCAAGTAGAATGGAGAAGACAACAAACTGTGCAAATGCAAATATAAATAAATAGCAATAATCAATGAGAACATGAAAAAACAAAATAAAGAGTCCTTAAAGTGAGATCATTGGTTGTGGGGACATCTCAGTGGATGGACAAGTGAGTGTAGTTATCCCCTTTTGTTCAAGAGACTAATGGTTGAGGGGTAGTAACTGTTCTTGAATCAGATGGTGTGAATATGGCAGCACTGATAAAGGAGCATGGCCTGGGTGGTGGGGATCTCTGCTGATGAATGCTGCTTTCCTGTGACAGTGTTATGTGTAGATGTGCTCATTGGTTGGGTGGGCTTTACCCATGATGTACGGGGCCGAATCCATTACCTTTTTTAAGATTTTCTATTCAAAGGCATTGGTTTTTCCATACCAGGCCATAATGCAAATTAAATCCCAAACTCTCTTAAAAGATAGGTAACAATATACAGTAGAAATGTATTTGAAGACTTAATTGCCTCTGTTTAAGGTTATTAAGGATATTTTTACAATCAGATACAGATAATCTCAACTGGTAATTTCATGAAAAATTACTGATTGACAAGGACCTGATGATCTATCTCTCACAGTCTGAAGGAGATAGCTGAAGAAATATTGACCACTTTGGTTAGCATCATTCAAAATTCTATAGATTCTGGAATCATTCCATACACTGAAGAACAGTTTTGAACTCCTTACCTACAAAAGAGATATATAGAGGGAAGGCAGTGAAGATTCACTAGATTAGTTCTGGAATTTGCCATATTATATATTAAAAACCTGTATTTTCTAGATTTTAGAAGAATGGGAGGTGTTTTCAGTGTAATTCATAAAACTCCTACTGAGCTTAGCAGGATGAATGCAGAAAGGGTGCTTTCTCAGGCTGGGCAGCCTGAAACCATAGTTAAAATCTCAGAATAAGCAGTAGATCTTCTAGGGTGAAATATGAAGACATTTATTCATGCAAAGGGTGGTGGATGTTTGGAGTTTGCTGAAGGGAAGTAAAGATTCATTATTTTGAGTTCATTCAAAGCAGAGATGGATAGAATTCTGGATATTTATTGAATTAAGTGATATGGAAGTAGTGCAGGAAGTGGTGCTGGATTGCAAAATTAACAGTGATCTTGAAAGGTGGAGCACATTTAAAAGGGTCTACTTTTGCTCCTGATATATTAAATGAATTATTGCTATTATTTTAATTAAAATCATTCAATACAATACGTGCATGCAGGTAGTATTAGTTTGTTCAAAGTTAATGATGACAATTGAAATAGAACACTGTTGATCAGTTAACATCTGTGGAGAGAAAAACAGAATTAAAATTCTGATTTGATGATCAGTTATCAGGACTGGTTAATGGTTGAAAACGTGGTGAAGACTGCAGTGACAAATTTGATAAAGCCGTATTAGATGTAAACATAACTGGCAATAATCCCTCCTTTCATATCAGGGTAAATATGATCTAGAATTATACATGGTAATGTATGCTACAGAATATATTACTTATTTATAGGAAATGCATCTAAAATAAATATAATAACATGAAACGCAGTGGTGCCATAGTAGTGTAGCATTGAGCACAATGCCATTACAATGCCAATGACCTGGGTTTAATTCTGCTACTGTCTCTAGGGAGTTTGTACTTTATGTCCTGTGACGACATGGGTATCCTCTGGAAACTCCAGTTTCTTTGCACATTCCAAAGATGTGTGTGTCAGTAGGTTAGTGGCCACAGGGGTGTAATTTGGCAATGTGTGTTTGGTGGGCTGGAAGAGCATGTTACCATGCCATAACACTGAAGTAAATAAAATAAATTGAGTGACGGCAACATTATATTGCCATCAGTCCTTTTCCCAACAGTCAAGCGACAGATAACTCGTAAGTAATGACATAACAACGCCTGAATAACAATCAGTTTATTCTCCTTGTTTCATTGTTAACTCTGCGAATTTCATGTAATAGTGTTATTGAGACATTCAAAATTTACATCATTAGTTTGTTTTTGTTGCCATTATTTGATGTATTATAGCATTCATGTTTCGTGCAGGGGAGGACTGGTTGCCTAGCTGATGTAATTAGTTCTGCATTTTATTTGGAGGCCTGTGAAAGTTTATGATTATGAAACCTATTAGCTTGCGGAATTTCAATAAATTGAAACAGAAAAGAGAACAGTAGGGTGAAAAGATAAAGAAAAGGCAATTCTGCAGGTACTGATTTCTGATGGTGGCCTCATAGAGAGAATGTAGACTCTTTCAATTTATGATGCTAAGCCCTGCTGAGACTTCCTGGGCTTTTCAGGTTTTAGCTCAGAGAAAAAGATAGATCCATGTATCAGAGAAAGTAAAAATGAAAGACGGTGTTAGGAGAAAAATAATTCAAGAAAAGAAGGTTGTCATGATGGAGAAAGTGACTAGATGTCTTATGACAGTGTTGAGTAGGAGGGGATTGAAACAAACAGGAGTAGAATTGAACAATCAAATTGGAATTTTTTTTGAGGTGGATATTCATGTAACAAAGGCATTATGTTATCTTAGGAGAAGGAATGATGGTACTATCATGTTATGACCTTTATAGAGACTTGGTTGAGAAAAGGCTAGGAATGGGTACTTAATGTCACAGGGTTTTGATATTTTAGAAAAGATAGAAAAGGAATTAAGTGGGGGGTGTTGAGCTGCAGTACTTATTGGGAACAATATCACAGCTGCACACAGGTGGGACATATTGGAGATCTGTCCACTGAGTCTAATTGACTAATTGGGAGAGAGCCAAAAATAAGAAGGGTGCAAACACGCTGATAGGATGGTACTACAGATTCCCAACAACTACCAGAACATTGAGGAACAGAAATGCAAGAAGATTAAGGAAAGGTGTAAAAACAATAGGGTCACTGTCATTGGAACTTCAGCTTCTCAAGTATAAACTGGAACCTTCTGAGTGCAAGAGATTTAGATCGGGCAGAAATTGTTAGGAGCATGCAGGAGGGTTTCTTAAATCAATATGTAGAGAGTCCAACAATAGGAGGGGCTGTACTGGATCTGGTGTTGGGTAATGAATCCAGACAGATGACTAAACTTCCAGTGGGTGAGCAGTTAGGGAACTGAGAGCACAACTCCTTAAGTTCTATGATAGCTTCAGATGAGGATAAGTATGGACCTTGTGGGACAGTATTAAATTGGAACAGGGCAAATTATGGGTGCATTAGGCAGGAACTAGGGAGAGTTAAGTGGGAATAACTGTTTCTGAGTAAGTTCGCATCTGACATGTGGAGTGTATTTAAAGACCAGCTACACAAAGTACAGGACATGTATGTATGTTCCAGTTGGAAGACAGCACAAGGATGGTAAGATAAGAAAGCCTTGGATGTTTGAGAGAGGTGATGAATTAAGTCAAGAAGAAAAAGAAGAAGTATGTAAAGCTGAGGAAGCAAGAACAGAGGCTATAAAGCAGAGCCCTTGAGGTTTATAGAAAAAAGCTGGAAAAGAATTCAAGAAGGGAATTAGTAATGCCTGGAGAAGTCATGAAAATTTCTTGACAGTAGGATTACAGAGAACCCCTAGGCATACTATACATACATTAGAAGCAAGAGGATAACTAGGGAAAGGGTAGAACCACTCAAGGTTAAAGTGTGGGGGAGATTTTCTTGGATGTGGAGAATGTGAGTGAGGTCCTTAATGAGTACTTTACATCAGTATTTACCAGGAAGAAGGATGTGGAGGATAAAGAGATCAGTGCCTGAGTGTCCAAAGGTTTAAAAGGTTCAAATGTTAATTTTATTGTCAAAGTAAGCGCATATAATACTACTCTTATATTCATCTTCTCCAGATAGCCATGAAATACAGAAAAACCACGGGTGTCATTGAAAGAAAACACATAAACCCCCTTCCATGTATGAAAAAGAATCAAAACTTCCAAACACCAAACTCCTCCATCCTTTCCCTTGTACAAAATCTAACAAGGCCACCCACCTGGAAAACGGCAGCTGGAATATCAAGCCCCAAACCCCTCCACCCCTTCCTTTGCACAAAAACTAACAGATCGCCCGCCCAGAAGATGGAAGCTGGAACACCAAACCCGCCAACCCCCTCCCTTGCACAGTAAAACCTAACAGATCACTGACATGATAAATGCAGCTAGAACACCAAACCCCCTCCCTTGCAAAAACAAAACAGTGACGACAACATCAATGGTGCTAGAGCATTTTGAGATAAAAGCGAGAGTTGGGTCTCTTAAGATGGTTAAGTCCCCAGATGCTGGAGTGAGGCTTGATCAATATTTTCATGTCCTCTCCAGCCACAGGCAAGCTCCCACAGTACTGGCTGTGACGAGATCTGAAGGATTATCCAAAGTTGTCTGTTCCTTTAAAAAGAGAGAGCGAGCGAGCGAACAGCGTGTGTGCTATTTCAAGGAGAGAGCAACAAAAATCTGTGAGTTGCCTTGGAAACAGTAAGGCAGAACTGTATGATGGACAGCTGGTGTTCAGCACTTGTGGAGTATATACAAGGTCAATTGGCTTTGTAATCAGACACACCAGACACCAGAGACAAGGAAGACACTGACACTGGTTGAGATTTGTGGGCCCATGGCAAAGGTTCAAATTCCAGAACTGAACTGACTTCTTACCCGTACCACCGTAAGACTGTATCATTTCACCACCTAAGCTGGAAGAAGTTTGGGGGAGCTTTAATAACTCACTTATAATTGCATATACTCTGCTAACCAGTTTGCCTTATCTTGTTTTATATTGCTTTATCACGTTGTTACTAATAAAGTAGTGTTTATAACGGAAGACTCAGACTCCAGGTGTGTCCATTTCTGCTGGTTCTTTTTAACCCGTTACAGAGTACGTAACACGGCAAGTAGGCAATGGTGTTCTATTACTCAGAAAGAGGACCAGAGATAATGCTGGAAACTATAGACCAGCAAATCTCACGTCAGCAGTAGAGAAGTTACTGGAGAGAATTTGGAAAACGGAAGCCTAATTAGGGAGAGCCCGTATGGCTTTGTGCGGGGCAAGTTGTGTCTTACTAACTGGGTTGAGTTCTTGACAATGTAACCAGGGTGATTGATGAAGATAGAGCTGTGGATGTTGTCTATGTAGATTTTATTAAGATGTTTGACAAGATCCATCATGAGACCAGCTCCGATCCATGCGGCTCTCCACTAGTCATGGGTCACCAGTCAGAGAGGCAACCATCTACTACCATCCTCTGGTTTCTCCCACAAAGCCAATGTCTAATCCAATTTACTATTTCATCCTGAATGTCAAGTGACTGAACCTTCTTGACTAACCCCCAATGAAGGGCTTTGTTAAAGTCTAAGTAGACCAACATCCACTGCCTTCTCTTCATCAATGTTCCTGTAACTTTGCACCTTTGCAGGTCGTTGTCTGAGTGGATAAAGTCAGAATAGTGATCTTGAGGCTCTAGCTCTTCAAGACTTCAAAGGAAAGAAAAGCTCAATGTTAAGATTTTTTCCCCTTCCTTTCTTTATTCTGCTCTGCTAGGACTGTAGAGATGTCTGGTAGGATAGTGGAATATTCCTCTTGCGGGATGTGGGAAGGTAGGGAGAGCTGAGACTAAGCTGAGAGAAATGCATCCAGCTGCAGCTCCTAACAATCTGCATTAAGGAGTTGGAGCTGGAACTGGATGAACTCCTGGATCATTTGGGAGGCTGAGGGGTTGATAGATAAGACATATGGAGAGGTAGTTACATCCAAGGTGCAGGACACAGAAGACTAGGCGACAGTCAGGAAGAAGAAAAGGGTTAAGCAGCCAGTGCAGAGCACTCCTGTGGCCATCCCCCTCAACACCTGGAATACTGTCAGGGGTGTTTGACCTAACAGAGGGAAGTCACAATGGTCAGGTCTCTGGTACTGAAACTCAAAAGGGAAGTGGGGGGTGTAAGAGGCACACTATGATGATAGGGAGTTTGTTAGTTAGGGAAATGGATATTCTTTGGGTGAGAACAAGATTCCTGGATGCTATGTTGCCTCCTGTGTGCCATGGTTCGGGATATCTTGGATCGAGTTCTAAGCATTCTTAAGTGGGAGAGTGAGCAGCCAGAAGATGTGGCCCATATAGGTACCAATGACATGGATAGGATGAATGATGAGGTTCTGCAAAGGGAGTTCAGGGAGTTAGATGCTGAGTTAAATGGGAGGATGGAACTCCGGAGTTGTGATCTCAGGATTGCTACCCATGCCACTTGCTAGTGAGGCCAGAACTAGAAAGATTATGCAGGTTACTATATGCCTTAGGAGTTGGTGCAGGAGGGAGGGCATTAGATTTTTTGGATCATTGGGTTTTCTTGGTGGGACCAGTACAGATGGGACAGCTTGCACCTGAGCTGGAGAGCGACGAATACCCTAGTGGGAAAGTTTGTTAATACTGCACAGTGGGGTTTAAGTTAAAGTTGCAGGGAGGTGGGAACCAGAGTTGCAGAGCAGTTAGTGGAGAGGTTATGCAGGCAAATGTTGGTAAGATCTCAGACAAGGTTAGGAATCAAAAGGTGTAACAAGCAACCTGAGCTGCATATATTTCAATGCAAGAAGTATTGTAGAAAAGGCTGATAATAATGCTGAAGATGAAGAAGCTGGCTTACAAACAGAGGCAATGTGTAGTGAGGAGAGGCAATGTATAGGAAGAGTTGCAACTTAAAAGATGGGAAAAATCGAAAAGGGCGAATACAGGACTGAAAGTTGTTATATTTGAATGTGTACAGTATGTGGAATAAGGTAGATAAACTTGTAGCACAGTTGCAGATTGACACATATGATGGTGTAGGCATCACTGACTCATGGCTGAAAGAAGATTATAGCTGAGAGATTAATGTCCAAGGATACTCATTGTATCAAAAGGACTGGCAGGAAGACAGAGAAAGTGGTGTTGCTCTGTTGGTAAGAAGATGAAATCAAATCATTAAAAAGATGTAACATAGGGTTGGAAGGCATTGAATCATTGTGGATAGAGTTAAGGAACTGCAAGGGTGAAAAGACCCTGATGGGATCTGTATACAGATCCCATAGCAGTAGTAACGATGTGGTCTATAATTACAACAGGGGATTGAAAAGGCATGCCAAAAGGACAATGTTACAACAAACTTTGTGTCTTCAATATGCTGATGATTTGGGAAAATCAGGTTGGTGCTGGATTGCGGGGAGGGTGCGGAGGAATTTCTACAGTCATATAGGATGGTTTTTGAGAGTAGCTCCTGGTAGAACCCACTAGAGGGTCAGCTATTCTGTATTGGGTGTTGTGCAATGAAGAATCAGAATTAATTGAAGACATTAAGGTAGAAGAATCCTTAGGGGCAAGTGATCATAATATGATCAAATTCACTCTGAAATTTGAGAAGGAGATGCTAAAGTCAGATGTATCAGTGTTACAGTGGAGTAAAGGGAATTACAGTGGCAAGAGAGAGGAGTTGGCCAGAATTGACTGGAAACAAACATACAGGGATGACAGCAGAGCAGTGATGGCTGGAATTTCTGGAAGCAATTCAGAAGGCACAGTATATATGAATCTCAAAGGAAAGATGACACAACTGTAGCTAACAGGAGAATTCAAAGTCAAAGTAAAAGCCAAAGAGAGGACATATGATAGAGCAAAAATTAATGGAAAGTTAGAGGATTGGGAAGCTTTTAAAAATCAACAGAAGGCAACTAAAAAGTCATTAAGAAGATAAAGATGGAATATAAAATAAGCTAGCCAATAATATTAAGGAGGTTACCAAGTTTCTTCAGATACATAATGATATAAAAGAGAGGCAAGAGTGGATATCAGACCATTGTAAAACGATGCTAGAAAGGTAGTAATGGGGAACAATGAAATGGTGGACAAACTGAATAAGTATTTTATATCTGTCTTCATTGTGGAAGACACTAGCAGTATGGTGGAAGTTCCAGGTTTCAGGGGTCATGAAGTGTGTGAAGTTACCATTACTAGGTAGAATGTTCTTGGGAAACTGAAAGGTCTGGAGGTAAATAATTCACCTGGATCAAAGGGTACGCACCCCAGAAAGAGGTGGCTGAAGAGATTGTGGGGGCATTAGTAATTATCATTAAAGAATCACTAGATTCTGGAATGTTTCCAAAAGACTGGACAATCGCTAATGTCACTCCACTCTTTAAGAAGGGTAAGAGGCAGAAGAAACTGTTGGCCAATTAATCTGACCTCAACGGTTGGGAATGCTGTGGTCAATTACTAAGAATGAGGTCACATAGTACTTGGAAGCACATAATGAAATAGGCTGTAGTCAGCATGGTTTCCTCAAGGGAAAAATCTTGCCTGACAAACCTGTTGGAATTTTTGAAGAATTAACAAGCAGGAAAGAAAAAGGAGAAACGGTTGATACTATGTACTTGGATTTTCAGATGGCCTTTGCAAGGTGCCACACATGAGGCTACTTAACATGCTATAAGCCTATGGTATTACAGGAAAGATTCTAGCATGGATAAAGCAGTCTCTGATTTTCAGGAGGAAAAGAGTGGGAATAAATTGAGGCTTTTCTAGCTGGCTGCCGGTGACTAGTGGTGTTCCACTGATATATGTTGAGACCAATTTTTTGTATCTTACCTGTCTTTAGTTTGGATAATCAAATTGATGCTTTGTTGCAAAGTTTGTAGACCATATGAAGATAAGTGGAGGTAGTTTTGAGGAAGTAGAGAGGCTACTGATTAGGAGAATGGGGAAAGAAGTGGCAGAGGAATACACATTGGGAAGTGTATGGTCATGCACTTTGGTAGAAGAAATGAAAGAGTTGACTATTTCCTAAATGGAGAGAAAATAGAAAAAAACTGAGGTGCAAAGGGACTTGGGACTCCTTGTACAGGATTCTCTAAAGGTTAATTTGCAGGTTGATGCTGTGGTGAGGAAAGCAAAAGTCATGTTAGCATTCATTTCAAGAGGACTAGAATATGAAAGCAAGGATGTAATGTTGAGACTTTATAAAGCACTGGTGAGGCCTCACTTGCAGTATTGTGAGCAGGTTTGGGCTCCTTATCTTAGAAAAGTTGTACTGAAACTAGAGAGGGTTCAAAGGAGGTTCACAGAAATGATTCCAGGATTGAATGGCTTGTCACAGTGGGCCTGAATGAGGGGTGACTTCATTGAAACCTATCGGATAGCGAAAGGCTTTGATAGAGTGAATATGGAGAGGATGTTTCCTATGTGGGGGAGTCTACGACCAGATGTCCCATCTTCAGAATAGAAGGATTTCCTTTTAGTACAGAGGTGAGGAGTAATTTATTTATCCAGAGAGTGGTGAATCTGTGGAATTCTTTGCCACAGGCAGCTGTGGAAGTCAAATAGTTGTGTATATCTAAGACAGAAGTTGATAGATTTCTTATTGGTCAGGGCATGAAGGGATACGGGGAGAAGGCAGGAGATTGGACTGAGAGGAAAAATGGATCAGCCGAAATAAAATGGTGGAGCAGACTCGATGAGCCAAATAGCCCAATTTTGCTTCTATATCATATCGTCTTAGGATCTAACTTCCTTGAAAAACTATAAGATTAGTTACCATGCACAAACCCATGCTGACTATCCCTAATCAGTCCCTGACTATACAAATACTTGGATATCCAGTCCCCTAGAGTACCTACCAATAAATTTTCCACTGCTGATGTAGGGCTCACTGGCCTATAATTTCCTGGTTTATTCTTAGAGCCTTTCATAAAAAGCAGAATGACATTGGCTCTCCTCCAATCTTCTGGTACTTCACCTGTCACTAAGGATGCTTGGGCCCCTCTAATTTCTGTACTTCCCTCCCACAGAGTACGAGGGAACACATTGTCAGACTCTAGGGATTTGTTCACCTTAATTTGCCTCAAGATAGCAAATTCTGTAATCTGTATAGGGTCCTTGATCTTGCTGCTGTTTTGCCTCACTTCTAGAGACTCTGTGTCTGTCTTCTGAGTAAATGCAGATGCAAAAAAATCCATTATGATCTCCTCCATCTCTTTTGGCTCAACACACAGATTACCATTCTGATCTTCCAGGGGACTAATTTTCCCCCCTTGCAATCCTTTTGCACCTAACCTTGTCTGTTAGAGTAACCTCATTACTGCCTTCTCTTAGCCCTCCAGCTTTACTTATTAAATGTTCTCTTGCATTTCTTATAATCTTCATGTACCTTATTTGTTCCTGCCTGGCTATACCTGCTATGCACCACCTTTTCTTAACCAGGGCCTCAAAATCTCTCAAAAGCCAAGGTTCCCTAAAGCAATTGTCCTTGCTTTTTATTCTGACAACCACATATAAGCTTTGTACTCTCAAAATTTTACTTTTGGAGGGCTCCTATTTATCAGTATACCTTTGTCAGAAAACAGCCTGTCCCAATCCACACTTATCACATCCTTTCTGTTATCATCAAAATTGGATTTTCTCCAATTTAGAATCTCAACCCAAGGACTGGAACAATTTATTTCCATAATTGCCTTGAAACTGATAGCATTATGATCACTAGATGCAAAGTTTTCCCCTAACAAAGTTTGTCACCTGATCTGTCTCTTTCTTTAACAGGAGATCAAGTATTGCACACTCTCTCATTGGGATTTCTATATACTGATTGAGGAAACTTTCCTGAACACACTTGACAAACTAAATCCAAACTAGTCTTTTTACAGTATGGGAGTCCCAGTCAAAATGTAAAGTTAAAATTGCAACCTTACATTTCTTGTAACAGTTTGTGATCTCTCTACAGGTTTCTTTTCTCTAAATCCCACAGACTCTTGGGTGATCTATAATATAGGCCCATTAATGTGGTCACACCTTTCTTATTCCTCAGTTCCTCCCATAACGCTTCACTGGACATGTTCTCCAGTCTCTCCTGACTGAAGACTGCCATGATATTTCCTTGACCAGTAATGCCATCCCTCCCCCTTTAATCTCTGTCACATCTAAAACAATGGAATCCCAAAATATTGAGCTGCCAGTCCTGCTTCTCCTGCAACCAAGTCTTACTAATGGCTACATTATTATAACTCCATATATTGATTCACACCCTAAGCTCATCTACCTTTCCTTCAGTACTTGCATTGAAAAATATGCAACTCAGGACGTCAGTCCCACCATGCTCAACCTTTTGACTCCTGACTTTGTCTGAGGTCTTAACAACATCTGTCTTCACAACCACTCCACTATCTGTTCTGGCATTCTGGTTACCCTTCCCTTATGACTCTCTTCTCCCATGCAATATTAGCAAACCTTCTAGCTAGGACATTAATCCCCCTCCAGAATCTAACCTGGTCCCAACATATCGATTTAGATATAAAGAAGGCAAGACAGCGGCTATACTTTATTAGGAGTTTGAAGAGATTAGGCATGTCAGCAAATACACTCAAAACTTCGATAGTTGTACCATGGAGAGCATTCTGACAGGCTGCATCACTGTCTGGTATGAAGGGGCTACTGTACAAGGCTAAAAGAAGCTACAGAAGGTTGTAAATCTAGTCATCTCCATCTTGGTTACTAGCCTACAAAGTACCCAGGACATCTTTAGAGAGCCGTGTCTCAGAAAGGCAACGTCCATTATTAAGGACCTCCAGCACCCAAGGCATGCCCTTTTCTCACTGTTACTATCAGGTAGGAGGTACAGAAGCCTGAAGGCACACACTCAGTGATTCAGGAACAGCTTCTTCCCCTCTGCCATCCAATTCCTAAATGGACATTGAAACTTTGGACACTACCTCACTTTTTAAAAATATGCATTATTTCTGTTATTGCACATTTAAAAAATCTGTTCAATATATGTAATTGATTTACTTATTTATTTACTATTATTATTTATTTATTATTATTGTTTTTTTTCTGTACTAGATTATGTCTTGCATTGAACTGCTGCTGTTAAGTTAACAAATTTCACGTCACATGCTGGTAGTAATAAACTTGATTCTGATTCTGACATGTTAAACTGTATGATCTTCCTATTTCTGGCCTCATAGCATATGACACAGGCAGCAATCCTATGACCACAATCCTGAAGACCCCGTCCTTTAATCGAGCACCTAACTCTCTGAACTCACTTGGCAGAACCTCATCCTTCTTCCTATGTCATTGGTACCTAGATGGACCATGACTTTTGGCTGCACACACCCTCACATAAGAATGATGAGGATTCAATCCAAGATTCTAGCACCTGGCAGGATCATACTATCCGGAAACCTTGTTATAATCTACAAAGCCTCCTTTCTGTTCCCCTTACTAATGAATCCGTTATTATCACAGCTCACCTCTTCTCCCCACTTATGTACTGAGCTACAGCACCAGACCCTGTGCCAGAGACCTGACCACTCTGTCTTTCCTCTGGCTGGTCATCCCCTACAACAGTGTCCAAAGTGGTATACCTGTTGTTGAGGGTATGACCACAGGAGTGCTCTCCAAGAGCTGTTTAACCCCTTTCACCCTCTAGACTGACACCCAGTTTCCAATGTCATGCACCTTGCATATATTAACATCTCCAAATGTCCTGTCTATCCCTCCCCCCCCCCCCCCCCCCCACCTCTTTGCCTACCAAAAGATCTGGAATTCATCTAATATCAGCTCCAACTCCTTAATGGAGAGTGTCAGAAACTGCAGCTGGCTGTACTTCTTGCTGCTGAAGTTGTCAGGGACACTGGAGGTCTCCCTGCTTTCCCACATCACACAAGAGGATCCTGCAGCTATCCTGCCTCGCTTCCCTACTGCTTTAATTGTGCAATTATAAAGAAGGAAACAATAAATAAACTGAAAAAAAAATCAACCTCCAGTTTTTTGTCTTCCCTCACTCAAGCCTCTCCTTGCTGAAGCCTCGAAGAGCTAAAGCGTCAAATTCCCACTGTTCACTCCAACAAAGGCTTCTGTATTGTCCCTGCCTTATTTTAATTTGCCCTTGCTAATGGATACCAGACTTTACTATGCCACTGTTCAAACTCCAAAACTCCTGTGAAACACTGCTTTTTAATGCACACTTATTGACCTGAGTCACCTCTTCTCTCAGTTCCAATATTTGATTGGAACAAGTTGCAGGTATGGGTGGAGAAATGACTGATGTCTGGCCAAATGTGAAGTGTTGCACCTTGGTAAGTCAAATGTAAAGGGACAGTCCACCGTTAAGGGTAAGACCCTGACAGGTGCTGATAAACAGAGGGATCCTGTGGTCCAAGTTCATAGCTCCCTGAAAATTTCTACACGGTTTGATGGAGTGGTTAAAAGGGCATATGGCATGCTCGACTTTATTAGCTGAGGCACTGAGTGCAAAAGTCAAAATATCACAAAACTCTAGTTCGGTTGCATCTGGAGTATCGTATTCAGTTCAGATTGCCCCATTATATGAAGAATGTCCAGACTTCAGGGATGATGTGGTAGAGGTTTACCAGAATGCTCCCTAGATTAACAGGCATGTGCTATCATGAGGGGCTGGACAAACTTGGTTTGTTTTCTCTGCCTAAGACTTTTGCACAGTACTGTATATATAAATATAAAATAAATAAATAGTGTATAAAAATGACCAAAAATAGTGAGGTAGTATTCATGGGTGGGTCCATTGCCTATTTATAAATCTGATGGCAGAGAGGAAGAAGCTGGTCCTAAAATGTTAAGTGTGTGACTTCAGGTTCCAATCTTTATAAAAGATCTTTCTTTGCTAAAATCACCTTAACCTTTTACAACAAAACTTCACTGAGTTCAAAAAGCAGGTGTAGATTTCCCAAAGAAATAAAAATAATTAAAAGGGATGTCTCGTCCCTTGTATAATAAATTATCTAAACTAGCAGAGTGATGTGTTCCAATGATTGGAATACTGATGTGATACTTCTAAATCATGTACAGTGGAATCTTGGGCCAGACAGAGTACATAAAAGACAACAAACTAAACAGAAAGGAATGCCTCATTTCTTGGATATTTTTTATATTTCAAACCATCTAATCTGACATCAAAAGTCCAGAAATATTTCAAACATGAAATGAAGATACAGTATATGGTTTATAAAAAATTCTGTACAAATGTGATGAAGCCCCTTAATCCTTTTTTATTATTACTGTAAGCTGGCACTTTTTCATTTACTTGCTTATGAATGTGTACTTTTCATTAGAAGCTTTGCAGGCCTGCAATATGTGGTGGATGATCAAAGATAATCATTGATAATGCATTCTCTACAAATGACCTGTATCCATTATGAATGGCACTGACATTTCCTCTTTTGTATTCATGTTCCATCAAAAACTGAGAATATTGCTGTTGTTACGTTCCCTTCTGTTCACTTTGTTTCTGAAGCTCTTTGTTCCTGGTGTCAGAGTAAGTCAAAGCATCAGTATAGTATAGACTGAGTGGGCGAAGCACAAAATATCATCTTGCATATTTCAAAATATCACTTCTTAATTGCAGTTTCAGTCAAGATCCCTCAGTCAACATTCTTTGTAGATGGTGACAATAGAATGAAGTTCATCACCTTGCAAAAAAAATTCCAAGGATTGATAATATTTATGCTAGCCTAATCAGATTAACTAAACTTTCCCTGCCACTACTAACTCATTTAAATATTAAGGATGAATTCCGTTTTTATCCTCTTGAATCTATTCAAGATATAACTAATCTAAAGAGCAGTGTAACAATTTAGAAAACTGGAAAGGCCAATATCTAATATTATAGGCAGGTTACATATTGGCTTGGTATTCCTCCTTTCCATATTGCTGGTCTAGCATATTGGCTTTCACCAATTATGATATGGGTCAGATCAGAGCTACAGCTCAGTCCCTAGCAATATACCAAACAAGTTCTGTTACATACAGTACTGTGCAATACATATAGCTGGGGTGTCCAAGACTTTTGCACAGTACTGTACTTTTTTTATTATTGTGACTTAGAGTATTTTTATATACTGAATTCTACAGCTGCCACAAAACAACAAATTTCACAACATATGCCAGTGATGTTAAACCTGTTTCAGATTCTGAAGATGGGCTGAGTGAGCTCTGTGAAATGTGATTAAAAAACAACTTGGGATTAAGAATAGCTTGTGATCATGTCCAAATATTTCCAAATACAATTTATGTCAGCTGGGTAACCTTATACAATTGTCAGAAGATACAGTGGAAATGTAATCTAAAAACATAACTGTTACAATTTATTAGTGTCTATAGTTACAGCAATTTTATGCATCTGTTAGTGAATAGACTCTTATTTGCACAATACCCAATGAAGATCATGCCAGTCCAAATGGTTTGCTTGCAACAAAACAGATAATCAATAAATTTACAAGACCCACAAGAAAAGCAGATTATTAGAAAGGATTCATACTTTGAATACAGTTTTGTACCTACCTTTAACTACTTATATCTATTATTCTTGTACTACTTCAGCAGTCTCTCTGGGACGAGTGTGAGCTACTTGCGTTCTGAGATGACCAAGGAAGCAAATGTGGGAAGCATAGACCGTTCCTCAAATGGGGCAAGAGCAACCTAACAGGGAGGGAAGGTGGGTAGGTTTTAAGGAAATCCACTTTTCCCACTGTTTACAGGAAGTCTCTGTGTGTTGTTGATGCATTGCCTTGAGGTTCTTATACTCTCCTTCATCTTGAGTGGTCATTGGCAGAGAGCTAGTGGAAAGGTTGCACTTCTCATGCAGGTTTCAGCATATCCTCGAATAACTTCCACTGTTGCCCTCATAATAGTTTTTCATGTTGAAGCTTGAAGCAGAATGTTTGATTTGGGAATCCGGTGTCAGGTATGCCTGATTGACATAACGTAACTAGAAACTAAATAGTGGGGATATTGCCCCGCACAAGACCAGCTGATTGTCTCATAATCTGAATATAAGTTGTCTTCTCTGCTCAGTGGTCTCAGATGCTGGCTGTAATTATGGATTTATCAATGTAAGTACTTTACTGGCTATCATTTCACTTTTGGACAGTGTATTATTGGTATTGGTATTGTTTTAGAAGTGTCACATAAACTAAGATACAGTTAAAAGCCTTTTATCACATTCTGTTTATACCAGATCAATCATTACACAATGCATTGAACTAGAATAAGGTAAAACAATAATATTACAGAATAAAGAGTAAAAGCAACTGGAAAATACAGTGCACATAAACAATAAAGTGCAAGTTTATAATAAGGCCTAGAGACCATCTCATTGTATGAGCGATCCGTTCAAGAGCCTGATAACAATGGGATAGAAGCTATCTTTGACCCTGGTGTTACATACTTTCAGGTTTATGTATCTTGTCCCGAATGGGAGAGGGGGAAAAGAGAGAACACCCGTGGTTGATGGGGACTTTGAGAACGTTGCCTGCTTTACTAAGACAATGCTAAATGCACAGAGGGGACACTTGCCTTATGGTCATATGCAGAACAGTTGCCATACAAAACCATAATGCATCCAGGCAGGATGCTTTCTATGCTGCATCACTAAAAATTGGTAAAAATTTATGAGGACATACCAAATTTCATAGAGTTCTGAGGAAGTAGAGGTGTTGATGTGCTTTCTTGATCATGACATCAATGTAATTGGACCAGGACAGGGCAGTTGGTGATATTCACATTTAGGAGCATGATGCTCTCAGCCTTCTGATGATCAACACCGTTGATGTAGACAGGGGCATCCCAAAAGAGCAATTGTGATGAGGCAATATATAATCACCATAGTAAATTCCTGAAATGCATCCTCAGTTTTATATGGTAGACACTCAACTCCATTTAGGAAATTAATGGAACTAAATTCCGTGAAGCAACATTACTGAGAGGCAGAGATGGTGCTTGGTGCTCGGTGTCAGAGGGCTGGTCAGAGGCTCGAAGTTTTCGGACGGACTCAGAGTTGGCTGTTGGGTGCTTCCAGGGGCTGTATCGGCAAGGTAGCTGCACAGGAGGATCATGGCAGGAAGAGTTTTTCTTCCTTCTACCATCTGCGTGAGATGATGAGCTGTCGGGACTTTGAGACTTTTTACCGTGCCATGGTCTGCTCTTTATCAGATTACAGTATTGCTTTGCACTGTTGGAACTATATGTTCTAATTATGTGGTTTTTCTCAGTCTTTTATCAATTATGGTATTGTCTGCACTGTTGCAACTAAATGTTAACTATAACTATGTGGTTTTGTATAGGTTTTTGGTTTGTTGGGTGGTAGAGTTGGTCTCTTGACTTGGTGTGTCTGGGTAGTCTTGTTTTGTCTGATGAGTTTGGAGTTCCTTTCCGGGGAACGTGCTAAATTGGTAGTGCGATATTGATACGCAGCAGCCTCTCCGGACTCTGGATTGGGGATTACCAAATGTTATGTGGTTTTTCTTGTGTGGTCTGTTTTGTCGTGTGCTTTTTTGTGATGTCATTCCGGAGAACATTGTCTCATTTTTTAACTACATTGCATTTGTGGTTTCTAAATGACAATAAACTGAATCTGAATCTGAATCTTATTTATGTAATGTTTGTAACCAAAGACAAATCTGATCTGTTACTTTTAATTTGAGAAAATCCTTGAAAAAGAATTTTATATTATCATTGTAAAAAAAATAGCATTGCATGCGCAGCCATTACATAAAATTTGTCTGTATGAAAATCAACTGCAAAAGTTAATTGGCTGAAAGCAGCTAATGGGATACAATGATCCATGCTTCAGCATTCATCCAGTTCCTTTTAATGCTATCATCTACTAAAGCTCCAGAGGATACTGTTCAAAGTGCTCTGCACAGGAGTACAGTAAAACGCAATGTCAGAATTGTTGATGAAATTGAAGCAAGTGCAAGGTAGATTGATGACTTTCATAAGGATCGAATAATTTGTAGGAACTTTAATTTCACTGATATATTCAAAATTGGTTGGACATTTATAATAGATTTGTATCCAGGTCATCCGTTTTTTGTTGTGCTCTGTGTTATGTTCCTCCCTCTTCCATGCTGTCTCCACACACACACACACACACACACACACACACACACACACACACACACACACACACACACACACTCAGTTGGGTGGTGGATGACTAGCCTTTATCCCAAGGGGAACAAGTCAACCTGCCCCTGTGCAGATAAGAGGAATAAAGGATTTATTATGTGAGATACAGTAGAAGGAAACTATTTTTTTCTACTGGGAACATCCAGAAAAGAAGGAAAATAAATAAGAGTGAGCTGGATCTTCAGATTTTGATATTTTGGGAGAAGGATACAAAGATGATGTGTGGCTCTCATAGCTTGTAAGAGAGGTGGAAAGAAAAACAATCAGGGCTTTCAAACAGAAGTTGGATAGGCACTTGAAGGAGAGTTAGGTTAGTGGGAGAGAACAAGGGAATGGAATTAATGAGATTGGTTCTGCCCAGGAATCAGCACTACCTCAAATGGCCCAGATGGCCTCCTGCTGTGGACACAGGGGCTTAGCTATTACAGATGTGACTGAGCATGAGAAGGTTGGTAGAATACCAAAGTGAAGGCACAGTTAATCACTGGGAAGATGGTGGCACAATAAAAATGGGAAGATGAAAATTTACAGTTCAGCTAGTTAAACAGAAAATAAACTTTGTTATTGATAAAAATGAGGTAAAGAAAGCAGAAATATCACCTACACCTTAAAAAAATTAAACAAAAAAAGGACAAATGGGCTAACAGATCTAGGAACTGAGAAAATCATTAAAACCAGAATCCCAGATCTACAATACAATTAAAAACGTGAATAAAGCACTGGGATTTGTTTCTAAGGGAGTCTAGTTCAAAGGATGTGAAGTTGTATGAAATTTGTTCAGGATACTGATCTGGCTGCAACTAGAGTAGCAGACAGTCTGGTCTCCAACCGGCAAAATGGAGAGAGAGCACAAAGAGAAGACTTACGAAAAAAGCAGATTGCTTTCCAGTCAATTTAATATTATAGCCTGGTTGAATCATGTAAGTGTGAAAAATTTCCTTTAACGTTAACGAGCTTTATGAATTCCATGTGTGAATCTGCTGCTTGGTAAGATAACCCAGTATTCTGGTCCTGTGATAACTCACAATATATGTCAGTTATAGATCAATCGCCACTCAAAATCTGCTGGTACAGATATAACAAATCATTATTGAATCAATACAAACAGGCTAGGGAGAATCTCTAATGAGAATCTACCAGATTGTCAGAATGCACTGGTTTGTATAAACAATCAAGACGAAGACAAAGATTGACAGCTGGTAAATGGTCATGTGACCATATATCAGTATTCCAAGTGACAGATGACCACTTTAGCCAAGCCAGTTGGCCTTCCAGGTTATTCTGCATGCAGGCAAGGACAGGAGGTGTCTTGTTTTTCAAGCAGGAGCAATTATTGAGACATCTGTGCAATCCTCCCTTTACCCTTATCTTCCAATTTCTGAGGTAGCTAAGCGATTAGCATTGTTCTTCAAATGCTCTGACAGAAGTGTTCTTGGACTGGTTGCTACATTTTAAACAGCCAGTTCTTACCTAATGATTCTGGCTTTCTAAAGCTCATACTTCAGTGAAGTATCCCAGCAAGCTTTGCCAAGTTTGTTCATGGTGTTTTAAAAGTGCTGTTTACTTCTAACTATGTAGGTTTCGAAAGCTCAGATCATAATTTCAATGATTCTATACACTCAAGCATAAGAAGATTAGATGTTGGTGTTTGTAGTTAGCATGTTCCTGAAGTCAACTGGCCCCACTAACCTGCACCAAAGTACTAAATCTAATATTACTCATGTTAAGACATTGCAAGCGTTGGAACTGAGCTGAGTACAGATGGCACTCTTGTTTACCTAAGTAGTGAAGTTTCATCATTACAGATACATAATGTGAAGCCCTTATCATGGGAAATAGATCAGCCATGATCTCAGAATGGTGGTGCAGGCTTGAAGGGCCAAATGGTATACTTCTGCACCTATTGTCTATTGTCTCTAAATGTCTCTAAATCCTGTAGTTAATATATAATCCTCAGAGTCCTTTTAGGAGACAGGAGTGTGATTCTCACTGGTCACTCTTATTAAAGTCTGAATAACACAGAAATTTGAAATTTGCAGTCTTTAACAGTATTATAATAGGAAACCTGGCACTGGGTGGTCTGAATCTGACATGCTTTCATGTTCAGAATTCACTAATCTCACCGGAGAAATTTATGACTTGTTCACAAAGTTTAACTGAATTGTTAAAGCATAGTGTGTTTTAAATACTACAAAACAATTTATTTAGAATTAAAATGAGTTATTACTAATATGAAATTTGATTCCAGTTGCTTTTAATTCTTATTTAAGAATATTTTAAGTGAACAATGTAAATAGTTTTCTTTTAGTCACTCTTAAGCCCTTCTTACCTTCTCTTTTTAAATTTTATTCTCAGCATATGCTTGGCAATAAGTTCATTAGTTTGGTACTTCATGGTCCAAACTTTGCACTATTCCCTATCTTCACTCACATTGATTCTTTAATCATGTGATCATTGATAGATTATTGATTGTTGAGTTGATCAAGCCCCAGTTGCATTGCATAAAGAGCTGACTTATAATGCCTTTCTAAGCACCAGGAACTTAAGTAAAAAATCCCACTGTGAGTCCGATAAACGTAAGTATATTCAACAACTGGGGCCATTTATTTAATGGCGACTACAAAATTCATCTCATTAAGGAAAGCTTTATACAATTACGGTCACAGAACCCATCATAGGAACCCTCATTAATCGAAGCTGTCCAATTGGAACTATAATTACTATGAACCATCCTACTTTATAGATAATTATACAAGTTATTATTAGCTTCTTGGTCATATGTCTCTTGAGAGGGAGTTTCGCAGGTCTTTCTGAAAGTCTGGATATCAATTCTATTACTCTTTATCCAATAATCCATCCTGTTCAGAATGAATTTTAAATAATTTGCCTAATAGCCTATTTTTTGTAAACCTTTAGGCTTGAATTCATTTCCTTTAGTCTCAAGATGTTCTTGAACTATACCTTTTATGACAGTCCAATATTTTCCAGCTAAAAATAGCTAACTGTCCATAGTTTCTCAAGATTATCTTCTGACCTCTTTTAAAAAAATGAAATTCATTAGCAGTTTCTCAACATCCACAGAGAATCAGAGTCAGGCTTATCATCACCAGCATGTATCGTGAAATTTGTTAACTTAGCAGCAGCAGCAGAAGAAAAAATAATAATAATAATAAATAAATAAATAAGCAAATTAATTAAAGTGTATGTATATTGAATAGATTATAAATTGTGGAAAAAGCAGAAATAATATATATTAAAAAAGTGAGGAAGTGTTCACAGGTTCAATGTCCATCAGATGGCAGAGGGGAAGAATCTGTTCCTGAATCACTGAGTGCGTGACTTCAGGCTTCTGTATCTCCTACCAGATGGTAACAGTGAGAAAAGGGCATGCCCTGGATGCTGGAGGTCCTTAATAATGGATGCTGCCTTTCTGAGACACCACTCCCTGAAGATGTCCTGGGTACTTTGTAGGCTAGTACCTAAGATGGAGCCAACTAAACTTACAACCCTCTACAGCTTCTTTCGGTCCTGTGCAGTAGCCCCTCCATACCAGACAGTGATGCAGCCTGTCAGAATGCTCTCCACTGTACATCTATAGAAGTTTTTGAGTGTATTTGTTGTGATACCAAATCTCTTCAATTTCCTAATGAAGTATAGACACTGTCTTGACTTCTTTATAACTGCATGAATATGTTGGGACCAGGTTAGGTCCTCAGAGATCTTGACACCCAGGAACTTGAAGCAGCTTACTGTCTCTTCTTCTGATCCCTCTATGAGGATTGGTATGTGTTCCTTCATCTTACCCTTCCAGAAGTCCACTATCAGCTCTTTTGTCTTATTGACATTGAGTGCAAGGACTTACTGCAACACCATTCCACTAGTTGGCATATCTCACTCTATACGGCCTCTTGTCACCACCTGAGATTCTACCAACAATGGTTGTATCAGTTGCAAATTTATAGATGGTATTTGAGCTATGCCTAGCCACACAATCATGTGTATATAGAGAGTAAAATGGTGAGCTAAGCACACACCCCTGAGGTGCACCAGTGTTGATCGTCAGCGAGGAGGGTATGTTATCACCAATCCGCACAGATTGTGGTCTTCCAGTTAGGAAGTCGAGGATCCAATTGCAGAGGGTGGTACAGAGGCCCAGGTTCTGTAACTTCTCAATCAGGATTGTGGGAATGATGGTATTAAATGCTGAGCTATAGTCAATGAACAGCATCCTGACATAGGCGCTTGTATTGTCCAGATGGTCTAAGGCTCTGTGAAAAGCCATTGGTATTGCATCTGCTGTAGACCTATTGTGACGATAGGCAAATTGCAATGGGTCCAGGTCTTTGCTGAGGCAGGAGCTCAGTCTGGTTATGACCAACCTCTCTAAGCATTTCATCACTGTCGATGTGAGTGCTACTGGGTGATAGTCATTAAGGAAGCAAGTGGGAACTTCTGCCCGTAGTAGTGAGAGGTTGAAAATGTCTGTGTGTACAGCTCTGCTTATTATCTTTACTGCAGTCAGTTACACAGTATATTAGAAATCTTAAAGTAATTGAATTTTTCAGGCCACATTTAGCTGGCAACCATTATTTTCTTCTCAGTCATAAGATGTTTTCTTTATTTATATTGCAATAGTTAAATGCTCCAAACTGTAAATACTATTATAAAGAAAGGTTATTATTAGACATGAACATTTTGATGAAAACAATTCAAGTATATTTTTATGTATGAGTAAAAGTAAGAAACAGTTCTCAGACATAATTCGTACCGACATCGTTCATAACATTAAATGGTACATTTTTTATAAAACAAGCTAAACTGTGTTCTGTGTGATAGCAGACAGTGTGTTTACTGCGATGACCAGTATCTCCAAAAGACTTGGAATCTGTTCCTTCAAAACAAACAAGAATATCTTGTAGAATAGTTCATTGTCAAGGTAGGATTGGGCTCTGGAGTCTAACTTGACAGCAATTGTCTATTCATACTGCATGGTGCCTTATTAGTTTGAGCATTTAATTGGCTGAAAAATTACACCCTGAGGCAACTTTTGCATATCAAAGCTCAATTGTTTGCAAACTGCTCACACTAGGGTGATGGAAATCAGTAGGTAGAAGGCAGCATAGATGGAAAGTGTTTAGCAATATTTTTATTGGAGAGATAAAAAATATTGTAGCAATAGATTAGAATTGATAGATTAGATTAGACTGAAATTAAATCATGGTGACAAACATGATGGGAAAGCAGTTCTGAATATATATTTTTAGATCCTATTTTAAGTACAAACAGTTCACTTTCTTTCATCCTTTCAAAGAACAATATACCTTTATCTAGCCAAATGTTATCTGCACCTTTTACATTTGTTTTCAAATTTGTCTAAATTTTACTTGCCCAAAATATCGCCTGTCCACCTTCCTTAAAAGAAATTTTTCTTCATCACTCAAGCATTAGCCCATCTATTTTGAATCCAGCTTTGAAATATGTACCTTTTCTGGTGAATAACATCTAATTTGTTATTTTAGAATATAGAGATTTGTTTTTTGCTTAACAGAATTCAATGCTTTCTTTATGTTTAAGTTCAAGTTTATTTGTCATTCAGTCATACATGAATGCCCATGAATACAGCCAAATGAAACTGTGTTCCTCTCGGGTCAAGGAGCAAAACACAGTACCAACAGTTCTAAACATTACAAGGCATAGACAGCACATATAGGACAGAAGTAAAATATAGTCACATACAAAAAGAAATAGTCTAGGTCTCTGAATCCAAGAACGTGGAAGCAATCTGCACTTGAGCACAATACCTCTTGTCTTCTGCTAAGTGAACAATGGAGGACTGCACTGAATCCAGCATGGATTCAATGCCAGACCGCTTCTGGTTGAGTGCACCAATACTGACGCCTCTCTCCTGGGTGGCTGCAAATAGGTGACAGCACAGTTTGGGGCCTAGTCTTTACTACAACTGAGGCCACACCACTAAAACAATGAACCGGACTTGCAGCGTTCCTCATTACCAATGTCCATCTGTGTCATCTAATCACAAGAAAAGTGTCTAAGACAATCACTCGCTGTTGGAATGCACACTGCCTTAGTCCACCGATGCTTCTGTGATGCAGGCAGTAGCGCAATCCGTTCTTTCAGTTTCTGTGCCAGTGAGCAACTCGCTGATGGTGTAGACCAGCAGTTTTTTCAGTTCTTATTGTCCAGCAGGGTCTTATTACAAATGCAATTAAAAAAGACAATAGCATCTTTGGTTGGCCCCGTAGAAGCCACTGTGTCTGATCGTGCTGCCACCTTACCGGAAGTCTTATCAATTTATAGCAGAAGCCGTTAGTCTCACGAGACCATAGATCTGCGCCTGGATTCTCCAGGGTGCAGGCCTGGGCAGGGTTGTATGGAAGACTGGTGGTTGCCCATGCAGCGAGTCTCCCCCCTCCACACCATCAGTGTTGTCCAAGGGAAGGGCAAGGGCCAATACAGCTGGGCACTGGTGTTATTATTGAATGATAATTAATAAACTTTACAAATTATCCCTTTGTTTCTGAAACTGTTGAATTGAATTAACTTTATTTCTTCCATCCTTCACATACATGAGGAGTAAAAATCTTTATGTTATGTCTCCATCTGAATATGCAATGTACAATTTATAGTAATTTGTAATAAATAGTATGTACAGTAAAATATACAACAGATCGGTCAATATAGCTTAGAAATACAATTGTGTAAGTGTGAATCAGTCTGATGGTCTGGCGGAAGAAGTTGTCCTGCAGCCTGTTGGTCTGGTTTTAATGTTACAGTACCGTTTCCCAGATGGCAGCAGCTGGAACAGTTTGTGGTTGGGGTGACTTGGGTCCTCAATGATTCTTTGGGCTCTTTTTACACACCTGTCTCTGTAAATGTCTTGAATAGTGAGAAGTTCACATCCACAAATATGCTGGGCTGGTTAATGACTAATACATTATTGAAGTGTATGGGCTGTTCAGGGAGGGATACATCTCTGGTGAAAGGGGTTGTCATGTCCATCCTGGGGCAGTTCATTCACTTTTAATGAGCTCATTCTCCTCATGTCCACCATAATATGGTGGAATTCTTCATTAAGATGGAGAGTGACATAGTTAATTCAGAAACAAAGGTTCTGAACTTAAAGAAGGGTAACGTTGAAGGTGTGAGACGTGAATTAGCTAAGATAGACTGGCAAATGATACTTAAAGGGTTGACAGTGGATATGCAATGGCAAGCATTTAAAGATCGCATGGATGAACTACAACAATTGTTCATCCCAGTTTGGCAAAAGAATAAACCAGGGAATAAACCCGTGGCAGACAAGGGAAATTAGGGATAGTATCAAGTCCAAAGAAGAAACATATAAATTAGCAAAAAAAAAGCGGCGCACCTGAGGTCTGGGAGAAATTCAGAGACCAGCAGAGGAGAACAAAAGGCTTAATTAGGAAAGGGAAAAAAGATTATGAGAGAAAGCTGTCAGGGAACATAAAAACTGATTGTAAAAGCTTTTATAGATACGTGAAAAGAAAAAGATTGGTCAAGACAAATGTAGGTCCCTTACAGTCAGAAACAGGTGAATTGATCATAGGGAACGAAGACATGGCAGACCAATTGAATAACTACTTTGGTTCTGTCTTCACTAAGGAGGACATAAATAATCTTCTGTAAATAGTAAGGGACCGAGGGTCTAGTGAGATGGAGGAACTGAAGGAAATACATGTTAGTAGGGAAGTGGTGTTAGGTAAATTGAAGGGATTAAAGGCAGATAAATCCCCAGGCCAGATGGTCTGCATCCCAGGGTGCTTAAGGAAGTAGCCCAAGTAATAGTGGATACATTAGTGATAATTTTTCAAAACTCCTTAGATTCTGGATTAGTTCCTGAGGATTGGAGGGTGGCTAATGTAATCCCACTTTTTAAAAAAGGAGGGAGAGAGAAACCGAGGAATTATAGACCGGTTAGTCTGACATCAGTGGTGGGGAAAATGCTAGAGTCGGTTATCAAAGATGTGATAACAGCACATTTGGAAAGAGGTGAAATCATCGGACAAAGTCAGCATGGATTTGTGAAAGGAAAATCATGTCTGATGAATCTTATAGAATTTTTTGAAGATGCAACTAGTAGAGTGGATAGGGGAGAGCCAGTGGATGTGGTATATTTAGATTTTCAAAAGGCTTTTGACAAGGTCCCACACAGGAGAATAGTGTGCAAACTTAAAGCACATGGTATTGGGGGTATGGTATTGATGTAGATAGAGAATTGGTTGGCAGACAGGAAGCAAAAAGTGCGAGTAAACGGGACCTTTTCAGAATGGCAGGCAGTGACTAGTGGGGTACCGCAAGGCTCAGTGCTGGGACCCCAGTTGTTTACAATATATATTAATGATTTAGACAAGGGAATTAAATGCAATATCTCCAAGTTTGCTGATGACACGAAGCTGGGCGGCGGTGTTAGCGGTGAGGAGGATGCTAAGAGGATGCAGGGTGACTTGGATAGGTTAGGTGAGTGGGCAAATTCATGGCAGATGCAATTTAATGTGGATAAATGTGAGGTTATCCACTTTGGTTGCAAGAACAGGAAAACAGATTATTATCTGAACGGTGGCCGTTTAGTAAAAAGGGAGATGCAACGAGACCTGGGTGTCATTGTACACCAGTCATTGAAAGTGGGCATGCAAGTACAGCAGGCGGTGAAAAAGGGCAAAAGGTATGTTGGCATTCACAGCAAAAGGATTTGAGTACAGGAGCAGGGAGGTTCTACTGCAGTTGTACAAGGCCTTGCTGAGACCACACCTAGAATAGTGTGTGCAGTTTTGGTCCCCTAATCTGAGGAAAGACATTCTTGCCATGGAGGGAGAACAGAGAAGGTTCACCGGATTGATTCCTGGGATGGCAGGACTTTCATATGAAGAAAGACTGGATTGACTAGGCTTATACTCGCTGGAATTTAGAAGATTGAGGGGGGATCTTATTGAAACGTATAAAATTCTAAAGGGATTGGACAGGCTAGATGCAGGAAGATTGTTTCCGATGTTGGGGAAGTCCAGAACGAGGGGTCACAGTTTAAGGATAAAGGGGAAGCCTTTTAGGACTGAGATGAGGAAAAACTTCTTCACACAGAGAGTGGTGAATCTGTGGAATTCTCTGCCACAGGAGACAATTGAGGCCGGTTCATTGGCTATATTTAAGAGGGAGTTAGTTATGGCCCTTGTGGCTAAAGGGATCAGGGGGCATGGAGAGAAACCAGGTACAGGTTTCTGAGTTGGATGATCAGCCATGATCATACTGAATGGCGGTGCAGGCTCGAAGGGTCAAATGGCCTACTCCTGCACCTATTTTATATGTTTCTATGTTTGCGCCCCATCAGACACTCAACTCTCACCAGTGCCTCCAAGTAGCTGTTTGCATGCAACAGCAGCCACACCCTGGTGCACCATTTTGACAGGTGTGTTAAACCAGGTGAGGATAGCCAGCAGACCTCGGACCCCAGTGAGATAGGGACATTCCTGTCCTAGCATGCAAAGTCAGCACCAGTGGACTGGGTGGATGAGATCAACAATGAGATCCAATGGCTAGGGAAGTGGTTTTGCCATGCTTCGTGGCAATCAAAGGGCATGAAAAGACACAGAAGAAGCAATGATTATTTACTGAAACCAAGGAAAACTGAGTGGGTGACGACTACTCACACCACGTGACCCAGACTTTCAAGATCGAGAGAGTGGAACTCCCAGTGCAAAGGCTATTCCACTTTAAAACCTCTCTTACACGTCTCTCCTGCCATAGTTGGATGCAACGGTCCACCACCCATTTAATTATCTGTTGTACCATCCTGAATTTAACCTTGAAATTAAGGACAAGTATTTTCTAGCTTTCAATTTACTCCTTTGATTCAGATTGCCTTTGGAATATTAGACTGCAATTTGTGGTTCACTTGAATCCATTGACCATATACTGTATTATCAATAGTTCTGGGCTAGTACCTTGAATTTCCCTTCTCTTCTCTGCAGTAGGGAAAGGGTAGAAAGTCATATGCCTTTGCTTTGATACAACATTTTTAAAGTTTTGGTTCAGCAGCTGCTGGAATATTGTGAACAGATTGGGCTACCACACCATAAGAAGGACATGATTGCATTAGAATTAGAATTAGAATTAGAATTTATTTAAATCTTGCATCCATCCCATGATGTGAGGGAGTAAAAATCTGCGTTATGACTCCATTGCAATGTACAGACATGTGAATTTAAAAGTCTAATGTCTTGTAGAAAGAAGCTGTCCCATAGCCTGTTGGTCCTGGTTTTAACTGTGTGATAGCACTTACCAGATGGAAGCATCTGAAACAGTTTATGCTTGGGATGACTCGTGTTTCCAATGATTTTCCAGGCCTTCCTTCTGCACCTGCTGCTATACATGTCCTCAATGGAGGAAAATTCACATCCACTGATGTGCTGGGCTGTCTGTACCACTCTGTGTGGTGTCCATCGATCAAGGTTGGTGCATTTCCCATACCAGGCAGTGATACAGCCGGTAGGTATGCAGAGGAAATTTACCAATACGTTGCCTGTGATAGAATGTCTCAGCTATGAACACAAACCAAATGGGCTGGTTTTGTTTCCATGAAGCAGAGGTGGTTGAGAGGGACTTGATGGAGGCATTACAATGCAATTACAAAAGTACATTGCAGAGAGTAAGAAAGCTGCCCCATACAATGGTCCAGTGGGTAAAGTTTAAGATGAGAAGTAAAAGGTTTAAAAAGGTAAGAGGATTTTTTTTCATCCAGAGAGAGGTTGATATGTGTAATTGTGCTGTCTGAGAATGTGCTGGATGTTGGTACTCACACAACATTTAAGAAGAATCTGGATGAGCACTTGGAATGCTATGGCATATTAAGGACTAAATGCTGATAAATTGGATTAGGATAGACAGGCACTTGATGGTTAGTAAAAATGGAGTTGGTCAAAGGGTCTGTTTTTCTTACTTTAACCCTAATAATTACACATGAATTGAAGTTAACAATTCTGCTAATGACCTGTGCAAGTGTCTCAGAACCAAATCCCTGCACGAAACTGAAACATAGACCACTTTGATTAGAATAGTCAGTGCTCCATGTACACAGTCTAAAAAGCTCAGAAGCTCGCATGCCACAGTGACCATGTGAGGTAGCTGGTATGCTCATCTGGAAGCAATATTCAATAAATCCATCACTTTGTTCTATTTCTACAGTTCATTCAAATGAATTTCAAATTATTACCATTCTATTCTCCCATCTTGAGTTAATTTTCTTTTTATCTTGCTATATATTTTTTTTTACCAAAATACAGACAGATTAATTCTAGCAGATATCCATTTTCAGAATTGTATTAACCCTTAGGGTAATGATAATTCAGTCATCAACACTTCAAATGGTGCATTAGATTTTGATTGGCTTGCATTAATACAACTACTTCTTCACAGTGTGTGTTAAATGATTGGCAATCATCATGATGACTCACACACCGAGAGCTTCATGCTTGGCGAACTCAATAAGCATTCTCTTGCCAATATTTCACTTTCAGAATAATGGCAGTCTCTGTACTAGGGTGTGAAATGTACAAGGCAAAACAAACCATTGTCATGAATAATAGAAATGGGAATGGTATTGACTGTAAGTCAAAAGAATAAAAAATGTGATTGTTAGAAGAACACAAGTAAATAGGAGCAGGAGTAAACCAAATGGATCCTCACACCTGCCTCAACATTCATTCAGCCTCACATCTCAGCTCCTGTGCTAGTTTCTTGATTTTTCAAAATAAATATCTACCTCCTTTTTGAGCATCTCCAGAGCCTTTTCATGTAGGGAATCCCAGACACTCATCCACCTTTGCGAGGGGAAATTTTATGCCTCTTGGTAATGACTGAGCCCTTATCTTGCAATTCTGACTCGTTATTCAAAACTTCCCCATGGAAGTAGAAACATTTGCAGTAATTATCTATCTCCTCATGCCCTTTAAGGACCTCATGCATCAATGCCAATATTAAAAAAAAACACTAAAATGTCTAGGCCCAGAACGTGTACACCCTTACAGCTCAAACTTTATTTACTTGTGCACAAGGAGAACAGCATGGCCCCTGTCACCATATTGTTCTTAAACCAGGACAGAAAACTACTATTTATATACTTAATTAGCTTATCAGTGACAGATTTTGACCATCGGGTAAATTGTGTATGTTTGAAATCCCTATTTGCCGGATCAATCACCATTCAAAATAGAGATGCTAAAAGTCAGAAGAAGCTACAAGCTGACACTTTGAAGTTGGTAAAACAATTGTCCTTTAGTTGTTTGGTGAATTCCACATTATTCCAATCTCCTCTGTGCCTGGTATCCCCTATTGTGTAAAGGGAAGCAATGTTCTTCTAGGTTGATTACAAATTACCACAGTCGTTCTCACCTATCTCACTTAACCTATCTTCATATGACATTCTTTCTAATCCAGGTGGCATCCTGGCAAATCTTCTCTGCACCCCTCTAAAGTTTCCACATCATTCCGATAATGAGGTGATCAGAACTGAACATATTATTCCAAGTATGGTCTAACCAGAGTTTTATAGAGGTGCTATATTATCTTGCAATTCTTGAATTAAATCTCCTGTGGATGAAGGCCAATATATCATATGTCTTCTTAACAACTTTATCAACTTGCACAGCAACTTTGAGGAGTCAATGGACGTGGACCCCAAGATCCATCTGTCCCTCCACACTGCCAAGAATCCTGCCATTAACCCTGATTTCTGCCTTCAAATTCAACCTTCCAAAATGAATCACTTCATACATTTCCGGGTTGGAATCCATCTGCCACCTCACAGCCCAGCTATCCTGTCAACATCCCAATGCAACCTAAAAAAGACACTCCACACTACCTACCACTCCACCTAGCTTTGTGTTGTCTGCGAACTTATAAACCCACCCTTCCACTTTTTCATCCAAGCCAGAGAGCAAGAGTTGCAGGGCAGATCCCTGCAGCAACACCTGACCAGTACAAATCCAAGCAGACTATGCTTCTCTAAATCTCATAAATCCTGTCTCCCACACTCCTGTGCAATAGTTTGCCCACCGCTGATGTGAGACGAGACTCACTGGTTTATAATTCTCAGTGTCATCCTTCTCTCATTCTTGAACAAAGGAATAACAGGTGTCACCCTTCAATCATCTGGTACTGCTCCTGTGCCCAATGAGAACGCAAGGATAATCCCTAAATGTGCAGCAATCTCTTCCCTCAATTCTCATAGTAAATCGGGGTATATCCTGATTGGCTTTGTGGACTTAACTATCCTAAAGTTTTTCAAATGTTCCACCACATCAACATGTTCAAGCAAATCAGCCCATTTTATATTGTCCTCACAGATATCAAGGGCCCTCTCAATCCTTAAGCAAAATATTCATTGAGGACATCCCCTCCCACCTCCAGCTCCAAGCGTACATTTTCTCTGCTATCTCTGATCAGCCCTTCCCTCACTCTGGCTACGCTCCTGTTGTTCACATCTGTGTAGAATGACTTGGGGCTTTCCTTTTATGCCAAGGCCTTCTCATGCCCCTTCTAGCTCTCCTAAGTCCATTTTCAACTCCTTCCTGAGTAACTTGTAACTCTCTGGAACCCTGTCCTAAATCTGAAGTAAGCTTCTTTCTTTCTCTTGACTAGATGTTCCAAATCTCTTGTTCATGCAGAGCTCCATGAAGAATTCAGCTCAGGTTCTGCTGGACTGATAAGAGGAGAGTTAGAAGAAGAGCAAATTACCACCAACCTATTACCTAATAGGCATAGAGGTATAAAGGCTGAATATCTGCTTCACAAAATAACACGATCATACCTAAAACCACAAATGTTGAAGATTCTTCCTGGAGAAAGCACAACAAAATTATGTCATCTGTCAGTTACATGTAGCACTTAATATTAATTATATTGAGAGCAATGTAATTAAATCTGTACCATTGTATATGATAAGGGGCAGGTGATTTGTAGTCCAGTTTCACAAACAGTACCTCCGTTTCCAGCCCATCATGGGTTAATCTATTGGATTTTAAATGGATAAAAATTAATTGTTTTGTTGTACGTCACTCTTCACAATAGCAGAAATTTATTATGTCTTTTATTTTTGTGCTTGAAGGTAATGTTAATTAACAATGCTTACATTATTGAAGCAGAACTTGTTTAAGGCCTTGCTATTAAACGATCAGCAGGAAGTTTCATTTGCATACCCATTTAATGACAATATATTTTCTGTAATTTTTGAAAAAAAATTCACTGCCCTGCTAACTTGTCAAGTTTTGTTAATGCTCTTAAATTCATTTTTGTGAGAAGAAACTTTTTTAATATACATTAATACATGGTTATTTCTCAGTACAGTGTTGCTTGTCTGTCAGTGTTTTGTGCAGTTTGAACTGCATGGAGAAAAACCTGTGCAGGAGGAGTTTTATAGTGAAAAAGCTACAGCAATCCCACTATCTCGCCCTCAAAAACCTTGGTCCATTTTATATAAAATCATCACGACTGGAGACTTCCTTGGCTGCAGTAGATAGCCTTGTCATACCCTTCACTTTCCATGAAGCGTTGCAGCACCTCCTTCTTGGCCATTGAATCTTGTAGTTGATCTCATCCAGTCAGTCTGCTGGAACTGACTTCACATGCTGAGGTAGGCATATCCCTATCTCACTGGGATTGGAAGTTCCTGGCTAACCTCATCTAGATTAGCCCATCTGTCAAAGTGGTGTACCAGGGTGTGGCCAGTCTTGCATGCAAACAGTGTGGTATTTGGTCATTAATAACACTCATAAATCAGCCAAGTTGAAAAGCCCCTTAATGTAGAACTTTAAAGCTAGCTTCTTTGCTTAGCTCTTCTAGCCGTGGTTACTAAGTCTTCATGTTCTCTGGCATTGTTAATTCGTACATTATCTCATGATACTCCAGGATTTACAAATGGATAGAAATAAAAATATTTAGAATATAAACTGCTTTCATTTTTATTCAAAATCCTATCCATAAATACTTGTTTAAATATAAATTGCACATCAGCCACAATAACTTTCCATCATTTATGCAATTACAATGTTTCAGCACTGTTTTAAGATGATGTGTCAAAAATTTTGACAGTTTCCTTCAATATTGCCAGCGCTACTGTATATCTGAGAACTAAGAAAAAACATACTGATAGGAGATCAGTGAAATGTTAAATATATGTTATTGATTATCATTTTAATTAAAATGAATTAAAAGATATTTTGAAGACTCCATTGTAAGTCAGGCCCCAATTGCTTCCACCTATGTTCTAGATTGATCAAAGCAAAAAAAAAATCCTGAAAATCCTGTCTTTTTTTTCATCTTTAAATTCAATTTTCTACATTCTTCAGTCTGCTTTCAAGTGAACAACTATCTTGTTGGCACTAAACCAAGCAAATAATGTTTTCTGCCAACTCCAATCAGCGATAAGGTGTACCAATTTGTCTTTGCTCACTAGTGCTAAATGAATGCCAAAGTGTCAGCAACCTGTTGGACCCTGCTCTCGAGAAAAGGAACCTTGCACTTCCGAGATGCAGACTGGGAAGGAATTACAATTTGCAACCTGTATCACTGCATACATGTAGCCCTGGAATCAAAACCAAACTTTAGTCTCAGATTTTGATAAGTCTTAGCAAGCTTGTTAAGACTAACTTATTATATAATTGCTTAATTTAATATTATCTTCTGCCAGTGAACACAAACCAACCGTGGTCTATCATTAACTCAGATTTTGAAATGCTTTTAGAATTAAGCAAAATGGTGCACAGCTTTAGCAGTGAATAGAAGTGGCAATACACGTTTTTATTTTGAGCACAAGCGAAGAGACAGAAGGCTGAAAGCTAACACAGACACCATACATCTTGAATAGTACCTGGCATCAGACAGCCACAGAAGCATGTTTATTTTCTGAGGAACAGCCTTAATGGATAGGACTGCTGTGAGCTGCATGAGAAATCAGTAGTTCCCCAGAGAAATGTTTGCTGAGCTGTGCTATCAAGATGAATGGCAAAGCTATGCAAAAACCGAATTACCTGTGGCTGTAATGTTAAATGCACTATAGATGTTTATACTCTGGACTGCTTCTAGCTGCCACAGGGATTTTAACGGGAATGAGTCATTCCTTAAATAAGATTGAAACAGTTTACAAGATGACATTAATAAGCAGGCAGGAAAAGACAAATGAATTTCACCACAGATGAGTTTAAGGTGTTACATTGTGTTGTGGCAAAGCAAGTAAAGAGGTCAACATATTGCAAAAAATGTAATTTAAGTGAAGTAGATGAACTAAATCCACCAAGAGGACTACATCCTTGCCATAGGGTTTGGAGGCTTGCGTGCCTCAATGACCTGGTGAGTTATGTTGGCTGGAGTCAGGGCTTTCTGCTTCGGCTCTTGGTGGGGTCACCCATGCTAAACAGGTCAAAGGGCAGAGGCCAGACTAAGAGTGGTCCACTGGTGCTCCAAGTTTGGGGGTTCAGCATAAGACAAACAGCCCTGATTGGTAAAAGGAATTGTTATGGAAACATCAATGAGGAATTGTTCTACATCTGTGTGAGACAGTACTCCCAAAATCTGCATGACTGAGAGTAGTGAAAACCGAGCTACTGACATAATGAAAGAAGCCCTGACCACCACCAGAGGTGGAGGATCTTCATTGCTACCCTAAATCCCAGCACATAACAGACATTAGAGAGAGAAACATTCTGAGAGAATACATAGAAATTTATTTTCTAGTGGTAGATCTAAAAGCACTTTTGTAGTTGTGACAGGGCACTCTACATTGATTCCAAATTCACTCATGACCTCAATGGAGTGAACTTTGGAGGCAGAATACAACTCATTGCTACACAAGGGTGACCAGAAACCAAATAGAAATTTCAGAAGAAACTTAAAGGAATGTGGAACAGCTACCACTGAAAGTAATTATCTAGATGCACTTAAGGAAAAGATGGAAGTTGTTTTGAGGGAGTGGAGAGCAGTTTTAATCTGAGGAAGAATATAAGGACATTCAGGTGCAGGAAGAATACGAACACCATTAGGTAGGCCATCTGTTTCCCTGGCATGTAGTTCTTGTAATTCTTCATAAATATGGTTAACAAGTTGCCATGGCTTGTAGAATGGCACTGAACCATATTATTAGACATCTAAGCAAGTACCTTTTTTATATTTAGTCATGCTAAGGACATAAGCAAGGTTAGCATTTATTGTCCATCCCTAATTACCCATCTGGTAGTTATGTGGCGCTGCTGCAGTGACGTTGGGTGGGAGTTCCAAGATTTTGACCCCATAATGAAGAAGGAACAGGGGTAGATCTCTAAATCAAGAAGGTGTGCAACTTTACAGGAGAAATTACAATTAGATCAACCATGATCTCATTAAACAGGCATGGGGGAGGGTTTAAATGGCTTACTGCTCTAATTTGCCCTTGTCATTCTTGATGACAGAGTCTGAGTTACCCAGGAATGGCGGCATTGCTCTTTGTAAATGATAAACTCTTCAACTATGGCACAGCTGTGGATGGAGGACATGAATTGTTGACAGTTATAGATGGGGTGCTGATCATGGGCTTGTGCGCTACTTGAGTTTTATTGGAGTTATACTCTACTTGAGAAGTGGGAATTTTCAATCACAATTCTTATTCGTATCTTATTCATATCAGTGATAAAGTGACACAACTGGTAGGGCTGAAATGACCTGAGTTCAATGCTCACCTTAGGTGCTGCCTGTGTGGAGTTCTCAGATTCTTTATGGGCTATGTTAGTCCCTTTGCAAAGAGGTATGCATTGATAGGTTAATTGGTGATTGCAAATTGCCCAGTTATTTAAAGGGGATTCCAGATGAGCGCTTATCCTGTGTATGTGTTTTGAAAATAATTGGTCTTGTTATGTCACTCAGTAAAGACATGATCATGTTGGTAAAGACACGTTGGTATTCCTATCAATATACTCTTGTTTCTGTCTCTACATAGGAGACTGTTGTTCCTCCGTACCTAGGTTCAGTTGCCTGTCAGCACACACCATGACAGTAGGACCCTCTGGGTTTCAGTGACAGCTTGGACATCAGTTGGCTGGAGACAAGGGGCCATTCTATTCACAGTTCTTGTCCCAAGGATACTTCTGAGTTTCCCAAGGCTGCATTCCGAGTTTCTCCAGTGAACATTCCAAGCTTCTCTAGTCTATTTTCAAGATCATCAAGATTTTCTGGGTCTTCCACGGCCATCCAGGGTCCCGAGGACTATTCCACGTTCCCATGTTTGATTCCACATTCTCGGGTTTGATTCTAGGTACCCTAGTTTAATACAATATTTTGGAGTTATAGGCAATGTTCCTGAGTTTACCAGCCTTGAGAGCATCAGGTCTGTCTCAAGTTTACCACCCCTCCCTCCCTGAGCCATCAGGTGCTGGCCTTAGGGAGGGGGTACTGTCATGACCCCTGTCTGCCTGTGCATTTGTATTTGTTATTTGTTGTCTTAACTAGAGTCATTAAGCCCTTGTGCTTTCAGTTTAAATTTGTCAAGTTTATTTTGACTGGCACAGGGTTTACACATACAGTGATTATTTAAAGTGGACTTCTGATTAACACTTATCGCAGCATCCCTGTATTTTGAGAACAATTCGCCTCGCAGTGTTGCTCCATCAATCCACCAATGTTCAATTGAATTACCCACAAATAAGCTATTATTTCTCTACATAAGACCATCAGACATAGAAGCAGAATTACACCATTCAGCCCATCGAGTCTGCTCCGGCAGTTCATCATGGCTGATCCCGGATCCCACTCAACCCCGTACACCTGCCTTCTCACCATATCTTTTGATTCCCTGATCAAAAAACTATCAAATTCTGCCTTAATATACCCACGGACTTGGCCTCCACTGCAGTCTGTGGCAGAGTATTTCACAGATTCACTACTCTCTGGCTAAAAACATTCCCCCTTATCTCTGTTCTAAAAGGTCACCCCTCAATTTTGAGGCTGCGCCCTCTAGTTCTGGATACGCCCAACAGAGGAAACAACCTCTCCACATTCACCCTATCTAGTCCTTTCAACATCCAATAGGCTTGAAAGAGGTCCCCGCGCATTCTTCTAAATTTCAGTGAGAATAGCCCAAAGTTACCAAATGCTCCTCATATGTTAAACCTTTTATTCCCGTAATCATCCTCATGCACCTCTTCTGGACTCTCTCCAATGACAACACATCCTTTCTGAAATATGGGGGCAAAACCTGTTGACAGTATTCCAGGTGCGGCCACACTAGTGACTTATAAAGGCTCAGCATTATCTCCTTGCTTTTATGTTCTATTCCCCTTGAGATAAATGCCAACATTGCATTTGCCTTCTTTACCAAAGACTCAAACTGTGAATTAACATTCTAGGAGTCAAAGGTCCCTCTGCACCTCTGATGTTTGAACCTTCTCGCTATTTAGAAAATAGTCTGCACTATTGTTCCTTTTACCAAAATGCATTATCATTTATTTCCCAAAACTGTATTCCATCTACCACTTCTTTGCCCAGTCTTCCAATTTGTCTGTCCTGCTGCAAAAGCATTGCTTTCTCAGCACTACCAACTTCTCCACCTACCTTCATATCATCCACAAACTTTGCCACAAAGCCATCTATTCTATTATCCAAATTATTGACAAACAATGTGAAAAGTAGCAGTCTCAATACTGACTGTAACGTTCTCCTTCGGGTGTAACGAAACGCCGAATTTAACGTCCGGATAAACCACAGTTAATAAGAACCAGATCGCAGTAAGATTAACCATTTACTGTTCACTCTTCACATTAACATATGGTGAAAACTGTTGATAAAACAATACAAGATTGATACAGTATTTGTTCCTTCCTTAATATCACATTTCAAGTGTAAATACTTGCAAAGGTGACTATAACTACATTACACTAAGGTGCAGTATACAGGGAGAGTTTACCTGCTCCATTGACTACTTTAAATACACTTCCATGCAAACTATCCGCGACTCTTTAACTAACGAAAGCATAAACATTATCTACCGTCGTTACCTCTAACAGGATCAGCATTAACATCTTAGTTCAATATATCGATTATCTATTAACTTACAGCGTTGCTCTCACTGTGATTTCTCATGCCTGCAAAACTGCTTGTGCTCAGGTGAGCCTCGTGGAAAGCCCCCACCCTCGCGCTAATTTCAAACCGGTGTTTTCCCACAAGACGCGGCGAAACCGGATGTGACGTCATCGCATGCCGATATATTTTACATGCAATGAATATACTTTAAACACTTCTAATTCTAACTAGAAAATACTATTGAATGAATTACTAAGCGAAAATATTATAAACTAAATAACTGTCGTAAAGACAGCACACTCCCCGCTTGACCTTCGTAAGGTCACAATGAGCAGAGTACAAAACTTAGTCTCTTAATCAGTCATTGGGTAGAAGTAGAATAACTTCTGTAACTGGCCCTTGGTAAATTTTTTCACATCGCCTTGGTCGGTAGTCTTCAATTCGATCTTCCTGACATGTCCATCCTCGATAGGGAATGTAGCAGTGATTCTGGCCGTTGGCCAGCTGTTGCGAGCGACTTGCTTGTCCCTGAGCAGGACTAAGTCTCCAACTTGAAGATTCCTACGGGGTTCTGTCCACTTTTGTCTCTGTTGCAACGAGTGTAGATATTTCTGTCTCCAGCGGGGCCAGAACTGATTTGCCAGAGCCTGGACTTGTCTCCATTGCTTTGTGTACAAATCCTTGTCTGAGAAGTCTCCTGGTGGAGGAGGTGCTCCTGCCTTCTGCGTAAGGAGCGTTGATGGCGAAAGTATAAAGGGGTTTTCTGGGTCAGAAGACACAGGTAGGAATGATTGTGCGTTTATAATGGCTGTGACCTCTGCCATTAGGGTGCACAGTACCTCGTGGGCCAATCGAGTGCGTTGCTGCATCTCAGGTTTCCTTTTCTGGGTTTTCCGTAAGGACGTGAACTGTTTGACTGCCTGCTCTTTGTTATCTGGTGAGCGCTGGCGTGGTTCTCTGAAAGGCAATGGGGCAACCCCATTATTTGCTTCATCTCTGAAGACCTTGGTGTCTTTGGGTTTTAAAGAAATGGTACCTTGAGCTGATTGTGCAAGTTTGTTTCCGTCCTCGGTTTGAACGAAAACTGACTGACCTAGCGTCTCATCGGTTGCTTTACACTTGGTAATGTCTTGTTGTGCTTCTTTAGGGTATACCTCAGTGAGGCAGATCTCGGAACAAGAACGGCTTGACTGAGTTTGACCGCAAACTTCTGTACAGTTCGAGCTGACAATTGTTGTCCTGGAGTGAACCTCTCCCTCCCCGCCGTCCTGTTGTGGGGGTGAAGGAGCGTTGTCGGTTCTTTCATTCTTGACTTCATCACGGAGCCGTGAGGGTAAATTTCCTTCCTCGTATGGATGTGATGCAATCGTGACTCTCTGAGGTTCCTCGTAGCTGGGGAAGTTATCGAATACGTATGGAGAGGGGAGACGAGCCTGCCTGTCTATTTGATATTGTACATAGTCGCTTGTGCGTTCCAGTCTGGTCCTTTCTAAAGTAGATCTTACTTCGGTCAGATCACGCGACCCTTCAGCTTGTTCTATGTACTTTGCTTCCGCCATGGCAGCTTCTTCTTCTCTTTCTAGCTGCAGCACTTGCAACTCTGTCGATATTTTTGCCATTTCCAACTGGGTTTCGGCTTCTCTGGCGGCCTCTTCTCTTTGTCTGGCAGCCTCTTCGGCTTCTCTGGCGGCCCTTTCTTTCTGGATTTCGGCTTCTCTGGCAGCCTCTTCTCTTTGTCTGGCGGCCCTTTCGGCTTCTTTGGTGGCCAGTTTCATTTTCAAAACTGCCTCTTGTTTGGCGTAATGCAGTCGCACCTTGGCGGCTTCTGCCTTGGCTCTTGCCTGTGCGGACTTACTTGATGTCGTTCTACTGCCCTTGTCGCTGGGCGCCATCGACTTGATCCCGGATCGAGCTGACATTGCAGCACTTGGAACACCTAATAACGCCTGGGTGGGCTTACTTGATGTCGGTTTACTGCCCCTGTCGCTGGGCGGCGTCGACTTGATGCTGGATTGAGCTGACATTGCAGCACTTGAAACACCTGATAATGTCGCTTTTTCACTGTAACGTTCTCCTTCGGGTGTAACGAAACGCCGAATTTAACGTCCGGATAAACCACAGTTAATAAGAACCAGATCGCAGTAAGATTAACCATTTACTGTTCACTCTTCACATTAACATATGGTGAAAACTGTTGATAAAACAATACAAGATTGATACAGTATTTGTTCCTTCCTTAATATCACATTTCAAGTGTAAATACTTGCAAAGGTGACTATAACTACATTACACTAAGGTGCAGTATACAGGGAGAGTTTACCTGCTCCATTGACTACTTTAAATACACTTCCATGCAAACTATCCGCGACTCTTTAACTAACGAAAGCATAAACATTATCTACCGTCGTTACCTCTAACAGGATCAGCATTAACATCTTAGTTCAATATATCGATTATCTATTAACTTACAGCGTTGCTCTCACTGTGATTTCTCATGCCTGCAAAACTGCTTGTGCTCAGGTGAGCCTCGTGGAAAGCCCCCACCCTCGCGCTAATTTCAAACCGGTGTTTTCCCACAAGACGCGGCGAAACCGGATGTGACGTCATCGCATGCCGATATATTTTACATGCAATGAATATACTTTAAACACTTATAATTCTAACTAGAAAATACTATTGAATGAATTACTAAGCGAAAATATTATAAACTAAATAACTGTCGTAAAGACAGCACACTGACCCCTAAGGAACCCCACTAGACTCTGGCAGCCAACCAGAAAAAAACCCCCGTTATTCCCACTAGCTGCTTTCTGCTTGTCTGCCATTCCTCTATCCATGCCAGTATCTTTCCTGTAACACCATAGGATTCTATCTTGTTAAGCAGCCTCATGTGTGGCACCTTATCAAATGCCTTCAGAAAATCCAAGTAAGTGACATCCTCTGCCTCTCCTTTGTCCACCTGCTTGTTACTTCCTGGAAGAACTCTAACAGATTTGACAGGCAAGATTTTCCTTTACAGAAACCATGCTGACTTTGACTTATTTTATCATTAGTTTCAAACTACCCAGAAACCTCATCCTTAAAAATAGATTCCAACACTTTCCCAACCACCGAGGTTAGACTAACTGGTCTATAATTTCCATTTTTTTTTTGCATTCCTCCTTTCTTAAAGAGTGGAGTGAGATTTGCAATCTTTCAGTCCTCCAGCACCATGCCAGAATCAAGTCATTCTTGAAAGATAGTGACCATTCTACTATCCATTCTACTCTTTATACAACTGAAAACACTTTTGTATCCTGTTACATGTTTTTGGCTAGTTTGCACTCATATTTCATCTTTTTCCTTCAATTAGCTTTTATAGTTGCTTTTGTTGGATTTTAAAAGCTTCCCAATTAACCAACTCCCACTTATTTTTGCTACCTTATATGCTCTTTCCTTGGCTTTTAAGCAGTCATTAACTTCCCTTGTCAGCCATGGCTGCCTACCCCTGACATTTGAGAACTTTTTTCTTCTGTGGGACATATAGTATCTATCCTGTACCTTGTGAACTATTTCCTGAAACTTCAACCATCACTGCTCTGCTGTCATCCCTGCCAGTATCCTCCTCCAATCCACTTGGGCAAGCTCCACTTGTTACAGTCCTGATCCCTAATTCCCTATCTTTCTCCTAATATCCTTTGATTGTGCCACAGTTCCGACAGTTAATTTCCCATTTGCTTCTAATTCTCTTTAATGATGACACACCTGGTTTCCATCAAGATCTACAGCTTAAGAACCCCAGCGTTACAACCACTAGTTGCCAGATCATTGGTTTTGCCTGTGTGGTGATTAACATTTCCCGGCCACTTGGCACCATGTGTTCTAAGTTTTGCTCCAGTTTCAAGGTTTAGCTATGAAACGCCATCTCTCTGTGTCAAGGTTCCGTGTCAAGATCCCTCCTGTTTGCTGTTCAATGTTCACGTCTGCTTAAGCATCCTAACTCAGTCTCCGTGCCTGTGGGTTTGCTTCATTTGTTCATTGCAACACCTCTCTCATGCCTCTGTAATTTCCTTTATTCCATTGTGATACCGATACATGGCACTTGTGCTTGTCCTTCTCAAATTGCAGTATGAATTCAATCAGATTATGATCACTGCCTCCTAAGGGTTCCTTTACATTAAGCTCCCTAATTAGATCTGGATTATTATACAACACTCAGTCTAAGATAGCCTTTCCCTGAGTGGCTCAAGTACAAGCTGCTCTAAAAAGCCATCTTGTAGGCATTCAACAAATTCTCACTCTTGCGATCCAACGTCAACTTGAGTTTTGCAAGCCCCTTGCATATCGTCCTCCATTACAATTGTGATATCACCCTTATTACCTGCCTTTTCCAGCTCCCTTTGCAATCACAACCTCACATTTTGGATGCTATTTGGAGATCTATATATGATTCCCATAATGTTTTTTTATCCTTGTAGTTTCTTAGCTCCATCCACAAAGATTCAACATTCTCTGACCCTATGTCACCTATTTTGGAAGATGTAATTCCATCTCTTACCAACAGGGCCACACCACCGCCTATGCCTTCCTGCCTGTCCTTTCAATACAAAGTATATCCTTTGATTTGAAGCTCCCAACAATAGCCTTCTTTCAGCCATGACTCTGTGATGTCTCATGACTCATGTCTCACTGTTCAATCTCCAATTGTGCTGTAAGTTTGTCCACCTTATTCTGACTGTTACATGCATTTCAATACAGCACCTGCAGTCCTGCATTTTTTGTCCTTTTGAATTTTGCCGTGTTACAATTTAACCCTTTGCTCTCTCTGCATATGTATCCAATCATTGGCTTGTTCTTCCTTACATTCATATTAGATCCATCATCTACTTGTAAACCTGCTGGCTCATTCTCAGCTCTATCATGCTTGTTCCCATCCCCCTGCTATATTAGTTTAAAACACTCATAGCAGCACAAGTAAACCTGCCTGCAAGAATATTGCCCCCCCCCAGATTCAGATGCAACCTGTCCCTTTTGTACACGACTTACCTTTCCCAGAAGATGTCCTAATTATCCAGAAATCTGAATCTCCGCCCCTATTCCAATTCTTCAGCATGCATTTATCTGTCACCTCATTCTATTCTTATCCTCACTGTCAATGGCACATGCATCAGTCCCAAGATTATTAGCCTTGATGTCCTGCTTCACAGCTTCCTTCCTAGATCCCTGTATTATTTTTTCAGGACCTCCTCCATTTTTCTACCTACGTCATTGGTATCAACATGTACCATGACTTCTGGCCGCTCGCTCTCCCTTTTCAGGATATTGTGGATATGTTCAGATATATCACAGACCCTGGCACCTGGGAGGCAAACTACCATTTGAGTTTCTTTTCATGTCCATAGAATCGCCTATCTGTCCCCTATTACTGCTGCTGTCCTCTTCAATTCCCTACCCTTCTTAATTACAGAGCCAGACTCAGTGCCAGAGGCACGACCACTGTTGCTTCCCCCAAGAAAGTTGTCCCCCTCAAACAGTACTCCAAACTGAGTACTTATTGTTAATCAGCATAGCCACAGGGTGCTCTCCACTATCTGATGTCCTCCCTTCCCTGTCCTGACAGTCACCTAGTTATCTATCTCCTGTAGCCTTGGAGATGACTACCTCCCTGTAGCTCCTGTCTATCACTGCTTCGCTTTCCCTAAAAAGCCCAAGGTTATTAAGCTGCAGCTCCAGTTCTGTAACAGGGTCCCTGAAGAGCTGCATCTCGATGCACCTGGTGCAGATGTGGCCATCAGGGAGGCTGGAAATCTCCTGGAAATCCCTTATCTGACATCCAGAACAGAACACTTGCTCTGTAGACATACCCCTTATTCTCTTAACATTGAAATAGGAAATAAGGAATGAACTTACCTGCTTACCTTGCCACTACCTGTTCTACCTGAAGCCCTGTTGAGCTAAAGCCTTACTACTCTGCCTCAGGCTACTCTGATGATGACCACTCCCATGATGACTGCTCTACTATGTGGTACCTCTCTTTTACTAAGTGGCCACTTAACTAAGTCAAGTCACTTTTATTGTCATTTCAACCATAACTGCTGGTACAGTACATAGTAAAAACGAGATAATGCTTTTGCAGGACCATGGTATTACATCACACAGTACAAAAACTAGACTGAACTACGTAAAAAACAACACAGAAAAAAACTACACTAGACTACAGACCTACCCAGGACTGCATAAAGTGTGTAAAACAGTGCAGGCATTACAATAAATAATAAGCAAGACAATAGGGCAGTAAGATGTCAGTCCAGGCTCTGGGTATTGAGGAGTCTGATAGCTGTTACATAGTCTGGTTGTGAGAGCCCGAATGCTTCAGTGCCTTTTCCCAGATGGCAGCAGGGAGAAGAGTTTGTATGAGGGGTGCGTGGTGTGTGCATTTTATAGAGGCTGGGCTTTTAAAGCTCTTTGCTGAACCTGCCTGGGAATGTTTCTGTTGCGCAGACGCAGTACTCCAATCAAAACTCCCATCAAACTAAACTTCCTGCTTTTTAAAGCTTTTTGCTGGACCTGCACAGGAATGCTTCTGTTGCGTCTGTGCAGTACTCCAATCGACATTGGATTCTGTCATTCTTTCGCACCCAAAGGGTTGGTGGGGGGTGGGGGGGGGGAGAGAGAGAGAAATTGACTGATTACCGTAACTTTCTAGCTTGCCATGATGATACAAAGATAGGTGGAGGGGCTGGTAGTGCTGAGGAAACAGAGTCTGCAGAGAGACTTGGATAGATTGGGGGAATGGGCAAAGAAGTGGCAAATGAATTACAATGTCAGCTAGTGTATGGTCATGCACTTTGGTAGATGAAATTAACCGGCAGACTATTATTTAAATAAGGAGAGAATTCAAAGTTCTGAGATGCAATGGGCCTTGGAAGTCCTCGTGCAGGATTCCCTTAAGGTAAACTGCCAGGTTGAGTCGGTGGTGAAGAAGGTGAATGCAATGATGGCATTCATTTCTAGAGGAATAGAGTATAGGAGCAGGGATGTGATGTTGAGGCTCTATAAGGCACTGGTAAGACCTCACTTGGAATACTGTGTGCAGTTTTGAGCTCCTTTTTTAAGAAAGGATGTGCTGACTTTGGAGAGGGTTCAGAGAAGATTCACTAGAATGATTCTGGGAATGAGAGGGTTAACATATGAGGAATGTTTGACCACTCTTGGACTGTACTCCTTGGAGTTTAGAAGAATGAGGGGGGACCTCATAGAAACATTTTGAATGTTGAAAGGCATGGGCAGAGTGGATGTGGCAAAGTTGTTTCCCATGGTGGGGGAGTCTAGTACGAGAGGACATGACTTGAGGATTGCAGGGCGCCCATTCAGAACAGAGACACAAAAATATTTTTTTAGCCATAGGGTGGTGAATCTATGGAATTTGTTGCCACGGGTAGCAGTGGAGGTCAAGTCATTGGGTGTATTTAAGGCAGAGATTGATAGGTATCTGAGTAGTCAGGGCATCAAAGGTTATGGTGAGAAGGTGGGGGAGATTGGATCAGCTCATGATGAAATGGCGGAGCAGACTCGATAGGCTGAATGGCCGACTTCTGCTCTTTTGACTTATTGTCTTATGGTCTTAAGACTTTAAGAACTGTCCCTAAGCCTGACGGTTTGAGAGCCACAAATGCAAAACACTGTTAACTTCTGTTTAGGAGAGTAGTTTGTTTAATCTTTTGTATTTGGGTAGATACTAATAAAATAGTTGTTTAACATTAAAACTTGACTCTGGTTGTGGTCTACTGTTGCTGGTGTGAAACACAGCTCACTAGTAAGGAAGGCAAATGCAAAGTTGGTATTCATTTCCAATGGACTAGAAAATGTAAGCAACAATATAATGCTGAGGTTTCTTAAGACATTGGTCAGAATACACTTGGAGTGTTGTGAGCAGATTTGGGCCCCTTACTAAAGGAAAGATGTTCTGGGATTGGAGAGAGTCCAGAGGAGGTTCACGGAATGAGGAACATTTGATAGCTCTTGGGTTGCGTTCAGTGGTGTTAAGAAGAATGAGAAGGGATCTCATTGAAACCTATCAAATATTAAAATGCCTAGATAGAGTAGATGTTGAGTGGATATTTCATATAGCAGGGAAGTCTAGAACCAGAATATACAGCCTCAGACTAGTGGGAAATCCATTTATAACAGAGATGAGAAGCAATTTCTTTAGCCGGGGGCAGTGAATCTGTGGAATTCAATCTCCACAGACAGCTGTGCAGGCCAGGTTATTGGGTATATTTAACGCAGAAGTCAATAGACTCTTGATCAGTCAGGGCATCAAAGGTTTATGGGGAGAAGGCAGAAGGATGGTGCTGAGAAGGATAATAAATCAGCCATGATGGAATGGCAGAAAAATCTCAATGGCCCAGACAGTCTAATTCTGCTCCTGTCTCCTGTGGTTCACATTTTCTTAGCAGCCTAAAACACCACAGGTCACATTTGATGGCAGAGCAATGGGCGCAGGGGTGAAGTAAATCCCTGGGCAATATTCTGGACAAATTCTCCCAATTCAGGAAGAATTCAGGAAGGAGGTTTGAGCAAGGCAATGTGCATTGACCTTGCACAATTTATTGGAGAGCTTGTAAAGCTGACAGTGTGTACCATGCAGATCAGCTCATAAACCACTGGAGCCTCAAGACTGGTTTGCTGAACTAATCCCAGCAAACCTTCATTAAGTTTTTCTCCAGGGATGCACCAATGGAGACCTTTGAAGCTTGGTCTGTAGCATAGGGAGGGGGCCTAGTGAACATCAAGACTTGCCAGAAGACTGACAGAAGGAGGGGAAGAGTGAACAGCAGACCTCCAGTACTTTGAGGAGCAATGCATCATGAGACTATGGTTTCACAAAGTAGTGATGATAGTTATTCTTTGCTGACAGAACTCCAGCTACAACTCCACAATGAAACCCAAAGACATGCATAAGTAAAGACCATGATTTTTAAAAAATTGTCCTCTCAGAATCATTCCAGGCAGTATCTGGTCTGTGCAATTTTCTCAGACTTATAGACTAACACAGCAGAAGTGAGAAACCTGCTGCTAAGATCGCTTGACCATAAAAACTGTTCTTGATGGAAGCAATCCATCTATAGGCAACAGCAGCATGGCATTGGGTAGCTTGAGGATATAATAAAGGGGAACATTATCTCTGCTATTATGCACTGCTCTGTGGTTGAGCTCCTGCCAGTTACAGGTGTCTCATTGTGACTCCCCACCGCTGAGATGCTGGGGTTCGATTTATTGAATAGAAATATCATGTTTAATGGTCCAGTGGAAGTGACACATTCCACTAACTTGCCTGACCCTGGTTCCTCAGAGAATGAAGAGTGAGCTGGTCGGGTAGGGAATCTTGTCATTTTGAAATGATGAAAGAAAATCTGCATTGTCATGGTAAAGGAAGGGTAGAACTAAGGTGGACACTTCCAAAAGTATGTCAGTATAATCAGAGAAAGGATATGAAAGGGAAGGCACCTTGATTCCACAAACTGGACTTAAGAATCTTACTTGCATTTTGCAGGATATGTTGTCAAATTTTATCTGTTCTCTTAGAAAAATGGCATCATTTGAATTTACTGAATTGTTTATGATTTTGCCATTTTGAAATATACTGCAGAATAATGTTTTATACGGTGATAATTCCGTGACCTCAATATAACGTGACATAAACTTTTATTGATATACAAATGCTAAAAAAACTATGATATATGAAAGAAATCAGATATTTTTGCTTAAAAGTCTTTAATCTGAAACTCTAGAGGTTATTCTCCACACAGAATGCACTAATATTTACAGCAAATTACATTTTCTTTTTGTATTTAAATTATCAAAAAATCCCAGTGAGTTTCTTGGTAGACTTCTCAAATGGAATAGAATTTTAAAAGAAGACTGAATAGTGCTTCAGAATGTTGTATAAACCTGGGAGAATTAATCCAGTAGGGTTATATTTCTCCTTATCTGTTTCTTTGCTACAAATAAAATTTTAATTGTTTAGTAGTTTTACTTTGGTTTATTCAGAGCAAAGTTGCACTTTAAAATGGCTATTAACCTTTCTAAGACCTATCAGTATTTCAATAGAAAAATTAGAATCCATGACAAGCTCCTGTGGATTTATTAGATGCTAATACCTCTGGAGTCATTAGTGCAAAAGAAATAGAATGTCATTAAGATTCAATTACTTTTGAGAGCAAAGTCATTTAACATAGACAATTTAGGCCATAGATTTGTTTCTTTTTAATACATATTGTTTGCATTCTTTATCCTGCATTGCATTTATCTAGAAATCAACATCAAAATTAGATAAATAAATTAATAAAGTCAAGGTAGTGACAAGAAATGAATATTCATCCGTGTTTTATTGGGTCTGCTGCTTTGGATTATCTTATTGACTTCAACTGATTATGAATAGCAGTGGCTGAGATGAATAGTATTATTGATCTAGAATTGAAGGTAACTTTTGTGTTCAGTATCACACACAGACTGCTGGAGGAACTCTACAGGCCAAGCAGCATGTATGGAAACAAGTACAGTCGACGTTTCAGGCCAAGACCCAGCATCTGCAAACGTTCTCTTGTTTGTTCTAGTATTTAGTACCTACTTTATGGCCTTCAGGCTACCTAGATACATTTTGATAGAATCATCATTCACTTGGAATACTTCAAGAATGGCTGGAATACGATGGCTATAATATCTCTTTTTCAGAAATAACCTCTCATCTGAGTCTCATGACATATTTCATTAAACACAAGCTTTCTGTTTTCAAAACTTTTTTGTAATTAAAATCAAGATAGAGTGAACATGATTGAAGTAATTCCCGAGCGGTGTTGTGATAAGAAGGCAGTGATGCACTGGAAAATCTTACAAAAGAGAAAATCTGCAGATGCTGGAAATCCAAGCAACACACACAAAATGCTGGAGGAACTCAGCAGGCCAGGCAGCATCTATGGAAAAAATAAAAAGTCAATGTTTCTTGCTGAGACCCTTCATCAGGACTGGAGAGAATAGTGAGTAGTCAGAGCAAGAAGGTGGGGGAGGGAAGGAAGAAGTACAAGATGAAAGGTGATAGGTGAAACCAGGAGAGGGGGAGTGGTGAAGTAAAGAGCTGCGAAGTTGATTGGTGAAGGAGATAAAGGGCTGGAGATGTGGGAATCTGGTAGGAGAGTGTAGGAGACCATTGAAGAAAGGGAAGGTGGAGGAGCACCAGAGGGAGGTGATGAGGAGGTAAGGAGATAAGGTGAAAGAGAGAAATGGGAATTTTATTGGCTCTGGAATGAAAAGCTCCATCCTGAGAGCAGATATGGTGGAGATGGAGGAACTGTGAGAAGGGGATGTCAGTTTTACAGGTGACAGGGTTGGAAGAGGTATAGTCCAGGCAGCTGTGAGAATCAGTGGGTTTGTAAAAGATATCAGCAGATAAGCTGTCTCCTGAGATAGACAGGGAGATCGAGAAAGGAGAGAGAGGTGTCAGCAATGGACCAGGTAAATTTAAGGGTAGGGTGGAAGTTGAAGGCAAAGCTGATGAAGTTCCACTAATGCAGTCGTCGATGTAGCGCAGGAAAAGTTGGGAGTGATACCGGTATAGGCTTGGAACATAGACTGTTCCATGTATCGGACAAAAATGTTGGTATAGCTGGCCCATGGCTACACCTTTGGTTTGAAGAATGTGGAAGATCTTGTAGGAAAAAAAGGATTAGAGTATGTCCGGGTAAAGATGGGACATTAGTTAGCAGTAAGTTAATAACAAAGGTCAAGGGAATCTGGGAGACTTGAAACAATATTAAAGAAAGTTACTTTTAAAGCAATGCATCAAAATTTATATCATCTGGGTGATTGTAAAACCTTTACATCTGTGGGCTTGAAAAATAACTTGATTTTTGTCTCTTTTTTTGATGTTGTTCTGAGCTTTTACAGCTAAGCAAATCACTGCTGGCCAAAAGAACCTCTTACCACGCTCTCTGATTCAGTTCACTGGAGTAGCAATTTGAGACTCTGAAATCTGAGGTTTTATTTCCGCACTCATCTCTTCAGCGTGACCTCATCAAAAGGTTTGCTCTTGGCTTTTGTGCATAACTTCTGTCTCTTTGGATTGATCCAGACCAGTCTTGTCATGATCATTTTCATCTATGTGCTTAATAAGAATAAATGCTTGAGCAATTATATCTGCTTCAATTGTTGGAGAGGACCCATTTCATTCTTCTGTCTGTTTCTTACTCAGATGCACAGGAGGTTAGTAATTTTCAATGATACCCCTTTATCCCAACAATTTTCAGCACAATATGAAATAAAAATTTCAATAGTCTGCTCTCCAATTGTTTAGAAATCCTAATGGTTTGTCGTTTGGCTCACCAGGGTCAAATTTAATGTCTTCCTAATAAACCAGCTAGGGCCCCATTTCCTGTACTTCCTTTTAACTGACCAAGCTCACTTTAAATTCATCAGATCCTCTGTCATATCTCCCATTAAGCTACCTGTTCCCCCTTTAAACTCACTGGGGATATTTGATTTTCTGAATAATTTAGTTGTTACTAATTGTTTTTTTGAGATTAGAAGAAATTCAGGAGATAAACTGATATACAGGTAATTGAGATTTGGTGCTGACAGTCACAGTCTGAGAAACCAGTTTCAAACTCATTCCTAAATTGATGAAATAGTAAGACATCTGATAACTTACTTTATGTCATCAACCTCCAGGTAATTGTTTGGGGAGTTGAAACTTACCACAGGAGTTTCAAAATATAATTTTTTATCTATGGATAGATTGGTGTGAATGCCAGTTTTGGAAATTAAGGCAAAAAAAAAAGCAGTGCAGTGTGAATTTGGGTCTTTTGTGAGCTGTTTGCAATTTATATGGAATATGCTTATAAAAAATAACTGTGGTAAATTGAAATACATTAACTTTATTCTGTATAGTTTAGATCAATATGTTCAACCAAAGGCCAAACCATTTTGCTTCACAGTCATTGGTATAATAATATTTCTGCAAAAGCATAGGCAATCGTCTGTCATTTTGGATATCTGCAATTCTTACCTTATGTAGTGAACGGCAACAGGCTAGAAATTCTTCATGTGCACAAAACGTTTTAATGTAATGCAAAGGGATTTAGTCTAAATCCTAATAATTATGAAGTATTTTTGTGCAATTATGGCCCTTTGGTTGTACACAGTGAACATAAGACATAGGAGCAGAATTAGCCCAACGAGTTTGCTTTGTCACTCGATCATAGTTAATTTATTTTCCCTCTCAAGCCCATTCTCCATCCCACTGCATTTGACCTGGGGTGCAAGGTTTTACTGCTGGGTGGCATTAACACACAAAAGGTGGCACTGTACCTCTGTATACTGCTAATTTTTTTGCTATATCTCCCACACTAAAGAATTTCTAGATCTAGCTTTTTTCTGTTAGATTTGTCAACTCTCTAATGATTAGGAATTTCCAGTTCCTTATAAGCTGTATTATGGAAGAAAATGTAAAATATTTAAGCTAATGAATTAGACATTTCCATTGGTATTTTCAAATACTTTGCATTAATGCTTGCAAAATTAAAATCTCCCTTGATGTCAATATTTTTTACATAACCAGATTTTCCTAATGAAAATCTAAAAACAGAGGGTATTAGAAAATAATACAAAAATGGAAAATACTGGTGAAGCTCCACAGTTCTGATAGCACCTTTGGGAAAAAAAATAAAGTTAATGATTCGGGGTATTAGATCTTGTTACTTTATTTGGAATGCATCACACATACATAAAGGACCAAATTTACCAGATGCAAGATGTCTATTAATTGCAACTAAAATCCCACATTACAGGTATAAAATAAGAGTCCCCCATGATACGTGACTTCTTATTACATAGTAAAAATATACTGGTTCTATGCTAAATCAGTCTCCACTTTTTTTTTAAGCGGCTGGTTAACTTGTAAGCTTTTTTTAACAATTTAGTACAATAGAGTTTTGAATTTGTATCTTTTTTTGGTTCTAGTACTGTTTATCACCTTTGTAAATAATGGAGAAATTTATTGGGGCTGCTGGTCAAGGAAAGTGGCCTGAATGCTCAGGGAAGGCCAGGGCCTGTTTGGGAGAAGAGTGCAGAAGAATGGGATACCATCAAAAGGCCATCTGAGTTTCTGTAGTAGAAGTTTGAGCTCCCATAAAGCTATAAACATTTCAATCAGAGATCTCTTTGTAGTTCATGCATAAAACCCTGCTGTGAGGTGAATCTGCTTTCCCTTGGTACCGAGGCATTGCATTCAAGCTCAATGACAGCATTCCCCTACTGATCCAACAGTTTCAGTTGTCACTTCCTTGGTACCAAGAGACCTCCTCTAAACATAAACAGGATCAATGTCCATTCTCTTCCAGAACTGAGACAAATAAACCTTTTATTTCAGCTTTCCTGATGTCATTGTTTTTTTTCTTTCACAGCCACAGAAAGCAAAATAACAAAGCTACTCTTCCTCATCTTCTCCAAAATGAAGTCATTAGGTTGTGGCAGCAATTTAAAAGAACTTAAACTTATTTAATACTTTTTATGGCCTGTCACCATCTCAAAGCCAAACATGTGCTTCTAAAATGTAATCTCTGGGTATAATGAAACAGTTAATGAACAGCCAGTCTACCATTACGGCATCAGGGCAGTTCTTAAAATCAACTTTATCTCACAGAAAAGTGCATGTCACTGCTCTGATGATTGGGGACAAGTGTTTACTTGTCAGAGTTACAGCACTTGATGCTAGATTCTGTAGAAGAAAACTGTGCAAGAGAATGGACTTTAGGATAGCTGTGTGCTCTAAGGTGCTGGACTTATGGAGTGAAATCACATGGCAATTGTTTGCTTGTTCTGGTCTCCAGGCAGTATTGTTGGTTCTAATCCAAATTTCTGATGTATATTTGGCAGATAGAGTTTGATATATATTGTAACTTCCAAAACAGAAGATTGATTAGATGAAAAATGATAAGCTGGGAGATGCATGTCTTAGCATTTGTTTTTTATCTGAGCAAAACACAGACATGTGACATGGTGATGTAATAACATATGCCACACACATACTTTTACATATAACTTGTAATGAATTATGTAATAACAAAGAATGCTTAATCAAACAATCAATTTATTCAAATATTGCTGAAATATTAAATACACAACACTCTTCCTTGCTTAGCTATAAACTCCAACTCAATATAGAATGCTTCTCAACTCAGATATGTAACATATTTCTCTCTAGTCATCTTATATCTGAGATTTGCACCTGTGAACCATTCCCAGGTTCTGGGGTCTCCTCTGTGGTGGTTGTAGGAGTTGACTGGATGACTGCAGCAAGTGATTCTGATAGCTCTGGACACTTTTCTCCTGGATGTGCATAGCAACCTGTTCAACCTGCTCATCCTGGAAATCCCCCTCTTTATGAAATGTGGAGAATCGAGAAAAAACATCTCCTTATCTACAGGGATAACACTTATTATCCATATCAATGTTTGAAGTTATGCGAATCTTTTGGGCTCAAACCACCATAACCTCCAGCATGGTTCTTTCAGTTCTGATAAAGCTCATAAAACAAAATGGAAGGCACAAAATATTTAAAATAATTTTCTACTGTATGAGTAATAAGTACTGAAATGTACTGAGTTCAGGAGATGTGATGTTATGTTGAAGTTGTATAAGAAGTTGCTGAGGCCTAATATGGAATACTGTGTGCCGTTTTCAAAGACATAAACAAGGTTGAATGAGTAGAGAGGAAATTTACAAGGATGTTGCCAGGTCTGAAGCACCTGATTTGTAAGAAAAAATTGAATAAGTTAGGACTGTATTCTTTAGAAAGTAGAATATTGTGAGGATATTTGATAGAGGTATTCAAAATTATGAGGGGTATAAATAAGGTAAATGCAAACAGGCTTTTTCCACTGAGATTGGGTGGGATTATAACCAGAGGTCATGGGTTAAGGGGGAAGGGTGAGAAATTTAAGGGGCACATGAGGGGAAACTTCACTCAGAGAGTTGTGAGAGTGTGGAATGAGCTGACAGCAGAAGTGGTGCATGTGAGTTTGATTCCAATGTTTAAGAGCAGTTTGGATAGGTACATGGATGGGAGGGGTATGAAGGGCTATCATCCTGGTGCAGGTTAATGGGAGTAGGCAGTTTACATGGTTTCAACAAGAACTAGTAAGGCTGAAGACCCTGTTTATGTGCTGTACTTCTCCATGATTCTAATACAATATCCAGAATCAGTGGTCTAGGGCTTTGATCAGCCACCTGGAGTCTGGACACTTCCAAACTGTAAATGCACAGTTGTGTACTGTGGTTAATATTTTAAAAATATATATTATTAGCAGTGTTTCTGACAATTCCTGAACGTCCTGAATTCCTGAATGAGCTTAACCTGTTCTTCAACAGATTTGACACTGTGGCCCCTGCCCATCCCTCACATGATTCATCTGTTGTCGGCCCCCAACAAACATATACTCCACTCTTCCCTCCTACCCCTCCTCACAGACCCCCACCCTGCTCTCATGACTACACCCCTCCCCCACTTGAAACCACCACGGTGGGCTTCACAGCTGAACAGGTGAGAAGACAGCTGAAACGTCTCCACCCAAGCAAGGCTGCAGGCCCAGATGGTTTCAGCCCTAGGGTGCTCAAAGCCTGTGCCCCCCAGGTATGTGGAGCACTTCACCATGTCTTCAACCTGAGCCTGAGTCTCCAGAGGGTTCCTGTGCTGTGGAAGACGTCCTGCCTCATCCCTGTACCGAAAACGCTGCGTCCCAGTGGCTCCAATGACTACAGACTGGTGGCATTGACCTCACACATCATGAAGACCCTGGAGAGACTTGTTCTAGAGCAGCTCCAGCCTGTGGTTAGGCCACACTTAGGCTCCCTCCAGTTCACCTACCAGCTCTGACTAGGAGTTGAGGATGCTATTGTTCACCTGCTGAACCATGTCTACGCCCACCTGGACAAGCCGACGAGCACTGTGAGGGTCATTTTTTCTGACTTCTCCAGTGCAATAAACACCATCCGCCCTGCTCTGCTGGGTGAGAAGCTGACAGTGATGCAGGTGGATGCTTCCCTGGTGTCATGGATTATTGATTACCTGACTGGCAGACCACAGTACGTGCGCTTGCAGCACTGTGCGTCAGACAGAGTGGTCAGCAGCACTGGGGCTCCACAGGGGACTGTCCTGTCTCCCTTTCTCTTCACCATCTACACCTCGGACTTCAACTACTGCACAGAGTCTTGCCATCTTCAGAAGTTTTCTGATGACTCTGCCATAGTTGGATGCATCAGCAAGGGAGTTGAGGCTGAGTACAGGGCTACGGTGGGAAATTTTGTCACATGGTGTGAGCTTAATGTGAAAAAGACTAAGGAGTTGGTGGTGGACCTGAGGAGGGCTAAGGCACCGGTGACCCCTGTTTCCACCCAAGGAGTCAGTGTGGACATGGTGGAGGATTTCAAATACCTGGGGATATGAATTGACAATAGACTGGACTGGTCAAAGAAAACTGAGGCTGTCTAAAAGAAGGGTCAGAGCTGTCTCTATTTCCTGAGGAGTCTGAGGTCCTTTAACATCTGCTGGACGATGCTGAGGATGTTCTACGAGTCTGTGGTGGCCTGTGCTATCATGTTTGCTGTTGTGTGCTGGGGCAGCAGACTGAGGGTAGCAGACACCAACAGAATCAACAAACTCATTCGTAAGGCCAGTGATGTTGTACGGGTGGAACTGGACTCTCTGACGGTGGTGTCTGAAAAGAGGATGCTGTCCAAGTTGCATGCCATCTTGGACAATGTCTCCCATCCACTCCATAATGTACTGGTTAGGCACAGGAGTACATTCAGCCAGAGACTCATTCAACCGAGATGCAACACTGAGCGTCATAGGAAGTCATTCCTACCTGTGACCATCAAACTTTACAACTCCTCCCTCGGAGTGTCAGACACCCTGAGCCAATAGGCTGGTCCTGGACTAATTTCCACTTGGCATTATTTACTTATTATTATTTAACTATTTATGGTTTTATATTGCTGCATTTCTACACTATTCTTGGTTGGTGTGACTGTAAAAAAACCCAATTTCCCTCAGGATCAATAAAGTATGTCTGTTTGTCTGTCTGTAAATCTTGATTCTCTTTTCTCCCCAAGCAGCAGTTTGTCTACTGATTTAAAAAAAATTGTCAGGACTCCTTTCCTTGGTTAACATTAACAACCTATTCTACCTTCTAGTTGCTTGTCCATCACTGTATTTTTATCTTAACTTTGCCATTTTAAGGGACATTAATTTTATCACATAATTATACAGAGGTCTGGCACTTCAAATGAAGCTGGTGATATTATAGGGTGTGGAGATTCCAGTGGGAAATTGCTTTAAATTTATTGCCTTGTTATCATTAATTGAACTGCCACTACTTTGGTGTAATATAAACTGTATATTCAACATTTTAATGTTTAAAATGATGTAAAAATACCAAACTTTCAAATCTAATGGTCATATAATGCAATGAGCTAATTATTCTTCGATGAGATGGTCATTGTGCATATTTACATGGATTTTTTTCAAGCTGCAGACTGCTGTAAAATTACCTGCTTCTAAACCTCTCATTCATGCTTTGTAATTATTTCACTGCTGCCCATGCCAGCATCTCATATCCTACTCTATATAAACTTGAGCTCATCCCAAACTCCACTGGCCATATCTATTCTCACAATAAGTTAAATTCAACCTAATCCCTGTGCTTGTTGAGCTATATTGCCATTTGCTTCACAAGTCTCCACTTCCAGTCTTATTAAGTATTCAAATCCTTTCATGACCTCGTGCATTTTTATCCTGATAATCCCACAAACCATTCTAATCCGTCTGTTTTCCATGATACAATCACATTCCCAATTACAAGGAAGACACATCGTAGGGTTTGTAATCTGGAGCACAATACAGACTGTAGGAGGAATTTAATGGGTCAGAGATCAACCAGTGCAGAGTCTTATTCCCAAGTGCCCTGGTGCAGAGTCTTGTCTCAAAACATTGCCCTGTCTCCACAGTTTGTTTTGTTTTTTTCCCTGCCAGTTAGAACTATTTCAATCTGCTTCAGCCTTAAACTCTAGAGCCCCACTGATGCACCCATCATTCACTCTACCTGTCTCACAACTTTAAAGTATTCCTTAACAATTGTGTTGGTGCGTGGCCAAATGGTTAAGGCTTTGAGCTAGCGATCTGAAGGACGTTAGTTTGAACCTCAGCCGAGGCAGCGTGTGTGTCCTTGAGCAAGGCACTTAACCACACACTGCTCCTGCACTTTTATAGCCGAGTGGCGGCGGTTGGTGCAGTATGGACAAGACAAGACAAGAATACCAATCTTAATCTTTTTCTCCAAGCTTTTGGACATGGTATTCTCCAATATATTTCAATATCAAAGTAGTTTGTCAGTTTTAGTTGGTCAGGTTTCATCAGTATTGCGAGCAGGGAAGAGGATGTAAGGAGGATTCAAGGGAACGTAGATGAGTTGATTGAGCAGACAAGAAGATGGCAGTTGATATAAATAGTGAACTCTTCCACTGGTACTGAAAATAGAGAAGCCAAGGTTTTGTTTAATAGAAATAGTTTGGGACTTTCAGGGTTCAAGGAGAACTTCTACATAAGCCATCAAACAGTTATGAAGGCAAATGCTCTATTTACATCTGAGTATGGGAATTACATCTGAGTATGGGAATAACAATATCTCACTGCTGTTACAGGGGCCTTGGAGGGACTGAACATAGAGTATTGTGTAATTTTGGCCTGTTTACCTGAGAATGGATATATTTGACATGAGGAAGTCCAGCAAAGATTCACAGGACTAGTTCCAATTATTGCAGGTTTGCCACATGAGGCATTATGAAGTAGATTTGGCTTCTGTTGTCTAACATTCAGAAGTATAAGGGAAAATCTCTTTAAAACTTACAGGTTTCAACTGTCTGGATAGCGATAGAAAGTTTCCTCTAACTGAGGAATTGTCTCAAATTTAGAATAAGGATAATGGCACTTAGAAACAAGATGAGGGGATATTTCTTCCAGTAAAGAGTAGTGAACCCTTGGAAGTCTCAATCCTGTAGGTATGCTTATTGAGTTCATTCAAAATATAAATCGATTTCTGGTTAGTAAGGGAATCAAGAGTAGTGCAGAACAAAGGCATTACTGCAGGTTATCGGTAATGCTTTTGATAAATTGTGGAGCAGTTTCAAAGAGTTAACATTACATTTTGTGTTCTTATGGTCTTATTAGGGTACTTTTCACTGTATTTTAGGAGTTATAAAAATGTAAGACGCTGTTATTTCTGGTTGCGAAAGGAACTCTATGAAGTTTAATGTTTTTCAAGATTGAATTCTGCTAGGAAAGAATTAAATGTTGAAAGATTTGAAATTCTGTTAGTGGATCGTAGTTGTTACCGTGAACCATAGACTTTAAAAACTAGATTGATAGAAAAGCAACCAGCTGGGCCAAATAACACGTTTTTTTTTCATGTACTAAACAGTGCTGGCACAGTGATCACTCAGCAGGTCAAACCATTCACTCAGAGCTATAAAAAATCCAATATTTCTATGCATTTTCCTTTCAAAATCAGCCCTTCATGTTGTGCCTCTGTCAAGCTAAAAAAACAACCTCTAACAAGAATCAACATTTTTTCTTAAGGTCATGCTGTTGGTAATATTACTCCAATCATGTCCATGTTACTTGTAGACCACTGTAAAATTATAAGTAGAATTTTTGTCACATTTATTGGCAGCTCTTTTATTGAATTAGAGTAAATTTGTGGGTTATTTTACCTGACAAGACGTTGAATATAATTTGTTATGTGTATTCTATATTTATCCCTACATAGATAAGAAAACTTGGGCGTGAAATCCTTATTTGTATTAATTCTTGTAAGTGTTAATTTAATGTGCAATAAATGTGCAATAATGTTCTATGTTTCTATATCTTGATTTCACATTTGGCTGCTGATTTATCATCCACAGAATGGGATGCCTGTAATTTTTTTTCCCATAATGAAATGGGCAAGACTGGGCTGTTGTAAGTCAAAATATTGTCTCATTACTCTCTCAGTAACAAGCTGCTCATAGTTTTCAGCTGCCGATGTACAAATTCTTGCTGAAGGGGACTGATTTTTGAGTGCACCAAAAAGAAGAGGCTTTACCTTTGGAAAACCAATGAGAATCTTTGTTGAATAGCCTTATAAGATTGGCCAAGGAAAAATTAATTTCTTAACCTGCCTCCTCATCAACAGAACTTGCTCCTTCCCTTCCTACTCTGCTTACAGACTGTCTCAAGAAACAAAGTTTGATCCTGTATCAACAATCACACTTCTCCTCACAGGCAGCTTTCTGCTGTCATCTGGCTGCACAAAGAAATCATCTGTTCCACTATCCTCTTCATTAACACATAGTCATTATTCCGCTGCTTTCTTGATAGCTTGCAGCTTCTCATACTGCCCAATGCTTTCTCAATGTTGCTCCTCAGCAAACCGACCAACTGAAACCTCAACACACACCCATTCAGAGCATTAGTAATCTTGGGATCCATTTGCATGGCAAGAACAGCAGAGGTTGAAGATGGACATGTGTTGGCCTATGCACTACTACAGAGAGAAGCAATAATGATGTTTAAAGAAAGATTGGAAGTTCACCAGCAGGCAATGGATATAATTGAAAGCACAACAAGCTATTCAATTGATATTTCAATTATGCTATTGTGGAAGTGTTCTTATCTATTTCTAAAAAAGCTTACTTACTTAGGACATTTAAAATAATAGTTAGTGAACAAAATACTAACTGAAAATATTTATGAAAAATTTTCAGAGGAACTAACTCACTATCTGGTCATAACAGAGAAATGTTTTGATAATTTATGAAATAAAATAGGTTTATTTGATCATTTAAATAATTAACTACTTATTTAAATGATTAAAAAAGTTTTACTGAAGTAGGTTTATATATACTCAGAACATTAGATAAGGTAGATAGAATGTTTATTTTTGTTTAGATACTAGAATGATAATTTGCATTATCTCATTTCTTCACAACGCAGAAAGACATCTTTCAGCTCATTTCATTCATACAGGTTCATAGAACAATTTCATTCCACTACTAATTTCCCCGGTAACCTATTCTCCCCACTTTCCTATCCCACTTAGGGGGAATTTACAGTGTTCATTTAACTTACCAACCTTGATATAATTGATGTAACAACAATTAGTTCTTTCACATTGTTTTCTTTGCTAGACTGATTAGCATTCTTATAGCTTTCCAATCTGAACTATGTTTCTTCATTTAGACAATTTAATATTCTACACTAAGTTGACGATCTGTAATGTACATATCTAAATATTCAGCCCTGCTCATCACATGACAATATTTCTTTTTCTAAAATGAACCCATTATTTTAAATTTCTCAGTTTGTCTACCTGTTTTGCATAATCTATATCCAGAACACTGAACTAATCAGAAAACCAGTGATCTTCCTTATGTCTGACAATTGTCCTTATGCTCTTTTCTGCATCAATTACCAAGGGCTTTTACTAGGCATTCTAATTGTATCTAAACTCTTTCTAGTGCTTTAATGGTAATGATGATCAAACAAAATAAAACCTAAAACAGTATCCGATTTATTTTCAAATGTAAAGGGAAGAGTTTGTTTGTCATAACCTCTTCCTATTTAAAGGATGACCTATTAAATTTCTATTTAAAGAACAAACAAAATGACAATTCATTTTTAACAGCTTGAAGTGTAATGTAAGGCTGAGACATTTTAATCCATGGATTAAAACATTAAACTAGTGAATAAAGCTGGTGTCTTTGGAAAATAAAAGAAATAAGACAGCTAACCAAAATGGCTTAAAGACTTGGATCCACAAATCATTGTAAATATAAAATTAATAAGCCGAAAGTTAGACTTACAAATGTTGAAATCTGAAATAAAAATAGCGTCAGGCAGCATCTGTGAGGAATACAACAAATGTTACATTACAGATTAGTGACCCTTCGTCAGAACTAAAACTCAAAGTTCAACATTCAACGTTCACTGTAAATCTATTATCAAAGTATGTTAATATCACCATATACTACCTCGAGATCCATTTTCATGCAGGCACTTAATAGGAAAATGAAGAATTACAATAAATTTATGGAAAAATACATAATACATGACAAACAACCAATGTGCAAAAGAAGACAAATCATGCAAATAATAAAAAAAATAAATAAAATATGATAACACTTGAGTTGTAGAGTCCTTCAAAGTTAGTCTATATGATGTGGAATCAATTCAGTATTAAGGTGATTGAAGCTATCCATGCTGATACAGGAGATTGATGGTTATAGAGTAACTAACTGTTCCTGAACCTGGCAGTGTAGGACCTATGGCTCCTGTACCTCCTGCCCAATGGTAGTAGTGAGAAGAGAGCATGGTCTAGATGTTGGATATTCTTGATGATAGATGCTGCTTTCTCATGCCAGCACACCTTGTAAATGTGCTCAGTGGTGGGAAGGGTTTGCCTGTGATTGACTGAGGGGTGCCCACCACTTACCATTCCTGGGCATTGTTGTTTCTATACCAAGCTGGGATGCCACTATTCAGGATATTCACCACTCTGTATCTATTGAGGTTTGTTAAAGTTTTAGATGACATGCCAAACCTACACAAATTTTTAAGAAACTAGAGGAACTGCCATGTTTTCTTTGTGATGCCAATTATGTCCTTGGTGAGGATAGCTTGGACCCAAACGCTGGAGTATCCAAAGCAAGGAGCAAGACATGGTATCCAACTGGATTGGAAACTGAGCACAAAATAGACGCTCGATGAAATCACTAGTAGGGCTTACGATTGGGCACTGAACCTTGGTTCCGGTGTTCTTTAAATGCTCAATTCTTGGCACTCAAAACATGATTACCAATTAGCGGGATCATACCTTAAAGGGGCTGTGCTTGCTATCCACATGCTGGGGAGTTAAAGCATATAAGTCCTGGAAGCTGACGTGGTTGGGAGTGTCTTATAACATGTACTGGCCCCAGGACAGAGCCTCTGATATGGTAATGCAAAGGTATTTGAAGGCCTAGATAGAGTCAACATAGAAAGGATGTTTCCATTAATAGGAGTGTCAAGAACCAGAGGGCACAGCCTAGGAATTATAAGACTTCCCTTTTTCCAACAGAAACATGGAGGAATTTCCTTAGCCAGAGGGTAATGAATCTGTGGAAGCCAAGTCTTTGGATATCTTTAAAGTGGAGGTTTATAGGTTCTTGATTCGTAAGGGCATCAAATGTTGTGGGGAGAAGGAATGAGAATGGGGTTGAGAGGAATATATAAATCAGCCATGATCAAATGGTGGAACAGACTTAATGGGCTGAATAGCCTAACTTTCTTCCTGTAAGTTATGGTTTAATGGCTCCTTGGGAATCCTAGGGAACATCTGCGGCAGTTAGTGAGGAGCACAGGTGCTCCCCAAGTGTAGCAATCTGGGACACCAAGAGCAAAGGCCAAGTTAGTTCACAGGATCTGAAGTGACATCTGTGGTCAGCAAGGAAACAGTTCTTGGACCTAGGTCATCTGCCTCAAACTTGTGTACTTCTTAAGAACTAGAAAACTTGTCTTAATAGAAATGATATTGTACAAATTTTGGGTTATATATTATTTCATCTGCATTATTGTAAAATTTTTCTATTGCCTTTGTCAGCCATCTGTTATTTTTAAAGTGTAGTCATATTCCACGGGATACTGCACAGAGAATATCCAAACTCACATTGCAAAGGCAAAAGCTAAATCTAAAGCGCTCATCTGATCTGTCTGTGATGATTTGGAACTTAGTCCCAGGTTGAGAGGTTAATCTTCAACTCACTGATTTCCTCATCACCATTTGTTGTATTTTGCATATCTGACCTTTATCTTATTTCCTTACTCGTCTGTAAATTAGAGTTTAACTCCTACCTGCAGTACACAATTATGGAATCATAGAATTACAGAATCACGCTAATCCTTAGCTGGTTCTGTTGAGAGCAATAACATGCCATTACAATAAGTGATACAGTGTTGCCAGATAACTTAATTCTGATGCACAATCTATTCAACAGCAAAACATTAATTCAGTAAAATCCCTATGACTTTGAGCCAAGTTATTGGAGCGTTACTGATGCCTCAGCACACTGGAGACTGTTAAATTAGAGCCTGTTTAATGTAGGACATATTTATCATTTTTCAACATATGTTCCTCTCTGAAACTCACTCAACAGTTGAACAGAATTGTCAGGCGCTGTAAAACATAGGATATAATGCCAATCTGAACAGCCAGTAAAATTCCAAAATCTGCTACTGCATGTGAAGATGCAAAGCCTCAATCTGCAAGATTTCATGGGTTGTGTATTTAAACATGACATTTTTAAATAAGGCCAATTGGCCACTGTGAAGAAAAATGAAGTGTTAACTATTAACTTGGACAAATAACACTTTCCACTTAAATGTTCAGCAATGGATTCTCACTGAAACCTTTCTCTCCTGATATGAACAGCTATGTTTTATTAGAAATTGCTATACAGACAAAATTTACATTTATATGAGAAAAGTCCTGTTCATTTTTTGAAAGCAGCACTGGTAGCTTTAATGATAAACTGATATTTTAGACAAGTGTGCTCAAATGAGGTTTGCTTGATCTACAGTGGGGACAGATTGCTAACATTACATATAGGAACATAGAAAACCTATAGCACAATACAGGCCATTCAGCCCACGAAGCTGTGCCAAACGCGTCCTTACCTTAGATTTACCTAGGCTTACCCATAGCCCTCTATTTTTCTAAGCTCCATGTATCCATCCAAGAGACTCTTAAAAGACCCTATCGTTTTCACCTCCACCGCCGCCAGCCCATTCCACTCACAAATGTACAAAATATATATAGCTCTCCAGTCATACATATATGTATATCTAGAGAGCAATGTTACATATTTGAATTGAGATGTATTTGACTTTATTTATTATGTTATTTATTATCATACTTTATTGGATTTATTTCTTACATTCTTCACATACATGAATAATTAAAATCTTTACATTCCATCGCCATCTAAATGTGCAATGATAGTAATTTATAATAATTTATTATAAATATACCAGCCAATGCAACATAGAAATATACACTCAAATCAGCATGAGTTAAACAGTCAAACATATGTTATAACTATCCCTCTTATGTTTAATTCTAATTGCACAGTTACACAGTCATTACCTTTTCTAAGAGAATAACCTATAAGAAATTTTGCATATATATATATATGTTATATCAGAGTATGTGTGATTTTTAGGAATGTAACTATATTTTGTTTTCCTGCATCATCACTCTCTTCACCCAAAAAGACAGAAAACAGACAATTGTAAAGAAATCTCCAATGAAGTGTACTAGATCTTGTTTTAAGTCTGAGCAAGAGTCATGGGTTTAAGAGAGGCTTATTTTAGTCTCCTTTTCTTTATGGAATGAAATGCATCACCTAGCAACCTGCATCAAGATTGATGCAACTTTTTATGAATTGAGGTTGACTGACTCTAGCATTTGTTCGAACCCATGGTATTTTGCATGTAACTGAATAATCAAATTGAAATTCAGTTTTCTGTTTTGCTTTCCTAGTAAGCATGTAAAGTAATGAATAACTTTGAACATTTATAATATTGCCTGGAGATTGATGAGTTTGTTTTATCGGGACTATGAAATACTCTCTACCCTACTCGGTTGCTGTATATCATTACTGTCCATCAGAGCTTTACTCTCCTACAGCTACTGGTTTCTGTATCTCTTTGCTGTCAAAGTCTAATCAATGTTGCCATCCCTTGCTCTGATACCCATGAATGGCAAAGACTAACTGAGGCCTAGAATGTAGCAATACAATGGCTGAAACTATTAAACTCCTGTGCGTGTACATACGATTCTTCTTCCCCTTTCTTTTGAGATATTAAAAACAAATCATAAGGCTTGTTGCTAATTCAACTCCCAGTTAAAATTTCTTAGCACCAGTAAGTCCAATAATAACATAGAAGTTTTTTTGAAAACTAAACCTAAAACTAAACTCTTAGTATATTTCCTGTGAAAATCTGGGATCGATTATGTATTTCATTGTTGCACGTTCAGAACAAATTACACAGGAAAAATAAATGTTTTGGCCTAAACATCAGTGCAGCATATTTAAATAACAGTGCTTCTGGAAAATTTTCAGTACTATAAAAAAATCATTCTGAAGTCCTAACAATGCATTTGAACATAGAAGAATAAGGAGAAATAAGAGTGAGTTGCTTAAAAATTAGTCTTTCACATCAACATCAATAATTTTGGAACCTGCAGTGTCTATAATAGCAGGTATAAATTTATAGTACTGTGGCGAGCATTTGGTCCATAATGATAGACGAGGAAACTTGTTGAACTCAACAATTGTTTTATTGTGATAAACATGAAACAGAACGGGCACTATAACCTGGAGAGTGAACCCAATCCATTTCATACAGATGGGAGAGGTGACCATCACACACTCCAGTTACAGTTAGGGTGACCCACAAATACATAAGGAAAAATCTGGATAACCCAAGGTAAAATATAATAATAACTGAACTGGAACTTCCCACTATAATCCCAGAAAAGCTTTTTAACACAAGAACAATAAACAGCACTGGTCATTAGAAATGCAGCGGCAGGCTATTGATCACGCCTCTTCCCCCCTCCCCCACCCCCCAGAGTGTCACAGTACATTTGAAACTAGTAATTTCTGGCAATCTTTGATCTTTCTTTTAAACAAATTTGGCAGGGGGATAAGAACATAAGAAATAGGTGCATGAAGAGACCATCTGGCCCATTGAAACTGCTCCACCATTCAAGTAGATCATGGCTGATCTGACAATGGACTTATCTCCACCTACCCTGTCTTTTCCCCATAAACCTTAATTCACCCATGCAAAACTCTATCCAACCTTGTCTTAAATATATTTACTGAGGAAGCCACTACTGCTTCATTGGGCAGAGAGTTCCACAGATTCTGTGAAAAGCAGTTCCTCATCATCTCCATTCTCAATCTACTCCCCCAAATCTTTCTTTTTTTTATTAAACTTTTTTTATTGAGTTTTCAAATAATTACAGAAATAAAAGAAAATATATGAAAAAATATATATATACCCTACCCCCTCCCCCCTAACAAAGAAAGAAAGAAAGGAAAAAAAAAGAAAGAAAGAAAGAGTGCCTGGATATCGGAAGATCCCCATATGCTCCATGGAGTTCATAATAACTTTAGTATATATATTTATTTCTTTCCCCAAATAACCAATTATTTCATCTTCAAAGCACCTATATATTTAATCTTGTAAATAAGGGTGCCAAATTTTCAAAAATGTTTCATATTTATCTCTTAAATTGTAAGTAATTTTTTCAAGTGGAATACAGCCATAAATTTCCTTCTTCCAACGATCTATACTTAAGTGTGTATCCGATTTCCAAGTAACTGCAATAGCCTTTTTGGCTACTGCCAATGCAAATTTTATAAATTCTTTCTGATATTTATTCAATTTGGGTTTCGGTTTTATCCCTTCAATATCGCCTAGTAAAAATAATATTGGATTATGTGGAAGTTGTGTTCCAATAATTTGTTCCAATAAAACTCTTAAATTTGTCCAAAAAGGTTGAATTTTAGAACAATACCAAGTGGAATGTAAAAAAGTACCGATGTCTTGTTTACATCAGAAACACTAATCGGATAAATTTGGGTTTAATTTATTTTTTCTGGTGTAATATATAATTGATGTAAAAAATTATATTGCACTAATCTTAACCGGACATTTATTGTATTTGTCATACTATCAAGACATAGTCTTGACCAATTTATTTCTTCAATTTTAATATTCAAGTCACTCTCCCATTTTTGTCTTGACTTATGGACTCCTTGTTTAATTGCCTGTTTTTGAATCAAGTTATACATACAAGAGGTAATTTTTTTAATCTTTCCTTTTTGAATTAAAGTTTCTATTTCATTAGATTTCGGCACAATAACATTGTTTGACCTAATTTTTCTCTTAAATAAGCTCTTAGTTGGAAGTAACAAAAAAGGGTATTGTTTGATACTTTATATTTATTCTTTAATTGATCAAATGACATTAATATACCTCCTTCAAAACAATCTCCTATATATCTAATCCCTTTTTGAAACCAATTATATAAAAGTTGATTATCCATTGTAAAAGGAATAAGTCTATTTTGAATTAAAGGTCTCTTTGCTAATAAAGATTTCTTTGTCTCATCATCAACATTTATCTTATTCCATAAGTCAATCAAATGTTTTAATATAGGAGATTCTTTCTTTTCCCGTATCCATTTAGATTCCCATTTATATATAAAATCTTCTGGTGCATTTTATCTAGTTCTATTCTAATCCATGCCGGTTTATCTTTCTAAAAAAAAGATGCAATAAATCTAAGTTGGTTTGCTTTATAATAATTCTTAAAATTTGGAAATTGTAACCCTCCAAGATCAAATTTCCATGTCAATTTTTCCAATGATATTCTTGACATCTTACCTTTCCAAAGAAACTTCCTCACATATTTAACTCTTGATAAGTTCTTTATATCATTATCAACTCTTATACCTAAATATTTTATACCATTTGTCGGCCATCTAAATTGAGTTATTAATCAACATTGACTATAATCTCCCTTAGTAAGAGGTAAAATTTCATTTTTATCCCAATTTATTTTATAACCTGATATTTTCCCATATTCTTCTGATCTATAGGATAATTTACACGAGTGCAATGGGTTTGTTAAATAAAGCAGAACATCATCAGCAAATAAGTTAATCTTGTATTCTTCCTGATTAACACTAAAACCCTTAATATCTGGGTCCATTCTAATTAATTCAGCTAATGGTTCTATCGCCAACATGAATAAAGCAGGTGATAATGGACAACCTTGCCTAGTTGACCTTGTTAGCTGAAATGGTGTTGAAATTTGACCATTTGTCACTACTTTAGCTTTGGGATTAATATTTAAGGTTTTAATCCATTTTATAAAAGATACTCCTAATCCATATTTTTCCAATACTTTAAATAAAAAATCCCATTCCAATCTATCAAATGCTTTTTCTGCATCCAAAACGACTGCCACGCTCATTTCCTCCCTCTTTTGTGCCAAATGAATTATACTAAATAACCGAGTTACATTATCTGCTGATTGTCTGTTTTTAATAAATCCTGTTTGATCCATATGTACTAATTTTGGTAAGTATTTAGATAATCTGTTAGATAAGATTTTTGCTATTATCTTATAATCAGTGTTTAATAAAGAAATAGATCTATATGATGCTGGGTTTAAAAGATCTCTATCTTTTTTTTGGCAATACTATTAAAATAGCTGTTGAAAAAGATTCTAGAAGTTTATGCGTTCTTTCTGCTTGATGTATTAACTCCATAAAAGGAGGAATTAATAAATCTTTAAACTTTTTATAAAATTCAGGTGGAAAACCATCTTCTCCTGGAGATTTATTACTTTGAAGTGATCCTAGGGCTTCTTCGACCTCTTTCAATGTAAAAGACATATCTAATCCCTTCTGATCTTCTGTATTTAATTTTGAAAGAGTTATTTGTGATAAAAACCTTTCTATCTTGACATTATCATTTTGTGATTCTGATTCATACAACTCAGAATAAAAAATTCTTAGAAGTTTCATTAATTTCTAAAGGTTTATAAGTAATTTTATTTACTCTTGTTCGAATTGCATTTATTGTTTTAGAAGTCTGGTCTGATTTTTAACTGTCATGCAAAGACCTTATGTGATCTTTCACCTAGTTCATAATATCTCTGTTTAGTTCTCATAATTGTTTTTTCTGTTCAATATGTCTGGAGTGTATTATATTGTAACTTCTTATTATTGTTGTCTTCGTTTTTCTTCTATCATATTTCTTTGAGATTCTTTTTCTAATTTTGTAATCTCTTTTTCCAATTGATCTATTTCTATCATATATTCCTTCTTAATTTTAGAAGTATAACTTATTATCTGACCTCTCAAGTATGCCTTCATTGCTTCCCACAATATGAATTTATCATCAACTGAATGTGAATTTGTATCTAAAAAGAACTGAATCTGCTTTTTCATAAAATCACAAAAATCTTGACGTTTTAGTAACATTGAATTAAATCTCCATCTATAAATTGATTCCTCTTTATCTGTCATTATCATTGTCATTATCAAAGGAGAATGATCTGATAATATTCTCGCTTTATATTCCACATTTTTCACTCTATCTTGAATATTCATTGATAATAGGAAAAAATCTATCCTTGAATATGTTTTATGTCTATTTGAGTAAAATGAGTAATCTCTTTCTTTTGGATTAATTCTTCTCCATATATCAATCAAGTTTAAATCTTTCATCAATGATAGAGTTAGTTTTACTACTTTTGAGTTTGTGACAACCTTTGTTGATCTATCAAAAACTGGATCAAGACAAAAGTTAAAATCTCCGCCTATTAATATTTTGTCATGTGCGTTAGCCAAATTCAAAAAGACCTCTTGTATAAATTTTACATCATTTTCATTTGGTGCATAAATATTTGTAAGAATCCATAGTTCCAAAAAGATTTGACAATGTATAATTACATATCTCCCCGCCGAATCAATTAATATGTTTTGTATTTTAATTGGTAAATTTTTACTAACCAAAATTGCAACTCCTCTCACCTTTGAATTAAATGAAGCTGCAATAACATTTCCAACCCAGTCTCTTTTTAATTTCTGATGTTCTTTGTCTGTTAAATGTGTTTCTTGTAAAAAAAAAGCTATATCTGTTTTCATTTTTTAAATGTATGTTAGAATTCTTTTTCTTTTTACCAGTCCATTAAGCCCATTAACATTAAAACTTAAAAAATTCAGTAAATTAGACATTATTTTTAATTATGTTACTCCAAGCTATAATAATACCTAATCTTTCAACTTTCGTGGTATCTTGGGAAATCTTTTTAAAATTCTCCATGTTGCTATGTGTGTCCCCACCAATCATCCAGGCAGAAAGATAGAAGAAAAATAGAGTATAAAGAAAAAAACAAAATACCCCCTTACTAATGTTGTGAAAACAAAGGAACACAACATTACCCCAGAAAAGTATATATATAAAAGAAGAAAAAAAAATACTGTTCTCAATTAGTATTTCTGAAATTTTGCTTTTCTCCCCTGTATCATCCTTAAATGTCCATCACTTCCATTCACTGTCTCTAGCTTCATCTTTAATCCATAACGCTTGGAAGCCTCTATGTGTAATTAGCGAATAGATGGAAGTTTTTGTGCGAACTCCTCCGCTTCTCGATAATCGTTAAAAAATCCTCTTTTTCCCTCCTCCAAAAAAATTATCAGCATTGCTGGGTGACGCATTATAAATTTATAAGCCTTTTCCCATAAGACATTTTTCGCTGGGTTAAATTCCTTCTTTCTCTTCAAAAGGTTATAACTTATATCAGGATGAAAAAGAACTGCCCTCCCTGTTATCATCAGTGGCCCGTTTCTCTTTTTGGCACGTTGGGCAGCTGCCTTCAGGATCTTTTCTTTTCTTTAACTTGAAACAATTTGGAGTAGTTTATAAGTAACTTTTAGAAAGTATTGACTAACTTTTCTTCACTTAAACATTAATTTATTGATTTTTTTACGGGAGAGCTGGGTTCCAGCATCTCGATCCTACGTCATCACGTGACGTCCCCCTACTCCCCCAAATCTTGAGGCTATGTCCACTAGTTCTACTCTCATCAACCAGTGGAAACAACTTGTCTGACTCTGTCTTATTTATCTCCTTCATAATTTTATATGTTTCTATAAGATCTTCTCTCATTCTTCCAAATTCCAGTGAGTACCGTCCCGGGCTACTCAATCTCTCCTCATAGTAAAACACCCTCGTCTTTGGAATCAACCTGGTGAACCTCCTGTGCACCACCACCAAAGCCAGCATAGCTTTCCTCAAGTATCGAGATCAGGTGCAGCCTCACCAGTACCCTGTACAGTTGCAGCATAACCTCCCTGCACTTAAATTCAATCCCTCTAGCAATGAAGGCCAACATTCCATTTACCTTCTTGATAGCCTGCTGCACCTGCAAACAAACCTTTTGTGATTCATGTACAAGCACTCCCAAGTTCCTCTGCACAGCAGCATGCATCAATTTTTTTCTATTTAAATAATAATCTGCTGTACCATTTTTCCATCCAAAGTGGATGACATAATATTTACCATAATTGTACCCCATCTGCCAGACTCTTGCCCACTCACTTAACTTATCTATATCTCTATGCAGACTCCCTGTATCTTATGCACAATTTGCTTTTCCACTCAATTTAGTATAATCAGCAAATTTAGATACATTACACTCAGTCCCCTCTTCCAGATCATTAACATATTTTGTGAACAGTCGTAGGCCCAGCACCGTGTCTTGCAACACACTGCTCACCACTGATTGTCAACCAGAGTAACGTCCATGTATCCCAGCTCTCTGCTTTCTATTAGCTAACTAATCCTCTATCCATACCAATTCATCATCCCCAACTCTATGCATTCTTATCTGATGGATGTCTTTTATGCAACACCTTCTGAAAATCTAAGTAAATAACATCCATCTGTTCCCCTGTATCCACTGCACTCATTATATCCTCAAAAAACACAGTAAGTTTGTCAAACAGATGGGAATCAGAGTGATAGTGCTGAGGATGGGGTAGTTGGTTTACAAACAGGGGCAGTGTATAGTGAGACTGTTAGCAAGGAAAGGCTGATGATAGGTCAAAATTGCAGTCAATGGGATGAATTGCAGATAAGAGGGGGACAAAATCAAAAAGAGAGATGAATACAGGACTGAAGGTGTTATATTTGAATGCATGCAGTACATGAGGGGTGATTGATAAGTTTGTGGCCTAAGGTAGAAGGAGTCAATCTTAGAAAACCTAGCACATTTATTTTTCAACATAGTCCCCTCCTACATGTACACACTTAGTCCAGCGGTCGTGCAACATACAGATTCCTTCTTTGTAGAAGTGGTCCATGCAGGGATGATTGATAAGTCTGTGGGCTAAGGTAGGAATAGATGAGTTATACAGCTCTCGTTACATGCACATGCAGTTCAACTCTCTGAGTGAAAATGCAAAACGTTTGAAGTTAATAACTCATTTCCTTCTACTTTAGGCGACAGACTTATCAATCATCCCATCCTGTGGACTACTTCTGGAGGTCCAAGACGCCAACTTCTACAAAGAAGGGATCCGTATGCTCCATGACCGTTGGACTAAGTGTGTAAATATAGGAAAAATAAATGTGCTAGGTTTTTTAAAATTGACTCCTTCTAGCTTAGGGCATGAACTTATCAATCACCCTTCATACAGAGTAAGACAGGTGAACTTATAGCACAGTTACAGATTGGCATGTACGATGTGGGCATTACAGAATCTTGGCTGAAAGAAGATTTTATCTGGGAGCTTAAAGTCCAGGGATACACATTGTATCAAAAGGACAGGCAGTATGACAGAGGGGCTGGGGTGGCTCTGTTGGTAAGAAATGAAATGCATTCATTACAAAGAGGATTGGAAGGTCTAGAATTGTTGTGGGTAGAGCAAAGAAACTGCAAGCGTAAAGAGACTTTGATGGGAGTAGCAAGCAGTAGCAAAGATGGGAGAAAGAAATGCATGTCAAAAATCAATGTTACAATAGACATGGGAAGATCACAAGAGCTGGAATTTTTAGAATGCCTACCAGAGCAGCCTATGATTACCTAAGCCTTTTAGACCAGCTTGTGGTAGAGCCTTTTAAGGGATCAGCTATTCAGGATTGGATGTTGTGCAATAAACTGAAATTGGTTAGAGAGTTTAAAGTAAAGAAACCCATAAGGGCCAGTGACCATAATATGATAGAATTCACCCTGCAATTTGAGAAGGAGAAGCTAAAGTCAGATGTATCAGTGTTACAGTGTAATAAAGGGAATTATAGTCCATGAGGCAGGATGATGCAACTGTGGCTGAAAAGAGAAGTCAAAGCCAACATAAAAGCCAAAGAAAGGGCTTATAACAGGGCAAAAATTAGTGGGAAGTTAAAGGATTGGGAAGCTTTTAAAAACCAACAGAAGGCAACTAAAAAAGGTCATTAAGATAAGGATGGAATGCAAAAGTAAGCTAGCAATAGTACTAAAGAGGATAACAGAAGATTTTTTCAGATATATAAAATGTAAAAGAGAAGTGAGGGTAGATATTGGACGGCAGGAAATTGATGTTGGAGAGGTAGTAATATGGGACAAAGATATGTCAGATGAACTGAAAGAGTATTTTGCATCAGTCATCGGGCAGTTTGTTGGAAGTTCAAGAGTGTCGGGGGCAAAAGTGAGTGAAGTTGCCATTAATAGGGAGAAGGTGCTTGGGATATGAAAGGTCTGAAGGTAGTTCGAGCTCATAGGATTAGATGTTTCAGTCCCTCTGATAAGTAGATCCTAACTTGGGTCATAGTATAGAGATCCTGAGGTGGGGCTTGGTTGGTGGCAGATGTTTCCCAGGGATTATCAGGTGGGCACCCCGCCTTCCTAGATGTTTCATTAATTTAAGCTCATTACATCTCCAGAGAGCTCAACAGTGCAACCCGGTATCCCAGGTGCACCCCGCCTTTCACGTTTGGCCACCCATGGGTCATTTTAGGGCCCATCTGCCATCACTCCTCTTCATCCATAACCAGCGGCTGCTTTGCTTGGCTGCCTCTGAGAGTTCTTTTATAGGTTGCTGCTGGCCCAGATCTCAGACTCACAATCCTTCAGCAATCTGACCATGGAAGTAGCCACAAATCCTCTGCTGCCAATTTGTCCTGGGGAAATCTGCGCCTTTCATCCATGCTGCTTAGCACCTGTGGCCAGTTCAGCAAATTTTAATTGTTTCTGCCTATATGCCTCGCAGACTGTATCTTCCCAGGGCACTGTCAGCTCTGAGGTTGATTACTACAGCCTTCAGTCTGGTCTGAGGGTGGCAGTTGGTATCTCCAGAGGAAATATTAGCCTTTTGTCAAAGTCACAGCCATTTTCCAGTCACGAGCAGGCTCCAGTATGCTTGACACCAACCATGTCACTGAAGGTGGCACTGTCTGTCCTTGCTGGACAAAGGGATGGTGGCTCTTCAAGTCATATGGGGCTTAGAGTTGTTAGACAGCCTTTGCTTTGGATGAACTGAGTAAGTATTTCACATCAGCCTTCACTGTGGAAGACACAAGCAGTGTGCCGAAAGTTCAAGAGTGTCAGGGGGCAGAAGTGAGTGAAGTTGCCATTACTATGGAGAAGATGCTTGGGAAACTGAAAGGTCTGAAGGTAGATAAGTCACCCAGACCAGATGATCTACATCACAGGGTCCTGAAAGAGGTGGCTGAAGGGATTAGAATCATAGAACATAGAAATCTACAGCACATTACAGGCCCTTCAGCCCTCAATGTTGTGTTAACCATGTGACCTACTCTAGAAACTGCCTAGAATTACCCTACTGCATAGCCCTCTATTTCTCTAAGGTCTATTCTAAAATGGCTTTTCAGAGTAGCTCATGGTTGAGCCCACTAGAGGATCAGCTATTGTCGATTGGGTGTTGTGCAATGAACCAGGATTGATTAGAGAGCTTAAGGATAAAAGGACCCTCAGGAAAAGTGATCATAATATAATTGAATTCACCCTGAAATTTGAGAGGGAGAAGCTATAGTCAGATGTATCAGTATTATAGTGGAGTAAAGGGAATTACAGAGCCATGTGAGAGGAGTTGGCCAGGAACAAATGGAAAAGAAAACTGGCAAGGATAACAGCAGAGAAGCAATGACTAGAATTTCTGGAAGCAATTCGGAAGGCACAGGATATATACATGTCTGAGGGGAAGAAGTATTCTAAAGGAAAGATGATACAACCATGGCTAACAAAAGATGTGCCAACATAAAAGCCAAAGAGAGGGATATAATAGAGCAAAAATTAGTGGGAAGTTTTAAAAAACAACAGAATGCAAATAAAAAAGTAATTAAAAAGGTAAAGATAGAATATCGAAGTAAGCTAGCTGATAATACTTAAGATGATACCAAAAGTTTCTTCAGATACATAGAGTGTTAAAGAGAGGCATGACTGGATATCAGACTGGTGTAAAACGATGCTGGAGAGGTACTAATGGGGAAAAAGGAAATGGTGGACAAACTGAAAAAGTATTTTGTAGAAGACACTAGCAGTATGGTGGAAGTTCCAGGTGTTAGGGATCCTGTGTTAAATTACTATTACTAGAGAGAAGGTTCTTGGGAAACTGAAAGGTCTGAAGGTAGATAAGTCACCAGGACCAGATGGTGTACACCCTAGTGTTCTGACAGAGGTGGCTGAAGAGACCATGGTGAAATTAGTAATGATCCTTCAAGAATCACGAGATTCTGGAATGGTTCTGGAAAATTGCAAATGCCACTCCACTCTTCAAGAACAGAAAGAGGCAGAAGAAAGGGAACTATAGGCCAGTTAGTCTGACCTCAGTGATTAGGAAGATGTTGGAGTTGATTATTAAGGATGAGGTGTCAGTGTATTTGGAGGCACAAGATAAAATAGGTTGTAGTCAGCATGTTTGTCTCAAGAAAAGTCTTGCCTGACAAATCCGTTGGAATTCTTTGAAGAAGTAACAAGCAGGGTAGACAAAGGAGAATCGGTTGATGTGTACTTGGATTTTCAAAAGGTCTTTGTCAAGGTGCTACACATGAGGCTGCTTACAAGCTACACGCCCATGGTTTTACAGGAAACAATCTAGCATAGATAAAGCAGTGGCTGATTGACAGGCAGCAAGGAGTGGGAATAAAGGGAGCCTTTTCTGGTTGGCTGCTGGTGACTTGTGGTGTTCCACAGAGATCTGTGTCGGGATGCTTTTTTTTAATCGTTACATGTCAATCATTTGATGATAAAATTGACGGTTTTGTTCCAAGGTTTGCAGACAATATGAAGATAGGTGAAGGGGCAGTTAATTTTGAGGAAGTAGAGTGTCTACAGAAGGACTTAGACCAATTAGAAGAATAGGCAAAGAAGTAGTAGATGGAATACAGTGTCAGGAAATGTATGGTCATGCACTTTGGTAGAAAAAATGAAAGGGTAGACTATTTTCTAAATGGATAGGAAGTACAAAAAAACTGACTCACAAAAGCCTTTTGCAGAATTCCCTAAAGGTTAACGTGTAGATTGAATCTGTGATGAGGAAGGCAAATGTGTTGTTAGCATCCATTTAAAGAGGACTAGAATATAAAAGCAAGGTTGTAATGTTGAGAATTTACAAAGCGCTGATGAGGCCTCACTTGGGGTATTGTGAGCAGTTTTGGGCCCCTTAGAAAGGATGTGCTGAAACTTGAGAGGGTTCAAAGGAGGTTCACGAAAATGATTTCCGGATTGAATGACTTTTCATATGAAGAGCGTCTGACAGCTCTGGGCCTGTATTCACTAGAATTCAGAAGAATGAGGGGAGACCTAATTGAAACCTATTAAATAATGAAAGGCCTTAATAGATTGAATGTGGAGAAGATGCTTTATATGGCAGGAGAGTCTAAGACCAGAAGACACAGATTCAGAATAGAGGGGGATCCTTTTAGAATAGAGATGAGGAGGAATTTCTTTCATCAGAAAGTGTTGAAGCTATGGAATTCTTTGCCACTGACAGCTGTGGAGGCCAAGTCATTGGAGATATTTAAGGCAGAGGTTGATAGATTCTTGGTTGGTCAGGGAATAAAGGAATGTGGAGGAGAAGGCAGGAGAATGGGGCTGAGAGGAAAACTGGAACAGCCATGATGAAATAGCAGAGCAGACTTTTTAGTCAAATGGCCTGATTCTGCTCCTATAACTTATGGTCTTCATATAAGTTATATTTCTCCCCTCCAGATGCTGAATGGCACATTGATTATTCCTTGCATTTTCTGTTTTCATTTTCTTTTCAGCTTGATTTTTAAACAGAGTTTTGTAAATGAACAGTTGAAGGTTTCAGAGGAACTTCTGAGCAATCACTATTGAAGTAAGTCACTGGTGTCATAAAAATTAGAATGTAAATATTTTGTGCTAAAGACTGCCATTGCGTTACTGTTTCACACCAATTTTCAGGAAATTCAAAGTTGATTAAAAACAGAAATAAGACCATAATACAGAATCAGAATAAGGTTTATTATCACAAATTAATTTTTCAAGAGTCGTAAACTTATCTTCATGCCGCTGAATATCCGATGCCTGCGATTGAAGCTTATTATCAAGTGATCTAACAACTCCTTCAAGTTCAGACATTTTCGTGGTAAGCTTGTTTTCCAAACTTGCCAGTTTACTTTCCAAACTAGTTGCTTTACTTTCCATTTTACTTTCCAGCTTGCTTTCCAAGCTTGCAAGTTTAGCATCCAGAAGATTAGAAATTGCGTCGATAGATAAAGGCTCCTTAGACGATTTCTTGCTTGTAGCCATTTTAAGTTTGACAGAATTAGATCAAATATAGTTTTAGGAAAAAAAAAGTTAATCGAAAGTATCAACTCATATGATTAAATTCGAAAAGATTTGATTAAAGGGTGGTTATAGTTGAAAAAATAAAGAGCGCCTAAAAGGCAGATGTTTACGTCGCCATCTTGAAACTCCACCCCCTCAGAATAAGGTTTATTAGCATCGGCATGTGACGTGAAATTTGTTAACTTAGCAGCAGCAGTTCAATGCAATACATAAAATAGAAGAGAAAAAAATTAATAATTAACAAACAAACAAATAAATAAATAACTAGATGACAATATACGTATATGGAATAGATTAAATAATAGTGAGTTAGTGTCTAAGGGTTCAATGTCCATTTAGGAATCAGATGGCAGAGGGGAAGAAGCTGTTCCTGTATAGCTGAGTGTGTGCCTTCAGGCTTCTGTACCTCCAACCTGATGGTAACAGTGAGAAAAGGGCATGCCCTGGGTGCTGGAGGTTCTTAATAATGAACGCTACCTTTCTGAGACACCACTTCCTGGGTATTTTGTAGGCTAGTACCCAGATGGAGCTGACTAGATATACAATTCTATGCAGCTTCTTTCAGTCCTGTGCAGTACCCCCCACCCCTCCCATACCAGACAGTGATGCAGCCTGTCAGAATGCTCTCCACAGTACAACTATAGAGGTTTTTGAGTGTATTTGTTGACATGCCAAATCTCTTCAAACTCCTAATAAAGTATAGCCGCTGTCTTGCCTTCTTTATAACTACATCGATATATTGGGACCAGGTTAGATCCTCAGAGATATTGACACCCAGCAATGTGAAACTGCTCACTCTCTCCTCTTCTGATCCCACTATGAGGATTGGTATGTGTTCCTCATCCTTCATCTTACCCTTCCTGAAGTCCACAATCAATTCAACCTTACTGACGTTGAGTGCCAGGTTGTTGCTGTGGCACCACTCCACTAGTTGACATATCTCACTCCTGTCCACCCTCTCATCACCACCTGAGATCCTACCAACAAAGGTACTATCATCAGCAAATTTATAGATGGTGTTTGAGCTATGCCTAGCCACACAGTCATATGTATAGAGAGAGTAGAGCAGTGGGCTAAGCACACACCCCTGAGGTACACCAGTGCTGATCGTCAGCGAGGAGAAGATGTTATAACCAATCCGCACAGATTGTGGTCTTCAGGTAAGGAAGTCAAGGATTCAATTGCAGAGGGAGATACAGAGGCCCAGGTTCTGCAACTTCTCAATCAGGATTGTGGGAATTTTGGTATTAAATGCTGAGCTGTAGTCAATGAACAGCATCCTGACATAGGTGTTTGTGTTGTCCAGGTGGCATAAAACCATGTGGAGAGCCATTGAGATTGCATCTGCCATTGACCTATTGTGGTGATAGGCAAATTACAATGGGTCCCAGTCCCTACTGAGGCAGGAGCTCAGTCTAGTCATAACCAGCCTCTCAAAGTATTTCATCACTGTTGATGTGAGTGCTACCGGGTGATAGGCAGCTCACATTATTCTTCTTAGGCACTGGTATAATTGTGACCTTTCTGAAGCAGGTGGGAAGTTCCACTCCATACCAGTGAGAGGCTGAAAATATCCTTGAATACTCCCACCAGTTGGTTGGCACATGTTTTCAGAGCCTTACCAGGTACTCCATCTTGATGTTCCTCATTGTGAGGGTTCACTATCTTTAAAGACAGCCTTACTTCAGTCTCTGAGACGGAGGTCCACAGGGTCATCAGGTGCAGCAGAGATATTCACAGCTGTAGTTGTTTCTCCCTTTCAAAGTGGGCATAGAAGGCATTGAGTTCATCTGGTAATGAAGCATCACTGTCATTCTTGTTACTGGGTTTCGCTTTGTAGGAAGTAATGTCCTGCAAACCCTGCCAGAGTTGCCGTGCATCCGATGTCACTTCCAACCATGTTCAAAACTGTCTATTTGTTAGCCCTCCACAAATTGTACCTGGTTTTCTGGTACAGGCCTGTGGTGCCAGACTTGAATGCCACAGATCTAGCCTTCAGCTGACGACATACCTCCTGATTCATCCATGGCTTTTGGTTTGGGAAAGTTCAGTAAGTCTTTGTAGGCACACACTCATCCATACAGGTTTTAATGAAGTTGGTAACAACTGCAGCAATCTCATTCAGGTTCGAAAATGAATCACTGAATACAGTCCAGTCCACTGATTCAAAGCAGTCCTGTAGGCGCTCCTATGCTTCCCTTGTCCATACCTTCTCTGTCCTCACTGCTGGTGCTGCAGACTTCTGTCTCTGCCTGTACTCCAGGAGTAGAAGTACAGCCAAGTGATCAGACTTCCCAAAGTGAGGATGTGGAATAGCACGGTAGGCTTTCTTGATGGTGGCGTAGCAATGGTCCAGTGTGTTGTTTCCTCTGGTATTGTAGATTCTTTGCTTAGTGATTCTTTCAGACTGGCCTGGTTAAAATCTCCCAAAACGATGGTGAAGGTGTTAGGGTATGCTGTTTCGTGCATGTTGATCCCATTGCTCAGATCATATAAAGCAGGGTTTGCCAACCTTTTACATTCCATGCATCGATTTTTTCACGCATGAGTTCAGATGTGACAGGACTGCTTTGAACCCCCATTCAATTCTTGTAAAGGTATGTTAATATAGACATATTTAGCATTTTTACATGATATATTGATTTAATATAAAAACAAGATAAACATTACTTACCTTAATGAGGCTTTTATCAAATATATTTTGTCTTCTTTTGATTTCTTTCTTTTTCGTAATCACATATTCTCTCTGTAGCTCAGACCCAAGCACTAGCTTCAGTTTTCCTTCTGTTTCAGTCTGATGTTGTGTTTCATAGTGTCTATTAAGATCATGTCTTCTATTATGTGAGAAAGTGTTTTCACAAACAATGTGCAACGGTTTTCCTGACGAACCCACTATAAATAAGAAATCATTTTCCCACTGTTCATTGAATTCACGCTTACTATCACTTTCAGCTTTTCTTTTGCTCATTTTCTTTTGCTTTGTGATGCGTAACTGAATGTAAAAACAAGGCTTAATTTTTGAAAAAGTAAAAAACTGCAAGTGTTCACAAAGAACGAATAAAGCACAACTCTGCAGCGCACGAGTGTCAATTGTAAACTGACTGGCAAAAACCTGTGACCCACCGCTGGTGCAGACACCTGGCGCCTCAGGATCAAACAAGTATCAAACGTGTATTGAATAGTTATGGAATGACTGCAGAACAAAAGTCCTTCTTTCCTAGTTTGACTTCCTGAATATTTTTTTAAAATTGAAAACAGATTAATGGGAAAGAAGATAACATTTGCCAAAAGATGTAAGTTCCTGTTATAGATTTTTTTTTCTACAAATCAGTTTTTGGTTAACACGAGAAAATCTGCAGATGCTGGAAATTCAAACAACAACACACACAAAATGCTGGTGGAACACAGCAGCCAAGCAGCATCTACAGGGAGAAGCGCTGTCGACGTTTCAGGCCGAGACCCTTCATCAGGAGGGTTTTGGTTAATACTTTTTGCATAAGTAGGCTTACGTTTTTATTATTATCACTGGGGTGCAATACGCCATTTCTAATCATCCAATGTGCCACTAATGGTGCATACGCCGTAGGTTGGTCATCCCTGAACTAAAGCCTGATTGACTTTGACCTGAGGTGGAATGTATACTGTTACCAAAATGACCCCAGAGAAATTTCATGGTAGGTGAAAAGGGCAGCACTTAACTGCTAGATATTCCAGGTCTGGTGAGCAGAATTGGAACAGCAATGATATATTTGTGCACCAAGAAGAGTTGGTCATGAGGCATGCTCCATCTCTGCTTTTGAGCAACTCTAGAGATCTATCCTGATGGTGTATAGTAAACTTGTCGATCTGAATTACTGCATCCGGTACGGGAGGGGTTAACAAGGATTCTGTGAAACAAAGGAAACACGTGGTCCTAATGTCTCTCTGATTCAGCACCCTGACTCTGAGTTCATCGATTTTATTCACCAGAGACTGAATGTTTGCCAGTAAGATAGTCAGTATAGGGAGTTTAAAACCCTGTTTCCTTAAATGCACTTGTAACCCCACTCTAAACCCATGTTTACTCAGTGGTATAATACGTGAGCACTTCCGACCACAATCTGTGTTGTTTTTGTCAGTTTTAAGCAGCGATAGTTGGTTTAAATGCATTAAGATATCTTTGTTGACTGTACTGACCTTGGAAGCAGTTGTGCTTTTTGGCTGTATCAGGCTGAAATGGGAATATTTAATCATATCCATTGAGAGCACTGCTGCTACTCAAGTTGCACCTAGGCATCCCGGAGATCATAGGAGCAGAATTAGGCCATCTGGGCCATTGAGTCTGCTCCACTATTCAATCATGGCTGTTCTTGTTTTTTGTTCTCCTCCTCAATCCCAGTTCTTGGTCTTCTCCCCATAACTTTTGATGCCATATCCAAACAAGAAACTATCAACCTCTGCCTTAAATACACTCAACAACTTAGTCTCCACAGCTGCATGTGGCAATAAATTGCACAAATTCACCACCCTTTGGATAAAGAAATTTCTCTGCATCTCTGTTTTGAATGGATGCCCCTCTATTCTAAGGCTGTTCCTTCTTGTTCTAGACTCTCCCACCATGGGAAACATCCTTTCCACATTTACTCTGTCCGGGCCTTTCAACATTTGAAATGTTTCAATGAGATCGCCCCTCATCCTGCTGAATTCCAGGAAGTACAGACTCAGAGCCATCAGATGTTCCTCGTATAATAAGCCTTTCATTCCTGAAATCATCCTTGTGAACCTCTTCTGAACCCTCCACAATGCCAGCACATATTTTCTAAGATGAGGAATCCAAAACTGTTCACGGTACTCAAGGTGAGTCCTCACCAGTGCCTTATAAAGCCTCAGCATCATGTCTTTGCTCTTGTATCCTAGACCTCTTGAAATGAATGCAACATAGCATTTGCCTTCCTTACCACTGACTCAACCTGCAAGTGAACCTTCAGAATGTTCTGCCAAGGACTTCCAAGTCCTTCTGTATCTCAGGTTCCTGGATTTTCTCCCCGGTTAGAAGATAATCCATACATTCATTTCTATGACCAAAGTGCATGACCATGCATTTTCCAGCATTGTATTTCATTTGCCACTTTCTTGCCCATTCTCCTAATCTGTCTAAGTCCTTCTGCATCCTACCTGTTTCCTCAACACTACACCAATCTTCAGATCATCTGCAAACTTGGCATCAAAGTAATCTATTCCATCATCTAAATCATATAAAGAAGTGGTCACAACACTAACCTCTATGGAACACTACTAGTTACTAGCAGCCAACCAGAAAAGGGTCCTTTCTTTCAGAAAGTCAGAAGGCATGGGATCCAGGGAAGTTTGGCCGGGTGGATTCAGAAATGGCTTGCCTGCAGGAAGCAGAAGGTCGTGGCGGATGGAGTAAATTTGGATTGGAGGGTTGTGACTAGTGGTGTCCCACAAGGATCAGTTCTGGGACCTCTACCTTTCAGGATTTTTATTAACGACCTGGATGTGGGGGTAGAAGGGTGGGTTGGCAAGTTTGCAGATAACGCAAAGGTTGGTGGTGTTGTGGATAGTGTAGAGGATTGTCGAAGATTGCAGAGAGACATTGGTAGGATGCAGAGGTGGGCTGAGAGGTGGCAGATGGAGTTCAACCCAGAGAAGTGTGAGGTGGTACACTGTGGAAGGACAAACTCCAAGGCAGAGTACAAAGTAAATGGCAGGATACTTGGTAGTGTGGAGGAGCAGAGGGATCTGGGGGTACATGTCCACAGATCGCTGAAAGTCGCCTCACAGGTAAATAGGATAGTTAGGAAAGCTTATGGGGTGTTAACTTTCATAAGTCAAGGGATAGAGTTTAAGTGTCACGAGGTAATGGTGCAGCTCTATAAAACTCTGGTTAGGCCACACTTGGAGTACTGTGTCCAGTTCTGGTTGCCTCACTATAGGAAGGATATGGAAGCATTGGAAAGGGTACAGAGGAGATTTACCAGGATGCTGCCTGGTTTAGAGAGTATGCATTATGATCAGAGATTAAGGGAGCTAGGGCTTTACTCTTTGGAGAGAAGGAGGATGAGAAAAGACATGATAGAGGTGTACAAGATAGTAAGAGGAATAGATAGAGTGAAGATCCAGCGCCTCTTCCCCAGGGCACCACTACTCAGTACATGACTTTAAGGTAAGGGGTGGGAAGTTCAAGGAGGATATTAGAAAACTCAGAGAGTGGTTGGTGCGTGGAATGCACTGCCTGAGTCTGTGGTGGAGGCAGATAAACTAGAGATATTTAAGAGACTACTAGACAGATATATGGAGGAATTTGTGGGGGGGGGGGGGTTATATGGGAGGCAGGGTTTAAGTATACATACACAAAGCTGGAAGAACTCAGCAGGTCAGGCAGCATCTGTGAGAAAAGAGTAGCCAAAGTTTCAGGCCGAGACCCTTCATCAGGAATGGGGGGGGGGGGAAGAGAGGGCCGAAGCCCAGTAATAGAGATAGGGGAGGATGTAGGGCCTAGAGGCCTTGTATCACCAAGTACTCTATCACCTCATCCTTAAAATTGACTCCAATATCTTCCCAACCACTGAGGTCAGGCTAACTGGTCTATAATTTCCTTTCTGCTGCCTTCCTCCTTTCTTAAAGAGTGGAGTGACATTTGCAATTTTCCAGTCCTCTGGCACCATGCCAATGTCCAATGATGTTTGAAAGATCATTTCTAATGCCACCACAATCTCTGACACTGCCTTTTTCAGAACCCTAGGGTGCAGTTCCTCTGGTCCAGGTGGCTTATGTACCTGTAGGTCTTTCAGCTTTTTGAGCATCTTCTCTCTTGTAACAGAGACTACACCCACTTCTCTTCCTTCACACACTGCAACATCAATCTTTCTGCTCATGTCTACCACAGTGAAGACCGATGCTAAATACTCATTTAGTTTATCTACCATCTCCTTGCCCCATTATTATTTCCCCTGCCTCATTTTCTTGCAGTCCTAAATCCACTCTCAATTTCTCTTTTATCTTTAACATACTTGAAAAAAACTTAATTATCTGCTTTGAAATTATTTGCTAGCTTGCTTTCATATTTCGTCTTGTCCCTTCTAATGATTTTTTTAGTTGCAGTCTGTAGATTTTTAAAAAAACTTTTTTTAAAAAACCCTAACCCTAATCTTACCTTTCCACTAATTTTTGCTTTGTTGTATGCCCTTTCATTTGATTTTTACAATAGCTTTGACTTTGATATAAGCAACACATTACAAATTTTGTAACTGGTAACATCAAATAATGTACTGCATCAGTGAAGTGGAAAAATTCTCTAAGTGGATAAACCAACAAATGATGATAAAGATTGTTCTGAATATTGTTAGACAAATCAATCATCAGTCATTGATTCTTCTCTGTTTCTTTTTTTGTCCTCATGTCATATTTCCACAGATGAACAAAAGATGATATTATTGTATCATGGACATACAGTATGATGAAAGTGTTAAGGAACCCCATAAAAATAGAAATGTGATAAAAATAAGTTGTCATGTAAAGTTTCTGTGGAGTACTTTTCAAGTAATTAATATTGAGGTAAGTGTAGTTTCGCAGAAGTCTGATTTACAAGACATTTAATATGGAATAAAAATTCTAATGAAAGTTGAAGGATTAATCTTCCTTGGCTATGCAACATAGTGAAAAAGCCCAGAATCTGAATGATTATCATATACAAAGTGTGTTATGGCTGTCACACACAGCCTTTTTGTTCAGCGGTAACAACATTACAATCAGACACTGGTGCTTTTGTTACTGATCCATGTAAGAGCAAAGAAGAATGAAAAAAATCAGAAGAGATCTTTCCCTGTAGCACTGGTGTCTCGGCATAGATGTCGGATAAATAGTATGAAGCTCAAAGAGGATTTGGGTCAGAATTTTTCCCCACTCATTTGGAACCTGGAGTACACTGCTGAGGGGTCGAGAGAAGGGTTGGGGTAGGGGGATGATGCAGACATGTTCTCTGAAAACACTTGAGGCATCTGAACAATTAATTGAATTAACGTGGCATAATAGGGACATCTGATGATAAATGGGATCTGTATAGATAAATACTTGACAATTTTCAAGAGGCAGAACAAAGTCAAGATGGTGCTAACAGCAACTCCTTTGCTTGCATCTTTGGAAACAGCTCTATTTCTATCTTTGTTATCTCTTTTTTTCCCTTTTTCAAAGGCTCTTTTGAAGACCCTGACCTGGGGTTACACGCTGATTTTGGTTCTTTGCAGAAGTGGAACCCGCTCTCAGGGCCTCAAGATCAGCCCCGTTTTGACATCCCATGGGTGCAGGCAGCGCACCTTTCAGGGTTCCGGATTTTCTTGTATCTGGGGACGTGCTGATTGTGGGCCAGTGCCCCCGACTGAAGCATTGTGGGAGAACATGGAACACCAGGAGCAGCAGGTTAGCTGCCTGCGTCCAGACTGTGTATTGTGTCCACTGTGTATTGTGTGTCCAAAGAGCTGTACCTTTCTGGTGACGACTCTTGGGGGCACGAATATTGGAAAAAGCAATGCAACAGACTTTTAACATCATAAATCAGTGAGCTGTTTTTATGTCTCCCCACTTGCTGTAAAATGGGGACACCTCTTTTCCCTCAAGAGGGAGAGAAAGAGCCTGTGGTATGTCAAATTACCGGGTGAGTGAGCAGTCTTGGGGTAATGCAAGTCTGTGTCTTTGCTAATGCTTTCCTGTACCCTGGAGTGCTTGGTGGAGGGTGCCGATGTTCATTCAGGCTGCAGCCTTTTGGTTGTCGTTATGTTGCACTTAGTCGGAGAGAGAGAGAAATAGGAATAGAATGGGAACAGGTACCGCCACGGGTTTTCCAGCCTTTATGATTTCGATCCTTCACGAGTCCCGTTGGTGTGGCTGTTCACTTGTGGCCTCTTCTTTAGCTAAAGCCATTCTTCCGTGGTGAGGCCACCAATCCCAGGCAAAGGGAAAGGACCCATGCGAGCCCCACTGGCTGTTGCTATTAAATGCTGTCACGGGATTTCTAGCGTTTCTCCTGGTGCATCTAAAGGGGTTGTTCCCCAGACCCTCTTTTATCCTTACTCACGGGGTCTCAGATGTCAATCAGGTTGGGATGATGCAATCCCTCAACCAGCCCACTCTGGTCATCCCCTGAGGGGTTTTAATGAATAGTACAGTATTCAATACACAATTCCGTCTCCAAGAGACAATAGTCGTTATCAATGGTTCCATCTTGCTGAGGCCAGGACACATTCCAAACCCTGTGTATTCTGGACATCTCTCTCTCTCTCATTTCCTGGGTCCCAGACCCGAATTAATAGCGATCTTGCGATTCTCAAAAAGGAGGGGGCGACTTTGTACCCTTCAGCCCCTCAGAGTTGCTCCACATTCGTAACACTTGTGAGTGGGAGTGGGGATGTGGGGGTGCTTTGGGGTTCTAACAATTCTTTGGGGCACACCTCTGTTTTTGTGGGTGTTTGCAAAGACAAAGAATTTCACAACATATATTGTATACATTTCTCTGACATTAAGAGTACCTATTGAAACCTATTGTAGGCAAGGAGGTTTTTTTCCGTGCCATGCACCCCTATGATTCTATGACTGAGTGTGAAGGTTATTCTGCCTGTTGTGCTCTGTGAGTAGCTATATCATAAGGTAATCAATGTTCTGGGGCAATATCATTTATGTATAATTATATTTATATGATTTATGTACATATTTCTGTACGACAGAGTTACCAAGGAGACATTGGATGGTGCATAATTAGGCACTTGGCAAGGGCCAATAAAAGGAAGCTAGGTTGAAGCAGAGTGGCCATTGTGTGAGTGAGCCAGTGTTAAAGTGGGGAGTTTGGTTCACAGAAGCTTCAGCGGGGTGATCCGAAGGCTGTTCGTAGATTTTTTTGTTTGAATTTTCATTCTTGCTGTCTTATTGCATCGTTAGAGGACAGGATAGTGGAGTCATTCTCTTGTAAGATGTGGGAAGGCACAGAGACCTCCAGTGTCACTAGCAAATAGTGTCACTGACTTGCAAAAGGTACATCCAGCTGTAGCTTCTTTCAGGCGGGGCACAGGGTGCAAGGAGCATAGGAGGTGTGTCTGTTTGGGTTACCTGGAGAAATTGGCGGTAGCAGAACATTGCATACTCAATGACCAGAGGATTGACTTCAATGGCATGGAGCTACTGAGCCACGCCGATGGCTTTTCGGACCACCTGGTGGAGGAAGCCATTCAAGTAAGACCAGAGAATAAGAATTTCAACAAAGGAGAAGGTCTCAGTACGAGCTGGAATACAACTTTACAAGGTGGGACAGTGGAAACCCAATTGGTTGAGGATTAACCAATTGGAAGGAAGAGAGCAATGGGAGTTGAGTATATATTCCACTGGACTTGACACGCCATGACATCATCCTTGATGAAGATGGCAGAGTTTGTCATCAAAACGCTGGAAGCCTGCAAAGAGTTGTGTGTTTTTCCAGACCATTTTACGGAATTGGAGCTGAAACTGAATGAAGTCCGGATCATTCAGGAGGCTGAGAGGTTGATCAATAGCCCATATAGGGAAGTGGTTACACCCAAGGAGCAGGACATAGGTAGCTGGGTAACCAGCTTATGGAGGAAAGGGGATAGGCTGCCAATGCGGAGTACTCCTGTGTCTGTTCCGTCAGCCAAAGATATATTGCTTTGGGTGCTGTTGGGGAGATGACCTAGCTGGGGAAACCCACAGCAGTCATGTCTCTGGCACTGAGTCTGGATCTGTGGCTCAGATGAGGAGGGGGTAGAAGGGAAGTGCAGTGGTGATAGGGATTCCATAGTTAAAGGAGCACACAAGAGATTCTGTGGATGTAATGAGACACCTGGATGGTATGTTGCCTCCCAGGTGTCAGAGTGAGGGATGTTTCGGACCACATCCATTGCATTCTAAAGAGGGGGAGTGAGAAGCAGGATGTCATGGTGTATATTGGTACCAATGACATACTGTAAGCAGGAAATGGGCGGAGGTCCTGAAGAGAGAATATGGACAATTAAGTAGCAAGCAGAAAAGGAGGACCCCGAGGGTAGTAATCAATGGATTGCTGCCTGTGCCATGTGCCAGTGAGGGAAGAATAAGATGATCTGGCAGATGAATACTTGCTAGGGAATTAGTGCAAAGGCAGGGGTTTGGATTTCTGGATCAATGGGATGTCTTCTGGGGAAGGTATAACCTGAACAAAAAGAATGGGTTGCACCTGACCCTGAGAGGACACATATCCTGTGGGAAGATTTGCTAGAGCAGTTGGGGAGGGTTTAAACTAATTTGGCAGGGTGATGGGAACCAGAGTGATAGTGTTGAGGGTTGGGCAGTTGGTATACAAGTTGACACAGTGTGTTGTGAGACTGTGAATGTCAAGGTCCGGTCTGTGAACTCCACATTCCGGTTCACGGTCCGGTCCATGTTCCTTATTTCAGGTTTTCTGGGTTTCCCCAGTTTCCGTTGAGGCAGCTGATTCTTGTTTGGGCTGGCATAAATAGCTTCAGGATTCAGCCTCTGGCTGGTGGATTGTTCCTGTCCAAATCTCTTGTCTGTATCCCTTCTCTTCACCCTCCTGCCTGGAGCCTCACCTTGCCTCGCTTGGGAGCCTCAGCCTAGAGCCTTGCCTTGTTTGGAACAGTCTGTCTGTGTCCATGTCTTTGCTAGGTAGGTCTGGCTGTTTTGCCGCTACCTGGTGTTGGGAACTGTCTTGTTGTGTTCAGTGTTCTGTGTGATGAGTCCTGGCCCTACGTCCTGTACCCAAGGAGGGGTTCCGGCTCAGTGTTCTATGATCCTGTCTCTCCCTCGACCAGGGATCTGGGTTTTTGTCATGTCCACGTGCCTCGCCCAGCACAGGAGTACCTTGCCCAGCCCAGTGCTGGGATTCCCTCATCTTGTGCTGGGGTTCCCTTGTCCAGGAGTCTCACGTCCAGTCCTGCTCCTGGTAGTTCAGTGTCTGTGTCTTGCTTTTGGATCCACTCCCACTCCCAATGCCTTATGACAGTGAGGAAGGATAAGCAGATGACAGAGCAAAATTCCAGTCAGTGGGATGAGTTGAAGAGTAACAGGGGAACAAGATCTAAAATGTTGATGAATACAGGACTGAGAGTGTTATACTTGCAAGCACGCAGTACACTGAATAAGCTAGTCCAGCCTTTCTCAACCTTTATGCCTTGGAAGAACCCTTGAAATAATTTTCAGGTCTCGGGGAACCCCTACATGAAAATGATTATATCCAGAGCTCGCAGTACATTACCGTGATCAGTAAGTTGTAGATATAATAATCCAAAAATAATTGTCAATGCTCTTTTGAGTAGAGAATGAACTTTTAGCCAACCTTTTTTGAGAAAAAAAAACAGATAGTTAAGCTTAGCTTACATAAATTTTAAAAACTCATAATACATTTTCAATCCTGTGTCGAACAGCACACACAAATTTCACCTTCAACTGAAATGAGATGATTTCTATCCTTAAGCTTGATGCTTATTAAACAAGTAAAAGCTTGACCACACAGGTAAGAAGTTGAAAACTGCAGCAAAATGTTCATTGCTTTCCTATGGATGGCTTCTTTCACAGAATCCAGAACTTGTCCACGGGCAGGTCAGTAAATTTCACCTTATATGCATGATCAGACTGCAGCTCACAAAGTTCTTCCTCTTCTCTCAAAGTTAAGTACTCAGGCTGAGCAGAAGATTCAGAGAAAGGGTCCCTCTCCCTTGTGTTGAAACGGATGAAAAATACTTTTTATTTTTTGTTCTGCAGTTCTTCCCAGTAGTTTTCAATAAAATTCAAGGCTTTCTGATCCTTCCTCACTCTCAAGCCCAAGCAGCAATGGAAACATTTTAAGATTTCCTTTTGCAACATGATTTTTCTAATGATTCATTTTTCTTTCAACTCTAAAAATCTTGTCCCTTGAAGTCAAAACATTTTCTCCAGGGCCTTGCAGGGACTCGTTCAACTGGTTCATATGATGAAAAATGTCTGTTAAGTAGATTAGTTTTTTGCTGTCATTCTTCATCTTCAAAGCACTCAGCAAAATCTGGCCTCTATTTCCTTGAAAGTACTCCTGCAATTCACCTTTCGGCTCAAACACCTGTTGAGAACTCTTCTTCTGCTAAGCCACCAGATTTCTGTATGTAGCAGGAGATCGGTGTGCTTGTCATCCAGGTTTTCACACAGGTTTTTAAACATTCAAGTGAACTGGTCTTAAAGCTACTAAATAACTTGCTTCCTGAGTCACTTTACTGACTGACTTTATTTTCAAAAGTTGCTAGATGATCTTATAGCACAGTTAGATGTTGTGTGCATCACTGAGTCATGGCTGAAAGAAGCTGGGAACTAAACATCCAAGGATAGCAGAGGGAGTGGAGTAGCTCTGTGGGTAAAAAATGAAATCAAATCCTTAGAAATTGTAGAATCCTCATGGGTAGAGTTAAGAAACTTCAAGGGTAAAAAGACCCTGATGGGAGTTATATATATGCCAATGGACAAAAGCCAGGATGTAGGATACAAATTTTAACAGGCGATAGGAAAGGCATCGAAAAAGCCCAACGTTACAATAGTTATGGGAGAATTTCAATATGCAGGAAGATTAGGAAAGTCACGTTGGTGCTAGATCCCAGAAGGGGGAACTTGTAGAATGCCTACAAAATGAAGTTTTAGAGCAGCTTATGGTTGAGCCCACTAGGGGAAAGACAATTCTAGGTTGGGTGTTGTGTAATGAATCAGATTTGATTAGGGAGCTTAAGGTAAAGGAGCCTTTAGCAGCAGTGAAAATAATATGATAGATTTCACTCTGGAAAGAAAAAAAGCTAAAGTCAGATGTATCAATATTACAGTGGAGCAAAGGGAATCAGAGAGGCATGAGAGATGAGCTGGCCGAAGTTGATTGAAAGGGGACACTAGCTGGGATGATGGCAGAACAGCAATGACTGGGGTTTCTGGGAGCAATTGGAAGGTGCAGGATACATACAGTCCAAGGATGAAGTAGTATTCTAAAGGTAGGATGATGCAACCGTAGCTGACAAGCAAAAGAGGAGGCATATAACATGGCAAAAATTAGAGGTAAGTTAGAAGACTAGAAAACTTTTAAGAACCAACAGGAGACAACTTAAAAAAACTGTAAGAAGAGAAAAGATGAAATATGAAGTTAAGCTAGCCAATAATATAAAAGTGGTTACAAAAAGTTTTTTCACGTTAAATCAAGAGTATAAGAGAGACAAGAATGGATATTGAACCACTAGAAAATGACATTGGAGAGATAATAATGGGGTCAAAGAAATGGCAGACAAACTTAATAATATTTTGTGTCTATCTTTACAGAGTAAGACACTAGCAGTGTGCCAGAAATTTGAGAGCATCGAGGGGCAGAAGTGCATGTAGTTGCTATTATTTAGAAGCTGAAAGGTCTGAAGTTATAGTAGATAAGTTACCTGGGCCAGATGGACTACAGCCCAGGGCTCATAAAGAGGTAGCTAAAGTGATTGTGTAGGAATTAGTTATGATATATTAAGAATCAATAGATTGTAGAATGGTTCCAGAGAATTGGAAAATTGCAAATGTCACTCCACTCTTTAAAAAAAGGAGGGAGGCAGAAGAAAGAAAACAATAGGCCAGTTAGTCTGACTTCAGTGGTTGGGATGATGTTGAAGTCCATTATTAAGGATAAGCTTTTGGGGTACTTGGAGGCATATGGATAAAATAGGCCAAATCACATGATAGACTAAGGAAAATCAGTGGAAGTTGTATACTTGGATTTTCAGAAGGCCTTTGACAAGATGCCACACATGAGTCGGCTTAACAAAATAAGAGACCATGGTATTATAGTAAAGACAGAATATTGTTGACTGGCAAGTGGCAAAGAGTGGGACTTTTCTTTCTGGCTGCTACTGACTAGTGGTTTTCCATAGGTGTTGGGACTATTTCTTTTCATGTTGTATTGTTGATGATTTGGATAATAGAGCTCATGGTTTTGTGGCCAGGTTTGCGGATGATATGAAAATAGTTGAGGGTCAGATAATGTTGAGGAAGCAGGGAGTCTGCAGAAGGGTTTAGACTGTTTGGAAGAATGGGCAAAGAAGTGGCAAATGTAATATGATGTAAAGAAGTGTATGGCCATGACCTTTGGTAGAAGGAATGACTATTTTCTAAATGTGATGAAAATTCTAAATCCAGAGGGTCAAAGGGACCTGGAGTCTCCGTGCTGGATTCCCTAAAGGTTATGTGGTCGATTAAGTCAGTGGTGAGGAAGTCAAATGCAAAGTTAGCATTCATTTCAAAAAAACAAGAATATAAAAGCAAGGATGTAATCAGACAGCACTTGGAGTATTGCGAACAGTTTTGAGCCCCTTATCTAAGAAAAGATGTGCTGGCATTGGAGAGGGTCCAGAGAAGGTTCATGAGAATGATCTGGGAATGAAAAGGTTATCGCATTCTATGAGGAGTGTTTGATGGCTTTGGGTCTGTACTTGCTGGAGTTTAGTAGAATGAGGAGAGATCTCACTGAAACCTATTATTTAAAGGTTTTGATAGTGGACGAAGAGAGGTTGTTTCCTATAGTGGGGGACTCTAAGCCCAGAGGACACAGCCTCAGAACAGAGGAACATCTAGCTTAAAGAGAGATGACAGGAAATTTCTTCAGCCAGAGTGTAGAAAATCTGTGGAATCCATTGTTAGGGCAGCTATGTAGGCCGAGCTGTTGGGCATATTTAAAGCAGAGTTTTACAGGTTCTTTATTAGTCAGGGTGTCAAAGTTTACAGGGAGAAGGCAGGAATATGGGGTTGAGTGAGATAATAAATCAGTCATGATGAAATAGCAGAGCAGATTTGATGGGCTGAATGGCCTAATTTTGATCTTATATCTTCTGGTCTTATGGTATTATATTATCACTTTAAATGTTGCTTATTTGGAGTCTAGCAGCTAGCACATTTGCTTATCTAGTATGGGTGCTACAGAACTTCCAAATGGAAGTGGGTTTATCAGGTAGATCAGCACCATCACAGCACTTTGGCCCACTGAGTCTGCATCTACCATCAGACCCCCCACCCATTTACACCTATCCCTCTTTACTGTCCTCCCCCATTTGAATCAGCTACCTCGAGGTTTTACCAGCCGTATTCACACTAAGAAAAATTAACCATAATCAGCTAGCCATGCAATCCACACATATTTGAGGTGTGTAAGGAAATCAGAGTACTCAGAAGAAACTGTTGAGGGACTTGCAAATTCCACACAGACAGCACTGGAGGGTGGACTTGACTGGATTTGGAATTGGATTTGTTTTGTTACTGTCACTTACTGAGATACAATGAAAAGCATGTCTTGCATACTGTTCATACAACTCAAATCATTTGCACAGTGCATTGTGGTAAAACAAGTTTGAACAATAACAGAATACAGTATAATGACAACAAAGAGGATGCAGTGCAAGTAAACAATAGGATGCAAGATTGTGAGGTCAAGAGCCTGTCTTATCTCATAGCCGGATCTGTGAGGGAGCAATTCTATCAGCTACACACACAAAATGCTGGTGGAACACAGCAGGCCGGGAAGCATCTATAGGAAGAAATACAGTCAACATTTTGGGCTGTGACCCTTCGTCAGGACTAACTGAAAGAAGAGATAGTAAGAGATTTGAATGGGGGAGATCCGAAATGATAGGAGAAGACAGGAGGGGGAGGGAACAAGCTAAGAACTGGAAAGTTCATTGACAAAAGGGATAGAGAGATCCCAATGCAGACTGGGAGACCGTTTCACTGAACACCTATGCTCTGTCTGCCAGAGAAAGCAGGATCTCCCAGTGCCCACACATTTTAATTCCACTTCCCATTCCCATTCTGATATGTCTATCCATGGCCTCCTCTGCTGTCAAGATGAAGCCACACTCGGGTTGGAGGAACAACACCTTATATTTCGTCTGGGTAGTCTCCAACCTGATGGCATGAACATTTATTTCTCTAACTTTCATTAATGATCCTTCCCCTACTTACCCCATCCCTTATCTATCTATCTATCGATCGATTTATCTATTCATCCATCCATTTATTTATTTATTATTTTCCCCCTTTTTTCCCTTCTTTTTTTTCTCTCTCTGTCTCTCTCACAATCACCACTTGCCTGCTCTCCATCACCCTCTGGTGCTCCCTTCCCCCTTTCTTTCTCCCTAGGCATCCCATCCCATAATCCTTTCCCTTCTCCAGCTCTGTATCCCTTTTGCCAATCAACTTTCCAGCTCTCAGCTTCATCCCTCCCTCTCCTGTCTTCTCCTATCATTTCAGATCTCTCCCTCCCCCTCCAACTTTCAAATCTCTTACTATCTCTTCTTTCAGTTAGTACTGATGAAGGGTCTCGGCCCGAAACGTCGACTGTACTTCTTCCTATAGATGCTGCCTGGTCTGTTGCGTTCCACCAGCATTTTGTGTGAGTCACTTCAATTTCCAGCATCTGCGATTTCCTTGTGTTAAATTCTATCAGCTGGCTACTGTGCCACTCAGAAAGTCCTATGTGCTTCCTGCCTGTCACAGTTAGGAGATTAAGATCACATTTGGTAGACAAGACGCTAATGTGGCTGAATTCCTAAGCTGTGTATGGGAGGGGGAAAAACGTTTTTCAAACTATTGGTGGTGGCACAAACTTATTCCAAAATGAATCAAAAGCACAGCAGGAAGTGCATATACTTTTGTGCTGGGAGAAAGTTATTGAAGCCAACAGAAGGGAACTTGAATGATCTATTTAATCTTATTTCCCTATTGTAGTACATTAGACAAAAATATTGCAGTAAATCTATAGATTTATGGTAACCTCAAGGCACCAGGAGTCTTGTATACCCTTGTACTGGCACTTGTGTGGTATCTGGAAAATTACCTAGTGTGTAGAGGGCTATTTGATGAACAGATAATAAAAATGATCCAACTGATATAGCTGGCATGTGTTTCATTGCAGCACAATGACTGAGGAATTCATGTTGTTTCTGTATGTTCTGATCGATACACTGGTGCCATAATGATGACTGGTTATAAGGACAGAATTGCAAGCTTTGTGGAGTTCAAGATGCAGCTGTTCAGTGGATAATATGTATTTTATATTATCAAGATAATGGAGATGGTGGCCACAGAAGAACATGATTTGCAGTGTCACCCAAAAAAGCTGTAGAATGTTGGTCTGCAACTCCACCGTAATTTATGAAAAAGGGAAGAAATAAAGGGAGAGATTACAGTTGCAGAGCATTTGATATTAAGCAGAAAGCCTATTGGCTGTAACTGCTAAGCAGTGTTGATATGACCCGCTGAGCATTGCCTCACAGTGTTGGAAGTTCAGGTGCTCGTTGTGTGGAGTTTGCATGTTCTCTCCGTGATCATGTGAGTTTCTTCCAGGTGAGCCAGTTTCCTCACAGATTCCCCATTCCCATTCTGATATGTCTATCCATGGCCTCCTCTATCATCAAAATGAATCCAAACTCAGGTTGGAGGAACAATACCTTATATACCGGCTGGGTAGCCTCCAACCTGATGGCATGAACATTGACTTCTCTAACTTCTGTTAATGCCCCTCCTCTCCTTCTTACCCCATCCCTGACATAGTTAGTTGGTTGTCGGTTCCCCATTTCCCTCTGGTGCTCCCCCTCCCCCTTTCTTTCTCCTGAGGCCTCCCGTCCCATGATCCTTTCCCTTCTCCAGCTTTGTATCACTTTCGCCAATCACCTTTCCAGCTCTTAGCTTCATCCCACCCTCTCCGGTCTTCTCCTATCATTTCGCATTTCCCCCTCCCCCCCCCCCACTACTTTCAAATCTCTTACTATCTTTCCTTTTGGTTCGTTCTGACGAAGGGTCTCGGCCCGAAACGTCAACAGCGCTTCTCCCTATAGATGCTGCCTGGCCTGCTGCGTTCCACCAGCATTTTGTGTGTGTTGTTGTTTGAATTTCCAGCAACTGCAGATTTCCTCGTGTTTCCTCACAGAGATATTTGGATTGACACATTAATTGGCCACTGTAGGTTGTTGCTACTGTGTAGGTAGGTAATGGCATGTGCGGGCAGTTGAAGAGAATGTAAATAGATGGTGGATGGCTGGTACAGACTGGGAATCCTCCTCTGGCACTGAGGCCATTACTAGTCAATGCCAGACTCTTGGAACAAACAGCTTATCATGGGACATTACAAGATGGATGAAGAAGAAGAATCATGCATATGCCCTTCCTTGCAACCTCTGGCCCATTACTGTTCAGCATGAAGAAGGCGCATTTGGAGATGGTATTAACAGCCTCGAGGCTGTCGACCAGGAGAGCACAGAAACCCTGCATGAGCAGAGGAAGGAGGGCACAATCTCACAAGCTGGCCATCTGCCAACTTCTTCAACCACTTCCTGTCCAGTTGTGGAAGAATCTGGGATTTATTAACCACCTTAGGAAAAAAAAGCAGAGTGGTAATAAGTTATCCCTGATCCTGAGGATGAGGGAAGTGGAGGAGTAGGAGGTGGAGGAGGAGGAAGAGGGAGAAGGATTAGGATCAAGGCAATAATCTGATTATACAACTATTGGAAAGCAGAATATGCAATTAACATAATTTTCACAAAATTTTATTTCATTACCTGAATAAAGTCACGTATTTATTTTTCCTTTATACCTTTCCTTTAAAAATTCTAACTAATATGTTTCAACAGTCAATGTTTTTATGGCTATATCTTCTTCAAACAAGTACAGGAATAATCTTGGTTTGATTTGGTAATGCTCTTCTAATTTAACTTAAATCTACCATATTTGAAAAAGATTAATGTTTGTTACTTTTGGCATCAGTTTGTGTTAGTGTTGTAACATGGTAATTTATCTTCCTACATATTGCTGCAGACTAATGGGATCTGTCAATTTTAAGCATGGAATATATTAACAAAGCAGTCAGTTTCCAATGACATGTTAGCAAGCTACATCCTTCCTGTTTAGATAATTGCAGTTATGATTAAAATCAGCCCTGAATGGATGACTAATCTTCTAAATGGTTGAAGGTTGTATAAAAAACACCTATCACTATATATCATTTCTTATTCACTTCATTAGCATTATTGGTATTTTTCCATCCAAACGTTTCTAGCATGTGGAATCCATTGAGGCTTCTTTTTAGTTTAAGATATTTACATTGAGACCTGCATTTATCGGGATTTTTAAATTCCCGATGCTTTGGAAGCAGTGGAACTCTGAGTTTCCCAATAACTGTTTTCTCATGAACTATCAATCTCACACACAACACTGCAGAGTAGGATTTGCATGGATCAGGTGGCATGAAGCTAAAGGACGTGGGTAACCAGCAAAGCATAAAGAAGCTACCAGGATCTCAGGACAATTCAGCGTTCAGTTGAGTTTTCATCTGGATTGATCAATAATAACAAAAATTGAACATGATGTACTGGATTCAAAAACTACCTCAAACAGGTCCATTTTAAATATGGATAAATATCACCTTCTTTCAGTCTGCTGTAAGAGGGCAATACTGCATCACAATCCCAAAAATGGCTTCTTACAGTGGACTGAGACTTTTGATAACTCTGTTCTCTATACCACAAAAAATGTTATTTTTACCGAAGTACAGTTGAATGATAAAGTTACCTGATGAACAGCAGAGACATTCTCAAATCCCACCACTGCAGCACTAGACTTTAAATTCCAGCAATCTAATAAATCTGGAATTATAAAATAAAACTTCTCTTAATAACATTTTGCATAGAATGACGGGATTGCTGTAAAAACCCAACTAGTTCACCATGTCTTTCTGGGAAGGAAATTTAATCTGATCTGGTCCAGACTTGACTTCAGACTCCCAATTCACTCAATTCTTAAAAACCTTATCTGCTTAGAGGCATTGGAAAACAAATGCTCCATTATTAGTGGCATTCACATTTGTGAATAAATAAGTTAAAAATATGCAAACAGTATTTATTATCGCAGCTAGATAAACAGATGACTCGTGTGTATTGAACATATAGCCTGCTGATTTATATATCAGTTGCTGCTGTTTTCTGACATTATTGCATCTAGGGAATGACAATAGAATTGATTCCTTCTTTCTTTCACAGAATGTGAAAGTGGTAATGGCAATAGTTACTGCCACCTTCCCAGACACTAATTGACTTACTTGACTATTTGACTTAGGAATCGAGTACAAACCCAATAGGACTGGGAAGAAAATTTACCTCCTTAACGAGCATGAGGGATTTGCAAAACAAACCAAAAAGGTTTCTGTTGATATCTTTCAATTTCATCTTCCTTTAGTTGATTGAGTCAAAAAGGTGAGCGTGGTATTGCTAATCTGGGATAGAATCAAAGAAGTATACTTAAGATTTGGAAGCAAGGATCAGACAGGCTCCAGAGCATTACAGGGTAGCCAAGAAGGAACTTAAGTATGGACATAGGACAGCGAGAAGGGGCCATGAAAAGGCCTTGGTGGGCTGGATTCAGGAAAATCTCAAGGCATTCTACAAATACATGAAGAACAGGAAGATGTCCAGAGTGAGGGTAGGATTGATCTGGGATAAAAGAGGAAGTGTGCCTGGCATCAGAGGAAATAGTAGAGTTCCTTAATTGATACTTTTCTCCAGTATTCACCAGTGAGAGGGAACTTGACAAATATGAGGTCAGCATAAAACAGGCTGGATATGCTGGAACATGTCAATATAACCATATAACAATCACAGCACAGAAACAGGTCATCTCCACCCTCCTAGTCTGTGCCGAACTCTTAATCTCACCTAGTCCCACTTACCCGCACTCAGCCCATAACCCTCCACTCCTTTTCTGTCCATATACCTATCCAATTTTACCTTAAATGACACAACTGAACTGGCCTCTACTACTTCTACAGGAAGCTCATTCCACACAGCTATCACTCTCTGAGTAAAGAAATACCCCCTCGTGTTTCCCTTAAACTTTTGCCCCCTAACTCTCAAATCATGTCCTCTCGTTTGAATCTCCCCTACTCTCAATGGAAACAGCCTATTCATGTCAACTCTATCTATCCCTCTCAAAATTTTAAGTACCTCGATCAAATCCCCCCTCAACCTTCTACGCTCCAATGAATAGAGACCTAACTTGTTCAACCTTTCTCTGTAACTTAAGTGCTGAAACCCAGGTAACATCCTAGTAAATTGTCTCTGCACTCTCTCTAATTTATTGATATCTTTCCTATAATTCGGTGACCAGAACTGTACACAATATTCCAAATTTGGCCTTACCAATGCCTTGTACAATTTTAACATTACATCCCAACTTCGGTACTCAATGCTCTGGTTTATAAAGGCCAGCGTTCCAAAAGCCTTCTTCACCACCCTATCTACATGAGATCCACCTTCAGGGAACTATGCACTGTTATTCCTAGATCTCTCTGTTCCACTGCATTCCTCAATGCCCTACCATTTACCCTGTATGTTCTATTTGGATTATTCCTGCCAAAATGTAGAACCTCACACTTCTCAGCATTAAACACCATCTGCCAATGTTCAGCCCATTCTTCTAACCGGCATAAATTTCCCTGCAAGCTTTGAAAACCCACCTCATTATCCACAACACCTCCTACCTTAGTATCATTGGCATACTTACTAATCCAATTTACCACCCCATCATCCAGATCACTTATGTATATTACAAACAACATTGGACCCAAAACAGATCCCCGAGGCACCCCGCGAGTCACCGGCCTCCATCCTGATAAGCAATTATCCACCACTACTCTCTGGCATCTCCCATCTAGCCACTGTTGAATCCATTTTATTACTCCAGCATCAATACCTAACGACTGAACTTTCTTAACTAACCTTCCATGTGGAACTTTGTCAAAGGCCTTGCTGAAGTCCATATAGACTACATCCACTGCATTACCCTCGTCAACATTCCTCGTAACTTCTTCAAAAATTTCAATAAGGTTTGTCAACCATGACCTTCCACGCACAAATCCATGCTGGCTACTCCTAATCAGATCCTGTCTATCCAGATAATTATAAATACTATCTCTAAGAATACTTTCCATTAATTTACCCACCACTGATGTCAAACTGACAGGTCTATAATTGCTAGGCTTACTTCTAGAACCCTTTTTAAACAATGGAACCACATGAGCAATATGCCAATCCTCTGGCACAATCCCAGTTTCTAATGACATCTTAAAGATCCCCGTCAGAGCTCCTGCTTTCTCTACACAAACTTCCCTCAAGGTCCTGGGGAATATCCTGTCAGGACCTGGAGATTTATCCAGTTTTAAATTTCTTAAAAGCGCCAGTACTTCCACCTCTTTAATTGTCATAGGTTCCATAACTTCCTTACTTGTTTCCCACACCTTACACAATTCAATATCCTTCTCCTTAGTGAATACCGAAGAGAAGAAATCGTTCAAAATCTCTCCCATCTCCCTCGGCTCCACACATAGCTGACCATATTCAGAAAGAGGATGTCCTGAAACTTTGGAGAAACATTAGGGTTGATAAGTCCCTGGCCAGATGAGATATAACCCAGGTTACTACAGGAAGTGAGGGAAGAGATTGCTGCATCTTTGTGATGATCTTTGCATCCTCACTGGCTACAGGAGCAGTACAAGATTATTGGAGGGTGACAAACATTTTCCCTTGTTCAAGAAAGATAAACAAGATAACAACGGGAGTTATAAAACCAGTGAGTCTTGCTATGGTGGTGAGCAAACTGTTCCAGAGGATTCTTAGAAAAATGATTTATAAGCATTCAGAGACGCAGAGCCTGATTAGGGGTAGTCAACATAGTTTTGTGAGGGGCAGGTCATGCCTTAGGAGTCTGATTGAATACTTTAAGGAAGTGACAAAGTAAACTAATGAAGGCAGAGCACTGGATGTGATGTATATGGATTCTAGTAAGACTTCTGCTGATAGCTCTAGCAAAACTGCCTGCAGAGATACTGGTTCCCCCACAGGTTCCGGTGCAGCCCATCCCTTTTGTACAGGTCATACCTTCCCCAGAAGAGATCCTAATGATCCATAAATCTGAAGCCCTGCTGCCAACACCAATTCCTTAGCCATGAATTCATCTGCAAAGTCATCCTATTCTTCCCCTAACTGGTGTGTGACCACCCTTGACCTGGCACCTGTGAGGCCACATATCATTTTGGAGTCTCTTTCAGAGATTACTGTCTGTTCCCATAACAATTGAATCCCCTACCACCATTGCTCTCTGTTCTCTCCACTTCCCCTCTGAGCCACAGAGCCAGACTCAGTGCCAGGGATGTTGTTCCCTCTATCAATATCCAAAATGGTGTACTTGCTATTCAGGAGAACAGTGACTGGAATACTTTGTACTCTCTGGCTATTCTCTTTCTTCCTTCTGACAGTCACCCACCCTGTTATCTACTGTACCTCCTGTGACTGTGGCTCCTATTTATCACCTCTTCTTAACCTGAATGGGTTGTAGGTCATCCAGCTGCAGCTCCATTTCCCTAGTACAGTCTGTAAGAAGCTGCATCCAGATGTAGCAATCAGCAAGATTGGAGATCTCTCAAGTCCCCCACAAATTTCATGAGGTTCACACCACTGACCTGGGATCCTTCTCACTACTCTTGCTAGGCACTAATAGGCAAAGGAAGACAATTCAATTTGTTGTAATTTAGTCTAATTTTAAATAACTACTGTTTTTAAAAAAATCCTTCTCTGTTCTTACCTGCTGTTCCCCTGAGCTGCTGTGCCAAAGCCTCTTGAGCAAAGCCTCAGACCTCAGACTCCTACACTGACCCACTCATATAATGGCTAATCCAAAGTGCCCTCTGGGACCTTGCCCTACTCCTCCTCTTACCAAAGCCTCTTGAGCAAAGCCTCAGTTCCCCACTCTTACACTGTCCTCTCCAACAATGGCTGCTCCCACAATGGCCACTCCACTTCAACCTCTCTTCTATTTATTAGTCCAAGTGAAACTCACACGCAACATGACTTGATCGTTTCAATGGTTCCCGCACAGATCGTGCTCTTGCTACACCAAATTGGCAGGAACTTTCGATAAGCAAATATGTGTAATACATGTAACATTTGCATGTTGTAAGTAAAAGAATTAGAAATCCAGCAGCTTAATCAACCTACAATTAGGTAAAATATTTTAGGAATAGTTAAAGGCACGTTAACTTAAAATTAGGAGAAAGAGTAAGTAAAAGGAATATAAATGAGTTAAAACGTTTTTGTTAATTGCTTATGTTTAATAGCATCATTCGGCATAATTAAATGTCATTTACCTCATGCATCCTTGCACAAAATCACCACACATTGATGGAGTATGGCTGTAAGATATAAAATCATCATTACCTCACATAACCATTGTCTGTTAATTTAACCTTACTGATTAGCTCAAAATCAAAGACGGTTCCATCCAATAACAAGTAAGGAAGCAAGAAACAATCAGCTCTAAGACTTTTTCATCTCCATATCTTTTGTTGTAGCTTTTGAGCAATTGACTGTGTTGAGACAATTGTACTTCTTTCACCCCCGATGCCCACTGTAAACAGTGATTGTGTAATTTTTTTGATAGGTATTCTCATCTTTACAGATTGGATCACGTGGTGTTGTGATCTCAAGTGCCACTTGACTGAACGTCAATGTTTTTCTGATTAGATCACAAATTCCAATTGTACTTGGCTTTGGCATCCCTGCCAGTGTATATTGTGACATAGAGTTAAGCAGGACAGAAACAGATCATTCAGCCTAACTCATCCATGTTGAGCAAGATGAAATCTAAGCTAGTTCTACTGCACACGTTTGACACATATTCCTATAAACCTTTTTATCCCTGCAGCTGAACAAGTATTTTTTAAATATTCTTATTGTACCTGACTGCTCTAGCTGCCTGTTCCTTATACTTAGAGAGCTATAGCGCAGTAACATGCCTTCCTGGCCCAATAGGTTTGTGTTACCCAATTACACTCATGTGACCAATAGGGCTTTGGAATGTGGGAGGAAACCAGAGCACCTGAAGGAAACCCACACAGTCACATGAATGTAGACATTTCTTAATAAAAGTGGTGGAATTGAACCCAGGTCACTAGTGTTGTAATAACATTATGCTGACTGTTGTCCAAATGCTACTGTGCTGTATATGACATATGTGTAATATATGTACCAGCCTCTGTATGAAACAATATCCCCCTCAGTTTGAGATTAAAGCTGTTTCTTCTCACCTGAAATCTAGGTTCTTAAGCTCTTGATTGCCCGTCTCTTGGGGAAAGACTGTGTATGTATCTGCACTTCAGCTACTGTAGATTCTCACCCATAGTCACTACTGAAACATTTAATCCATTTTGATGGTGTAATTTGACATAAACTTACACAAGGCTGTCCATGAATGGGAACCATCTTCCACAGAGAGCTAGAGCATTCCATGAACACCCTGTGTCAGGGTAACAGTTGCCAAGAAGGAATGATTTTTTTTTTAATTTCAGAAAAATTGTGTCTGTAACAGCATGTCTGTCTTGATGGCTTTGGGTTAATGAAAACACCTCAGAGACAGCTTAATTATGTACAGCTCCTCTCAAGAGGATTTGTCAGTATATCCAGATGTATTGAATATAATGGCTGTCTCAATCACAGCAGACTCAGTGACTGTGTTGCCATGCTATCTGAGCGAAGCATTGAGTTAAGAGGAATCTATTACCTGAGGGCCCAGAGATAAGCACTGTTGCTTTTCCACAGTGAGCATTGTGACACAGTATGTTGCTTCCCAGAGCAGGTGGCCATACTTTGATCCTTAGCAGTGAAAGGAATGGAGACAATGGAGATTTAAACTGGCTGGATACCCTCAACTACCTCAGCACTTCATTTTCCAAAAGCAATCCAGTAAACATAAATTGACAGTGTATATGTGTCAAATCAGGTCTGAACACTACATCACGTGAACATCATTGCTGGAAGGCTTTCAGGCATGAAGTTATATACTCCTAGCTTTATTTAAAATCCTACAAGAAGCTGAACATGGATCACCCCCAGGCAATTGATACCACTTGCATCCTGTCACGCAGGAGAAAAACAAGCCTTAGTTTCTACATCCATCTGGATCATCCATTGCTTGCTATTAATGCTTCTTTATTGTGGTACTCATTTGAGTCCTCTGGGACTCCACTGTGAGGTAGTACATTTAATTCACCAGTCCTCTATCAGTTTTCTATAGGCAGGTGTCTCTTTGCATTAAGCACTCCTTTGATCTAAAACATCCAGCCATTATTGGAGGTGGTGTTTGGTGGTTTCAATTGCAACAACACAATGCGATTGTTCAACACCACAGAACAGTTGATATTGGCACTTGGCTGAGCGAGTGACATTCCTGATTAGCACAAAAGGAGAGAATGGTCATTGTGCTAATTTTGTAAGGAGAAGAGCTCAATAAATATTTACATATATTGAACAGTCACGTTTTGAGGTATGAAGATAAGCTAGATACTTGCAAACATTTTATACTATTCAATCCCCAACTACAGCAAGCCTTGGCTTTGCCTAATGTCTGCAATCAGAACAGGACTTCAAGTTCCACTGAACAACTTTTTTAAAAAAGCACACTTGTGATATTAACTAGCGTATTTATAAAGGCATTATTTCAAGAAGAGAATAATTTCATAAATGCCTACATTTGCTTACTTCAGCAGGAATTCTGTTATCAGCATTCAAGAAACGGAATCAAGGGCCATACAGTTACCTTATCCTTGCCACACTTATGCTCATCTCACATGATAACCTTTGTCTTTGATTATCAATTAACATGAATCCATTTATGAGGCAATAATCACAGTACAATAAAAAGCACACAGTTGTTAAGTTCCAATGGTCTAGCTAAAGCTTACAAATTTGCTCAGTTCATTATACACTCTGTACTTTACATTGGTATTATGCCAGGTCTCAAGATCAAACATCAATCAGAATTCCTCCAATAAAATTTATATCCTATAGTCACTCTTCTAACACTAAAAGTTTCAAATATTTTTGTTCTCCAGCCACTTGGATATGGAGTGCTTCTGTGATTGTCACTTTAATCTATCTGTCTCCTGGGTAAATTTAAGCTTTATATTTAATTTTATCTTTATTTACACTGCATTTTAATTTCAAATTACTGCATATTTATTTGTTTTCAGGAGGGAAGCAATCCAAGTTATAAGACAAATGAAATAAGTCTCTGGAAGAAGAGATATTTTTCTTAACCTGCTGAGAAACAGAGAGGATCAGAGTTGATAATCTATATTTTATTTGCATTTCATTTCACAGGAAATGGTTCTGTCATTATAAATTGGTATGGATGGTAAAATATCCATATCATTCCTCAGAGATATATTCAACTATTTTAGGAGAAAATGTAAACCTGAATTCCAAATAGATTTGTTTTTTTTTCTTTCTAGGAAATTCTGAGAATCAAAGACTTAATTCAGCTATTCATTTTGTTTTTTAACTTAACAAACTACTATTGCAGATTTTCAAAGTTCAAAGTAAATTTATTATCAAAGTACATATATCTTACCACATACAACCCTGAGATTCATTTTATTGCAGGCATTCATAGCAGAATAAAGAAATAAAATGGAATCAATGAAAAACTACACACAAAGACTGACTAACTAGCAACGTGCGAAAGAAGACAAACTGTGCAAATATCGAACAAAATAGTAAATAAAGAACATTGAAAACACGTTATAATATCCTTGAAAGTGAATCTATAGGTTATAGAATCAGTTCAGTATTGAGATGAGTGAAGTTATCCATGCTGGTTCAGGGGATTGATGGTTGAAGAGTAATAACAGTTCCCAAACTTGGTGGTATGGGACCTAAGGTTCTAGTACCTCCTTCCTGATGACTGCAGCAAGAAGAGAGCATGGCCTGGTTGGTGAGGGTCCTTGATCACAGATGCTGCTTTCTTGTGGGAGCCCTTCTTAAAGATGTGCTCAATGGTTGGGCGATCTTTTCCTATGATGGTCTGCGCTATATCCACTAATTTTCTGTAGACTTTTCCATTAGGGTCATAGAGACATAAGAAATGACAGCATAGAAACAAGTCCTTTGGCCTGTCTAGTCTGTGTTGAACCATTTAAACAGCCTAGTCCCTTTGGCCTTCACCCAGGCCATAGCCCTCAATGCCCCTCCCATCCATGTACATATCCAAACTTCTCAAGTGTTGAAATCAAAATTGCATGTGCCACTTGTGCTGGCAGCTCATTCCTTAAACATGTAACCTTTAACCCTTAACCCATGACCTGTAGTTGTAGTCTCACTCAATGTTAGTGGAAAAAGTCTGTTTGCATATACCCTATCTCTTCCCCTCATAATTTTGTATACCTCTATGAAATCTTCCTCCAATCTTCAATGTTCTAGAGAATAAAGTTCTAACCTATTCAATCTTTCCTTATAACTCAGGCCCTCCAGTCTTTGCAACATCCTTGTAAATTTTCTCTGTGCTCTTTCAATCTATTTTTATATCTTTCTGTAGGTAGGTTACTAAAAATGCACACAGTTCTCCAAGTTAGGGTGTTATACAACTTCAGCATAACATCCCAACAGTTTCAACAGTTCATCACTGTGCAACAGGAGAATACACATCATGATACAATAGTCTTGACTTTATTATTTTGTACATTATTGTTACATATTATTGCACATTGGTACATTATTATTGGGTATATTATTATTCTGCATTTTATTATTAATTCTGCACAGTGTTTAGTGTTTTTATAATGTTGCTGCTGTAACGAAAGAATTTCCCACTCAGGATCAATAACGTACTTATCATTATTATTAACCCAACTCCTGTACTCAGTACTTCAATTTATGAAGGCCAATGTGCCAAAAGCTTTTTTAGCAACATCATCTACCTGTGACACCACTTTCAATGTATTATGGACCTTTATTCCCAGATCCCTTTATTCTACTGCACTCCTCAGTGTCCAACTAAGGCCTACCATGGTTGGTCTTCCCAAACTGCAGCACCTTACACTTGTCTGCATTAACTTCCATCTACCATTTTTTGTTCCATTTTTTCCAGCTGGTTAGATCCTGCAGAAAGTTTTGATAGAGTTCCTTGCTGTCCACTATAGACCCAATCTTTGTAAGGGCACTTACGTGCTGGTCCCAGGAGATATCCTCTGAAATGAAAATGTGAAGTAATTTAAAGTACTGACCCTCTCCACCTCTTATTCCCTAATCAAACCTGGCTCGAGAACCAATGGGTTCCTCCTTGTGTAGTTAACAATCATTTTGTTTCATATACACTCAGTGGCCACATTAATAGATACCTCCTGTACCTAATTATGTGGCTGCTATGTATATGTTGATAGTCCTCTTCTGCTGTGTCCCATCTACTTTAAAGTTCTACCTGATGTGCATTTAGAAATGCTCTTCTGCACTCCAGTGCTGTAACCTGTGGTTATTTGAGTTCCTGTCACCTTTCTGTTAACTTGAACCAATGTGGCCATTTTCCTCTAACCTCTCTCATTAACGAGGAGTTTTCACCCACAGAAATGCTATCCACTGGATTTTTTTTTGTTTTTTTTTACACCATTCTCTATAAATAATCCAAACTGTTGTGTGTGAAAATTCTAGGAGATCAACAGTTTCTGACATACTTAAACAACTCCATCTGGCACAAACAATAATTTTGTGGCCAAAGTCACTTAGATCACATTTATTCCCCATTCTGATGTTTTTTTCTAAAAAAAATACCCTTTTGACCATATGGGTCGAGGCCACATGATTGGCTAAATAGATGTTTGCATTAACGAACAGGTGTAATGTGTACTTAATAAAGTAACCACAGAGTGTATAGATTTTCAATTTTACAGATTATCTTTGAGAAAGCATATTACGCTATTGCAAAACTGGAATTTTCTCAAAAACAAACCTAAATCGTATTTAAGCTAGAAAGGCAAATGATGCAACCAAAAGATAAATTAGTGGATCTAAGTAATCAGTGGGCATTCTAGATCCTAACACTAGGAACCGAAATAATTTAAAATGGTAATGTAGAGTTCAGGAGCATGAACACTGATAGATTAAGATTTTATCAGAGTGTACTTGATTTAATATTGTAAAATACTATAAAACCACATGATATAGGAGCAGACACGAGGAAATCTGTAGATGCTGGAAATTCAAACAACAACACACACAAAATGCTGGTGGATCCAACGGGATCCCACTACCAAACACATTTTTCCCTCCCCCCCCCTTCTGCTTTTTGCAGGGATCCTACGCGACTCCCTTGTCCACTCGTCCTCCCCCATCCCTTCCCACTGATCTCCCTCCTGGCACTTATCCTTGTAAATGGAACAAGTGCTACACCTGCCCTTACACCTCCTCCCTCACCACCATTCAGGGCCCCAGACAGTATTTCCAGGTGAGGCGACACTTCACCTGTGAGTCGGCTGGTGTGGTATACTGCGTCCGGTGCTCCCGGTGTGGCCTTTTATATATTGGTGAGACCTGACGCAGACTGGGAGACTGTTTCGCTGAACACCTACGCTAGGTCTGCCAGAAAAAGCAGGATCTCCCAGTGGCCACACATTTTAATTCCACATCCCATTCCCATTCTGATATGTCTATCCATGGCCTCCTCTATTGTCAAAATGAATCCAAACACAGGTTGGAGGATCAACACCTTATGTACCAGCTGGGTAGCCTCCAACCTGATGGCACGAACATTGACTTCTCTAACTTCCGTTAATGCCCCTCCTCCCCTTCTTACCCCATCCCTGACATATTTAGTTGGTTGCCAGTTCTCCATCTCTCTCTGGTGCTTCCCCCCCCACCCCACTTTCTTTCTCCTGAGGCCTCCCGTCCCATGATCCTTTCCCTTCTCCAGCTCTGTATCACTTTCGCCAATCACCTTTCCAGCACTTAGCTTCATCCCACCCTCTCCGGTCTTCTCCTATCGTTTTGCATTTCCCCCTCCCCCCACTACTTTCAAATCTCTTACTATCTTTCCTTTCGGTTAGTCCTGACGAAGGGTCTCGGCCCGAAACGTCAACAGCGCTTCTACCTATAGATGCTGCCTGGCCTGCTGTGCTCCACCAGCATTTTGTGTGTGTTGTTGTTTGATATAGGAGCAGAATTTGGCCATTTGACTCATCGAGTCTGCTCCACCATTCCATCATGGCTGATTTATACAAGAGTTAGCAACCTTCTAAATTTCCTGCTTTTGTATATAACTTTGTCAGTGGTTAAGTTATTTAAACAATGCTCATGACTGCATTAAAAATAAAAAGAATTCTAAAATAAATTTGAATTTAAGAGTACATTTCTTGCACCTATTTGCAGCTCCACAGGAAAATAAATCAATTCATTTGCTGCACTAACTCAGTGGCAGTTCCTATCAATGCTATCAACTTTACAAACAAATGCAAATGAAAGTTGTGATAGAATTGGCAAAGGCAAATGTGCTCTAAGGTCTTTGAATTAAAATGCTAGCTCTTTTCTCTTCCCATGAGTTGCCTGACCTGTTGAATCAGCACTTTCTTTTATTTAGGTTTCCTGTAGTTCTTTAAACTTCTAGAGCACTGAAGTACCGCAGATTGTGAAGTATTTAAAACATTATGCTTTTTTTCTTTGAGCTTATTGTTATGAATTTTCATATGGTTTCTTTAGGAATAATTGTTGAAAGTAATGTTTTCGTTTATGAATTTAAGTCTTCTTTGAAGGTGTTTTAATCAGAATCAGGTTTCTTATCACTGGCATGTGTCATGAAATTTGTTAACGTAGCAGCAGTGGTTCAATGCAGTACATAAAACAGAAAGAAAAAATAAGTAAGTGTATCAGTTACAATTAGTATGTATGTATGTTAAATAATTAGATTAAAAATGGTGAAAAATGTAAATAGTATAAAAAAAGTGAGCTATTGCAAATACAAAGCATGGTTTCAGCCGTGTAGGATAAAGGAAGGAATGCCAGAAGACTGGTAAGCAACAGAATACAGTTGTATACAGAGCCTACCTATCAATCAGTGACTGAGAAAACTGCTTCCACCTGCATAGCACGAACCAAAGCTATTGCATGTAAAATTCATACTTGGTTACTGTAACCACATATTTGCCCGTATATCCCACTATACCTTTCCTATGCATATACTTACCAAAATATCTTTTAAGTGTTCTTATACCTGTCTCAACTATGTAGTCTGTGTTCCATATACACAGCCCCCTCTGTATGGAGAAGTTGTCCCTCAGGCCTTTTTTTCACTCTTTCTCCTCTTATAATTGAAGAATTACAGTGAATGCAAATGATGATGAAAAATTGTATGTTTCATCAGTACTACTTTTAAAAGATGTGGTCACTGTATTTCACCTTGGGGGTGAAAAGAATCATTCAAATAGAAAGAAGACACAATAAGACACAACCCATCTGTACTGTAATTCTCAATAGTTATTCACCACACAAAACACCGTGTACCATGCATTAAAAAAAGACAAAATACTCAATCAAAATAAAAGTCCATGCATTTATGATTGGTTGATCATTTGTTTTATAAGCAAATCTATATACTTCAGTCAGCTATTCAAATCTCAGATTGCTCTTTGCCAAATATAGTTTGCATCATCAATGAGAAATTATCAGTTATCTGCTGAGCTGTTTATGAATTGTTTATATTTCCACAGGGTGTCTTTAGATTAATTCATATTCTTTGTGCGTATTCATAGTTAAATTTTTCTTGTAACAAAAGCTATTCCAGAAAGTCCCCTAATTCACAGAAATTATGCATACTGTCAAAAAAATCCCAATTTATAACTGGGTGTCCCAGTGTGCCATTAAAATTTGGCAGGAAACTGTGTCTTGTACGTTCTAGTCCCCTTTCTTCCTCAGGTTTGCAGTTCGTACTCCTGATCTAATGAGATGCGGCTTCCTCCTAGAAGATACATAATGTAAAAGAAGGGAAATTTCAACAAAGGTGTTCTCTGTCATAACGTTGGGGGGTCTAGCACAGGAGGGATGGTCCTGAAATCTTAGGTAGTTATGAAATTAGAAAATTAAGAAAAGACAGAGCTAACAGGTCTTCACTGTAGAAGATAGGAAAAGTAAATCAAAATTAGTTGATAACCCATGAGCAAGAGAGAGTGACTCATTCACATCATAAAATAATTTGAGAAAACATACTTTGCAGACTATTAGTATTAAATGATGGCAATTCTTCTAAACCTGAATATATGGATCCAATAGTTCCATCAATCTATGATGGTATTGTTTGATATTTGTAGAGGTGGTATTGCATTGGTAGTGATCTTCCAAACTTCCTTTGATTCCAGAAATATAACCTACTGGATGCTGGCAAAATAAAGGTATCAGTTATTAAGAAAATTACAAAAGCGCATACCATGAAGTAAAATGTAATTATGTGGAATCAACCTGGTTTATAAAAAGAAATTATGTTTAATACTTTTAATTGGATATTTTGAGGATGCAATGGGCAGGCAAGGTGAGCCTATGAATGTGTTGTATTTGGATTTCTGAAAGATATTTAATGAGACAGCGCGTAAAGGAGAATCACACGAAATAAAAGCTCATGTCGATGAGGGTAATGTGTGCAGTTACACGGATAGACATGTGGTAACAGAGAGACATAAGAACGGTGGGGAAAAATCATCATTTTGAAGTACAGGACCTGTTCTTTCCCTCAGTTATCTTCATTTATAATGGCTGGTGTTTGAGTGAACACAGCTGTGCAGAACTCCTGACAAGGGATTTTAATATTTGACAAGAGGCCAGAATGCCTTGTTCTGTGGTGAGATACTTTCACTGGATGTTGAAGGATTACAGTGACTTTAAGGAAATGGCTGGGATGAAGAAATGTTTCCTACTTCTCTGTTCCTCCAGCCATGAGCTATGCAGTCTTGTGGGTCAATCCAAACTTCATCCATAAAGCCAAGAATTGTGACCTAGCTACTCTTGCTTTGACTGCAGTACCTTTCTTAGTGAATTACCTGCCAACAACTGCTGGTGACTGAATGGGTTGTCCTTCCACTGTGTTTATGGTTGAGAGATAGTCCTTCTTTGATGTAAAACCCCAATTAGCCATAAACAATTACAAATTCAGCTTGTTCTTTGAGCAGTGACCAAGTCTGACACTCTACTCATATTTAAGCCTGAACAAACAAGGCTTCAGCTCTTTCCCCTTTTGATATTTGTGATAGAAAATAGCAGAACAATTTTCAGCATGTTAAAAAGTTATGATTCTGCATTGTCAAATACAATTTCTTCATATTATGCCTTCATAGTAACTACAGGGTTTCAGGTGTGATAAGAAGCAATAAAAATCAGCATACCAATGTGGCACATTGTGAAGAAAACAATGTTTCTGTTTTATTTTACATGAAAGGAGTTGAAGTAGAAGAGTAAGGGAGTCTAGCAACAACTTGGAGTACTTGAGTGAGTCAAAAACTTGGAGTAATCCATATTGTTATAGAAACATAAAAACGTAAAAAGCCTACAGCACAATACAGGTCTTCCAGCCCACAATGCTGGAACATATCCTTACTTTAGAAATTACCTAGGGTTACACAGAGCCCTCTATTATTCTGAGCTCCGTGTACCTATCCAGGAGTCTCTTAAAAGACCCTATCTTATCCGCCTCCACCACCATTGGTGGCAGCCTATCCACGCACTCACCACTCTCTACGTAAAAAAACTTGCTCCTGACATCTCGTCTGTATCTGCTTCCAAGTACCTGAAAACTGTGCCCTCTCATGTTAGCCATTTCAGGCCTGGGAAAAAGCCTCTGGTTATTCACATAATCAATGCCTCACATCATCTTATACACCTCTATCAGGTTACCTCTCACCCTCCATCTCTGCAAGGAGAAAAGGCTGAGTTCACTCAACCTACTCTCATAAGTCATGCTCCCGGCTGCACCCTTTCTATGGTTTCCACATCCTTCCTGTAGTGAAGAGACCAGAACTGAGCACAGTGGTATCTGAGCAGAGTCCTATATAGCTTCAACATTACCTTTTGGCTCCTAAATGATGGATGAAGGCCAATGCACCGTATGCCTTCTTATCCACAGAGTCAACCTGCATAGCAGCTTTGGTGCCCTATGAACTCGGACCCCAAGATCCCTCTGAACCTCCAACCTGCCAAAAGTCTTACCATTAATACTATATTCTGCCATCACACTTGACCTACCAAACTGAACCACTTCACACTTACCTGGGTTGAACTACATCTGCTACTTCTCAGCCCAGTTTTCCATCCTATCGATGTCCCACTGTAACCTCTGACAGCCATCCACACTATTCACAGCACCTCCAACCTTTGTGTCATCGGCAAATTTAGTAACCCGTCCCTCCACTTCCTCATCCAGGTCATTTATAAAAATCACAAAGAGTAGTGGGTCCTAAAACAGATCCCTGAGGCACATCACTGGTCACTGACTTTCATGCAGAATATAATACATCTATAACCACTCTTTGCCTTCTGTGGGGAAGCCAATTCTGGATCTACAAAGCAATGTTCTCTTGCATTCCATGCCTCCTTACTTTCAGTAAGTCTTGCATGGGGTATCTTATCAAATGCCTTGCTGAAATCCATACACACTACATCTACTGCTCTATCTTCTTCAATGTGTTTAGTCACATTCTCAAAAAATTCAATCAGGCTCATAAGGCATGACCTGCCTTTGACAAAGACATGCTGACTATTCCTAATCATATTATGTTTCTCTAAATGTTCATAAATTCTGCCTTTCAGGATCTTTTCCATCAACTTACCAACCACTGAAGTAAGACTCACTGGTCTATAATTTTCTGGGCTATCTCTACTCCCTTTGTTGAATAAGGGAACAACATCCACAACCCTCCAATCCTCCGGAACTTCACCCGTCCCCATTGATGATGCTGAGATCATTGCCAGAGGGTCAGCAATCTCCTCCCTCACTTCCCTAAGTAGCCTTGGGTACATCCTGTCTGGTCCCAGTGACTTATCCAACATGATGCTTTCCAACAGCTCCAGCACATTCTCTTTTTTAATGTCTACCTGCTCAAGCTTTTCAGTCTGCTGAAATTCATTGCTACAATCAACAAGATCCTTTTCTGTAGTGAATACTGAAGCAAAGTACCTTTGCTTTCTCCTCCAGTTCCATACACACTTTTCACTGTCACACTTGATTGGTCCTATTCTCTCATGTCTTATCCTCTTGCTCTTCACCATACTTGTAGAATGCCTTGGAGTTTTCCTTAATCCTGTCTGCCAAAGCCTTCTCATGGTCCCTTCCAGCTCTCCTAATTTCATTCTTAAGCTCTTTCCTGCTAGCCTTATAATCTTCAAGATCTTTATCATTACCTAGTTTTTTGAAACTTCCATAAGCTTTTCTTTTCTTCTTGACTAGATTTACAACAGCCTTTGTACTCCATGATTCCTGTACCCTATCATCCTTTCCCTGTCTCATTGGAATGTACCTATGCAGAACGCCACACAAATATCCCCTGAACATTTGTCACACTTCTGCTGTACATTTTCCTGAGAACATCTGTTTCCAATTTATGCTTCCAAGTTCTTGCCTGATAGCTTCATATTTCCCCTTACTCCAAATAAGCACTGTCCTAACTTGTCTGTTCCTATCCCTCTGGTAAAGGAGATGGAATTGTGATTGCTATCTCCAAAATGCTCTCCACTGAGAGATCTGACACCTAACCAGGTTTATTTCCCAATACCAGATCAAGTAGATCCTCTCTTCTTGTAGGTTTATCTACATATTGTGTCAAGAAACCTTCCTGAACATACCTGACAAATTCCACCCCATCTAAACCTCTTGCTTTAGGGAGATGTCAATCAATATTTGGGAAATTAAAATCTCCTATCACGACAACCTTGTTATTATTACACCTTTCCAGAATCTGTCTCCCTATCTGCTCCTCAATGTCCCTGTTACTAGTGGGTGGACTATAAAAAACATCCAGCAGAGTTATTGATCCCTTCCTGTTTCTAACTTCTACCCACAAAGACTCAGTAGACAATCTCTCCATAACTTCCTCCTTTTCTGCAGCCATGACACTATTCCTGATCAACAGTGGCACGCCCCCACCTCTTTTGCCTCCCTAACTGACCTCTCAGAAACATCTAAAGCCTGGCACTTGAAGTAGCCATTCATGCCCCTGTACCATCCAAGTCTCTGTAATGGCCACAACGTCATAGCTCCAAATGCTGATCCATGCTCTAAGCTCATCTGCTTTGTTCATAATACTCCTTGCATTAAAACAGACACATCTCAGTCTGAGCACATTCCTTCTCTATCATTAGCCTCTCCTCCCTCTTGCACTGTCTAAAAGCTTTCTCTATTAGTGAGCCAACCGCCTCTTCCTCTGTCTCTTCAGCCCACCCCCCAAAATTTTAGTTAATCTCATCCCAATAGCTGTAGCAAACCTTCCCACCAGGATATTGGTCCCCCTGGGATTCAAGTGCAACCCGTCCTTTTTTTATAGGCCACTCCCACCCCAAAAGAGGTCCAATGATCCAGAAATCCAAATCCCTGCCCCCTACTACAATCCCTCAGCCATGCATTTATCCTGCACCTCATTCTATTCCTATACTCACTGTCACGTGGACCAGGCAGTAATCCTGAGATTACTACCTTTGAGGTCCAGCTTCTCAACTTCCTTCCTAACTCCCTGTAGTCTGTTTTCAGGACCTCCTCCCTACATCATTGGTACCAGTATGTACCACAACCTCTGGCTGTTCTCCTTCCCACTTCAGGATATCGATGAATCGTTATATTCTTACTAAAGTAAATAGTATTCTTGCCTTGGTGATGGTATAATTAAACCCTTTTCTGTTGATGTCATCCATATTTTTAGGTAAATTATCTTTATCGTCTGATGTGTCCCCTTGTGCTTACAGTACTGTGCAAAAGTATTAAGCACTCTAGTTATATAAGTGTGCCTAAAACTTTTGCATAGTACTGTATATTATAACTTTCCAGGTGCCAAATAACACTGATACTACTGAGCTAGTACAAAGCTAGGTACTCTTATTTCTGTTTCCCAGCCACCTTATTTAACCAACATACAGTACTCAGCAAAAGTCTTAGGTACTCCAGCTATATATATGTGATGAAGACTTTTGCACAATACCAGAAATGTCAACAAATAATAAGAAACATCCTGCTGGACAAGAAGGGTAAACTGGTGTTTGTAGAACAATCAGGTGTTTTATGATTATGAAGACTTTGATAGCAATAGTCAGAATTAGATTTCAACTACCTTTAGTTTACAGTACGGGATACAGCATTTTCTCATTGACTGCCTTTATTTAAACTGGCAGCTCATGATACACAGGCCTGTATGAATCTGTTAACCTTTACTGGAGCTGTCACAGTTACCAATGAGGAACTATAATACAATGCTCCCTTGTAGCTTAATCTTGTTGTCATTATCCTCTTTCTTCTTGAAAGCTCTTGCAACTGTGCCTGGTGCTGATGCATATGCAGTAGATATTTGATAGTACAGACATCAGCTCTCGATTCCATTTTTGGTCCACTTAGAATCATGGTATAATAGCTATCTTTATTTTTATTACAGAAGTCTTTGCATCTTATTCCCCAGAGTTACATTCTTTTTGTGCTGTCACAGCTGACACACTCTATTAATACTTTATAAAGTAATTCTCAGGAACGATAGTATATCAAAGTCTCATGATGTAAATGATTCTGCATTTCTAGTCACTGTCTAATTCGTTTTGACTATTTTCTGGGCCACAGGTTTCCTGAAGAAATTTTAATAATCAGAGTTGTTTCCACTGAAAATTCTCATTTAATAAATGAACGACTTATGGACGCTTTAATACTGCTTGAAAGATCAATGGCTCTTTGTCAAAAAATTATCTGCACCCACTGAAATAAAGCAATGGTGTCAAGCTGTAGAAATTGTTTATAAAATAGGAAGAAGAATTAAAACAGTGACAGAAAAAATATGGACAGATTCTCGGAAAAAAGACAAAATATTCATAAAAACATGAAATTAGATTGTTTATGAAAATAAGTACTTGATTAGAAAGCCGGCAATTAATATTTTAGTGCATGAGTCTTTTAAAAAATTACTGTGAACAACATGAACCTGCCAGAAAATAATGTAAAATCAGTTTAAGTAGTTCATGAATGTTAATTGTATAAATTACAAAGATAGCTAAGTTCTAGATTAAATGTCATTAATCATGCCATCATCTGCATTATCAATACTTACCATCCACAAAATATGCAGTGGTGATAGATGGAAGGTATATTTTCATTTACAATATGTGAGGTAATCCTGGATAATATGCTTCCCCACTTAACACCATTCAATGTTACTTGAACTACTGCATATTATCAACAATAAAACTGTATAAAAACATTCCTAATTGTCCTTAATTAGATCAGTTTGATCTAATTGAAACTAAGTCAATTTGATTTAATACATTTATTAATTGCATACAAAACTACAGCAATTTCAAACAACCATTTTTAGATATGTTTAGATAATTATGCATAACTTAATTAAGTGAAAATATTGCAATGAGAATACCATGCTTTGAATGAATAGTAAAAGACCATGGCAGATAAAAAGAAAAGACAAACATTCAATATGCTGGTATTAAATTGAAATAATTCACACTACTGCCTTGTAAGGAGCCATTTCTAAATGAGTGAATAATTTCAAACTCAAGTTCAAACTGATAATGTTTCATCATATAAAAGCTTTGCTTTAACTTCACTCACATAATTTATATGTGATGAAATGGCATACAGGGATTGTGGTTTGATATTGACTCCTTTAAAGTTATTTAAATAAAAATTAAACTATTTATTGTGTTCAGTCTCTGAGTATTGCAAACACAATACCTTGATGTAAAACTGTAAGTAAATGTGAATATCTGTATTATCATCGAAGTATAGTCCATTGTGTCTCCTTTGAAATGTATCTATTTCATTTCATCAGAAAATTAGATGAAGTGTGAGTCAAACATTCAAGTAATGTGCAAGTGTACATGAAATTTATAACTCAAGCTTTTCATCTCTTAAGAACATTTATTTGACTTTAATGAACCTATTTCCCTACAGCAACCAACATTTAGAAATGCAATAAAAACCTGGGAAAGCTTCCTCTGTCATTGATGATGTTTTCATTAATTCTGCATCCAAATGTTTATTCTCTAGGGGCTGGTCCATTTGAAGATGCTTCTATCTCAGTTGACAGCAGGGAATTGGGAGTTCTTCCAATGGAGAATCAAAAGATTAAAAAACAAATTATTGTCAGTTTTTGCTGTATTCCCTGTGATATTGTCTGTGCACAGATTCACATATGTGTTAAATGACAATACACACAAAACGCCGGTGGAACGCAGCAGGCCAGGCAGCATCCATAGGGAGAAGCACTGTCGACGTTTCAGGCTGAGACCCTTCGTCAGGACTAACTGAATTTCCAGCATCTGCAGGTTTCCTCGTGTTTGTGTTAAATGGCTACATTTTGGGACGGTGTGTGTGTGTGTGTGTGTATATATACACACACACTCAGCGGCCACTTTATTAGGTACACCTGTTCATTAATGCAAGTGGCAGCAACTCAATGCATAAAAGCATGCAGATATGATTAAGACTCCTAGTTGTTGTTCAGACCAATTATCAGATGGGGAAAAATGCAATAAGATGACTTTGACTGTGGAATGATTGTTAGTGTCAGATGGAGTGGTTTGCATATCTCAGAAATTACTGATCTGCAGGGATTTTCATGCATTACAGTCTCCAGAAGTTACAGGAAATGGAGCAAAAATACCATCCATTGAGTGGTAGTTCTGTGACTGGCAATCGCTTGTTAATGAGAGAGGTCAGAGTAGAATGGCCAGACTGGTTCAGGTTGACTCGACAGTGATAGCAACTCAAACAAGCTCATGTTACGTCAGAGGTGTGCAGAAGACCACCTCGGAGTGTCCAGCATGTTAAACATTGAAGTGAATGGCTTACAGCAGCAGAAGATCACACCAGATTCCACTATTTTTTGGCCACTGCTGTACCTAATAAAATAGCCACTGAGTTTATATGAGGATGAGTGGATGTGTGTGTGAGTGATTGAGAGGGTGAGGGCGGCAGGTTGGTGTGAGGACTCTGTATTTGAGGATGAGTGGATGTGTGTGAGTGGGTGAGAGAGTGAGGGCAAGGGGGTTGGTGTGAGGACTGTGTATGTGAGGATGAATGGATGTATGTGTGTGAGTGGGTGTCCCCCTCCAGCTACCCATATTCCGGAGAGTTAAAGCATATAGACCCCAGAAGCTGGCATGGTTGGGTGCTTGTAGTAACAGGACCCCTCCCCTATGGCCGATTCCTCATGGCCCTGGCTGCTTGGACAGACAATGCTTGTAGTCATGGATGAGGGCTGGATCCACGATGTCTCTCTCAGGAACCCGGCACCATTCCTCGGGTCCGAATCCTTCACAGTCGACAAGGAACTGCAGAATATCCTGAACATTTCATGAATTCCACTCTCGGTGAAGACCTGTTCCCCATTGACAAACCTGGGCGGCTGCAGGACTGATGGTGGTGAGGCTATAGGGCTGGTGCTGACAGGTTTTAGTTTGGAAATATGGAAAGTGGGATTGATCTTGAGGGTCTTGGGAGCTGCAAGTTGTAAGCCACTGGGTTTACTTTCTGAGAATCTTGAAGGGTCCAATGAACTTGAGTGCCAATTTCCTAGACTACACTTGGAGAGGCAATTCCCAAGTTGACAGCCAGACTTGTTGCCCAGGCTGCAAAACTGGTCCCTGTCTTTTCTTGCTGTTGTCCTTTAATTCAGCCTTCTGGGTAGAAGTTAACAAAATCTCTCTTGCCTTAGTCCATTTCTCCTTGCAGCATTGGACTTGACCTTCAGTGTCCGAACCGCAACCTCTGCCTCCTGCTCAGAGAAGGGTGGCAGAATAGTCCCACATTGGCATTCAAAAGGGAACACTGCATGCGCGGAATACCATAAGCTGTTGTGGGTGACCTCTGCCCACGTCAATGTCACACCGCTCGTCCAGGCTATCAGAGGCCAGGCATCTTAGGCTACATTCAAATCTTGGTTTACCTGCTCCATCTGGCTGTTGGACTGCGAGTGAAATGCAGAGAAAGGACAGAACTGAAGAGACGGAGGAAGGGGCGATTGGCTCACAAATAGAGAAAGTCTGTAGGCAGTGTGAGAGGGAGGATAGGCAGATGAATGCCTATCAATGCCTATCAATGGTTTGAGCTGTGTCTATTTTAACGGAAAAAGCATCATGAACAAAGCGGATGAGCTTAGAGTATGGGTCAGTACTTGGAGCTATGATGTTGTAGACACAACAGAGGTGTGGATGGCTCAGGGGCAGAAATGGTTACTTAGAGTGCCAGGCTTTAGATTTTTCAGAAAGGACAGGGAGGGCAGCAAAAGAGGTGGGGGCTTGGCACTGTTGATCAGGAATAGTGTCACATCTGCAGAAAAAGAGGAAATGGAGGGATTATCTAGTGAGACTCTATGGGTGGAAGTTGGGAACAGGGAGGGGTCAATAACTCTGCTGGGTGTTTTTATAGACCACCCAATAGTAACAGGGACATTGAGGAGCAGATAGGGAGACAGATTCTGGAAAGGTGTAATAATAACAGGGTTGTTGTGGTGGGAGATAGTAATTTTCCAAATATTGATTGGCATCTCCCTAGAGCAAGGGGTTTAGAGGGGATGGAGTTTGTTAGGTGCGATGGGGATGTTTATGGGGTCGATGGGGTGCGATTGTTTAGGGGATGGAGTTTGTTAGAAGTTTTCCTGGCACAATATGTAGATAAGCCTACAAGAGAAGAGGCTGTACTTGATCTGGTATTGGGAAATGAACCTGGTTAGGTGTCAGGTCTCTGAGTGGGAGTGCATTTTGGAGATAGTGATCACAATTCTACTCCTTTACCTTAGCATTGGAGAGAGATAGGAACAGACAAGATAGGAAAGTGTTTAATTGGAAAAAGGGGAAATATAAAGCTATCAGGCAGGAACTTGGAAGCATAAATTGGGAACAGATGTTCTCAAGGAAATGTATGGCGGAAATCCGGCCGATGTTCAAGGGATATTAGTGTGGAGTTCTGCATAACTATGTTTTGATGAGATGTTTCAACCCTCCTAATGAAGGGTTTCAGCCCGAAACGTTGTTATTACCTCCTCCCATAGATGCTGTCTGGCCTGCTGAGTTCTGCCAGCATTTTGTGTGTTTTATTTATTTCCAGCATCTGCAGATTCACTCGTGTGAATTGGATTGGACATTTGCTCAATGGGAGAAGTCTGAGAGTGGTAGTGGAGGATTGCTTCTCTGAGTGGAGGCCTGTGACTGGTGGTGTGCCACAGGGATTAGTACTGGGTCCATTGTTATTTTTCATCTATATAAATGTTCTGGATGATAATGTGGTAAATTGGATCAGCAAATTTGCTGATGATACAAAGATTGGAGGTGCAGTGGACAGTGAGGAAGGTTTTCAAAGCTTGCAGAGGGATCTGGACCAGCTGGAAAAATGGACTGAAAAACAGCAGATGTTTAATACAGACAAGTGTGAGGTATTGCATTTTGGAAGGACAAACTAAGGTAGAACATACAAGGTAAATGAAGGGCACTGAGGAGTGCAGTAGAACAGAGGGATCTAGGAATACAGATACAAAATTCCCTAAAAGTGGCATCACATGTTGATAGGGTAGTAAAGAGAGCTTTTGGTACATTGACCTTTATAAATCAAAGTATTGAGACGACATCTGAAGGCACTTGAAAAGGTCCATCAATGCTGTATTCGAACATCTTAAATATCAGCTGGGAAGATAGAAGAACTAACGTCAGCATGCTAAATGAAGCAAAAACAACAAACATTGAAGCCTACGTCATCAAGCACCAACTAAGATGGAGCAGTCATGTTGTTCGGATGAAGACGAATGTCTGCCAAAACTAATCTTCTACTCCCAGCTTAAAGAGGGCAAACGTAAAAGAGGCGGACAACAGAAGAGATTCAAAGATGTCTTAAAAGCCAACATGAAGAAATGTAACATCAACATCAACAACTGGGAAACCAATGCCAAGGACAAGAAACTCCGGCAAACCATCATCCAAGAAGGAACAGCAACTTTTGAAGCCAACAGATGTGCAGAATTAGAAGAAAAGAGAAGAAAATGGAAAGAGGCAGCAACTACCAAAGCCCGATCTGCCATCTGGAACCACCTTTGCTGAATGCAGAAGAACTTTCAAAGCCAAGATTGGATTCATAAGCCACTTCAGAACCCATAAATAGATCAACAGAATGAAGACCATCATCCTCGACCTCGAGGGACAGCCAGAACGATGATGATGATTGAGTATAAGAGTTGGAATATTATGGTGAGGTTGAATAAGGCACTGGTGAGGCCGAATTTGGAGTATTGTGTGCAGTTTTGGTCACTGACTTACAGGAAGGATATTAATAGGGTTGAAAGAGTGCAGAGAAGGTTTACAAGGATGTTGCCAGGACTTGAGAAACTGAGTTACAGAGAAAGGTTGAATAGGTTAGGACTTTATTCCCTAGAGTGTAGTAAAATGAGGGGAGATTTGATAGAGGTATATAAAATTATGATGGGTATAGATAGAGTGAATGCAAGCAGGCTTTTTCCACTAAGGCTATGGGAGAAAAAAAAAACAGAGGACATGGGTTAAGGGTGAAGGGGGAAAAGTTTAAAGGGAACATTTGGGTGGGGGCTTCTTCACACAGAGAGTGTTGGGAGTGTGAAATGAGCTGCTAGATGATGTGGTAAATGCGGGCTCACTTATAACATTTCAGAAAAACTTGGACATGGATGAGAGATGTATGGAGGGATATGGGCCAGGTGCAGATCAGTGCGTCTAGGCAGAAAAATGGTTCAACACAGCCAAGAAGGGCCAAAAGGCCTTTTTCTGTGCTGTAAAGTTCTATGGTTCTAAGAGCTTATGAAAGGTTCAAAAAACTAGGTAATGTTAGAGATTTAGAAGATTATAAGGCTAGCAGGAAGGATTTTAAGAATGAAATAAGTAGAGCCAGAAGGGGCCATGAGAAGGCCTTGGCAGGCAGGATTAAAGAAAACCCCAAGGCACTCTACAAGTATGTGAAGAGCAAGAGGATAAGATGTGAGAGAACAGGACCGATTAAGTGTGACAGTGGTGGAGTATATATGGAAGTGGAGGATTTGGCAGAGGTATTTAATGAATACTTTGCTTCAGTATTCACTACGGAAGAGGATCTTGGCGGTTGTAGGGATGACTCACAGTGGATTGAAAAGCTTGAGCATATAGACATTAAGAAAGAGGATGTGCTGGATCTTTTGGAAAGCATCAAGTTGGATAAGTCTACAAGTCCGGACGGGATGTACCCCAGGCTACTGTGGGAGGCGAAGGAGGTGATTGCTGAGCCTCTGGTGATGATTTGTGCATCATCAATGGGAACTGTAGAGTTTCCAGGGGATTGGAGGGTTGCAGATGTTGTTCCCTTCTTCAAGAAGGGGAGTGGAGATAGCCCAGGAAATTAGAGACCACTGAGTCTTATTCAGTGGTTGGTAAGTTGATGGAAATGATCCTGAGAGGCAGGATTTATGAGCATTTGGAGAGGCATAATATGATTAGGAATAGTCAGCATGGCTTTGTCAAAGGCAGGTCATTCCTTATGAGCCTGATTGAATTTTTTGAGGATGTGACTAAACATGTTGATGAAGGTAGAGCTGTAAATGTAGTGTGTATGGATTTCTGCAAGGCATTTGATAAGGTACTCCATGCAAGGCTTACTGAGAAAGTAAGGAGACATGGGACCCAAGAGGACCCAAGGGGACCTTGCTTTGTGGATCCAGAATTGGCTTGCCTACAGAAGACAAAGATTTGTTGTAGACAGATCATATTCTGCATGGAGTTTGGTGACCAGTGGTGTGCCTCAGGGATCTGTTCTGTAGCCCTTACACTTTGTGATTTTCATAAATAACCTGGATGAAGAAGTGGAGGGATGGGTTAGTAAATTTGTGATGACATAAAGGATGGGGGTGTTTTGGATAGCGTGGAGTGCTGTCAGAGTTTACAGCAGGACATTGATAAGATGTAAAATTGGGTTGAGAATTGGCAGATGGAGTTCAACCCAGATAAGTGTGAGGTGGTTCATTTTGGCAGGTCAAATATGATGGCAGAATATAATTTTAATGGTAAGACTCTTGGCAGTGTGGAGAACCAATGGGATCTTGGGGTCCTAGTCCATAGACACTCAAAGTTGCTACACAGGGTGACTCTGTGGTTAAGAAGGCATACGTGCATTGGCCTTCATCAATCATGGGATTGAGTTTAGGAGCCGAGAGGTAATGTTGCAGTTATATAGGACTCTAGTCAGACCCCACTTGGAGTATTGTACTAAGTTTTGGTTGCCTCACTCCTGGAAGGACGTGGAGACTATAGAAGGGGTGCAGAGGAGACTTAAAAGGATGTTGCCTGGATTGGGGAGCATGCCCTATAAGAATAGGTTGTGTGAACTCTGCCTTTTCTTCTTGGAGTAACAGAGGATGAGAGGTGACCTGATAGAGGTGTATAAGAAGATGAGAGGCATTGATCGTGCAGATAATCAGAGACTTTTTCAGGGTTGAAGTGGTTAGCAGGAGAGGGCACAGTTTTAAGGTGCTTGGATGCAGGTACAGAGGAGATGTCAGGGGTAAATTTTTTTATGAAAAGAATGATGAGTGCATGGATTAGGCTGCCAGTGACGGTAGTGGAGGCAGATAGGATAGGGTCTTTTAGGAGATAGGTACATGGAGCTTAGAAAAATAGAGTGCAATGGGTTTTGCACAGCACTGTGGGCTGAAGGGCCTGTAACGTGCTGTAGGTTTTCTAAGTTTCTCTGTTTCTATATTTGGTGCAGGACAATTTTGGCCATCTCTGCTGCAGATAGTAGTCTGTCTGAGGCGATGAATTTGCTGGACTTCGAAAAATGGTCCACAATTACCATGATAATGGTCTTCTCCTTGGGCACCCATGGTCTTTCTGGAACAGACAGAGGGTAAAGGAGCTTTGAGGTTGGGTGCGGGGCTCAATGTTCCTGGCACATGACGGACATCTCTCTCCATTCCAGGCCAACAATATCTTCTCTTAATGAACTCAAGCATCTAGGCAATGCCTGGGTGAGATATCAACCTTGATACATGTCCCCATTGAAGATCCTGAGAAGGGGCTAGGAATGAACAGCTGACCTGGAGGGCTCTTCTGAGGAGTGTCTTCTTGTTCCTGGACCTTGTGTACAAGTGTGTCAATTCCCATATGAATTGGCGCTAACACCTTGGCTTGGGGCAAGGCTGTTCTCTTTCAGATCTGTTGAACTGATGGGACAAGGCATCTGTCTTCTGGTTCTTTGACCCTGGGCAATAAATCAGGACAAAATTAAAATGGTTAAAGGGCTCACTTACTCTGCCTGGAATTCAATCTCCTGGCCTCCTGAATATAAGGCTATCCATCTGATGAAAGGATTCTTGACCTCCTCAAGCCATTCCTCCACAGACAAACTGACCATGAGCAGCTCTCTATTTTCAATGTCGTTGTTCCCCTCTGTTAGAGATAGCCACCTGGAAAAGACCAGACAAGTGTGCAAACTATTGTCCAAAGGTGCCCGTTGAGACAACACTGCACCCATTCTAATGTCCGAGGCGTCCACCTCCATGATGAAGGGAAGGTCCAGGTTAGGTCCAACCAAAATGTGACCTGTCGTGAACCACTGTTTGAGCTGTGAGAAAGCAGCCTCTACTTTGGTGGTGCAAACAAAATGACCCATGTATCTCTTGGTTAGTGCTGTTTGTGAGGCCACCACTGAGCTGAACTTTCAATAACAGTTGGCGAATCCCAAGAATTGTTGCACTTGTGCCGATCTCCGACTATCTGAGTCTTACTGAGGTACATCTTGAGATTGCCATTAGAGTTAATGAAACCCAAAAATGAAATGGTTGTCACATGAAATTCATACTTTTCCAGCTTTACATAAATTTTATGATCAAGAAGCTTCTTCAGATTATCTCTGATGTGAGTGATCTACTCCTCTACGGACTTTGAGAAGATTAGGATGTCAACCAAGTAGATGAAGGTGATCTTATGGAGAACATCCCAACACATTGTTTATAAAGGCCTGGAAAACTGCTGACACGTCCACAGGACTGAAGGGTCCTCAATAGTGCCTTGTTGGTGTGTTGAATTCCGTCTTCCACTCGCACCCTCCTTTATGCCAACCAGATTATATGCACAGCATAAATCTAGCTTTGAGAATACTCTTGCCCCTTGGAGAATCTCGAATGCAATTTTCATGAGTGGAAGAGGATAATGATTCTTGTGATTCAGCTCAGGAGAACGATTGCGCCTATCAGCCACTCCTTCGCTTGCATCTTCAGAAACAGCTCTTTTGCTATTTTGATATCTCTTTTTTCCTTTTTCAAGGTTCTTTGCGGAAATGGGACCCACTCTCGGGGCCTCACGACCGGTGGCTTTTCGATATGCCAGGGACGTGGCCTGGAAGATTAGTGCGCCGGATTTTTGTGGCTCTGGAGTCAGTTGGAATCAAGGCTGGTGTTGCTGTCTCCTGATGCATTGTGAGAGATAGAAGATCAAAAGCAGTGAGCTGGCTGCTGGTTGTGTGCCCAGGGACTCTAGTTCTTTAGGCACAGAGCTCGAAAGAAACAACGCAAAAGACTTTTAACACCATTGATTAGTGAGTTGCTTTGTTATATCTCCCCTCTCACTGTGAAACAGGGACATCTCTTTTCCCTTATTAGGGAGAGAGGGAGAGCCCGTGGTGTGTCGAATTACCAGGTGAACAAGTAGTCTTTGGGCCACTGCAAGTCTGTGTCTTTATTGAAGCTTCGCTGCATGCTTGAGTGCTCGGTGGAGGGAGCCGATGCTTTTTTGCTGGTGGGGGAGGGGGGATTGTTGCTTTGCTGCTGCTTATGCATGGGAGTGGGGAGCTGAGGGGGCTTTAGGGTTTTGACATTTAACTACCAATCGTTCTTTGGGGCACTCCTCTGTTTTCGTGCATGTTTGCAAAGAAGAAGAATATCAGGATGTGTATTGTATACATTTCTCTGACATTAAATGTACCTATTGAAACCTATAGTCAAAGCATGGCTGCAGGAAGAAGAAGCTCGCACTGGTTGGAGAGGTGAATCCCAGGGCAAGAGTCTCCTTTATATACTTCTCCATAGTGATTCTCTCCAGGCCTGAGAGCGCTTATATTCAACCCTGCAGTGGAAGAGTCAAGGTCTTTCACTTGCTGAAGATGTCTTCCAAATCCTTGTAGATGGAAAGGATTTCTACTGGCTTGGGTGCTGTAGTTAACCTAGAACCTTCCTCTGAGGATGACTCTTCAGGCTCATTAGGTAGCATCTTTGGTGAAAACACTATCCATATCCTTGTCTGTACCCTCAGACATCAGCAGCGAGTTGCAACTAATGGTCCTTGTGCTCCTGGGACTTTGCTGCAAGGGTCTCCAATTTGGAGCATTCCTCTCAGACAGGATCTGGCAACTGGAGCCCTTTAGCTTAGCTGCTGCAGATCCAGACTGCTTGGGTGCCTCCTTGACTTGCTCCTGATCTAGAGATCTAATTCCAGCGCATCACTGACTGGCCAGGGTCAGAACTCACACGGGTCTGGTGGCTGGAGCCAGCTTGTGTGTCCTTGAAGGCCGGACTGGTTTCCTGAAGGCTCCAGGTTAGCCTGAACAGAAGGCTGCTCCCTCGTTGGCCGCTAGTCTCGGGAAATGCTGGCGGTTGGAACAGCAAAGCAAAAACATACCTTCTTGCAGTTACTGGACCATGCAGTGGTCCTCTCTTCCTTCCAGTTCATGGAAGGGTTATAATAAACACAAAGTACACTGCAGATGCTGTGGGCAAATCAACACGTACAAACAAGCTGGATGAACTCAGCAGGTCAGACTCCTGACATCCTGACGAAGGGTCTCGGCCTGAAACGTTGATGCTCATTTCAACGGATGCTGCCCAACTTGCTGAGTTCATCCACGGAAGGGTTATGTCGGGAGAGTTACGGGCACCCGAGGTTCAGGGGGATGTGAGGAGACCCAGGGATATAAAAGCTAATGTCCTTTGCGTAATCCTCTAGCCTCATCAGCAAGGCCAATGACTGCTGCCGGATCTGCCTGGAACCAAGTGAACGGCCATCCAGGGCAGTAGTAGGCATGGGATAACTCAACACCTTCAGCAGTATGTTGAGCCGATGGATGGTCCCCAACTCCAGGAAATTTCCAGCGGCCTCAGAGTTCAAAAACACAACCACCTCTCATTGTTTCTACCCCAGCAGGGCCTCACCCTCAGTGTGATACCAAAATCCGTGAGGTTGGGGTTGTGGCTGCAAGTGTCACAGTTCCCCCAACACCGGGTGGTCTTAACAGTTCTCCCGGCAGTTGTAGCCTGGGACATTCAGCTCACAGGTGACCAGCCTCCCTGCAATAAAACCGAGCCTCTGACGCCAGGACCGTTCATCAGTGGACAACATTGCGCAGCCGATTTTGCATGGGATCAGCAGGTTCTTGAGCAGGGCTGGGCTGGTCACGGTCCGAGGTTGGTGAGTGGAACTGCGATGCATTGGGACTGGGCTCAGACCGGCTCTCTTTGACATCCTGAAGTAGTCTCGCTTTTGCTCTGCCAGGTGATTATCGAGATGAATGGTCTGATCGACCAGAACATCCAAATTCTCTGCTGGCTCTCCCAAGCTGAGAGCATCCTGCAGTTTATCCCAGACTCCTTGGCGGTACAGAGTGGCCAATGCCTCCCTGTTCCAGCCACTCTCTTGGACCAAAGTCTGAAATTCGATCACGTAGCCAGTCACTGACTGTCCACCCTGTTGAATCTTCATCAGACAGTCCAAGGCTTGGCTGGCTCCCGTGGAATGACGGAACATCTTCTTCATGGTGGCCATAAACTCTTCTGAATCTGAGCAAATCTCTGACCTGCATTCCCAATGTGCACTAGCCCAGGTCAGGGCTCTTCCAGTCAGAAAAGAGATAACGAAAGCTACCTGTCACAACCATGGATTCGGCAGTGCAGCAGATATAGCAATTGCGATCGTGAATATGCATGTGTCAGCTAATTATTTCATTGTGATAGTATTTAACTCCATTCATTCCATCGTAGTGCTTGTTGAGACTGGGACAGAGCATAGCAATGCTTCGCTGCCTGTTTGCATTCAGCCTCGCCTGAGAAATTGGATTGTCAAGTCAACTGACTCTGAAGACTAGCGGTATTCCTTTTAAACGTAGTGGTTCTTTTCAGCCGCAGTGTAGGCTTCATTTTCCATTTGAATGTCTTAGTTAACAACCCTGTTTGGCCTAGCATTTATTGTTTTCTTTTCCTTTTAACACTGTTCTCATTAAAGTCTGTGAACTGTTAACCCACATCAGTGTCTCTCACTCCGCACTTGGGCCATATCCAAACCTGGTGCCACTACCTTTCCACACTCCAAAGGGAACCAGTATGGCTGGAGTTGAAGCACTAATGAGCATTGGATGGAAAATCCACAGCAAGAACCCAGGTCATCATTGAACCTTCGAGGGTTGGAAGACATATTGGCTCAGTAGTGGGACCAACTTGTTCTCCCAAGCGATCCTGGCTTCCTCTTTGTAAAAGTTGGCCAAAGGCTACCTGGAGGTCATGTTTCTCCAGGCTTTGTCTGGAAATCCTTTTGCTGTGGACGGTCACAGTGGACAGAAGACTCTGATATCCCGCTGGGTCCATGCTAGCTCAATCGTACTGTGATGAAAGTGCTTGACAAGGATGGTTTGGACCCAAATGCTGCAATATCAAGGCTAGGTTTGAGACACAGTATCAAACTGGATTAAGAACTGAGCACAAAATAAACACTAGACAAAATCATTAGTAGGGCTTACTTAGTTCAGGTGCTCTTGAAATACTTAATTCTTGCTGCCCAAAATATGATTGCCAATTAGCGGGATGGTCCTGAATCTTTAAACAGGCCATGCCAGCTATCCAAATACTGGAGAGTTACAGTGTCTAAACCTGGAATCTGGTGTGGTTGGGTGGGTATTGTAACAGACCCTCTTAGACACAATTGGAACCGCATCTGCACACACACACACAATTCTGGAGCTCTAGATCTTTTGGTCATTCTCATCAAACCTGTCTAGGTATTTACTGTCTAGAAACTTTACACCACACACTCAGGACCTGCTGTAGAGGACAGGAAATTACTAATTGTGATAGTGGTGTAAGCTTTAATCACATTACCACTTCACAATATCTTACTGGCTCCAATCAAAGTCACAATTGGTTTCCCATACAACTGTGATACATACAAACTAAAAGTCTCCATTCTTTACAACTTTTAAAATTCTACATCTGTGTACTTCCTTGTCCCTCTGGGTGGTCCGTACTCATTTGGTTTCGTTTATACCAGATCTGCTATGTCTTTTCTTCCCCTTTCAGCACTTGTAATTCTTGTACCCCTGAGCTTCTTTTTATTTCATGTCTACAAGTTGCAATGCATGATACCACTCAATTCATAGTCATTTTCCAAGCAAATATTAAGAACATCCAGACCAACCTTATTATCATGCCTTCCACTTTCACTGATGATCAGAAATGCATGGTCCAATATCTTATTTTGGCTAATCAGAATTTTCCTCAGATTAATGTTAAGTTTTATTATTTCCACCATAAACTTGGTTTTTGAGCTGCTGGTTCCAGGGTAATTGTTTGTGACTGGAACAGAGTATTTATTCCACTGATGACATTCTTAACTTGGTGCCCACATTTCCATGCCAAGAGTAAGGCAATTTTTTACTACCTCCATGATATTGCCTATACGGACTCTGATTAATGTTCACTTGCTTCTCAAGCCATTTTTAATACTTAATAGCTAACTTTAACAATTCCTATGCATGAGATTCTTCAGAGTCTCTGATCTTACAGCTCTTTCCAGCACAGCCTCTGACTCTCATTATTTACCCCCGACGCTAAGGAACGCCTGAGTCTATTTTAAAATTTTTATCCTTGCTTTCAACTCCCTTCCCAATTTTGCTTCTTCCCCTCTCTGGCCTCTTGAGCAACTCCACAGGTAAGTATGACTCCGACAACTGTTTAAGCCCAAGGCTCTGGACTTTCCTACCCACGTCTCTGCTCCCACCCATGGGCAGGGAAGCCTAGAGCCTTGGGCTTAAACAGCTGTTGGAGTCTTATTGTGGCATTTAGCAATGTTAAAGGGATAATAAGTTGGTAAATTAGCTTATTATTTTCACGTGTATCGAGAGACAATGAAAAACTTATCTTGCATGCTGTTGATACAGATTAATTCTTTACAACAATGCATTGGTGTAGTACAACCAAAAACAACACAAGAATGCAGAATAAAATGTTACATTTACAGACAAAATGCAGTGTAAAAAGGCACTGAGGTGTAATGTAGTAACAAGGTAGATTGTGAGGTCAAGAATCCATCCTATCATACTAGGGATGATTCAATAATCTTATAACAGTGGGATGCAAGCTGCCTTTGAGCCTTGTAGTTCATACTTTCAAGAGTTTGATTCTTCTTTCCGGTGGGAAGGAGAAGTGAGAATGTCTGGGGTGGGTAGTGTCTTTGATTATGCTGGTTGCTTTACCGAGATGGTGAAAAGGGTACATATGTAGAGTCGATAGAAGGGAGGCTGGTTTCCTTGATGGGCTGAGCTGTGTCCATCACTCTCTGCAGTATCTTTCAGTCACAGGCAGAATAGTTGCCAAATTAAACCATGACACATCAAGATAGGATGTTTTCTATAGGGTAGCAATAAAAAATATTAAGATTCATAAATAGAGTCATGTGCATCACCCTCTTTCTGAAATCAATACCCGCTGTTCTATTTCGCTGACTTTGGGGGAAAGCTTGTTTCTGTGATGTCATGTCATTAGGCTCTCTATCTCTCTCCTGTTCTCTGACTCATCATTATTTGTGATGTGGCCCACTACAGCGGTTTCATCTTTCATCTTGTGAATGGAGTTAGAGTAGACTCTGGCCGAATAATCATCGACATATGGAGACAAGAGTAGGGAGCTGAGGGGTCACTGGTGTTGGCACCCATGTTAAGGATGAATGTGACAGACTTTACAATGTGGCATCACGGATATTCCCAAATTCAGAGATGTCAAAATGTTGATACATAGGAGTGTAAATGATTTATTCAAATTGTTTGAATGGAGATCAATGAGACTGACTTTATATCTGTCCTCTTACTTTGTGAGATAATTTTGATAATGATTTATTGTTTAAAGGACATAGAGTATTAAAAAGCATTTGATAGACTTTTTTTATATAAAAACACATTAAAACTATAACAGAAACAGAGGCAACGCTTTGAATGCTGAACATAGGCTTAGACTGAATGGTGATTTGGAACACCAACACTATTTTGAGATTTGCATCATCTGGATATGATGGGCATGAAGCTGATGCTTTTAATCACAAAACTGATTTGCCAAGAGTAACGGAGATGGGAAAGGCAAGTTATGGGACTTTTAAAACTACTCAAGGATCTATGTATGGTTTGAATTTATTTGGCATTTCTTTAAATTATTTCAATAAAGGCTATAGGCACTTGACAAATGGATATCCGTACATATGAATTAGCTCCCATATTATTATTAAATTCATACTTCTTTCCTAAAATTGCTGAATTAGTTTCCTCTTTCTCTTTTCACTTTTATTACTTGCTTGTTCCTATCAGTCTTATGAGCTTATGATGCTATTAATAACAATACAATGGAGGTATTGTGATTTTTATGTATATTCTGAATTATATATGGACTTCTGTAAAAATAAACACCTTCATTTCTCAGGAATAGTCTGTATAAAGTAATTAACCAATCATGAATCACAAATCATATTTAGATTCATTTCAGATTTTGATTCATTATTTGTCATATGTGCGTTGAAACACAGTGAAATGAGTCGTTTGTATTAATAACCTAAGGATATACTGGGGGAAAGCCTGCAAGAGTTGCCACGCATTCCGGTGCCTACATTGCATGCCCACAACAGAACACCACAAGCAATGACAACACAAACAACAGAGAAAAAAAAACAAAATGACAACAGCAAAACAAGTTCTTTTTCCTCCCTCCCACCTACACACTCACTCACACACGCAGACAGACTCCATTCCCAGGACAGGCTGGAGCAGGAGCAAACCTCCAGTCCCTGGCCTAGACAAGCAGACACAGACATTGAGCCTCTGACTTCCAGACACATCGAACCAGGGGCTTTGACCATCACATGTTGACTTCTTGAATCACCGGCTTTAGATTTCGGCCTTTGGAGCCTCAGGACTTGCTGAACACAGAAATTTGATCTACAGACCTCAAACTCCAGACTCGCATATACCTTTGATCCTGGGACTTGCTGAACAATAAGATCACCAGCTGTTGTCCATGGGGACTCCCAACCTCAGTCATTGACTACATGGATCACTGCTTTTCATCCTTCATGCCTGCAAGCCCTACATCCGCCAATGGGGATCATTAGCTTTCTACCATGAGCACTTTTATATGGACTCCATCTCCTGCTTCTGCCTCTTCATTTAATGCCTTGATCTCTAACTACGTTCATCTCTGTCCCTAAACCCTAACCTGCCCCTTAGTTCCCCACACTTCGCACAAAAACCCTCCCTATGAACCTGTGATCACGATGGCACAAATACGTAATGTTGTTTGAGGTTATGTCTCAAACTCAGTTGTTTTTTAAGACCATAGGACCATAAGACCATAAGATAGAGGAGCAGAATTAGGCCATTTGGCCCATCAAGTCTGCTCTGCCATTTCGTCATGGCTAACCCATTCTTCTTCTCAGCTCCAATCTCCAACCTTACCCCCCATACCCTTTTATGTCCTGATCAGTCAAGAATCAATCAACCTCTGCCTTAAATATACATAAAGACTTGGCCCCCATAGCTGCCTGTGGCAATGAATTCCTCAGATTCACTACTCCTTGAATGCAGAAAATCCTCCTCATTTCTTTTCTAAAACGATGCTCCTCTACTCTGAGGCTGTGTCCTCTGGTGTTAGACATCAACCAAAGGAAACATCCTCTCCACATCCACTCTGTCAAGCCCTTTCATCATTCGATAGGTTTCAATTAGGTCACACCTCATTCTTCTGAATTTCAGTAAATACAGGCCCAGGGTGTTCAAACCTGGACTCATTTCCAGGAACCTCCTCTAGAGTTTCAGCACATCCTTCCTAATATAAGGTGCCTGAACCAGCTCACAATACTCCAGGTGAGGCCTCATCAGTGCTTTATAAGTCCTCATCATTACATCCTTGCTTTTATATTTTAGTCCTTTTGAAATAAATCCCATCATTGTACTTGTCTCCCTCACCACAGACTCAACCTGTAAATTAACATTCAGGGAATCCTGCACAAGGACTCCCAAGTCCCTTTGCGTCTCATTTTTTTTTGTATTTTCTCTCCATTTAGAAAATAGTCACCTCTTTCCTCTTTTTGACCAAAGTGCATGACCATACACTTCCCAACAGTGTATTGCATCTGCCACTTATTTCCCCATTCTTCTATCCTGTCCAAGTGCTTCTGTATCCTTTCTACTTCCTCAAAACGACCTGCTCCTCCATGTAAGAATGAAATAAGGAAAGCCATCTGAGGCCATGAGTAGGCCTTGGTGGACAAGATTAAAGAAAATGCCAAGGAATTCTGCAAGTATGTGAAAAGCAAGAGGATAATACATGAGAGAATAGCATTGACCAAGTGTGACGTGGAAAATTGTGTATGGAACTGGAGGAGACAGCAAAGGTATTTACTGGGTACTTTGCTTCAGTATTCGCTACAGATAAGGATCTTTGCAATTATAGGGATGACTTACAGCAGACTGAAAAGCTTGAACATGTAGATATTAAGAAAGAGTATGTGCTGGAGCCTTTGGAAAGTATCAAGCTGGGTAAGACACTGGGACTGGATGAGATGTAACCCAGGCTATAGTGGGAGGTGAGGGAGGAGATTGCTGAACCACTGGCAATGGTCTTTGCATCATCAATGGGGACGGGTGAAGTTCCGGAGGATTGGAGGGTTGCGGATGTTGTTCCCTTATTCAAGAAAGGGAATAGAGATAGCCCAGGAAACTATAGACCAGTGAATCTTACTTCAGTGGTTGGTAAGTGGATGGAGGAGGCAGGATTTATGAACATTTGAAGAGGCATAATATGATTAGGAATAGACAGCATGACTTTGTCAAGGGAAGGTCGTGCCTTACGAGCCTCATTGAATTTTTTGAGGATGTGACTAAACACATTAATGAAGGTAGACCAGTAGATGTAGTGTATATAGATTTCAGCAAGATATTTGATAAGGTACCCCATTTCAGGCTTATTGAGAAAGTAAGGAGGCATGGCATCTAAAAGGACATTGCTTTGTGGATCCAGAACTGGTTTGCCAACAGAAGGCAAAGAGTGTTTGTAGATGGGTCCTATTCTGCATAGAGGTTGGTACCAGTGTTGTGCCTCAGGGATCTGTTCTGGGACCCCTGCTCTTTGTGATTTTTATAAATGACCTGGATGAAGAAGTGGAGGGATGAATTAGTGAATTTGCTGATGACACAAAGATTGGGGTGTTGTAGTTAGTGCGGCGGGCTGTCAGAGTTTAAAGCGGGACATTGATCAGATACAAAACTGGGCTAAGAAGTGGCAGATAGAGTTCAACCCAGATAAGTGTGAGCTGGTTCATTTTGGTAGGTCAAATATGATGGTAGAATAGAGTATTAATTGTAAGACTCTTGGCAGTGTGGAGGATCAGAGGAATCTTGGGGTCTGAGTCCAAAGGACTCTCAAAGCTCTGTGGTCAAGAAGGCATATGGTGTATTAGCTTTCATGAATCGTGGAATTGAATTTAGGAGCCAAGATGTAATGTTGCAGCTATATAAGACCCTGATCAGGCCCCACTTGGAGTACTGTGCTCATTTCTGGTTGCCTCACTACAAAAAGGATGTGAAAACCATAGAAAGTGTGCAGAAGAGATTTACAAGGATGTTGCCTGGATTGGGGAGCATGCCTTATGAGAATAGGTAGAGTGAACTTGGCCTTTTCTCCTTGGAGAGATGAAGGATTGGAGGTGACCTGATAGAGGTATATAAGATGATGAGAGGCATTGATCATGTGGATAGTCAGAGACTTTTTCCCAGGGCTGAAAAGACATAGCCTTAAGGTGCTTAGAAGGAGGTACAGAGGAAATGACAGGGTTAAGGTTTTTACACAGAGAGTGGTGAGTTCGTGGAATGGACTGTTGGCAACTGTGTTGGGGGTAGAAATGATAGTGTCTTTTAAGAGACTCCTGGATAGGTACATGGAGCTTAGGAAAATAGACGGCTATGTAAGCCTAGGTAGTTGTAAAGTAAGGACGTGTTCGGTACAGCTTTGTGGGCCAAAGATTCTGTATTGCACTGTATGTTTTCTATGTTTCTATATCTTCATATTGTCTGCAAACTTTGCAACAAAGCCTTCAATTCCATCATCTAACTCATTGATACTTAACGTAAAAGGAATCAGTCCCAATACAGACCCCTGTGGAGCAATGCTAGTCGCCGGCAGCCAACCAAAAAAGGACTAATTTATTCACACACTTTGCCTCTTGCCAATCAGCCACTGCTTTATCCATGCTAGAATCTTGCTGTGATACCATGGGTTAGTAGCTTGCTTAGCAGCCTCATGTCTGACAGCCTGTCAAAGGCCTTCTGAAAATCCAAGTACACATCACCCAATTCATCTCTTTCTATCCTGCTTGTTATTTTTTCAAAGGATTCCAATAGATCTGTCAGGCAAGATTTCCTTGAGGAAACCATGCTGACTAATGCCTATTTTATCATGTGCCTTCAAGTACCCAGAAATCACATTCTTAACAATAGTCTCTACCATCTTTCCATCCACTGAAGTCAGACTAACTGGCTTATAGTTTTATTTCTTCTGCTTCTCTCCTTTTTTGAAGAGTGGAGTGACATTTGCAATTTTCTGGTCTTCTGGAACCATTCCAGGATCTAGTGATTCTTGAAGGGTCATTACTAATGCCTGCAGTATCTCTTCAGCCACTTCTTTTAAAACTCTGGGTGGTACACCATCTGGTCCAGGTGTCTTATTTACCTTCAGACCTCTTAGTTTCCAAGGAACCTTCTCTTTAGGAATGGTAACTTTATGCACTTCATGACCCCGACACCTGGAACTTCCACGATACTGCTGGTGTCTTCCACAGATTCTTAAATAAGCACTTATTCAGTTCATCTGCCATTTCCTTCTCCACCATTTCTACCTTACCAGCATCAACTTCCAGCATTCTGCTGTCCACTCTCACCTTTCTTTTACACTTTATGTATCTGAAGAAACTTTTGGTATCCTCTCCAATACTGTTGGCTAGCTTACTTTTGTCTTTATGATTTTTTAGTTGCCTTGTTAGTGTAATGCCCTGGGAAAGGTTTCACTGCTAATGTAATGGTTTCTGTGTAGCAGCAGTGTTAGGGTTATGACTAAAGATAATAGAGGCTTTGGAATGTGCGCTGTCCAATGAGGGGAGTGTTTTTTCTTTCTGGTGTGCCTGAGAGTGAGGTATTGGCAGGCTTTTGTTCAGTGGAAGATGGAGAGAGAAGATGCCAGAATAGAGAAGTCATAGACTGCAGGACGGAGTGGATTTGGAATAGGGCCCGGGAGAGTTCTCTTGGGGCACTAGATGGAGTAAGTTGTATTTTGGCTTTGATCCGTTCATTTTTCAATTTTCTTACCACCTTTTCACTATCTATATTAAAGTGTTTATAACACTTTGATATGCTTGAGCTTTGATTTTTAATTGCTGGAAATGAATACCAGAGGGCAAAAGGAATCAGCCGGAGGCGAGGAAGCCAGTAATGAAAGTGGAATGAGAGAAGGAGATTATAAACAACCTAAAAAGTCTCAACTCAATTTGGAGGCTATGTTGAAGCTCCTGGATGATAAACTCCATAAAAGGTTTTCTACTTTGGAAGTATTTTTAAAGGAAATGGAAAGTAGACTGGAGCACTTAAGTGGGAGAGTGAAAAACAAAAGCGGCAAATTTCTGAACTCGACGAAGCTGGAAGACAGAGAGATCGTAGATTGGACACATTGGAAAGGGGTTATTGAACACAGAGACCTCAGGTTTCGTCTGGTTGAAGACTACAATCCTGAGGTAATGTGAAAAAGATCACTTTTTAAACCGGTGATGTCTGAGCTTTATCATAGAAAGTTTCAACAAGCCTGCTATTTCCAGCTTGTTTTAAGGTTGTTCTGCCAGATAAATCACGTAAATGGTTTAAATCTGTGGAAGAAGCTCATCAATTCCTTGAGGATCAATGTTCAGTCTCAGCTGTCTAATAAATTTACTGTTTCTTCGTGTCAGTATTCATTTGGTTTATAAGTTAATAGATCTGGACTTTTAAAGTTTGAAGATTTTTGCCTTTGGTTTGATAACACTCGTACTTTTTTTGGAGTATGGGTGTTTATCATGCTTCTATGTTAAAGTTCATTTTTTTCCCTTTATTATTTTATTTTATTATTTTCAATTGTTTTTGAAAATAATTAAGAATCTGATTTGGTGATTGATTGTTTTTTTCCCCCTGAAACATTAATAAGATTGTACTCTGTTTCACTTTTCAAGATCTCACCTTTCAAAATGTTTTGCAAACAGCTGAATTTTTTTAACATTTGTTTGGTGATTTTATGGCATTCTTTTTTCAATGTTTTGTCAAAGGGTGGTATTTTGCATTCTTTTCAATTTTGGAGATTTGCCTTCAAGAGAAATGGGGGTAAGGAAATTTCTAGTTAGCTTTCTGGTTGTCTATTGGCCAGTTTTCTGGCTTTTGTGGGTGCAGGTGGGACTATTTTTAGTTTAGTTTTTTTTTCATCTGGGCTGATCTGAAACTACAAATAAGTCTGAATTGTCGTAACTTCTGGTTCCCCTTTAAACCTTTCTCCCTCTTCCTGATTCATGAGTTTCCTATGCAGTAAGGTTAACTCTTTACATACCATATGGTTTATTTAAATAAAATGGACAATAGTATTAACATTGTCTCATGGAATACAAATGGTTTGAATCATCCAATTAAACAGAAGAAGATTTTTGAAGTCTTTCATAGATTGAGTGCCCAGATTATCTTTGCCCAGGAAACTCATGTGAGGAAGGGGGATAATCAGCATTTTTTTTAGGTTTTGGAAAGGTCAACAAGTTCACTCCAACTTACAGGCTAAGGTGAAAGTAGTCACCATTTTTATAGACTCCTCGATTTCATTTGTTCACTATGAAACAATCTCAGACCCGAATGCTAGATTTCTATTAATTACTGGTTTACTATATAACCAAAAAGTTGTCATGGTCAATATCTATGCACCAAATGCTGACTATCCTGAATTCATTAAGCATCTATTTGCATCTCTTCCTAATTTAAATAAATATACGTTGATAATGGGCGGAGATTTTAACTGTTGCCCGAATCCCTCGATGGACAGGTCTGCATCCAATCAGGTACCTCCAAACAAATCCGCTATTTTTATTAATTCCTTTTTAGTTGTCTCTGGAATATTGGAAATTTGGAGGGTTTTACATCCTAATGATAGAGTTTTCATTCTTTTCTTATGTATATCGTAATTACTCTAGAATTGATTACTTTTTTAAATCAACTCTCGATTAGTTCTGTCTGTTACTGCCTGAGACTACAATGCAATCACCATGTCCAATCATGCGCCCTTAAAACTATCAATCAAATTAACTGATGTAACTTTTAGCACTAGACAATGGCAGTTCAATTCTACGCTGCTTCAGGTCTTAAACTTTGTTAATTTTATTAAAGAACAGATTGCCTTTTTGTTTTCAACTAACTTTATGGAAGAAATTTCCAGTGGGATATTATGGGATACTTTTAAAGTATACATCCATGGGCAAATTATTTCATACTCTGCTGGATTGAAAAAAACTGAATTAATAATGAAATATGAACATTAGTTGATAAGATTAAAGAAAATGATAAAAAAATATTCTGCTACTCCTAATCTGGAGCTTTATAAAAAGAGAGTTGAACTTCAGATGCAACACAGTTTGTTATTAACATCCCCAATTGAAAATCAATTTCTTTAAACTAAGAGTCTAAGAGATTTTATATACATGGCGATAAATCGGGTAAATTACTGGCCAACCAATTGAAAGTTGCTTTGTTTAAACGTCAGATTATTAATGTTTGTAAAAGGGATGGTATTTTGATGGTTGACCATGATGAAATCAATAATCTTTTCAAGAATTCTATACCTCTTTATACCAATCAGAATTTTCTGACATTTCTATCATAATGCATGAATTTTTAAGGAAATTGAATATTCTGAAATTACCACTTAATGAACATTTAGCATTTGATGCCCCCATCAGGGAAGAAGAAATAGAGAAAACAATTTCTTCAATGAATTCTGGTAAAGCACTTGGTTTGGATGGGTATACAGTGGAATTTTTAATTGTCTCTGATGACTAGACAGGATTTATTAAAAATCATTATTCATATTTTAAAGTTAGGAGTTAATGAATATTGTATATACTACTTCATCTAAAAATCCAGGATATGATATTTTGCTTGATGCCGAGAAGGCACTTGATAGAGTTGGATGGGAATATTTATTTAACACACTTGAGAAATTTAATTTTAACCCAAAATTTGTATCTTGGATTAAATTGATATATCATACACCTTTGGCTTCTGTACTTACCAATAATCAGAGATCCCCTTTTACAGGTTTTTTCAAGGTACTAGACAGGGCTGTCCTTTAAGTGCTTTACTATTTGATATAGCCTTGGAGCCCTTGGCAATCACTCTTCATGATTCTCCCAATATATTTGGCATTATTTGTGGGAATGGGATGCATAAGGTATCACTATATGCTGATGAGGTGTTACTATAAATCTCTAACCCAGAGAAATCAATCCCTGCAGTAATATCGTTACTTGCTCAGTTTTGTAGTTTTTGTGGTTATAAATTGAATCTTAATAAGAGTGAGCTTTTCCCATTAAATATACAAGTTTCAATCTATAGACAATCACCATTTAGACTGGTTACTGATTATTTTACTTATTTGGGTGTTAAAATTATTAAGAAGCATAAGAATCTATTTAAAGTTAACTTTTTACCCTTAATTGATCATATTAAACAACTTCTTACTAAATGGTCCCCATTGTCCTTATCATTAATTGGTCAAATTAATGCTATTAAGATGATTATTTTCCCTAAATTTCTGTATCTATTTCAGGCGGTACCAGTCTTCATCTCTAAATCCTGTTTTGATATTATTGATTCTAAAATTTCTTCATATATATGACGGAATAAATATCTTAGGTTAACTAAGATATATTTACAGAAATCAAAAAAGGGTGGCATTTTGGTATTGCCAAACTTAAGATTCTATTATTGGGCAATTAATATTCAATATTTAACATTCTGGACACAAGATCCAGATGAAATTCAATGTCCACGATGGGTGAACCTTGAGTGCGAGTCTGTACAGGGGTTCTCATTGGCTTCTATTTTAGGGGCCTTGCTTCCCTTTGCACTTACTAAACTGAATAAACAAATGATTAATCAAATAATTAAACATACAATATGAATATGGTTTCAATTTTGTAAATTTTTGGATTGAACAAATTTATCCTATCAAGCCCTATTATATCTATTTTTTTCTTCCCACCATCCAGAACTGATTAAGCTTTTCTTTTATGGAAAATGAAAGGAATAATGTGTTTTCATGATTTATTCATGGATAACTGTCTCATGTCCTTTGAACTGTTGTCTAATAAATATAATTTGCCTAGATCCCATTTTTCCAGATATTTACAGATTGGAAACTTTTTGAATGTTATTTTACCTACTTTTCTGATACCACATCAAACTGAAATTACAGAAAAAATGTTAGGTTTAAACCCCTATCAGAAGAGTTTAACAGCAATTATTTATGATCTAATTACGAAAATACATCTAGGCACATCTGATAAAATTAAGAATGAATGGGAAAGAGAACTTCAGGTATCTTTACCTATGGAGAAATGGGAGAAAATTCTGCAATTAGTTAACACTTCTTCAATGCATGCTAGACACACTTTGATACAATTTAAGGTGGTTCATAGCACCCGTATGTCTAAGGGTAAATTAGCTTGTTTTTCTTGGCATATAAATCCTGTCTGTGTCAGATATAATTCTGAGGTAACTTCCTTGACACATATGTTCTGGACTTGCCCTCTTTTGCAAAAATAATGGAAAGACATTTTTGATATTATTTCAGTAGTTTTGCGTATTGATTTACAACCTCATCCTATTACTGCAATTTTTGGATTACCAGTGATGGACTCTAGTCATTTATCCCCTTCAGCTTGCTGTTTGATTGCATTTGTTATACTAATAGCCAGAAGATCCATTTTATTTAAATGGAAAGATTCTAAACCCCCTACTACATTTCAATGGTTTTCCCAAACTATAACATGTTTAAACTTAGAAAAAATTAGGAGTGGCACTATCGACCCTTTGGTTAAATTTGAAGAAACTTGGAGGCCATTTATTCAACATTTTCATATGATGTAACCTGACCTTTTCTGAATCATTTTCAATAACTTTTTGTTCATGTATAGAGGAGCGGAATTAACGACAAATGATGGTTTTAACCGATGAAACATGGCAGCCCAGCTTTTGTTTTGTTTAGTTTTGTTTTTTTTTGATTTAGTTTAGGGGACTTTTTTTTTATAAAGTTTTTGTATCTTTTTCATGTTCAGTTATTAAGAGATTGGGAGGCTTGGATTACACATGTTACTCGGAGTCTGTGTCTGTATACGTTAACCGTTATTAGTGTAATCCCAATCTCTTTGTATCATTATCATTGCTATGTTTATCAATTCAAAACTTAATAAAAATGATTGAGAAAGGAATGGGGCCCGGAGTCGATGACAGCCAGGGGAAATTGATGGAGGATTAACGGAAGGGGAAACCGTAATGTGTGCATTAGATTGTTTCATTAATGGGGGCTTTTCTTTTTGTTTTACTAACCCTATAGTCAAATTAAGAATTATAAAGATAAATCATTCAATTGCATATGGTGTACTATTTGTGATTTCATGGTACTGATTTGTAACAGGGGAAAACATCACACAGCATCGACACAAACACAAGGTTTTGCACCTAAGACGGGGCCAGGGACTGTCTTCCTAAACTAACACTGCCAGCCAAACCTGAGGTTTCATTAGTACTTCTGTTGTTATTTAAAAGCTTCCCTTTAATGTTTGCTGAATTGTATACTAGACTTTTATGTTGACTTTGACTTCTCTTTTTAGCCATGGTCGTGCCATCTTGCATTTAGAATACTTCTTCCTCTTAGCCATGTATATATCCTATGCCTTCCAAATTGTTTCCAGAAATTCCATCCTTTACTGCTCTGCCAGTGTTCTTTTCCAATCAATTCTGGCCAACTCCTCTCTCATGCCCCTGTAATTCCCTTTACTCCACTGTAATACTAATACACCCGACATTAGCTTCCCCTTCTCAAATTTCAAGGTGAATTTGGTCATATTATGACCACTTGTCCCCTAAGGGTTCTTTTATCTTAAGCTGTCCAATCAATTCTGGTTCATTGCAAAACACCGTCTGGAATAGCTGAATAGTGGATAAGGCTAGTGATCTGAAGGTCACTGGTTCGAGCCTCAGCTGAGGCAACGTGTTGTGACTTTGAGCAAGGCACTTAACAATACATTGCTCTGCGACTTCACCGGTGCCAAGCTGCTTGGGTCCTAGTGCCCTTCCCTTGGACAACATTGGTGGCGTGGAGAGGGGAAGGCTTGCAGCTTGGGCATCTGCCTGTCTCACACACAACCCTGCCCAGGCCTGCACCCTGGAAACCTCCCAAGGCACAAATCCATGGTCTCATGGGACTAACGGAAGCCTATTTATTTAGTTGGCTCAAACTCAAGTTACCCTAAAAATCCAACTCATAGGTATTCTGGAAATTCCCCCTCTTGGAATTTAGCACCAACCTGATTTTCTTTATCTACCTGCATATTGAAATCCTCATGGCTATTGTAACATTGCCCTTTTGGCATGTGTTTTCTATCTCCCATTGTAGTCCCAATTCTTACAACTGTTTGGGGAATCTGAATGCAACTCCCATCAGTGTCCTTTACCCTTGCAGTTGCTTAGTTCCATCCACGATTCTTCTGAGCTTATGTCACATCTTTCTAATGATTTAATTTCATTTTTTTACCAACAGAGCAACATCATCCCCTCTGCTTTTCTGCCAGTCCTTTCAATGCAATGTAAATCCTTGGACATTAAGGTCCCAGCTATAACCTTCTTTCAGCCATGATTGAGTGACTCCTGCAATATTATACATGCCGATCTATAACTGTGACAAGTTCCTCTAACTTATTCCGTACACTGTACGCATTCAAATATAACACCTTCAGTCATATATTCACTTTTAAATGTTGTTCTCCTTTTATGTTGCAACTCATCCTATTGCAGTAATTTTGCCCTATCATCAGCCTGTCATTAGAAGGATTCTCACTGCATATGGCCTTGTTTGTAAACTAACTATCTCATCTTCAGCACTACCACTTGGGTTCCCATCCCCTGCCAAATTAGTTTAAATTCACCTGAACAACTCTAGTCAACCTGCCTACAAGGATATTGGACCCCCTCAGGTTCAGTTGTAACCCATCCATCTTGTATCAGAAAAGATCCCAATAATCCATAAATCTGAACCCTTGCTCCCTGCATCAGTTCCTCAGCCACTCATTCACCTGCCAAATCATCCTATTCTTACCATGACCAGCAAGTGACGCAGGCAGCAATCATGAGATTACTACCCTGGAGGTTCTGTTTCTCAGTTTTCTATCTACCTCCCTACAATCTCTATTCAGGACATCTACACCTTGTCTACCTATGTCTTTCTTTTCTTTTTCAATCTTTTCATTAGTTTTTTTTTTAAAAAAAGAACATAACATAATATTATATTAAATAGGTTATGAATACAATAGATTTGAAATTACATTGGTAACAAGATAACAATATCTTATTAAACTATCAGCGAAAAAGGATCATACAATATCAATCTAATCTATATTGATTATACATGAAAAGATTAAAAATAATCATCAAAAGAAAAAAAATGTGAAATATAAGAAAAAATGTATATTTTAGGAAATAATAAAAAAAATAAACCTAAACTAACATGGGCAATAATAATAGTTTATAAGTATATGATAGTGTCAAAAACTCCGGAACTCCATACCAGAACAAGAATAATAAGAGTAAAGGTCTGGAAGAAGTCAAATTAATTCATATGAAAGTGTCGAATGAACGGTCCCCAAGTTTCTTCAAATTTAATTGATGAATCAAAAATAGTACTTCTAATTTTTTCTAAACTTAAACAAGAAATAGTTTGAGAGAACCACTGAAATGTGGTAGGAGGATTTACTTCTTTCCAATTTTGTAATATAGATCTCCTGGCCATTAATGTTACAAAGGCAATCATTCGTCTAATTGAAGGGGAGAATCGACTATCATCTTCATTTGGTATACCAAAAATTGCAGTGATAAAATGAGGTTGTAAATCAATATTCCAAATTGAGGAAATGGTAGCAAATATGTCCTTCCAATAATTATGTAAAGTAGGACATGACCAAAATATGTAGGTCAATGAAGCCACATCTAAATGACATCTGTCACATTGAGGATTAACATGAGAATAAAACCGAGCAAGCTAATCTTTAGACATATGAGGTCTATGTACAACCTTAAATTGTATTAAAGCATGTTTAGCACATATAGAAGAAGGATTAACCATTTGTAAAATTTTTTCCCATTTTTCCGTTGAAATATTGTATTGAAGTTCTTTTTCCCATTCCTGTTTAATTCTACCTGATATCTCTGGTTGTATCTTCATAATCATATTATAAATAAGAGCCACTAATCTCTTCTGACAGGGATTTAAAGTAAAAATCATATCTGAAAAATCTATCAAAGTTGAATTAGGAAAGGGTGGTAAAACTTTATACAAAAAATTTCTAATTTGTAAATATCTAAAAAATTTAGATTTAGGTAATTTAAATTTGTTAGAAAGTTGATCAAAAGACATCAAACTACCTTCAGAAAAAAGATCGCGAAAACATATTATACCTTTCCTTTTCCATATACTAAAAGCTTGATCTGTTAAAGAGGGTTTAAAGAAAAAATTTAGTAAGATAGGGCTATCAAGAACGAAGTTTTTTAGAGTAAAAAATTTACGAAATTGAAACCAAATTCGTAATGTATGTTTGACAATAGGGTTAGATATCTGTTTATTAAGTTTAACTAAATCAACAGGGAGAGATGAGCCAAGAACAGAAAATAAAGAATATCCTTGTGTACCATTACATTCTAACTTTACCCACTGTGGGCACAATGGTAAATCTAAATCTAATTTCCAGTATAATAAATTCTGAATATTATTCGCCCAATAGTAAAATCTAAAATTGGGTAAAGCTAAACCACCATCTTTTTTAGATTTCTGTAACTGTCTTTTACTTAATCTGGGGTTTTTATTTTGCCACACAAATGAGGAAATTTTTGAATCAATGCTATCAAAAAAAGACTTAGGAATAAAAATTGGTAAGGCTTGAAATAAATATAAAAATTTCTGTAAAATCATCATTTTAACAGCATTGATCCGACCAACCAATGATAAGGATAAAGGAGACCATCTAGTAGTAAGTTGTTGAATTTGATGAAGCATAGGTAAAAAATTCAATCTGAATAAATCTTTATATTTCTTGGTAATTTTTATACCTAAATAAATAAAATTATCAGTAACAATTTTAAATGGTATCCTGTCATTCAGTAAAGTTTGTGCATTTAAAGGGAAAAGTTCACTCTTATCCAAATTTAATTTGTAACCAGAAAAACTACCAAATTGAGCCAACAAGGATAGAATAGCGGGAATAGAATTATCAGGATCAGAAATATATAACAACAAGTCATCAGCATAGAGCGATAACTTGTATAATTTCTCATTATGGGTAATACCAAAAATATTAGGGGATTCACGAATAGCAATGGCTAAAGGTTCTAATGCAATATTAAATAATAAAGGACTTAAGTGACAACCTTGTCTCATACCACGAGATAATTGAAAAAAAGAGGATCTATAATTATTTGTAAGAACAGAAGCAACAGGTTTATAATATATTAATTTAATCCATGATATAAAATTAGAACTAAAATTAAAATTCTTCAAGGCATTAAATAAGTATGCCATTCAACTCTATCAAAAGCTTTTTCAGCATCTAATGAAATAACACATTCTGGGGTTGTGGGTGAGGAAGTGTAAATTATATTAATCAATTTTCTAACATTAAAAAAGGAGTATCGGTTCCTAATGAAACCAGTTTGATCTCCTGAAATAATCTGTGATAGTACCTTTTCTAACCTAATAGCTAAAATTTTTGTAAAAATCTTAGTCTACATTTAGTAACGATATAGGGCGATAAGATGCACATAAAGTAGGGTCTTTATCTTTTTTAAGAATTAAAGAGATAGTAGCTTCATAAAGGGACTGGGGTAGCCTCTTCTTAATAAATGCATCATTAAAGATTTCACATAGCCAAGGGGAAAGCAAAGAAGAAAAAGTTTTAAAAAATTCTATAATATAACCATCAGGGCCAGGAGCTTTCCCTGAATTCATCAATGAAATAGCCTCTCCTACCTCAGCCATAGAAATAGGAGCATCAAATAAACTTCAATCTTCATCTGTCAATTTGGGAATATTCAAATTGTTAAAAAAATTATCCATCATAGACAGATCACCATCAAATTCTGATTTATATAAAGATTTATAAAAATCTTGGAAAGTATTATTAATTTCTTTATGATCAGTAGTCAAATTACTGTCTTGTTTACGAATTTTAATAATTTGTCGCTTAGTCGAAATAGCTTTTAATTGATTAGCTAACAATTTACCAGTTCGATCACTATGGATATAAAATTGAGCCCTGGTCTTAATTAATTGATTCTCAATTGAAGAAGATAACAATAAGCTATGTTCCATTTGCAGTTCAACTCTCTTCTTATAAAGTTCCTTGGTAGGAGTAACGGAATAAATCTTATCAATTTCTTTAATTTTATCCACCAATAAAGCTATATCTAAATATCTTTGTTTTCTTTTACCAGCAGAATATGAAATAATTTGTCCACGAATAAAAGCCTTAAAAGAGTCCCAAAGTATTCCTCTGTCAATCTCTTCGGTATAGTTTGTTGAAAAAAATAAGTCAATTTGCTGTTTTATGAAGGTAATAAATTCTGGATCTTGAAACAAAGTAGCGTTGAGTCTCCAAGATCTAGTATTAATGAAAGAGTCCGAAATCTTGATAGATAACTTCAAAGGTGCATGATCTGAAATAGCAATAGAATCATATTTACAATCAATAACTTCTGCTAATAAACGATGATCAATAAGAAAATAATCAATTCTAGAATAACTATGATATACATGTGAAAAAAACGAAAATTCTTTATCTTTAGGGTTCAAAAACCGCCATATTTCAGTAATTCCCGAATCAACCATAAAAGAGTTAATAAGTAAAGCTGATCTATTCGGAAGAGTTCGAATAGGTTTAGATCTATCCATCAAAGGATTCAAACAACAATTGAAATCTCCACCCATTATCAACATATATTTATTTAGATTAGGAAGGGTAGTAAATAAATGTTTAAAAAAATCAGGGCAGTCAAAATTTGGAGCGTAAATATTAACTAAAGCCACTTTTCGGTTAAAAAGTGAACCAGTAATCAACAAAAATCTGCCCTGTGGATCAGATATAATTTCATGACGTATAAACGAGATTGAGGGGTCTATAAAAATAGACACACCCCTAATTTTAGCAGTACAATTCGAATGAAATTGTTGACCCTTCCAGAACCTAAAAAAGCGTTGATTATCCTCCCTCCTAATATGGGTCTCCTTTTCAAAGATAATATTAGCATTTAGTCTATGGAATACTTTAAATATTTTTTTTACATTTAATCGGATGATTTAAACCATTAGTATTCCAAGAAATAAAATTAATAGACTTATCCATCAAGCTAATATTAATTGTACATATCATGAAAGGTTAAAAAAAACACATAACCCATAATTCAGGGAGAAGGAAAAATGGTACAGGAGCAACCGGAGAACATGACACCTCATCAATATTAATAATTTGAAGTCGGCCCATGAACTAAAAGCAAAATAATAAAAAGCAAAAGCGTGAAAAAAGATCCCTACCCCCTCCCCCCACCCCTCGAAAGAAAGCCAAGCGGCAGGCGCATAAACTAACACTAATATTACCCCCATTTCAAGATGGCAGCTCCATTAAAAAGATTAAAAAAAACTATATAACACCCAGGTTTAAATATAGGGTTGCAAAAAGAGAATATATATCAATCAGAATAAAAAAATATAATAAAACAAACGATCATTAATAAAAAAAAGTATAAACATTAAAATTTGAAAGTGTAATATACCTTTAAAAAAAATTCCATGTTCAAATACAAGAAAAATGACGTTTCAAAAGCAAAGACTTATGGGAAGAAGAAACGACATTTTGAAAAAGCCATATTACAAAATATAAATGTAAGTTCAACAATCTATTAAAAAATTTAATTAAAAAAGTAATCAAAATAGGATTAAAAAAAGATTTAATAGACACTACAATATATAATAAAAAAAGACCAAAAAATCCAAAACATTCGTCCCATTTCCAAGTGCAGGCAAACAAATAAATGCTTACAGAAAGCAAAGTCTTATGGGAAGAAGAAACAACATCTTAAAAAAAAGTAAATCCTTATTACAAAATATAAACGTGTATATCCGAAACAGAAAAAAGAATAATAAAAAAAGAGATATTATAAAAAATTAAAAGAGCATCTATAAACGATGATGATAGTAAAAAAAAAAGAAACCAGACCCGTAGATCAGGATAACCCAACTTCATAGGTTAAAACTTAAAATGAAATGGCATCTTCTCTCCAAAAAATCTTCAGCATAACACATAGTTCAACTTGCACTAGAAGATCGATATTCTTCAACGAATTTCTTCGCTTCTTCCGGAGTATTAAAAAATTGCTGACTGTTGTCGTTCAACGTAATTCTAAGATTCGCTGGAAATCTTAAAGCTTGTTTAAGTCCAATCGAATGAATCTCTGCCATCACTGGTTTAAAAGCGATTCTCGCTCTCATTACTTCGAATGAATAATCTTCAACAATTCGAAATGTGTTGCTATTGTGAGAAATCATACCTTTTTTACGAGCTAATCGAATTAAAAGCTCTTTCTCCCGAGGATAATGAAGGCGAACAATCACAGCTCGTGGTTTGCCACTCGCAGCCGAAAACCTCGCAACTCTGTGAGCGCGGTCGATAACAGGTTTAGTATGCAAACCTTCACCACCGAAAATTTCCCACAATAATTTAGAGAAAAATTCAATTAAATCACCGGACTCAACTTTTTTGGGGAACCCGATAATTCGCAAATTCTGTCTGCGAGATCGGTTTTCGAGATCAGTAATTTTAAACTTATACTGATCTAATGTTTTAGCAGTTGAATGTACCTTCTTCTCCAGCGCTTCAATTGTAAGTACTTTTTCACAAATTAATTTTTCAAGAGTCGTGATCTTATTTTCATGCCACTGAATATCCGATGCCTGCGATTGAAGCTTAGTATCAAGCGATCTAACTACTCCTTCAAGTTCAGATATTTTCATGGTAAGCTTATTTTCCAAACTCGCCAGTTTACTTTCCAATTTACTTTCTAGCCTGCTTTCCAAAGTTGCAAGTTTAGCATCCAGAAGATGAGAAATAGCGTCGATGGATAAAGGATCCTCAGACGATTTCTTGCTTGTAGCCATTTTAAGTTTGACAAGATTAAATCAAATATTGTTTTAGGAAAAAAAAAGTTAATCAAAAGTATCAAGTCATATGATTAGGTTTGAAAAGATTTGATTAAAGGGTGATTATAGTTGAAAAAATGAAGAGCGCCTAAAAGGCAGATGCTTACGTCACCATCTTGGAACTCCACCTCTACCTATGTCAATGGTGCCAGTTTGTACCAAGACTTCTGGCTGCTCACTCTCGCCCTGAAGAATGCCATGGATGTGATCCGCGACATCCCTGATCCTGGCACCAGAGAGGTAACATGCCATCCTGATGTCTCAATTGCTCCCACAGATCCTTGTCTCTGTTCCTCTGAGTGAGGAATCTCCGATCAACACTGCAGTCCTCTTCCTCTCTGCTCTTGTGAGCCATTGCACCAGGCTCAATGCCAGAAGCCTGGTCACTGTGGCTCCCCACGGTGGGTCATCCTGCTCAATTGTATCTAAAGATGTATATTTATTAATGAGGGGATTGGCCACTGGTGTACCCGGCACTAGCTGTACATTTCCCCTTCTTCTCCTGACAGTCATCCAGTTACCCATCTACTGCAACCTTGGGGTGACTACTTCCCTGTAGCTCCTGTCCATCACCTCCTCATTCTCCTGTATGAGTTGAAGGTCATCGAGCTGCAGCTCCTCTTCCCTAATATATTCTCTCAGGAGCTGCAGTTCAGTGCACCTGGTATAGACTTGTTTTTCTGGGAAACTGAACATCTCCCAGACATCCCACATAGGACACAAAACACTGCCTCCTGGAGGCATACGCACTAAACGACTATGCCCTAATAAATGAGGAATGACAAAATAAGAACACAGTGAGAGTAACTTAGAAGACAGTTTACCTAACCCAGGCTTGATCTTACGTAAGCCTGATAAGCCAAAACCCAGGCTAAAAGTGACATTATCTTGCATGATTGCGAGCAATGAATAAACAAAATGATTTTGTTTTCGAGATTTAAAAAGTTTTCTCTGAGTTGGACAATCTATGTGAGGGGTGCACAAAAAAAAAGCTTCCTTTTAATCAGGACTGTGTTCAAGATTTTAAAGGCAGAGTTTTGGGGTAGTTTCTCTGAGCTGAGCCACTTTAAAGACTGTCACACTCAAAAAGAATGGTCGCTCCACTTGCACTTGAGTTATTTTTTATTGGCCCTTTCTAATGAATCTCTCTTGCTGATTGGTCACTCATCAACCCAGAGCATCTGTGGCAAAACTCTACCTTTAAAACCTTGACTGCTGTCCTGATTAAAAGGTAGCTCTTTTTACACACACCTGATTATGGATTGCCCAACTCAGCGAAAACTGGCTCGAAGCTCTGCTTATTAAATCTTGAAAACAAAACCTTTTTGTTTATTCAATACTTCTACATAATGACATTTTTAGCCTGGGTTAGCCAGTCAGGACTAAGATGAGGTGAGTTATCTCAGAGGGTTGGAACCTTTGAAATTCTTCTGTGTAAATGGTGTGCCTCAGTTTTCAAGTACATATTGGCCATTAAAATAAACATGAATTATGGGAGAACATGGTTAAAAATTGAAATATGAACTGTAATTATACAAAATGTAGAGAATGGGGGCAAGCAGGAGGAATACTGTGGTGCTTCATGTAATGTTATTATCAATAAGAGTTGCCACCGCCACAGTGTCCCAAAATGGGGAAGGTGGGTGCATTTGCTTAATTAGTATAATTTTGTAGATACAATAAAGTTAATAGTATATAGTTCTGAGAAAAAGTGCAAATATAATTAAAGAATTCAGAACTGTAACATGAGGAGGCATCTCTTTACATCTGCAAAGATCCACAATGATTTACAATTACTATCTTCAGAGATGATCAATAACTTTCTGTCTCAAAAGATGAGACAAGGTTGACAGTCACAGATTTGATCAAGCACAATAGAAAACAAATCAATATTCAGAAACATTCACATAAACAAGAACAACAAAATGAAATTAAGCAAGAACTACTAATGGAATAACTGAGCATCTTTTCAATCCACATAAGCTCATTGAAATATAACTGATAATTTATTTTCATTTCAGGTTAGGCCTATTACTAGAAATTAGTGTCTGGCTCACTTGTGTTTTTTGCATTGTTAAGCATTTCACATTTTCCTGCAGCTAGTGGTTGATAACTTTGATTCATTAAATAATTGATTCACACTCGTGGACTGCCAAATAGTCAGTGATATATGCAGTACAGATTACATTTTTTATAATGAAGCACACTTAAATAGGGAAGTCATGTCAAGCACATCTCTTAAAACCTCATCAAGATTTCTGTTTACCGGCCCTACTCAGTAAAACTAAGTTATGGCCAATTAATATTATTGTAGTAAAGAATAAGTGGTTTATGGAGATCTGATTTATATGAGAGATTATTTCGAGTTAAATGGTGGAAGGTGGGAAGGGAGGAGAGAATAATTTCTCCTTTGGTTGCCTAAAATTTGGTGGGATTGTGATAGAAGAAGGTAAAATTGTTGATGGTGATATCTCAACGGCTCCACTACAATTTATTTCTGAAGACGCAGGTGACTACAGAATCTGGATCAAAAAAACCTGCAGGAGGTCAAGTGGCATCTATAGTGGGAAATAGATAGTCAATGTTTTGGGTTGAAGTCCTTCATCTGTCCAGTCCAGATTGCTGTGTATTTAATATTTAAATAATATTTGAGTAATAATTTAAATATATTGTTTGATTAAGTATTCTTTGTTGTTTAAATAATTAATTGTGGGTTATATGTAAAATTACGTGCATGACATACATCATCTTGCCATCACCTATTAAGTGCATGTTTTGCTAAAAGTAAAAACAAAACGAAGGCATGCATTCTAGACTCTCCGTGTTTGTCTTTCCATCAATTCAATAATTTGGAGCTATGGAACATAACAGTGGTTACGAGAAAGTTTTAAACAAATCCAAAATGACTACCTATCTGTTGAAGTACAATCAATTTGCAGTTTCAAAGAGAGCATTAATCTACACACTGCTGATGACACAGGACTGGGTAGCCTTAAGATTTATAATGTGAATACTAACAGACAAGCAATATGCTTACAGCAGAAGTGAATGGCAAATTAATTAAGGTGGAATTGGACACTGTCTTGGCTATTTCAGACATTCCACAAAATCAGATTAAATGGCATTTCAAAGATACTGAACTGAAGCCTGCAGATATCCAACTAAGAAATTATAATAATGAGAAGTTAATTCTAGTGGGAATGACGGTAGTAACAGTGAAATACAACACCAAGCCACATTGGGCTTATATGTGGTAAAAACAGGAAGCCCAATATTGTGTGTTCATGATTGGCTTAGACAACTACACCTTGACTGGAGATCCATCCACTACATGCATGCCACATCCCCTGCAATACAATCAACTCAAATGAATTAAAGGAAGGTATTGGATAATGCTTCAGCAGTGCTCAAGGATGGCATTAGAGAACTCAAACATATCAAGGGTAAAGTAATATTAAATGTAAATACCACATCAAAGTTTTACAAAGCCCATCCAGTTCCTTAAAAGATTCAAAGTTGCATAATATTATCAAAGTATATATGCCGAATACAACTCTGAAATCGGTCTTCTCCAGATAGCCATAGAATATAGAAAGCCATATAAGTAGTTAAAAGAAAAACATAAATACCCCCATGCATGAAAAGAAAAAGAAACAAAAACTTGCAAACCCCAAGCACCCCAACCCTTCCCTCGCACAAAAACTAATAGATCGCCCAATGCCCCAGCCCGCCAATTGGCAACAAGAAAGAATGGGTGAAAACACAAAAAAAAAACACAGAATTCAAAAAGATCAAAATGAACTACAGTCCAATTCATAAATCTCAGAATTTCAATTACATCTCTGAGAGCATGGGACTCAACAGGCCCTCTAACTTGAATCAGCAGCCCCTCCGACTGTAGAGAATCAAACCAGCAGCCCCTCCGACTGTAGGGAATCAAACCAGCAGCCCCTCTGACTGTAGGGAAACAAACCAACAAACCCTCCGACTGTAGAGAATCAAACCAGCAGCCCCTCCGACTGTAGAGAATCAAACCAGCAGCCCCTCTGACTGTAGAGAATCAAACCAGCAGCCCCTCTGACTGTAGGGAATCAAACCAACAAACCCTCCGACTGTAGAGAATCAAACCAGCAGCCCCTCCAACTTTAGAGAATCAAACCAGCAGCCCCTCCGACTGTAGGGAATCAAACCAGCAGCCCCTCCGACTTTAGAGAATCAAACCAGCAGCCCCTCTGACTGTAGAGAATCAAACCAGCAGCCCCTCTGACTGTAGGGAATCAAACCAACAAACCCTCCGACTGTTGAGAATCAAACCAGCAGCCCCTCCGACTTTAGAGAATCAAACCAGCAGCCCCTCCTACTGTAGAGAATCAAACCAGCAGCCCCTCCGACTGTAGAGAATCAAACCAGCAGCCCCTCTGACTGTAGGGAATCAAACCAACAAACCCTCCGACTGTAGAGAATCAAACCAGCAGCCCCTCCAACTTTAGAGAATCAAACCAGCAGCCCCTCCGACTGTAGAGAATCAAACCAGCAGCCCCTCCGACTGTAGGGAATCAAACCAGCAGCCCCTCCGACTGTAGGGAATCAAACCAGCAGCCCCTCTGACTGTAGGGAATCAAACCAGCAACCTCCACGATGGCAGCGACTCGATCCAGCAGCCTCTCTGAGGAAAACAACTCGATCCAGCAGCCTCTCTGAAGAATGAAACTCAAACTAGTGGCCTTTCTGAGAACCACTTGCTCTCCTCCACATTTGCCAAGATGTTTCAATATTCCTCAACACTTTGATTGACAGGAATTGTATTCAATCATGGCCCTATATTATGTGTGATAAAGTAGCCAGTGAACTAAATCATATGGGGGCTGATGGAATTCTTTCCAAGGTTGAGTGTAGCCCACAAGCAATGCCCGTGGTCCCAGTAGTCAAGAAGAATGGGTCTGCCAGGATCTGTGATGATTTTTAAGGTCACTGTTAACCTGCTACTGAAATACCCTCTGCCCAAGATAGGGGATATCTTTGTAAACTTTTCTTGAGCAAAATTGACTTAACCGAGGCTTACCTACAGATAGAGATGGAAGTAGAGTCAAAAGTGCTTCTCACCATAAATACTCACAAGAGAGTTTATTGCTATAATAGGCTTATCTCTGGAGTAGCATTTGTAACTACATTCTGGCAGAAAGCAATGGACCAGGTGCTTCAAGGCTGGCCAGCCACTCAGTGTTACCTGAATGACATCATTGTTACTGGTAAGGATGACAAGGAGCATCTCCAAAATTTCAAGACAGTTTTAAAAAGATTAGAAGATTATGGGCTCAGAGCAGGACACAGCAGTGTGAATTCTTTAATCCGAACATCAATTACTCTGGTCACACCATCAATGCATAAGAATTACACAAGTGTGCTGAGAAAATTCAAGCAGTGATGGATGCCCTAAGGTCAAAGGACATGTCACAGTTGCATTCCTTTACAGGATTTGTCAATTGCAGTAGCAGGCACCTACCAAACCTGGCTACTGTGTTCTACCGCTTGAACTCATTATTACAGATTGGGAAGAACAAGCAATGTATGAAGCAGTGTCAGGGGGCTTTCAAAAAGGAAAGGAAATGGTGGCATCAGACGCGGTGCTCAGCCATTAGACTCCGTATCATCTAGTGAAGCTTGCTATGCACTGTTCGGGATGCCCACACACATCCAGAAGAAACATGTCCAGAACTATCAGAGTCACTTGCTGCAGCCTCAGAGTCAACTCCTACAACCACCACGGAGAAAAGCTCGGAGCCTGAGATTGCTTCACAGGCACAAGTCTCTCCCCTGTCAGGAAAGATGTTAACCCAGAAGAGTAAGAAATCCTCTGCAGCAATTAAATCTCTAGGCTGAATGGGACAAGTGAAGGTTCTATGCTGTGGGCATCTGGATAGTAGTTGTATTGTATAGTGTGTATGTAGTTGTGATGCATTCTCTATTGAGTTGGAGTTTCTAGTTAAGCAGGGAAGAGTGTTGTGTATTTAATATTTGAGCAATATTGCAAATATATTGCTTGATTAAGCTTTCTTTGTTGTTTAAATAATCTGCTATGGGTTATATGTAAAATTTCATGCATGGCATATATCATCACACCACCAAGTTATATGTGTATGGTCTTGCTGAAAGTAAAGCTGAAACTAGGGCATGTATTCTGGACTCTTTTTCAATTTCCAATTCTTTACTGTTTTGGAGCTTCAAAATGTAACACAGATGAATTGTCTGAACCTGACACACTGGCTGCCCCTTTCCCTCTTCAGGCGCTGCTTGACATGCTGAGTTCTTCAAGCAGCCTGCTTTACTAACTACAATTTCTGTCAGTCAGCCCTACCAAGACTATTCACAAACAAGAGAAAATCTTCAGATTCTGGAAATTGGAGCAACGCACACAAAATACAGGAGGAACTCAGCAGGCCAGGCGACACTTCACTGGTGAGTCTGTTGTGCTGTGTTTTTTGCCTTTTGTATATCGGTGAAACCTGACGTAGATTGGGAGATGGCTTTGTTGAGCATCTAGGCACCGTCTAACAGAACAAGCGTCATCTCCTAATGGCCACCCATTTTAATTCCATTTCCCATCCCCATTTTGATATGTCCATCCATGGCCTCCTCCACTGTTGGGATAAGGTCACAATTAGGTTGGAGGAACAACATATTATATTCTGTTTGGGTAGCCTCCAACCTGATGGAATGAACTTCGATTTCTTAAACTACCAGTGATGCCTCCAAACCCCCTTCACCATTTTCCATCCCCTTGTTTCTATCTCATGTTATCCCTTTGCCCGCCCATTGCCTCCCTCTCATCTGTGGTGCTCCTGCCCCCTACCCCCTTTCTTCTTTCTTCCATGGCCTTCTGTCTGTTTCTACAATCAACTTCCTACTTCTTTGCTTCATCCCTCTCCTTTCACCTGGCGTTTCTCTCTCCTCTCCCCCCACCTTTCAAATATACTCCTCGGCATTTTTTGTCCGGTCCTGCCAAAGGATTTTGGCCCAAAACAGCTATCAGATGCAAAATCCAAGAAGCAAAATAGCCTCTTTCAGTAATCGGGCTTTGTAATTGGTCCTAAATTAAAGGGACAGTTATTTTCAGAGCAGCCAAGAATGTATTCAACAGAGAGTCTAGCATTAGTAGTACTAGAGTGATCACTCAAGTTGTGGACGATACCCTCCTAAGGGGTTATCCATTGGTGGCCCTCAGGAGGCTGATTTCTGATCTTACATATTCTGCCCTTAATAGACAATACCTGTGCGTGGCTCTGTAACCTGAGAAGGCTTTACACGGTCAGTCCCCACACAGTCCTTGACAAGTCGGGGTCAGGGTCCAGTGGGATGGGATGTAAAGCTACTGGGGACCCTTTCCTGCTGCAACCTTTCTCAGCCATTCTGATGTGTCCTCATCTTACGGCCTGCTGGTTTCCTCCAGCATTTTGTGTGTGCTGCCAAGACTAGTACCAGCTGTTTTATCATTGTCTATCATACAGACTTAGCTGACATCATAGTAAATCTGTCCTGTATTGGCTGGCCTTTTAATGTTTATGCTATAATTTCATTTGGATCAGCATACTCTGACTATAAAAAATCCTTTATCTATATTTTTGAATCTTGTATGCCTTTCTTGGACTTTCTTAAATGTGAAATTAATTTCAAATCTGTTTGTATCAACTTGATCTTTAGGTTTTTTTTTAATCTTCACTTTTTTATGTATTATACTTAGTGATACCATTCTTCCTTTTCATGAAGAAAGTTGTGGATTTATGTCCACCTTCAGGAAACTCAGCACAGATGTAAACTACACAGCGCTCTGAGGTCCAGAAGGAAACACAAGAAGCAACATTAGACCAAGATAGTCACTGCTATGGAAGATCCGGTGGAGCTATGGGAAAGAATAGGAGCATTCTCCTGCCGTCTTGACAAGATTTATCTCTCAACAAAGTTCATAGACATTTATCTTATTCCTGTTTATGAGATCTTACTCTGTGTAAATTGGCTGCATGTTTATCAGTGAAACATAACAATTTCAGTGTAAAAGTGCAATTACAAAGAGTCACCTGATGCAAATCCTGCAGGCTTCCAGTGAATGATTTCAAGTGACTAGGTGTGAGTCATCAAAGAGAAAAGGAGATCTGTCAGTATACATGAGTAAGGCATACATATATCAGAGAGCAGACTGATAATAAAAGAGAATCATTTGATAGAGTATTTTAATCACGCTGAAATGCATTGGCTATCTCTTGTACATGAAGGGCACTTTAAACAAATCTCTCTACCACTTAAAGCTCTCTCTCTTTCTCTCTCTTTCCCTCATTCTCTTTCCCCCTTTCTCTGTCTCTCAACCTCTCTCACTTTTTTGTGTGAACAGCACAACTTTATGATCCATGGCTTCACTCTACATCATTTCAAAACTGCAGCTTCCTCTCAAACTTACTTTTCCACCTACCTCTTAATTACTTGAGCACATTTCCAGCCCTCCCTGAACACTGACACTTCACAATTCCATTATCCCTGATTTTGTCACCACAGTTCCCAATTTTACTAATTGACCATAATTGCTGCCATTTTTTTTTGTTATCATCTTATTGTGGTTCTGATATCCATTCTTTTTCACCTTCTTCACTGCCCATTTCTGAGCACCGCAATGTTCTCAAAATTGCTTTTGTTCTTCTCTGAACCTTTTCCAGTGGATCACATTTCCATATTGTCTCATGACACAGACACAGGCATTTGTCAAACTGAGTCTACATGAGTCCCCAATCCCCTGGATCCACTTATTCCTCGTTATGTTTTCTCTTTCACACAACTACCAACTTCTCCAGCTACCCATTTACAGTAATGGTGATTTACAATGGCCAGTTAACCTACCAGCGTAGCCTTGGGATGTGGGATGGTACCAGAGCACCCATGGGAAACTTCATGCAGCGACGGGGAGAAATGCAGACTCCACACAGAGAGCATGCCAGGTCAGGATTGAACTCAGCTTTCGGCAGCTGCACAACAAACCAGCCAACAGCTGTTCCACTGTGTCGCCCACGAATATGTTTTGAGGGGAAAATATTAATAGAGATATACAGGATGATAAAAGGCAAGTGGCTAGCCAGAGACCTTCTTTCAGGGCAGAAATGGCTAATATGAGAGGGCATAATTTTAAGGTGATTAAAGGGAAGTATAGGGGGATGTCAGAGGTATGTCTTTTTTACACAGAAAGTGGTGAATGCATGGAACACACTATCAATGGTGTTGACAGAGGCAGATACGTTAGGAGCATTTAAGAAACCATTAGATAACCACATGGATGATAGACAAATGGTGGGCAATGTAGATGGAAGAATTAGATTGATTTTAGAGTAGGTTAAAACATTGGCTCAACATTGTGACTGAATGTCCTGTATTTGCTGTAATTTGTGCTCTAGAACAATTCCCTTGATTTTTACAGTCAAATGACCTTGACATAGATTATATAACTTCATTAACTTTATTGCAATATTCAGGCAAGACCATCATTATTTAGAATTGTTCCTAACATAAAAGGCTAATTATATCTTCAAAAGTCACTTTCTTTATCCTCCTCTGGAGTTGGTTGCTGTAGACTGATCCTTGTTTTGTGCCTGTGGGAATGGGACAGATCCCAGAGGGCTCCAAGTGCAAGACCACAAGAATTTCCACAGAATTACAGCAAATGATGGTGGCTGATGAATATAGTTGTTGAACTGTGATGGCTGTTTGGAAGGGACTGTGAGGAAAGAGGTGGGTGCACCTAATAAGTGAGTGGGTGTGTGGAGTTGATTAGAGGAGATACTTTAGGCTTATTTGCATGAGTGATGTGGGTAGTGAGGAGGTGCCCACAGCAAGACAAAGATGAAAATGCTATTATTTCTATCTCACCTTATATTATTGAAGTTCATTCTGTAGTAACTCAGGAACGGAGTTAAGGTGTTCATGCTGGTAACTTCTTTGGCTCCCTTTACCCCAAGCTTCTTTGTAGCAGTAGTATCATTTCTATTGCTGGGGATTTCCTTCTGCTCCAAAAACTGTAATATTGATGTTCCTCTCCAATTAGTGAACTGAGGAAAGAAGCTATGATGACTTGCTGGCATTTTCTGCAAATGCTGCCTTCTGCTTCTTGTTTGGTGCAGGCAACAAGAAAGAGGAATAAATGTTAATTATGAGACAAGATGTATGCCACAGAAAACAGCTTCATGGATGAAAGCATAACAATACAGCTGGCACAATATACAATGCTTGCTTCAATAGGTAGCACACGCTTTTGGTATCATAACACAGTGAAACAATAAAACTAGGATGCCTGTTCATTGGCAAAGATCAGAGAAAGGAAAATTCCGTGCATCCTTCCTCTGTGAATACTAATCAAGATTACAATGAGCAGAAAGAAAAGCAATCAATTTCACACATCACCACTCTGCTTGCTGGACTATTTCGTTCCTGCTTCACTTAAATCAATTTAAAAATTATCATTTTCTGTTTTGAATCCTTTTGTGGCCTCTTCTTTCCTTCAGTTCTATTTTCTGCAAGGATTTCCGCATTAACCCCTTCTGCAGTCCACAGTCCAGACATTTCTTCACCCTAATATGTTCAGTGTTCTGCAACACATGATTATTATAATTTTTTCTCCTACAGCTGTTAGAATATTGCTAAGTTATTTTTCTAGCCTAAATATTTGGTTATTTATCTGAATAAAGTCATGATTAATTTTTATCTGTTAACAATCCTAGGAAATATCCTGAGATGCTTGGTTAGGTTAAATGCAGTTGTTTCATCACATTTGCTTTAGAGTCTGTACAGATCAAAAATGTTATCTATCTTCTTTTCCAGAATCCATTGAGAAATTAAGCACCCTTAGCATGTTCTATTCTCTCTGAGAATTGTCATGTTGTTGTGGTGGAGAGGCTTGTGAGTTCTTGAGATCCCAAGAGCGATGCCATCTGGAGGTTAGATCTTGGTGGGGCCACCCATTGTGTTAAGGTCAAGGGGGAACATTCAGACAAACAGCAATCCAACCAAAAACCTCAGTGGTGGAGCTGTCACAAGATGATGGCATATCACAATGGCAGAGAACCTTCCAATTGTTTTTAATTTGACATTAAACAACTAAAATCAAAAGAACAAAAGTTCTGTTAAATGATTTGGAATTTCAAGTGGTAATTGTAATCAAGGTTTCATGATTCAATCTTTTTTTTTCTAGACGTAGTTGTTCGAAGCAGCTTCTCAAGTTGCATGTTGAAACACAAAGCTAATTAACACATGACAAAGCAGAATCAGAATCAGGTTTAATATCACCAGCATACGTTGTGAAACTTGTTAACTTAGTGGCAAGGCATTAAATGATGAAGATAGAAAAAAAATGCATTTCAGTAATTATATATATATATATATATATATATATATATATATATATATATATTAAAAGTTAAACTAAAAATAGTGAGGTAATAATAAAAAAGTGAGGTAGTATTCAAGGGTTCAATGTCCATTTAGAAATTGGATAACAGAGGAGAAGAAGCTATTGCTGAATCACTTAATGTGTGCCTTCAGGCTTCTGTACTTCCTTCCTGACAGTAACAATGAGAAGAAGGCACTTCTTGGGTGATGTGTTCCTTAATAATGATTTTTTACAAATTTCTGTAACTTCTTTCGATCTTGAATTGAATTGAATTGAATTTCGGTTTATTGTCATTTAGAAACCAAAACAGCAATGCAGTTAAAAAATCAAACAACGTTCCTCCAGAATGATATCACAAAAGCACACAACAAAACAGACTACACCAGAAAGTCCACATAACGTTTGGCAATCCCCACATCCAGAGTCTGGAGAGGCTGCTGTGTAGTAATATTGCACCACCGTCTTAGTGCATTCCCCAGAAAGGAGCTCCAAACCCACCAGACAATACAAGACTACCCAGACTCACCAAGTCAGGAGACCAACTCTACCACCCAACAAACCAAAAACTAAAGCTACAAGACCTACACAAAACCACATAGTTACATATAGTTATAGTTAACTTATAGTTACAACAGTGCAGACAATAGCATAATTGATTAAAAAAAACAGACCACGGGCACAGTAAAAATAGTCCAAAGATGTTAAAAGACTAAAAGTTCAAAAGAAACCACCACACAGTTTCCACAAGTCCTCAGGGTCCCGATAGACTCACCATCCCTCGCAGGCGGCAGAAGGGAATATCCCCGCTATGGACTTCCACGGTGCCAGACTCAGCCTCGCAGACGCGAGATGATGCAGTGATACCACCCACCCCCATACCAGATGATGCAGCTTGTCAGAATGCTCTCTATAGCACATCTGTCAAAGTTTTCAGGAGTTTTAAGAGATAAACCAAATCTCTTCAAACTCCTAATGAAATATTGCCATAGTCTTGCCTTCTTTATAGCTGCATCAGTATGTTGAGACCAAGTTAGATCTGCAGAGATATTGACACCCATGAACTTGAAGTTGCTCACTCTCTCCACTTCTGATCCCTTGATGAGGATTGGTTTGTGTTATGCTGTCTTATCCTTTCTGAAGTCCACAATCAGCTCTTTTGGCATACTGACACTACGTGCAAGGTTGTTGCTGCACACCACCTAACTAGCTGGTATATCTTGCTCCTGTATGCCCTCTAGTCTCCATTTGAGGTTCTGCAGACAATGGTTGTCAGAAATCTGGCAGTCCAGGTGAAAATGGGAAAATGAATAGCTTTCTTTCATAGTTGGCAATGTTATTTCAATAAAAAATAACAACTAGTAATAGTACTAGGCCCTGTTATTATCAAATATAAAGCATAATGATTGCAGCTGACAAGAGCTTTAATTGTAAATCATATGCCATTCACAAACGACAGCATAATGCTCCGCAAGAATGTTGAACTGGAAACTGCTTATCAATTTTAAACCATTTGTTAAAAGTGTATGGGCTTCATTCTATGGTTCCAAAGTCAACCCAACCTATCTAATAGAAATAGGAGAGGTGGGTGATTTAGGCCATATAAGACAGTGAGAGCATTATTAGGCGATTTAGCCCATCAAGTCTGCTCTGCCATTCATTTATGACCCTTCAACTTTTCTCCTCCTCAGCCCCACTCCCCAGCCTTCTCCCCGTAACCTTTGATGTTATGGCCAATCAGGAAACTATCAATCTCCGCCTTAAATACAATCAGCGTCTTGGCCTCCACAGCTGCCTGTGGTAAGAAATTCCACAAATTCACCACCATCAGGCCAAAGAAATTTCTCCATGTTTTAAATGGACACCCCTCTGTTCTAAGTCTGTGCGCTCTTGTTCTAGACTATCAACACCTACTCTGTCAAGGCTTATCATTGTTCAAAAGGTTTCAATGAGACATTCCCTCATCCTTCTAAATTCGAGCGAACACAGGCCCAGAACCATCAAACATTCCGCATATGATAACCCTTTCATTCCTGCAATCATCCCTGTGAACCTCCTCTGAACCCTTTTCTAAGATGAGGAGCCCAAAACTGTTCAAAATGCTCAAGGTGAGGACTCACCAGTGCCTTATAAAGCCTCAGCATCACTCACCTTATCTTATATTTAGACCTCTCGAAATTAATTCTAACATTGCAGTTGCCTTCCTCACCGTGACTCAACCTGTAAGTTAACCTTTATGGTGTTCTGTACAATAACTCCAAACTCCCTTTGCATCTCAGATGTTTGGATTTTCTCCCCGTTTACAAAATAGTCTGCACATTTATTTCTTCTACCAAAGTGCCTGATCATGCATTTTCTATCATTGTATTTCATTTGCCACTCTCTTGCCCATTCTCCTAATCTGTCCAAATCCTTCTGCAGCCTACCTGCCCCTCCACCAATGTTCATATTATCTGCAAACTTGGTAACAAAGCCTTCTATTCCATCATCTAAATCATTAATATACAGCATAAAACTAAGTGGTCCCAACATTGACTGCTGTGGAACACCACTAGTCACTGGCAGCCAACAAGAAAAGGATCCTTTTATTCCCACTCAATGCCTCCTATCAATTAGCCAATGTTCTAACCATGCTAGTGACTTTCTTGTAATGGGCTCTTAACTTGGCAAGCAGCCTCAGGTGTGGCAGCTTATCAAAGTCCTTTTGAAAATCTAAATGTACAACATCCACTACATCCCATTTATCTATCCTACTTGTAATTTACCCAAAGTATTCCAAAAGGTTCATCAGGCAAGATTTTCCCTTCAAGAAACCATGCTGATTTTGTCCTATCTTGTCCTGTATCAACAAGTACTTCATAACCTCAACCTTAACAATTGAGTTCAACATCTTCTCAACCACTGAGGTCTGGCCAACTAGTCTATAATTTCCTTTCTGCTGCCTCGCTCCTGTCTTAAAGAGTGGAGTGACATTTGCAATTTTCCAGCCCTCAGGAACCATACCAGAGTCCAATGAATTTTGAAAGATCATTATTAATGCTGCCACAGTCTCTACCATTACCTTTTTCAGAACCTTAGGGCACAGTTCATCTGGTCCGGGTGACTTAGGTCTTTCAGCTTTTGAGCACCTTCTCCCTTGTAATTGTAACTGCACTCACTTCTCTTCCCTCACACCTTTCAACACCTGGCATCTGCTAGTGTCTTCCTCAGAGAAGATGGATGCAAAATACTCATTTATTTTATCTGCCAGCTCCTTGTCCCCTATTATTACTTCTCTAGCCTCATTTTCTAGTGGTCCTATGTCCACTCTCAGCTCTGTTTTATTTTTTACATACTTGAAAAAGCTTTTACTATAATCTTTGATATTGTTTGCTAACTTGCTTTCATATTTCATCTTTTCCCTCCTAATGATTCTTTTAGTTGCTTTCTGTAGGTTTTAAAAGCTCCCCAATCCTCCATCATCCTACTAATTTATGTTTTGTTGTTTGCCCTCTCACTTGCTTTTACATTAGCTTTGACTTCTTTGTCAGCCACAGTTGTACTATTTTGTCATTTGAGTATATCTTTGTTCTTGGAATACATCTACCCTGCACCTTCCTCATTTTTCAATCATATTGTGATGACTGCCTCCTAAGGATTCCTTAACCTTAAGCTCCCTAATCACCCCTGGTTCATCACATAACACCCAATTCATTATAGCTGATCCCCTAGTTGGGTCATTGACAAACTGTTCTGAAAATCCATCTTGTAGGCGTTTAACAAATTCACTCTCTTGGGATCCATTACTGACCTAATTTTCCCAATCTACGGTACCTACATATTAAATTATCCCATAATTATCATAACATTGCCCTTTTGACAGGCCTTTTCTATTTCCTGTTGTAATCTGTATTCCACATCCCAGCTATTATTTGGGGGCCTGTATATAACTGCTATCAGGGTCCTTTTGCCCTTTCAGTTTCTTAATTCTACCCACAAGGATTCAACATCTTCAGATCCTATTTAGAGGGGCACAAGAAACCAATCAATTTATCCTAACTCCTCTATTAACTCAGAAAGCAAGCATAACAGTCAGAAGGAATAGAATATTTAATTAATCAGTTAAGTTAAGAATAGGGGTACATAACCTACATATAGGGAGGTGAGGACTGACTATCAGAGTCTTTTTTGAGGTCTCTTATGCAAATACAGACATTCCGAGTGACCTGACAGGCTTTCACTATTAACTTGCCTATGGCTTTCCAGTGTTGGGCTCCACAATGCAGAACAATTTTCCTGAAATTACTGTGGGAAATCTGGGAGAAAGTCCAAGACGTAGACAAATAAGTTTCATGTAATAATTAACAGGTAGGCTTAAATGCTTTTGTTAATGAGTGCATTTAAATGTACTTATTTGTTTAAGAAGTCTTCTGTGTTTTTATTTTTAATTTGTTTATATCATTTTAAAATGTGTTTTTGGAATTTCTTTTGATGTATTTCAATAACGCAGTAGATGCTGTTAAGAAATTGTTGATGTTTTGACTTGAGTTCCTGCATCAGAACTGAGAGTAGAGAAGGGAAATAGCCAGTGTAAAGAAGGGAAGGGTAAGGGTGAAATAGGGGTCATGTGGTGAGAGGTGGATAGAGCATGGATGAAGGATGATGGGCAAATGAAGCCAAATGTCGGGGGGGGGAGGGTGAATTTGGAAGACAGGGACAGATGGTTGAAAGGTGAAAAGCATCATATTAGCCTCCACTCACCACCCGGTGGACCATTCCAGACACCCACCACTCTGTGTTAAAGCACTTGCTGTCACCTCTTACCCTGTCTCACCTTAAATGCATGCCCATGAGTATCAGACATTTCGATCCTGAAGAATGAACATACTGATTTTCTACTCCATTAATGCCTGGCATAATCTTAGACACTTCCATCAAGTCTCCATATACAAGAAGCCAATTTTGTCAAGCCCCTCCTTATAGCACATACTTTGTAACCCAGGTGACCTCTTGGTAACCTGGTAATACTCCTTTGCACCCGCTCAAAAACCTCCACTTCCTTTCTATATTGGGCTGACCAAAACTGAATGCTATAGAGTCATAGAGTCATTGAATACTGCAACACAGAAGCAGGCCCTATCGCCCATGATAGTCCATCCAAGCTATTATTCTGCTTCATCCCACAGACCTGCCCCTGAACCATAGGCTTCCATACTCCTCTCACCAGTGTAGCTATCCTAACTTTTCTTAAGTGGTGAAGTTGAACCCACATCACCACTTCCACTGGCAGCTCATTCGACACTTTCTTCACCCTCTCGGTGAGAAAGTTCCTCCCAGTGTTCCCCTTTACCAGTATTCCTTTCACCCTTAACCTATGGCCTCTAGTCCCACCAGCCCTCTGTGGAAAAGACCACTTGCCTTTATCCTATCTACACCCCTCATGATTCTGAATACTTCAAAGGTTTATAAAGCACATTTAATATCAGAGAAATGTATACAATATACATCCTGAAGTGCTGTCCATCCCCTCCCACAAGTAAGCAGCAGCAAAGCAATGAACCCCCCCCACCAGCAAAAAAAGGCATCAGCACCCTCCACTGCGCACTCAAGCATGCAGCAAAGCATCAATAAAGACACAGACTTGCCGTACCCCAAAGACAACTCGTTCACCTGGCAATTCAACATACCACAGGCTCTCTCTTTCTCTTTTCTATCGGATCTCATTCTCCTGCAGTCTAGGGAATAATCAATCCTAATCAGTTCAATATTTCCCTATAATTCAGGTCCTCAAATCTGGCAACATCCTTTTAATTTTTTTCTGCACTCTTTCAATCTTCTTGCTATTACTCCACATGTGGCCTAACCAGAATTTTGTAACACTGCAACTCCAGATTGTAAATATCTGCTGAGTGTAAGGCTTTACTCCTCAAATCACCTCCAAACCATTTACTCCTTTATCCTACGCCCATACCTTTTAGTTTTAGACATCTCTGCTTTGTAGAAAAGTTTTCTGGTATCTAGCCTATCTACGTCATTCATAATGTATATCTACTCATCCTCCTCTGCTTGATACAAAACAAACCTGGCCTCGCCTCTACTTCCTCATAACTGAGTCTCTTCATCCCAGGCACCATCCTCATTCCCTCATTTCTCTTCTTATTACGCATCTAAGTTTCCACTTGAAAATGTTGTATTAAACTGGCTTCTCAACTGAATTTATGAAACAAATCCTCATTCTCCTTGTTTGTTTTCACTTTAGTTCTCTGCACACATTTTGTGGTCAGCAGTAAACAGATGAAACCAACTTCTTATCTTCCTTACAGTTGCTCTAAGGCTTTTGAAAAGGAACTAATGACAAAGGTTTAACAACTGAGGCACGCAGGAGGTAGGCAGGGGAAACATGCTTGTTAAAGTCAGCAGGTCAGAAAGCTAGGGTAATAATGCCAACCACTCCAGGCATATATTATGTAGCACTGAAAAACCCACAAGGATGAACAGGCTCATAGTTTGAGTACACTTATCCCTCATAAAAGGAAATTTTCACTGGGGTTTTCGATTTCCCAAGCCCTGTGAAACTCATAGTGAAACCCCATTGAGACCAGAACGGCATTGATTGTGTGCCAGAGAACTGACATTGTAATCTTACTGCAAAGACTGGAGTTTTGGAGTTGCTCTCTTGAGTCATATTTTGTGTCTCTCTCTTCACAGGAGACATGTTGGTTACTCCTTTAACAAGCTTTACAGAAGCATTATGCTAACCTTCTTATTTCGTAGTGATACTTTCTGGTTTACGGACTTCTTTATTGCAGTTGAAAGGCATGAAGATGAGTGCGTGTATGAAGGAGGTTGGGTTTCTCTACCTGAACTCTCTCTGCAACATGTAGCTGCAACTGAGTGAGCAGCTGGCTGTATCACAGTCTTTATCTGGCCTCTTCCTCCTCTGGGTTTTGGAGAATCACACTCTTCATGCCTCTGTCCTGGAAGAAGAGGCAAGATACTGTTCCCTGCCCTGATGGCTGGGAAATTCAGCCTTGGGCAGGAGTAAGTGTCCTCCATTCCTTGAGCAGCTTGTAAGTGCAACTGCTGAAAAGTTGGTTACTCTTTGGTTAGGGGTTCCAAGGCGGTATCCCCTGTCACCTTTATTCATGAACTACTGGATGTTTTGCTTTTCACCGATAGGATGCAGAACAGCATTTACTGGTCATTCTATTAAAATTGAATTTATGCTAGTTCTTGGAGCCTTGTGCAGAAATGTGGCTAGATGTTCCATAATGTGCTTCTTCTTAGATTTAACATTACAACAGAATTAAGGAGCTAAGACCACAACACTTGGAAAATGCAGGTTAATTGAACAGAATCAAAATGGTTTAATGAGTGGGAATGTTTCTCACTGCAAAATGTCAACCATTTATTTCTCTAGATGTTGCATGACTTGCTGAGTTCTTTTAAAATTTTGTGTTTGTTGCTTTGGATTTCCAGGATCTGCGGACACCCTTGCAGTAATAGAGTGAAATTGTGCTTGACACATTCGCTGGAGTTCTGTATGGATATGACAAACAAGGTGGATAAAGGTGAATTAGAAGATGTAGTGTATTTAGATTTCTAGAGGTGGCAGGCGCAGCAGTTAGCCAGGAAAACAGACGGAGTTGAAGAGAGATGAGGTTTGGAGCAGATCATCCATGATTCGGTTGAATGTTGAATTGAGTGACCATCTAGTCTGCTCTGGCTTCTATTTGTTCTGCTTTTGAGTGCCACATAAAATATGATTGCCTTTACTGAATAAATTAATTCTGCACAGTGACCTCGGCACCCACTTTCAGGGTCTATCAAACTTAATCCTCAAGCAGACATAAAACATCCTTTATAGCCTCAGAGCAATAGTTCAATTATAATTTGGTTTGTCAAAAATAAATGGAGGTATTGAACAGATTCTTCTACAAATTGTTTGCGGAAAAATAAAAATAGTTATCAGAATATTATGCTCTTAAAATTCTGAAAGAAGGGAAATTGAAACATGACTTTAAGGCTTGCACATGCAACAGACATATTAAACTTGCCATTTTTAAAAAACTTGTTATTTTCTTTTCATAGAGAGACAATATTACACCAGTTAAAAGATAATTGAAAACTGCTTGTTTATAAATCAAAAATATCCCTTGAGGTGCCTCCTGAAAATGTGGAGAACGGTTGAGGCATAATAAAGAGTTTAATAAAATACTCAGATTCTTATCAGTCACAGTTCTTATTAAAGAAGTATAAGATAAAACCCTGAAACCATTTGCTTATATATTAAAGATTAAATGATTGTAAAGAAATAGAAACTGGAAGCTGTCATTTCATTTGCACATATTTTCATTGCAGTTGAAAAGCCAAACCATTGGGTTCTTGAATTATAAATAAGGTGTGATTTATGCAATAATTTTTTTATATTTGGATTTTTCATAGGATTTGGATATCACTGGCAAACGTCAGTATCAATAGTTGCACTTAAGAAGGTAGTGATGTACATTACATAGAGTGAGTCACACTGGCTAAAGAATGGCTGATAGACACCCTAGGCTGAAGGCTGAGATGAATCAGTCGTTAAGTTTTTTTTTAAATTAATGAACTTCTTATTTGTTCCTCTTTGAACTAGAGTTGGAATACTGGATTAATAATAACCTGACCTTGAGTCTCACACACAAATTAGAAATCTATCGATCTATCATTCTTATTTTCATTTGATAGGGAGAGGATATTATTGCAGTTTAAAAAGCAACAGCAATCATAGCAGAAATAGTAACTTACTTATTGCAACACAGAATGCCATTCATCCCATTAGCTCCATTAGATTTCAGCTGAACAATTTCATCAATGATATATCCCTGTCCCACCACTGTATTTCCTTGTAACACATTATCTATTACATACCGTCAACACTCCTTTTGATACCTTTTTCAATAACTATATAAAGGTAATATTTATAAACAGCTAATTAGTCAGTAGCTTACCTTAAGGAAGGAGACTAATTCAGGCTAATTTTGTCATTTTTCTTGTGAACACAACCTGCTGAGCATTTCTCCACATTGTTAATTAGATGAGAATACTGTAACTATATTGGAAAAGTTTAGTAAGAGACACAGTTAGTTCTGTGGTTCTTGTCTTAATGCCTAGAGCAGGGATGTAGTCTTTGCTTTATATGTCCCTTTTGGTTATTCCTTGGTTTCAGATGGGGTGAACTGAATGGATGAAGACTGGAGAATCTCAGGAAAAAGCCAAGATGGATCATCCATTTGACACTTCAGTCTGAAAGTTGTTACTGCAGTCTCTTTAATGAGAGCAGCCTAGGTATGAACACATAGCAAATAATTCAGTGGTGACAGCCTTGCAGAGTTTGAGCATATTCACTTAAGAGATATGAGTAGAATGTCATGTTTCTGAAGGTGTATTTGAAAATACCCTTGTGCACATAACATTGCCCCTTGACTCAAGGTGGCCAGCCATGCCCATAATGTTGCCTCCTGACAGTAGAGTCACCACTGAGGCTTCCACCTAATGAGCACCTCAGCAGCTAAATCACTACATTAGTTTTGGCACGAGCTGTGATCTTTGCAAGGTATCTAAGCAGGCTGAAGCCGGCGTCAGATTTCATTTTGAAACTGAGCTGAGATGTCCAGATATCAGCCGTGTGCTCCTTAATGTAGAAGGAAAACAAGCATAATATATGCAACCCACACAAAATGCTGGTGGAACCCAGCAGTCCAGGCAGCATCTATGGGGAGAAGCACTGTTGATGTTTCGGGCCGAGACCCTTATGTCCAGTTCCAATGAGACTGTTACACAATTGTCATGGCATGTAATCTGGAGCTCTATTTCACATCAATGGGAAAAAGAAAATATTCCTCATATACTGTAATGATGTCGGTAAGTGTGCATGTAGTGCCAAGAAAATGCAAATCATATCTGGAATTACCTGGACCAGTTTTGTAATTGGCACATTTTTACTTGGCAATGGTCAATTTATTTGTAGCAAGTTTGATTTTGGATCATGCAGCACCTAAAAAGAAAGTGCTATACTATTGAATTCCTTGGTTATCATATTATCAACATTCATTTCAATAAACATCAAATGAAATGCTCTACTCTAGTTTTCTCACATGGTTGCAGCCCTGCTGCTGCATTTCTTTGACCCCAGATTTTTGTTTCTTTGAATGTCCTTGTTTTGCCTTGCAATCCCTGTATGGAACTTTTCTTTATTTCATTCCTTTCCTTTCCCTGCCTCCGGAATTATTTAAGAACTACCAAATCTCCAGCTTTTTTTTTTGCCTGGAGCAAAAAATAATCATTGATTTTCGATCACAAATTGTGGTTTCCTGCTTCGCTGATGTTACCTGACTGGATGGATATTTGGAAGCCTTTCCAATTATGCAATTTGACTGCTTCATTTGTTCAACCAGATGGATAGCATTTATCAACCAATTATAATAAATTGAAATCTACAAACTAAAGCACTAGAAGTACATAAACTAGAAACTGTATTTTTGTGTGTATTCTTTCTGATTGGAAACACCTGCCAAAGTCTAGAAAATTTAGAAACTACTGGCAAAAGGTAAGGCTTTGATGTTTTCCGATTAGTGTTGGCCTAATGCTATTCTTCAAGCTTAAAGCTGATTATTATAGTAGTTCAGTAAATATTTAAGGAAGCAGATGTTCCTCAGGTTAAACCCTTGTACTCTTACGGAAGATCTGGGTTGGTTTCTCAATCAGAAACAATGTTATGAACAACCGTGGAGTTTCTTAGTTTATGTATTAGATTACTGTGCTAAATTGGTCTCAATCTCCCATTGCTAAATGTATCAAGCAGAGACCACTTGACTTTAGTATGACTATTTTAAATTGTTGCTGAATGAGTAATGACTGTGTGCATTATGTTAATGACACTGTAGTTCTGTGCAAAACATTTGGTTATTTCATTATCTTTCCTTTACAAGTTTTGTTCACATTGGAGTACTGAGATCGCAAGTCCATAAATGTAGAGCCCCTCTACATCCTCCTCATTTTAAAATTTAAGTAAAATATCATTAACAAAGCTTGGGCAAATAAGTTGATTCTGTGGTTTTTTTTGGAACTTTGCTGATCTTCTGCTGCAGTTAGAGATAATGGAGTAATGTATGGGTCTGATTTGTTATTTACATAAATGATTTGAATGCAAATTCAAAAGGATTTATTAAGAAGTAATTGGATGGCATGAATTTAGGAGGCGCTGATTACAATAGATTAAAGGGGGTTTTGATCTCATTTAGGGAAGTGATTGAGGAGTGGCAAATGGATTTCAATACAGATAAGTGTGAGGTGATGCATTTAGGACAGTCAAACCAGCATAGGACCAGTACTATGAACAGTAGGGTACTAGTAAGTTTAATGGAACAGAGAGATTAGGGAATACAAATGCATAGTTTGTTGGAAGCAGTGTCCCAAATAGACAGGTTGGTGAAAAAGGCATTTAACATGCTAGTCTTCATCATTCAGAGCATTGAGTATAGAAGTTGGGACATTATTTTGCGGTTGGTGCAGTTGTACCGTGTACAGTTTTGGTCTGCCTGTTATAGGAAGGAAATGGTTATACAGATAAGAGTGCAGAAAAGATGGTCGGTGGATTAGCTGACTACTTTAAAGTACACTTAGTGCAGGGAAGTAGCTAAGTGATGAACATGTGAGACAGAAGGCTTTGCAGGGCTACAGAGAAATAAAAGGAAGGCAAGTAGGACTGAAGACAATGTTCTACTGGGGGCTGATATACTTATGGAGAACTCTTTCTGTGTCATAGCAAGTAATTGCAATTACAATAAACGGTATACATAACCCACCTTTGCCTGTACTATCAAACAGCATTCGACAGAAAAGATGGACTATCTAACAAATTGTTCCAACCATTTCCTGAGACAGTGTTTTCTGGTGCTTGTGGTTGGATGGTTTCTGCTTCGAGACAGCAAGATTTGACTTCCTGCTCCATCTCCATTATACAGCAGGAATTTCTGCTGTAAAGGGATTTAGACCATGTAAGATAGTACCAGAAATTGGCCGTTCATCTGCCCTGCCATTTGATTATGGCAAGTGTATTTTCCCTCTCAACCCCATTCTTTTGACTTCACCCTGAAACCTCCATTGCCCTTACTGATGAAGAACCTATCAACCTCCTGATCTGACTTGGCTTCCACAGCCATCTGATGCATTGAATTATGCAGATTCACTACTCTCAGGCTAAAGAAATTCTTCCTGATCTCTATTCTGAGGCTATGCCCTCTAGTCTAGACTCTCCTGCCATTTGAAGTATTCTTATCATGTGAATCTTTGAATTTCAGTCCAGATCACAGAAACATTGAAGCAGATAACGCAGCTTTAGGATCACTGTGCATTGGGCAATGTCCATGTAAGCATAACCAATTTAACACACAATCAGCTTTTCCAAAGTGTAATACAGCTGCAGGAGCAGATGGTAAAAGCTGTTGACCACTTATGAAGATATTTTCTCAAAAACAATTCTTGCAACTGGATGACCTGATTTGTAGGTCAGTTGTTGAAAATGATGACATTAAATAAACTGAGACATGGGGTGGACAGGCTACTAAAAGCAACAGGTTCTACTAGGCTACTAAACAGCATAGACTACTTTTGATGGAGCTTGAAGAATCTTTAGCTAAGGATTTTGGAATTGCTTTGGGGTAATTTTGGCCCAAATTGGTATTGGAATATCAATGCTTGGTAGCCTCTTGTATTGCCGTATTGATTTCCTTTGTGAATATTACTGAATGATTGTCTTTGAACCCATGTGAGATATCTGTTTGTGATAAACAGTGAAAATGTTAGGCTCATGCTGTCATGTTCATTTTATAATTTAAGCTTTTAAGGCAGGTGAACTCGCCATTTGTTGCTCTATGGGATTGATTGGGCTGCAAGTTGGAGAAGGCCGTGACATGTCAGACAATGCATCATAAGGTTCTCTCTATGGCCTTTTGACTGCACATTCTGTCCACATGGTGAAGACATGGCGCGTCAGGGGTTTTCATTAAATAGATTTTTGTTTGTTTCATTACCGCGCTCAATTTGTGTGCATGGATGCTGCAAATACTGAAAAGGAAAAGCACTGAAATACTATGGGATTAATCTCAGCAACTGCATCTGGTTACAACTCAGAAGAACAAAATGGTGTTCTTGGTTTTCTGAAACTGACCTAGCAGCACCGTGATTTGCGATCTGACTGTGCATCACTTTAATTCCTGTTTTTATGAAACTCATCATGCAATTGCACCATGTGTTGTTCTGTGGCTTAAGCCAACAATAGATCCAATTAATTTCCAAACTGTTGCTTTGAATTGCTTCACTTTCAAACTGTTAGTTAATTGTGAAAACATAATTACAAACACTGTAAAGCTGAAAGAGGATCTGTGCTAAAATAATTGTAGCACATTATTTAAAATACAGAATACCCATTTGATGTAAAAAAAAGTCACTTTTAATAACAACTGAACATCACACTTCCAGTTTTCAAAATCAGTAGTAGGTGAACGGAAGTTAGTCATTAGTCCTTTCTAGAAAGTCAAAAGAAATGATGTTGGATAGATGGATGTATAAACATGGCAGTGACCTTATTGATTAATGCTCTTCAGTTAATTGATTTAGAAAAATACATTACCATTGTGCTCTGAACCTAGAAGAATATGTATTGATAAACAACATAATTTGGTGTCAGAGTATATTGATATATGGTGTTAATTTGCATTTGCAAGGGTGAAACATATATCTAACATGCTAATAAATATGGTGTGTAAGCCCAGATTGCAGACCAGTGAATTTCATTCAGGGAGAAACACTTAAATTCAGTTTCTTCTGTGGGGAAATATTATGCAGTTCTGAACTTACGAGCTTTATAGTTTTGCAATGACAATTATTTCCATGCTGGTGATAGAGGTCTATTTCTGGAGAGATTCCTGAAACATGAATTTTTTTAAACGGATGGAAGCAGTATAGGGTCTGAGAAAATTTGGCGAAAGACAGATGTTTGAACTGGAGGAGAGGATTTTGGTGTATATACACTGAGATGGCAAAAGTATCATGATAAGATTTTCCAAAGCGTATCGCAGAAGTTTAGAGCTTCCTTCAAATATTCAAAACTCAGCCTGGAAGTAATGGAGAAATCAGGCTTAGGAGTGAATGGTGGATAAAAATAGCTTTATTTGCAAAAAAGTATTGATGAATCATTAAAAAATCCAATATCCCTTGGATCTGATGATCTACATTCCAGGATTCTCAGATAGGCATCTTTGGAGACTCTGATTTCATCTTCTGGAATGTTTTCTATGGATTAGAATATAGTAAATATTATCTCCATGATTTAAGAAATAAGTGAGGGACAGATATTGAAGAGCTATTGATGAATTAGTCTGATGTCAGTAGCAAGGAAAATGCTCAAATGTTCAATGTTCAATTAAAGAAGTGGAGGCAGAGCATTTAGAAAATAAGAACAGTATTGAGCAGTCAACATGAATATTTGATTGGAAATCTTATTTGACAAATTTGTTGATTTCTTGAAGTTCTCATTAGCAAAATAGGAAGAGAGGAACCAATTTACATGATGTGGTGAACTATGTGCCTGTCGGGACACGCCCCCTGCTGACTGCTCCTGTGGCTCCTCCCACAGGCTCCTGTATAAAGGAGATCTGAGGCCTGACGCTCGGCCTCAGTCTCCAGGACATTGTATGATAGACACTCACTCCTGGTTCCTTCTTCCAGTCAATAAAAGCCGATATCTCGCCTTACGTCTCAGTGTGAGTTATTGATGGTGCATCACATGGTATAATATTGATGGAAAAACTCTAGTCAGTCTAAGCTAGCAACAACATCTCAGGCTCCATCCTGCTGACCACTGATGCCCCTCCCACCACCCCAGTGGGTGTGTCAGCCCACTGTGGGTCACAATACTGACTCATGACTGCTCTGCCAGATCCAACTCATGCAGCATCAAGTTCAGTGAGGTGGTTGGCCTCAACAGCGACAATGATGAGTCCGCATACAGAGAGGAATTTGAGAGACTTGTCAAACGGTGTGAGAACAACAACCAGAGTCTCAACATGGACATGACGAAAGAGGTTATTGTGGACTTCAGTAAGGTGCTGGCCAACCAGTCTCCATTGCATGTCAATGGCTCTGCCTTGGAGAGAGTGAAGAGCACAAAGTTCCTTGGTGTGCACATAATGGACAATATAACCTGGACCCAACAATACCTTCTCATTAGTTAAGAAAACACAGTAGCGTCTATACTTTCTGATGAGATTGGAGGCATGTAAGACTCCCTGCCCTCATTGTAACAACTTTCTACAGGAGCACCATCGAGAGTGTCCTATCTGGCTTCATCATTGTGTGGTACAGAATTTGCAAGCCATCAGACCACAAGACCCTAGAGAGGAAAGTAAAAGCTGCAGGCACCTTCTGCACCGTTCCCCACCCCGCATTCGGGACATTTACCAGAAGCCCTGTTGAGGATCCCTACTGCCCATCCCACAATCTCTTTGACCCACTACCATCAGGAAGGAGGTACAGGAGCATCAGGATTAGGACTGTTGGATTGGGTAATGGCTTCTTTCCTCAGGCTGTGAGTCTACACCTTGCCACTACCTAGGTCTTGTCACAAGGACAACGAGCTGTTTACTGCTTCCTGTATACTGTTCATCTGTGCTGCACGGTACATCCACCTTTAGTTATATGTTATTAACTTATTTATAGTAATATTTTGTTTCATGTGCTGTGTGTTCACAGTGCTCCAGAGAAATGTGGTTTTGTTTGGTTGCATGTGCAGTACTTGCAGTCAGATGACAATAAACTTGAACAAACTTTATATTAAGACTTTCAGGAGTCTTAGACAACATATGCCTCCAACATTTTAGGGTCCATATACTGACATAGATTGCATTGTTAGCAAATTAGAAAATAGTGGGGGTGGGGTGGGTAAGAGTAAACCAACCTTTTTCAGGTTGGAAGGCTATGATTGTGGATGCTGGAAGGACTGGTGATCTAAATTGGTGATTTATATGAGGGCTGAAGTGTCATATACTGTACTCAAGTCTGCCAAAGACACTAATCTGAGTGACACATTGACCTGGGAGGAAGATCTAGAGAAACTTTAAAGGGATGTAAATAGACTAAGTGAATGGAAAGGGCATGGTAAATAGAATATAGTGTGACAAAATATAAAATATCCAGATGGTGAGAGATTCTAAGATGCAGCTGCTAAGGATCCAGCTAACCTTCTTGATAAATTATTGAAAACTAACCTGGAAGTACAGTAACCAATTAGGAAGGAAAATGGTACCGAAGATCAGCCACAATTTGATGCATGGCAGAACAATGGCCTTCCCCTGTCCTTGTTTCTAATGTTCTTTCATTCCTGTGCTACTGTAATTATATACAGCTCTGGTGAGAGTGCTCTTAGAATACTTTGTACAGGTCCAGGCAACCTATATGGAATTGAAGAAGAGCAACAAAAATTCACCAAATGGATTCCTAGAGGATTTTCCTTTGAGAAGACATAAAGCAGCCTGGGGCTGAGACCTTGAGTTTAGAAGTATGAGAATTGTTCTCTTGAAACACACAGTTCGTACAGGGCTTCATAAGGTAAATGAACCAGGGTCATGGTCTCAAAAATACATCAGTATATTAGCACAGAGAAAAGAGAAATCTTCACCCAGAGAGTAGTAAATCTTGGACCTCTCTATTAAAAAGACTCTGAGACTCAGATGCTGAGTATATTCAAGACGAGGAAAATTTTGGATATGGAGCTAGTGTAGGAAAGTGGCATAGAGATAAGGGATCAGTCATGATTTTATTGAATAACAGAGCAAACTTAATTAGCTGAGGGTTCATTTTCATTTACTTCTGAGGGTCTTAATAGCAAATGCAAGCTAAATCTTCAGGATCAGAATCAAGTTTATCACTGACATAAGTCATGAAGTTTGTTCTTTTGTTCCAGTTGTTATATTGCAAGGCATTAAAAAAGTCCAATAAAACCTGAAAAAAATGATGGCAGGGGAAGAAGCTATTTCTAAAACACTGAGTGTGGGTCACCAGGCTACTGTACCTCCTCCCTGATGAGAGTATGAGGAGAGGGCATGTCCCAGATAGTGAGGATACTTAATGATGATTATCACCTCTTGAGGAACTATCTTTCGAAAATATCCTTGACAGTAGGGAGGGTTGTGCCTGTGAAGGAACTGGCAGAGTTTATAACCCTCTGTAGTCTCTTTTGATCCTACACATTGGAGTCTTTATTCCAAGCAGTGATGCAATCTGTCAGAATCTTTTCCATGGTACATCTGAAGAAATCTTCAAGAGTCTTTAGTGAAATATCAAATCTCCTCAAACTCTTAATAAAGTATAATCATTGATGTGCCTTCTTCATGATTGCACAGTATGCTCGGCCTGGGATAGATCCTTTGAGATGTTAATGCCAGGAATCCTGTCCACCATTGTTTAGACAGGTACAAAAAAAACCCATCAAATATTAACTGAAGGCTTTTATTTGAAACTAGGCTTGTAAAATAGAAAGATAAATACATATATACATCTTGCTATAATGATGCCATGTCTCAATAATACGTGTGTGTGCAGTTATGGGACTAGCCATTCAATTGAAAAGTAAGAAAAAACTTCTTTACACAAAGGATGATAGGAGCAGGAGACATTCTCAACAGAGACATTCTCTATTGGGACAAGAGATGCTAGCTCTGTTCTTAATATTGGCACAATTCTGATATTGGTACACTTCCGCAAGCCAGAACTATAAAACACTGTGGAGAAAAGATAAATGGAATTAAAGATCAGATCATTTCTGGTTTAGTTGAGACTAAATGCTTCTAAAATAGAAAGCTTCAGCAAAATATATTAATGTGAAATACTTTATGGCATTAAGATAGCTGCTTTATTGACAAGTCACCTTTATTTGAGAGGATCTGTAAAGTGATTTGCTCCTTTAAAAATATCAGATTTTTTAAACTTTTATTTTAATGAAGTTTACTTTAAATTTTCTTTAAAAATAGGCTTGCTTTTGTGATCAAAGTTTCCTGCTGGCATGTAGCCTCAGGTGTCAGCAAGTTCATGATCTAAATGATCTTCTGTTTCCACAATAAATCTAATTTAAGTTTTAATTGATGGTGTCTCCCAAGTGGTTGATAGTAGAGGACTCATCAATGACAATGCCATTAACTATCAAGGATAGCTAGATTGATTTTGTCACATTGCATATGTTTACTTGCCCGATGCATGAGTGACATATTGTGGATGTAATTGCTATGTATCTGCCCATTCTTGAAATTTGTAATGTTATGCTACAAAGTGTTTAAGGTGTGGAATATATCACTAAAATATCCTGTTCAAAACTTAATGACAATGTTTTTAGTTAACTTTATTTTAAGTGAATCTATTTACACTGATTGTTTCAGCACATTGAACTTCTTTTGGAATATTTAATTTGCTCTCAGATAATTTCAGGAATACTCTTTGCCATTTATTCAATGGCACATCAGGTCACGGTTGAAAAGATCCCACAACAAGAATATTCCCCTCAGCCAGTTAATGCACTTTTCCCAAATACTTAGCGAAAAACTATTTAAGTAAAGATAACATGAATTTAATTCCCCATTAGTCATTTAAGGAATGTCAATTTAAGCTTTTTATTTCAAACCAGAAAAGGACATTTTAAGTGGGATATAAGCCATAATGCTTTCTGTTTGGTTTTCTTTAGCTTATATCTTCTTTAAATAAACCTATTTGCCAACATTGTCTCCTATGGCAAGGAAATCTTAATATGAAACAAAACATATTTCTATTGTTATACATAATACTAGAGGAAAATAATGTCCAACCTGTGGTGTTAGTGTATAAATAAAAACTTTAATTCTATACCAAATGATTCATTTTTATTAAATATTTTCTCTTCCTATGTTGCTTTCACTGATGGCTGGAGTTTCTACCTCAGGGCAGCAATCAGGGGATGGGTGAAGCAAATCATAACTGGAAGCACGAGCAGACTCACTCGTTCAGTCACTGAGTGCAATTAATAGCTATTCTTTCCTTTTGCTCTCCCATTGCAGCCATTTCTCTGATTGTCTCCCATACACCATTTTCATTCATTCACAACCTACAAACAGTTCTGGTTACCAACACTTCTCAGGAACAGAGCCCTGTTCCAAGCAGGGAGCTTTGGAAGTGCAATATTATAATAAGTTAAACAAATAATGTCAATTTTCACGCTGCATAGTTTCACAAAAAACACATGCAGTTAATAGTCAGATACTTGATTTTTTGAGAAATTGCTTCAGAGCTAAATATTGCCTGGGATATTGTAAGTTAAGTTCTCCTAAATGTTGTCACAGAATCATTAACGTCCACCTGAAAAGGAAAATGAGACCTTTGTTTTATGATTCACCAGAAAGAAAACACCATTATGCTGGAGAAGTTCCTCACTATTGTAGTGCTACAATTCTACAAGATATTTGTGCTCAAATCTCTTCCAGCTTGCACCCTCAAAAAGAGAAGAGAGCACTGCTATTGAACAGCTACTGACATTTATTTGCTGGATTTTGGCTTCTCAGTTCATATATTAATAACAGATATTGTGTGATTATGAATATATTCTTATTTATCTGGATATTTTATAATTTCCTATCAAGACATGGTATCAGTGACACTGTGCCCATGTGCAATAAAAGAAAACATTTTTGGAAATGATTGAATTTACAACACCCTGAATGAAGCCATATCATCAGTTTCTAATATCATGATCCTATGTAATTAATTTTTTCCTTTTAAAATATTCTTGAATATATCATTCTTGGAGATGATATTTTGTTGTCTCATTGAAAAGATTATTCAAGCAAGTAAATCTGCTGGCAAGATTACTTTTATCTAAAGAAAAGAGTAGAATATAATCTCCTAATTGATTAATATTAAAATAATGAGCCTTAATCCTGTTGATAAAATGAACTACAAATGTTTATTACTATTGCTGCAGAGCTACAAATTTTCTTAAAAAAAATTGCCTCAATTAAATTTTAGAGCAGCACGAGCTTTGACATTAGCCTAGATCCTGCTTCAGAGTGTAATGTTGCTTGTGTGCTCAGAGTGCACCTGACTGAGAAACGACACCACCAATGGAAATTGATTTTTGTGTCTTACTGGGATCCTCTCTATGAGTTATCTGGACTTTTTTATGCCACCACAGACCTCCCACCTAGGAAAAAAGATCAATTGACATTATACCGCCAGCTTCCTCAGCTGTAGCACCCAGGTATTAGACTGGCCTACTTGCTTAAGGGAGGTGGCAGAGAAATGTGCCGTGTGCTGTGTCAAATCTTTAACACCATCTGGAAAAGTGAAGAAGTACCCGAGGAGTGGAAAACTGGACTTACTGTAAAACTGCCAAAGAAAGGAGATTTAAGTATATGTGGCAACTGGAGTGATGTTACACACCTCTCAATTACAAGCAAAGTTTTCAGTTGCATCTTGTTAAATCGGCTCTCAGAGGTTGTGGAAGATACCATCTGGAAAGAATAAGCTGGCTTCAGAAAAGGTCGATCTTGCATAGACTATGTATTCATACAAATTCCTGAACAATCTACAGAGTGGAGCAGGAATCTTTATGTACTATTTGTGGACTTCGAAAAAGCATTTGACAGTATCCACCGAGAAACACTCTGGAAAATTTTAAGAAGATTCGGATTTCCCCCAAAAATTGTAAACATTATCCAAGTGATGTACAGCGACTTTCACATAAAATTTCCAGCCTATTAATAGAGCGGTTAATGATAACTTAAGTGTTCTGTCCCTATCTGATCTACAAGCTTCTTTGAACTAAGTAACTTAGCCAACACTGTCTGTCTGAAACAGTTAAATAACCCATTGTTTTATACTGCACATCTTGAGCAGCAACAGACGAGGTGGAGTGGCCAACATCCTACTTTCCAGTGTGTCTGCTATATACAGATCAACAAAAACAAAATGCTGGAGCAACTCAGCAGGTCGGGCAGCATCCATGGAAGTGAACAAACAGTCAAAGTGTTTGGCCGAGGCCCTTCTTTGGGACTGGAAAGGAAGGAAAAATACAACAGAATAAAAGGTGGGGGAGGGGAAGAAGGACAGGTGGAAGGTGACAGATGAAGCCAGGTGGATAGGAAATGTAAAGGACTGGAAATGATGGAATCTGATAGGAGAGGAGAATGCACCATGTGAGAAAGGGAAGGAAGAAGTGCACCAGAGGGAGGTGATAGGTAGGTGAGAAGAGTGGGGAATAGAAGAAGAGGGGAAGTTGGGGGGGAGGGATTTTAACAGAAATTGATATTCATGCCATCAGGTTGGAGGCTACCGAGATATAAGATGTTGCTTCTTCACCTAGAGGGCTAGAGGGTGGCCTCATCATAGGACAACAGGAGGCCATGGACCACCATGTCAGAACAGGAGAAGGTTTGGGAATTAAAATGTCGGGGCACTGTAAGTTCCACCTTTGGCAGATGGAGAGGAGGTACTCAATGAAGCGGCACCCCCAGTTGTGGAGACCTATTTATGATAGGTCTCACCAGTGTAGAGCAGGCTGCAACAGAAGCACCAGATACAATAGACGACCCCAGCAGTTTTGCAGGTGAAGTGTTGCCTCACTTGGAAGGACTGTTTGGGGCCCTAAATGGAGCTGAGGGAGGAGACAGGTGTGACACTTTAGTTTTTTGTTGGGATAAGTGCCAGGAGTGAGATTGTGGTGGGGGGGGGGGGGGGAGAACAAATGTACAGGGGAATCACAGAGGGGGTGATCCTTGCAGAAAACAAGGAGTTGGGTGGAGGTAAAGAAGTGTTTAGTGGTAGGGTCACTTTGGAGATGGTGGACGTTGCAGAGAATGATATGTTGGAGCAGTAGGCAAGGACAAGAGGAACTCTATCACTGTTAAGGCAGTGGGAAGATGAGGTGAGCATGGATGTCTGTAAAATGGAGGAGATCTGGGTGAGGGCAGCATCAATAGTGGAGGGAAACCCCCTTCTTTGAAGAAGGAGGACTCCTCTGAAAGAAAAGCCTTAGCCTGGGAACAGATGTGGCAGCGATGAATGACTGAGAAAGGGAATAGCATTTTTACAAGAGACAGGGTGGGAAGAGGTACAGTCACGATAACCATGGGAATCATAGGCTTTAAAAAGATGTCTGCTGACAGTCGGTCTCCAGAGATGGAGACAGAGAGATCAAGAAAGAGAAGGAAGGAGTCAGAAATGACAGAGCTTGTTTGCAAAACTGCTCTATAGACAGTGCTTGTTTTAGCTTCAAACTGATTACTTCTTTCCATTTACATTTGAAGAACTGAAGACAGGCTCCCATTTACAACCAGAAGATAAACAAAAGATATCATTAGAAACTTACCTTACACTGCTTGATCTTATAACTGGCTGCTGCTGTGTTTAGAAAGCCAAACTTGACAAAAGCATAAGGGCCCCTGGCCCAGGAAGCAGATACCCATCACACCCATAAATCAGTGATCTTTTTTGAGGAGGAGTTGATTGTAGCCTTGAAGCTTTCTTTCTGTCCTCTATTGAACTTCTTCCCATGATGGCATTGAAGCAGAGGTTTTTGGACATCTAGTGTTATATGTGTAGACAATGTGGCTTACCAAATGCAGCTGGCAGACTGTGATCAGAGGTGAACTGATGTATGTGTCATCATGATTGTTTGTTGTGAAATAAGGGCAAGGGCATCCATATCCAAGGCAAGGTCTTGATTTAGGAGATCCTAAAAGTTTTCCATCTAGCAAGCTTTGTATAACTTGCTTTCTTACTGAGATCTCTGTCACTTTGGCTTTTAGCTGAGTGGAACTCAAGTGCTTTGGTTACAAACAGTTTTGACAGAAAATGTGATGGTTAGATGTGGGCTGATGAATCTCTGTGCTCTTTCCACCCACCACACAAGTTTTACTTTTATTTGACCACAGGCTTTGGATCCCTGTAGGTAAAAAATTCACAATATTACAAATGCATTTACTTAGACTTGCCTTTTCACCCTTGAATATTGATAGTGTTTCACAGTATACTTTACATTTATGATTAATTAGATTCCCGATGTCTGGATTATTCTCATCAAACTGGTCCCAGTGTTCTCTTGTAGAGATGAACAGTTGCTATCTATGGTGGACTTTGAGACAGAGCGATCACTGTGGACTCTCTACATCTCCTGTGGGTTAAAAGTCATTAGGATGGCTATGAGGCATTAATTGAGTAGAACTTTATTTGCAGTCCTTCAATATTTGCTTTTAATCAGCTGTGTTACTTTTGACATTGCAGCTTCGGAGTCAGAATGATGAAAGTGACAGAACAGATTTGTCTTTAAAAGATACTGTACATGTAGTGTAATGTATAATATTAATGTAGTAATCACGCATAAAAATACCACTCTCACCTTCTTATTGTGTATCTAGTAATTGTGTATAAATAGAATAAGTTCCCCAGCTACCCTGAAGAAAGTTGTGACTCAGCATCAAATTCTAAGTAAGGAGAATGACGCTGAAAATAAAACATTGACCTATAAGGTTTGAGTGAGAAGTCAGTAGTTATTTCCATCCATTGATTGGGAATGAAATGATGATTAGTAAATCACTATATCACCAATGCACTTACTTACACTGACAGCATGTTGCAGGATTGCTTTATCATTCCAAAGTACAATTTTTTATTCAGCTCTATAGCAGAAAATGGAGAAATAAATCAATGGAAGTTTTTAATGCAGTCTCAGTATCCTGGGTTTAAAAGTGCTTAGCGCTGGAAGTTTTAGAAACTATATACTGTAGCTCCCTAACAAAGAAAAAATAAACTTGCTTTTATAGTGCAACTTCAGCATAAAGGAAACTGTTATGCTTTGTAACTCCAAAACACAAAAACTAATTGCAAGGAAAACAAGGGAGCCAAGAGATAAATCGTGCATGCTCATTTTTATTTTTAAGCGAGGAGTGCGAATATCACGCGATGGCATGATAACGTATGTCATTTACTTACTTTTCCATATAGCTTGCAAAGTATCATATAAACAGCAAAGAATGCTTAATCAAACAATATATTTACAATATTACACAAATATTACTGAAATATTAAATGCACAGTGTTCCTCCCTGCTTAGCTATAAAGTCTAACTCAATATAGAATGTAACTTAATGATATACACAGTATACTATATAAAGTCTATAAAGACATCTACAATGTAGCAAATTTGAAATAGTCCCATTTAGGCCTAAAATTTAACCTGTGTGGGGTGGGGGGGGGGGTGGTTTCAGGTGAGACTTGTTGCTGTGAAACAATCTCAGGTCTGGGACTTCCTCATTGGTAGTTGTAGGAATTGACTCTGAGATGCAGCAAGTGCTTCTCACAGCTCGGGCACCTTTCTCCTCCTTTCTTTTTCTTCTACTGGTTTGCGCATCTTGATCTTGGGAAGGTTCAATTAGTTCACTGGAATATTCTCTTATTAATTATTCTATTGTTCCTTTTATGATCCGATCCTTCCTCTTGGTTTCCTCCCAGAGTAAACATGGAAAATCTATTTTTGCATCAGCAGCTCTTTGTTCCCACCTGAAGTTCATGACAGAACCGCAATGCATGCAGAGTAGATTCTGGTCCTTTATACACACAAAAGCTGAATTCTTCCTACTTTCCTGAAGCTTCTTGAACTCTCTTTCAGCTTTAAAGTAAGCCACATTTTGTAAATAACTACTTGATTAACATATCCAAGCTTTCACAGATGTCACTCTCAAAACCTGCTGTAGTCAAACCACTGTTTTTGCCACTTTCTCACTTCTTCTGTGCAGCATGGTGCCAACTTCTGTGCCTCTGGTGAAAAGTATATTGGGCCTTCCTTGGTTCAATATGCTTTCCATCAGAGGTAGAGAAGTTGGAACCAACATCTGTTTGTCCTCTGTTAGGCAATGATTCATGGTGTACAGCATCAAGCCAGATATGGCAGCATCCAGTATCTTTCTTAATTTACTTTCAGCTGACACCATTACAGGGATTAGGCATGGAAATTGTGAACAGATCTCCAATCAAGTTGTAGTTATCTCAGTCAGTCACTGCCCCACAATGCTGTCCCTTCTGTTTTCTGTCCCAGTGTGGCTTGATCATTGCTGTATTTCTCTGTTATGAATGTTCTTCCCATAGCAGTTACCTTTTCCCCAGTATAAGTTCGGAGGTAGATATCTTCAGGCTTCAGTTCAGTTTCTTTGAATTGGCATTCAACCTCATTTTGTGGTGTGACTGAAAAGCCAAGCCAGTATTGAATTCTATTTTAATTAATTTGTTGCTCACTTCTGGTGTAAGCCAAATTGCTTGTCTACTGTTAGTTTTCATATTGTAATCCTCAAGTGTACTCAGTCCTGTATCACTTCCATCATCATTAGATTTTTCATCAACAGCATGCAAATTAGTGCTCTTTTTGAAACTGCAACTTGACTTTCTATCTTTTTCTCTTCCCTGTGCGTTGCATTTATGTTTATCTACCCAACATGCTCTTTGTATGTGTCCTACTTTGTTGCATTTTCTGCAAGTTTCCCTTTAAACATGCATTGGTCTGGTACGTGTGAGCCTCTGCCACGGCTGTTATACAATTTGTTCAGACAGGCATGTTTCTGTTTAGTCATTGCAATGTTGTTCATGCTTATTTCATTCCTGACTGGAACTCATTTGTGTCTCTGCAGCTTCCACTGATGCAGCTATTTCAACTGTTCTTTTAAATGTAAGTTGTGCTTCAGTTAGGAGCCATTTTTAAATGTTTTCTTGTAAGATTGCACAAACTAAGCAATCTCCCAGTGCATAATTTTGCCCATCACTAAACCAACAATGCTCAGACAACTTCTTCAGTTCAGGCACGCATGCTGAAATGGATTCCCTTTCCTCTTGATTCCACTTTTGAAACCTAAAACATTCTGCAATCAACAATGGTTTCAGTTCTATATGTTCCTGCATTACTTTCACAATATCAGCAAAATTGATTTTGGCTGGTTTGGTTGGAGCAGTTAAACTTCTAAGCAAACTCGATGACTGTAAATCCAATGTACTCTGCAAAATAGACACTCGCTTCTCATTTGCTATTTCATTTGCTTCAAAATACTGCTCAATACACTCGGTGTACAATATCCATTTTTCTGTTGTGGAATCAAACATGTCAATCTTCCCAATGTAGCCAGCCAATTCTACTCCTTTTTTTATTTTTATTATCAGCCAGTATTCATTGTTTATGAACCGTTGAATTCTTCCATTTTCTGCCTTTTTTAAAATTCAATCACCTTCCCTTTTGCAAAGAAACCATGCTGCTCTGAAGAAGAAAAAAAGTGCTGTGCTGCCTTTTTTACTCGAATGTCTTATTACGCTTCAGCAGGTAAATAGATGTCTCGGGTTTGTTTTAAAATATCTTATTATCATTGTTATGTTTTGTAACTCTAAAACATAAATACTAATTGCAAGGAAAACATGGGAATGTTGAGGTAACATCCATTTTTACTTTTATTTGAATCATGCATCTATCACGTGGTGGCATAATGACATATGCCCATTATGTACTTTTACGTTTAACCTGCAATGCATTATGTAGACAATAAAGAATGCTTAATCAAACAATACATTTACCATATAACTTCAATATTACTGAACTATTCAATACATAACAAAGACACACGGAGGAGGACCATAACTAAAGTCAACTGTTTTTAAGGAAGCTCTTAAAAGATTCATAAATGGAGGAAATTATACAGTACAGAGCCCAAGTAGTTGAAGCCACCTGTTCAGGTGTTAATAATCTGGATGACCTCCTAAGCTTTCCCCATTGTATGCTTTCCCTGACCCTATATCAAACTTCTTGGCTGGCAGCCAACTCTCTTCTGCAAGGTTATGAAATTCCCAACTATGAAATATCACCCCTGGCCTGAGAATAGTTTGCTCCCCAGCATCATCTTTTTTCAAAAGTTAGTGCAATACCAGCATTTGGCTGATGAGTAATCATTATAAGCCAGTCACCTTATTTGAAATGAGTTTCAAGTTCTAATGTGAAGAGCCATTTAGAACTTAGCCTCTACATTTAGATGTTAGGGATTTTCCCTAATCCATTCACACATATCACTGGTAGAACTAGCATTTAATGCCTCTGCCTAATTGTCCCTGAACTCATGGACATCAATCTGTTTCAGAGAGCAGTTAAGGTGCTGTTTGCTGTGGGACTAAAAACAGAGGTGAGGATTTCAGTTGTTCTTTTCTGAAGAACTTCTGTGAACAGCCTGAATTTTTACCACAAGCTTGAGTTTCATGATGATTGACGTTTGATCTTTTCTTTCAAAAAGATGCTTCCTGTTTAATTTACTGAGTCTAAATGTCTCATCTGCCTTGGAACGAACTGACTTCATGTCTCATGGTAATCAATCCTGGCCAACACCTTAATTCAATGGTCTTGCATCTTTTAGCTTATATTAATTGCCTAAATATCCAGGCTTATTTCCAAACAGCCCACCAACACAATTAAATGAAAGTTGAATGGAGATTAGATCTTATACAAATAGAGAAAAGCTGATTTTTTTTTGGCAGGCCTAAAAACATACATCATTCATTTTTGGGAAAGGTATACCAAATTTATAGATTCAAACTGTAGACGTAAAGTGCGGTCACACATCACAGTGTAATATTTTTTCACAAAGTAACAACAAATGAAAGGTCAGTTCAAGCTTCTTTGGAGATAGAATCTGATTACCTTCTTCAAGCAGTCATGTCTCCTGCATGAGCACTCTGAAAGATATCTTGAGAAAGGGTGATTAGTCTGCACATCACTGCACATTTCAGTTAATATTATCACATAAAAATCAATATCGTAGAACAGCAGCCCCATGTGTTTTATGAAGTGTTGATACAGCCTCAAATATCACGCATTAGATTTAATTCAGTAAAAGCCACTGAAGTGTGTAAATATGGCAATATAAATATTTGGATATCTGTATTAAAATTAACACTGGGCTATATATTTAATGTGAGCAGATGGCCAGATTAATCAATAAAGGTAATAGAAGATATTATGAAAAGATACCTTCAGCACTATTAAAAGGAGTGTGCATAATATGGTTAAGGGTTTTGTTCTGTTTAATTCTTTCTGTCTATTTTATCATCCCAGTGTAATAAATATTGCTTGCAATCAAACTCCCATAGCCAGTTGGAAAGATGGAACAAACAAGCAGGATCAAAATCAATGGGCTTAGTTATTCAGTAAATGAGAGATGACTGAAGGGAAGAATATGATAGTCTTTTGATATGGGAAGAAGACGATACTATATTGGTTGAAATTTTATATCACTATGATAAATTTTATATCACTAACAACAAAAACATGTTTTCATGTGGAGTATATTAATCCTAATTTCAGAAACAAAGCACCTAGCCGTGTGCAGCAGGAGTATCGCTCAATAAGTATAATTTAATCTGTCCAAAAGTGGTGCGACTGTTTAATTATTCAGTTGAAAGGCTTTTATTCGTTGTGTGTACATAAGTCAAATGCAAAACACAGTGATGCTGAAAATGTAAAATAAAACCAGAAAATTAAATTAAGACTGCATCAGTATCCTAATTCATTCATTATTCATATTATTTCTGCCTATTAACTTCTTTTCTTTACTATTTAACTCTACCAGAGATGTCTATAGATTCCACAGAGTTCAATTTCTTTTGAAAAACAAAATGTTATTGATTAATGGACTTCCAGTAAGATGGTGATGCATTCAGATGCAATGGCCTCTGGTGGCTGGGGGGGCGGGGGAAGCAAAGGTGATTTTGTCTTTTTTTAATGTCATTTTCACAGTTGCAAGACAATCCTGGTCATTAAGAACTTTAGGTACTGCAGGTCTACCCCATCAATGAGATACTCATTGACAGAGGAGCTGGAGGAGCTATCTAGGGCGACAGATGGCGAAAGGGGAGCTGCATGGCCTCGGTTATAGTGAGAACTAGGCCTCAAGCCTCCAGCTTGCCTGTTACAACAGTTCAGGAGAGGAGACACCAGAGGCAGTGTGGTGCCGCATCCATGCTGAATTAGGGGATGGCCTCTCCGATGCATGCTGAACTCCAGTGTTCACTTAGTGTAAAACAATCTGGACGATATCTGCGTGTGCATACGTTCATCTGCAAACCGCTGACAACTGCTTATTCTTGCCAATAAAACCCAGGCTCCATTAATTTACAGGACTTATGGCTCAGAGACTTGTGTAATATAGATATATTTTGTGCAACTGAATGTCTACTTGCTATCTCATATGTGCTATATGTGTCTTGTGTTGTGCATGATTGTTGGTACTGTACTTTTCACCGTGGTCCCAGAGGAATACTGTTTCATTTGACTGTATTCATGGATATTCATGTTTGATTGTACGATAATTAAACTTGAACTAGAACTTGAAAAAGGGGGATTACTGATTGATTACTCCAAGTTTTTGTTCTCAGTCTTGTGTGCATCTGGTGCATCAAGCATCCCAAAAATGGACAGTTGTATACAAAACATGTAACCCATGTAGCAACCCTTCTGCATTTTCATTGCTATTGTCCCTCTAGCACTAGCCCACAACAATTGTGAAGCTTGTTTGTATGTGACATTTGAATGGGGCCTTCCTACATTGGTTCCTGCCTGTTGCTGGGTACCTGGCTCAGTAGGTCCCCTTGAAGTTATTTTTTGAACTGCGTTCCCTTCAGCTACCTCACTCCTTCAACCCGATAGCCTCCACGTGACTACCATCCCATCCATTAATCACACCCAACCCTCAACCACCCACTGATAATAGCCCCCAACATGTCCACTCACTCACTGCGTGCAAGCCTCTATATCGCACCATCTGGAGCATGTCCTGACCAGCCCCTACCTATACACAATCAATGACCACCATCTGCGCAATAACTTACCGCTCTTCCTTTATCTCTCTGATCACTTGTAACAAACTCATACAATTTAACCTCAAGAATTCATCCAATCAATAATTTGGTCCAGGTGACAAAGGATTTTGGTGAAGGGAAGGCAGCAAACATTATCTACATAGATTTTGTTAAGGCATTTAATAAGGTCCCTTATGGTTGGATAACTCAGAAGTTTAAAGTGCATGAAATCCAGGGTGATTGGAGTCAGAAGTGCTTTGCTGATAGAAGACAAAGAGAAGAGGTAGAACACTGTTATTCTGGTGAGAGGTCCATGACTAGGGGTGTTCAACAGGTCAGCACTAGTACCTCTTTAGCTTGTGATGTACATTTTATCACAAATTTGGATGAATATGTATATGGATGGACTAACAAGTTTTCAGATGACACCAAGATTGTTTGGCTATGTAAAAGCCTATCAAAGAGTACAGTAGGATATAGATCAGTTACGGTATGGATGGAAAAGTGGCATATGGAGTTCAATCTGGGGAAGTGCAAGGTGTTGCACTTTGGGAGGTCAAATAAAAGGAGAAAATATAATGTCAATGGTAGATGCCAGAGTAATATTGAGGTACAGAGGGATCTTAGGGTCCAGGTGCACATTCATTGAATGTAGCCATCTAAGTGGGTAAGATGTGTGGCAAGCTTGTCTTTCTTGGTAGTGATGCTGAGTATCAGTGTAAGGAAGTCATGAAGCAGCTATATAAAGCACCAATCCATCCACACTTGGAGTTTTGTGTACATTTCTGCTCATTCCTTTATAGAAAGGATGTAGGGTAAAGTGAAGTGGGTGTAGAAGAGTTTGACCAGAATGCTGCTTGGATTGGAGGTAAAACCTATAAGGAAAGGTTAAACAAAGTTGGGTTATTCTCTCTAGAATGTTAGAAGCTGAAGTAAGTCCTGATATGTTTTTTTTTCGAAATTATGAGAGGCACAGATAAGGTTGGCAATCAGAATATTTCCCAGGAATAGAAGATATGCTTTTAAGGTTAGAGGGTCAAAGTTTAAACACAGCATGAGGGGTCATTTTCTTTTGCAGAGTGGCAGGTTCCTGGAATAGATTGTCAGGGCTAGCAGTGGAAGTCAGCAGTTGGTGGAGTTCATTACACTTTTAGATAGACACATAAATATAAAGAAAATGGAGGGTCAAGAATGTCACACAGGGGGTGGACATTTAGTATAAATTGGCATCACGGTTGGCACAACATTGTGAGCCAAATTGCCTGTCCAGAACGCTACTCTTTATGTTCTATGCTTAGTCCTCAATTTTCCCAATCTCTCCAGTCTGGTCCTGGTCCTGTCATATTGTGCCAGCTATAGTTCTCATCTCACAGTCTTAATCTTTTTGCAGTGTGTATATATATATATATATATATTAAAAAGTGGACCAAGTATACACTAGCTGCCCTTTTGAAAATTGCTTTTGAATCTATTTCCACTGCCCTTTCAGGCAGCACATTCCAGATGAGAACAAGAATAGATGGAGAATCATGGGCTGATGAGCACAGAAATGGAAACCGCTCGGTGGAGCCCCAGTTCAGGTGTTGGTTTTATCGTTCTTGATTAGGATACTCTAAACAATTCCTTTGCCTGCATTTATTTTAATACTTCAATTAGGTGAAAGCAAATTTATTTTAAGTTCTGATGAGTGTTATTGCTTTTTGTATTTTCCTAATGCAGGATTTCAGGAAATCAGTAATCAACATCCATTATTCCTTAGATTCGTTTCAGATTTTATGAGCAGAATCCACGGCAGCACATTCAAACACAGATTGCACACAGCAACTGAACCATCCCAGAAACTAACTCCCCTAGTTTATGGTTTTATTATGAAGCTGGTGATGGAAAATCTTGCCTACCCATTATATACGAGTGACACATAACCTAATCTGGATGCATGGGGTATTATGTATTCCTTCCGGACACACATGAGATATTCACCCACAACGTAGATGGTTAGACATGAGTTATAGGCCACAACTTTTAGCTCCAACACCACCCATTCTTTGCAGAAGGAAGTCTTAGAACAAGGTATTTCCTCTGGGACAGAAAGAACATTCAGAGACCCCATCAATATTATGGAGAAGAGTATGCAACTAAAAACACAGCATGAGGCCCGTTTCATCCTTCACCCTCTAAATATATAAAGGGATAGGAACCATCCCAAATGTCCACCCCCCTCCCCTGCAGCTCGGGGAAAGCAAAATGTAAAAAAAAGGAACGCCAACATTAATGACATAAAAACTACATAGAATGTCATCAAGAACTCTACTCACAATGCTCCATCTGACAAATAAGATACAGGCATAGCTGGTCTCACCTTTCTATATGCCAAAGATCATATTTTTGGTGAAATTCAACCCTGCCATTTTGATGCAGGTGTAAACATGTCAATGCTGAATTCTGATATTATTCAAAGGTGATAAACCAGGGGAGTCAACAGGGAAGACAACAGAAGTACCTGGAAGAATGAAAAGCATTTTGTTTTTACCCCCCAAAAAAATGATGAGGCACTGGAGAGATTGATGAATGGAGTTTAGCAAGCAATAGATCCCTGGATAGGAGACTTAAAACATCTTGTTCTGTGAATTCATGTTTCTTCAAACACCGCTGTAGCCATCTGCTATAATGATGGAAAAAAACACAAGGCCCCATATGTTCTAGGGCTAATGCCCAAGAATTATGTCTAAAAAAGTAAATGCAACAGAACTAGTCTTGATATGTACTAATTCAAATTATATTAGAAATGAGGTAGAAAGAAATCTTCCCATCTGGTCAAGTACTGGATGGAGAACACACAGAGGTAAGCTGCTTCGATATTTGTCCACTTGGAAGAATATTTATTAATGAATGTACAGTCGACCCTCCTTATCCACGGATTCAACCAACCGCGGATCAGGAAAACCCAGAAGTTCTCTCTCCAGCACTCGTTGTTTGAGAATGTACAGTCTATTTTTCTTGTCATTATTCCCTAAACAATACAGTATAACAACTACTTACATAGCATTTATATTGTATTAGGTATTATAAATAATTTAGAAATGACTTAAAAATACACTCAGTCCCCGGGTTATGAATGAGTCCGTCTTTAAGTCAGATTTGAAGTCGGAACAGGTACATCCAGTATTATTTAGCGTCATTTAATCAAACGTTTTTCTTAGTATATAGTACATATTTTACCTTTCTATGCATATAAAACACTTAAGAAACATACATGTTTCAATAATTTAACCAATGTGCTGCTTAGAAATAATTGTAGCTTTCATCGGGGCAGGGCCTTTCACATTCTCCATTAAAATTGTTCCGATCATTGACCGACGCTTTTGCAATGACTGATGGCATTTCATCTCTTTCCGATCGCATTATTACTTTCACATTATTTTCAATCGAGATAGTGATTATTTTCGTAAACAGAAACACTGCAGATTCAGAGCTGTACCGCCGGGTCCTAATGTCCACCACACAGAGACGTGTTAAATAAAGTACGGGGTTCCGCTGGGTCCTAAAGACCACCACACTGAGACAGGTTGAATAAGGGACTTGAGCATCCGTGAATTTTGGTATCTGTGTGGGTCCCAGAACCAATCTCCCGTGGATAAGGAGCGTCAACTGCTTTGTAACTCTGTAACTGCTTTGACCACTAGTATAGGCGTTACACATCCTTTGAAATATCACAGGTCTCTTACACAGCTATAGTAATAAATTAAAATAACATGTAAAACAAGCGGCAGGATGGATCTTACATGGTAAGGGAGGCCAAAATTTTGGTAGTAACTAAATAGTGATTAAGAAATAGGCAGGATGCATTTTTAAGAATTCTAGATACTACTGAATCCAATTCCAAATGATTTCCAACGTGATACAAATATGAAGTTGATTGTGGAGGTAAGGTTGGGTACAGAGCCCCAAAAAGGATAAGAAGCAAATACCCCTGCCCCCAAGTGTGAAGAACTGATTTGAGATGCTCACCAAGGATTTCAATACAATCATGGTGATGGACATTAAAGTCATTCATGCAAAATTAGCCATGTTGTACTTGTGGCCATACATGGCAAAGGCAAAGGGTTGGAGAAGAAGGAATCTGACAGGAGAGGAGAGTAGACCATGGGAGAAAGGAAAGGAGCAGGGACACCAGGGAGAGGTGAAAGGCAGGTGAGAAGAAGAGATAAGAGGACAGAGTGGGGAATAGAAGAAGAGGGAAGGAGGAGGCGAGAATACCAGAAGGAGAAATAGATCTTCATGATATCCCTTTGGAGGCTACTTAGACAGAATATGAGGTGTTGCTCCTCCAACTTGAAAGTGGCTTCAGAATCGCACAAAAGGAGGCCATGGATTGACATGCTGGAGCATGAATGGGAAAAGAAATTAAAATGGTTGTCTGCAGGAAAATTCTGCTTCTGATAATGGAATGGAGGTGCTTGACAAAGCCATTCCCCAGTTTATGTTGGATCTCACCAATGTAGAGGAGGCCGCATCGGGAACTCTGGACAGAGTAGAAGAACACAACAGATTCACAGGTGAGTGTTGCCTTACCTAGAAAGACTGGAGGAGGTTGTTCATTTCAATTCTTCTCAGTTAGGGCCTTTTCACCTTTTATGTGTGTTATTATATTGTGAAATTATGTAACTGATGGATATAATTTTCTATTATCTAGTCTTTGAAGTTTGCTTAGTTACAGTCTAATCTCCTGATGGTACCCATGGCTTAAGGTGTTTGTTTGAGGTTAGAACTCTGGGGTCAGAAAAACCAACACTATCAGATGGGAATCCTCATTTCAGGAATGGTCAATGTGCTGCTGAAGAACACCGGAGTGCGCTGAGAACACTGAGCCACTCTGACAGGAGCACATGGAAGTGTCAACCATATGCAATAATCTAAGATAATTCACCTGCCCTTTCAAGCTCCTCCTGTGGCAGAATTGGACAATAGCCACCTCAGAACCCTTTGCCTACAGTGTAAGCATGTCATCCTTGCCTTGAAGACTGCCTACACAGCAGCACACCTTCATATTCAAGCGAAACCCATTGTCTTAACAAGCTGCATTTGCAGTACCAGATTTTCATCCTGTTTTTGCAGGATGAATAAATAATATATGTATTATTCATGTAAAATGCTTATATCACCATTATATTTACATCCTTCTAACCATGGTTTGTGGCCCTTTCTAATTTCACAGCTTTTTTTTAATCTAAGGAACTAAGTACTTTCACAGACGCTACACTCACCATCTTCCTAAGTTGAATCCTAGAGTTTTCTTCAGAATGAGAAATATACAGCTGGGAGCTTTAGAGACAAAAAGGAATTTAAGTTATTTCACCAAATATAAATTGAATTTCTTTCTCATGTGTTTATCTCATTTAATATTTGAATTAATTGTTAAAGTTGATGCAAATACATCACACTGTTAAAACTATTGAATAAAGCTGGTAAGTAATCATGAGAGTATCTCTAACATGATTCAATTACTGAAATATACTGGTGTCCTTCTGTCTAGTATTTCATCTGCCTTTATAATAGTAATTCTATCAAGACAACCATTTCAAAATTACTTTTTTTTGCAAGGAAATAATATGTATAATTGTTTTCAGGTCCATGATTCACTAATAGAATGCATCCCTTCATTACTGTAATGGTTTTGACTGGTGATTTATTTATGTATAATTGTGAATTTTTATCATTTATTTTGAACATTTACTTTAAATTTGTTAAGCAGTTCTTCAGAATTCCCAGTTAATATGACACAAAAGATACTTAATAACATGGACGCTGGTTCCCAGGAGAGCATACTGCAATAAATTGTTGCTTTATGCATATTTCTTGTGCAGACTCAGTAACGGTAATAGATTCACTAAAATAAGTTCTTTTCTAAAATTGCTATCACGTGCAACTCCAAACAGTTTACTCAATTCCATAATGTTTCTGGGGAATTTGTTTCCTTTGTGAGATATTTTTTAATTCCATTTTTGTCAATAAACCGTAAACATGTAAGAAATTGTATTTCAGACAGTTTTGTCAATTTGCATTCACAGGTATGAAAGGTCTATCACACAGGGGCATTGGACACAAGAAAACAATGACTACATATGGTGATGCTGTGACAAGAGGCCTAGGTGACAATGGTGAGGACCCAGGTGTTGGAGTATCCAAGATTAGACTTGATACCCTATTTCAAGATTGAGATGAGAACAAGGTTCTTGACTAGATGCTAGACAAGAATCCAAACGAGACAGAAATCCAAAAACGCTATCAGGTGCTCTTTAAATATTAAAATACTGGCACCAAAACATGGCTGACAATAAATGGAGCAAGCCTGAATCTTTAAAAGGGCATCGGAGTGTCTAAACCTGGAGGCTGGTGCGACTGGGCGCATACCATAACAGATGTAGTGCCACCAAACGGGTATGTAAAGCCTCAGAGATAGCTTCTCTTGACAACATGACATGAATCCCTAAGTGTCAAGCCAGCCATTCATGAAATCCAGACTACAGTGCTGCAACATCAAGGTGACACTCTTTCAGGCTAAATATTCAATCCTTGCCATGTTTATCTTCTCAGCTGCACATCAGTCTCCTGGCCAAGATAAACAGCAAACTTCTTTTGTTAAAATGAATTTTTATCAGGTGCTTTATCACATTTTGTCTTATTACACTTGTTGAGAGCAATTTGTTTGTTACATTTCTCAGTCACTTTCAGTTGTGATTAAATCTGAAATTAAATCATTGTCTATGAAATGTTTTTGGCTTTGAAAGGTAAGTAATGCATTGCATTTTCATAATCATTATTCAAGCTGGTTTAAATACTGAATGGATATATCTGTGTATTATTGCTTTGTATAAATATGGTTAGTTTCATCCCATTTCAGATAATATCAAGAAGATTGACATTATAAAATAAAACAAATAGCTAACCATGCAGAGTGTATATGGACATATCTTTTAAAAACTTGACAAGGTATGAAAAGCTGTGTTGACAAAATTTCCAGCCATCCTGCTCAGCATAGAAGTCATGCTCGTAGACAACTGGGATAGAGACACTGATAATGGGAGCTTGAAGGCTGACTGTTTCAGCAATGTGGGATGAGGTAAGGAGAAGCGATCAGAAGAAGATCAGCTGGATTGGTCAACCCATGGCCTTCATCTTGTGCAGCACAAGGGCCATGCCAGAGTGTGGCATGCACGCCATATTAGACAATATTCACTACAGCAGACCATCAAGGCATGAGCCATCATCCTACAGGTTGAAACACCGCAAGGTGAATTGTTTCCAATATTTAATGCAGCAGAATCTTTTTTAGCCTAAGTCTGCTATTAAGTGCAATGCCATCTAGATCAAGAAGTGTATTCAACATAAGAAAGCTCGTCACCCTTCCCGCCAGGCTATGAAGTTTTCTCCCCACTATTTTTGAATGTTCAGCAGTCTTTAAAGAGCATGAACTCTTGCAAGTCGGAAGGCCCCAATGGAGTACCTGGTAAGGCTCTGAAAACCTGTGCCAACCAACTGGCGGGAGTATTCAAGGACATTTTCAACCTCTCACTGCTACAGGCTGAAGTTCCCACATGCTTCAAAAAGACAACTATTATACCAGTGCCTAAGAAGAATAATGTGGGCTGCCTTAATGACTATTGCCTGGTAGCACTCACATCGACAGTGATGAAATGCTTTGAGAGTTTGGTCATGACTAGACTGAACTCCTGCTGTCAGCAAGGACCTGGACCCATTGCAATTTGCCTGTTGCTACAATTGGTCAATGGCAGACTCAATCTCAGTGACTCTCCACACAGCTTTAGACCACCTGGACAACACAAACACTTACGTCAACATGCTGTTCATCAATAATAGTTCAGCATTTAATACCATTATTCCCACAATCCTGATTGAGAAGTTACAGAACCTGGTCCTCTGCACCACCCTCTGCAATTGGATGCTCGACTTCCTAACTGGAAGACCACAATCTGTGCAGACTTGTGATAACATATCCTCCTCACTGACAATCAATACTGGCGCACCTCAGGGGTGTGTGTTTAGCCCACTGCTCTACTCTCTCTATACCAGGGGTCAGCAATCTTTACCACTGAAAGAGCCACTTGGACCCGTTTCCCACAGAAAAGAAAACACTGGGAGCCGCAAAACCCGTTTGACATTTAAAATGAAATAACACTGCATACAATGTTTTGTTTTGCCTTTATGCTATGTATAAATAAACTATAATGTGTTGCATTTATGAAATTGATGAACTCCTGCAGAGAAAACGAAATTACATTTCTGCATGCAACAAAAACATTTTGAACTCCGAAAAAAAGACGTTGGGTTGAAGGTTACTTTTAAGTAAAATACTCAACATCTATTTGAGTCCTTCTTGTATTTATGAAAAACGCCAAACTTAAATTTGCCGCCAGCAGCAAACCAAAAATAACGTCAGCCAGCTGTCAACCTGAAAAATAAAAGGACTATTTCACTGAACAATGAAAACATATGAATATACGTAAAATAATACGCAATTAAAATATTTATCATACTTCTTCAGGTTGACTCACACCTGACAATGCAGTCGTATTCAGTAGGGATGGATCGATGCTTAGGGGAGTGACCGGGAAGGATAATGTGTTTTTTACCTCTCTGAACTCACAGAAGCGTTTCCCAAACGATGTTTGCATTGCGATGATTGCAGAATGTAAATACTCCGAATTTATCATGTCGTGACATTGTTTGAACTCTCTCAAATTGGGGAAGTGAGACAATGTGCCTTTCTGTAAATCTCTGGCAAGCAACGTCAACTTGCGCTCGAATGCAAAACATCCTCCAACATGTGCAGGGCTGTACGTCCTTACCCCGTTGAAGAGCTGTGTTCAGCGTGTTCAGGTGCGCTGTCATGTCTACCATGAAGTGTAGCTTTTCCAGCCACTCTGGCTGTTCAGGAAAGTTGAGCCCTTTGCTGCCCAGGAAAGTTTTCACTTCTTCCAGACGCGCGACAAAGCGTTTCAGCACCTCCCCTCTGGACAGCCAGCGATAAAAACACGTTGTAGCGGTTGCTACACACAGTCAGTAAACTGCAGTCAAAGATAGCTTTATTCGAACTAAACAGCCTTGCTTTTAAGCCTCCCTCAACCCGCCCCCCATGGGCGCGGATGCTGCAAAAGACACGTACTCACAAACCCCCGTAGGCTATCTCCCTTAGCCTGAACGCTGGCTAATTGTGAGCCGGTTCGGATGTGTCAGGAAATGGGTCGCCACAACATCTTATTTAGATTGTACAAGATCACCATAATCTTCAAATTTAGATTTACATTTCAAAAACTAACAAACTAACATAAAATACATATTAATTAAATACTGACCATGTAGCGGTGTGCTACACGCAGCGCTAAAATTATGACACGGAGTCGGTAACTGCAGTCGAAGGAAAAAAACTTTATTCGAAATCTTCAGCCTCACTTTTAAGCCCTCAACCTGCCCCCCCACCCCCCATGGCGCAGAGGCTCCAAAGCTCTGTGCTCGCAAACCCCCGTAGGCTATCTTATTGTGAGTCGGTTCGGATGTGCCAGGAAAAGGGTCGCCACAACCAATTATTTCCCAAAGCAACAGGGAGCCGCAGCACAGACGTAAAAGAGCCACATGTGGCTCCAGAGCCGCGGGTTGCCGACCCCCGCTCTATACCCATGATCATGTAGCTAGGCATAGCTCAAATACCATCTATAAATTTGCCAATGATACAACTATTGTTAGTAGAATCTCAGGTGGTGAGAGAGGGCATACCGGAGTGAGATATGCCAATTAGTGGAGTGATGTCACAGCAACAACCTGGCATTCAAATGCTAATAAGACAAAAGAGCTGATTGTAGACTTCAGGAAGGGAAAGACAAGCTGTATCACTATCTGGTATGGTGTGGGGGGTGTGGGGGGGGGAGGGGGATGCTACTGCACAGAAGCTGCAGAGGATTGTAAATTTAGTCAGGCCCATTTTGGTTACTAGCCTACAAGGTACCTAGGACAAATTCAAGAAGTGGTGTCTCAGAAAGACAGCATCCAGGGCATGCTCTTTTCTCACTGTTACCATCAGGTAGTGGGTACAGAAGTCTGAAGGCACACACTCAGTGACTCAGGAACAGCTTTTCCTCTCTGCCATTTGATTCCTTAATGGACATTGAATCCTTGAACACTACCTCACTTTTTAAATATATATTATTTCTGTTTTTGCATGATTTTTAATCTATTTAATATATGTAATTGATTTACTTATTAATTTATTATTATTATTATTATTTTCTTCTTCTTCAATATCAGATATTGCATTGAATTGCTGCTGTTAAGTTAGCAAATTTCACGTCACATGCCGGTGATAATAAACCTGATTCTGATTCTGATTCTGATTCTGAATTCCTGGGACTTTTCAGAAATATTAATTGTCCTTATCACCATTCAGGGCTAGAAATTCAGAGGTTGGTTTATCGGCTTATTGAAGTTTCTAAGATGGCAGCAGCAGGTTGACCATACCATCTTTCCTTGGTGAAGCTGGATTAAAAGAAATATAGGTGTGTCTCCCAGCCCAGTATGATCCCTCTACTCACAACTGCTCCCTGGTGTTCCTGTTCTCTCACACGTTATGTCTTCCTCTCTCATCCTTGTCCTCCTTAGGCAGTGCTGACAGAAAACTGTACTTGCTAAACGCAATCATGCATCAGCAATCACATTAGCAAAAACCAGAGATTCTTTGTAGAATACAAATATACGCTGATATTTTCAGCTGTTAATTAGTATGCTGATCACAAAATAAACTCTAGAGAGGGCAGTTCTATTTAATAATCCTGCTGTGACCAACTGGCTGCCTGTTAGAATAGTGATTAACCACATGTGTCTGTAACCATTGGGATAAACTAAGAATCAGTAACAGCCATTTTCCAATGTGACACATGCCCTGGACACTTGGAAAGAAGCCTTCTTAATGTAATCAATTATTATTTTCCAACTTGGAATGAGCATACAACCATTTTTGCCATGATTGATTTCAAGGCCATGCTTTACAACTATCAAATGGTGGATTACACAAGCATTTCTTGCTCTTTGTTTTCCTTCTGAGATCAGTGTGAAATATTATCTTTGGCGTATGCAGAATTCACCCTTCACACCTCACACATCAGATAGGTAGACACTGTGGTTAGCTGTAAGGGTACCGTGTTTGCTCAGAGATAACATTTATGTGTAGATTAAATAAATCCTGTTCAATTGAGCTAAAATTATGTTGCAGCTGTCTCAATATGGAACCTGTTTTGGATAGAATTTTTATGTGTTTATATTTCATTGGTTCAAGGGGCATTGCTTAAAAATAATATGTAAAAGATATTTAATTTAATCTGAAATAGCATTTGGTGCAGATAATGTGGGCTATTATGCCTGTTTGTCTGCTGTAGTGATCTATATTCTGTGTTCTATAATATTTACAGCTCACTTCCTTTAGCCAGAGCTCTGAATTGTGAACAGGATCTTTAACATCTTTACCAAGTTTTCATGAGTGGTTTAATGTACCCACTTTCCACAACAGTATTCATTGACCTTCACACATGAGCTGCAGACATTTTATTGCTGCATTGATTTAAAGAGACCTTCCTGGTGCTATCTGACCAATTTGACTTCTAAAATGTTCTATTGATAAAGGATCTGAAAGTGGTATCTGATATTATAGAGTCTGAGCCAGGAAACAAGTACTCCCACAGTTTTGCAGCTACCAGTTAGGACTACTTGTGCTTGGTGTTGTTATCATTTTGCCTGGAGTTCAAAGATCTATTGCAAGAATCCTTACCCAAAACCTGATCCATTATGTCCTCTTTCTAGATGTAATTTAGAAATACGTTCAGGAGGTACATTATTTGGATTAAGTGTGGAATTATTCAGTGCACTAAATTTCTAGGTCTCCTGTAAAGTTGACAGCTTGGCAGAGAGTAAGCCCATTCCAAATGGCATCCATCCCACTTTCACTATTCTAAAGTTAGGCAATGTAATTAGGATAGAAATGCTGCATAGCCTGGCAATGCCACCCAGTCATTAGAATTTTGAAGTACAAAAAATAACTGCAGCAAGATGTTCTACTTAAGTTTGATTTCAGAAAGTTGCTGAAGTGCCTGATATCTGTTACAACAGGCCAAATAATCCACTAGGTGTGTGCTAGAGTCAAGAATATGTTAAATTTTGAACATTAATGTAGCTAAACATTGGTCTTTTACTAAATTATTAACACATTACACAACACTATCAGACAAAAGTGCTGAGTAAAAGTTTGTTACCCATTGACATTGTATTCCACTCTGCACACAACTGCTAAGTAATTAATTCTAAAGTATCGACATCTCATTACAGATTAGAGTGAGCAATTGTTGGACTGCTCCCTGGCCACATGTATAGACATTACTCATTTTGAAGTGACTGCGGTCTCACAGAGAATGCTTTCAATACAAACTGTAATAAGACTTCTACGTGTGTAAGGTTTCTTCAAGCAGGACAACCAAAGTTATGGATGGTCATATTTCTGCTTTCTCCTGCACTTTAGTTCAGTCAATTTGCACATATTGCTCTAAGTGTTAATAACAAATGATGTTAAAATGTCACCGTTAACTGAATTGATTATTAAAAACAAATAGGAATAGGAGAATATTTTAGAGAGGTTAGAAGAGCAATAATTACATTTATTTCCTATATTACTAGCATCATCATAGAAACCTTCTTTGCTACTTTAACACAAATGCTAATTATTTAATGGGGTTTTTAACCGATGCTGTAATGGTTTGACTCCGGGATTGTATTTCGTTGGAGGTACAGTCATGAGCAAAGAAGCTGACTTCTGACATAGAAATCACTAATGAGATTATTTGTTAGTGGTTATAATTTGACGTTATTGATTTGATCACTTGTTTACTAAAACTGTAAATAAAATGGAAGACGGGGCAAGGAATTTTTGGTTATTTTAAAATGGAATTATTGCATGTAGAAGGAGATCATTCAGCCCATCAGTATTGTGACAATATTTGAAACTCATTTCCCCATAATACTGGACATTGCTTTGCTCCATCAATATATGCTCCCTATAAACAGTCTGGAATCTGATTCCACATCCTTTTAGGTTGAGTGCCTCAACTGTGTTTTCTGCAGGTTTGCAATGGAAATAGTTACTTTCTACTTGCACCATTATAATGTCAACTTGAGCTCCTGTGCATGTGCCTCATTAACTCTCCACATAATTGTATTCCCTCATTCTTGACCTTTTTCCTGGAAAACTCCCCTTGTCTAGTCTCAACTTTTTTCAGATCCTTCTCAATGATTCATATCCCAGAACTGAATTGGTTCAAGATTCTAAGTACGTTTATTATCAAAGAATGTATAAGTTATACAACCTTGAGATTTGTTTGCTTATAGGTTGCCACAAAGCAAAAAGTCCTAAAGAACCTAATTAAAGAGAAAAAAATAAAATCCAACTCACAGTCTACAAGACAAAGAAAAAACAAACACTAAGCATGTAAAAAATTGAAGTGAACAATGACATTCCGAACCAAAATTGAGTCCTCAGATCTGAACCCTGGAGCAGCTTGGATTAAGCCCAAATTCTCCCTAATCAGTTCATAATGTTAGCGTGCATGGAGCACAGCAGCTGGAGCAATCTTCATAGCCTCAGTGCCATGGAGAGAGGGGTGACCATCACAGAGAGCGAACAAAATTGGCACTTGCCTCGGATCCTGACACACTGTCTTTTCAGTCTATCTGGGCCAGCATTTAAATTCACCAAACAATGGAACAGCAAAGAGCTCTGGCACCCTGGAGAAAAGAATGAACATCGCAGAGAGTGAGCCAAGTCAGATTTCACCACCAGTCTGGGTTCGTTGGCGTTTATGTTGTCTAAACAGCAGATAGCACCTATGTTCCTTCATCCAAATCCAGATACATATAAACATTTATAAACCTTTCTCCCAGGGCAGCTATGCCAAAGAACAAATGTTTCAAGTTAGTGTAGGAAAATTTAAGCGACATGTATAGGGTAGAATTTGTACCCAGAGAACACGGAGTGCTTGGAATGCATTGCTTGGGGTAGGGGTAGAGGCTGATACAACAGGGACTCTCAGTAGGCACATGGATGTAAGAAAGGAGGATTATAGACTGTGAAGGAGGGAAAGGTTAGATTAATCGTGGAGTAAATTTATGTAGATTGGCACAACACACTTGTCCATTGGGCTCTCTGCAGTTCTATGTTCTATTGATAGCTTGGGAGAACAACAGAGTGGAAAAGTCTCAGATCACATCTCAAAGGAAAAGGTACCTGATTGACCAGAGGAAAGAGAGATGATAAATGTCAGAAGTGCTCTCTTTGCATATAGTATGTCTACAGTGCTTTGCCAGAAAAGACATCGAATTCTCTTTGATAACGGGAAAGCTGGAATCAAAGAGTTGAAATCTGTCTCTGAATCTAACTTATTGTCTCTATATATTTTTCATTGTTTATTCTGTTAGATTAAATCTATATAATTAGATCTGTACAGCTAAATATGTTTATATTAATCTTTTGAAAATGGGAATGTTTTCCTGCTTCTGGCTGATTGGTAGTTCTGCTTTTATTGCTTCCACAGAATAACTACCATATTTCACAATCTCTTCCCTTGTATGACTGGATTCCCCTGAGGGAATTATTACACTAACATGTCAAGAGCAACTATTCCAGCTCCATCAAAATCACTGCTTGGGGGGAATGATTAAAACATAATTGTTTCATTTCTCAGTTCCAGGTTTAGATGAAGCCCTGATAAAGAGAATAATGAACTGTCTGAAACTGCCAGCAACAGCCTGGGTGCAACTTTTTGATCCTGATGATGTCCAGTATTCTGAACGAATAGGCTTTTCACTGTGAGCCCTGTTGAAAGAAACACGAGATGATTGGCATGGTGACAAGAGAGCATCACTCTGTGCAGTGGGAAAAACATATTTCATTCTGCAGTTAACCCAGTTTGCTGAAAAGAGTGACGACGCTATTTCTGGATTTGACCAAATACAATTAGCCTCAACTGAGAAGTGAATGGGGAAAATAGATAATTCCAAAACCAAGGAGTGAAATCCTTAAAATTGTCTGTATGAATTTCATTGGTGATAGATAGGATGAATACGATGGGTGTTTTAATATATTCCTTTAATATTCAAGGTCAGATAAAAACACTGTGAATTTCTGCTGTACTTACCTATTTCCTAATATGTAGATCCCAATTCATTTAGATGTTGAGAGGCATTGATCATGTGAGTAGCCAAAGGATTTTTCCCAAGATGAAATGGCTAACATGAGGGGGCATAGTTTTAAGGTGCTTGGAAGTAGGTACAAGGGGGATGTCAGAGATATGTTTTTCACACAGAGAGAAGTGGGTGCGTGGAAGGTAGTAGAGGAGGATACAATAAGGTCTTTTAAGAGACTCTTAGATAGATACATGGAGCTTAGAAAAATATAGGGCTATGCGATAGGGAAATTCTAGGCAGTTTATGGAGTAGGTTACATGGTCGACACAACATTGTGGGCTGAAGGGCCTGTAACATGCTGTAGATTTCTATGTTCTATAAGTGTAAGAGTTTCCTTGTTCATTTAGTTGGTAAAGGTAGCCTGCAACTAATTAGATCAGGCTGATGAACAAGTGTTTAGCCTATGCAGTTAATGGTTCAGCTGGTAATTGATATAAATTACTCCAGGGCAGGGATAGGAAATGGGTTAACAGCTCTATTATTTTTATTATTACTGTTTCATTATTGTCATATGTATCCAGTCTCCTCTTTATTAGTTAGATGAGATAGCTATTAAAGTGGCCACTGAGTGCATGTTCATGGTCTTCTGCTGCTGTGGCCCATCACTTCAAGGTTTGGAGTGTTTGTGTGTTTAGTAATGCTCTTCTGCATACCACTGTTGTCATTCAAGATTGTTTAATGTACACAAGTGTAAGGGGAATGAAATAATTGTTATTCCAGATCCAATGCAGCACAAAAAAACTCACAAGAGATCAAAAATACAATAATACTAATACAAAAATACACAATAAATATAAATACATATTCTGAAAGAGGTGGCTGAAGAGATTGTGAAGGCATTAGTGATGATTTTACAAGAATATTTCTGAAACGGTTCCGGAAAACTGGAAAATTGCAAATGTCACCCCACTCTTCAAGAAGAGAGAGAGGCAGAAGAAAGGAAATTATAAGCCAATTAGTCTGACCTCAGCAGCTGGGAAGATGCTGGGATCGATTATTAAGGATGCGGTCCCAGGGCACTTGGAGGCACATGGGAAAAGAGGCAACAGTCATCACGGTTTCCTCAAGAGAAAATCTTGACTGAAAAATCTGTTGGAATTATTTGAAGAAATAATAAACAGGATAGACAAAGGAGAATAGGTTGATTTTGTGTACTTGGACTTTCAGAAGGCCTTTGACAAGGTGCCAAACACAAGGGTGCTTAACAAGGTACGAGCCTCTGGTGTTACAGGAAACATTCTAGCATGGATAAAACAGTAGCTGATTAGCAAGAGGCAAAGAGTGGGAATAAAGAGAGGCTTTTTCTAGTTGGCTGTCAGTGACTAATGGCGTTCCACAGGGGTCTGTGCTGGGACCAATTCTTTTTACGTTTTATTTCAATTATTTGGATTATGGAATTGATGGCTTTGTTGCAAAATTTGCAGATGATTTGAAGGTAGGTGGAAGGACAGGTAGCGTTGAGGAAGTAGAGAGGCTACAGAAAGACTTAGACAGGTTAGGAGAATGGGAAAAGAAGTGACAGATGGAATACTGTGTTGGGAAGTGTATGGTCATGCACTTTGGTAGAAGAAATGAAAGCATTGACTATTTTCTAAGACACAAAGGGACTTGGGAGTCCTTGTGCATGATTCCCTAAAGGTTAATTTGCAGGTTGAGTCTGTGGTAAAGAAGGCAAATGCAATGTTAGCATTCATTTCAAGAGGACTAAAATATAAAAGCAAGGATGTAATGTTGAGACTTTATAAAGCACTGGTGAGGCCTCACTAGGAGTATTGTGAGCAGTTTTGGTCCCTTATCTTAGAAAGGATGTACTGACACTGAAGAGGGTTCAAAGCCGGTTCATGAAAATGACTCCAGAATTCAACGGCTTGGCATATGAAGAGTGTTCGATGGCTCTGGGCCTGTATTCAATGGAATTCAGAAGAATGAAGGGTGACCTAATTGAAACTTATCGGATGGTGAAAGGCCTAGACCTCGATAGAGTAGGTGTGGAAAGGATGTTTCCTGTGGTGGGAGAGTCTAAGAGCAGAATTCACAGTCTCAGAGTAGGGGAGCGACCTTTTGGAATGGAGATGAGGAGGCATTTCTTTAGTCAGAGAGTGGTCATTCTGTGGAATTTGTTTCTACAGGCAGCTGTGGAGGACAAGTCTTTATTTAAGGCAGAGGTTGATTGATTCGTTATTGATCAGGGCATGAAGGGACACCAGGGGAAGGCAGGAAATGGGAGTGAGAGGGAAAAAATGGATCAGCCATGATGAAATGGTGGAGCAGACTCAATGGGCCTAATTATGCTCCTATATCTTATGATCTGATGGTCTTATTACTTATAAGCATAGATTGATTGTATATCCACAAAGTGACATTGGCTGCACATAATGTGACTGATGGGAAATTATAAAACACTGGTGGAGTTAGTGGGTTAAGGTGTTACTGCTTGGGGAAAATAACCTTATGGGTCTGGTGGTCCTGTCGTGGAAGTCTCCACACTGATGGGAGTGGGACAATCAGTTCATGAGGAGGGTGTACGGGATCCCTCATGATGTTACTGGCCCTCTTCTGCCATCTTTCTGTTTATGGCCTTGATGGTGGGTAGGCTGGTGCCAGCGATGCATTGCAAACACGAGTAAATCTGCAGAAGCTGGAAATCCAAGCATCGCACACAAAATGCTGGAGGAACTCAACAGGCCAGGCAGCATCAAGAGTAAACAGTCGCGTTTCAGGTCAAGACCCTTCATTGGTGATGCATTCAGCAGTTTTGACTGCCGACTTTCAAGCCTTCTGTCCACCACTGTGCCGTTTCTGTACCGAGCAGCGACGCAGTGTGTCTGGATGCTCACCACTGCGCATCCGTAGAATGACCTGAGCATGGATGTGCAAGTCCTGCTCTCTTCAGCCTCCTGAGAAAATAGAGGCATTGCTGAGCTTTCTTGACTACGTGGAATGAGTACTGGGAGCATGCGAGAGTTTGTGTGATGTTGCACTCCCAGGAGTCTGAAGAGTCCACTGCTATGCCATCGACATAAAGAGGGGTGTGCATGCTGCCAGTTGTCTTGAAGTTGATAATAATATCATTAGCTTGTTGGCATTAAGGAAGAAATTATTGCTTGGCAGCGGGCCTCAAGATCTTCCACCTTCTCTCTGGAGACAGTCTTATCTTTGTAGGTGATGAGCCCCACCACCGAGGTGTCATCGGTGAACTTAACAATTTAATTGCTTGGGTGTTTGGCTTTGCAGTCATGTGTGAGTAGAGTGTACAGCAGAAGGCTCAGCATGTAGCCCTGGGGGCCCACCTGTGTTGAGGATGATGGGGAGGGAAGAGTGGTTGTACATCCTGACTATGAGGTCTGTTGGTTGGGAAGTCCAGCATCCAGTGCACAGTGCTGTATTTAGACCGAGGAGTAGGAACTTATTCACCGAGCTCAGTGGGACAATACTGTTGAATGCCACACTGAAATCTAGAAACAGCATTCTGACTTAAGTGTCCTTGTTTTCCAGGTATATCAGGGCCTGGTGAATGACAGGAGCTATGGCATCATTCATAGAGTGGTTCTGTAGGTAAGCATATTGGTGAGTGTCCAATGTGGAAGGAATGGCATTTTTGATGTGTGCCATTATTTCAGCCGTTCAAAGCACTTCATTATGATTGGCATCAGTACCACTGAGTGGTAGTCATTTAGTTCTGAAGGTGTAGGGTGCTTTGGTACAGGAATGATGGTGGTTGATTTGAAGCATGTGGGGATAGCTGTCTGGAGGAGTAAAGTGCTGAAGATGTCCATGAAGGCATCAGTGAACTGTTGTGCCTGGGATGTTAGCTGGCCCAAATGTCTCATGGAGTTTGACTCTTCACAGAGCCCTTGTATCTGCTGCTGTTGCAGACAGTGGCTGCTCATCTGGGAGGGGTTAGCTTTCATGAGCTGCATGCCTCAAAGTGTGCATAAAGGTTGTTCGGAACACCAGGGAGGGAGGCTGCACTGATACAGATGATCTTGTTTTTCCAAATTTAGTCAGTAATGGCCGTGATGCCCAGCCACGTACATTAACAAAGAGGTGTTCCTGATTTTTTTTTTGTGTAGGCAGTCTTAGCCCTCTTGATGCTAAGATGAGGATTTTCCTGGTTGTTCTAAGAGATGTAAACATAAAGTACACTGCAGATGCTGTGGTCAAATCAACACGTACAACACGCTGGAGGAACTCAGCAGGTCAGGCAGCATCCGTGGAAATGAGCAGTCAACGCTCGGCCCAAAACGTTGATTGCTCGTTTTCATGGATGCTGCCCGATCTGCTGAGTTCCTCCAGCTTGTTGTATGTGTTGCTCTAAGAGATGTTCTGTTACCAGACTTGAAGGCAACATCTTTGCTTTTAGTAGGGAGGCAAATCTGTGTTCAGTCAGAGCTTCTGGTTGGACTGTGAGATGATTGTTCTTGAGGTACCAGCATCATCTACACTCTTGCTGATGTAGCCGGTGACAGAGGGGGCATCCTTGATGCCTGTGTTTACTCTGTTTGTGATAGCCTCCTTGAACTTCTGCCAGTTAGCTCATTCAAAACAACCCTAAAGCATAGAGATTTCCTCAGTAAGCTGTACAGTGATGGTCCTCTTGACTGGTTTCTCCATTTTCAGCAGCAGTTGGTATTCTGGGATTAACATAAAGGAGATGTGGTCAGAGTGACCAAGATGAGGGCATGGAATGGCTTTGTAAGTACAATGTCTGTTTGTATAAACATGGAACAGTCTGTTTGTCCCCCTAGTGACCATGGCAACTTGTTGGTGGAACTTGGGTAAAATGTCCTGCAGGCTAACATGATTGAATTCTCCTGCACTCGGAGTGGTGGGGTGCAAGGGCTGTTGTAGACAGTGGTGATATATTGATGAACACAACAGTAAACTTTCTGAGCAGATAACATGATTAACTGTAAGATGTGTATTTGCCCCAGAACAGTCACTGCTAAATACAGATGAGTCTGAGCACCAACCTTTGTAAATGTACACACAGATTCTACCTCCTTTGGACTTCCCCAACAGAGTGCATGGGACAAAATCATCCCGTCGATTCAGAACGCTGTGTTGGGCATTTAACCACGTTCCGGTGAAAACCAGAACGCAGCAGCTTCTCATTTCTTTCTGTGCATTCATACTGTTTCATTGAGTCCATTTTATTATCTAGAGAGTGGACGCTGGCCAGAAAAAGTGATGGCACTGCCAGTTTGGTCAGGTTAGCTCCCAACTCTCATTCCAGGTTTCAGTTTCCCCTAACGCTGCCTATATCTGCCATTCCCTTGGCGGAGCCACTTAGACCAGGAGTCCGTAGAATTCCCATTCCGTGAGCACCGCCATTAACTCTGCTGCTGGCCGATGAAAGGTGATTTTGTCAAAGAGTTCACCAGCAATGTATTTACTGAGCTTTGCACCATTGAAACCCCTGACTAGAAATTTTGAAACACTATCTAGGAATTTAAAGTTGGCATCATTACTGAGAGGCAGAATAGCCACATGCTGCCGTCTTGTAATGCATGGTGACGTGTGTCACTGTTGCCATCCTGTCAACTTGAACCAGTCTGGCCATATTCCTCTGACCTCTCTCATTAACAAAGAGTTTTCATCCACAGAACTGCCTCTCACTGGATTTTTTGTATGTGAAAATTCTAGGAGATCAGTATTTACTGAGATGCATAAACCACCCAGTCCGACACCAACAATTATTCCACAGTCAGAGTCACTTAGATCATTTCCCCTATTCTGATGTTAGGCCTGAGCAACAAATGAACCTCTTAACCACATCTGCATGCTTTTATTCTATGAATTGCTGCCACTTGATTGGCTGATTAGACATTTGCATTAATATGCAGGTGTACAGGTGTACCTAATAAAGTGGCCACTGAGTGTATACTGTGATAGAATGAAAAGCGTGACCTGCATGCTGTTCACACAGGTCAGTTCATTACACAGTGTACTTCAGTAATACAATGTTCAACAATAACAGATTCAGAATAAAGTGAAAAGCTGCAGAGGAAGTGAGTACCATGCAGGTAAACAAAACTACTGGATGAAGGAAATACACATCTTGCCAAAGCGATTCCTAACTTTAAAGCCCAAATGGATGGGATCATGCTCAGTTCAACACTTGGGTCCTATCGGTCTTACCTGCCAGCATACACATATTGAAGACTCTACTCCACAGCCCCACCACTAAGCAAACGGAGCCTCAGGCAATGGCCAGACTTTATATTCTGCCCTTAGCTGTTTCTTGGCAATGATCAGTGCTGCTGAAGGCGTTTTCACTTTATTAAATGCCTCTGATATTCATAAGCATTTGAAACACTTAAATGGCTGGAAACATATTTTAAAAATAGTTAGGAAAGAACAAAAAATTAAAAGTAATATATTCAACTATAAATGCATTAAGCCACTAAATTAATTACAAACATACTAATAACTGTAAAGTGGGGGAAAAACTGAATGCATCTTTTTATGTAAATCAGAGATTCCATTCTAATACATAAGCTTCATGTTTCTGTGCTGATGCACCATCAATAACTCTCCGAGACGTGGGGCGAGATATAGGCTTTTATTGGCTGGAAGAAAGAACAAGCAGCAAGTGACCACCACACTACATCCTGGAGCCTGAGGCCGGGTCTGTGGCTCCAATCGCCTTTATACCGGGATCTGTGGGAGGAGCCACAGGAGCAGTCAGCAGAGGGGTGGGGGGGGCATGTCCAGACAGGTATATGTAGGTCACCACATGTGCCAGCCAGACGTGGCATAGATCTGACAACCCAGACAGAAAGCGCATCCAGGCCCTCAGTTTACTACAGTCTGGATTTGGAGGTGAACTAATTGACAGAGCAGGAGGTCAGAAGCATCGGGACTCGATCGGCACCACTGACTTCATGTAACAGTGCACAGACTAGAAAACTGGAGTTGTTCTAAATATTCAAGGGCAAATAAACAATGATTCCAATCTCACTGCAGCTGAATCCAACCCATTTTGTTGTCGGTCAGTTTGAAAGTCCAAACAAAATTTCATCTGTTTAAGTCAATTTGACATTGCTTGCTTCTTGATCAACTCCGTGATATTTTACTGGTTTATTGTTGAGTCATCCATCCGTGGAGAAAACTTGCATTGTATTGTCACAGATAGGAAATCAGCTCATCCTCTTTGACTGGAAAATAATCTTTGCCGCTATTCATCGCTTTCTGGTTCTATATGATTGTTGTGAAAAGTTCAAGGGATATTTCCAGGAACCCTGTCAAAAAATGACTAGAATTTCACTCAGTTAGTAACTCATTTAGACTCCTTATTGCTTTGTAACATTGTTGTTTAAAATCTGTTTTTGAATAGACTACGTGGACTATTTCTCAAAGGTTAAAGTTTGATTAATTATATTGAACCGAGAATGAAAATTTTGTTGATTTGCCATGCAGCCTGGTTGAAACAGTGCAGTTATACAAACCTGAAGAATTTTTATACAACCTGAAACTCTTGGTGCATGGCTTGGTGACACTATTGCAAGTCAAATGAGTTGCTTTGGATTTGAGAATCATGTTCAAAATTTTCTTTCCAGCAGTACTCAGAGGCTATTATTAAATCAATAAGTTATATTAAATCAATACCGTGATCAATTATCTCTGTATTCCCAGTAATTGCCTGTGCTTTGCAACTATTACATTACTATGAGGGACTGCAGTAAAATCTTTGCTGCTTAAATAAAGCAAACGTTCTGAGGCTTGGTGTGGAAAATAACATGATATAGAGTAATTTGTTATTTATGCATGGCTTTATGTAATTTCATGGCATTTGTCACGGTTAAACAAATTCTTAGATATGATGCTGCCAGGGAGGGATGTACAAGGTTAGGGGAGTCCAATAATCTGCAATTTAATAAGCTTTTCAACCAACCAGCCACTTAATAGAGATGTAAACTCAGTAGCCACATTATTAGGTACCTCTTGTACTTAAAAAAGTGGCCACTGGGTATATTACTGTATGTTTGTGGTCTTCTTGTGCTCTTCCACTTCAAGGTTTGATGTATTGTGCATTCAGATATGCTCTACTGCATACCATTGTTGTAATGTGTGAATTTGAGTTACTGTCACTTCCTTGTCAGCTTGAACCAGTCTGGCCATTCTCCACTGATTTCTCTCATTAACAAGGTGTTTTTGCCCACAGAACTGCCACTCGCTGGATTTTATTTTGTTTATTGCAGCATTCTCTGTAAACTTTAGAGACTGGTGTATGTTAAAATCCCAGGAGATCATCAGTTTCTGAAATACTCAAACCACCCAGTCTGGCACCTACTATAATGCCACGGTCAAAGTCACTTAGATCACATTTCTTCCTCATTCTGACATTTGAGCTAAACAACAACTGAACTTCTTGACCACGTCTGCATGTTTTTACACATTGAGTTGCTGCCACATGATTGGCTGATTAGATATTTACATTAACGTGGTGTACAGGTGTACCTAATAAAGTGGCCACTGAGTGCAAATTTAGGATAAAAATTTAGGATTAATTTGTAATCAGTCCCAAACCAAAATATATAATGCCAAAAATACCCAAGGTTCTTCATCCATTTGATGATTATCTTATTCTTTTAATATTTGGAAGTTGCACCCATTTACTTTGTTTCTGATAACTCCCTTCAAATGGTGTGTGCCTAAAATTTATCCCCAGTCCGAAGAATCAAACAGACAACTCAGCAACATCACCACATTGTACTCTGCTTTAGAAACTGAACCGAATTTTATGAGGCAGAGAACAACATGCTGTTACTATAATATTATATCCGTGAGTATCAAACAGGGATGAATTCTGTGGGCTGGGGGTAGCAGTGGGGATAAGCTCCCACTGCCTATTCAATGCTCTCAATGGTGTACTCCTCAAATAGCCTCTGGCAACCAAGACCATCTCCTGGCTTTCACATGAGGCTGAGCTACTAACCCCGGCAGAACTGTTTCTACGACAGGCAAAGGGGAAGAGGTGCGCTACTGGTACCTTAGAACCAGTCATTTGGGCAAATGGTGTTCATCAGCCATGGTTGGCAGCTCACCTAGGAGAAGGGAAACCCTGATCTCAAACCTCTGCTGCCTTGTGGGATACCCACTCATTGGGAAGGGTTCGCTAGTAAATCCTGAGGAAAAATCTAGAGCTGGAGTCCTTAAGGCAGTCGTACGTTGAGTTCAACGCTGACTGGCAACTCCTGTGACGCTCCTGGTACCAAACTGTATCAGTCTCTGTCATTCCTTTGGATTCATCAGCTGCGTAGAGAGGGATAGCCGGCCTCATGGGCAACAGCTTGCTCTCTATACCATACTATCCCAGCTTGCATATCATGTAGACAGTCAGGACACAGCATCCATGGTAGACTCTGACCAACGGAGGGCCTCAATATAATTTAGTGATCAGCAGAAACCTAAGGAGAGAAGTTTAATTCCCTTTGAATATGGTTGAAGAGATGTATGATGTGTCCTTTCATTACAATCTAGGCTGTAGGCCAATTTTGTGTTAGCTAATGATTATGATAATTGTAAATCCTCCAGCACAAGCAGTGCTCACTGGCTGTATGTCTTAGTAGGTGACTCTCACTATGAATTACTTGCTCTAGTTAAAACACCTGCAAGTCTTACTCTTCCATCATTAGGTCAATTTAAACACCAGCCCAGATAGACTGAAAAGACAGAGCATGGGTTGGGATGACAGCTGATTTTGCTCCTTCTCCGTGATGGTCATCTCCATGGCACTGAGGCTATGACGAGTGCCCCGGCTGCTCTGCTCCCTGCCTGCTAATATGATTAACTGCTAAATGAGGCTTTGGGCCTACTCCAGGCTGCTCCGTGGTTTGGATCTGAGATCTCATTTTTGGTTTGGAATGCTGTTATTTGCTTCAATTGTTTGCATGTTTTGTATTTTTTTTCTATTTCTTGTGTGTTTGTTGGTCTTCTATTTTTATTATTTTGTTCTTGAATTGGGCTCTTTCAGGTTTCTTGCTTTGTGGCAACTTATGAGCAAGCAAATGTCAAGGTTGTATAATTTATACATCCTTTGATAATAAATCTTAAAATTCCCTCAGATGTACCATGGAGAGCATTCTACCTGGCTGTATGACCATGTGGAATGGGGGTGGGGTGGGGGGGAGGGCTGCTGCACAGGATCGAAGTAAGCTGCCGAGAATTGTAAAATTAGTCAGCTCCATCATGGGACCAGTCTCTGTAGTATCCAAGACATCTCCATGGAGCGGCACCTCAAAAAGGCGGCAGCTATCATTAAGGACACTCACCACCCAGGACATGCCCTCTCTCATTGTTACCATCAGGAAGGAAGTTCAAAAGCCTGAATGTACGCACTCAGTGATTCAGGAACAGTTTCTTCCCCTCTGCCATCCAAAGTTCAAAGTCAAATTTATGATCATACCACCACATTCAACCCTGAGATTCTTTTTCTGATTACTGAATAGACATTGAACGTATGAACACTACTTCAGTACTTTTTTATTTCTGTTTTACTACTTAATTAATTCAACTATTTATTATATAAAAATACTTACTGTAAGTCAGAGGTTTCATTCTACATTAGCATGTATCACATTGTACTGCTGCTGCAAAGTTAACAAATATGCCGGTGATATTAAACCTGATTCTGATTTTGATTTTGAAGCAAGCCCAAGCAGCTCAGATCCTTCCTATCACTCTTCATATTAAAGGGCACTGAGGTGAGAGGAGGTGCTTTCAATTCTACAAGTGAGGCTGGCTTTACAAACTACAAAGAGAGTGCAAATTGTATGTGCACATTGCATCAGAGGTATTAGATGGAGGAGGTGGAAAGAAGAAAGAGCCATCTGTAAGTTTAGGAGACCAGGAAACCATTCAGATGCAGGCAAAGAAGGCACTGAAAGCAATGGTCCTGGAGATCAACTCTAACTGTCAAGACTTGAAGTCATTGATACAATGCTGTAGGTAGTTCAGTGAGCTCACATACGGTAAAAAGAAAAGATCGGTGTTTGTACCCTATAGGGTCTAGGTTACAGATGACACCGCAGGCTTGAGGTCTGGCTCATCTAACCACATCGTTATTGCTCATGCCCTAACAATGATATCAATCAGAACTCACATTTTTCTACTCTATTATGTCCTCATTTAACATTACTCCAAGCATCACATTCGTATCCTCATTGCCCACTGAAAGGAACAAAACAGCAGATATTAGAAATCTGAAATAACAGAAAAAGCTGGAAGTGTCTTGTGACCGTGAATAAGCCACGGTCAGAGCTGTAGATGTAAAAGGGATGGCAAACTGATATTTTTGAAGGTTTGTCTCTCTTTCTGAAAATCTCTGATGAGCCTCGGAAGTACAGTGATGTTTTATGTTCCTTAAGCACAACGGTAACAATGCATAATTAAATAGTTTTGATGGTTATAATTATTTACTTCAATATTTTGCATGTAGACAGGCAATTTTGTAGAACTACATATTTCAACTAAAAAATTCACTTTAAATAGTTTTATTTTGAAGACTGGTTCTTCTTTGTATTAACCAGTTGCTACTTTTGTCCTATTCGGATAGTGGGGTGGAGGTTTATCTCACGTGCGAGTGAGGTGAAGGATAGAATGATTATGCACATTAATACGAGGCTGAGAGCATGGTGCAGAAAGGAAGGGTTCAGGTTTTTGGATAATTGGTCTTTGTTCCAGGGTCATTGGGATCTGTTTCGAAGGGATGGTCTATATCTGAACCGGAGGGGTACTAACATTCCTGCAGGAGTATTTGCCAGTGCTGCTCGGGGGGTTTTAAACTAGATGTGCAGGGGGCTGGGATCCAGATCCAGAGGGTTAGTCAGAAGGTGCATGGGGTTAAATGGGTGATCTTGAGAAGGTCATCAAAATTCAGGGTGCAATTTGCCCGATGGAAGTTCAAGGAGCTGGGTTAGGTACAGTAGACAGTGTTTTAAGCAAAGAGAGGAGGAATGGGCTAAGAATTCTATACTTGAATGCACGTAGTGTCAGAAATAAGACAGATGAGCTTGAAGCTCAGATGAAAATGGGGAACTACGATATTGTTGGGATAACGGAGACATGGCTGCAAGGGGATCAGGCCTGGGAATTGAGTGTACCAGGGTATACGTGCTATCGTAGAGACAGAAATATGGGAAGAGGGGGTGGGGTGGCCCTGTTGGTGAGGAATGAGATTCAGTCCTTAGCAAGAGGTGACTTGGGAACAGGGGAAGTAGAGTCTGTGTGGATTGAGCTGAGGAACAGTAAGGGTAAAAAGACCCTAATGGGTGTTGTGTACAGGCCCCCAAGCAGTAGCGTGGATATTGGGTACAAGTTGATTAGGGAGTTAACATTGGCATGTGCTAAAGGTAATGCAGTCATTATGGGAGATTTCAACATGCAGGTGGACTGGGAGAATCAGGTAGGTGCTGGACCCCAGGATAGGGAGTTTGTGGAGTGTCTAAGGGATGTATTTTTGGAACAGCTTGTGCTTGAGCCGACCAGGAACGAGGCTATTTTGGACTTGGTGATGTGTAATGAACAGGAATTGATAAGTGATCTTGAAGTAAAGGAGCCATTAGGAAGTAGTGATCATAACATGATAAGTTTTTATCTACAATTTGAGAGGGATAGGGGCAGATCAGAGGTGTCAGTGTTGCAATTAAATAAAGGAGACTACGGAGCCATGAGGGAAGAGCTGGCCAAAGTTAAATGGGCGGATGCCCTGGCAGGAAAGACAGTGGATCAGCAGTGGCAGATATTCTTGGGCATAATACAAAAGATGCAAATGCAGTTCATTCCAATTAGAAGGAAGGATTCAAAGAGGGGAAGGGGCCACAGTGGTTGACAAAGGAAGTCAGAGATTGTATAGCATTAAAGAAAAAGAAGTATGACAGGGCTAAGATGAGTGGGAATACAGATGATTGGGAAAGTTTTAAGGAACAGCAGATCTTAACTAAAAAAGCAATACGGAGAGAAAAAATCAGGTATGAGCTCAGTCTAGTCAGGAATATAAAAGGGGATAGCAAAAGCTTTTTTAGCTATGTGAAGAGAAAGAAGATAGTTAAGAACAATGTTGGCCCCTTGAAGAATGAATTGGGAGAAATTGTTATGGGAAACAGGGAAATGGCAACAGAATTTAATGCGTACTTTAGATCTATCTTCACCAGGGAGGACACAAGCAATCTCCCAGATGTATGGATGGGCCAGGGTCATAAGATATCAGAGGAATTGAGACAGATTGACATTAGGAAAGAAACTGTGATGAGTAGACTGGTAGGACTGAAGGCTAATAAATCCCCGGGTTCAGATGGTCTGCATCCGAGGGTTCTAAAAGAGGTGGCTCAGGAAATTGCGGATGCATTGGTAATCATTTTCCAATGTTCCTTAGATTCAGGATCAGTTCCTGAAGATTGGAGAGTGGCTAAAGTTGTCCCACTTTTCAAGAAGGGAGGGAAGGAGAAAACGGAGAACTATCGTCCTGTTAGCCTAACGTCAGTCGTGGGGAAGATGCTTGAGTCCATTATTAAGGACGAAATAGTGGCACATCTAGATGGCAGAAATAGGATTAGGCCGAGCCAGCATGGATTTACCAAGGGCAAATCATGCTTGACTAATCTGTTGGAGTTTTTTGAGGGTGTAACAAGGATGTTAGACGAGGGTAAGCCAGTAGATGTTGTGTACCTAGATTTTCAGAAGGCATTCGATAAGGTGCCACATAGGAGATTGGTGAGTAAAATCAGAGCTCATGGCATTGGGGGCAGGGTTTCAACATGGATAGAAAACTGGTTGGCAGATAGAAAGCAAAGGGTAGCAGTGAATGGGTGTTTCTCAGACTGGCTGGAGGTGACTAGTGGGGTACCACAGGGCTCTGTATTGGGACCACAGCTCTTTACGATTTATGTCAATGATCTAGATGAGGGCATTGAAAACTATATCAGCAAGTTTGCTGACGATACTAAACTGGGTGGCAGTGTGACATGTGAAGAGGACGTTAGGAGAATACAGGGAGACTTGGATAGGCTGAGTGAATGGGCAGATACTTGGCAGATGTCATTCAATGTGAATAAATGTGAAGTTCACTTTGGAAGCTGGAACAAGAGGGCAGAGTATTGTCTGAACAGTGTCAAGTTAGGTAAGGGAGAAATGCAAAGAGACCTAGGAGTCCTAGTTCACCAGTCAATGAAGGTGAATGAGCAAGTGCAACAGGCAGTGAAGAGGGCAAATGGAATGTTGGCCTTTGTTACAAGGGGAATTGAATACAAGAGCAAGGATGTTCTTTTGCATTTGTACAGGGCCCTGGTGAGACCACACCTGGAATATTGTGTACAGTTTTGGTCTCCAGGTTTAAGGAAGGACATTCTGGCAATTGAGGAAGTGCAGCGTAGATTCACTAGGTTGATTCCTGGGATGGCAGGGCTGTCTTACGCAGTGAGATTGGAGAGATTGGGCTTGTACACGCTGGAATTGAGGAGATTGAGAGGGGATCTGATTGAAACGTTTAAGATAATTAAAGGATTTGATAGGATTGAGGCAGGAAATATGTTCCAGATGTTGGGAGAGTCCAGTACCAGAGGGCATGGATTGAGAATAAGAGGTCAGTTATATAAAACAGAGTTGAGGAAGAGCTTCTTCTCTCAGAGAGTTGTGGAGGTGTGGAATGCACTGCCTCGGAAGACGGTGGAGGCCAATTCTCTGGATGCTTTCAAGAAGGAGCTGGACAGATATCTGATGGATAGGGGAATCAAGGGATATGGGGACAAGGCAGGGACTGGGTATTGATAGTGAATGATCAGCCATGATCTCAGAATGGCGGTGCAGACTCGAGGGGCCGAATGGTCTACTTCTGCACCTATTGTCTATTGTCTATTGTCTACCAAAGGAGGTGTAAGGTGCTATAGCCTTCAGTCACCATGCAGCAAGGTGTAGCATCTGTTTAGCCCCCGATCAGGGTCACGTGAAACCATGGAAGCAAGTGGCGGATGGTCACATGAGTAGCTGGTGCATATCACCAGTCCTGGTAATGCGACCACTGATGCCAGGAAGACAATCACTGAAGAGTATTGATAATGGCTGAGTCACCCCATCTAGTAGAGACACTATCCAGAAGAAGACAATAGGAAACCATACTGTAGAAAAGTTTGACAAGAACAATCATGGTCATGGATGGAGAAAAGAATAAGACCAGCATGAAATGAGTCTTCCCCACAGGCAGATTAAAGACAGATGGAAGACCATGATCACCCATATCATACAACACGGCACATAATGATGACGACTCCTGTCTCATAATTCTTGAATGATCTCACATGTCCAACAATCACCAACACGCTTTCAAGTTCAGATCAGGTTGATGACATTTTATTAGAACTAGGAAAAAGTAACAAATTAAAATTGTGAATCTGATGAATGGGTGTGGAGAACAAAGGGCATGCATCTGAAACAGTAGTCTTCTCTAAAGTGTTCACTCATTCACGTTTGGTTTCCCGATTGCAAAGAAGACCATTATCAATCTCAAGTCAATTTAAGTCATAATCAGCATTTTATTTCTACCTTATCTTCCACTTGACATTCTAGTTGGCACAGCACTAGATAGGTAGATAGATATATAGATACTTTATTGATCCCAAAGGAAATTACAGTGTCACAGTAGCATTACAAGAATTAAACCACAGCCTTTGGTGTGTCCAATTTGACTCCTATAACATAGCCAGCCTTTCTAATCAGTTTATTGAGCCTGTTGGCATCTCCTTTGTCAATGCAATTACCCCAGCACACCACCACATAGAAGATTGTACTGGTGACAACAGACTGGTATAGCATGTGAAGGAGAGGCCTGCACACTCCAGTCTCCTCAGGAAGCAGAGGCAACTCTGGCCCTTCTTGTACACGGCTTCTGTGTTGGTGCTTCATTCAAGTTTGTGATCCAGGTGCAACTCCAGGTACTTGTAGGTCCTCACCACTTCCACATCCTCACCATCAATAGTAACAGGAGGCAATGCAGACTTAGTTTTCTTAAAGTCCATCATCATCTCCGTTGTCTTACTGATGTTAATCTGCAGATGATTCAGCTTGCACCATTCGACAAAGTCCTCCACCAGGGCCCAGTATTCATCATCCCATCCTCCCTGTATACACCCAACTATTGCTCAGTCATCAGAGAATTTCTGCAGATGGCATGACTCAATGTTGTATCTGAAGTCTGAGAGATACAGGGTAAACAGGAAGGGAAGCAATACAGTCCTCTGTGGGGCCTCAGTGCTGCTTATAGCCATAACACAACTCTAAAGCTGCACAAACTGTGGTCTGCCAGTCAGGTAGTCCATTATCCAGGATACAATGGAAGGGCCAGTATGCATTTAATGGAGCATCCCCCCCCCCCCCCACCCGCCCCCAGCAATGAGAGCTGTATGTTATTGAAGGAACTTGAGAAATCAAAACACATGATCCTCACAGTGCTGCCCTGTTTACCCAAATGGGAGTAGACTCTGTTCAGTAGGTCAAAGTGCATAATAACTCAGAGGTTTGGCGTCAGGCTCGAAGTACGTGCGTGCCTTGCAGAATAAGGTGTCAGTATAAGCATCCTTGAAGAGTTCCTTTTTAAAGGTGTAATAGAATCTTGAAGGTTGACTTCAGATGATCTTCAAAAACACCATGGAGATCTTTCAAATTTAAGGTAAGTTTATTGAGTCCTTTCCTGCCTTGTGTTGTATCTGTCCTAATAACTTCAGTACTTCAAATGAGTATGTCTGAATCTATTTGTACTTCCTATCAAAGGAAGATTCTTCATTTTCCTCAGCAGCTATCTCCTTACATAATAGAAAACAATACAGTAATATTCTATCATGGGTATTGATATTCATTTATACAATGTAATTACTAATTTCTACTTTCCTTTTCAAACATTGCTGTGTCCCACCTTTCCTCTGGTAACTTGGGTGCTATTAAAGCCTTTTTCTCTTTTAACAGTCTCAGCTTTGAGGTTAGAAGATATAACATAGAACACTGCAACACAGTACAGGCACTTTACCCTATTATGTCGTGCCATACTTTTAACCTATTCTAGGATCATTTTAGATCTTTCCTCTCCCATAGTCCTCCATTTTCTTTCATCTATATGCCTACCTAAGAGTGTCTTAAATGTCTCAAATGTATCTGCCTCTACCATCACCATTTGAAGAATACATTGATTCTGGCATGGTTCCAGAGGAATGGAAAATTACAAACGTCTCTCCACTCTTCAAGAAGGGGGAGAGGCAGAAGAAAGGAAACTATAGGCCAGTTAGTCTAACCTCAGAGGTTCTGAGACATTGGAGTCGATTGCTAAGGAGGTGTTCTTGGGGTACTTGAAGGCACATGATAAAATTGACTGTAGTCAGCGTGATTACCTCAAGGGAAAATCTTGCCTGACGAATCTGCTGCAATTCTTCAAAGAAGTGACAAGCAGGATAGACAAAGGAAAATTGGTTGATGTTGTGTACTTGGATTTTCAGAAGGCCTTTGACAAGTTTCTACACATGACACTGCTTACCATGTTAAATGCCCATGATATTACAGGAGAGATGCAAGCATGGATAAAGCTGTGGCTGATTGGCAGGAGGCAAATATTGGGAATAAAGCAAGCTTTTTCTGATTGGCTGCCGGTAGCTAGTGGTGTGCTGCATTGGTCAGTGTTGGGACCAGGTATTTTTACTTTATATATCAATGACTTGGATGACACAATTGATGACTTTATGGCAAACTTTGCAGATGATATGAATAGGTGCAAGGATAGGTAGTTTTGAGGAAGTAGAGGAGCTACAGAAAGGACAGACAGATTAAGAGAATGGGCAAAGAAATATCAGGTAGTATACAGCATTGGGAAGTGTATAGTCATACACTTTGGCAGAAGAAATAAAAAGGTAGGCTATTTTCTAAATGGAAAGAATGTTTAAAAATCTGGGGCATAAAGGGTCTTGGGAGTCCTTGTAAAGGATTCCCTAAAGGTTAATTTGCAGTTTGAGTCTGTGGTGAGGAAGGGAAATGGGATGTTAGCATTCATTTCAAGAGGACTAGAATATAAAAGGAAGGATGTAATGTTGAGGCTTTATAAAGTATTGGTGAGGCCTCACTTGGTGCATTGTGAGCAGGTTTTGGGCCTCTTACCTAAGAAAGGATATGCTGACATTAGAGAGAGTTCAGGAGACCCTTTGAATGTTGAATGGTCATGATAGAGTGAATGTGGAGAGAATATTTCCTTTGGTGGGGGAGTCTAAAACCAGGGACACAGGTTCAGAATAGAGGGACATCATTTTGGAATGGAGATGAGGAGGAATTTCTTTAGCCAGAGAGTGGTGATTCAGTGGAATGTGTTGCCACAGGTGGCTGTTGAAGCCACATCATTGGGTATATATAAGGCAGAGTGTGACAGATTCTTGATTAGAAAGGGCATGAAGGGATATGGAGAGAAGGCTGGGTTGAGTTGTTCTCAGATCTTGCCTCTCCCAATCTTCATGGGTAGATACAAGGGAGAGTTGCTCATGTTTCTAATGACCAATTGAAGTTCATGGATCCTTGTGGATAGATTCTACCTATGAAGATTGAGGGTGGCATAAATTGGACTGGGCATCAGTGAAAGTCATGGCGCAAGCAAACACGTGGCATGCAAGTGAATTCCTAGAAGTGTGTTTTTTCAAGATAATTCTATAAACAGACATGTAGACCTTGATCCCGTTTATAAGCCAATACAGGCAAAATTCCAGACAACAGAGCCAATCAATGATGAGAACGCCTCCCTACGTTACAACTGAGTTTACAGAATGATGACCAATCAACTGATTGATAAATATACAAAGGCCAAGCATTCTGAGGACACACCACAAATCAATAGCACAGTGATGATGCCTCCTCGTATGGTGACAAACTGCAAATGGATTGCCAAGATCGGAGAACAGCTCAACCCAACCATTAACCACCTGAGCTGCACAGTTTCCATGTTATTTCCACTATGAAGAGAAGGCAGGAGATTGAGTCTGAGAGGGAAAATGGCTCAGCCATGATGAAGTGGTGGAGCAGACTTGATAGTCCATTTGGCCTAATTCTGCTCCTATATCTTGTGGTCTTATGCTCTTATGGTTCCATACATTCAGCACACTCTGTGTAAAAAATATACCCATGACATCCCTCTTTAACATTGCTTTCCTCCAATCAGCTTAAAATTATGCCCACTTGCATTAGTCTCTGGCTAACCACTTCATCTATGTCTTTTATCATCTTCTACAACTCTGTGAAGACACTTGTCTTTCTCCTTTGCTCCAAAGATTATCGCCCCAGCTCACACAACCTATCCTCATAACACATGCTCTCTAATTTAGGTAGCGTTGTGGAAAATTTTCTCTACACCCTCTGTAAAGCTTTTACATCCTTCCTTTAATGAGGCGATCAGAACTGAACACAGTTCTCAAAGGGTAGTCTAACCAGAGCTGCAACATCATCTTGCCGCTCTTGAACTCAATCTCTTGACTAATTAGGGCCAACACCCCATATGCCTTCTGACTACAACTTTGAGAGGTCCATAGATGTGGATTCCAAGATGTTCCTTCACACTGCTATGAATTAATCTTGTACCTGCGGAACACCACTGGTCACTGAACACTACGCAGGATACGTTCCATCCACTATCACACTCTGCCTTTTGTGGACAAGCCAAATTTGAATTCCCGTAGCCACCTTTCACTGGATCCCATGGCTGCTGATTTTCTGAATGGACCTACACCATGGGGAAACTTGTCAAATGCTTCACTAAAGCCCAATTAAACTACATCAATTTGTTTCATCACTTCCTCAAAGAACTCAGTTAGGCTTGTGCGGCACGACCTGCCCCTCACAAAGTCATGCTGACTGTCCCTAATCAGACTATACTTCTCTAAAAGCTCATAAGTCTTGTCTCTAAGAATGCTCTCCAGCAGTTTGCCCATCACTGATGGAAGACTCATTGGTCTATAATTCCCAGGGTTTTCCCTATTACCTTTCTTGAACATTTGTCTTCCTCCTATCTTCTGGTAATATACTTGTGCTAGTGAGGTGCAAATTCTCTCTTAGTATTTTCCCTATATGTATTCGTTGTATGCAGTCTTCTCCCATTTTTCATTCTGGGATATGTCCTTTTCTCTGACTCATGTAACAGGCTGCTTTCTTAAAGAAACAGCCACATGGTGAACATCTGTTATTTCATGTGTAGCAAGCTGAGGTTGCTTCAACCTGTGCTGCTGCATGTCGTCTTTTGGTGGTGGATGAACTCCCTTGATTGTCTTCACTGCTGTTCCTATCAAGGTAACAATCTTGCAAGACATGTCAAAAATAAATGCTTAACAAGGTGGGTGGACACCTTTTATCTTGTAAATTGAACAGAAATCTATTCTGCAGGTCATAGCTCAGGAATTCTCCAAAGATGCATGTTTGAATGTCTTTTATTGCAGCAATATATTCTCAAATAGTTTCTCTAGCTCTTCGCTTTCTTGTCTCGCACGCCTGCTTTCTGCTGCCTTAAATGGCTGTGAGTTGGAAAAATCATCCAACTGCTGCATTATAAATATGAGTGGAACCTCTGGTGGTTTCTGTGGAACTACCAGATCAAGAAATAAGCAATTGGTCCTAGAATCAACCTCTGCAAATGGAATAACATTCTTAAGCTCTCTTTGGCAATAGGTAGTGCCTGTGCATCCTCAACATGATTCTTTCCTTCCAGAATCCTTTTCTGTGTAAGAAACACATGTATCCTCCCATCTATGCCAAAAATGTGCCTAATTTTACACTTCAAAGCAATACAGCCTGTTTATGCCTGAGTCACAATGTCATCCTGTTACCCAGCTGATCAGTGATACTGATGCAGTCAATGTCCCTCCAAGTATGTCCATGCCTCCCATGTGTTTAATTCTTTGTTATCAATATTTTTCTGCAGCAGACCAAAAGAGCTTTTTTTTAAAAAATTGCCATCACCCAATATAAGTCTAGCAGTTTGTGGCGCGCCCCAGAAAATTTCAACAGCTAAGCCATTTGTATGTTTTCAATTGATGAAGTTTAGCATCCAGTATTCAGTGCTGTCATTCAGCAATTTTGTGCTAATCTTGTGGAAAATCTCTTATCAAAGCTGTTCTATGTCAGATATTATTGTTCTTAATACCAGCTGTGTGCTTTATTTGAAAGTTGTGGGTGTTAAATGCAAATCCTAAGTATCTATGATCGTCAACAACTAATATTTGTGATTAAGTCATCTATACAATGAAGGCATTAAATTATAATGTTTATATGTTATATGTAAATGAGGGACACATTTTTATTTTAAGACATATTTCATTTATGTACATGCAGTATAAATCTTTATATATATATAAATCCTTAATAATTGAACTGAATGAGAAACAAGAGTAGGGTTTAATAAACTCTACTTGGACTTCCAGTCAGGTACAGGTATCAATTTTAACTGATGTTTCAATGACAAACTCTGCCATCTTCATCAGGGCCAGGCCATGTCTAGTCTGAAGGTATATATACCCTGTAGTCTGTCACTCCTGATTGGTTAGCCCTCACCCAGTCAGGTTTCCACTTTTCCACCTTGTTTAAATTGAATTCTAGTTCTTACTTCGAGCGAGACCTTCATCTTTGTTAAGGTTTCTTTCCTCTAGGTTTATTGGCATGAGGTCTGAATACGGAGCATAAATGAACACCTCGAGTGAGTAAGAAATAGGTTCTGACGGAGTGAAGCTGCCTGCAAGACAGCATACAAAAAGAAGCCCAAAAAATTCTGTAATGGATAAGCTAAGTCCTCCTGCAGCAATTCAGTTTACCAGTAAACCTACCTGATAATTGGAAATGCTTCAAACAGTGATTCAATATATGTTTAGCAATGAGTGGAGCAGATGGGGCAGAGGAGAAATTGTGATCATCTTTAGTCTGTGAAGACACTACAGAAACTATCTTTTTACATGTAATTAGTGAAAGTGCTTTGGGCATCTACAACAGCTTTCAAATTGATGAGACAGTCTTTACACTGGACATTATGACTTGAGGACTATTTTGTCCCGAGTAAAAGCACCATGTTTGAGAGACTTGTTATTTTCCTAAGAACAGAAAAAAGGGGTTAGCTCTGGCTAATTCTTGGCTGAGCTTCACAAACTAAGTGAATCTTGTAAGTTTGGAGATCTGAGAGACTCACTAGTTTCTGGAATCCCAAGAAAAGATTGTTCTCAAGGAAAGATTGTTCCATGCAAAAGATTTGATGCTAGGAAAGGCTGTGAATATGTTTGGGGCAGTGGAGACCAAACGAGCACAAGCCAACGAGTTGCATGGGGCAGAAACAACAGTGCATGTTTTGAAAACAGAGGGACAGAGAACAAACTGTTTCCAATGCAACAGCATAGCGAAGGGGTAGAATCAAACAATAAATGCAGTGAATGTGGCAATAAGCACATTCCAAAGAAGTGTCACAGTTGTGGAAAGTCCTGCAACTGCAATATGAGGGGTGATTGATAAGTTTGTGGCCTAAGGTAGAAGGACTCCATTTTAGAAAACCTAGCACATTTATTTTTCAACATAATCCCCTCCTACATGTACACACTTAGTCCAGTGGTCATGGAGCATACGGATCTTGGACCTCCAGAAAGTGTCCGCAGCAGGGGTGATTGATAAGTTCATGGCTTAAGGTAGACGGAGACGTGTCATTAACTTCAAACTTTCTGCATAATCACTCAAAGAGTTGACCTGCATGTGCATGTAATGAGAGCTGTATAACTCATCTCCTTCTACCTTCATAATTGTGGAAAGAGGAATCATTTCAGAAAGTGCTGGAAAGCTACCAAGAGAAAGGTGCACACAGTTGCTGAGGAAATGGAGGAAGTTTTTGTAGATTCTCTGCACTGGAAAGAACATACCAGTAAAAGGGGATTGTATAGTGACCTTCAAGCACCTAAAGGCACAGCTACTGACTGTTTAAAAAAAAGAGTATAGCCTATATTAGATCTGAGAGATGTGAAAAGCTCAACTTGTTAAAAAGAGTTTTCATAGTGGCTTAACAAACCAACGATGACCATACTTCTCTTATGGAAGAGTATGCAAATGTTTTTCAGGGACCCGGATGCTTACCTGGTGTAATTCAAGAAATTAAAAATAGTATCCATGACAGATCTAGAGAAGTTATGCCAGAGAACCACAAGAATCTCACCTTCCATAGACATCTATAACAGCTACACCAGCACGATAGTCAGAATGCCAGTACCAAACAGACTGATCATGATGAAGAAGTAGCCAGTCTTTCTTCCACATCAGAATCTGTCTCTCATCAACTTCCAGCTGAAGGCTGAAAATCAAGAATCTTCTCTGAAATTGAAGAGCAAAAATATAAAGGAAGATGGGGAGACTATACAGACCCAAAGGTCAGAACACCAGCAGCAGTTCAACACAAACCAGCAGGAGGAGTTGCTGTCCATGATACGTAGTCAACAGAAAGTGCTCTGTGAATTGAGACAGACTCAACTGGAACTTGTGCAAAGACTCACTGATCACATGTAGTCCAGGGCTCTATTTTGAGGCACGTGGAGCGAATTATAGTCATACAGCAAGTACAAGAACAGAAATGAACAGATAGGGTCTTGGCAGATGGATGTGAAAGAAAAGAATATCGTTCTCAAAAAGACCCTAATATTAACGCAGCAAATAAAAGCAAGACATCTATGGAAAAAGATAGCAGACCAAAAGGGATCATTGAACCACCAAAGAGGCAGATTGAAAAGAGGTGAGTAAATAAGGAACTGTTTTGCATACTACAATTGAAGCTAATGTTAATGTCTTTGTTGAAGAGCATTATTGTATTTTTCTGGTTTATGAGGACATACTATTTTGATTGTTTTCTTTAAAGGGAGAAGATGCATTATTATGTGTGTACATAATAAAGAACTTTATTTCCCAGTGTGCAATGCAGATAGTTCATCCAGGACTAGAAGTGACATTGGTTCACAGCACACAAATGCCCTTGGCGGACAGAAGGTTCCAAGTAAAATGTGGTTGAGCTGAAGCCATTCTGTACATTTGTAAATAAAATAGTTCCAGCTGTTTTACACACACAGGTTTGTGTTTGTTAAAGAACAAACTTAGCAGAACCCTTCCATAAAATTAAGAGGGGAAATAAAACACTCATGAAGGGTATTTTTCTTTTTGCACAGAAGTATGACACAATGGCTGCTTTCATTTAGTTCTTGCTTAAATTTGAGACACCATTCTTCAACCAGGAAGGTATTTTTCCTTCAGTTCTTGTAGTTCACTGCACTGGTCAGCAAGACATTCTTTAGAATATATTGATAATTGAAGACATTCACCCTTAGAAGTAAAACAATAATGTTTTCAGGTAGGTTCAGGAATCTGGTAGAGGAAGTGGAGTAAATTTTGCACCAGAAATAAAATTACTTCTGAGGTAGAGATTATAACTTAAGTAATCTGGCAAAGGAGATATTGTACTTAGAATTAAGAATTAGAGTATTGCTTAAACTGTAACAAGAGTTACATATGAGCTCTATGAAACCAACTGCTAAGTTGCATAATAATTTAGTGCAGAAATTAAAGTATGCAGTAAAACCAGCGTGGTTTTAATGGGGGTTTGTAAGCTGCAGAAAGAAGGAATTAACCAGATACATGTTTGCAGAATGATGGTGCATTTCCCAGAGCAATTTTCAGTATCAATATGCACTGGAAACACAGACCTATACCATATTAGACTTAATAATTAATTTGTTTGTTGGCTTTGGGGACTGCATTTATAGTGTCAGTTGTATTGTTCCATTCTTCTTCATATTTTGTATTGGAAGTGAGTGTTCTAAATCAGAGACAACCGAATGCAATGACCGAGAATTCCATGATGAAAAATCATTTGTTTCCTTGGATTTGGAAAGCAATATGATAATAACTCCAATCATGGTAAACTATGTTTTATCAGTGCTTACTGTGCAAAGAATACAATCACAGAGGAACGAGTCTGTTTGTAATGCAAGAAGTAGAAGCATAACATGACCCCTGCAAATTCAAACTCAAGTGAGTCCTCGTTAGAGTATTTGAGGATTTATGTTTCATGTTGTGGCCTCCACATGGTGGGACACAATTTAAATTCTTATCTTCCTGTTGCAAAAACTTCACCAATTATTTTTAATTATTTGGCTTTGTATGTCTGAACAGCTACTTATTGTCCATCTGTGCAGTTGATTAACTTTCCCAGGTGTTCAGGAAAATTTCTCTCCTAAAGTAAATTAAAAATATCTATTATTTTGTATTCCAAGGACACATTTGAATCATGAAATAATTCACAATGGTGTATCATTTTCAGTTTTTATTTTATTGATAATGCTCCTTGCAATTCTTTAATTTTCATAAATCATCAACTTTTTTTCCTTTAGATGAGGGGTTTCCAACCTGGTCTTCATGGACTCCTTATTAATGGTATTGGTCCATAGCATAAAAATGATTGGGAGTCCCTCCTTTGGATCTTGCTTTCTTCATTTTTTTTTTGCTGGGATTAGTCAATCTACTGTGGCATTGCACATGTTGAGTCAAAGATATCTCATGCCAAGCAGGTTGCAAAGTGAGCAGAGCAGTCAGATGGGCGTGGGAGTGAAAGAACATGAGATCAGGAGATTAAAAAAAATGAAGCAAGAGGAAGTATTGACTGTGGAAGAGTATAAAAGGTTCCTCACCTCACAAAACTCAGTTTGAATTTTGCTACCAGTGATCTACTTTTAGCAGAGTGATGCACAATTTGGTTCACAAGCATAATAAAAATTGCAAAGTTCTTTAAGGTTCCTTACATACATACATGAGCCTTGGAGATAAAAATCCATGTTACGTTTTGAATTTCTTTTTATTCTCAGTGCACCATTTTAGTGAATTAGGTATGCACATGTACTGCTCTGGTTAATATTTATACTGCTGTGCTGTAGTCTTTCATTTTAGCAGTTTTCTGCGAAAGCAGTGTGTCCTGCTGGTAGAATGTTTGGGCTTTAGCTAAAGATAAGAAGCCACGATATTCAGCTTAGGAATGTTGAGTCAGCCAATCAGAACAGTGGATCGGGAGAAGGTTCTAGAGAGAATGGGGGTGAGGAGTGTTTTCTGAAGAAGAGTAGTCTGGTTTGGATTCTTTTTGGCAGGAGCTGTGGAGTGGGAGAGAAGGGAAGATGCTGCAGAATGCCTTTGGAAGGGGAGTCTCAATTGCAATAAATGCTTTCTACAGATGAATGGCTCCAAGGAGGAAGGGCAATACTCCCGAGAGAGAGAGAGAGAGAGAGAGAGCCAGCTTGCTTGACATGGGGAGTTTCAAAAATGTGGGCGGTGTTTTCACAGAGACCGTGGGTTCAGCACGCGAGTAAGCGATACACCCCCAAATACACCAGCATCAGCTCAAATGGATGTGTGCACATTGATTCAGTTTAACTGGTTTAACTTTTTATTTTCTTTGCTTTTCCATTTCCTATTAACTGTTTGATAAAGCTGAAATTGGTAAAATATACTTTCTTTATAATTTTATGGAGTGTAATATGTTATTTCTTGCCAAATGATAAATGTATATGGACGTTCACTCAAATTAAGGATCCTTTAATTGGAACCTCCCAACTTCCCTGTTTGGTTCAACCCAAATCATAGCAACCCTAGACATATTATTTATGAAGGTGGCCTTCGCACCGCTGAGTCTGGTGGCTCTTTGCCCAGTGAGGGAGTTACACGTGTATGGTGTGGTATGTACATAGTAGCACGTCGGGACTAAAGGCCTGGAGGCACATGTTCAAATCCACCATGCCAAATGGTGTAAAAACTGTATCTAGTTCACTGATGTCCTTGAGAAAAGAAAATCTGTCAACCCTTTCTGGTCAAGCTGATGAGGCTTTAAATCTGCTGAGATGTGTTCGATGTTTCCTGCACTCTGAAGATTAGCCAACCATCCAGTTCAAGGGCATTTAAGGGTGGAAACTAAATGGCAGCCTTGTCGATTGGGTTATGCAGCATGTGGTAAATACATTAAAACAACTACCATTAATGCTGCAGACACAGCCATAGTACAAAGAACATCTTAAATCCTGCAAATGTATTGAAATCCCTGGATGACTTATGATTACAACTGTCCATATTATTTCCTGGCGTTAGAGCAGAGCGAAGCTTAAAGCTGTTTACAGTGGTATCATAATGTAGAAATGTACTGAGAATTCACATGATTTCTGAACTAAACAAATATAATCCTCTTTGCCATTTTGCGGTATTGCGTTTTGCTAGATTGTACTTTAATCTAAATTGGCTTTTCTAACGCTTAATCACTTCAGTTTTATACTGTCTCTGATAGAATTAGAGAGAAGAAAACAAGACTTTACTTAGAACTGTAGGTTTGAAGTCCCTGCGGTATCTTTAATCATGAAAAGCAGAAATTGCTTGTTCTAGGAAAAAAAAACAGTTAGGGGAAACAAAAATAACAAAACCACAGACAATTGTAACTTGCGCCATTGAGCCATTACCTGCTCAATATACGAGTTATCAGACAGTCCCATTCACTTAGCCTCACCCCAAAGCAAAACAAATGTTTTCCTTAAACAGAGAAAAACCACAGATGTTGAAAATCTGAGCAACAAACACAAAATGCTGGAGGAACTCAGCAGGCCAGGGAGCATCTACGGAAAAAAGTACAGCCTTCTTTCCACAAAAGTTTTCCTTTTTGGTCCCTATTCAACTCCCATTGAACTCACCATTGAAACTGCCTCCCTATTAACCCTGGTGGTGCACTTCAAATCAGAACTACCAGCTGCGCAGAATAATTTCCCTATGGTCACTCTTCCTGATGCTTGGGCATGAAAACAAAATCTATCGGACCAAAGAGTGGGTAGACATGGAAACCTTTCCACAGCTGAACTTCTCAGTGTAGGTAATTCTAAATGTAAAAGAATGAACAAGATAGCATATTGGGGTTCTGAACAGGTCTTATGTTAAACAGGTTATTCAAAACATAAATAGCAGGTAGTGTAATTTTCACTGCACCTTGTGAATTACTACTCACTGTGGGTCTTCCTTATTAACGTATCTGTAATCAAACTGGTGCCATCATTGAAAAAAAATTAGCACTGTAAAGTGCTGGAAGAGGGTTCCGTTTGGTGAGTAATCAAATGCTACAATCGAACTTCTCTGTATCACGTTATGACTGCTGCAGACATTCTTCCATGGGTCTGTAGCATCACTTTTCAGATATATCTGGGAAGTGCAGACTCTGCATGTTGGTCGCATTTTGTTGATCATGCTCTTGTGAGCTACACTTCTTAGCTGCTCCTTCCTCTGCACTCTCCTCCCTGCTCCTCCAGACTCAGCCTCTCCCCTCTCTGTTAGTTTCCTTCAAACTCCTCTCCTTCTTGGTGACCATCTCTCTGTCACTTATCTCCTGTTTGCTCCCGCTCCCATCTGCCCTGTTATAGGGGTGATACTACTGGTGTTAAGATGACCCTCATCCAACGTCTAATGTATAATGCCCTAGAATTCACAGGACTTCCTACGTACAGAGTTCAATGTTCACTTATGGAGGGAAGGCACTTTTTCAATGTAAATTAAACACAAACTGTGAATTCTAGCAATTTTTATATTTTCCTTGAGCTGCCTAATTATGCTGTTGCTATGGAATTCTGTAATGGCCTAACTCATTCTTAATGATACTATAATTCAGTCATCTTGCTTGGTAAAAATGAAGGGACCAAATCATTAGTACTTAAGCTACAGGTCTGTCATCTATAACTGAAGCTCAATTCCACAATAATTCCCATTTCTATTCAATCATGAAACAAAACTTTGCAACAATTATTTGTAATAGAGTAATTTTAGAATTGCTTAGTCTCTTCATGACAAATGCAAACAGATTTGAAGAGAGGTTGATATTACATTGTATAGGCAATTGGGAAATGTCAGATGTTTACTAGGATTAGACTGGTACGGTAGCAAGATATTCTCATTCCATAAAATATGACTAGGTTTGTTGTCAACTAACAGGAGAGATTGAATGAATGAGGCTTTGAACACACAGCTTTGCCTAATGGGCACTTACCGAGAATTTGTGTATCTTGCAACTTCATCTTGGAATATATTTCCAACCATTAATTTTAATCCATAGTGCTGCACAAAATTTAGCTCTGCTTACATTACAACTGCAAACCAGATAATGTTCTCAATGCCTTTCAGAAAAATGACTCTCCAAGCAGACAATAGGAAGTTTAATGTTGTCAATCATCCCTTCAGCGCGAAGCCTGAATTGTGCATTGCCTAGTGTTTACAAGTCAAGCTTCATAAAGTACTAAAATCTGTACTTACATATTTTTATGCATTTTATTGAAAATAACTATAAATTAGAATTAACTAATGTGCATTTTAAATAACATATTAATTAAAAGGTGTGATTTTCTATAATGAGAAAGGATCTGGATGCATAATTTGTATATGATTGGATAATTCTTAGCTTATTAACTAAAATGTTATTAGTTTTTAAACTACCTAGAATAACTTTAATCTATACTACAAAGTAATCTGTTTAAAGCATTTAATTAACATCACTTGCTCATATAGTTAATGATATAACACCATGAATTTTGTCCAGTCTCATCATAACTTCAGATTTGGTGAAGCTTCATTTTAAAAATAAAAGCTCATATGCATTCATATGACTAGTAGATTTTATGGAAATATATGCAAAGCACTGGTTAAAAACACTTAGTCTGAGGATTTTTCTGTTAATTAGTGCAATTTCCATTGAAAATTACAGAAAAGGATGGACTAAATAACTTTCAATGTATGTTATGGATTTTCAGAACTATGAATAATCAGACTCCATTGATTACAGTTAATTGCAATCAGCACCCTGCTGACCATCATTATACAGTGTGATATGTGGTACTAAAGTTCTTCCTGACATCGATCTAAACACTGTAGAATTGTGATAAATGTTTTGAAGCCGCAGGCAGAAGCATTCACTCATACATGACAATGAAATATTTTGCAGTATGTTTTTCAAATGACAGGATTTCCAATGGATATGCACGAATTACTTATTCAAGTTTTAGTGCAAGAACATAATAGTTCAAATGCTACACGGTAGCTTAGTGGCTAGCACAATGTTTTACAGTACAGCAACTTGGGTACAGTTCCCAACACTTTGAGTATGTGCATTCTCCCTGTGACCAAGTGGGTTTCCTCCAAGTACTACAGTTTCCTCCCATGGTCTAAACAAGTACCAGTTTGTTGGTCAATTGGTCATTGTAAATTGCTCTGTGGTTAGGCTAGGGTTAAACTGGTGGGTTGATATGTGGTGTGGTTCGAAGGACCAGTAAGCTTATAGAGTCCACCTCAATAAATAAATAAATAAATAAATAAATGGATAAATAAATAGATGGATAAATAAATAGACGGATAAATAAATAAATAAATAGATAAATAAATAAATAAATAAATAAATAAATAAATAAATAAATAAATAAATAAATAAATAAATAATGGATGGATGAATGAATAAACAAATAAATAAATAGATAGATAGATAGATAGATAAGGAATATTTCTCTCCTTACTTTCACCAAGCAATATAGAGTACAGAATATAACACAGTCAGCATTGGAACAGGCCCTTTAGCCTGCAATGTGTGTGCCAACATGCCAAATTTAAATGAATCCCATCTGGCTGCACACGATCCATTCCCAGTGAATTCATATGTCTATATAAATGCCTTTCAAACATCACTTCCACCCCCATCTCTTCCCCACCATGGTCACTCTAATATTACAGGCACCGGCCACTCTTGGTGTCAAAACTTGCCTTGTACATCTCCTTTAAACATTACCCCTCTCTCCCTCCTTGAAGCTAGTATTTGGCACTTCCACTCTGGGAAAAAGGACTCTGACTATCTGCTGTATCAATGCCTCTCGTAATTTTACAACTTCTAGCTGGTCTCCTCTCAGTCTCTGATACTCCAGAAAAAAAATCCATTAAAGTGGTCCAAACTCTTCTTTATAGCTGACACTCTAATCCATTCTAATACTCTAATGTGAGTGAATGGTGTCCTACATCCTCTATAAAGCCTCCTGTAGCATGGTGATTAGAGCAGTACAGAGGACTCTCAATGTCTTATTGAGCAGCAACATGACTTGCTGATGAAGAGGATTGACCCTGAGCCACTGGAGCTTTGAGTAGCAGCTCTACACGATGTGTAGTTTGTTGCCTCGTATTGGAGCCACACAATGCCAGTGGTGGAAGGAATGAATACATAAGATCTATATGAGACAGTACGTAAGCAGGCTGCTTTGGCATCGGTGGAGCTGTAATCATCCATTCTAGTGGAAAGTTTTCTATCATATTCTTGACTCATACTATGTTGCCTTTATGGCAGTTATTTATTTTATAATATTTTTGCTTAGTAATTCGTTTGTTAGCATTTTAGTTAAAGTTAGGATTGTTTAAAGTAAATTCGTTGTCTGTGATATATTGCGGCATGTGATGATGTCACATCCTGTTTCGCCGCGTCCTGTGGGAAAATACTGGTTTGGAGAAACGGGAAGGTGGGGGCCACACATGTGCGAGGCCAGCGCAAGAAAGGTTGTCTTTCTACACACTAGGAACATAGTGAGAGCAACGCCGTAAGTTATGAGATAATCGATATGTTGAATTAAAATGTTAACGCCGATCCTGTTAAAAGTAACGACGGTCAATAAGGTTTACGTTTTTGTTAGTTAAAGAGTTGCGGATAGTTTGTGTTGAGGTGTATTCAAAGCAGTCAATGGTGTAGGTAGATTCTGACTGTATGCTGCACTTTAATGTAATGTAGTTGTTGTAGTTTTACTCTTGCAAGTATTTACGATGTAAATGTAATATCAAGAAGGAAACAAAATGATGTACAAATCTTGTATTATTTTATCAACAGTTTTCACCGTACGTTAATGTGGAAGAGTGAACAGTAAAAGGTTAATCATACTGTGATCCTGTCTTCATTGACAACGGTTTATCTCGGTGTTTAGTTCGGCATTCCGTTATACCCGAGCGAGAACACTACACATACCAAACAAATAATGAATAATGGAAAAACTTTGGGAGGTGAAGAAGTGAGGCGCTCATCACAGGGTACCTAACCTTGACTTTTTTCTTGAAGCCACAGTATTTATGTGTCTGGTAAGAGCAAGTGTTCAAGATTCTAAGTAAATTTATTATCAAGACACATATACAACCCTGAGATTCATTTTCTTGCGAGATAACTCAATAAGTCCATGAAGGAGTGCTTACAGGACTGCTTTCAATAGGTGGACTGGAATGTATTCAGGGATTCTTCTTCAAGTCTGAATGAGCATGCCACAGTTGGCACTGATTTCATTAAAACCTGTGTAGATGAGTTTGTGCCTACGAAAACATATTGTACAAACCTGAATCAAAAGCCGTGAATGAACCAGGAAGTTCAAAGTCTGTCAAAGGCTCAATCTGTGGCATTCAAATCTGGTGACCCAGGTATGTACAAGAAAACCAAGTACAACTTGCACAGTGCCATCTCAAGAGCAAAGCAACAATTCTGAATGAGTTTGGAGGTGGAATTGGATACATATCAACTCTGGCATGTATACATGTGATTTGCAGGCTGTTACTTCCTACAAAGCAAAACCTAATGTCATGATGCTTCATTCCCAGGTGAGCTCAACGCCTTTTATGCACACTTAGAAAGGGAGAATAAAGCAACAGCTAGGAAGATCCCTACAGCATCCGGTGACCCTGTGATCTCTCTCTCAGAGGTCGATGTCAGATTACCTTTCAACAGTATAAACCCTTTCAAGGTGACCAGGATGGAGTACCTGGTAGGGTACCGAAAACCTGTGGCAACCAGCTGGCAGGTGTGTTCAAAGACTTTTTCCATCTCTCATTGCTGCAGGCATAAGTTTCCAGCTCCTTCAAGAGGGTAACATTAACAGCAGTGTCCAAGAAGAGCAAAGTGAGCTGCCATTAAGGACAATCATCCAGTAGCACTCGTTTACAGTGATGAACTGCTGTGAGGGGTTGGTTATGGTTAGAATCAACTGCTGTCTCAGCGAAGACCTGGACCCACTGCAATTTGCCTATTGCCACAATAGATTGGGTCCAATCTCATCTGCATGGGGCCTTGGATCACTTGGACAATACTCATTCTTCTATCAGGATGCTGTTTATTGACAGTGTTTAACACCATCATTCCTACAATTCTGATCAAAATGTTTCACAACCTGGGCCTTTGTATCTCCCTCTGCAACTGGATCATTCACTTCCTCACCAGAAGACCACAGTCTGTGCAGATCAGAAATAGCATCTCCACCTCGCTGACAATCAACACCGCAGGGTTGTGTGCTTAGCCCACTGTTCTAATCTTTCTACACTCGTGACTGTGCAGCTAGGCACAGTTCAAATGCCACCTATAAATTTCCTAGTCATCACACACTATGCATTGGCAGAAATACAGATGGTGATTAGAGAGTGTACAGGAGCAAGATATAACATCTAATTGAGTGGTGTCACTGCAACAACCGTGCACTCAAAAGACCTGATTGTGGACTTCAGAAAGGGTAAGATGAGGGAACACACACTAGTCCTCAGAGAAGGGTTAGAGGTGGAAAGAGTGAGTTATTTCAAGTTTCTGGGTGTCAACATCTCTGAGGACCAAACCTGAACCCAACATATTGATGAACATACAGAGAAGGCACAGTAGTGGCTATATTTCATTAGGAGTTCGAAGAGATATTATATGTCACCAAATACACTTGCAGATTTCTGCAGATGTACGCTGGAGAGTATTCTGATGGGCTGCAGCACTGAATAGTATCACGGTGGGGGTGGGGGGGGGGTTGCTACTGCACAGGATTGAAGGGGCTGAGGACAGCTGTGAACTCAGTCAGCTCCATCATGGGAACCAGCGTCGATGGCATCTGGGAAATTTTCATAGAGCAATGCCTCAAAAAGGTGGCATCCATCATTAAGAACATTCATCACTCAGGACGTGCCCTCTTCTCATTGCTACCATCAGGAAGGAAGTACAGGAGCCTGAAGCCACACAGTCAGCAATTCAGGAACAGCTTCTTCCCCTCCGCCATCAGATTTCTGAATGAACAATAAAACCACATACACAACCTCACTTCTTTTTTTTTTGCACTACTTATATAATTTAATCATTTTATATATATATATATATATATATAAAATTACTGTAGCTCACAGTTTTTATAATTATACATTGCAACTAGACAACGGGGTGACCCATTGGGGCACCCCTTGAGAGAATCGAAGAATCGAAATAGAGCTGCCCTGCCCTGCCCTTTTGCTCCACTTGGTGTCGCTGCTGAGGCCGGCCATGCACATGCGTCATGGTGTCACATCCCAATTTCCATGATGGTGGATTGGCTCTCGGGTGAAAGCGAATGATTTTGGCGAATGAGCAAATTTATATGAATATATAACCCTGAACTTTGCCTGCATTCTGTAAGCGCATTTTAAGTCGATTTAGCCACAAATAGTGCTGCTGTAATGCACTGTTAGTGCTAATTGGAGGTCACAAACAGACAGAGCATGAGAGTTTTAGTAGTATACAGATGTACTGCTGCTGCAAAAACAGCAAATATCACCAAATAAACTGGTGATATTAAACCTGACTCTGATCAAAGAACCATCATAGAACCAATGAAAGACTGCATCAACAGGCCGGTCAAAAGACAATAATAATGATCATAATAATAATAATAGTGATAGTAATAGTAATAATAATATAACTATAATAATATAATAATAATATAACTACACTGAATTAAGAGAGAAAATTGAAAGACTTTGGAACAAAAATAAGGTATGCATTGTCCTGATAGAAATATCTATCATCCTAAGGCCACTACACAATAGTGTTAAACAATTAGGGCTACACAGTAATATTATGTAATCTTCAGAAAGCCACAATACTAAACACCACTAGAATAGTCTGAAAGTTACTAGCATTTGACAAATTAGTGTATGTGGCTATACCCATTCTTCAGGCTTTACCAGCTTGAGCTGACAGAAAATAAATAAAAATACTAATAAGCAACTCACATAGTATTTACTTAGTGGATATAGCCATTCCAAACCCACATAATTTACAGAAATCAATAAATGAATAACACCAGAAATAAAAGAGGTAATTGAAAGATTTGGAACTTTAACAGAACTTTCTATCATTGTTCTGATAGAAATATCTACAAATGGTATCGTCCCAAAGCCACTACACAATAGTATTAACCAATTAGGACTACACAACAATATCTATGCAAATCTTCAGAAATCCACACTGCTGAACACCACTAGCACAGTCCTAGCAATGGACAAGTGAGCATGCTTGGTTATGCCTGTACCTCAGGATTTACCAGCATGAGCTGAGAAAAAATAAATATCAAAAATACATAATAATAATCCTTATGGACGTGTTAAACCAAATAAAACATGAAGTTACACAAGAGCTAGAAAGAAGCTAACCTAAAGATCACAACAATACTATGCAAGTAAATTATGAAGATGCAGCCCACCAAAGCACTGATGAAAATAAAATTATTTCAATTGCTTCACAATTGGACATTCACAGCAACAACACAGACCTAGAGCCTCCATTGAATGCAGTTGATGAAGCAGAGCTTACAAACAAAATTTTCCTAATATTTAACACCATACTAACAGAATATATGGACAGTGACCAAATGAAAAGTCCCTACATACCAAAACTGCCATCAAAATTTGTAAAAAATGTTAATACTCTTTACAATATTATATTATCACAGTATTTAGGAAAACTTGAAACATTTGAAGAACTACACACAATAACACATTGTGCAGCATCAAATGCAATGCAGAGCAATGGCTCCTAAATAGAAACACTTGTTAATAGAAACTCAAAACTGAGTAAAGAAATAAGAGTACTGAAATGACAGAAGAGACAAAAAAAAAACAAAATTGAAACCTTAAGAGCAGAAATAGCCCACCTAATGGAGTATAAAATGGATAACCCAAGCAAGCAAGTTAAGAGAGAAGTTAAGGAAATACTGGGGAAATATAAGGTCCATACAAAACATGATCAGCCTAACAAAAGCATGGAAGGGTTTATGGATACACTAAAACAAAAGCTTAGTGTGTACAAAGCTAGACTAAATAGATACATGAAATGCACCGGACGAAGAAAAGAGAATTATCAGTTCAGAAGCAATGAAAAAGGTTTATACAGGATATTGAAACTAAATTTCATGTACCTAAATATCACCAATGCTAGCACAGGATTACCAATAAACACAGAGATAATGAACTTCTGGTCTAATATCTGGTCAAAAAGGGTGACGCACAATCAAGAAGCAAGCTCGACTAGGGAAGAAAAAGTGTAAACACACAATTAAAGAAATGCAAATGCTAGATCTTACAATGGATGTGATGAAAGTAGTGATAAAAAATATGCACCCTGGAAAAGGACTGGCAGTGATAATATTCATAATTATTGGTATAAAAGATTTACTTACCTTCATCTGTGACTATTAATGCATTTCAACAGTTTTATTAAAATTCTGAAAAAGTGTCTGAATTTTTGACAGAAGGTAAAACAGATCTTTTACCTAAAGGGGAAATCACAAATGAGCCATCAAACTATCATCCTATAACTTGTTTACAAATTATATATGAAACTGTAACATTGTGTATCTCGAAACTAATTACCATTCACTTAGATAACTACAATATACTTAGAGAAGAGCAGAAAGGATGCCGTGAGGGTATGAAAGGATATAAGAAACACTGATAATAAATTCGGTAATTATAAATCAAGCCCAATGGAAAAGCAGAAATCTTTCATGTTGCTATATTGGCTACCAAAAGGCATTTGACTCAGTCCCACACTCATGGTTAATAGAAGTTCTTGATCTACATAAACTACACCCAATACTTGTAAAATTCCTTCAACATCTCATGAAGCATTCATGTATTATAATCACCCTATCTATTAACAACATGGTAGTGTGAGTTCTGAGGCTCCTGTATCGTCTTCCTGATGGCAGCAGCAAGAAGAGAGCATGACCTGGCTGGTGGGGGTCCCTGATGATGGATGCTGTTTTCAAGTGACAATGCTTTGTGTCGATGTACTCAATGGTGGGGAGGGTTTTACCCGTGATAGACTGGGTTGTATCAAATACATATTGCAGGACTTTCCATTCCTGGTCATTGCTCCTACCATACCAGTCTGTGATGCAGCCAGTCAATATGCTCCCCACCACCCACCGATTGAAGCTATTCAAAGTTATAGATGTCATATTGAATCTTTGCAAATTCCTGAGAAAGTAGAGGCGTTGCTGTTATTTCTTTGTAATTACATTTTTGTACTGGACCCAGGACAGGTCTTCTGAAATGATAACATGGGGGAATTTAAAGTTGCTGACCCTCTCCCACCTTTGATTCCCTGATGTGGACTGGCTCATGAACCTCTGATTTTCTCCTTCAAAAGTCAGTAATCATCTCCTTGACCTTGCTGATATTGAGTAAAAAAGGTTGTTGTCATGCCAGCACTCAGCCAGATTTTCAGTCTCCCTTCTACATGCTGATTCATCACCACCTTTGAATTGGCCTACAACAGTGGTGTCATCAGCAAACTTAAATATGGCTTTGGATCTGTGCTAGGCCTCACAGTCGTTGATGTAAAGTAAGTAGAGCAGAAGGCTAAGTAAACAACCTTGTGGTGCACCTGTGCTGATGGAGGTTGTGGGGGGAGATGTTGTTGCCATTCAAATTGACTGGAGACAGCCAGTGTGCAAATCGAGGATCCCACTGCACAAAAAAGACGTCGAGCCAAGCTTGTGAAGCTTATTGATTAGTTTTGAGGGGCTGATCGTGTTAAATGCCAGTCTGTAGTCAGGAAAGAGCATACTGATGTATGCATCTTTGCTGCATAGATGTTCCAGAGTTGAGCGAAGAGCCAATGAAGTAGCATCTGCTGTGCACCTGTTGTGCCAGTAGGCAGATTGGAGAGGATCCAAGTCGCCTGTCAGGCAGGAGTTGATAAGTTTTGTTGTGTATTTAATATTTCAGTAATACTTAAGTAATCTTGCATATATGTTGTTTGATTAAATGTTCTTGTTAATTTAAATAATTCATTATGGGTTATATATATAAATACATGAATTGCATATGTCATCGTGCTACCACGAGACAAGCGCACACCTTGCTTAAAGTAAACATGTCTTCCTTTGAATTAGTTTAATGTTTTGAAGATACAAAACATAACATTGATGATAAGCTTCTAACCTGTAAAAGTGCAGCGAGATGTATAAACTAAAAAAAGTGCAGCGAGGGACTATGTAAAAAGCACGGTCCTGCACTAGAGAGCCTGTCAAGTTAAAAAAAGGCAGTAAGTGGCAGAATTCACAGATTCATATAAGAGTGAGTACTGGGTGATAATAATCATAAAAAATTGCTCGTTATGTCAGAAAGGTTGATGGGTTTGATTGCTCAACTGCTAACTGGTTCATGTATTCTAAGCTGATTCAACAGTATTTTGAGATGAGTTTCAAAAAGACCACTAATCTGCATTTCTTTGATGAAAATCTGATAATGATAAGAGTGACATAAGACTGGGTACCCTTGAGATTTACAATTTGAAAAGTGATAGGAGACAAGTGATTTGGCTTACACCAGAACAAAAGGGCAAATTATGTAATCAAAATGGATATCCATCTAGGAACTTGACTGGAGTAAAGATCACTCCTGTAGGAATGGCATCCATGACAGTGAAATACAACAACCAACAAGCTTCATTGAGCTTGTATGTGGTAAAAATGGAAGGACCAACAATGTGGGAATGTGATGGCTGAGACAATTACATCTTGATTGGATATCCATCCACTACTTGCATTTCACACCCCCTGCAATGAAGCCAACTGAAAGCCCATTAAGAAAGGTACTGGATGATGACACAACTGTCTCTATGCTGAACACTATAAACTATTGCCCAACAGGGTGCAAACAAGTGTCGTTGCTAACCTCTATGCCTTTGGTTGGAAAGCATTTTGAACCAAGGAGGTTTATACTACTCAGGAGAATTGTGAAAGTCATGAAAGAGATGGAGCAATTACAGCAGTTTTTGTAGGTAACATATTTGAGAAAGCTTCTGATATCTTAATTGGGCAGTTATTTGCAAAATGTGGCTTTGTTTTAAGCTGGAAGAGAGTTCGGGAAAGTTACAAGAATTCGGCTTTTGTGAGTATTAAGTACCATGAACCTACTCTGCATGTATTAAGGTATGACAAGAGTCCTTGATGAGAATGGCTTAGATCTAAGTCCTGGAGTATCCGAGGCTAGGATCGAGACACAGTTTTAAACTGGTTCGAGAATCGGTGCATTAAACAAACACTAGACAAAATCTCGAGTAGGCTTACAATTGAGCACCAATCCACAGTTTGGGTGTTCCTTAAATGCTCAATCCTTGGGTCCCAAAACATAATTGCCAATTAGTGGGACAGTCCTGAATCTTTAAAGGGACTGTGCAGCTAACCACATTCCAAAGAGTTAGAGCACCTAAACCTCGTAAGCTGGCACTGATGGGTACATGTTGTATCATAAGGTTCTTGCATGAACTTCAAGTGGGAGATGAAAAGGGGCTTGTAGATGCAAAGACCAAATCCCAGCTGGATGAAAGGAAGGCCAAGTAGAAAGGTGTCAATGAAGATATGAAAACAGAGGATTGATTAGATGGTGTTGTGGATCAGGAAACGATCTCAAAGGAAGCAATAGAAGGATTAATTAGAGCATACTGTGGTGAACTAAGTGCACCATCTCAAGGTCAATATGCACACACCAGAAAAAGCCTAGAAAAGGAGAAGAAAGATGTACAGAGCTATCGGCACCACTTCCTGCAGTCTCAGAGTCAACTGGTCAACTGCACCAATCAACACAAAGGAGGCCGCAGAACCTGAGATTGTTACACAGCCACCAGACTCACCTACCAAGCAGAGTGATTCCCCTTGTTATCCCACAAAAATCAGAAATTCTTCACAGCAATTAAAATTTTAGGCCTGAATCGGGCAACTTAAAGTTTACTGTGTTGTGTATTGTATATAGTGGTTGCATTATATATTATACTGTGCATTTCATTGAGATGCATTCCCTATTGAGTTGGAGTTTATGGCTAAGCAGTGTTGTGTATTTAATGTGTCAACAATATTTGAGTAATCTTTTATATATCTTTGATGAAGCATTCCTGTTTATTTAAGTAATTCATTACATGTTATATGTATAAAGATGTGAATTGCATACATCATCACACTACCACATGATACGTGCACGCCTCACTTAAAGTAAATATGAAGTTAGACTCATATTTTGGACTCCCATGTCTTGCTTTGAATCAGTTTAATGTTTTGAAGTTACAAACACAACATGTTTCATCGCCTCTCAAGATTCTTCATCTCTGTGGATGTAAGTGCTACTGGATGATAGTTATTAAAGCTGGTTACCACGTTGTTCTTAGGCACTGGTATAATTGAAGCCTGCTTAAAGTAGGAGGGTACCTCAGACCGCCAAAGCAAGAGATTAAGATCTCAGTGACCATTTCAGCCAATTGATCAGCGCAGGTCTTTAGTACCCCATCTGGGCTGGGTGCTTTCCGTGGGTTCACCCTCCTGAACAGTGCTCTCATGTTGACCTCAGAGACTGAAATCACAGAATCATCGAGGGCTATGGGAGATGAGATGGTCCCTCTATGCTTTGAGCATCAATGTGAGCATAGAAGGCATTTAGCTCATCTGGAAGCAAACCCTTGCTCTAACCTATGTCACTTGATTTCACTTTGTAAGAGGCGATAACATTCAAGCCCTGACACAGTTGTTGAGTACACCCTATCCTTGTTATATGCAGGGGATACGTTCCTCGCAGTCAACACATAATAAGAACATGCATAATGTGAATAATTATTTAAATGGAGAAAATAGGGATGCGTTCCAGAGGGCTTCCTAAATATGTTTCATCTGTAATTTATTGACATTTTAACACCAATACGACACAAAAGCAGCACCACAAGGCACATTCATATTATATTCCATCAATTTAAGGTAATAGTCAATGTAATAAATCATAGAAAGTTAACATACCAGGGTGTACAGTACTCAGCAACAGTGGCAGGTGTGTTTGCTCCGGGAGATGAGTGGTTGTTGTGGTGACGGGCAGCTTTACACGGATAAGGTGGATGGTTATGGTTGTCGGGATCATATCAAACACAGCAAGGGGTGAAGGAAGACTCACAGAACTCTTAGAACTGCTGGCAGCAGGAGATGACACCGGTTTGAAGAAAGTGGTGAGGGTTGTTTGCTTGGCAGCATTTTGTTTTTCAGCATAAACTTGCTTGTACAGAAGAAGGGTTGACGGCAGAGAATGTCTGAAATGCTGACTCCGTTCTAAACTTGGGTCCATGTCCATCGCCATTTGTGCCAACTGTTCCAACTTTCACCATTCCCTCACCGTTGGTAAACTCACGGGATTTTCCAAATCGTCTGTTGCTTGCAGCATCTGAGAGATAGTTCGCCGTCAAAAAAATGCACCTTGAATGTGGATCACAACTTAGTCGAGTGGTTAAATCAGTGATGTTGTGTTAGGGGGCAGGAAATGCACTGTTATGTTAGGATGAATGCTGTCCAAATGTTTAGGATGGGCTGGCACTTTGTCAAGGAACAAAGGAACTTTAAAGACAAGATTCTCTTCCTGGCAGTAACGTCCCAGAGCTGTGTTACCTTCACCTGTTGCCATGCTGTTTATAATTTCCAACTTTTGGAAGAGATAACAAAAGAAATTGATGAGGGTAGGGTAGTAGATGTGGTCTACATGGATTTTAGCAAGGCATTTGACAAAGTCCATGAGAGACTCATCTGGAAAGTCATGAGGCATGGGATCCGTGGAACCTTGGCTGTTTGGATAAAAAATTGGCTTACAGGAAGAACGTAGAGGGTAATAGTGGAAGGAAAGTATTCTGCCTGGAGGTCGGTGACTAGTGGAGTGCTGCAAGGATCTGTCCTGGGACCTCTGTTCTTTGTGATTTTTATAAATGACCTCAATGAAGAGGTGGATGGATGGGTGAGTAAGTTTACGGATGTCATGAAGACTGGAGGAGTTGTGGATGGAGCTATAGGTTGTTGAAGGTTACAAAAGGATATAGACAGGATGAAGGGTTGGGCAGAAAAGTGGCAGATGGAGTTCAATCCAGATAAGTGTGAGGTTATGCATTTTGAAAGGACAAACCAGAAGGCTGAGTACAGGGTTCATGGTCGGTTACTTAAGTGTGTGGATGAAAAGAGGGACCTTGGGATTCAAATCCATACATTCCTCAAGGTCGCTGCATAGGTTGATAGGATAGTTAAGAAGGCCTATGGGATGTTAGGCTTCATTAATAGGGGGATTGAGTTCAAGAGTAGAGAGTTCATGTTCCAACTCTACAAATCTGTGGTGAGATCACACTTAGAGTATTGTGTTCAGTTCTGGTAACCTCATTATAGGAAGGATGTGGAAGCTATGGAGAGGGTGCAGAGGAAATTTACCAGGATGTTGCCTGGATTGGAAAAACAAGTCTTATGAGGCAAGGTTAGCAGAGCTGGGACGTTTCTCTTTGGAACATAGAAGGATGAGAGGGGACTTGATAGAGACCTACAAGATTATGAGGGGCATAGATAGGGTGGATAGTCAGTACCTGTTGCCCAGGGCACCAACAGCAAACACCAGAGGGCATATGTACAAAGTTAAGGGAGGGAAGTTTAGGGGAGACATCAGGGGTAAGTTTTTTACACAGAGGGTTGTGGGTGCCTGGAATGACTTGCCAGGGATGGTGGTGGAGGCTAAAACATTAGGGATATTTAAGAGCCTCTTGGACAGGCACATGGATGAAGGAAAAATACAGGGTAGTGTGAGTTTAGTAGTTTTTTTAAGGAATGTATGGGTCGGCACAACATCGAGGGCTGAAGGGCCTGTACTGTGCTGTAGTATTCTAGTGTTCTAGTGGGTCCTTAAACGTGGCCCAGTCCAAAGACTTGGAACAATCCTGTAGCTGCTCCTCTACCGCCCATGACTAACATTATGTTCTTCATATTCTGCTTAAATGGAGGTAGGAGAAGGATAGCCATGTGACCATATTTCCCAACATGTGGTCTAGGCATGGAATGGCTGGCATTCCTTATCTTAGAATAGCAGCGCTGTATTTTGTTGGGACCCCTGGTGCTACAGGTCATATGCTAATGGTAATTGGGCATGGATTTCTTCAAACAAGCCTGATTAAAAACCTCCAGCTTTGATTTGAAATGCATTGGTGTGAAATGTTTCTTATTTGCTGACGGCATCATGCAGAATCTCAAGTTCCTGAGTAGAGATGGCTAATGGTGATATAGAAACTGCTGTTGGCATCATGGAGAAGAATTCTCTGGGAAAATAGAACATGATGATGGAAATATTATTGATGGGTAGGCCGTCAAACAAACATGTCTCTTATCTGGCATTGACATTACTTACCTATGAATGAATACTGTATGGTGCAATAGGAAGTGAACACAGTATATTACCTTACTCCTGAAGTTTTGTTGGAAGGATAGTCATTTATGAAACAGCTAAGACAGCTGGATAGCACACTCCCTTGACGTACTCCTGCAATATTAACTTGGTGCTAAGTTGATTCCTCTCTAAGATTATCACACCAATGTTTCCCTTGGTATCCACTATCCAGTTTTATCAGGATTTACCAAAGCACCTTGATGCCTCATTCAGTATACGGGTTAATAGTGAATAAGTGACACACAAAAGCTTTGTGTCAGGCCTGCTGTACGGGCAGGCATCTCCCATTCTCTCTACCAGCCGATGGGATTATGTGCTTCTTGTTTCCAACTCATCACCTGCAGCCTATTTCAACCTAGCTCTAATCCACAGCCCTTTATTCACTCTTTGAACCAGCCAGTCTCAACCAGTGGCTCCTAGCCTTCAGTTACATTGTTGCTTTTCATGTCAAGTACCTGTTCTATATCTGTATCTGTGGCCCCCGTGGCTTGTTATTTGGTAGTTAATTAGTAAATTATCATTACTACTAAATTGTTTCCACTGGTCTGCTTTTGGGTCATGCCTCCTCTACATTTCCTAACACTTTGTGGTTGGCACCTTGATTCAATTTGCTGATGACTGAGAAAAGGCAGATAAAGTAGCAATTAACGTTTTTTTTTATTTGACCTCTGTTGTATGGAAGAGACAATTTTCCACATGACTGTGTTGTAAATGCACTGGAACAGGTTGGTTGGGGACGCAATTAGTTCTGGACCTAAGTCCTCAACCTGCAGCCAGGATGTTGTCCGGTCCTACACCACTTATTGCGGCCTCAGCTCTTTCATTCAATCAACTGGACTGAATGAAATTAGTGAAGGCTGGCTTCTCTCATGCTTAGGTTCTCAAGAGGAAAATAAGATTGAACATCCACTCAGTGCTTTTGGCTGCAGTTGGCTGTGAATACTTCAGCCTTGATTTTGGTACTAAAATGCAGGTCTTTATTGTCATCATGGATTGAGACATTATTGGAGTCATGATATGGCAATGAAACTGGTTTAATCTGATATTGAAGAGTCCATTTATGGGATACACCTCTCTGAAGTAGTCACATCACTTGAAATTAAGAAGTATTGCTAGGAAGACTAGTGTCAAAATGAGGAAGCTTTGGGTCAGATCACCGATGCCTCATCATTGCTGCAGGTGACAGGTCTATTAGGAGCTGTCACTCATCCACCTCTGCTGTGCAATATGTTTGACCTCCATGACTGTGCTAAACTGAGGTCCTGGATACTCTGTGCAGACTATCTAGTCCTTTACATTTATAATAGAAAAGGTTGGAGTATAGTTAAAAATTCCATTTATCTGAATCGGCCTGCTGACCTAAAATGTAGTCAGAATTAAGATTTTTTTGTTACTTTGCTGCATTTTTGTGTCATTAATGAATTAATAGCAGAGTAATATGTTTTTAACCAAACTTGTTAGTTTCTTTATAGGGCCTTTCTTGACTCCATCGAAGCCTTGGACTCAGTCAGAATGGACAGTAGAACACCCATCAGTCTGAAAGGATTATACAACTCAAGAGGTGACTGTTAGCCCATTGAGTATATGCTTGTTCTGAGTGTAATCCTATTTCTACTCCTCCAACCCACTGGACGATGAAGTTGTATGCTTGAACTTGCATCACTGATGAATATAAGAACATCAACAAAACTTTTCCATTTTATACAAAATATAAACATAACCTTAATTATCTGCTTAATAATTGTACTGTGTATGTTAATCAAAATGGCTTCTTTGTTTTGTTAAGAGTAGGAATGCTTCTTTGTATGATAAGTGCTTTCTCTCACAGTTGTTTAGCTTTAGACTTGCTGATATTGGGATTGTATTCATTTGTTAACCAATGGGGGAATGTTATTTTGTCTTGTGGGGCTGGCAGCTTGGGGGTTTTCGCGGTCTTTTCGGGGAGTCGGGAAGAAGACGCCAAGGAAGGTGGACGTGCGCTGCACTGCTCGGTCGACCACCAGGGTGGTCCCAAGTGCAAGGATGTGGAGGTCGGAGGAAAGTGATGAGGGGTCGAATGGTTTGATGGTTGAGCTCCAACAATGTGCACTAAACTAATTGAACTTTGATAAGTTGGCGCCTTTTACTTTATTAGTACTCTTTTAGTTTTAGTAAAATCTTTAAAGTGTATTTCATAACGGTATCTGGTGTGAGTTTGATATTGTGTGTGTGCGCGTGACATAAACTTGATTCTCACAGCACCTGTGTGTACGAGAGGTGGGGTTGGTGAGTGGCTGGATCTCCTTTCCCCTTGACATATACCAGCCTGTTGGGTAAGTGTTACATAATCAGAGATGGTGAAAATGACTTCACTGAAGCTTCTTATTATTTAGCTGTAATTTAATGATTGCAAATGGTAATATACTATGGAACACTTCCACTAATGCTTATATTGATATAATCTGCACAAGATAGTTCTTGCCATCTATATTTTAATCATCTACATTGCTTGATAGTTAACAACATTTATTATATTGAACTAGTAACTAAAGGTGAAAAGTTGAAATCGCAGCTGAGGTCTGGTCTGAATTTATTGCAGCAAATAATTGAATGGGCTAACACCTGGAAATATTGATCATGGAAGTTTTGAATTGCTGTACAAGCTGAACAGTTTCATGTAAAATGCATCAAGCATAATATGATCTCAGGGTAGCTCAGTGTTAAGTTGTTATTTCCATATCTTCTTGGCAATTTGACAACACAGGTGATGATTTAACATTTTCGCTGGTCCCTTTTTCTAGGCACTGTGCCATGAAGAACTAAAAACAGTCACAGAGTGTATAAGACACAAGATTATGTAAAGAAAATTTGAAATTGTTTCAAGAATGATGCATTGTACTTGATCCAACTTCAACACACACGTTCAGGCCCTATGCCCTGTGTGAATCTGTGGCTCAATAGAATAATACTTGTTGGTGAGGCCAACTCCATTGTTCTTTCAGGGAATGAAGGGATTCAGTATGCCATCTGCAATTTTGACAACATTTATAGATGCACAACAGGGAGTGTCCTGACAAGTTGCATCAAAGCCAAGAATGGAAAAGTCTACAAGATGTGGTGCATACAGCTCTGTCCATCACAGGCAAAGCATATCTACCAGGAGTGCTGTAACGCCCTGGGAAAGGTTTCACTGCTAGTGAAATGGTCTTTCTGTGGAAACAGTGTTTGGGTTATGGGTAGAGATAACGGGTGCTTTGGAATGTGAGCTGTCCAATAAGGGGAATGTGTTTTTGTGCTGTGTGCCTGACACTGAAGTAATCTGGGTCTTTGTTTGTTGGAAGATAGAGAGAGGAGATGCCTGAAAGGAGAGGTTGTGGACAACAGAAAGAAGTGGACTTGGAGTGGGGCCAGGAATTGTCGAAGTCTGGAAAAATCAATGGAGGACCAGTAGAAGGGAAACCGTGAGCTTCAACTTGTGCACCTTAGACTGTTTCATTAAAATGGGCCCTTTTCTTTTAGTTTTTCTTTACTAATCCTTTAGTGAAATTAAGAATTATAAAGCTAAATTGTTGAATTGCATTTGGTGTACTGTTTGTTATCTTGTGGTACTGATTTGTGACAGGGGAACAAGTCATGCAGCATCCACACAAACAAGGTGCTTTGCCCCTCAAACTTCACAGGTTTGACAGGGCCAGAGATTGTCTTTCCTAGATTTATGCCGCCAATCGAACCTGAGGGTGACACAAGAAAGCAGCATCCGTTATCAATGACCTCCACCATCCAGGCCATGATCTCTTCTTGTTGCAAACATTAGGAATGAAGTAGAGGAGCCTTAGGTCCCATACTACAAAGTTTAAGAACAGTTATTATAGTGCAACCATCAGGCTCCTGAACCAGCATGGATACCTTAATTCTGAACCAATTTCAAAATCTAAGAACTCAATTTCAAGGACTGTACAACTCATGTTCTCAGTATTATTTTATTTTATCTGTTTATCTATCCAGTCTGTCCTGGTTTGCACGTTGGCTGTCAGTCAGTACTGGTTTATGTATAGATTTCTCATTGATTCCATTGTATTTTTCTTCTGTGAATGCCCTCAAAACTGAATAAATTAACTTTGAACTTTGAAATTGATGAATTCTCTTGTTAGGCAGTCCATTGGGAGAGGGGATGATCTATTTCCATTCCAGTGTTTTTGGTTAAGGTTGTTGATAGAAAGGCCAAAGTGGTTAAAAGGTTTTTACCTTTTCAAAAGTTGTTTTTCTTCATTTTGGGGTTGAAAGTAATAAGTCAGCATTTAGATTTCTTATATTTTATCTTCTGCCAACCTATCTTACATGTTTGTATTGCATCTTTACATTCAGGTACTTAAGCTATGAATCAGTTGTGAATTAATGCTTTTGAGGACACACAGGACAGTGGATACCGGAGCTGGCACAATACACAGGGTGCTGAAAGAACTCAGCGGGTCAGGCAGAATCTGAGATAGGGAAAGGACAGTCAACATTTCAGATCAAGAGCTCTCACCTAGGTTTATAGATAGAGGGGTGATTGTCAGTATAAATGGTGGTGGGACAAGCGCTAGCAGGTAATAGGCCAGGGTGTGAAAGGCGGGCAATAGAGGGGAAGAGTGGGAATGGTGTTAGAAACTGGGAGGTGACAGGAGGAAGTGAAAAAAGGGTTTAAGAATGTGTGATTTGATAGAGGATTATGGAATAAAGGGAGGGAGGTGTCAAGGAAAACCATGGGAGGAGAGTGCAGGTGATGGGCAGATGGAGAGGAAGGAGAAGGTGTGATAGGTCCAGGTCGATCAGCAGGAAAGAAAAAGTGATAAAGGGACAGAAGGTGAGCAGTTAAAGGAAATTTGAGGATTTAGTGTTCATGCTCCCAATTCAGAGACTACCCTGCAGAAAAATTTCCACTTAGCTCAATTTGGCAGTGAAGTTGGCTGTGAACAGATTTTGGAATAGGAAGAAGCATATACTTTTGAGGACCTGTTTTAAAGACAACAAAAGTAATGTCTCAAATTTCATATTACTTTGACGTTTAACTGAATTTTGAAATTCTTTGTGTATAGAGATATAAATTTGTATACTAAAAATGGAAATCCTACTAAAAGAACATAACTACTAATGAGCAATATTAAAACAACACTTCAGGTCTTATGGCTGCAGCTCACTTCACACCTAGAGATTCTATCTTAATCGCCATCTGCTGCATGCTCCAGTATTCTGCACTGCAAAGGGGCCAAAGAATGCAAACTTACGATCAGGAGTGGAAAATTGATGCAGAGTAAGAGAAAGAAAACGGTAAAGACTAATTCAGTAGTTCAATTGTGCGCAAAAAGACATTATTATACCCTGCAGTCAGACAACAGATATGGAGAGATTATGTTTAAGGTCAGGAGTTTTTTTCTTTATCAGAGCTAGGGAAAATTGGACAAAAATGTTTTCATAACTTGCAGGAAAGGAGGAGAGGTTGGACAGAATGAAAGCAATGGCTGGAGTAGGTGGAGACCAAGAGAAATGCTGAAAGTGCATCATGGGGAAATTGCCAGGTTTAATGGCAATTTTCTAATATATCTTTATCGCACATGGATACATCGTGTGCCACCATCATCAATTATGTATTTTAATTATGCTTGAACTGAAGAGGCATTTAATATTCAGCCACATTAATGGATCTGGAGTCACATATATAAACAAGACTAGGTAAGGAGTTCAAGAGAACACAACTCATCAAGGGGTCAGCAGTGGAAAAGGAGAACAGCTTTGTGTTCTTGGGTGTCGACATCTCAGGGGACCTGTCCTGTGCTCAACATATAGATATATTAATGAATAAAGCAGGCCGGTGACTCTGCTTTGTTAGGAGTTTGTGGACATTTGATATGTAAGCAAGGCTCTAGCAAATTTCTATAGATGTACAGTGGAGGGCATTCTGACTGGTTGCATTGCAGCCTGTTGCAGGATTACTGGAAGCTGCAGTGCTTGTAGACTCTGCCAGCTTCACTACAGGCACAACACTCTCCAGCACTGAAGACGTCTTCAAGAGGCAGTGCTTCTCAAAGGCAGCATCCATCATTAAGGACCCTCACTATCTGGGATATGCTCCTTTTCTGTTGCTACCATTGGGTTTGTGTTACCCTTAAGGCATTTGTTTAGCTTTATTACATTTTCACTTTAGTAATTCATTTGTAATTATTTTCTAGTTAAAGTTAAGGTTGTTGAAAGTAAATTTGTTGTCTGTGATGTATCGCGCCATGTGATGACGTCACACCCGGTTTCACCGTGTCTTGTGGGAAAATACCTGTTTGGAGAAACAGGAAAGAGGGGGCTTGTGTGCAGGATCTGCACGAGGAAAGTTTCTTTCTACGCACTAAGAAACATCATAGAAGCAACACCGCAAGTTTATAAGATAATCGATATGTTGAAGTAAAAATGTCAACGCTGATTCTGTTAAAAGTAATGACGGTTGATAAAGTTTATTTTCTTGTGCTATTGAAAGCATTACTGGATAGTTTGTGTGAAGTGTATTTAAAGCCAATTGATGGCGTAGGTAGATTCTGACTGTATGTTGTACTTTAATGTAATATATTTTGTTGTAGTTTTACTTTTACAAGTATTTATGATGTAAATGTGATGCCAAGAAGGAAACAAATACTGTATATATTTTGTATTGTTTTATCAACAATTTTCACCATATGTTAATGTGGAAGAGTGAGCAGTAAATGGTTAATTTTACTGCGATTGTGCCCTCATTGACTACGGTTTAAACTTGGTGTTTAGTTCAGAGTTCTTACACCTGTACGAGAACACTACAGGGATGTACAGGAACCACACTCAATATTCAGGAATAGATTCTTCTCTTCTATCAACAGATTCATGAATGGTCTGTGAACTCTATCTCATTATTCCATTTTTCTTTGCTCTATTTATTTAGTTAACTTGTACCTTTTGTGTCATTGCACTGTACTCCTGCAAAACAACTAATTTCACATCATATATGACAGTGACAATAAACCTCACTTTGTTTCTGAAGTTATTGTTGAATCCAGGTTGTTGGTGCTGTGAGGCAGGAAGTCTGACTGTTGTGCTATTGTATCATCAATGGTCTCTCATGCTATTTGAATGTTCTCCTTGCTATCAAACATCTGATTTACATGTCAATATAAACTATATATAAAAAACCAATATTCAAAATGAAGAACTCCCCTTTTACAAAAAACCTTTGCATCTTTGATGATTGTAGAAGCTTCTCTCTGCTCACAGAATACTGTCACCTGGAAAATAAATCTTTGAAAGGAAAGGAGCTAAATATCTTTGAACACCTCCCCCGATATGCTCCTGCCGTCATTTGAAATGACGTCCAACTTCTTTGAACAACACTCTTAATCGCAGCACCAGGCTTGCAAACATGTTATTAACTGATTTTATCTTTGAGACAGTCAGAGCATGAACTGCTGACTGTTGGCATTTGGATGGGTTTTGAATGTTGTAACTCTTGACTTGAATATCAAATAGATCAACCCTTGAATGCCCCCTAAGTGACCATTATGTGCTTGCAATCTATTGCATGCACACATTGTTTCACAGATGGGAGAGAATTGCCATATAAAGTTAATTTTCAGATTTCATACCCTAGTGTAGGGTTGGTGGGCCTAAGGATGGGGTTTCAGGATCTACGTGATTTTCTGACCTCAAATATTGGCAGTAAGCCATACACATTTTCATGTTAAATTTTCAATATATTCGTTTGTTGCTGAGTCCACTGATAGGAATGCAAAGCTTAAGAATTAACCCTGTAATTCCCTTCTTCAGAATTCAAGCAGCCATGAGCCCTGATGTGAATTGTTGCAAGTATGTAGTGTCTGCAATTTTAGTTCAAACCAAGGCCCCCAGAAGGCTTTTGAATTCCACTTTAGATTTCTGTCAAGTGACTTGTCTAAGATTTTGTTAGCAAACACAAATATGAAGCAAGGTGGAGATCTGCAATGTGAGGAGATTCAATTTGTGTGGGTGACTAGCTTATTTACCATCCAAGAAGGAAAAAATCTGTAAGTTTGGTGTATGATTGACAGGCATCTCCTGTGCACTATTCCTGGAATGTGTATATGATGAATTTTGTGGTGGCATACCGTGTAACAAATCAAATGACCAGATAGGCTTCTTGTCATCATTTAATAAAGAAAACAAGTTTACTTAAAAAACAAACAAACCACTGAAAATCTAACATGAACAATAATTTTGCGAACTAATGGTGTGTGTGACTATATGGCATAACTGCATCATTTGTCCTCTGCAAATAATTTGGATGTGTACAGTAAATTCATTTATATCCTTGGTGTAGTTAAGCCAGCTATTTATTTTTTACTCATTCTTTGATTTTTGCTTCCTGCCGCATGTTACTTTTATTTGCAGTATTTGACATTTAATGCAAATGACCAGCCCAGCCAAACTCATTTTCTGCCTCAACCATTGTTCTTATTCAGACTAATTTGAAATGTTTCTGACTTCACCGCCTGGCCTGAGGCTAATGTTTGTAATGTGATTAAATACAGTTAGCTTCAGGCCAGGCAGTGAAGTCAGAAAAGTAACTGGTGACCTTTCACACAATTAACATGCAGTGGTATCCCTCCGGGTTTTAAACACACAAATTTCTACAGATGCTGGAAATTCAGAGTAACACAAGATACTGAGGGATCTCAGCAGGTTAAGCAGCAGCTACTGAGAGGAATAAAGAGTTCATGTTTTAGACTCATACCTGGATGTTAATAAGCTTTCCTTTTTTAAAAAATCATCTGTTGGTGCTATTTTTCCCTACAGATTGCAGAAAAGAAATTTCTGAACGAGAATAACTTGTGGGTGGTTTTTGACAATATTGATTTTTTTCAACTATGCATAAAGATACCTGGATAATTTCCCACCTTCTTACTTTGATGTAGGTGTATTGAAACATCATGGTTAAAGAAACTGCCTCTGTAAAATCTAGTGCAAGCAACATTTTGTTTAGAATTTGAAGTGATATTTGGATTCTATGATGAGTAGTGGGATCAACATATAGTACTTGGCCACGTTACCTTCAAAGTTATCTTTTGCACTTCGGTGCTGAACTCCACTGTCATTGAAACAATAGACAACAGGTGCAGGAGTAGGTCATTCGGCCCTTCGAGCAAGCACCGCCATTCAATGTGATCATGGCTGATCATCCACAATCAGTACCCCATTCCTGCCTTGTCCCTTGAATCCGCTATCTTTAGCAGAAACTGTTAGTGTTTGCTGCTGGATGTGAAAGGGCTGCAGACTATTGTGGATATTAGATCTGATGTGTTGATTGTGTTTCTGCTGGTTTTATATTGTAGAATGGAGATATTCCTATGTTGGAGTCCCACTATACCAGGACCTCATTTTAGGTGAACTTAATGATAATCCTGGCATGCTGTTCTGCACTCCAAGTTGAACCTAATCTTTATGATTATGATTGGATAAGAGAAATGCCTTCTACTTACAGACATTGTAAGTGGGCTGATACCAGTCCTTTTCTCCTCTGCTGCCAAGTGCACACATGTTTCTTCGGCTATTTTGAAGGCCATCGCCCTTCAAAAGTGAAGGGGCCTCTGAATATATAAAACTGTCCGGCTGATGTCTATCCAGAAGAAGGAAGGCAAGTGATATAATATTACTGATGGTACTATAGGAGGAAGTTAAGGTGCTTTCTCATTTTTCTCTTCCTTTCTATCTTATATGAGGTTCAGAATTTCCTCACATCATTGGTAGAAGGAGCACTTGCCTTAACTAGCTGGGAGACTGAGAAGTTAGGGATTTTTTGTCTCACATTGCCAAGGTTTCATAAGTTTTAAAACCTCTTCAGTCAACACAGCAGGGAGTTAACTGAACAGGGTGTTGCAACATATTGACTCCGTATTGCCAACACTGACTGTCAGGCTCCTAGCTGATCAAGGCTACTGCTCCTTCTACAGCCAAAAGTCTTGCTGTGAAATGATCCTCTCTTCCTTCTTTACCTCTTTTTCCCAGGGGAGAATCCTTGAAAAAGGTCCAGAGTAAATGTATAAAACTTAATCTAACTTAATGCATAAGTACTTAAGGTACTTTATCACAGGCTTCTATACAAGTTGACTATGTGTACACTGCTATGTTTTGTAACTAAACTATATTAAAATATATGTCTATAATATTAAACTATATATATATAATTACTTAAATACTGTATTACATAAATATTAAATACACAATACTCCTCCCTGCTTAGATATAAACTCCAACTCAATACAGAATGCATCTCAACTACATACACAGTATATAATATAATTCAACAACTAAATACAGATCTGCATAGCACAGTTAATTTTAAATAATCCCATTCAGGCTGAAAGAGTTACTCACTGCAGAGGCTTTCTAACTCTTGTGGGATAATATCTTTCCTGATAAGATGAGTCAGTCTGCTTGGTAGGTGACACTGATGTAACTCCTTGGCCTCTCTTCCTGCTTAAGAATGGTCTAGTTTTGTTGCCTCCCTGGTACCAGGATCAGGGGTATCTGGAACCATGTCCATGGTATTCTCAAGTATGAGGGTGAGCAACCAGAATATTAGAATACATTGGCACTGATGTCATAGGTAAACCAGGTGAAGTGTGAAAAGATATTTTAAGGAGCTGGGTAGAAAGCTGAGAAACAAGACCTCCAGGGTAGTAATTTCTGGATTGTTGCCTGTGCCATGTGCCAGTGGGGTAAGAATGGGATGATTTGGCAGGTGAATGTATGGCTGATGAACTGGTGCAGGGTGTAGGGATTCAGATTTATGGATCGTTGGGATCTCATGCGGGGAAGGTATGACCTGTACAAAAGGGATGGGTTACACCTGAACCCAAGAGGGTCCAATATCCTTGCGGGCAGGTTGGCTAGTGTTGTTCAGGTGGGTTTAAGCTAATTTGGCAGAGGAATGGGAAGCAGACTGATCGTGCTGAAAATGAGGTAGTTGGTTTACAAACGTGGGAATTATATAGTGAGACTTCTAGCAAGGAGAGGCCAATAATAGGGGAAAATTGCAGTCAACAGGATGAGTTGCAATGTGAAAGGTGGACAGTATCAAAACAGGTGACTATAGGACTAAAGGTGTTATATTTGAAAGCATGCAATATACGGAATAAGGTTGATGAACGGTTGCAGATTGACAAGTATGATGTTGTAGGCATTACTGAATCATGGTTGAAAGAATGTTAGAGCTGGGAGCTTAATGCCCGAGGATACATACTGTATTAAAAGGGTAGGCAGTAAGGCAAAGGGGGTGGCCTGACTCTGTCGGCAAAAAAAGAAATTAAATCATTAGATAGAGGTGACATAGGGTCAGAAGGTGTTGAATCATTGTGGATCAAGCTAAGGGACTGCAAGAGTAAAAAGACCCAAATGGAAGTTGTATACAGACTCCCTAGCAGCAGTGAGCATGTGGTCTACAAGTTGCAATGGGAGATAGAAAATGAATGCTAAAAGGGCAATGTTGCAATAGTCCTGGGTGATTTCAATATGCAGATAGAATGGGGAAATCAGGTTGGTGATAGATTCCAAGCAGGGGGAGGGGGTGATTTTCTGGAACAGCTATGAGATGACTTATTAGTGCAGCTTGTGGTTGAGCCCACTAGAGGATCAGCTATTCTGGATTGTGTGTTATGCAATGAACCGGAATTGATTAGAGAGTTTAATGTTAAAGAAACCTTATGGGAAAGTGATCAGAATATGATCAAATTCAATCTTGAAATTTGAGAAAGAGAAGCTAAAGTCAGATGTATCTGTATTACAGTGGGGTAAAGAGAATGACAGGGGCATGAGAGAGGAATTAGCCAGAATTGCTTGGAAAAGGACACTGGCAAGGATGATGGTAGAGCAGCAATGGCTGGAATTTCTGGAAGCAATTTGGATGGCACAGGATATATACATCTCAAAGAGGATGAAGTATTCAAAAGGCAAGATGACACAACCGTGGCTAACAAAGGAAGTCAAAACAAACTTAAAAGCCAAAGAGAGGGCATATAATAGAGCAAAAACTAGTGGGAGGTTAAGGGATTGGAACGTTCTTAAATACTATGGTAAAGCAATTAAAAAAGTCATTAAGTAGGTAAAGTTGGAATATGAAAGTAAGCTGGCCAATAATATTAAAGAAGATACCTAAAGCTTCTTCAGATAATTAAAGTGTAAAAGAGAGGTGAGAATGAATATTGGACTGTGGGAAAATGATGCTGGAGTGGTAGTAATGGGGGACATGGAAATGATGGATGAACTGTGTAAGTATTTTGCATCAGTCTTTATGTGGAAGACACTAGCAGTTTTGTGGAACTTCCAGGTATCAGAGGTCATGGAGTGCTTGAAGTTTCCACTACTTGAGAGAAGGTTCTTGGGAAGCTAAAAGGTCTGAAGATAGAGAGGTCACCTTGACAAGATGTTGTATACTCCAGGGTTCTGAAAGAGGTGGCTGAAGAGATTGTGGAGGCATTTATAAATAATCTTTCAAGAATTGCTAGGTTCTGGAATGGTTTCGAAAAACTGGAAAATTGCAAATGTCACTTCACTATTCAAGAAGGGAGAGAGGCACAAGAATGGAAATTATAGGCCAGTTGGTCAGATCTCAGTGATTGGGAAGATGTTGGATGTTGGAAGATTAGGAGAATGGGCAAAGAAGTGGCAGATGGAATACAATGTTGGGAAGTGTATGGTTATGCACTTTTGTAGAAGAAATGAAAAGGTTGTCTGTTTTCTAAATGGAGAGAAAATACAAAACTCTGAGGTGCAAAGGGATTTGAGAATCCTTGTGCAGAACTCACAGAAGGTTAATTTGCAGGTTGAGTCTGTGGTGAGAAAGACAAATGTGATGTTAGCATTCATTTCAAGAGGACTAGAATATAAAAGCAAAGATATAATGTTGAGACTTTATAAAGCACTGGTGAGACTTCACTTGGAATATTGTGTGCAGTGGGGCCCTATCATAAAAAGGATGAGCTGAAACTGGAGAGGGTGCAAAAGAGGTTCACAAAAATAATTCCAAGATTAAACAGCTTGTCATATGAAAAGTGTTTGATGGCCCTGGGCCTGTATTCACTGGAATATAGAAGAATGAGTGGTGACCTAATTGAAGCCTATCGAATGGTGAATGGCCTAGATAGAGCGAATGTGGAGAGAATATTTCCTATGGTGGAAGAGTATAAGACCAAGGACACAGTCTCAAAATATTGTGGCGTCCTTTTAGAACAAGATGGGGAGGAAGTACTTTAACCAGAGTGGAGAATTTTGTGGAATTCGTTGCCACAGGCAGCTGTGGAGGCCAAGTCTTTATTTAAGGCAGAGGTTGATAGATTCTTGATTGGTCAGGGTCATGGGAGTGGGGGGTTGGGCAGAGGTAGGGGATTTGTGCTGAGAAGAAAAATGGGTCAGCCATGATGAGTTCTTCTCCTATATCTTATAGTCTTAAAACCAAATCACATCCTGCAAGCAACTGCTCGATTAAGATATCAGAAGCTTTCTCAGACATGCTACCTACAAAAACTGTTATAGTTGGGCCACTGCTTTTGTCACATTCAAAATTCCTCTGAGCAGTATAGTCCTTTCTTGGTCCAATATGCTTTCTAACCAGAGGCACAGAGGTTGGTACCAGCATCTGGTTAACCTCTGTTGGGCAATGATTCATGGTGTTCGGCACGGAGACAGTTGTGGCTTCATTTAATACCTATCTTAATTCACATTCAGATGGTTTCATTGCAGGGGATGCAGCATGTAAATGATAGACGGATCCCCAATTAAGTTATTAGTTGAAGCAACCAATCATGTTCCCACATTGCTGTTCCTCCTGTTTTTACCACATCAATGTGGCCCATTGGTTGTTGTATTTCACTGTTATGGATGTCATTCCTACATGTTATATTTTCTTCAGTACAAGCTCTTAGGCTTCAATTTAGTACATTTGAACCTAAACTCATTTTGTGGAATGACTTAATCTAATTCCAATTTAATTAATTTTCCATTCATTACTGGTGTAAACCATATTGCTTGTCTATTGATAGTTTTCAGATTGTAAATCTTAAGGCTTCACAGTCCTTTGCCATTTGCATCGTTATCAGGTTTTTCATCAACAGCTTTCAGATGAATGTTCTTTTTGAAACTGAAACTTGACTTTTCTCTTCCCTGTCTGCTCAATATGCTCTTTGTATTTGTCCTACTTTGTTGCATTTTCAACAAGCTTTGCCTTTAAATTTGGATTTGTCTGGTGTATGAGAGCCCATGCCTCAATGGTAACACAATTTGTCCAGCCAAGACAGTTTCTGTTTAGACTTTGCAATTTTGTTCATACTCAGTTACATTCCTGACCGCAACTCAATTCTGTCCCTGTTTGTGGTTTCCATTGATAGAGCGTTTTCAATTGGTCTTTTGAATGTAAACTGTGCTTTACTTAGGACATGTTTTTGAATGTATCTTGTAAGATTCCACAAACTAAGCAATCTCTCAGTGCATTATTAAGGCTATTATTAAACTGACAATGCTCAGACAATATCTTCAATCAAGCCACGTATGCTGAAATGGACTCCCTTCACTTTGATTCCACTTCGAAACCTAAAGTGTTCTGCAATCAACAATGGCTGTGATTCTACATGTTCCTGCATTACTTTGACAATATCAGCAAAGCTCACTTCTACTGGTTTGGTTGGAGCAGTCAAACTTTAAAGCAAGTGATAAGCCTTTAAACACAATGCACTCAGAAAAATTGGTACTTGTTTCTCATTGGCTATTTCAGTTGCTTCAGAATACTGTTCAATTTGCTCAATAGATAATATCCATATTATCTCTTGTGTAATCAAATGTGCCTATCTTCCCAATGTAGCCAGCCATTGCTGCTCTTGTTTACCATATAACCATAACAGCACGGAAACAGGCCATCTCGGCCCTTCTAGTCCATGCCGAATGCTTACTCTCACTTTTACGTTTACGATTATTATCATCCGGTACTCACTCTTTATGAATTGAATTCTTTCATTTTCTGACATTTTTTTAAGAAAAGCTCAATTACATCTCCCTTTCTGAAGACTGCCTCTGCACGTGCTGTGCTGCCTTTTTCTTTTACTTGCTATTCCTCACAGCATTTTATTTTTAACTTGAACATCTCGCTGCGCTTCAACAGGTCAGTAACCATCTCAGGTTCTGATTAAAAATAGCTCATTGCTGGTGTTATGTATTGTAATTTCAAAACATTAAACTAATTCAAAAGAATACATGGGAGTCCGAAATGTGAGTCCAACTTTGAGTTTACTTTTAAGCGAGGTGTGCATATATCACTTGGTGGGATGATGATGTATCTTTATACATATAACCCATAATGAATTATTTAAAAGAACAATAATGCTTAATCATACTACATGTGTGTGTATATATATATATATATATACACACACACACACACAAGATTACTCAAGTATTGCTTACGCATTAAATACATAACATATACAATATATACAGTGACATCAATGTATTAGATAATGGGGAATGGAGCATTTGTGAACAGGGAAAATTGAATTGTGATATCTTAGTTTTCTAGGCATTCTTGTTTGTGCTTATTTTTGGAATAGTTCCTTGCAATGTCTATACAGTTTTATATCAGTGTACATTATTTCATTCTAATTGTATATCTAGGGATGGGTCAGGTACACAGATTTACTAATTCTGAAGCTGCTCCATGAATAATATTTCTTCATGCTTCTGCAGCAATTGCTGTTGTTATTTTCTTTCAGTGACAGAGTGCCTACTTTTTTTCAAACTCTCCATCATATCTGAGAACACCATGTACTTATATACATAAGGGTGTTTCATTGTAACCCTTCTGCCTATTTACTAAGACTTATAGCCTTTATCTTGTTGCTGTGTCTTGAATCTGTGCTGAAGTTACTGGTTCAATAGTATACTGCAATTCCTACTTTGTTCTCCATTGAGCTGAACTAGCATTGTCAGGCATTACAGCAATGTCTCAGCAGCAATGATTGTTGGATAATGTAGTGTGGAAGTCTTGTCCCTGGAATATATCTGAGATATCCCAACAAAATGCACTGCTGGGTGGAGGTGGGGGTGGGCTTTGCCGCATCAAAGGCATCAATGTCTAAGATATTTAAGAGACATTCTGGAATATAACATTGGACAAATAATTAAAAGATGAAAAAAATAGTAATGTTAAAAGAATTAACAGAGAAAAAATTTAGAAACATTATATAAGATGAAAATAATTTTAGAAATTATTGGTCTCTACAATATGCACAGCAATGATTCAGATTGAATTCAATGGAATCTCAGAGGCTAAGACTATTGGGGAGAGTTTAGACTAGAAATGCTGGGGAATGGGAACCGAACTAAAGAGATGGAGGAAGGGGTGGTTGGCTCACAAATAGAAAAAGTTTGTAAACAGTGCGAGAGGGAAGTTAGGCAGGTGATAGAGAAGGGATGCGCTGGTTGAAATGAGTCTATTTTAATGCAAGGAGTATCATGAACAAAGCAGATGAGCATAGAGTATGGATCAGTACTTGGAGCTATGATGTTGTGGCCATTACAGAGACTTGGATGGCTCAGGGACAGGAATGGCTACATGGAATGGCAGGCTTTAGATGTTTCCGAAAGGACAGGGAGGGAGGCAAATGAGGTGGAGCGTGGCACTGTTGATCAGAGATAGTGCCACGGCTGCAGAAAAGGAGGAAGTCATGGAAGGATTGTCTACGGAGTCTCTGTCGGTGGAAGTTAGGAACAGGAAGGGGTCAACAATGCTACTGGGTGTTTTTTATGGACTACCCAATAGTAACAGGGACATTGAGGAGCAGATAGGGAGACAGATTCTGGAAAGGTGCAATAATAACAGGGTTGTTGTGGTGGGAGATTTTAATTACCCAAATATTGATTGGCATCTACCTAGAGCAAGGGGTTTAGATGGGGTAGAGTTTGGTAGGTGCTCTTAGGAAGATTTCCTAACACAATGTGTAGATAAGCCTACAAGAGGAGTGGCTGTACTTGATCGGGTTTGGGAAATGAACATGGTCAGGTGTCAGCTCTCTCAGGGAAGAGCAGAAGGAGATAGTAATCACAGTTCTACAAGGGGTGATTGATAAGTTTGTGGCCTGGTGTAGAAGGAGTCAATTCTAGAAAACCTAGCACATTTAATTTTCAACATAGTCCTCTCCTACATTAACACACTTAGTCTAGTGGTCATGGAGCATACAGATCTTGGACCTCCAGAAAGTGTTCACAGCAGGGGTGATTGATAAGTTTGTGGCCTAATGTAGAAGGAGATGTTATACAGCTCTTGTTACATGCACATTCAGGTCAACTCTTTGAGTGATTATGCAGAAAGCTTGAAGTTAATAACTCATCTCCTACTACCTTAGGCCACAAACTTATCAATCACCCCTTGTATTTCCTTTGGAGAGGGATAGAAACAGACAAGTTAGGAAAAAGTTTAATTGGAGTAAGGGGAAATATGAGTCTATCAGGCAGGAATTTGGAAGCATAAATAGGGAACAGATGTGCTCAGGAAAATGTGCGACAAATGTTCAGGGGATATTTGTGTGACATACTGCATAGGTACGCTCCAATGAGACAGGGAAAGGATGGTAGGGTACAGGAATGTGGTGTACCAAGACTGTTGTAAATCTAGTCAAGAAGAAAGGGAAAGCTAACGAAAGGGTGAAAAAACTAGGTGATGATAGATATCAAGAAGATTATAAGGCTAGCAGGAAGAAGCTTAAGAATGAAATTAGGAGAGCCAGAAGGGGCCATGAGAAGGCCTTGGTGAGCAAGATTAAGGAAAACCCCAAGGCATTCTACATGTATGTGAAGAGCAAAAGGATAAGACGTGAGAGAATAGGACCAATCAAGTGTGACAATGGAAAACTGTGTATGGAACCAGAGGAGACAGCAGAGGTACTTAATGAGTATTTTGCTTCAGTATTCACTCTGGAAAAGGATCTTGGCAACTATAGGGATGATCTACAGTGGACTGAAAAGCTTGAGCATATAGTCGTTAAAAAAGAGGATATGCTGGAGCTTTTGGTAAGCATCAAGTTGGATAAGTCCCCCAGGACCAGACAAGATGTACCCCAGGCTACTGTGGGAGGTGAGCGAGGAGATTTCTGAGCCTCTGGAAATGATCTTTGCATCATCAATGGGGACGGAAAAGGTTCTGGAGGTTTGGAGGTTGCAGATGTTGTTCCTTTATTCAAGAAAGAGAGTACAGATAGCCCAGGAAATTATAGACCAGTGAGTCTTACATCAGTGGTTGGTAAGTTGATGGAGAAGATCCTGAGAGGCAAGATTTATGAACATTTGGAGATACATAATGTGATTAGGAATAGTCAGCATGGCTTTGTTAAAGGCAGGTCGTGCCTTACGAGCCTGATTGAAGTTTTTGAGGATGTGACTAAACACATTGATGAAGGTAGAACAGTGGATGTAGTGTATATGGATTTCAGAAAGGCATTTCATAAGGTATCCCAATCAAGGCTTATTGAGAAAGTAAGGAGGCATGGGATCCAAGAAGGCGTTGCTTTGTGGATCCAGAATTGGCTTGCCCACAGAAGGCAAAGAGTGGTTGTAGATGGGTCATATTCTGCATTGGAGGCCGGTGGCCAGTGGTGTGACTCAGGGATCTGTTCTGTGACCCCTATTCTTCGTAATTTTTATGAATGACCTGGATGAGGAAGTGAAGGTATGAGTTAGTAAATTTGCTGATGACACAAAGGTTGGGGCTGTTGTGGATAGTGTGGAGGGCTGTCAGAGGTTACAGTGGGACGCTGATAAGATGTAGAACTGGGCTGAGAAGTGGCAGATGGAGCTCAACCCAGATAAGTGTGAGGTGGTTAATTTTGGTAGGTCAAATATGACCTACCAAATATAGTATTAATGGTAAGACTCTTGGCAGTGTGGAGGATCAGAGGGATCTTGGGGTCCAAGTCCATAGGACACTCAATGCTACTGTGTAGGCTGACTCTGTGGTTAAGAAGGCATACGATGTATTGGCCTTCATCAATCGTGGGATTGTGTTTAAGAGCCGACAGGACCCTGGCTAGACCCACTTGGAGAACTGTGCTCAATTCTGGTCATCTCACTACAGGAAGGATGTGAACTATAGAAAGTGTGCAGAGGAGATTTACAAGGATGTTGCCTAGATTGGGGAGCATGCCTTATGAGAATAGGTTGAGTGAACTCGGCCTTTTCTCCTTGGAGCAATGGAAGATGAGAGGTGACCTGACAGAGGTGTATAAGATGATGAGAGGCATTGACCTTGTGGGTAGTCAGAGGCTTTTTCCCAGGCCTGAAATGGCTAACATGAGAGGGCACAGTTTTAAAGTGCTTGAAAGTAGGTGCAGAGGAGATGTCCGGGGTAAGTTTTTTTATGCAGAGAGTGGTGTGTGTGTGGAATGGGCTGCTAGTGTCTCTGGTGGAGGTGGATACAATGTGATATTTTAAGAGACTCCTGGATAGGTATATGGAGCTTAGAAAAATAGAGAGCTCTGGGTAACCCTAGGTAATTTCTAAAATAAGTACATGTTCAGCACAGCATTGTGGGCTTGTATTGTGCTGTATGTTTTCTATGTTTTCTTCTATCTTTTGCCTTTGTGGTCTTTTACTTGTGCTTCTGACCAACTGCAGACACAGTTTCAGGATTTACTGAAGCGTCAGTGGGCAAAAGGCTGCAGGTTTTTCTGAAGCCATTACCCCTTAACCAGCCACACCCTGTCTTCTACCTATACAACTAGCAATGGTTTGGAAGAAAGGGACAATTTTATAATTTTTGCTCTTTGGCTGAAGAAGCTATAAAGTTCATGGTGTATTGAATGCAAGCAACTCAGATTTTCCTAATGTTCTCTACCTGTGGCAGACAACAATAAAGTTCACAGCCTGGTGTTACAAATAAATGTACTGGGACAGCTGGGTGAAAATGAGGCTGCTGCACTGCCAACAAATAAGACGTTTCATTAGATTTCAAAGAGTAAAACTTCTGTTCATTTCCCATCCTACCAAGTCTAATAGAACTAAAGCAACACGAGGGATTCTGTGGTAAACCATATATACCTGTCTGGACATGCCCCTCTGCTGACTGCTCCTGTGGCTCCTCCCACAAACCCCGGATAAAGGCAATAGGAGGCACTGTTCCTCCCTCAGTCATCCAGCATGGACGTGCTCCATTTTACTGATAATAAAAGCCTTTCGGTATTTACTCTGCTACCAGTCTTTTGGAGTTACTGATAGTGCATCAGATTCAAATGATTTTTTTAAAGTTACACTTTCTCCAAACATGATTGTGAACCTGTCACAGATCAAATCTCTTATCTCTGTTGTCACTGTGATCTAAGTCCCCAGAGGGACACTGAGGGTGCTATAGAAGTCTTTATTCAGGACAACCAGTAGGCTTCATTGGAGACACTTTTGACAGAGGCTCCCTGACCCAATATTACATCACATTAAAGTTCACCAGTAACAACAGTAAAATTCTATAGTTACAATGCATTCAAAGTGGAGCAGACTCGGTGAGTTAAATGGCCTAATTCTGCTCCCATATCTTATACTGTTTTTTATGATTCAAACACCTAGATTTTCACCATAACACTCAAAACACCCTAAACTGAATACTAATGTCCACTGTCTCTAGCATGCTGACATCTCAAGTCAATGGAGTGTTTCTTGGTTTGCAATTGCCCCAAATCTGAAGCTCCAGTAAGACCATTGTGCTAAGCTGTATTTTGAATTCAACCTACAATGCACATTCAGATCTGAAAAATGGTTACTATTGAAAATTAATATTTGCTACATTCCATAACTTCAGAAGATGCCCTAACAATCTTCACCAATGAAACAAAGCTATTGACATCCTAGAAAGTGTAACTTAGCCTGTGGATGATAGGAAGCAAAATATATTTTAAGAAAATGTGTTCTGCATCTTTTAATAGTGTCTAGGAAAGATGGTCTGAGAAGGATGTTGAATGTTAGTAGAAATGGAAAAGTGAACCAGGAGGGTTAAGGAGAGAATAGTTCCTTTGAAATGATGGGTTAAGTTAGATTTGTTGGTGGTTTTGCATTAAAGGTGATGAAAGAATGGAGATGATGTTGAAAGTTAAAACAAGGGATTGCATCCTTGCTCTGGGTGTGAGGAGGGAGGGCAAGTAGGGAAAAGGAACAGAGACATCCGAGAGTTGTATAAATTATTTTAGACAATAACTCAATGAGGTAAAGAACAGTAAAAAAGAGAACAAACGTGGGCAAATGGAGTTAGTGCAGGTGGACAAAAACTTTGGCATGGTTGTGATGAGTCAAAGTCCCCATTTCTGTACTGTACAGCTTGAACTAAATATTCTAGTTCTATGCAAGGTTAGAAAACAGCACCGATGAAAACAGGTTCCTCCCACAGATGTTGCTTGACCCTCTGAGTTCTTCCAGCAGATTGCTTTTTGCTCTGGGTTCCAGCACCTGCAGTCTCCTGTGTTTCCTTTAAACAATGCAGCCATGCATCCTACAACCGAGAAGCTTTTCTTCATAACCGCCCAGCACTTCAAATCTGTGTTCCCTTGATTCTTGAACATCTGCTGATGTGAATGACTTGGCTACATTTACCCTTGTGCTGAGGTTTTGGGCTGTATCCTCTTCCTTGATAAAAATTGATACAAAGCATTCATTAAGTACAGCAACAATGCCCTCTAAACTACTAACCCAATGCAGGAATCTCTTTTCTGGTCCTTAATCGATACCACGTTGCCTCCAGCTTACCACTTACTATTTTATAGAAGACTTCTGTGTTCCCTTTAATTTTAGCTTTCAACTAGTCTCTTCCTCTCTTGCTATTGATTGCTATCTTTGGTCTTCCATTTGCCTTTACAATTGGAAAGTACTCTTTTATCCTTTTAATATCCCAGTTGTATGGGCTTACATTGAAATCAACACATTTGCTCATGAGCATAATCCACAAATAAATCTTTGTAATTTAATGCTTCCAACTGCTGCATTTGTAATGCCTCCTATGTTTCTAGCATCCACAGACTTGAACAGTGGCCTTCTGCCTCATCATTGCTGTCACTTATAAACACACTGGTGTCCTGTTTCTGAACTTTAGAATATGGCTTGGTCTACTTCATCTACCCATCTCATTCCATGAATCAGTTTGGTGAAGGTGCGATACACTTTGCCTCAAGCAGGTACATCTTCCTTTGGTAACAATTGCACTGATTCTGATTGGTTTTATTATGTTATCATAACTGAAAGTCTTGGCAATGATGTCATCCCCTCTCCAGGTGCTGCTGTTGTTGCTGCTAGTAACCTGTGTCCCATCATAGACATTATAATAGACAATTAGATACCCCTGAAACACTCAAAAGCATAGGCTGGTGCTCAAAGAATAGAAAAGGTACTAATATTTGATGAAAGCTTCAGTGCATACTCTGTGAACTGATCCCTATCCTAGAATCACTGTGTTCTGCAGTGAATGGTTCCTCGATGGCTCCTTAAGGTTGGTATACCCAGGGTGGTACTGGGGATAAGCTCCCACTACCTATTAAATGCTCCCAATGGTGTGCATCTCATGTACTGCTGAGTATCTTAAATGTATCTATTTTAATGCTAGGAGCATTGTAAGAAAGGTGGATGAGCTTAAAGCGTGGATTGATACCTGGAATTATGATGTTGTAGCTATTAGTGAAACATGGTTGCAGGAAGGGTGTGTTTGGCAACTAAATATTCCTGGATTTAGTTGCTTCAGGTGTGATAGAGTAGGAGGGGCCAGAGGAGGAGGTGTTGCATTGCTTGTCCGAGAAAATCTTATGGCGGTGCTTTGGAAGGATAGATTAGAGAGCTCCTCTAGGGAGACCATTTGGGTGGAATTGAAGAATGGGAAAGGTGCAGTAACACTGATAGGAGTGTATTATAAGCCATCTAATGGGGCGCGTGAGTTGGAAGAGCAAATGTGTAAGGAGATAGCAGATATTTGTAGTAAACACAAGGTGGTGATTGTGGGAGATTTTAATTTTCCACACGTAGACTGGGAAGCTCATTCTGTAAAAGGGCTGGATGGTTTAGAGTTTGTGAAATGTGTGCAGGATAGTTTTTTGCAACAATACATAGAAGTACCGACTAGAGATGGGGCAGTGTTGGATCTCCTGTTAGGGAATGCGATAGGTCAGCTGACAGATGTATGTGTTGGGGAGCACTTCGGGTCCAGTGATCACAATAGCATTAGCTTCAATATAATTATGAAGAAGGACAGGACTGGACCTAGAGTTGAGATTTTTGATTGGAGAAAGGCTAACTTTGAAGGGATGCGAAGGGATTTAGAGAGAGTGGATTGGGTCAAGTTGTTTTATGGGAAGGATGTAATAGAGAAATGGAGGTCATTTAAGGGTGAAATTATGAGGGTACAGAATCTTTATGTTCCTGTTAGGGTGAAAGGAAAGGTTAAAGGTTTGAGAGCACCATGGTTTTCAAGGGATATTAGAAATTTGGTTCAGAAAAAGAGGGATGTCTACAATAGATATAGGCAGCATGGAGTAAAGGAATTGCTCGAGGAATATAAAGAATGTAAAAGGAATCTTAAGAAAGAGATTAGAAAAGCTAAAAGAAGATACGAGGTTGGTTTGGCAAATAAGGTGAAAGTGAATCCGAAAGGTTTCTACAGTTATATTAAAAGCAAGAGGATAGTGAGGGATAAAATTGGCCCCTTAGAGAATCAGAGTGGTCAGCGATGTGTGGAACCGAAGGAGATGGGAAAGATTTTGAATGATTTCTTCTCTTCGGTATTCACTAAGGAGAAGAATATTGAATTGTCTAAGGTGTGGGAAACAAGTAAAGAAGTTAAGGAACCTATGACAATTAAAGAGGTGGAGGTACTGGCACTTTTAAGAAATTTAAAAGTGGATAAATCTCCGGGTCCTGATAGGATATTTCCCAGGACCTTGAGGGAAGTTTGTGTAGAAATAGCAGGAGCTCTGACGGAGATCTTTAATATGTCATTAGAAATGGGGATTGTGCCGGAGGATTGGCATATTGCTCATGTGGTTCCATTTTTTAAAAAGGGTTCTAGAAGGAAGCCTAGCAATTATAGACCTGTCAGTTTGACATCAGTGGTGGGTAAATTAATGGAAAGTATTCTTAGAGATAGTATTTATAATTATCTGGATAGACGGGATCTGATTAGAAGTAGCCAGCATGGACTTGTGCGTGGAAGGTCATGTTTGACAAACCTTATTGAATTTTTTGAAGAAGTTACGAGGAATGTTGACGAGGGTAAGGCAGTGGATGTAGTCTATATGGACTTCAGCAAAGCCTTTGACAAAGTTCCACATGGAAGGTTAGTTAAGAAGGTCCAGTCATTAGGTATTAATGCTGGAGTAATAAAATGGATTCAACAGTGGCTAGATGGGAGATGCCAGAGAGTAGTGGTGGATAATTGTTTATCGGGATGGAGACCGGTGACTAGCGGGGTGCCTCAGGGATCTGCTTTGGGCCCAATGTTGTTTTTAATATACATAAATGATCTGGATGATGGGGTGGTAAATTGGATTAGTAAGTATGCCGATGATACTAAGGTAGGAGGTGTTGTGGATAATGAGGTGGATTTTCAAAGCTTGCAGGGAGATTTATGCCGGTTAGAAGAATGGGCTGAACGTTGGCAGATGGAGTTTAATGCTGAGAAGTGTGAGGTTCTACATTTTGGCAGGAATAATCCAAATAGAACATACAGAGTAAATGGTAGGGCATTGAGGAATGCAGAGGAACAGAGAGATCTAGGAATAACTGTGCATAGTTCCCTGAAAGTGGAGTCTCATGTAGATAGGGTGGTGAAGAGGGCTTTTGGAACGCTGGCCTTTATAAATCAAGGCATTGAGTACAGAAGTTGGGATGTAATGCTAAAGTTGTACAAGGCATTGGTAAGGCCAAATTTGGAATATTGTGTGCAGTTCTGGTCACCGAATTATAGGAAAGATATCAATAAATTAGAGAGAGTGCAGAGACAATTTACTAGGATGTTACCTGGGTTTCAGCAATTAAGTTACAGAGAAAGGTTGAACAAGTTAGGTCTCTATTCATTGGAGCGTAGAAGGTTGAGGGGGGATTTGATCGAGGTATTTAAAATTTTGAGAGGGATAGATAGAGTTGACGTGAACAGGCTGTTTCCATTGAGAGTAGGGGAGATTCAAACTAGAGGACATGATTTGAGAGTTAGGGGGCAGAAGTTTAAGGGAAACACGAGGGGGTATTTCTTTACTCAAAGAGTGATAGCTGTGTGGAATGAGCTTCCTGTAGAAGTAGTAGAGGCCAGTTCAGTTGTGTCATTTAAGGTAAAATTGGATAGGTATATGGACAGGAAAGGAGTGGAGGGTTATGGGCTGAGTGCGGGTAGGTGGGACTAGGTGAGATTAAGGGTTCGGCACGGACTAGGAGGGCCAAGATGGCCTGTTTCCGTGCTGTGATTGTTATATGGTTATATGGTTAACCAAGTCCAACTCCTGGCTTCAGATGTCGCCTAGCTACTAAAATCAGCAGAACCTTTTCTACTGACAGGAGATGGTCCAAAGGTGGGCTATTGCCGCTTTAAAGCCAGTCACTTCGGGCAGGTGGAGCTTGTCAACTGTGGTTGGCAGCTCATCTAGCAGAAGGAAGGCGCTGATCTCAAACCCCCGTTGCCTACACCCACTCACGGGGAAGGTTTTGTGAGTAAACTCCAAGGAAAAATCCAGAGCTGGCGTCCCTAAGACAGTCCTGCGTTGAGTTCAACACTGCCTAGCAACTCCCATGGCACCACTGGTACCAAAATGTATTAATGTCTTTGGATTCATCAGCTGCATGGAAAGGAGGGAGCCTGCTACATGGGCATCAGCTTGCTCTCCATGTCATACTGCCCTAGCTTGAGTATCCTGTAGATAACTGGGGCGTAACATAAGTGGAGTTTCTCAATATTCTTTATGTGGGCCTTCAGCAACCATTATCATTCTGTTTTCAACTTCATTTTTACTGGCAAGTTATTGGAGATTCACAGCAGAACATCACCGTCAATATTGTGATTAACAATTAATATAAATCTAAAACAGCTACAGGGTCATCCCGAATGAATTACTGCATGCAGCAATGATGTGCAGATATGGTTAAATAAAAATTGTTTTCATATGCTCCAAAAAGCCTTGCACTCCTAAAGGTTAAAATTTGGGTTATTGCTTCTATTAGCATACTGCAAATGAAATGCAGTTATAAACACCACGATTTCTTTAATTACTGTGGATTTTCTTGACAGCTTGATACAACCCAGTGGCAGTTTTCAGACGATTTTGATAGAAGATCTAATCAACAACATTTTTTTCTTTTAATTATCTACAGACTTGTATTAGAAACATAGAAAACCTACAGCACAATACAAGCCCTTTGACCCACAAAATCGTGCCGAACATGTCCCTATCTTAGAAATTACTAGGCTTACCTATAGCTCTCTATTTTTCTAAGCTCCATGTACCTATCCAAAAGTCTTTTAAAAGACCCTATCGTATCCGCCTCTACAACCATTGCCGGCAACCCATTCCACGCACTCACCATTCCCTGTGTTAAAAAACTAACCCCTGACATTTCCTCTGTACCTACTCCCCAGCACCTTAAACCTCTGTCCTCTTGTGGCAACCATTTCAGCCCTAGGAAAAAGCCTCTGACTATCCACACGATCAATGTCTCCCATCATCTTATACAGCTCTGTCAGGTCACCTCTCATCCTCTGTCGCTCCAAGGAGAAAAGGCCGAGTTCACTCAACCTGTTTTCATAAGGCATGCTCCCCAATCCAGGCAACATCCTTGTAAATCTCCTCTGCACCCTTTCTATGGCTTCCACATCCTTCCTGTAGTGAGGCGACCAGAACTGAGCACAATACTCCAAGTGGGGTCTGACCAAGGTCCTATATGGCTGCAACACTACCTCTCGGCTCCTAAATTCAATTTCACGATTAATGAAGGCCAATACACCTTATGCCTTCTTAACCACGGAGTCAACCTGCGCATCTGCTTTGAGTTTCCTATGGACTCGGACCCCAAGATCCCTCTGATCTTCCACACTGCTAAGAGTTTTACCATTAATGCTATATCCTGTCTTCACATAGCTTATAAAAAAGCTCGATATTTTGTCCTGATAATTCAAAACTCAGTAAATCAAATCTCAGCACTGTAGTGCAGACAGATCTAGCATTAAGAAGAATTCTATTAATCTGTTATCAACAGTACAAGAAAAAATGGAAGTCTCCCATCTCCTTCAACCTATTTTTTCATCTCGCATCAAATAATTGCCTGCAGCTTTTTCTTGCTCAATAATAGACTGCAAGCAGCAACAATAGAACATTACTCTGGCAAATTACTTTATCTTCCCCAATAGTTGCTGTTCAGGCCCAATGGGAAAAGTAACCACTGTTTAATATTGACCATAAAATATTTAAACCTCCAAATCATTAGTTAGAATTACAGAGAAATGTAAGTTGTCTGAAAAATCTGCTTTGCTCCAACATATTAGAGGTGGCTGAATGTATTTTTAAAATCACTGACTTCCAATCTAGGCAATTCATTACTACAGTAAATTAAATCTTTATTCAGAATACCTGTAAACTGTATTTTTGTTATTTAATAATTTAATAATATGTTCCAAGAACATTTCAGTAACAAATCATTCTTATAATTTTGATCCATTGGGATGGCTACCTACCTTTGCACAAAGTGCACATATAATACTGAATGCTTGAACTTTGCTTCCAACTTTCAGCTCTGTGAGCTTAATTGGAACTGAATTTCAGAAATGGAGTGTAATATTTAACAACTACTATACGTGCATATTGAAAACATGCAATCACAGATGCACTTCTAACCACTACTGAAGGTTTTATTTGATTGAATGCTTATGAGGATGTTGTCAAAGAATCTGAGGAATTAAATTTCAGAATTAAGTTCTTCACAGACACATCTGGATTTATTGCACCTGAATAGGTGGCTGTGAGCATCTGGTTGACCTGCTGCATTATTGTGCTGTTGGGAAGGGAGTTTCAGGAAATTAACCAAGTCATGACGGTACGTGGCTTAGGGGATGCCAATGTTGTGCTAATGCACCCGCTGTGCTTTTCATTCTAGATGGTGCAGTTTGTGCTTGGGAAGTTCTGCCAAAGAAAATTGAATGTGTTGGTTCAGAGAACCCTGCCGAGTTAGGTCATCATTGGTAGAGGGAATGAGCTTTTAGGCAGTGAACAAAGTACCAGCTAAATGGTCCTCTTTGTTCGGCATGGTGTCAGACCTCGCGATTGTTGTCACAACTGCGCTCTCCCCTGCAGATGAGAGGAATTTTACACTCTTCTTGTCTTTCAAATGGTGGAAAGACATCTGGAGTTCAGGATGGGAATTCAACATTTCAACAAACTTCCAATGCAGATGATTTATCATCAGCAGTATTTCAAAATTGTTTTTTATTCAAAATACCTGCAGAATATATACTTGTTTAATAATTTAAAAATAAGTTTGAAAATAATTTGGTAATAAATCATTCTTAGGTTTTTGATCCATTAGGATAAATACCTTTGCACTAAATGAGCTTATATAATAGTGATTGCTTGAACTTTGCTTCCAAACTTTGGTTCTATGGACTTAACTGGAACTGAATTTCAGAAATGGAATGTAGCACATAATTGCAGCTTTGTAACTGATCCAGTTAAAACATCCAGTAAATGGAGTTTATCAAGATGTCGATACTGGTCACTGTAAGAATGGTAATGAATGAGAATATGCTTAGGTTCTGTCTTATGGTGGACAGCCTTTGCCATGGGCATGCCTTAAGATCCTGCAGTGCCACTGGAATACTGTGGAATCATCAGTAAGCTTACCCAGTTCTGACATCATGATGGTGGAAAAGTAATTGATGAAGCAGCTGAAAAGGTCGGCCTGAAAAATTCCACGTGATAAAATTCAAGGATATAAATTTTAACCTTTAACAGCCACAGGCTATTTCCAACTATTTACAACCAACAACTCTGGACAAATCCACTCTGGATATCAAGAATTAGATTTATTAGGTGATCATGATGCCACACTGACTGTTACAAATGAGGTCAAATGTTCTCATTCATGCTTGGAATTTGGATTCTTCTTAGCCCTGGACAATAATGAATTCTGGAACCAAGTAGTCCTGGTGGAATTCAATGTGATTATCATTGAGCAGTTTCTAAATGCTGCTTCATTGCACTGTTAATGATATCCTCACTTATTCTGCTGATGATTGGAAGTTGGCTAATGGGGTGCTAATTAGAGAGGTTAGATTCATCCTACTTTTTGTAGTTTTGAAATACTTATGCAATTTTTCATATTGTGGAGTAGATGTCTATATCGTTGCTATCTCTCATTGTGAGGTTGGAACTGGAGTATTACATATAGTTCTGGCTATAACTCCATGAGAAAGATGTTCCATCAGATATTGTGCAGAGGAGTTTCACCAGGATGTATCTGGAATGGATTGTTTCAGTTATGACGCGAGACAAAACAAGCTTAGCTTCCTTTTGTTGGCGTGGAAGAGATTGAAAGTGAACACGCTAGATGTATACAAATTTATAACGTTCATGGATCGGGTAGGTAGTAGGAAACTTCTCCCCACACTAAACATAAAGGGCACTTTCTCCACCACTACTTTATTATTTCTCATCATTCACTTTATGGGCATACACTCAATCTAGCTATCATATACATTTGTTTTATTGTCCGTTGTTTTAGTAGTACTATTGTGTTCTTTATCTTTTTTGGGGGGGCTGCATTGGATCTGGAGTTACAATTATTTCATTCTCCTTTCACCTGTGTACAGGAAATGGCATTAAATAACCTTGATTTTTGAGTAGTTGTAAAGAGTAAGAGATTGAAAGGAGAAAGGAGTCATGAGGCGGATATTTCCAAACCCCCACCCCCCCCCCAGAGGATGGTTGTAATCTGGAATGCCTTTCCTGAGCAGATGAAGTTCTAAAACAAATGGTTATGGACAAAATGAGTAAATGAGATTAGTATAGACAGAACATGATTGGTGTCTGGACAGACTGTGCTGTAAGGCCAATTTCGGTGTTGTACAACTCTATGATTCCTTGATAATTCAATTGCTCTTATGACTTCTTCTTGTGAAAACCCAGTTTTGAGCTGCTCAGTTTGCTCTTAATCCATTGCACAGAGGTAATGCAGGAATGAGCTCTAAGAGGCATGCTACACTGAAACATTGCCAATGTCCATCCAGTTGATTAGAGTTTCCATGCAGTGGCTATAAGGTGAATTCAGTTCCCTGTTCTGACATGCCAGCACTTATCGCCATGCAATCACATTCGTTTTAACCATATAACAATTACAGCAGGAAAAACGGCATCTCGGCCCTTCTAGTCCATGCCGAACGCTTACTCTCACCTAATCCCATCGACCTGCACTCAGCCCATAACCCTCCATTCCTTTCCTGTCCATCTACCTATCCAATTTGTTTTTTTAAATGACACTATCGAACCTGCCTCTACCACTTCTACTAGAAGCTTGTTCCACACAGGTACCACTCTCTGAGAAAGGAAGTTCCCCCTCGTGTTACCCCTAAACTTTTGCCCCCTAACTCTCAACTCATGTACTCTTGTTTGAATCTCCCCTACTCTCAATGGCAAAAGCCTATCAATGTCAACTCTATCTATCCCCCTTATAATTTAAAATTCCTCTTTCAAGTCCCCCTTTCAACCTTCTACGTTCCAAAGAATAAAGACCTAACTTGTTCAACCTTTCTCTGTAACTTAGGTGCTGAAACCCAGGTAACATTCTAGTAAATCTTCTCTGTACTCTCTCTATTTTGTTGACATCTTTCCTATAATTCAGTGACCGGAACTGTACATAATACTCCAAATTTGGCCTCACCAATGCCTTTTAGAATTTTAACATTACATCCCAACTCCATTTTGAGGCACAAATAAGTGTTTGCATAAATTTATGAGACTTTGAAGCAAGAAAACACATGCTTAGGTAGTGACAGGAGTTACTTTGTTACTGAAATTAGGAATACGGCCACATTAATCTCTCTGAGTAGGCATTATACTGGTTTAGATAAACGGCAACCGATGTTAGCAGCTGTTTTTTACGTTGAAAAATTACCTGAGGCCTTTCACAGGAGCTTCTTCAAAACTGAATTTGACATTGAATTATAACAGGAGTTGTTAAGAGAGCTGAGAAATATTTGGTAAGATTAAGCTCAGTTAACTCAGAAGATCCATATGTCAATTGTTATGATATGGCAACAATGAACATAGAATTGATACAGGTTTATTATAAACAAAGAAACACTTATTTAAACAGCTCAACAACAAATGAAAAGTAAACAAACAACTAACTTAATTGGAAGTTAACTGCTAGATGGCAACTCGAACAATGCTTAAAGTGTTACGTACTCGTGACACATGACAGTGGTACCCTTGTCATGTGACTGGGGTTGAAGCTATACTGGACTTGAGGTAATGGTCTTGTGATGGTGGAGTGATGTCATTTTCCCGTCAGTAGAGATCATGTGACAGGTTTTTTTTACAGGTTATAAAAGGAAGACCCCACCCTGTGAAGAGGGGCAGTTCGTGGCTGGATTTGCCAAGTTGACTTCATGCCACTGCGTGATTTAATGAGATGACGCAGTTTAGTTGAACGATGAAGTTTTATCTAATGCCTAAAGTTTAAAAGGTCATTGCCAGCAGTTTCTTTACAATACTGCTAGTTGAGAAATCAGTGGAGAGTGAAGGTCAGAGTTCGGGAGTTAAAGATCGAGGAGAATCTGTTTCGACAGTGAAACGGGTTCGACCTTGTTTAATCCTTATTCAGAAGGAATTCGTGGACTGTTCTCATGTTAATCTCTGTGGGATAGCAGAAGATTGAGGACAGTGTGATAAAGGAAAGGTCAGTGCCTTTAAGCCGTTTCGTAAATTCTTCATGGGAAAAGTTCGACGTCAGGGACTGAAGCAAAACGACGTGAAAGAGAATTTAAATCGTCTTAAAAAGTCTCTCCCTTAAATGGACTGTGAGCATTTCGAACTTTTGGCAACACTACTTTAAAGAACTGTTTTTGCAACATCGCTTTAACAACTGTTTAAGCTGCCGCACAGCAGCTGATTTCCGGTTACGTTAGTGTTTGTTTACTTTTGGGGGGTTTGTTTTCAGTGTTTAATAAACATGTTGTTTGTTATAAAAACCCTTGCCGAACTCATATATTTATTGTTGCCTGAATACGTAACATAAATATGGGGCTGCATCCGGATTGGATCGTTTGAGTTTAAATGCTTGCTAACTTTTGAATCGGTGTTTTGGAAAAGGGGAATACTCGATTCTTTTGTTTGATTGGCTTGTGTGTGTTATTCAACAACAATGAATATTGATGAGTTTCTGGTTTCACCAGATGCGGAGTTGTTAGCGAAGGTGAAAAAAACTGAGGTGTCTGAGATAGCTAGTAGATTGCAAGTTAAAGGTAATTTGATGACTACATCAAAGGCTGTAATACAGAGAAAAATCACGTCACACTATGTGGATTCGGGTGTTTTTGATGATTCAGTTTTAGGGTCGTTTCCAATAAGTAATTTGGAGATGCAGTTGCAAATCGAACAAATGATGTTGGAGCACTGTAATTTGGAGGCTGAACAAAAGCAGAGAGAATTTGAATATGCAGTGGAGGAATTAAGGTCTGGGAAACAGTCTTCTGGTTATAGAAAGCCATTTGTTGCTAGTCAAGAAATTAAATTGGTCCCTCCATTTAGTGAAACAGAAGTGGAAAGATATTTTCAACATTTTGAAACTATTGCTCGGATGTCAGAGTGGCCGAAAGATAAATGGTCAGTGTTGTTACAGAGTGTAATTAAAGGTGAAGCACAACAAGTTTACATAGCTTTAACTGCTGCGCAAGCACTTGTTTATGATATTGTGAAAGTGTATATCCTAAAAGCATATGAATTAGTCCCAGAAGCTTATAGGGAAAGATTCAGAAGTTTGAAAAAGTCAGTGGAAAAACTTATATGGAATTTGCCTATGATAAAGCTATGTGTTTTGAGAGATGGGTTTCTTCTAAAAATGTAAATGGGGACTATGATACATTGAGAGAGCTGATTTTAATGGAGGAATTTAAAAGAAGCATTCCTGTTGAAGTAAGGACCTACTTAAATGAGAGGGATAGTGATAAATTGCAGGACTGTGCTAGATTAGCTGATGAGTATGTTTTAATCCATAAGAATAAATTTCCTCAGGGCAGAATTTTTAAGAGGAAAAATAACATGGAGACTCAAGGTAAATCAGAAATTAAATCAGAAGTTAATGAGAAAGGTAAGGAGGAAGGAAAACCTGTGAAGGAAAGACAGTTTGGTCTTATTTGTAACTATTGTAAGAAGCCTGGCCACGTAATAGCTAACTGTTTCATATTGAAAAAGAAAGAGAAGGAAGCAGTTCCAGATGCTTGTGTGCAACATACTGAAGCACCTGTAAAGTTACAGAGTTTGATAAACACAAATGAGACTTTGTTAGAGTCTGACCAGGTTAGAAAGGGATATGATCATTTTATAACTGAAGGGTTTGTATCCTTGAAAGAAGGATCTACTCTGGTGCCAATAAAAATCCTTAGGGATACTGGAGCTTCTCAATCACTGATGTTAAACAGTGTGTTGAAGTTTAATGAAGAGTCTGATACTGGTGAGGTAAATTACATAAGAGGTGTTGGGAGTGATTTTATGTCTGTACATTTACATATAGGAAATTTAAAGTCAGGGTTAGTTACAGGATTTGTTAAAGTAGGATTACAGCATAGCTTACCTGTGAAGGGTATTTCTTTATTGTTAGGTAATGACTTGGCAGGTGGAAAAGTTTTTCCTGAAGTGCATATGACAATGGAGTCAGAGGAACCAGAGTTGAATTCTAACACAGATTCTTCCTGTGTTGTGACAAGAGCTATGGCTAAAAAGATTGATGCACAGAATGAGGTTGTTACTCAGGACTGTTCAACTCAGGATGCGAGTTTTGAGGATGTGTCAGAGACTTTCTTATCTTCGTTGTTTGAACAAGATTCTTGGAGAAAACTGACTATGAAGATTTATCTCTGTCTCAGAAGGAGATGATAGCAGAGCAGAATAGAGACTCTGAGATAATAAAATTAAGAGAACAAGCTTTACTAGATAGTGAAATTGAGAAGGTGCCAGTAGGATATTACTTGGAAAAAGGAGTGTTGATGAGGAAGTGGAGATGGCCTACAATTCCTGCAAGTGAGGATTGGAATGTTGTTTACCAGGTAGTTGTCCGGAAAGTTTATCGAAATGAGATTTTGACTTTAGCTCATAGTGTGCCTTTAGGTGGACATCAAGGGGTAAGGAAAACTGTGGACAAGATTTTAAAACATTTTTACTGGCCTGGTCTAAGAAAAGATGTGGCAATGTTTTGTAAAAAGTGCCATACTTGTCAAATTGTGGGTAAACCAAATCAAGTTACACCAGTAGCTCTATTACAACTTATTCCAGCATTTGGTGAACCGTTTTCTAAAGTTATTATAGATTGTGTTGGTCCATTACCAAAGACAAAAACTGGTTATCAGTATTTGTTGACTATCATGTGTACTTCGTCTAGGTTTCCAGAGGCAGTACCACTTAGGAATATAAAAGCTAAAACTGTGACCAAGGCTCTTATAAAATTTTTTACTTATTTTGGATTACCTAAGAAGATACAAACTGATCAAGGCAGTAATTTTATGTCTGGATTGTTTCAACAGATAGTTTATAAAATGGGAGCTAAGCAAATCACTTCATCTACATACCATCCAGAATTGCAAGGTGCCTTGGAGAGATTTCATTCTACCCTGAAGAATATGATTAGGACATATTGTGTGGAAAATGAAAGTGACTGGGATGAGGGTATAAACTTACTTTTTCTTGCAGTAAGGGAATTGGTACAGGAATCTTTAGGTTTTAGTCCATTTGAACTTGTGTTTGGGCATAGAGTTAGGGGACCTTTAGCTTTATTGAAAGAACAGTGGATTAGTAAGGAAGTACACACTAATTCATTAGACTGTGTTTTGAAATTTAAGGACAGGTTACATAAAGCTTGTAGCTTAGCCATGGAAAATTTAAAGTTGGCTCAGGAGAAAATGAAGACTTGGTATGATAAAGAAGCTAGGAGGAGGATGTTTAAGCCTGGAGATATGGTGTTGGTTCTTTTCCCATTGCAGACAAATCCTTTACAAGCTAGATTTCATGGTCCTTATGAAATTGTGTCTAAAATCAATGATGTGGATTACGTGATAAAAACTCCAGATCGTAGAAGGTCAACACAACTTTGCCACATAAATATGATAAAACCATATTGTGAGAAACAATCTGATACTGTGACTGTTGTGGTTAGTGAGAATGAGTTTGATTTAACTAGGAACATGATAGATGATTCATCTGACTTTCATTCTAAATCCAACATTGTTTCGTTAGGTTACCAAATTCAACCATTCCGGAAAATATTGATGAGAAATTAGCACATTTACAGCTCGAGCAGAAACAGCAGATGAAGGAATTAATTTTTAAGTATAAGGAGTTGTTTCCAGATGTTCCAAGAAGGATTACTATAGGTTCGCATGATGTAGACGTTGGAGATGCCAAACCTATTAAACAACATCCATATAGGATGAACATAGAGAAATGTGAACTTGCTGAGAAAGAAATTGAATTAATGTTAGAGAATAATATTATTAGACATTCTAACTCGAATTGGAGTTCGCCATGTGTTATGGTGCCAAAACCAGATGGTAGTATTAGGTTTTGTACGGACTATAGGAAGGTGAATGCTGTAATGAAAACAGATGCATATCCAATTCCTAGAGTAGATAATTGTGTAGATAAAGTTGGAAAAGCAAAGTTCCTTACAAAGATTGATTTATTGAAAGGGTATTGGTGTGTTTCATTAACAGACAGAGGTAGAGAGATTTCTACATTTGTAACTCCATCTGGGTTATATGAGTATAATGTTCTTTCATTTGGGATGAAGAATGCCCCAGGTACTTTCCAGAGGATGATTAATTCTGTGATTCAGGGATTGAAAGATACTGATGCATATATTGATGATTTAGTGACAGGAAATGATACTTGGGAAGCGCACATTATTGCGGTGGAGAAATTGTTTGAAAGGCTTTCAAAAGCTAACTTAACTATTAATTTAGCTAAGAGTGAATTTGGACATGCCACTGTGACGTACCTTGGTTATGTTGTGGGTCAAGGTAAGGTAGCTCCTGTTCAGGCAAAAGTTCAGGCAATTCTAGAGATTCCCACTCCAATGGGGAAAAAAAACTCTCAGAAGATTCTTGGGAATGGTAGGATATTATCAAAAATTTTGTAAGAATTTTGCTAATGTTGCCCTTCCATTAACTAACCTTCTGCAGAAGAATGTGAAGTTTGCATGGACAGTGCCTTGTCAAGAAGCATTTGAAAAATTGAAAACAATGATATGTCAACAACCTGTGCTTGAGGCACCCAATTTTGAAAAACCTTTTTCATTAGCTGTAGATGCTAGTGATGAGGCTGCAGGAGCAGTATTAATGCAAAGGAATGAGGGTGATGAGGTTGATCATCCAGTAGCTTACTTTTCTAAGAAATTTAATAAGCATCAAAGAAACTATTCGACAATAGAGAAAGAATTGTTATCTCTTGTTTTAGCTTTGGAATATTTTGAGGTATATGTTGGTACAACTCAAAAACCACTGATTGTTTACGCTGATCATAATCCATTAGTTTTTCTGAGTAAGATGAAAAACAAAAACAGAAGATTATTAAAATGGAGTTTGATGTTACAAGAGTACAATATTGTGATAACTCATATTAAAGGTAAAGATAATGTGGTTGCTGATTGTCTATCTTGATGTTGAATGTACAATGCAATTTTTTTTATGGAGTGTTTTTTTTTCAATTGTAACACTCATACTGTATTGTAAGATGTTATATTATGGTATTGCATATTGTGTATGTTATAATATTTATACATTTGTTTTTCTTGTAAATAATTTTTGAAATTTTTGTTCTTGTCAGACCAAAAATTTTTTTTTGGAGGGAGGTGTTACGTACTCGTGACACATGACAGTGGTACCCTTGTCACGTGACTGGGGTTGAAACTATACTGGACTTGAGGTAATGGTCTTGTGATGGTGGAGTGATGTCATTTTCCTACCAGTAGAGATTATGTGACAGGTTTTTTTTTTACAGGTTATGAAAGGAAGACCCCACCCTGTGAGGAGGGGCAGTTCGTGGCTGGATTTGCCAAGTTGACTTGATGCCACTGCGTGATTTAATGTGATGACGCAGTTTAGTTGAACGATGAAGTTTTATCTAATGCCTAAAGTTTAAAAGGTCATTGCCAGCAGTTTCTTTACAATACTGCTAGTTGAGAAATCAGTGGAGAGTGAAGGTCAGAGTTCGGGTGTTAAAGATCGAGGAGAATCTATTTCGACAGTGAAATGGGTTCGACCTTGTTTAATCCTTATTCAGAAGGAATTCGTGGACTGTTCTCATGTTAATCTCTGTGGGATAGCAGAAGATTGAGGACAGTGTGATAAAGGAAAGGTCAGTGCCTTTAAGCCGTTTTGTTTCGTTTTGTAAATTCTTCGTGGGAAAAGTTCGACGTCAGGGACTGAAGCAAAACGACGTGAAAGAGAATTTAAATTGTCTTAAAATGTCTCTCCCTTAAATGGACTGTGAGCATTTCGAACTTTTGGCAATACTACTTTAAAGAACTGTTTTTTCAAAATTGCTTTAAGAACTGTTTAAGCTGCCGCACAGCAGCTGATTTCCGGTTACATTAGTGTTTGTTTACTTTTGGGGGGTTTGTTTTCAGTGTTTAATAAACGTGTTGTTTGTTATAAAAACCCTTGCCGAACTCATATTTATTGTTGCCTGAATACGTAACAAAAGTGATAAATGCGAACACAATTCTTAAAGTGATAAATGTAAACGTCCAAGTTATTTAGACAGTCAATTAGGGGAGACTTTCCTGAAGTAACGAATTCCTCGATGACGTGACGTTACTGCCGATCCCAGCCAAAATATGCCTTTCCCGAAGGAATTAAAAATGGCTTAAAGATTGACCTTTTCCTTGACGAATAACGCTGCCCCAATCATTTCTGCTCTTATAGCAGGGATTATTTCAGATACAAGTTACTTTTTCTTTTAACGAGGATTCAATAAAGTCGATCCTGTATTACTGCCGATGACACCAATTTTACTGGATCCTTCAGGTTTTCCATACTTCGGTAAATACTTCACTCTCCAACTGGACTGCAAAGGTAGAAACCAAAACTGGCAGCATTTGGCGAGACTGCCGGCAATAACCTTTGAGACTTAAGATAGAAAGTAAAACTCCACCTCAAAACAAAACTGCAACATGAGACGAATACACAGTATAACGGAGTAACTGACAAATTAAACCATGAACTGACCTGTGTCACAGCAAGGCTTTCCTGTTTTATACCTGTTGAAACAGGCCATCACATGACCTCTGGTGGGAAAATTATGTCATGTGACCTCACACTGGCATGAAATTACATCACCCCACCATCACAAGACTATTACATCATGCTCACCAGATACTCAATGATATCATGGTCATAAGACAGTCACAAGATACCCATTGGGTATGTAACACAATGAACAGCAGTAGCTCATTCCAACCCTCACACTACAGCAGGCTCAGCTCCACTGAATTGATAAGCTCAGTAAGGGTGCAGCTGCATGGTGATAACATGGGAGAAATGGACTAGATCTGGGGTGTCTATGATACTCGACTGTAACACGCAAATGCAAGTAGAATACTAGCATTTTGAGAAGATTTATAATTAGGGTCATGAACCATGACTATGCATTTCTTGGTCTATAGGGCCCATGCTGTTGTCCCTGAAACTTCAGATAAAAAGAGTTAAATGCAGACTGATGGTGAAAGTACTACAGAGTCCATCATCTGATAACAGGAGGAAGGCAGCTGATTTTCAGAATCAAAATCAGAATCAGGTTTAATATCACTGCCATGAAAGTTGTTGATTTCTGGCAGTACAGTGTAATACTTAAAACAAACTAGAAATTACAATAATAAATAAATTAATTAAATGCATAGTGCAAACATCATTAGTAGTGCTCATGGTTGGTTAACTGTCCATTCAGAAATATAATGGTGGTTGGAAAGAAGCTGTCCCTAAAATCTTCAGTATGTGCTTCAGACTCTTGTACCTCCTGTCTGGTGGTAACAATGAGAAAAGGACCTGTCCTAGGTGGTGAGGGTCCTTAGCAATGGGTGCTGCTCTCATTGAGGCATTGCCTTTTTAAGATGTCCTCAATTCTGGGAAGAGTAGTGCCCATGATGGAGCTGCCTTTTGCAACCCTCTGTAGCTTTTGCCAATGCCGTGTAGTGGCTCCTGCATATCAGATGATGATGCACGCAGTTAGAATGGTCTTTGCAGTATACCTGTAGAAATTTGCCAGATTCTTTGGTGACATGCCATAGCAATTCTCTTCAAATTCCTAATGAAATACAGCTGCTGCTGTGCTTTTGTTTGTAATTACATCGATATGTTGGGCACAGGATAGATCTTCAGAGATGTTGACACCCAGGAACTTGAAACTGTTCACCCTTTCCACTGCTGTCCTCTCGATGAGGACTGGTGTGTTTTCCTTTGCTGTCCCCTTTCTGAAGTCCACAATCAATTCCTTGGTCTTACTGACACTGAGTGCCAGATTGTTGTTATGATACCTCTCAAACACAGATCTGTCTCACTCTTGTACACATTCTCATCACAATCTGAAATTCTGCCAACAACATTACTTTATCACTGGTCAGAGCTAAGAACTCTGTTATTAAGATCAAAATCCCTGTTGACCAGGAGAAAATTGGCTGTCTTCCAGTTGATGGCAGACTATACTTCAATGCCATGAGGTAAGGGTATGATTAGACATATCAAAGATATCCCAAGTGACAGAAAGACTCAAACATAAAGCATATATTACCATCTATCAGAAAAAAATTTGTTTTTAATTCTAGAAAATACTAGAAAAGCCAGCAATAACGAATACTGAAGTACCCAATAAAGGCTGAGCAATATCCAGTTCTCTGTTCTTGAAGTATACCTTGGAGTGCACTTCCAGAATTTGCTGCTTTGCATTGAAGAATGAATTGATGTTAACCACCACCTTCAACATAATTGGCTCATGAATGTGACTCATAAACAATAGTCTAATTGAAAGGTTAACATTTCTAGGAGCTATGTAAACATATTACAAATTTAATTTAATGTAGGTCAAAGTTGTAACAATAATCAAGAAGACGCTGTGTTATCTAATTCTAAGCATTATTTAATAGTAGCACACATGTGCATGACCCTAGAATTTGATTATAGAGTAATTGATAAAAAGTAATAGAAGGTGACAGGCAACACAATAATCTATTATGAGATAATGAAGTAAAATATATATTTCTGGTAATAATAGGGATCACTTAATACTATAAGACCATAAAACAAAGGGAACCATTCAATCCATTGTATCTGCCCCACTATTCAATCATGGCTGATTTATTATCCCTCTTAACAACAACCTCCTGCCTTCTCCCCATGACTTTTGATACCCTGACTAATAATGAACCTATCAACCTTCACTTTATATATACCCAATGACTTGGCCTCCATAGCAAAATATGCCAATAAATTCCACAGATTCACTATCCTCAGGCTAAAGAAATTCCTCCTCATCTCTATTCTGAGTCTATGCCCTCTGGTCCTCAACATCCGCAGTTTCAGACATATCCACTTTATCTAGGTCTTTAAATATTCAATAGGGTTCAATGAGATCCTCCCCTCATATTTCTAAACTCAAGCAAGTGCAGGTCTAGAGCCCTCATATGTTAACCCTTCCATTCCTGAAATCATTCTTGTAATCCTCCTGTGGACCCTCTCTAATATCAGCACATCTTTTCTCAGATAGGAAGCCCAAAGCAACTCACAATACACTGGCAGTCTGACCAATGCCTTATAAGAACATAAGAAATAGGAGCAGGAGTAGGCCATCTGGCCCATCGAGCCTGCTGCACCATTCAACAAGATCATGGCTGATCTGTCCATAAACTCAGCTCCATCTGCTTGTCTTTTCCCCATAACTCTTAATTCCCCTACTATGTAAAATTCTATCTGTTTCTTAAATATATTTAGTGAAGAAGCCTCAACTGCTTCCCTGGGCAGAGAATTCAACAGATTCACCACTCTCTGGGAGAAACAGTTTCTCCTCATCTCCATCCTAAATCTTCTCCCCTGAATCTTGAGGCAATGTCCCTCAGTTCTAGTCTCACCTACCAATAGGAACAACTTTTCTACTTCTAACTTATCTATCCCTTTCAAAATTTTGGATGTTTCTATAAGATCCCCTCTCATTCTTCTGAATTCCAGAGAGTATAGTCCTAGGGGACTCGCTCTCTCCCCATAGGTTAACCCCTTCTTCTCTGAAATCAACCTGGAGAACCTCCTCTGCACTGCCTCCAAAGCCAGTATATCCTTCAAGTATGGAGATCAGAACTGCACACTGTACTCCAGGTGTAGCCTCACCAGTACCCTGTATAGTTGCAGCATGACCTTCCTGCTCTAAAATTCAATCCTTCTAGCAATGAAGGCCAACATTTCATTTGCCTTCTTAATAACCTGTTGTACCTGCAAGCCAACTTTTTGTGATTCATGAACAAGCACTCCCAAGTCCCTCTGCACAACAGCATGCTGCAATCTCTCACCACTTAAATAATAATCTGCTCTTCTGTTATTCCTTCCAAAGTGGATGATCTCACATTTACCGACATTGTATTCTATCTACCAGACCTTGGCCCACTCACTTAACATCTACAACTCTCTGCAGTCTCTCCACATCCTCTGTACAATTTGCTTTTCCACTCAGTTTAGAGTCATCAGTAAATTTTACTACACCATAGCATTACATCCATACTTTTATCTTCTAGTCCTCTTGAAATGAATGCTAACATTGTGTTTGCCTTCCTTCCAACTAACTCAATCTGCCAGTTAACCTTTAGGGAATCCTGCACTAGGACTCCCAAGTTCCTTTGCACCTGTGTTTTCTGAATTTGTTCCCCATTTAAAAAGTAATCTACATCTTTATTTATTCTGCCAAAGTGCATACCAAAGACGATACACTTCCCTATACTATATTCAATCTACCATCTCTTTGCTCATTTTCCCAAGTTGTCCAAGTCCTACTGTAGACTCTTTGACTCCGCAGCACCAACTGCCCCTCAACCCATTTTTTGTTCAATCAGCAAATTTGGCCATAAAGCCATCGATGTTGTCATCCAAATTACTGACATACAACGTGAAAAGAAGCAGTCCCAAAACTGACCCCTGCGAACAGCACTATTCACTTGTAGACAACCAGAGAAGTCCCTTTATTCCCACTATTTATCTCTTGCTAGTTACCCAATCTTCCATCTATGCTAGTAACCTTACCTTGTTAAGCAGTGTCATGGGCAGCACCTTATCAAAGGCCTTCTGAAAATTCAAGTACACAGCCACTGACTCTCCTTTGTCTCTCCTGCTTGTTATTTTCTCAAATAATTCCAATGGATATGTCAGGCAAGTTTTCCTTTTAAGGAAATGATGCTGACTTTAGCCTATTTTATCATGTGCCTCCAAGTATCTTCTCAACAACTGAGGTCTGACTAATTGGCCTATAATTTCCTTTCTTCTGCCTCTGTCAGAAGGGGCCGGATGGACCCAAACGCAGGACGCAGACACTGAAGTACTAGGGGGAGGACAGGATGGGGATGCCATGGCACTTAAGGGTGGAGCTGGGGTTCAGGTAGATAGAGTTCAGGCAGGCAGAGCAGAGCGTGCTCCCGAAGTTCAGGCTGGCAGAGCGGAGCGGCTCCCGAAGTTTGAGTTCAGGTAGACAGGTTCCCGGGGTTCGGTTCAGGCAGGCAGACAGGTAGACGGGTCCCTGGGCTCAGGCAGGCAGGTCCTCGAGGTTCAGGCAGGCAGGCTAGATAAGCTGGCGGAGAGCCCTCCCTGGGTGGGCCGCTTATGTCCGGGGTAGGGATGCCCCTCAGGCGGAAACACCGGAGGCCTGGGCACGACGCGGACCCCTAGGCGGGTGTGGGCCACTATCCCAGGGTTCGGGTGGATGGGGCAGAACCCCTGCCGGGTCATGGCGGGTTGGCCGGATCCACCCGATGGAGGCAAGAGGTAGGAACAGGCAGAACCACTGCCGAGCAGCGGCAGGTCAGCGGGACCTGCCCGACGGAGGCAAGAGGTAGGAATGGGGATAGGTCCAGAGTGACCAACACAACAGTCAAGACAATGGGAAATTCTGAAACGGCTGGCAGACAGTGCGACCGCGCGAAAAACAAATGAGCAGAGAAGCGGGACCAGTGCATGGGAAGAAAGGTAGGAGAGAAGACCAACCTGGCAGTACTGTCACAGGGCAGAGAAGCATGATGAAGAGAAGATCTGAGCCCAGGCGGAATCATAGAATACAAAGCAGAGTTTGGAGCCGGCAGAGAAACAGGAAACAGAACAAAACAACCACCTGCCTGGTCCCAGTCCCAAGGCCCCTTATAAGCACCTGCTGCTCAATGAGTTACAGGTGTGCCTCCTTGAACCAGGAGGTCCTAACTAGATCATGGGTGACGGGAGGGACAACTGCAGGACCTGGAGTCTGGAGCCCTCAGACCAGATCAAAACCCGGAACGCGGTTCCGGACCAGACCCTGACAGCCTCTTTCTGTTCCTGATTAGTTGGAATGACGTTTGCAATTTTCCAACGTTCTTTTTATTAATAGCAGGTACACTCACTTCTGCCCCGACACTCTCAAACTACAGGCACACTGCTACTGTCTTCCACAGTGAGACTGAGAATAGATACTTAGCAAATTCATCAGCCACATCTTTGTACTCCACTTTAGACTCTCCAGCATCATTTTGCAGAGGTCCGATATCTAATCTGTTTTACTCTTCATATATTTGAAAACATTTGGTATACTCTTTTATATTTTAGACTATCTTACCTTCATATTTTATTTTTTCTATCCTTGTGATTTTTTAGTTGCCTTCTGTTGGTTTATAAAAGCTTCCCAATTGCCTAATTTCCTATTAATTTTTGCTGTATTATATGTCCTCTCTTTTGCTTTTATACTTTGACTTCCCTTGCCAGCAATGGCTGTATCATCCTCCTTTTAGAATACTTCTTCATCTTGGCGAAGTATCTATCATGTAACTTCCCAACCTTCAGCCATTGCTGTTCTGCTATCATCCTTGCTAGTGTCTTCTCCAATCAACTGTGGCCCACTCCCCTTTCATGTCTCTATAATTTCCTTCACTCCTCTGTAATATTGATATATATATATATAACTTTAGCTTCTCTCTTTCAAATTGCAGAGTGAATTCTATCACATTATGTTCACTGCCTCCTAAGAGGCACTTTACCTTAAGCTCCTGAAACAAACTGGTTCATTACACAGCAACCAATGCAGAATTGCCTTTTCCCTAGCGGGCTCAACCACAAGCTACTCTAAAAAGCCACCATGTAGATGATCTAGAAGATCTCTCTCATGGGATTCAGCACCAAACCGAATTTTACCAATTTACTTACATATTGAAATCCCCTGTGTTTTTCACAGCACTGTCCCTTTTACATGCCTTTTCGATCTCCCATTGTAACATATACCCCACATCCTGGATGATGCTTGGAGGCTTGTATATAATTCCTATCAGGATATGTTTACCTGTGAAGCTTTTTAACTCTACCCAGAAGGATTCAACATCTTCCGATCCTACATCACCTCTTTCTAATGATTTGATTTCATTTTTCGCCAACAGAGCCACCCCACCCCTCTACCTACCTGTCTGTTCTTTTGATACATCGTGTATTCTTAAAAGTTAAGAAATCCCAGCTATGTCTTTCTTTAGCCATGACTCAGTGAAGCCCACAAGATCATATCTGCCAGTGTCCATCTGCACCTCAGAATCATCTGCCCTGTTCTGTATACTGTGTGAATTCAAATAAGACATCATTAGTCCTGTATTCATCACAATTTTTGATTTTTCTCCATGTTACACTTAAACTCATCCCACTGACTGCAATTTTGCTCTATTATCTCCCTGTCCTATCTCACAGTCTCACTACATACTGCATCTACTTGTATACCAACTGCTCCACCCTTAGCCTTATCACTCTGGTTAACACCACCCTGCCAAATTAATTTAAACAGTCCACAACAGTACTAGCAAACCTGTCCACAAGGAACTCAGCAGGTTGGGCAGCATGTGTTGAAGTGAGCAGTCAACGTTTTGGGCTGAGACCATTCATCAGGACTGAAGGAGGAGGGGGCAGTGTCCCTATAAAGAAGGTGGGGGGAGGGTGGAAAACCAATCAGAGGAAAGATCAAGGGGTGGGGGAGGGGAAGCAGAGAGGGGCTAGGCCGGAGAGGTGAAGTAGGAATGTAAGGGGAAAGCACTATGGGTAGTAGAAAAAGGCAGAACCATGAGAGAGGTGATAGGCAACTAGAAGAGGAGGCAGGGAGAAAGTGGGATGGGGGAAGGGAGAGGGAGGGAATTACCAGAAGTTGCAGAATTCGATATTCATACCAAGGGGCTGGAGACTACCCAGATGGTATATGAGATGTTGCTCCTTCAACCTGAGTTTGGCCTCATCATGGCAGTAGAGGAGGCCATGTATGGACATATCCGAATGAGAATGTGAAGCAGAGTTTAAGTGGGTGGCAACCGGGAGATCCTGTCTGTTGTGGCAGACGGAGCGGAGGTGCTTTATGAAGCAGTCCCCCGATCTGCATCGGGTCTCACCTCTCTACCCCTCTCTGCTATTACAGAGGAGTGAAGGAAATTATAGAGACATGAGAGGGGAGTGGGCCACAGTTGATTGGAGAGGACACTAGCAAGGATGATAGCAGAACAGCAATGGCTGAAGTTTGGGAAGTTACATGATAGATACTTTGCCAAGATGAAGAAGTATTCTAAAAGGAGGATTGCTGGCAAGGGAAGTCGAAGTATAAAAGCAAAAGAGAGGACATATAATACAGCAAAGTTTATCCAGCTTTTGTACATGTTGATTTAACCACAGCATCTGCAGTGTACTTTGAGTTTGCTGTCCACAAGGATATTGGTGCCCCTCAGGTTCAGGTGCAACCTGTCTTTTTTATATGGGTCATACTTTTCCCAGATCATATCCCAATGATCCATACATCTAAAACCCTACCCGCGCACCAATTCCTCAGCCACCCACTCATCTGCCAAATTATCCTATTGTTGCCCTCACTGGTATGTGGCACAGTCAGCAATCCGAAGATTACTACCCTGGAGGTCCAGCTTTTTAGTTTTCTACCTATCATCCTTTATTCTCTCTTCAGGACTACCTCCCTTTTGCTAGCTATGTCATTGGTATTGTTATGTACCTCTACTCCAGTTGCTCACTCCCCCAATTTAGACCTGATCCGAAACATCCCTGACCCTGGCACCGGGGAAGCAACATACCGTCCAGTTGTCCCTCACTTGTCCACAGAATCTCCTATCTGCTTCCCTAACTATGGAATTCCTTATAACTACTTCTCCCCTCTCCATTTCTGGGCCACAGTGCCTGACTCAGTGCCTGTGATCTGACCACAGTGGCTTTCCTTTGCTAGGTAGTACCCTGCCCCCAACAGTATCTAAAGTCCCCTTAAGTCTTGTTAAGGGGAATGGCTATGAAGCTACTGGCTGCCTATCCCCTTTCCCTTTCCTGACCAGTTACCTATGTCTAGCATCTTGGGTGTAGCTACCACCCTGTATATCCTGACAATAAACCCCTCGGTCTTCTGAATGACCTGGAGATCATACAGTTTCAGCTCCAATTTCCTGACATGATCTAAAAGAATTTGCAACTGGATGCACTTCTTACAAGTGGAGTCATCAGCGACACTGGAAGTCTCCCTGCCTTCCCACATCCTGCTAGAGGAGCATTCAACCATTCTGCCTGGTATCCTCACTGCTCTTACTGTGCAAGAAGTAAGACAGAAATATTAGATAATCCACCTACTGCCTCCACCTCTCCTCATTGAAAACTCTTTGAGCTAATGTCTGAATTCTCCGCTCCAACACTTGTCTGCTCACACACTGGCCATTCCACTTAAACCTAATTTCTTTATATTGGCCCTTGCCAAGTGTCTAATTATTTATAATCCAATATCTCCTCAAGAACTGTGGTGTGCAGAATGTTCTGAATGACCCCATTTGCTTCTTTTGAACACTCTCTCCTGCTACTCAATTGAATGTCTCCTAGGGTAAATGGTATGTAGAATTTATCCAATATCATCTTAACTTACAGTAATAATTGTGCATAGGCTATAATATGATTAATGCATTTCTTTTTTTTAGCTTTGATCTAACATAAGATTCCATCCAATAAAGAGCAAAATAAATGCTTTTGTCCATCTTAATCTCTTAGCCAACACCATTAGAAAATCAGGAGAGGCATAGGGAAGGTAGCTATTCAGAATTTTTTTTCCAATGTAGAGACATCAGTATTAGAGAACATGTATTTAAGGTGGGGAGGGGAATTTAAAGGAGATGCACAGGAAGGCTTTTGCACAGAGTGGTAAGTGTCTAGAACAGGCTGCCAGAGGTTATGGTTGCAACAGATATGATAGTGGCATTTAAGATAGATGCATCACTATGCAGGTCATCAAGGGATATGGATCAAGTACAGACAGAAGAGATTTTGTTTTATTTGCCATCTTGTCTAGTACAGACATAGAGGGCTGAAAGGCCTGTTCCTGTGCTCCACTGTTCTATATTCTATGTTCAGACAAAACTGTTTCTCTAATAATGCTGTTATTGGTCTTGTCAGTGTTTATTTTACATAAGTTAGCTGTTTTATTTCTACATTATAAAAGTGATTACACTTTGAAAGTGCATTATTAACTATAAACATGTTTAGTTTTGTCTAAAGTCATGAAAGGAACTATATAAATACAAATGTACTTCAATGCCAACATGGACAGGAAATTAGCAGAGGGACAGAAAGTGGAGAGCAGAGTTCATTGGCTACTGAGACAGGTGGGAATGAGACAGTAGGGTTGGTGCAAAGTCTACCATTTCCTTTTTTACATGCATTAAGTACAAAATGTACAGAGTATCATATATCCATATACACTGAAAGCTGTCAGGTAAAGGCCAGCAATACCTCCCGCACTGCATATAGAGGGTTTGTCTCACTCCCATCAGGGAAGAGTAACTATGCAGTAACCATGCCAGGACCACTAGTCTCACACACAGTTACTTCCCCAGATCAACACCTCCATCTATTAATCCACACAACCACCCTACACCACCACAACACATCACCTGGCTTCACTTTATGTATAGACAATCAGTTTATGTACAAACATATGTAACAGTAACTTGTCCATTGTGTTTTATAGGATTGATTTCATATTTGTATATATAGTGTTTTTAGTGTGATCATTATGCTTATTTTGTTTATTTTTATGGATGTATTGGGTCCAGAGTAGTTCTCCTTTACTCGTTTACTGAAGAATGCCAACAGACAATTTCCACTCTTGAATCTTGAATATCAAAACTGGTGGATGACATGGAACAGAATGAAAATAAACGGTGAAGGATTGTAATGAGGGCCTCAGGCCTGTGCTGGAGGCCAGAGAGCATTATATTTTAGGGTATCTGAATGGGTTAATTATTGTTTAATGAGAGTCGTTAATCATTTAGATTTCCTTGTGATTTTCTTGAGTGACCACTCTTCATAATATTGTCTCCCGGTGCTTTCTGTTTAAAATTGTTAAGTTTATTTTGATAAGCTCAGGAATTCTGCATCATTTGTAATATTTAAATGCATGCCCAATTAGTGCTAATTAGGAGGTCCAAGTTTTGAATTTATTTATTTATAGAATCTATTCATTCAAATCATAATCCATCACACATCCTGAGGGAGTAAAAATCTTTGTGTTATGACTCTGTCGCAAAATACAGGTATGTGGATTTAAAAGGCTAATGTTACTTCTTGAGGTGTCGTTCAGCCGAGCCATTAATGTCCTGTTGGAATTCTTATGAATAAACTCTGTTTGCAGTCTCTTCATTGGAGATTGTCCTTCCTCCTCACCAGTGCACTTCATGACAGGGATAGAGGTCAGAATGAAGCGAATGGCTGGTTTCAGTTGATAAATCCATGGTGGGTCAAAGTTAACGGAGCAGCAAAACGACATTTTCCGATGAAGGATAGGAAAAGACAACCTGAGCTAAGTGGTAAAGATTTTAAAGGGTAGAAGAATAGGATGTCTTTGGAGTGCAGGTTAACCAGTCTTGAAAGTGACAGCACAAGCCAAAAAAGCTGTTTTCTTTTAATAGAAGAATTCCTAGGCCTTGGCTTTTTAAATAGAGGACTGTGGTGGATCTGTAATTACAATCATGGCTAGCTTGCCATAACGTGGCAGATCTCAAAATTTCTGAAGGTAGCCACATTTCAGGAGGATTATCCATTATGCCTACTAGCTAATGGAGTCACAGGGTGTTGCGAGGTTGATAAAGGCAAGTACAATGGTCAATTTCTTCTTTAACTTTGCTTGATGGAAGGAATACAATCTAGGCCTAGGAGGAGCTCTTCTAGCATTGAGCACAATTAGAATATATAACCTGCTAAGACACAAACTGTTTGAAATAAATAGTATTTAAGGAGAAGCTTTGACAATGTCTCTCTTCCCAGTCTGCCTGTGAGTATTTTCTGTTTTTGCTCATGATTGCCAGAATCTGTCACTTTAATAGACTAGGCATTTAAGAGGAACAAGGATGAACGGATTAATAAAACATGGAAAAGTGATTACATAAGGAAGAGTGGGAGGTGGTTTGTGAACACAAACCTGGAACTGTTAAACACAAACTATAGAAACTATCTGATATAATATAGTGTAATACCATATAATTCAGGTATCAACTTAGTGTTAAAAGTGAAGTGAGGATAGGGAATGGAAGAGACAATTAATGCAGAAGATATTTCAACCATCATCCTTCATAAATCAGGAGAAAATCTTGTCAAATCATTAGGATTTTACGCTAAGAATGTTTTATATGCACTATACTTCTCCAGAAAGAAAATAAATTCAGGAAATCTTAGCAAAGTCTCTACAAGTTCAACATTAGAGCAACTGCACATGTCCTTTGCAAACATACACCCTTAGTTGAAGACGCAGTGAAATGTGTAGATGACAACATTTACACGACACCTAAGCTGGGAGCTAGCTTTCAGTAGATGTAAATGAGTACTCCGACAAAATATCTTGTGTATAGGGAAGGGCTGAGATCTGAAAAAGCTTTGTTAATTACATTATAGATTATCACAAAATTGATTTCTGAATTCTGTCAAGGTTTGCTGCAGACTGCAAGCCAATTAGGTTATTGACTATTTCACTGAAATAAAATAATTGTACCTGTTCAACAGTGTATGAGTACCTGCCTGCAATTTAGTCTCACTATGTGTATTTGCTCTTTTTCTATAGAGACTATTTACCTGAAAGCCTTACATCTGTTCCCTCTGTGAAGGCTGACAGACCTGTCAAATGCTTGTCCAGCACCTTTTTATGTTTGTTAAATTACAACTTGCCTGACAGCCTGATCAGCTGGATGTTACAAATACCTTGGCATTAAGTAAAGAAATTTCTGCTAGCCAAAACCTTTCTTACTCCTCATCAAGAACAGAGAAGGTGATTACCTTTGTACTGCAATGTATGACCTTTGGTGTGTGTAGGCGGACTACCTGTCCAAGTAAACGAAGCATAACCTTTTAATATCTAGACAAAGCTATACTGGTTTTCTAAACCTGTTTCCATATGAATTACAGAATGTATTTACTTTGGTTGAATCACCCTCTTTTTGGTAAAACAAATAACAAAGTTAGCAAAAGATGATAGTGTAATCAACAAGAAAAGACTGTTCCAGCTATTGACTATTATAAAGAGAGATTTCAATATGGCTTATTAGCAAACCCATTCTATGAAAAACTTAGTCAAAAAGGTGACAATAATGCTTTATCTTTGCAAATGAACATGTTGTTCATGTTTTACCCTGCTCAACCTAACCGACTATTTTATCAAGCCAAGAAGCAAAATTGTTCTAGTGAAAAAGGCTGAGGAACATTGACAGAGTTGGAGAAAATATCACAATCAATCTTTCTTGACAGCTATTGAGTTCTTAGCACTAGCTTGTTCAGTCCAATCCTTATTTGACTGGAATGTTTTGGTTCTGCTTGTCTTAGATATGTTGAGAAAGCTATTTTGTAATAGGCTAATATAATCTTGCAAGGAGAACACAAAACTGAAATTCATTTTAACGCTGCAGCAAATTGGAACCATGTCGTGGAAACACAGCATTAGTTTCCTACTTTGACATCCATAATCACTCATAAACTAATATGGTAGAAAACAAAGATGAGCAGGCAATTATTCTGCAACTCTTATTTTTACTGAGGGAAGTTTTTTGTCTTGAGTTAAGGATGATGCATTTGGGAGATTAACTCATCAACCTGATCTGTCTCCCATTTAAAGTTAATTAGAAAATGTCTAAGAAACACCCGGGGTAGTATACAAGGACTGGGAGACGCAGCATTTACAGAAAGGAGTAAAAGCAGTTGAGTGTAGTCATACCCTTCTTCACAAACAGTGGAGAAGATGGTCTGTTCAAGACTATCAAATATTACTGGCAGGTCAGCTGAGAAGGCTTGGATTATCAGTATAATCTAATTTATGTTCAGTAAGAAACTTTTACTATTCCAGAGAAGTGGAAGGAAAGAGTTCCATGAAGGATAGGCATTGAATTTGAAGAGCTGCAATATGTTTTCATAGAATAAATGGTTAAACCAAAGGACAATTTGGGTTTCTCCAATTCAAAATCCCCTTGCATCTCCAAACCACATGACCCTCCAAAATGCCTACTTGCAGCTAATAGTCAGCCACCATTGGGTTTTCACTCATCAACCAACTGACATTTTCCACCATTAAAAAAAATGGAATATGCTACAAACAGTCAACAGGTTATGGAGGTATGTAGAGTGACGGAAATGAATAATACAGAAAGGAACCTTTAGCTCACCATATCCATGGTTCCCCTTTTTGTCTATCTCATATCATTTGCCTGCTGTAGCTCCATATGCTTCTATGGTTCACCTCTTTAAGTGCCTACCTAAACTTAATAATTGAGTATGTTTCCACCAGCTCCTCTGTTAACCTGCTACAGATATCACACTGTACAAAAACTTAACTCTCAACTCTTCTTTAAAACTCCATCCCATCATTAAATCTATGCACTCTTGGTTTTGATACACTGATTCCATTTTTCCAAGATGGAAGAAGAATCCAACTATCTAAGCCTCTCTTATGCATTTTTTATTCGGTCACCTTTCAGCTTCCTTGACTCAAGCAGCATCTGTGGAATTAACTGGTGAAGGGTTTATGATCTGAATCATTATCTGTTGGCTATTTCCAACGGGATCCCACTACCAAGCACATCTTCCTCCCACTCTTTCTGCTTTCTGCAGGGATCTCTCCCTATGTGACTCCCTTGTCCATTCATCCCCCCATCTCTTCCCACCGATCTCCCTCCTGGCACTTACCCTTGCAAGCGGAACAAGTGCTACACCTGCCCTTACACTTCCTCCCTCATCACCATTCAGGGCCCCAGACAGTCCTTCTAGGTGAGGCGACAAATCACCTGTGAGTCGGCTGGTGTGGTATACTGTGTCCAGTGCTTCCGGTGTGGCCTTTTATATATTGGTGAGACATGACGCAGACTGGGAAACCATTTCACTGAACACCTACGCTCTGTCTGCCAGAGAAAGCAGTATCTCCCAGTGGCCACACATTTTAATTCCACTTCCCATTCCCATTCTGATATGTCTATCCATGGCCTCCCTACTGTCAAGATGAATCCAAACTCAGGTTGGAGGAGCAACACCTTATACACCGGATGGGTAGCCTCCAACCTGATGGCATGAACATTGACTTCTCTAACTTCCGTTATTGCCCCTCTTCCCCTTCTTACCCTATCCCTGACAATATTTAGTTGTTGGTTTTTTTCTCTCTCTTTCTGCCCTTCACTCTGCCTGTTCTCCATCTCCCTCTGGTGCTCCCCACTCCCCCTTTCTTTCTCCCGAGGCCTCCCGTCCCATGATTCTTTCACTTCTCCATCTCTGTATCACTTTCGCCAATCACCTTTCCAGCTCTTAGCTTCATCCCACCCCCTCTGGTCTTCTCCTATCATTTTGCATTTCCCCCTCCCCCACTACTTTCAAATCTCTTATTATCTTTCCTTTCAGTTAGTCCTGACGAAGGGTCTCGGCCCGAAACGTCGACAGTGCTTCTCCTTATAGATGCTGCCTGGCCTGCTGTGTTCCACCAGCATTTTGTATGTGTTGTTTGAATTTCCAGCATCTGCAGATTTACTCGTGTTTGCTCTAGCATTTTCTGTTTTATTTCAGATTTCCTATTTTTAATTGCCATTTTCTAATTAAATGGGAGGCAGATGAGGTTGATGAGTTAATCTTCCAAATGCATTATCCTTAACTGGACAAAAAATTCCCTCTCAGTTAAAATAAGAGCCATGAATCACTGGTTCATCCTGCTCACTTATTTCTCATCTACACGATGGCCCTCAAAAATAACTGCAAGCTCTAACATGCATTAACAGCTCTAACAGCTCCTTCATTTTTACTGAGGACAAAATTCTGAAAGACTAAATATTCCTTTAGTTCACATCACAAATTACCATTCATCCCCTGACTATTGGTTCATCCTCATTTCATCAACTGTCTGCAATGCAACCAGATTGATCCCAACATTGTCATTACATATGACCATAAGATGGTCTTTAAAGCATCACAGTGCTCCCTCAGTCAATCTATATAATTATGTAATTCAATACCCTGCCTTCTGTACCTCATTCATCCATCATGGACCTAGATGAGGTCCAGACTGAAAACAAATTGATTTTAAATTTCTCTTCAAAGCTTAAACCTCTTAATGATCATTCCATTCCACATCTCTGCTGCCCCTTCCAGCCCTATAACTTTCCAAGATAACCTGTACTCTTCTTGATCATCTCTGATTTTATATGTCTACAATTGACAATTTTGCCTTCAACTTCCAGTGCCCCAACCTCTAGAATTTCCTCTTTCAACTATGCAGTCTCTTTGCCCCTTTCAATAGTGCCTTAAAATTTGCCATTCCCACTAAGTCTCTGGCCATTTGCCTTGCTCTCTCCTGACAAGGCTCAGTGTTTTATATCACTCTTATCAAGCATCCTTTGATGTTTTATCCAATCAAGAGTGATAAATGAGTGTTTGTATTGGTGTTATTGTTGATGTGGGGCTTCTAGGAGTATGCCTTCGCCTCCTGGCTCCACTAATAATGTCAATATGTTGTCAGAGAGTTGTTTATTTGAGCAGCAGCTGTGTAGGTTTTGAAAAATCTGGCAGGCCCGGCAATAAAAGTGAGATGGAAGCAGCCAGTTTAGGAAGGTTAAGTTCATTTTCAATATTCCTCGTATGCTTTATGGGACCTCTGAGCCCTCAAGAAACTGCTTTTATTCCCCTCCTCCTGATAACTCAAGCCACCATCCCTGTACAATCTATTTTCAATCTGTTGCCATGCCAATTCACTTTGTAAGGTTATCCATTGTTCAAAAGAAACCATGATGTGAGTTACAGTTTTTCCAAGTCAATGCAGGAATGATATTACTGTAAATAGTGGCATGAAACTAAATAGGAGAGAAATAATCCCTCCTGTTTAATGCTTAAATTAAAATAATTCCCCACAAAGGCTTGGTTCTGATGGTGTACAATGACCCATAGGCTCAAACATTCTTCAGTCTAGAGTAGAGATGGAACTGGTTCATAGGAAACAAGGACAGAAGGCACCACATGTCACCCTCAATCTTGCATCGCAGTTAGATTTTAGACATTGAGGGAATCAAGAGATGTCTTTTTGGTTGAAGGGTTGCAGTAAAGTGAGAAGAGGGAGGACAAAATACAGCCCTGATCTTATTGTATGGCAGAGCAGACTTGCAAAGCTTCTATTTCTTATCTTATTTTTATCGTGGTTAATCTTGTATATCTTTCACTTTCCCTCTTAATCCATTTATCTTCTAATCCTCGGTGTTGAGCAATCTATTGATTACAGTCTTGTGAGAGATGTAGCTCAAGCTAGTGCCATATCATGGTGGATCAACCATTGTGAGCCACAAATCAGAGGGTGTTGCAAAGATATAGAATAACCTTGTGAGTATCTCAGATAAGCTTGTGAATAGGTTGAAATAACATTATGCATGATCCAGGCACTCAAAATGTGACACAGAGTACTTTAAAGAAAACATAGCTAGTGGTAAGAATATAAATAAACAAGTCTGAATATGCTTAATTTCTGAGCATTCCTGGACATTTGGGATGGAGAATTGCAATGAGTTACAATCCCCTTTGAGTGGAAATTCCTTCTTGTCACTGTCCTGTAAATTTCCTCCTTATTTTTGACCTTATCCTAAATTCTAAGCAGAGGCAACCAGATCTCAGCATTTATTTTGTTATTATGTTTACATTTAAATGCTTATGTCCTTTATGTTTTTCTTCTTATTCTTCTAAATGCTAATGAATACAGTACAACCTTACTCAGTGTCTTAGCCTTCATATTAGGAACCAACCTTGTGAATCAATGCTGCACCTGCCTGTAAGGCAAATGTGCTCTTTGTTAGGTATGGAGATAATAACTGCAGAATATGCATCAAAGCCCTCCCTTCTTCCTCCTCTCTCTGTACCATTCAGGGTGCTAAACAATCCTTCCAAGTGAAGCAGATGTCCACCTACAGTACTCCTCTTCCAACCTGGTCCACTGCATTAGGTACTGTACTTGTGATGCAGTGTCCTTTACACTGGTAAAACCAAGTGTAGACTAGATGACTATACTGTAGTGCCTGAGCTCTGTCTACAACAGCCATCTCCAGTTTTTGACTGCATGTTATGTTATTTTAACCCTCCTTCCCACTCCAATACTGAGCTGCCTGTCCTTGGCCTTCTCCATTGCTACAGAGAAGCTAAACACAAATCGAAATAACACTTCTGCTTGTGGCTGAAAAAGCAATAGTATGGATATTGAATTTCCCATCCTCTCCATATTCTCTTCATTTTGCACAAACATGCCTGCTTTCCAGTTTTTATTCTCCTTTTATTGCTTCCACCTATAACCTACCAGCTTCTATTTGTCTTCTCCCCACCCCCAGAAAAATCTTGTACTGCTATATGCTGACAGTCTTTCCTCTTCCCCTCAGTCCGGATGCAGGGAATTGAACTGAAATATCAACTTAAACCTACTGCTTCCACAGATGTTGCTGAAGTGCTGAGTCTTGCCATGTTATCTTCTGTTCCTTATTCCCTAACTCCAACCTTCCCACAAAGAGTTCACTATATGATGGACTTCCAAATTGCTTGCTTTACCACAAATTTACTCTTGTGCTTCTGTATGCCAACTTTTATTAGGTTATCACAAATTAAATAACATTGTTTTCTATTCTTCCAATCAACCACAGATGGTCCCACATTATACAACTACTGTTCATTAGCTTGACCATAATGTTGAACTCAGATTGATTGGCAGACTTTGTCATGGTGAGTGCTGCCATTGACAAACTCCCATTTAAGAAAGAAGAGGTTATACATTATTGAGGGAGCATCTAAGATGGCACCAGAGGGTGACTCCTTTGAGCTCAGCTGCAAAACAACTTAAATTTGTAGAGTGTTATGTCTCTTGTCCTTTTCAAGGTGGCAGGGGTCCTGTTGGAGTCCATGATCTTCAGCTGCACTCAAACGGCAGTTCTGTACGGTGGTGAGTTCCTGATTCTAGAGCTCATTAGCTCATTGGCTGTCCATTTCTCGATATCTCCAGGAGCGGCCTGGAAGGCGTGAGCATTCGGGGCCTTCAGGGCGCCGCCTCGATCGATTCGACTATTCTCCGGTGGTGCCAACTGAAACGTTGCAGAGATCAGAACATCAGAGGCTGTCAGAGGTGGTTGCGCTCTTTCACCCTCTCTCGATAGGGGTGGGGGAGGAGAGTCGGGTGAGCTGGAATAAGCATTACTTCAGATTATAACATCAAAGCAGCAATTTGTTGGCCTCCCGCTTGCTGTGGGAAGGGTGACACTCTTCTGTCTCTTGTTAGTAAGAGAGAGAGCCTGTGGCTCATTGAAATGCTGAATTGTGGACTGTAGTTTTCTTTATTGGACTGCAGATCACAGGCTCTCTGGGGGCTTGTCATTGTTTGCTTGGTGGGTGCTGGGCACTGATACTTCCTGCTAGAATAAATGGGGGGGGAGGGAGGATGCTTTGTTGCTGCTGTATGTGGCAGGGTTGGAGGGGCTAAGTGTTCTAACAACTTTCTGTCCATTCTTTGGGTTTTCTGTTTCATGGATATTTGCGAAGAGTAGGAATTTCAGGTTGTACACTATATATACATTCTCTGATATTAAATGGAACTATTAAATCATTGAAACATTGAGCTATTGAATGCCAACAGAACATTGCTGGCATGATCGAGCAACTCTGTCAGACAAATCATTCACCAGTCATGGACTCCACAAAGCACTAGATGAGAATTTGCTTTAAATACTCACAGAATGTGGAAAAATCATGCCAGTTGTTAGTGATTTACATTTAGCCATTGTTAATTGTCAATTGTTAATTCTCAGCCAATGATCTTCAAAATCTGAATGTAAATGTAGATTTAGTTTAAATGAACAATATGTTCCTAAAAGCCTTGAATTGTAGACCAGACAATGCTGATTAAAATTTATCTCAATGTCCATGGTGTGGGTATGAATCAGGAGGTGTGAAGTTTGTGTGCAAGAAAGCTTTGTAAATATGGATTTTACTTTGACATTCAGCACATAAAATTTCAAGACCCACGTTGAGCCATCAAAATCATTCTACCAAAAGTTTCTGCATCGTCTTCAATGTGGAAGACACCAGCAGTATGGTGGAAGTTTCAATTGTCAGGGGTCATGAATTGTGTGAAATGACCATTACTAGGAAGATGATTCTTGGGAAACTGAAAGGTCTGAAGTTAGATGTCGCCTTGCCCAGATGGTGTACGTCCCAGGGTTCTGAGAGAGGTGGCTGAAGAGATTGTGGAGGTGTTAGTAATGATCTTTCAAGAATCACTAGTTGCTGAAGTAGTTCTGGAAAACTGGAAAGTTCGAAAGGTCACTCCACTCTTTAATAGGGAGAAAGGAAGAACAAAGGAATCCACAGGCCAGTTAGTCGGACCTCAGTGGTTGGGAAGCTGTTGGAGTCGATTATTAAGGATGAAGTCTCAGGGTACATAGAGGCACATGATAAAATGCCGTAGTCAGCATGGGTTCTTCAAGGAAAAGTCTTGCCTGACAAATCTTTTGGAATTCTTTGAAGAAATAACAAACAGTATAGACAAAGGAGAATGAGATGAAGTTGTGTACTTGGATTTTCAGAAGACCTTTGACAAGGTGCAATGCACGAGGCTGCTTAACAAGCTATGTGGCCATAGTATTATGGGGAAGATACTAGCGTGGATGATTCTTTTTACGTTATATTTCAGTAATTTGGACATTGGAACTAATGGCTTTGTTGAAATAGATGGAGGGGCAAGTAGTTTTAAGGAAGTAGAGAGACTACAAAAGAACTTAGGCCGATTAGCAGAGTGGGCAAAGAAATAGCAGATGGAATACAATGTTGGGAAGTGTATGGTCATGCACTTTGGTAGAAGAAATGAAAGGGTTGACTATTTTCTAAATGGAGAGAAAATACCAAAAAAAACTGAGGCACAAAGGGACTTGGGAGTCCTTGTGCAGGATTTCCTAAAGATTAATTTGCAGTTTGAGTCTGTGGAGAAGAAGGCAAACACAATGTTCGCATTATTTCAAGAGGACTAGAATATAAAAGCAAGGATGTAATGTTGAGACTTTATAAGGCACTGGTGAGGCCTCATTTGGAGTATTGTGAGCAGGTTTGGGTTCCTTATCTTGGAAAAGATGTGCTGAAACTGGAAAAGGTTCCAAGGAGGTTTGAGAAAATGATTCCAGGATTGGATGGCTTCATTTCTGCCAGTATTTTTCTCCGGTGACTTAATTCATGAAACAACACCAGTCACAATGAACTCGGCACCATTAAACAGAAAGCACAACAGTTTAACAACTCTCGTTAAGACAATTAGTAAATACAGGTGCTCGAGAAACGAAGAAGCCCAGTGTTGAATGGAGGCCCACAAGGCTCATGTCACTCACCAGTATGTGTCCTCAATAATTACTCAAGTCACTCTCTCTGTTATGTTTTATAATTTGAAAACATTAAACTAAGTCAAAGGAAGATACGGGATACTGAGAATGTGAGTTTAACTGTGGTTGCTTTTGAACGAGGCACGTACATGTCACATGGCCACATGATGTCATATGCAATTCACCTTCTTATACATATAAGCCATAATTAAATATTTAAGTGACCAAGAATGCTAAATAAAACTATATATATGTATGTGTGTATATAAAGATTATCTACCTTAATGCACACAGAGTAGATTCTGTTTCTTTATGCTCACTAAAGCTGAATATTTGCAACTTTTCTGAAGCTCCTGGAACTCTCTTCCAGCTTAAAACAAAGCCAGATTTTGCATGTAACTGCCTAAGTAACAAATCAGAAACTTTCTCAGATATGTTACCTACAAAAACTTTTATAGTCAGAACACAGCTTTTGTCAGTTTCATGTTTCCCCTGAGCAGCATAGTCCTTTCTTGGTCCAATATGCTTTCCAACCAGAGGCACAAAGGTTGGCATCAACACCCCTTTGTCCTCTGTTGTGCAACTATTCATGGTTTTCAGTATGGAGACAGTTGAGTCATCATTCGGTATCTTTCTTCATTAGTTTTCAGTTGGCTTCATTGCAGGAGATGTGGCATGCAAATAATGGATGTATATCCAATCAAGTTATAGTTGTCTCAGCCAATCACATTCCCACAATACTGGTCCTCCCATTTTTACCACATACGAGCTCTATGTAGCTTGTTGTATGTTGTACTTCACTGTCACAAATGTAATTCCCACAGGAGTAACTTTTCTCCAGTATACAGTGGTGTGCAAAAGTTTGGGCACCCCTGGTCAAAATTTCTGTTACTGTGAATATCTAAGCTCATAAAAGATGACCTGATTTCCAAGAGGCATAAGGTTAAAGATGACACATTTCTTTGATACTTTAAGCAAGATTATTTTTTTATTTCCACCTTTTACTTTTTCAAAATAACAAACAAGGAAAAGGGCCCGAAGCAAAAGTTTGGGCACCCTGCATGGTAAGTACTTAGTAACACCCCTTTTGGCAAGTATCACAGCTTGAAAACACTTTCTGTAGCCAGCTAAGATTTTGGGAGATTTTCCCCTGTACTTCCTTGTAAAAGGCTTTTAGTTCTATGAGATTCTTGGGCCGTTTCCATGCACTACTCTTTTGAGGTCCATCCACAGATTTTTGATGATGTTTAGGTCAGGGAATTGTGAGGGTCATGGTAAAACATTCAGCTTGTGCCTCTTGAGGTAGTCCATTGTGGATTTTGAGGTGTGTTTAGGATTAATAGAATTAATTCTTCCCTCTACCAGTGAGATGTTCCCCGTGCCTCTGGCTGCAACACAAGCCCAAAGCATGATTGATCCACCCCCGTGCTGAACAGTTGGAGAGGTGTTCTCTTCATGAAATTCTGCACCCTTTTTTTCTCCAAACATACCTTTGCTCATTGTAGCCTAAAAGTTCTATTTTAACCTCATCAGTCCACAGGACTTGTTTCCAAAATGCATCAGACTTGTTTAAATGTTCCTTTGCAGACTTGTGATGCTGAATTTTGTGGTGAGGCTGCAGGAAAGGTTTTCTTCTGATGACTCTTCCATGAAGGTCATATTTGTGCAGGTGTCACTGCACAGTAGAACAGTGCACCAGAGTCTGCTAAATCTTCCTGAAGGTCTTCTGCAGTCAAACAGGGGTTTAGCTTTGCCTTTCTAGCAATCCTACGTGCAGTTCTCTCGGAAAGTTTTCTTGGTCTTCCGGACCTCAACTTGGCCTCCACCATTCCTGTTAACTGCCATTTCTTAATTACATTATGAACTGAGGAAACAGCTACCTGAAAATGCTTTGCTATCTTCTTATAGCCTTCTCCTGCTTTGTGGGCATCATTTATTTTAATTATCAGAGTGCTAGGCAGCTGCTTAGAGGAGCCCATGGCTGCTGATTGTTGGGACAAGGTTTGAGGAGTCAGGGTATTTATAAAGCTTTGAAATTTGTATCACCTGGCCTTTCCTAACGATGACTGTGAACAAGCCCAAGCCTTAACAAGCTAATTAAAGTCGGAGACCTTAGTAAAAGTTATCTGAGGGTTCAAATCTCATGGGGTGCGCAAACTTTTGCATGGTGCTCCTTTCCTTTTTCTACTCTAAAGTTGTACGAAACAAAAATAATACATTAATCTTGCTTAAAATGTTGAAAATAGTGTTTCATCTTTAACTTTATAACTTTTGGAGTTAAAGATAGTTACTTAACTAGTTAAATAGTTAAATACTTAATAGTTAACTTTATAGTTAAATACTATTTACTTAAATAGTTACTCAACTATTCACAGTAACAGAAATTTTGACCAGGGTGTCCAAACTCTTACATGGCACTGGAAGTTCTTAGTTGGTTATCTGCAGGCTCCAGTTTAGTATCTTTGGATTGCCATTCAAACTCTTTTTTTTGTGAAATGACAGAAACAGCTAGACCAGCGTCCAATTTCATTTTAATTAATTTGCCATTCACTTTTGGCATCAGCCAAATTGCTCGTCTATTGTTAGTGTTCATATTGTAAATTCCACGGCCACACAATCCTCTGTCACTTTCAAAATTAACAGATTTTTTCATCAACAGCATGGAGATTTATGTTCTTTTCTGAATTGAATTGACTTTATTTTTTACATCCTGCACACACGAGGAGAAAAAATCTTTACATTACTTCTCTGTCAAAATGTGCAAAGTGCAATCATAGTAGTTTATACTAAATAGGACAGTTAATGTAACATAGAAATACACTCAAATCAGTGTGAGTTAATCAATCTGATGGCATGATGGAGGAAGCTGTTCCAAAGCCTGTTGGTTCTGGCTTTTATGCTGCTGTACCATTTCCCAGATTGCAGCAGTCGAAGTAGATTGTAGTTGGGATGACTCGGGTCCCCAAAATTCTTTCAGGTCCTTTTTTCATACCTGTCTTTGTAAATGTCCTGAATCATGGGAAGTTCACAACTACAAACGCGCTGGGCTGTCCATATCACTTTCTCCAGAATCCTGTGATTAAGGGAGGTACAGTTCCCATACCTGGCAGTGATGCAGCCAATCAGGAAGCTCTCAATTGTGCCCCTGTAGAACTACAACCTAACTATTTATCTTTTTCTCTTCTCTGTGCAATCCATTTATTTTTATCTGCCCAACATACTCTTTGACTGTGACATACTTTGTTGCATTTTCTGCAAGTCCGCCTTTAAACTGTATTTTTTTGGTGTATGTGATCCCCTGCCACTATGGTAACACAATTTGTTTGGCCAGGCCAGTTTCTATTTAGACTTTGCAATATTATTCACACTCACTTTCATTCCTGACCGCAACTCAATTGAGTTTCTCTCTGTGGTTTCCATTGAAACAGCGATTTCAACTGCTCTTTTAACTAACTTGTGCTTCAGTTAGGAGCTGTTTTTGAATGCTTTCTTGTAAGATTCTACAAACTAAACAAACTCTTCTTGTATTATTAAGCCCTTTACCAAACTGACAATGTTCAGACGCTGAAGTGGACTCCCCTTCCTTTTGATTCCACTTATGAAACCTAAAGCATTCTGCAATCAACAATGGCTCAGATTCAAAGTGTTTCTGCATCACTTCTGCAATATGAGCAAAACCCATATCTGCTGATTTGGTTGGAGCAGTCAAAGTTCTAAGTAAGCTGTATGCTTTTAGACCTAACGGACCAAAATTGGTACTCATCTCTCATTGGTTATTTCATTTGCTTCAAAATATTGTTAAATGTTCTCCGTATATAAAACCAATGTGTCTGTTGTGTAATCAAACATGTCAACCTTTCTGATGTAACCAACCATTTCTGCATTTTTTATGAATATTATCATATGTTACTCGCAGGTTATGGATCTGTGAATTCCTCCATTTCCTGTCTTTTTCTTTTAAACATGATCATGTCTTCTCCTCCGAAGAACACATGCCGCACTGTTTTTTTTAAAGTCCCTGTCTACTTGAGATGGGCTGTGTATTTTATTTGCCTTTCCTCGCAGCATTTTTTTCAGTTCAAACATCACGCTGAAATTCACCAGGTTGATAGCTGTCTCAAGTTTGTTTTAAAATTAGCAATGTTATGTTTTAAAACTTCAAAACATTTAAACTAATTCAAAGGAAGACACAAGAGACTGAGACTGTGTGTCTAACTTTCTGTTTACCATTAAGTGAGGCTTGCACGTATCATCTGGTTGTGTGATGAAATATGCAATTATGTATTTATACATATAACCTATAATGAATTATTTAAATAATGAACAAGAGTGCTTAATAAAAAAACATAAAATTACTCAAATATTACTGAAATATCAATTACACAACTCTCAATGTTACCCAGAGCATTAATTCAATCAATCACAGTGCACATACAATTTTTCAAAAACCAGCTTTGTGTTTCTACATTCTCTCACTCTTCAAATTCATTAATTTCATCACCTGACACATTCCCTTGTTCACCCACCCTGTGCGATACTTTCAGCAGGCATCATTCAGGTACACTGTGTGTGCTTTTTGTCCGTTAAACTAGTGTCCTTTAACTAATTCACTCCTTATACTCCTGCATTCTTCCAATCTATGCTTTCTCTTCTTTAGTAACCTTGTGCAGTGATTGATAAACTGACCCACCACATTGCCTTTTTCACTCCTATTCAATTTACTTTGCATGTTCCCCATGTATGTTCACAATGATGTTCTCTCATCCAGCATACCTCCTCAGTCAGTCTCCCAGCACATCCTGTTTTTTAGTCACAATGCAAACCCATGCACCACCTTCTCTAATTCAGTCACGGTGTGCATTCCCTCAATTATTGATCCCATATATTCCCGCTTCAGACATTTCTCCCATGGCCCCCGACAGTTCACAGTTTCTGTCATCCTCCATTGATGCTGTCCTTCATCAGGCCTTTTCATCTCCCAGCCAAACAATCCCATCAAGTCCAAACCCTTCTCTTAATTCCTTGCAACTTATTCTCTCAAAAAATAACCATCAATTCCCCATAGGTTCTTCTGCTATTATCCCTGACCAGGGGTAATTTACTATCACCAGTTAACCTACCAACAAGTACACCTTTGTTAGTGGGAAGAAACTGGAGCACTTGTGGTCACAAGGAGAATGGGTCACTATGACGTTAAAAGTTAGCACTGAACTTTAGCTCAAGTTCACATTAATCAATCATTTTTTACATTCCATAGTTTAACTTCTCTGGACACTCACTCATCCATTTCCCTTTCCATTCACTTAGCACTTTCCTTCATTTATTCACTCAGTGCACTCCCTCAGTCAGAGACCAAATGTATTCCCTTGTTCAGCCTCTCTGCATTTTTCTCAGGCAACCACCACATAACCACATTCAGTAATACTGTTCATTTCCTTGATCAGTTACCCTTGATGTTCCATCCTTTAGTAAAACCGAGTAGCCCCTCTATCACTTACCGGCATACTTTTTTCATGCTTCGGACATAAAGCACAGTCACAGCTTCAGGTGTATTGTGTCCTTGTGCCTTCTCATCTTCAGTCACCTGGTATGCTTACTCAATCCATCTACCATTGCTTTGCCCTACTCAGTCACCCTATGTGCCTCCAACTTTAGTTTCTCGTGCATTCTCTTTATCATTCCCCCAGTGTGCTCTGTTGTTTAGTCACCCAATCAAAATGGGGAATGACTGGGCACCCTGCAAGTAATCCAGAAAAAGAAGTAATTTAAATAAATTTGTATAATGAGCAGCAATGTCATAAGCCTATATTAAAATCTGAATTGATTTGCCTGTTTTTCCAACCATAGTCATTTTAGATATATTATTTCATCAACCACTTTATTGGAAATGCAGTTTCCCATTGAGTCAATGATGTTGGAAACAAGAGCTAATATATTACAATGTGCATAATTTTGCACCTCAATCTAAATCAATAATTTATCATCTGAAATGATGGTATTTTCCTTTTTGGATGTTACAACAGGTCTTCGACCATACTTAGAGCATTTTACTCTGCACCAGCAGTTCCGGATTCCACGAAAGCGAGTATGAACACAAGTGCTAGACTTGCTGGTGGGTCCTCACTGGCAGTCCTTTCACTCCTTTCTACTGCTGGACTTCTCAGCAGAGTCCAGCAACTGGATGCTAGCGTGAACAAATCACACTCTCCTTGTACTGTGAATTATCCTGGGAAACAGCAGCAGATAGGAGATTTGTCAGATGGAAAGTCTTTTTCTCAGGGAAGGCATTTCTGGAGGATGATCAAAATGTCAGTTGCAAGGGAAGCAAGAATGGCAGAAATTTTTCGTTTAAAAAAAGTTGTAGAATGTGAAGCTGTACTGCGCAGCAACAGGTCTTTCAGCCCACGATGTTGCGCCAGTCTAACTAAATTAGTAATCAAATGCCCAACTAAACTAACCTCTTCTGCCTACACAATGTCCATATCCTTCCATTTCTTGCCCTTTCATGAACCTATCTAAGAGCCTCTTGAATACCTTTATTGTATTTGCTTCCACATTCACCAAAGCAGCACATCTTTGAACATGGTCCCTCTCATTTTAGATGGATGCTCTCTGGTATTTGATATTGCAACCTTGAGAGAAAGAGGCTGGCTGTCTACTCTATCCATGCCTCTCATAATCTTATAAACCTCTGTCAAATCTCTCCTTACCCTCCATCACTGCAGATTAAAAAACCCAAGTTTTTCTAACCACTTTTTCTCTAATCCTGGCAGCATCTTGGTAAACCTCATCTGCACCCTCTTTACCGCCTTGACATCTTTCCTATAATGGGGTGATCTGAACTGTATGCAATACTCCAGACGTGGCCTAACTAGAGCTTTATAAAGCTATGATATAACTTACTGACTCTTGAACTTGATTCCTTGATTAATAAACCTATGTAGCCATTACTTTCATGGAGCTGTGAACTTGGATCCAAAGACCCCTCTGCACATCAACACTAAATGTCTTGCCATTAAATGAATACTGTTCCTTTATATTTGATCTGCTGAAGTGCAATGCTTTACATTTTATTAGGTTAAATTCTGTCTACTATTTCTCTCCCCATATCTGCAAGTGATCTATATTCTAATGTATCCTTTGGCAGGGTATACACTATTCACAACACCAGCTGTCTTCAAACCAGTCTGAAAGCTTACAAACCCACCCATCCATATTTATATCCTGGTCATTTATATAAATATCCCAGTATGGATCCCTGTGGAACAGCATTAGTCTGAGGTCTCCAGCCAGAATAAGACTCATCGACTCACTACACAGCCAATTCACTGTGGATTCCATACACTTTAATCATCTGGATAATCCTCCCATGAGCGACTTTGTCAAATGCCTTACTAAAATTCAGGAGACAACATCTACAGCTCTACCTTCATCACCTCCTCAAAAAGCTAAATCAACTTGCCCCATACAAAATAATGATTTGGCCATGCCTTTCTAATTCTAATCCTATCCCTAAGAATCCTCTGCAGTAACTTCCCCACAGCTGACATGAGATTCATCAGTCTATGTTTTTCAGGATTATCTTGAACAGTGACTTGGACAGGTTGGGTGAGTGGGCAGATGCAGTTTAATGTGGATAAATGTGAGGTTTTCTACTTTGGTGGCAAGAACAGGAAGGCAGATTGCTATCTGAATGGTGACAAGTTAGGAAAAGGGGAAGTACAATGAGATAATAGACAATAGACAATAGGTACAGAAGTAGACCATCCAGCCCCTCGAGTCTGCACCACCATTCTGAGATCATGGCTGATCATTCACTATCAATACCCAGTCCCTGCCTTGTCCCCATATCCCTTGATTCCCCTATTCATCAGATATCTATCTAGCTCCTTCTTGAAAGCATCCAGAGAATTGGCCTCCACCATCTTCCGAGGCAGTGCATTCCACACCTCCACAACTCTCTGGGAGAAGAAGTTCTTCCTCAATTCTGTTTTAAATAATTCCTCTTATTCTCAATCCATGCCCTCTGGTACTGGACTCTCCCAACATCTGGAACATATTTCCTGCCTCAATCCTATCAAATCCTTTAATTATCTTAAACGTTTCAATCAGATCCCCTCTCAATCTCCTCAATTCCAGTGTGTACAAGCCCAATCTCTCCAATCTCTCTGCATAAGACAGCCCTGCCATCCCAGGAATCAACCTAGTGAATCTACGCTGCACTTCCTCAATTGCCAGAATGTCCTTCCTCAAACCTGGAGACCAAAACTGTACACAATATTCCAGGTGTGGTCTCACCAGGGCCCTATACAAAAGGACATCCTTGCTCTTGTACTCAATTCCCCTTGTAATAAAGGCCAACATTCCATTTGCCCTCTTCACTGCCTGTTGCACTTGCTCATTCACCTTCATTGACTGATGAACTAGGACTCCTAGGTCTCTTTGCATTTCTCCCTTACCTAACTCTACACCGTTCAGACAATACTCTGCCCTCTTGTTCCTGCTTCCAAAGTGGATAACTTCACATTTATTTACATTGAATGACATCTGCCAAGTATCTGCCCACTCACCCAGCCTATCCAAGTCTCCCTGTATTCTCCTAACGTCCTCTTCACATGTCACACTGCCACCCAGTTTAATATCGTCAGCAAACTTGCTGATATAGTTTTCAATGCCCTCATCTAAATCGTTCCTTGTTCATCAATCACTGAAAGTAAACATGCAGGTACAGCGGGCAGTGAAGAAAGCTAATGGCATGTTGGCCTTCATAACAAGGTGAGTTGAGTATAGGAGCAAAGAGGTCCTTCTGCAGTTGTACAGGGCCCTGGTGAGACCACACCTGGAGTATTGTGTTCAGTTTTGGTCTCCAAATTTGAGGAGGGACATTCTTGCTGTTGAGGGAGTGCAGCGTAGGTTCAGGAGGTTAATTCCCGGGATGGCAGGACTGTCATATGTTGAAAGATTGGAGCAATTGGGCTTGTATACATTGGAATTTAGAAGGATGAGAGGGGATCTGATTGAAAGATATAAGATCATTAAGGGATTGGACACGCTAGAGGCAGGAAACATTTTCCCAATGTTGGGGGAGTCCAAGACCAGAGGCCACAGTTTAAGAATAAGGGGTAGGCCATTTAGAACGGAGATGAGGAAAAACTTGTTCACCCAGAGAGTAGTGGATCTATGGAATGTTCTGCCTCAGAAGGCAGTGGAGGCTAATTCTCTGTATGCTTTCAAGAAAGAGTTAGATAGAGCTCTTAAAGATAGTGGCATCAAGGGATATGGGGAGAAGGCAGGAACAGAGTACTGATTGTGGATGATCAGTCATGATCACATTGAATGGTGGTGCTGGCTAGAAGGGCCGAATGACCTACTCCTGCACCTACTGTCTATTATCTTGAATAATTGACTGATTTTAGCTGCTCACCCATGGCTAAAGAGGACATGAAGATATCAGTCAATGCCCTAACAGTCTCATCTCTTGCCTTTCTCAATAACTTGGGGTATATGCCCATGAGGCCCTGGTGACTTAACCACCTAATATTCTTTAGAAGACCCAACAGGAGCTCTTTCTGTACTTTGAAATGCCCTTACATATTATTACCCTCAATGCTGACCTCCTCTGTCCTTCTCCTTGAAAAATGCTGAAGCAAAGTAATCCTTCATCTCCAAACACATTTCTCTCCCTTATCCTTGTGTGGTCATACCGGCTCCCTAGTTATCCACTTGCTCTTGATGTATGTATAGAATGCATTGGGATTCTCTTTAATCTACTTACCAAGGATTATTCATGGACCCCTTGGCTTTTCTAATTTCCTTCTTGTTCTTTTCTGGCTTCTTTATAATCCTCAAGGACTCTGTTTGATTTTAGCATCCAAAACTTTACATAGCCTTCCCTTTTCTTCTTGACTAACTTTACATCTCCTGACATCCAAGGTTCCTTTCATTTTCCATCCTTGACATTCCTTCTTACTGGAAAATATCTATCTTGTACTCTTTGCAGTGAATCTTTAAACACCCTCCACCTGTCCCAAAAACAGCTATTCCCATTTAATTCTCCCTAATTCCTGCCCAATAATCTTGTCATTTTCCATGCCACAATTTAATACTATCCACAAGGTCTATACTGATCTTTATATATTGTTATCTTAAAACATAAAGAGTTGTGATCACTATGGCCTAACAGTTCTCCCACAAAAAGGGTAGAATTATGATAGGTAGAGCAAAATGCTGCTCCTTCAGCATCTGGACTCCTTTGGCTCGGGCTTGGAATTTCTTGTATTAATGCAGGTTCTGTAAATAAAGCAACAAATATGATGTATAAAGAGAAACTTTTCAATAGCAGCAGGAGTGAGGTTTGCCAGCTTAAAAAAAAGCTGAACACATCAAGCATGATTGAATACATGATGAGAAACTGACCCAAAGGAAAGGAACTATATAGCATATAAATGGGATGGAGAGGAATGAATGAATGAATGAATTAATTAATTAATTAATATTTTGGTCAGTACAAGCATAACAAAAAACATAATTTACAATGATGATTTCATAACAATGATTTCATAGGACAAAATTACAACAAAAACATAGATATTCTTTTAAAAAGACCGAAAGGGTGTAGGCTGAAGCTACAGCTTATAACGCCTACCCCACTTAGTTATACAACAACATATTTGGTGTCAATCATCACATCAAAAACAAAAAAAATCATAATCTTTTAACACAAAATCCAATTCAAAGTATCATTTATTTACATTACTCCCATTCATTTTAAATCATGTATTTTTTATTTGTTCATTAAATAATATTTAAATTGTTAAGTGTAGTGCATGTTTTTAAATTCTTACTAGAACTGTTCCATAGATTCAACCTTCTGACTGAAATACAATGATGTTTTACATTTGTTCTTATCCTTTGTTTTTGAAATACACATGTTCCTCTCAAATCATGTTGGCTTTCTCTCATTTTAAACAACCTATGGATACTTTGTCGTAGCTGTCCATTTTTTACTTTATACATAATTTGTATTATTTTAAAATCTACGAAATCTCTGAATTTTAAAGTGTTTAGTTGTATAAATAGTGGATTGGTTGGCTCATTATAACTTGTCTTATTTACAATTCATATAACTTTCTTTTGAAGTAGAAAACTTGAATTTGTATTTGTTTTGCATGTATTTCCCCAAACCTCTACGAGTATGAGAGGAGATAATGATAAGGGAATAAGTGAAGAAGTCTAAAGTCAATTCAGAAAGCAAAGAAAAGCTATAAACTGAAGCTACCAAGGAATATTAAATTAACATTGGAAATTATTCAATAGGTACATAATTTTCAGCAAAGGTTAGGTTGTGAATGAATAGGGCCAATAAAGGATGGATATCAAAAGCAAAGTTGGGAAATTATTTATTTTACTTCCGTATTTGGCAAGGGGATAGATAAGGTGGATTTGACATTATGATAAGAGATTAGAACAATACAACTGCATTTAAAATAAAAAGAAAACAAATTAATAAATCAAACTCAGAAGAGATAATGTCATCAGTTTTTATGATAGTATCAATGGACTTTAAAAGACTGTGGGGAAGAGGCAGATGATTGCATGAAGTTAGTAATATTTTAGAAGGAGTCCCAAATGGATTGGCTAATGTAATGTTCTTTATTTAGGAAGAGTGATAGAGCATGTTCATAGAGTCATAACTTAGTTTCACAAAAATGGTAGGAAAATAATTCTATCCTTACTGAAGGGGAAAAATGTATGCAAAACATCTAGAAACCTAAGATTATAAACCTGCAAAGGAGTCGACCAGGTTAGTTGAGCAAGACACAGGTTTTAAAAATTTACGTTGCAAATTCAGTATATAATCTTAGGTTTCTAAATGGCCTTCATGGTTCTAAATAGATTATTGACAATGTTTAAAGCATGTAGAGTTTTAAGGCAAGTAATTAAACATACTGTATAGTTAGATGGGTTCATGACAGAATACAGTGAATTGGGGTGAAATGAAACTTAATGATAGAGGGTAGAATGTAGAATCTCTAAAAGATTGTTGATGAGAAACTTGTTGATCACAATTTATATTAACAAATAATATGTTGGAATAGAAGTGCAACTACAATTTTTTTTGATGACTCCATATGTGTGAGATAAGCAAAACTGAGAAAGATTGAAATAAATCTCAAGCAGACATGAATAAATGAATTTTAACACAGTTTAATGTAATGAACATTTTGGCAAGAGCAGTAAAGTAGTTGTATATTGATCGGAACATAAGAATCTAGCTGGGATGGAGGAATGAAGAAATCTGAACTCACAAATACAGTGTAACATCAGTGAAAAGTATCAATTCAGTTCATTGTTACATGCACAAGTATAGCAGGGTTCAGGTACAATGAAAAATATGCTTGCAGTGGTTGACACAGAGGTGTCAAAATCTATTTGTAAGTTGCCTGCTATTCAAATAAAGCTAACATTTAAATGTTCAAAACATGCAGACAGGTTTGAACAGAGCGGCCTAACGTCTAGTCCAATTTTCTCTATTCAATCTCTCATGCTGTACTCAGAGCTATAATCTGTAAAACATATCCATAGCATGAGATTTCAAAGATTCAAAGTACATTTATTATCAAAGAATGTATAAATTATATTGTCTGCTTATAGGCAGCCACAAGGCAAGAAACCTGAATAACCCAATTAAAAAGAAGCACCAGAAATCACTGCGCAGAGAAAGAGAGTAAAGAACACATGCATCATGCAAACAATAGAAGCAAGCCAACCACATCCCAAACCAGGATGAATCTGGAGCAGCTGGAGTAGGCCCAAGCCCTGGTTCCCAGTTCATCACACCAGTAGGACTGAAACGCAGAGCAGCCAGATCAGTTCACAGTCTTGGCACCGCAGGAAAAGGAATGAACATTGGCGGAAGAGCAAAAGAAATCAGCCCGACTTTTGCCTCTGTACCTGACCCTCAGGTTTCCAGATTATCTGTGCTGGTGCTTAAATTGTCCAAGCACTGGATAGTGCCATGTTCCAGGGCCCACATGTAGGTGCCCTGATATGCTTGGGCCACCAGCCTCACCAAATCGGCTCAGCACTTGGAGTGATCCAATCTCACACCCATATTAGATGGACAAGCATCAGAACTCCTCCACAACAGCTCCTCTGCAGATTGCTCACCCCATCTCCGGCAGCGATGCAAACTCCGGCAGCTCCCTTGGCTCGGACACATTGTGTCTTGCTGTGCCCCGGAATGGTTCATTCCTCCAAACCAGCCTCGCCTCCACCTGCCTCCTCACAGCCCATGGCGATAGATCACCACAATTTGCTTCTGATACGATGTTACAAGTAATGTTTTTAGTTGAAGCTCTTACCTTATGATTTACCAGTAAGTGTCACACATCTTTGGTGGTGTTGCCTGAAACCGGAAACCTGTATTTTCTCCAGAATCTGCTGTTTCCTCCTCAGTACTGTAGTACACAGGCAGGCAAAGGTCTGTTACATTCTTCCAATAATATTATTGCCTTCTTGATACACTGGAGTTAAAACATGGACCATCTTGGAGGATTCAATAAAACCTATAGTACATCCGGAGCAGCTGTTTAACAAGGCAAGTCACATGAAAGCTGAACATTATACACATCACTAAAAACAGTAATGAAATTTAGAAAAGCCATATAAGAAAATGCACAGTGAATGATGGAGTTTATTTTGGATTGGTTAGAACACGATTTGCTGAAATGTGTACAATTCTAATCATCACACTGCTGGGAAGATGTAGAAGGAATGCTGCTAGTTGCCCTCTAATGTCTAAAAAGCAAACAACAAAAGGTTATGATGAAGAGAAAGGGCAAGAGAAATGCCCTCAGAAGAGGCTGTGGGATGGGAAGACAGAGGAATGTGAGAAGGGTGATTAACCATGAGTATATAGGCACCTTCTCTGATCTTGGTGTTGGAGCTGGCAGGGGATCATGTGGCTTCTGCCTCAAAGGTCACCATTTCCCTCTTCATCAGCTATCGGACATGAGGACATGACAATGTTCCCTTCAGGGCTGTTGCTGCTGGCACAGTTATGTGGGAGGAAAATATGCAAGACGGTGAGTTTCACAATATTGTACTCCTGGAGGAGTGACAGAATCGGATAGCTGGTGCTGCGTATAAACTGCAAGATGTGGAAGTGAATCTTCCTCTGCAGTAAGACTTTTAAAAATTATATGTTCTTATTCACTCATAAACCAACTAGGTTTCACTGCTCCACTTCCCCTTAAAGGGCCAAAGCTCAAATCCTCACCTGAGACCTCTTGTGCAGTCTCACACATGCATAGTTTAACAGCTTTGTCCATGGTGGTCATTATTCTCAGCTTCCTAGCCTCAGGCATAACAGCTTTGTCCATGGTGGTCATTATTCTCAGCTTCCTAACCTCAGGCATAACAGCTTTGTCCATGGTGGTCACTACTCTCAGCTTCCTAACCTCAGGGATAACAGCTTTGTCCATGGTGGTCACTACTCTCAGCTTCCCATCCTCAGGGATAACAGCTTTGTCCATGGTGGTCATTATTCTCAGCTTCCTAACCTCAGGGATAACAGCCTTGTCCATGGTGGTCATTATTCTCAGCTTCCCATCCTCAGGGATAACAGCTTTGTCCATGGTGGTCATTATTCTCAGCTTCCTAACCTCAGGGATAACAGCCTTGTCCATGGTGGTCATTATTCTCAGCTTCCCATCCTCAGGGATAACAGCTTTGTCCATGGTGGTCACTACTCTCAGCTTCCCACCTCAGGGATAACAGCTTTGTCCATGGTGGTCATTATTCTCAGCTTCCTAACCTCAGGGATAACAGCCTTGTCCATGGTGGTCACTACTCTCAGCTTCCCATCCTCAGGGATAACAGCTTTGTCCATGGTGGTCACTACTCTCAGCTTCCCATCCTCAGGGATAACAGCTTTGTCCATGGTGGTCACTACTCTCAGCTTCCCATCCTCAGGGATAACAGCTTTGTCCATGGTGGTCATTATTCTCAGCTTCCCATCCTCAGGGATAACAGCTTTGTCCATGGTGGTCATTATTCTCAGCTTCCTAACCTCAGGGATAACAGCTTTGTCCATGGTGGTCATTATTCTCAGCTTCCTAACCTCAGGGATAACAGCCTTGTCCATGGTGGTCACTACTCTCAGCTTCCCATCCTCAGGGATAACAGCTTTGTCCATGGTGGTCATTATTCTCAGCTTCCTAACCTCAGGGATAACAGCTTTGTCCATGGTGGTCATTATTCTCAGCTTCCTAACCTCAGGGATAACAGCCTTGTCCATGGTGGTCACTACTCTCAGCTTCCCATCCTCAGGGATAACAGCTTTGTCCATGGTGGTCACTACTCTCAGCTTCCCATCCTCAGGGATAACAGCTTTGTCCATGGTGGTCACTACTCTCAGCTTCCCATCCTCAGGGATAACAGCTTTGTCCATGGTGGTCATTATTCTCAGCTTCCCATCCTCAGGGATAACAGCTTTGTCCATGGTGGTCATTATTCTCAGCTTCCTAACCTCAGGGATAACAGCTTTGTCCATGGTGGTCACTACTCTCAGCTTCCCACCTCAGGGATAACAGCTTTGTCCATGGTGGTCACTACTCTCAGCTTCCCACCTCAGGGATAACAGCTTTGTCCATGGTGGTCACTACTCTCAGCTTCCTAACCTCAGGGATAACAGCTTTGTCCATGGTGGTCACTACTCTCAGCTTCCCATCCTCAGGGATAACAGCTTTGTCCATGGTGGTCATTATTCTCAGCTTCCTAACCTCAGGGATAACAGCCTTGTCCATGGTGGTCATTATTCTCAGCTTCCCATCCTCAGGGATAACAGCTTTGTCCATGGTGGTCATTATTCTCAGCTTCCTAACCTCAGGGATAACAGCCTTGTCCATGGTGGTCATTATTCTCAGCTTCCCATCCTCAGGGATAACAGCTTTGTCCATGGTGGTCACTACTCTCAGCTTCCCACCTCAGGGATAACAGCTTTGTCCATGGTGGTCATTATTCTCAGCTTCCTAACCTCAGGGATAACAGCCTTGTCCATGGTGGTCACTACTCTCAGCTTCCCATCCTCAGGGATAACAGCTTTGTCCATGGTGGTCACTACTCTCAGCTTCCCATCCTCAGGGATAACAGCTTTGTCCATGGTGGTCACTACTCTCAGCTTCCCATCCTCAGGGATAACAGCTTTGTCCATGGTGGTCATTATTCTCAGCTTCCCATCCTCAGGGATAACAGCTTTGTCCATGGTGGTCATTATTCTCAGCTTCCTAACCTCAGGGATAACAGCTTTGTCCATGGTGGTCACTACTCTCAGCTTCCCACCTCAGGGATAACAGCTTTGTCCATGGTGGTCATTATTCTCAGCTTCCCATCCTCAGGGATAACAGCTTTGTCCATGGTGGTCACTACTCTCAGCTTCCCACCTCAGGGATAACAGCTTTGTCCATGGTGGTCACTACTCTCAGCTTCCCACCTCAGGGATAACAGCTTTGTCCATGGTGGTCATTATTCTCAGCTTCCTAACCTCAGGGTTAACAGCCTTGTCCATGGTGGTCATTATTCTCAGCTTCCCATCCTCAGGGATAACAGCTTTGTCCATGGTGGTCACTACTCTCAGCTTCCCACCTCAGGGATAACAGCTTTGTCCATGGTGGTCATTATTCTCAGCTTCCCACCTCAGGGATAACAGCTTTGTCCATGGTGGTCATTATTCTCAGCTTCCTAACCTCAGGGATAACAGCTTTGTCCATGGTGGTCATTATTCTCAGCTTCCCATCCTCAGGGATAACAGCTTTGTCCATGGTGGTCATTATTCTCAGCTTCCTAACCTCAGGGATAACAGCTTTGTCCATGGTGGTCACTACTCTCAGCTTCCCACCTCAGGGATAACAGCTTTGTCCATGGTGGTCATTATTCTCAGCTTCCCATCCTCAGGGATAACAGCTTTGTCCATGGTGGTCACTACTCTCAGCTTCCCACCTCAGGGATAACAGCTTTGTCCATGGTGGTCACTACTCTCAGCTTCCCACCTCAGGGATAACAGCTTTGTCCATGGTGGTCATTATTCTCAGCTTCCTAACCTCAGGGTTAACAGCCTTGTCCATGGTGGTCATTATTCTCAGCTTCCCATCCTCAGGGATAACAGCTTTGTCCATGGTGGTCACTACTCTCAGCTTCCCACCTCAGGGATAACAGCTTTGTCCATGGTGGTCATTATTCTCAGCTTCCCATCCTCAGGGATAACAGCTTTGTCCATGGTGGTCACTACTCTCAGCTTCCCACCTCAGGGATAACAGCTTTGTCCATGGTGGTCACTACTCTCAGCTTCCCATCCTCAGGGATAACAGCTTTGTCCATGGTGGTCACTACTCTCAGCTTCCCATCCTCAGGGATAACAGCTTTGTCCATGGTGGTCATTATTCTCAGCTTCCTAACCTCAGGGATAACAGCCTTGTCCATGGTGGTCACTACTCTCAGCTTCCCATCCTCAGGGATAACAGCTTTGTCCATGGTGGTCACTACTCTCAGCTTCCCATCCTCAGGGATAACAGCTTTGTCCATGGTGGTCACTACTCTCAGCTTCCCATCCTCAGGGATAACAGCTTTGTCCATGGTGGTCATTATTCTCAGCTTCCCATCCTCAGGGATAACAGCTTTGTCCATGGTGGTCATTATTCTCAGCTTCCTAACCTCAGGGATAACAGCTTTGTCCATGGTGGTCACTACTCTCAGCTTCCCACCTCAGGGATAACAGCTTTGTCCATGGTGGTCATTATTCTCAGCTTCCCATCCTCAGGGATAACAGCTTTGTCCATGGTGGTCACTACTCTCAGCTTCCCACCTCAGGGATAACAGCTTTGTCCATGGTGGTCACTACTCTCAGCTTCCCACCTCAGGGATAACAGCTTTGTCCATGGTGGTCATTATTCTCAGCTTCCTAACCTCAGGGTTAACAGCCTTGTCCATGGTGGTCATTATTCTCAGCTTCCCATCCTCAGGGATAACAGCTTTGTCCATGGTGGTCACTACTCTCAGCTTCCCACCTCAGGGATAACAGCTTTGTCCATGGTGGTCATTATTCTCAGCTTCCCACCTCAGGGATAACAGCTTTGTCCATGGTGGTCATTATTCTCAGCTTCCTAACCTCAGGGATAACAGCTTTGTCCATGGTGGTCATTATTCTCAGCTTCCCATCCTCAGGGATAACAGCTTTGTCCATGGTGGTCATTATTCTCAGCTTCCTAACCTCAGGGATAACAGCTTTGTCCATGGTGGTCACTACTCTCAGCTTCCCACCTCAGGGATAACAGCTTTGTCCATGGTGGTCATTATTCTCAGCTTCCCATCCTCAGGGATAACAGCTTTGTCCATGGTGGTCACTACTCTCAGCTTCCCACCTCAGGGATAACAGCTTTGTCCATGGTGGTCACTACTCTCAGCTTCCCACCTCAGGGATAACAGCTTTGTCCATGGTGGTCATTATTCTCAGCTTCCTAACCTCAGGGTTAACAGCCTTGTCCATGGTGGTCATTATTCTCAGCTTCCCATCCTCAGGGATAACAGCTTTGTCCATGGTGGTCACTACTCTCAGCTTCCCACCTCAGGGATAACAGCTTTGTCCATGGTGGTCATTATTCTCAGCTTCCCATCCTCAGGGATAACAGCTTTGTCCATGGTGGTCACTACTCTCAGCTTCCCACCTCAGGGATAACAGCTTTGTCCATGGTGGTCACTACTCTCAGCTTCCCATCCTCAGGGATAACAGCTTTGTCCATGGTGGTCACTACTCTCAGCTTCCCATCCTCAGGGATAACAGCTTTGTCCATGGTGGTCACTACTCTCAGCTTCCCACCTCAGGGATAACAGCTTTGTCCATGGTGGTCATTATTCTCAGCTTCCTAACCTCAGGGATAACAGCCTTGTCCATGGTGGTCACTACTCTCAGCTTCCCACCTCAGGGATAACAGCTTTGTCCATGGTGGTCACTATTCTCAGCTTCCCATCCTCAGGGATAACAGCTTTGTCCATGGTGGTCATTATTCTCAGCTTCCCACCTCAGGGATAACAGCTTTGTCCATTGTGGTCATTATTCTCAGCTTCACAACCTCAGGGATAACAGCTTTGTCCATGGTGGTCACTATTCTCAGCTTCCCATCCTCAAGGATAACAGCCTTGTCCATGGTGGTCACTACTCTCAGCTTCCCATCCTCAGGGATAACAGCTTTGTCCATGGTGGTCACTATTCTCAGCTTCCCATCCTCAGGGATAACAGCTTTGTCCATGGTGGTCATTATTCTCAGCTTCCTAACCTCAGGGATAACAGCTTTGTCCATGGTGGTCATTATTCTCAGCTTCCTAACCTCAGGGATAACAGCCTTGTCCATGGTGGTCATTATTCTCAGCTTCCCACCTCAGGGATAACAGCTTTGTCCATGGTGGTCACTACTCTCAGCTTCCCATCCTCAGGGATAACAGCCTTGTCCATGGTGGTCATTATTCTCAGCTTCCCATCCTCAGGGATAACAGCTTTGTCCATGGTGGTCATTATTCTCAGCTTCCTAACCTCAGCTATAACTGCTTTGTCCATGGTGGTCACTACTCTCAGCTTCCCATCCTCAGGGATAACAGCTTTGTCCATGGTGGTCACTATTCTCAGCTTCCCATCCTCAGGGATAACAGCTTTGTCCATGGTGGTCACTATTCTCAGCTTCCCATCCTCAGGGATAACAGCTTTGTCCATGGTGGTCATTATTCTCAGCTTCCCACCTCAGGGATAACAGCCTTGTCCATGGTGGTCATTATTCTCAGCTTCCTAACCTCAGGGATAACAGCCTTGTCCATGGTGGTCATTATTCTCAGCTTCCCACCTCAGGGATAACAGCTTTGTCCATGGTGGTCACTACTCTCAGCTTCCCATCCTCAGGGATAACAGCTTTGTCCATGGTGGTCACTATTCTCAGCTTCCCATCCTCAGGGATAACAGCTTTGTCCATGGTGGTCATTATTCTCAGCTTCCTAACCTCAGGGATAACAGCTTTGTCCATGGTGGTCATTATTCTCAGCTTCCTAACCTCAGGGATAACAGCCTTGTCCATGGTGGTCATTATTCTCAGCTTCCCACCTCAGGGATAACAGCTTTGTCCATGGTGGTCACTACTCTCAGCTTCCCATCCTCAGGGATAACAGCCTTGTCCATGGTGGTCATTATTCTCAGCTTCCCATCCTCAGGGATAACCGCTTTGTCCATGGTGGTCATTATTCTCAGCTTCCTAACCTCAGCTATAACTGCTTTGTCCATGGTGGTCACTACTCTCAGCTTCCCATCCTCAGGGATAACAGCTTTGTCCATGGTGGTCACTATTCTCAGCTTCCCATCCTCAGGGATAACAGCTTTGTCCATGGTGGTCATTATTCTCAGCTTCCCACCTCAGGGATAACAGCCTTGTCCATGGTGGTCATTATTCTCAGCTTCCTAACCTCAGGGATAACAGCCTTGTCCATGGTGGTCATTATTCTCAGCTTCCCACCTCAGGGATAACAGCTTTGTCCATGGTGGTCACTACTCTCAGCTTCCCATCCTCAGGGATAACAGCTTTGTCCATGGTGGTCACTATTCTCAGCTTCCCATCCTCAGGGATAACAGCTTTGTCCATGGTGGTCATTATTCTCAGCTTCCCACCTCAGGGATAACAGCCTTGTCCATGGTGGTCATTATTCTCAGCTTCCTAACCTCAGGGATAACAGCCTTGTCCATGGTGGTCATTATTCTCAGCTTCCCACCTCAGGGATAACAGCTTTGTCCATGGTGGTCACTACTCTCAGCTTCCCATCCTCAGGGATAACAGCTTTATCCATGGTGGTCATTATTCTCAGCTTCCTAACCTCAGGGATAACAGCCTTGTCCATGGTGGTCATTATTCTCAGCTTCCTAACCTCAGGGATAACAGCTTTGTCCATGGTGGTCATTATTCTCAGCTTCCTAACCTCAGGGATAACAGCCTTGTCCATGGTGGTCATTATTCTCAGCTTCCCACCTCAGGGATAACAGCTTTGTCCATGGTGGTCACTATTCTCAGCTTCCCATCCTCAGGGATAACAGCTTTGTCCATGGTGGTCATTATTCTCAGCTTCCCACCTCAGGGATAACAGCTTTGTCCATGGTGGTCACTACTCTCAGCTTCCCATCCTCAGGGATAACAGCTTTGTCCATCGTGGTCATTATTCTCAGCTTCCTAACCTCAGGGATAACAGCCTTGTCCATGGTGGTCATTATTCTCAGCTTCCCATCCTCAGGGATAACAGCTTTGTCCATGGTGGTCATTATTCTCAGCTTCCTAACCTCAGGGATAACAGCCTTGTCCATGGTAGTCATTATTCTCAGCTTCCTAACCTCAGGGTTAACAGCTTTGTCCATGGTGGTCACTACTCTCAGCTTCCCACCTCAGGGATAACAGCTTTGTCCATGGTGGTCACTACTCTCAGCTTCCCACCTCAGGGATAACAGCTTTGTCCGAGGTGGTCATTATTCTCAGCTTCCTAACCTTAGGGGCACTTGTCTTTGCTGCTGATCTCTGCCGCAGATTGCAGTGCTCTGCTGTTTTAGGAAGGTTGCCCAAACTTCATGTTAAATGAGAGATGATTTATCTACTTTTCTCTCAGCTTGCTGTAACAAACAGATTAAGCTTTTTCCACAGTATGCAAGCTTTCCTAGAAAGCATGCATGCCCTTTTAGCAATCTTCCTGATAATTGTAACCTTTGCACAAAAAACAGAAAACACAGTTTTAACAAAAGTTGCTCTTCACTGGCTTGTCTATCCTTTTACATTATGTAGCATAGAACTGTCCCATAGACGGCACCAACAAAACAAAATACTGGCTGTTGCAAGAGCTAAACGCATAGAAACTATCATCACCTTTTCCAGACATCTCACAGCTAAAGAACTTCATATCTGTGAAATTTTCATGAATGCAGCTAGGTAACCCACAGTGCTACTTTAACAGCATTATACGATAGTAAAGCATTTTCTTTTTTTTTGTAACTAATTTTTTATTGAAGTTCATTATCAAACAAACAATTCCATAAGATGTATTTCAAATATTGTAAATATATATCATATAGTCATATATGCCACAAATATCCACATATTTATCTGAGGTATACACTTATAGAAAAGAAAAAGCAAAAGGAGAAAACTATATACAAGTAGGGAGTGATCTTTTTTACAATATATCCATTGATTTGTGAGAATAAATTCAGGCCTATGAGGTGTTATGTTATTAAACTATTTTCCCAGTATGTATCAAATTGTTCCAACTTATGATTAATAAGCATTTCCTAACCTGCTATCAGCAAGTATACTAGTACATAAAACAGAAAACGTCTGACCAATTCATCCGAATTTTTGCAAAACAATTTCTGATTAATGTTAACTAGAAATACTTGAAATAACTTTAAGAACTGCTTGGCATCAGATAAAGAATGAATGGTACAGAGATGTGATTATTATAGCTAAAACACTTCCACTCTTTAAGAGTTCTTAAGGAAATGCTTGAGCATCATATTCTTCATAAAAACAGTTTGTGTGAATACTCTTAAAACAGATGCTATGGTATCGTTTCTCTTTGCTTTGGCAATAGAGATACTGCTGAATGCATAGAATTCAGAGAGTCATATTGCCCTTTAGACTTACTCTGTCATGAAGTAATATTTCATCACATATCTATTGAACTTTTCTGGTTCTGTTATTGTTCCATATTATGACTGATATTCAAAAAATCCTGTGCTTAATGAATGCACATTTCTCTTTAATAATCAGGCATGTATGGAGGGAGATCTGGGAGACGCTTTACAAGGGTTAATGATTGTAAGGAGAAAAACCTCAAAGAGGAAAGTTTTAGAACAGCAGAGAGAGGGAGATGATGATAAAGTTTATAAAAGGTTAACACAATCATTAAATATAGCACCCTGTTTTTTTTCTGCAAGAAACCTTGATGATCAAAAGATGTGCTTATTTTGCTATTCAATGCTGAGCAATGTTTCTTCATGAAGTTAGCCTGCTAGTGTTTCAGGATGCTTGTCTCCTTGTGCAGTCATGCGCAGAGATAAGACCGCTCCAGCCTGTTTTGTGTATGTGGACATCAGGCCTATTCTGTAATTTGTCCCTCTGGACTGTCACAAATGTAGATAAGTCTGGCTCCAGCCCGCTTTGTGTGGGGGTATCTGAATAACTATATCGATTTTATAAAGGGAATTGTGCGTTGGTTGGTGGACCAATGTTGGTGGACAGTTGGTTGGTTGGTTGAATAGTCACAGACTTTTCCTGTTTGAGTGACTAACTGAAGTGCCTCAGATGCTTTGAATAAAGAGTTTATACTTATACGGTCTCAGGGTGACTTTATCCGGATTCAACGTGAACAATAGAGAGAAAGAAGGGGAAAATGGGATAAAAGTGTTAAGGCATAGAAAGCAGCTCATCTCTAACATTTCAGGACAGTTAGGAAGGATAATAAATTCTGGTCTGTCTGAAATGCCCAGAACCTGAAACAAACAAACATGTAAGACAATATGGAAATTCTGATGCTGGTAATTTAAGAGAGAAAAACAATTCAAAGAAGGTCAGGCAAGGAGATAGAATGTGCTCCATTGGGAAGTAGTATTGATGACAAATGAAAAAGATGGAAAAAGATTGTGAAGGGGATTTGTTATGAAGGTGAAAGTTTGGATACCATTCTGCAAAAAGACTACAAATAGATATTGGTGAACAGTTTAATCATGACTTTATTGAAAAGAGGAGCAAGATTGAGGATGCATAAGCAAATCTGGCCTTCTGCTATTGTGAATGTGAAACAATGAAGTTGTGACCTATATAGGTTCATACAGGGTAAAGAGCAAGGAATGTGCTTCTCCCTAGAACTGCTTTCTCTCTAGCAAGCCACTTATTTACCATATACTAGGTGCTTATCTTCACTATGTGGGATGAATGTGATAGGCATTTTTATTTATAATTGTTTCATGTAAAGTCTGTAGTCCCCATCTTGTTCCATGAGAGTTTAAAATTCATGGTCATTAGAAGCGATCCAATCTTGTTTTCTCCAGCAGAAAAATCATACTGTGACTTCTGCCCAATAACCAAGGATGTTTACTGCTCAAACTTACACTAACAACACCTTTATTTTATATGATAACCTTATACTGCATTTACACCCGCCTGTGCCTTAGGTGAATCTAGTTGAACCTGTTCTTTTCTGCTCACCTGAGGTCTGAGTTCACCAGGTTACTCCAATCCACACAATTCTGAGTGAGTGGGCCTGGGGCACTCCAGTGACAACTGGAAATTGAAGGGCTGAGTTGGTACGACCCATCCAGATTCCAACACAAGGTGTGAATGAAAAAAAATTGCTGGGATGAAAAGAAATTATTGCAAAACTATATAATTAATCCTCCAAGAGAACCACAACCTTGTCATGGTTAGGAGGCTTGCGTGTCTCAATGAACCAGAGAGCTATATTGGGTGTAGTCAAGGCTTTGTGCTTTTCTCTTGACAGGGGTCATGTCAAAGGGTAGAAGCCTGAATAAGAGTGGTCCAGTGGTCCTCAAGTCCATTGGTTCTGCTCGGTGCTAATGACCCTTAGTGGTAAAACAAAATAGTTACAGAAATAGCAATGAAGAACCCTTCTACATCTGAGGGCAAACCTCCACCCAAGACTCACATAACTGACTGAAGCATGATTGACATGATGAAGTAAGCCCTGATCACCGCCAGAGGTGGACAACCTTCATCACTGCCTTAAGCACCATCAGCATAACAGGCATTAATTTAGTAAGTAAATAACTTGTGTTAAATTCCCATACTATGAACAAAATGATGTCTTGATGTAGCTTTAACAGAAGTATATAAAACATAATCAGAAAATAAACAAAGATATATGACTTCTTCCTAAATCAATGTCAAAAATGTTTGAAAAATATACTCTTCATCTTTTAGTTCTGTGAATTGATAAATGGTCAAGTTGCAGAGATGGCCAATGATATACGGTATATGTACACTCTGTGGCCATTTTATTAGGTACACCTGTATACCTGCTCATTAATGCAAATATCTAATCAACTAATCTGCAGCAACTCAATGCATAAAAACACCCAGACATGGTCAAGAAATTCAGTTATTATTCAGATCAGACATCAGAATGGGGAAGAAATGTGATCTAAGTGACTATGACTGTTGAATGATTGTTGATGGCAGGCGGAGAAGTTTGAGTATCTCAGAAACTGCTGATCTCCTGAGATTTTCACACACAACAGTCACTACAGTTTACAGAGAATGGTGTGAAAAACAAAAATCATCCAGCGAGCGACAGTTCTTTGGGTGAAAGCATATTGTTAATGAGATTCTGGTCAGAGGGGAATAGCCAGAATGGTTGAAGGTGACATGAAGGTGTCAGTAACTTAAGTAACCACGTGTTATAAATAACATTGCTGTGCAGAAGAGCCTCCCCAAGTGCAAAACATGTCAAATACTGAAGTGGATGTACTACAGCAGCAGAAGATCACACTGTGTTTCACTCCTGTACCTAACAAAGTGGCTACTGAGTGCATGGCCTTGCTAATTTCATGTAAAATATCACAATACTGAAGTTTGTTTTTCCTTTTCACACCTTCTGGCGCATCTGAGCATTTTTGCCATTTCTGTAGCATTTCACTATTTCTTACAAGGCCGAGTTGCTAGCTAAATGCTCAGCCCAGCATGGATCGAAGGAGCCAGCCAGATTCGAACTTGGGACCATTTGCCTCGAAGTCCAGTGCTGATGCCACTACACCACAGGTTGGCATAAATACTGAAGTTAGCAAGAAAATGAGATTTAATTTCTTAGGCAGGAATTTCAATTGTAGCCTTGTCAGAAGTGTTATAGAAAAGGAAATGAAAAACATACTGTATGAAGTTACCCTAATCCCAAAGGAAACTGAGGAATCTTTATAGAATGAATAAATTGAACTGGGTCAAAATATTGTTAAGAAGGAAGCTGTTTTGGTGAAGGACAGCAAAATTAATAAATAAAAATGCCTTATACAAAGAGATGAAAGCAACACTTTTTATCTGGGCTAATGAAAGTATAAAAGTGAGAGACAAAAACAATCTGTCTTCCAACACGTATGCCAGGAAGTTTTAGTGAAATAAGCATTTTGTTTTGGAAGTGTACAATAAGAGCAAAAATAATTTGAGTAATGGTTTGAAGATGCAAAGAATGATCAAAAATCAGATGAAGAATACTGATAATGATACCGAAGAAAGTTATTAGAAAATGTATTGGTCAAAGTCTGGATGTTTATGTTGGACGTGGTACAGTAACATAATGGCATGGTGTCAGACAAAGTAAAGCAATACAATATTGAAATATTCAAAGCATCTCTGTACTGTAATTCACCCACTGCTAATGACAGAGTAATAAGCTACATTGTCCGACTGTAAAAATATTTTAATAATAATAAATACTTTATTGATCCCAAGTGGCAAATTCTTTCATTACAGCAACAACATTTAAAAACACATTTAGCAGTGTGCAGACGTAACTAATAATAAAGCCCAGAATAATAATATACACAATATTAATTTACCAATGTGCAATAATTTGTAATAACATATAATAATTTACAAAATAATAAAACAGACTATTGTACTATGATACAGTATATGTTCTCCTCTCACACAGAGATGAACTGTTGTATATGCTTATTGCATTCTCTGTAATGACACTTGTGACAGCAGAGCTAAATGAGTCTGTTTGAAAGTGGTACCCAAAATGGTACCCAGTTTGATATATATCTATCAATAATTTTCACATTACTCAAGCACTGTTACACCTTTATCTAGGGGCAATTTTTACTACAAGAGTTTCTTACTGCTTGAGCCTGGCATTTGGTAGTTTGGTTTGTTTGGCTTTTAGGCAACATTAGTTCACAAAGTTTTAAATTTGAAAACATGCTTGAACAGGAAGAATGTGAGGTTACTGTCTCCCTCCCGTCAACAACAAGTATACCGTTTTGGATAAAACCGGCAGAGGGATGAACAAGCAAAGGAAAGCTACAGCGGTCAGGTCTCTGGCACTGAGTCTGGCTCTGTGGCTCAGAAGGGAAGGGTTGGGGGGAAAGAGGCAAGCAGTAGTGATCGGGAATTTGTTGGTTAGGGGAACAGAAAAGATTTTCTGCGGATGAGAACAAGGTTCCCCTTCTTCCACCATCAACTCTGCTCTCAAACGCATCTCTCCCATTTCCTGCACATCTGCCTTCACCCCATCTGCCCACCACCCAACTTGGGATAGCGTTCCCGTTGTCCTCACCTACCACCCCACCAGCCTTCAGGTCTAAAGTATAATTCTCCGTAACTTCCACCACCTCCAACGGGATCCCACTATCAAGTACATATTTCCTTCCACCCCTCTTTCTGCATTCCGCAGGGATTGCTCCCTACGAGACTCCCTTGTCCACTCGTCCCCCCCATCCCTTCCCACCGATCTCCCTCCTGGCACTTATCCTTGCAAGCGGAACAAGTGCTACACCTGCCCTTACACTTCCCCCCTCACCACCATTCAGGGCCCCAGACAGTCCTTCCAGGTGAGGCGACACTTCACCTGTGAGTCGGCTGATGTGGTATACTGCGTCTGGTGCTCCCGGTGTGGCCTTTTATATATTGGTGAGACCCAATGCAGACTGGGAGACTGTTTCGCTGAACACCTATGCTCTGTCCGCCAGAGAAAGCAGGATCTCCCAGTGGCCACACATTTTAATTCCACATCCCATTCCCATTCTGATATGTATATCCATGGCCTCCTCTACTGTCAAGATGAAGCCACACTCAAGTTGGAGGAACAACACTTTATATACCAGCTGGGTAGCCTCCAACCTGATGGCATGAACATTGACTTCTCTAACTTCCGTTAATGCCCCTCCTCCCCTTCTTACCCCACCCCTGATATATTTAGTTTTTTTTCTCTCTCCGCCATTACTCTGCTTGTTCTCCATCTTCCTCTGGTGCTCCCCTCCCCCTTTCTTTCTGCCTAGGCCTCCCGTCCCATGATCCTTTCCCTTCTCCAGCTCTGTATCCCTTTTGCCAATCACATTTCCGGTCTCAGCTTCACCCCACCCCCTCCAGTCTTCTCTTATCATTTTGCATTTTCCCCTCCCCCTCCTACTTTCAAATCTCTTACTATCTTTCCTTTCAGTTAGTCCTGACGAAGGGTCTCAGCCCGAAACTTCGACAGCGCTTCTCCCTATAGATGCTGCCTGACCTGCTGCATTCCACCAGCATCTTGTGTGTGTTGCTTGAATTTCCAGCATCTGCAGATTTCCTCTTGTTTGACCAACAGAGAAGTGATGGTTTGCACCTGATCAGGAGGTGAACTAATATCCTAATGGGAATGCTTTAGTAAAGCTGCACAGCAGGGTTGGAGAGGGGGAATTAAACTGGAGTTTCAGGGAAATGGGAACCAAAGCATCAGCACAGGTAGTGGAGTGGCCGTGGAGAAAGATGATTTTAAGACTACATACAAAGTCAGGAATGAAAACGTTGAGCACGGTGGACTAACGTTCTGAGATGCGTATATTTCAATGCAACAGGTATTGTAGGAAAGGTGGGTGCACTTAAGGCATGGATCAGCATGTGGAATTATGACTTTGTAGCCATTAGTGAGACGTGGTTGCAGGAGGGACAGGACTGACAGCTCACTGTTCTAGGATTCCATTGTTTTAGACGTGATAGAGCAGGAGGGATTAAAGGGGTAGTGGTGACATTTCTAGTCAGGGAAAATGTCATGCTCAGACAGAGGTTAGTTGTGTGGGACTGAGGAATAGGAAAGGTATGACCATATTAATAGGATATTATAGACCACCCAACAGCCTGCAGGATTTAGAGGGGCAAATTTGTAGAGAGATTGCAGACTATTGCAAGGAACATAAGATTGTGATACTAGGTGATTTTAACTTTCCACATATTGTCTGGGACTGCTATACTGTAAAAAGGATAGATGGGAGAGAGTTTGGCAAATATGCTCCCAATGAAGATCGCGGAGTTTATCATCAAAATTTCGGTTTAAATCAATATTTATACCCAGCTGAAAGCCCAAAAAGAGTTTATTCATCATATGCACTGGGAAAGCTAAAGATACATTCTCATTTTCAGGAAAGTTTCCTTAATAAGCACATAGAAGTCCCAACTAGAGAGAGTGTGATACTGGATCTCCTTTCAGTGAATGAGACAGAACTGGTGACAAAAACTTGTGTAGGAGATCACTTTGCACCTAGCAGTCATAATGCCATTAGTTTCAAGGTGATTATGGAAGAGGATAGGTCTGGTCCTTGGGTTGAGATTTTAAATTGGTGAAAATCCGATGTTGATGGTATTGGAAAGGATCTAGCAAGTGTGGATTAGTACAGGTTGTTTTCTGGCAAATGTGTGCTTAGTAAGTGGAAGGCCTTTAGAAGTGAAATTTTGAGGGGACAGAGTTTGAATGTTGCTGACAGAATAAAAGGCAAGATAAAAAGTTTAGGAAATATTTGTTTTCAAGAAATATTGATGCCCTGGTTAAGAAAAGAAGGAGGTGCATGGCAGGTATTGGCATAGGAACAAATGAGTTATTTGGGAAGTATAAGAAATGCAAGAGAATAACTAAGAAGGAAATCAGGAGGGCAAAAAGAATGCATGAGTTTGCTCTAGGAAACAAGGTAAAGGACAGTCCATAGAGCTTCTAAAGATATATTAAGAGCAGAAGGATATTGATGATGTCATCTGTCTGTCTCGAAGGACAATGGAGTGACCTCTTTAAGGAATAAGCCTGGGTAAAAGTTCTGGAGATCCTGAAATACCCAGTTATAAGATCCCTCTCTCAGCCTCACCGGTGCTGTCCAAAGGAAAGTGAAGCAATATGTTTGTCACTAGTGCGGCTGCAGGAGCTGCCGGAAGGATCTTCAATAATGTCCAGCTTAGGGGCTCCGCTACAAATTTTCAGTCCGGGTTAACTTCCGAAGCCTTCATCTCTCCTGAGGCTGCCCACGTGGCTGTGGGGCTATTTACCCATAGTTGGGGTACTGGTTCACAAGCTCCAGGGCATGTCCATATGTCAGTGGATCTATGTGTATGTGTGAGGGACACAATCTACTCCCTGTACTCTGTAGTTCAGCCTGAGACTGACAGAAGTTCATTTTCCATGCGTGGCCAGCGAAGAGGCACTACATGAGGGTTGCTATTGGAGAGGCAATGTACTGGCAAGGAGAGACTTACGCATTCAGCTCTCCTTTTTATGAGATTGCTAGCCAGTGGTGGAAGCTAAAGAGAGAGCAACAAGCCCTATCCACTACACTGCTTCATTGGATGTGTCACAACCATCATTTGACTCACAGAAGGTTGGGAAGGAACAAAATTTGTCCCCAGGATGTTCAGAATGGTGATCTGTGCGTGGAGCCTATAGAGATGGGGGAGATCTGAAATGGCTTTTTTGCATTGGTATTTATTTAGGAGATGGAGACAGAGTCTATAGAAGCGAGGCAAAGCAACAGATTGTGGACTCTATCCAGATTACAGAAGAGGAGGTGTTTGCTGTCTTGAGGCAAATTCATCATCATTGTTATGCGGCATGTCATATGACATGGGCGATCATAGTCTTATCTCTATGATTGTTCTTGGCAAATTTTTCTACAGAAGTGATTTGCCATGGCCTTCTCCTGGGCAGTGTCTTTACAAGCTGGGTGACCTCAGCCATTATCAATTCCCTCCAGAGATTGTCACCCTGGTCGGAGTGGTTCCTTAACCAGGACTTGTGATATGTATCAGTTCTTCAGATGACCTGTTCCCATGGCTCCACATGAACCTGAGTGGTGGACCAAGCAGGTGCCACACCTTGCTCAATGGCGGCCTGTAGGCCAGTGAAGGGAAGGAGCATTTTATACCTCTTTTAGTAGGCACATATCTCCTTCCCACCATCTTACTTTGCAAATTAGGGTGGATAGATCCTCAGGGCCTGGAAGGGTATTCCTGCAGACCCTATGGGAGGCTAGTGCAGAAATTGCAGGGGCCCTAGCAGAGATATTTAAAATGTCTTTAGCCATGGGTTAAAATGCCAAGAGGATTGGAGGATAACTAATTACTTAAGAAGAGTTTTTTACATCAGCCAGGAAATTATAGTCTGGTGAGCCTCACATCAGTAGTGGGAAGGTTATTGGCAGATATTCTAAGGAACTGCATATAGGAATATTTAGATACACAGGAATTGATTAGGGATAATCAGAATGGCTTTATGCACAGTAGATTGTGTCTAACCAATCTTATAGAATTTTTCAAGTAAGTTTCCAGGAAAGTTGATGAAGGAAAGTCACTGGATGTTGTCTAAATGGACTTTAGCAAGGCCTATGACAAGGCCCTGCATGGGAGGCTGTTCAAGAATGTTCAGTCGCTTGGCATTCAAGATGAGGTAGTAAATTGGATTAGACATTGGCTTTGTTTGAGAAGCCAGAGAGTGGTAGTTGACGGGAGCTTCTCTGGCTGGAGGCCTGTGACTAGTGGTGTGTCACAAGGATCTGTTGCTGGGCCCATTGTTGTTTGTCATCTACAGTATATCAACGATCTGGATGATAATGCGGTAAGTTGTATCAGCAAATTTGCAGATGACGGCAAGATTGGGGGTGTAGTGGACAGGGAAAAAGCCTATCAAATCTTGCAGTGTAATCTGGACCAACTGGAAAAATGGTCTGAAAACTGGCAGATAGAACTTAATGCAGAGAAGTGTGAGATGTTTCACTTTGAAAAGACCAACCAGGTTAGTAGTATACATAGTGAGTGGTAGGGCACTAAGGAGAACAGTACAATGGAGTTATCTGGGAATCTGGGAATATAGACCAATAATTCCTTGAAAGTTGCATCACAAGGTCTTTAAGGTCTTAAAGAAATCTTTTGGCACATTGGTCTTCTTAACTCAGTATACTGAGTATAGGAGTTGCGACAAGCATCACCTACCTACAGGAAAGATATAAATAAGATTAAAAGAGCGCAGACAAAATTACCAGAAAGTTGCCGGGACCTAAGGACTCAGTGTAACGTATATAAGCCACCCTGAAGCCACGGACTCCAGAAACCACAAAATTGAAGATTGATCAGAAGAAATTCCTTTGGACAGAAGAAAATGGTTATATTGCTAGAACCTGTAAAGTAGAAACAAACTGAAAGATGTAAAGAACTTTAAGTAGAAAATAAACCCAAAGTTAATGAATATAATAAAGTTCCTGAACATGAAACTCATTAAACTGAATACTGAAGCAGCTGTCATAGTTTTAGGTTTTGCGCATATTTTGTTAAAGTTTTATAATATTTTTCTGGAAAGAATTGGGCATGCAGTATGATAGAGGTACTAAAATCAATCATATGAATATAGAGAATGAAATCTGGTGCATTTTCACAAAAGCTGGGGGACACAAGATTAGGAAAACAGCTCTTACTCCACAGTTTCCCTCTGCCTTTGTATACTAGCTATTTCTCCTCTGTCTTTCAGTCCACATGAAGGGTGTTGACCCAAAACGTTAATGGCCTACTTTACTTCATAGATGCTGCCTGACTTGTAGAGTTCCTCAGATATACTAAACCTCTTTCTGATAACTATGAACGAAGAAGCAAGATATAAACCGACAACAGAATACAATTTCAAACCTCTTCATAGTACTTTTCCCCTCTGGCGTTTTGTTGGCAGCTCCTATCCCTATCCCAGATTAACTCAGATTTCAGAAGGGGAAAGCAGTCACACCACACCACTCTCATACATTCCTCCTTGACACAAGCTGGTGAAACAGCATGCACTTTGTATTTACAAAAGCGTCATTTACATTCTTAGCTTACCTTAGCTGCAATAAGCAATAAAAGTTATATAATTAAAAAAATTATTGCATTTTAATTAATATACTAACATGCTATACTACCAATGAGAAATCAATCTTCATAATGAGGGATTAATAAAAACTGATGCCTGTTTTACAGTTTTGTTCCATGTTAAGAGAATAGATTGATATTTCCTGAAAGATGCTTCCATTATGTTGCTGTGATTTAATTAAAACTGCAGATTTTCTTTGAATTAAACAACTTTGAGAATAAAAATTATCATGCCATTCGATTACTCTACAATTGCTCCCTCTCCACTGTCAAGATTGCTCATGAAATTTGACAGAACTCAGATACTGATTGTTCACCCCATGCCTAGTGAGCCCACACCTGCATATAGAAAGCAGCCTACAGGGGTTGCTAGCTAACATTTGTTTTTTTACATTTCTCAAGTTTTAATCAAGCTAAAATGGAGTAAACAGAGATTTAGAATAATCGGCAATGATACACACCTTATTCCCCTCTTCTTGTCCACTGCCAAGAAGGCCCACCGGTGCCTTTACTTCCTGAGAAAGCTGAAGAAATTTGGCCTGTCCCCTAAAACCCTCACTAATTTTTATAGGTGCACCGTAGAAAGCATTCTTTTAGCGTGCATCACAACCTGGTATGGAAGTTGTCCTGTCCAAGACCGGAAGAAGCTGCAGAAGATCGTGAACATAGCGCAGCACATCACACAAACCAATCTTCTATCCTTGGACTCACTTTACACCGCACACTGTCGGAGCAGTGCTGCCAGGATAATCAGGGAGAAGACCCACCCAACCATCACACTTTTTGTCCCTCTTCCCTCCGGGAGAAGGTTCAGGAGCTTGAAGATTCGTACGGCCAGATTTGGGAACAGCTTCTTTCCAACTGTGATAAGACTGCTGAATGGATCCTGACCCGGATCTGGGCCGTACTTTCCAAATATCCGGAACTGACTTGCACTGCCGTACTTTCCCTTTTCTATTTTCTAATTATGACTTATAATTTAAATTTTTATTATATTTACTTTGATTTGTACTTCAGGGAAAGCAAAGCACAGAAACAAATATCACTGTAATGATTGTACACTCTAGTATCAATTGTTTGGTGACAATAAGATAAAGTAAAAGTAACTCTGTTGATGATATGACTTGTTGCAGAATCTCAGATGAAGATGAGAGGACATACAGGAGTGAGAATTACCAGCTTGTTGAGCAGTGTCGCAGTAACAACCTTGCACTGAATGTCAAAGAGCTGATTGTGGACTTCAGAAAGGAGAGGATGAGGGAACACGAATCAACCTTCATAGACGGATTGGAAATGGAGAGAGTAAGTAATTGCAAATTCCTGGGTGTCAATATCTCTGAGGGTCTAACTTGGTTCTAACATATCGATGCAGCTATAAAGAGCAGAAGAGAGCGACTATATTTCATTAGGAGTTTGAGGAGATTTAGTTTGTCACCTAAAACCCTCGAAAACTTCTCCAGATGTACAGTGGAGAGCATTCTGACAGGTTCATTACCTTCTGGTACAGGAATGCCACTGCACGGGATCGTAAGAAGATAACAGAAAGCTATAAAATAGACCAGCTCCATCATGGGTACTAGCCTCTGTAGTATCCAAAATATGTTCAAGGAGCGATGCCTCAGAAAGGCAGTCCTCACCATTGTTAAGGGCTGTCCGCACCCAGGACATGGCCTCTTCTCATTGTTACCATCAGGAAGGAGTACAGAAACATGACACACACTCAGTGATTCTGAAGCAGCTTCTTACTTATGAACCCACAAAGACTCTCACTTTTCTTTCTCTCTGTTTTTGCACTATTTTAATTTGATACTTACAGATCTATGTTAAGAAACATAAATATACTTACTGTAATCTATTTATCTATCATGTATTGCATTGTACTGCTGACACTAAGTTAACAAATTTCACAATGTACGGCAGCAATAATAAACTTGATTTTGATTATTCTTGTGTAACATCAGCAAGTAGGATATGTAAATAATCAGGACATCTATCTTCTTCACATCATCTGTCTTCAATCTGATTTAACTCTAGTCATCTTAAGCTCAACTGATGTCGAGCAGAGCCCTAGAAAAGAGTTTTTATTACATTTTCATGATTATTAATGTGGCTTTCCATCTCTGTTTTTCTGGATTAGCAGCCTCTGTCCACTCACCCCTACACCCCCTCCATAACCTCCCTGCTATGGACCATTGCATTTGTCTTCCAGCTACACTGACATCTCACCCTTCCTGCTGTTCTTTCCATTGACTTTTTCACTATTCCTGTTGGTTTTACCTCATTAGTAAATTAAACAAAGGGGTAAAAATACCGCCCAAATACTGATGTGTTCTGTGTCTGGATCTCAGGCCATTTTCCTTTTCCATTGCTCTGTATATTACCCCACCATCAAGCCCTCCTCTCAATAGTTAGCAAGACAGTCTGAACCATAGTCTTAATGCATGCTACCTGTGATCGACAGATGGAAAATATGTTTAAGTGGATCGTTATCATTGCAATGCTTTACCCTCCTGGCTAAAACGTAATCAATGCAGCAATGTGCGTGTTGTCTGCATTGTGATCAGATTGATTAAGCCAAAGTTTGAGAGTCCAAAGTTTTCAACTTCCACATCTAAAGTACTGCGTTTAATATGTTTAAAATATTCCTAAGTTTGCAGAAACAGCAGATTAACAAAAAAAAACATGCAGAATAATATTTCAGGAGCCAATATAATCCAGTACACGGTAAACTGCTTTTTCATTCACTCACATAAATCCAGCTATTGAAGAATTGCCACTTTGTTGCATTCACTTCAATTAATAATTCATAGGAAAGCCTCAAGCTATCATCCTATATCCAAAAATACAATGACGGAGCAAATGTAATGCATAAGCATATTTTGTTCATAACGCTGATTTGATTTTGGGGTTGCAAGGATTTGCTAAGAGCTGACATGTTGCTCCCAGGATCTGAAGAGGCGGCAGAGGAGAGCAGGAAATCTGCTTTTAATGCTGTTCCAGATGGCCATGGCTTGTTCTACAAGCTTCGGTGGCAATGTGTAAATTAATTTCTAAAAGAACTGCGTGTAGCTCTTGAAAACGGGTATGTCAGAAGCTAGCTGTTGTTTCAGAAAGATCAGTCACTCCCACACAGATGTGCAGCAGATATCTGTCAGCACTGTAAAAGCACAGGATGAAAAGCTAATGCACACTGCTAGATTTATTGAAAATTGGAGCGTAAGGGATGATTTGAGATTGTATTAAGGTGAGTAGGAATTTTCTCTTTTCACATTTTTAGCTCATATGGTTTGTCTATAATTTACGGTAACCAGCTGTGGGGCACTGGTCTGGTGTTGTGGCTAACTTATAAATTCAGTGACATGGCATCAATTCTGACCTCTGGTGCAGCTAGCGTGCTCTCCTTATGACTGCATGCGTTTCCTGCCATAACTCAAGGCACGCCGGCTGTTAGCTAATTGGCTACTGGAAAAGACCTTCCTTGTAGGTAGGTGGGGGGAGAATCAGGGGGTTATAATGTGGGAGAGAGTACAGGGAATGCAGGGATAGTGGAGGAATGGAACTCCTCAGAGAGTTGGCCTATCCTTGGTGGACAGAAAAGCCTCTTTCCATAGAGTCATAGAACACTACAGCACAGAAAGAGACCCTTCTACTCCATGCCAAAGTATTAATTTGCCTAGTCCCATTGACCTGGGCCTGGACCATGTCTAAAGAGCATACTAAATGATGGTTAGGGTGGTGGTTGTGGTTCTAGCAGCAATTGTCTACATCACAGTATGTTGCAAATCAGTTATGTACTGATATATGTACATTATACACCACTTACATTTCTCAGTCTATACTTCAGATTAAAGCAAACTCCTCCAAATCATGCTATTACTCATGATAATTATATTTGCACAGCATCCTTGTTATGTTCACTGTATTACTTATGTTAATTTCAACAGTAGCTATTGAACTGTTATTGGACAGAATCCCACTGCTGCCATTCACAACATTACCACTTAACCTCTAGAAGAACTCAAGGACTTTCTCTGATCCTACTGTCATAATTTTGCCTGGACACTGGACATCAGAAGAATAGAGTGTCAGTGCCTCTTCTGTAAAGGACCCATACTTTAATTTCAGGTCTTTGCCGTCTTATCTTCTTGCGTTGCCGCTTCAGGAAGTGGCAGACATGTACCTCAAGACTCCCCTGTACATCAATGCTCCTAGTAGTCCTACCAGTTATTGTACACATTCCTCTTGAATTTGACCTCCCGAAGTGCATCAACTCACAGTTGTCTGGATTGGCATCACATCAGCTGCTTCTCCACCCAGATTTCTAACTGATTTGTATCATGCTGTAACATGTGACAACAGTTCACAATTTCACCAATATTCGTGTTATTGTGACTTGCTACCCTTTTCCCTGTATTTGGATCGTAAACATTAAACCAAGGTCTGGTTGAAAGTAAGATACCGGTGGTAGAGGAGGGCTGTGGATCAGGTTAAATAACAAGGCACAAGTCTTTGAAGGCTCATAGAGAATGGCTTTGAATTGCTCCTGGTTCAGCTGTGCAGTTAAAGGTACCAACCAGAGGATAGTAAACATCTGTTCATCTGCTTATTTGGTTAGATCTTCCTTATATTGATCTTTCTAAAAGATAAGCCATCATTAGTAAAACCAATGATAAAACCACTTCCTCTATTTAGGTGTGGAAGTGATACTGAAACAGTGGTGCGTGATGTTAAAGTTGCTAAAATTGGAAATAAATGTCCAGATTAGCCGCAAGAGATTCTGCAGATACTGCAAATCCTGGGCAACACACACAAGATTTTGGGGAAAATGAGTTCCTCTGGTATTTTCTGTGTGTCACTTAAACACTAGCCAATGTGTTAATCTAGATTTCAGGGCAATCATTTTACCTCATTGCATCCAAGTATCAGCCGCAAATCTTTGTTCTCAAAGTTGACCATAAAGCTCACAAAACTACCAGTAAATCAAATAGCGTCGCAGAAATAAAGTTCATATACCCATTCCAGTTACAGCATATCTGGCACCAAACCCATTAGCAATGTCACTAAAAGAATTAAAGGATTGTGCTTTCATTTTCGTGGCACCTAATCTTCAGTCAGTGTTGTGTGTCTGGAATGTGAAATGGGGCAGCAATCCTCTACACCTATGCTCAGCCAACATAATGAGACAGTGTTAGTGGGCTTGATAAAGTAAGCCATCTTTCTGACTGACTGGATGAAAGGTGGAAGCTCGGTTTGGGACTCAGCAGCACATTAAGCTTCTTAATTTATAAACTTAGTCTGGGGGTCGGCAAGTTGCCAAGGTTTAAGTCCGGTAATGTGCAAATATCTTCAGAAGCTGAAGTGGACAGTTCAGTTGACTTCTGCTCTAATAATATATGTGCACTTCACTGGAAAGCTGTGCTGCACATTACTAATTATATTTTTCAGCGGTTATTAATTTAAAAAGCCAGGATGCAAACTGTTTATGATTAATGCATGTTCCTTTGCTGCCAAATAGCAGATTCCTACTCAAGAGAGCAAAAATTCCCAGTTGTATCAATTACTTCAAATTTTAATAGACGCAAAGGGGAATTTGTATCAAAAGTGTTGTCAGAATTTAAAATGATTGTGGCAAAGAAATTGGTCTTGAAACTCTTTAGTGGTTCTAGCAAACTGCCAACATAATCTAGAAGACTGGTCCATTGTACTGTGTAAAATAGTAGATACCTATTTTGCTGCCTTTCCAGTTAGTTTACGAAGTTCCCATTTGCCTTCAGAACATCCTTATGAGGAAAAAATAAAAGAACTTGCTTAGCCTGGAATTCCAACTCCACTGATTGAGCGTGCCATTGGAGTTCTTTACTTTGAGTACATTAACATCATCCACTTGCTAGATGCTCATTTAGGTTTGGGGCCATTGAACACAAAGTCATACAGCACAGAAATGAGCCCTTCAGTTCACCATGTCCATGGACCTGTAGATCATTAATTACTCATCTATATAACCACTTGGTTGGTAGCCTTCTCTGCATTGACAATTCAAGTATTAGCCTATATACTGCTTAAGGATTGTAAGAGTACAGGCCTCCACCACCCATTCAGACAATGCACTCAAGAATCCAAAATCCTTCCTCAGGTCCCCTCGAAACCTCGCATTTAACCTTACAGCTTTAGACACCCCTGCAAGGGGATAAAGTTTACCACTATCTACCCTATCAGTGCCCCTCATAATTTTGTGTAACTCTCGAGATTCCCCTTCACCAGTGTCACTCAGCACTGGGGAAGAATTAAGGCAGCAGAGTCACTCTATCTTAAACTGATGAATGCATTACTTCTTCATCTATTGACCAAATAATTTGCTTGTGAACCCAAGTTCACTTCCAAATAAAGTGGACTTCCATAGCACAGAAATATTCGTATAACTTGATACAATATTCGCCAGCCCAATGAAGGGAGACAATAACAGCCTAATGTGTAGTAACCACTGAAATTGCAAACAACATCAGAAAAGAGCAGGGAGAGTGATAAAGTACATGTGGCTGGACTAAATGACACACAGCTCAGCTTGATGCTGTCATTGGCTATTTGCATTGTAAATTGTTATAATCTTCAATGCTGACATCTCTGATCTTCAGGAGGACAAAACAAGAAGCTGTAAATCAATGCCAGACTTACTCTTTGCTGTGCATTTTTTACACTAAATATGGCTGTGTTTTCAGATTAAGTGATATATTTGTTAGGTACTGCAATGCTGGACAATGAATCTCCTGCAGAGCCCAGCACAGAGCCGAAGAAACGTATCAAAATATTTAGCACGTAGCAATTCAACATTTTTATATCTGACGACAAATATATTTATGATCAGGAAAATTAAAATAATATTTCACATATTGTATACAACACACTAAAACTTAATTTACTTCAATAAATTTCCATTTATTCAGACTGCAGACACCCTGTGATTTGATGTAGGTCCAATTGCGGCGCACAATGCAAAAGGATTTATGTCAGTCTTTGAGTAGTGAAGGGTGCTGCTTATCTCATGTAATTGCAGGCCAGTTGACATTTTGGGAAGAACTGTGGTTCTTGTACTTGAATGATGAAAGCTCACAGACCAGGCAGACGAGGTCATCAATCAGTGTGCAATGCTGATATTAGGCTACCCCTACCAAACTGTATCTCAACAATACAACTAATACTGTGGGGCCCAGGAACATAACTGGCAACCAAGGACATCAAGCACTTCCCCTTCAAACCCATCTACTTGACTACAATTTAGAGGAATTATCAGCTACTGACAGCTGTTCCTTGGACGAGCCTTCTGCACACTGGCAGCAAATACAGGGGGAAGGCAAGAGGCTTTGTCAAATAACATCTGTTAGCTCTGAGCTCAGATGAATGATGGTTATCAGCTTTAAATCTGGAAGGCTCCTTTGAATTATGCAATCCCTCCAGAGTGAGATTGTAGTTAGCTGAGTTAAGTAGTCCGCATGACTAGCTGGGATAATTTACTTGATTTTGTAAACAGGTTTGGATGAAAAAGTAACGTTTCAGTTATCCTAGCATCTGATGTCAGTAAAGTACTGGTGTCCAACCAGCTTATCAAGCAAGACTTAGCCTCCTGTAGGGACCTACCAATGGTTGTCTGACCATCTCATGATTTTGAGTACTAGTTGCAAAGGGCTAAAAATATTATGACCCTCACACTCACAAGCCCTCCAATGTTGCATCACAGTCCCCAAACCATTGAGGCTCTAATATCAGGCACCATTACAACATTGAAAGGCCTAATTAGAGTAGACATAGAGAGGATATTTCCAGTATCAGAATCAGGTTTATTATCACTGATATGTGTTGTGAAATTTATTGTTTTGTGGCATCCATACAGTGTAAGACATAAAACATACTACAGGCTACAATAAAAAGTAGTTCAAAAGGGAAATAGTGAGGTAATGTTCATGGGTTCATGGAACAGTCAGAAATCTGATGGCAGAGGGAAATAAACTGTTTCTAAAGTGTTGAGTGTGTTGAGTGGGAGCATTTAGGACCAGAGCACCCAGCTTCAGAATAAAAAGACATCCCTATAGAACTTTTATAGCATTAAAAGTTATGGGAATAAGGCAGGAGAATGGGGTTGAGAAGGAATAATAAATCAGCCATGATCAAATGGCAGAGAAAAAAATTAATGGGCCAAATGGCTTAATTCAGCCCCCTTATGGTTGTATAGTCCACAAAATTAAACAGAAGCAGCACCTGAGGTGGAGGGTCAGAATGTGTCACAACCATTAGAAGTATTCTGCTAGCTTTTAGGTAAACACAACAAATAGTTTTAGGTAAATCATAAAATTCACAAAACCACTAACAAATAATTGAAAGCATTAAAGCCAAATAAGACTACAAATGATTAACTTTTCCTCGCCTTTTCCCACCTATGCTACAGGGTCAAGAATTCTCAATCATATGTGTGTTCTCACTAATCCTAAACCGGATCTGCTAGCAACAGAAAGGAAGCAAGGATCTCTGATTATGGGGCTGGTTAATCTGGCATCTGTCACTCAGGATGTTCTACACTTGCGAGAGATTTGCATAAATTTGTGATTTACTCAGCTGGGAGCAGTTTAATGTTAGTAGTAACCCCAGGAAGTGCTTGATTCTCCCCATTACTGAGCACTATCAAGGCCCTTAAAAATAATAACATGATAAAGGGAAATGATATTTGGGAAATTTGTCAAAGTTATGTGTATCTGAAATGGTTTCCACCACTAATTTCAGCCATAACGTACCTTCCCAATGTGTTGAAGGCAGGCAGCAAACAAAGAATGCGACTTGGAATGGTCAGTCAAGACATAATCAATAACATAGTTAGCATTAGATCAATGCTGAAATTACAACGATGAACAGACTTCACAGCATTTGTGTATGACCTGCACTGGCTAATCATGTATCATTACAGCTGGAGGTATTTTCCAGCTCTGCATATTAGACAGTAATGAATGTCTTATGTGCCTTATTTCCTGACTATATGATCCCAATAAATTATTCACTCATTATGCCTAATAAACTCAGAATTTGAGGAGCAAAGGTTGAAATTAACATGCAAATCTTCAGAAGTAATAACATTAGAATAGTTGCCTGAGCAACACCAATGTTAGGGTATGAGAAAAAGGATCAAAACATTGAAGACTGAATAATAAGGAAAGGGATCCTGTTTTGTTATACTTCTCTTCACTTAAACTGCTCTGGGAGTACTTCCTTGGGGACCTGGATAAATAGGGTTAGCCTTAGGCACCACATCAATCTCCTCCACTGGCTGACCCGGTGCAGTAACCCGCACAGCTAGACTCTACTTTTGTTTTATTTTATTATTTTTAATTCTTTGTACATTCATATAAGTTTTTGCATTTAACATGGAACAGTAGAGACAGAAACAAGCCCTTTGGCCCAAGATATTGTGCCAAACTAATTAAGCTAATCCTTTCTGTCTGCACATGGTCCATATCCCTCCATTCTCTGCATATTCATGTATGTATCTAAGAGTCTCTTAAGTAGCTCTATTGTATCTGTCTCCACCACCACCCAAGGCAGCGTAGTCTAGGCACTCACCACTCTCTGTGTAAAAGAAACTTGCCTTGCATGTCTCCTTTGCACTTTCACCCTCATCTTAATTGTTTCTCATCTGGTATCCGACATTTTGGCCCTGGGAAAAAGATATCGGCTCTCAACTCTATTGATGCCTCAGGGTTTTTAAACTTCTGTAAAGTCTCCCCTCAGTCTCTGCTATTCCAGAGAAAATAACTCTAATTTATCCAACCTCTCTGAAGAGCCCATGCACTTTATCCAGACCGCATACTGGTAAACCACTTCTGCACCAAAATCCCCACGTATTTCCCGTAATGCAATGACCAGAATTGAATACTCCAGATGCGGCCTGATCAAAGCTTTATAAATCTGCAACATAACTTCTGACTTATTGAACTGTGTCCCTTTACTCATAAAGGCAAGCATATACTATGCCTTATCTACCACCCTTTCAACTTGTGCAGCAATTTACTTATGGCCTTGGACCCCAAGATCACTCTGTATATCTAAGTTATTAAGAATCCTGTCACTAACTGTTTACATCTAATCTCCCAAAGTGGAAAACCTTAAGCACTTCCCTTGAGTAAACACCTTCTGCCTTCTCTCCACACATATCTGCAACCAATCTATATCCTGTTGTATCCATTAGCGATTGATCCATAATACCACCAATCCTTGAGTTAATTGCAAACTTAATAACCCATCTGTCCACAGTTACATCCAAGTGGGTTGGCATGGTATTGTTACAGTTAGGATAACATTTTGTAGCATCACTGATCAGCAAAGTTGTGTTGAACCGTTGCTGTCTGTAAGGAGTCTGTATGTTCTGCTCTTGCCCATGTGGCTTTCCTCGCACAGGGTTAAGGTTTGGGTTAGTGAGTGTTGGGCATGCTATGTTGGTGCCAGAAGAGTGGTAACACTTGCAGGATTCTCCCAGTACCTCCTCAGATTCTGTTGGTTGTCGATGCCAATGACACATTTCCCTGTATATTTCAATGTACATGTCACAAATAAAGATAACCTTTAAGTCGTTTATGTATCACAAGCAGTAGAGGTCCCAGTATGTGTCCCTGCAGAACACCAGTAGTCACGGTCCTCCAGCAGGAGAAAGTCCATTTGACCACTACCCTCTGTCTCTATAGGTATTCTTACTTTTAAAGTTATTTATTCATTTGAGTTGTTTTAATCTGTTTAAATGGCTATCGGAGACATTTCACAAATTGTCCAAAGGCCTTTGACAGCATGGGGACTGAGCTCTGCTTGGCTCTCGGAACCCAGTACATGAGGGTGTAAATGATAAGGTTGTTGGTTCTCTCCATCTGTGGAGGAGGGCTGTTTTTAGACCGCAAGTCCAAAAAGATATATTTTATGTACCTTTGATCTTTACGCCCTTTATGTTTCAAGTCCTTGTCAAAAATTCATGGTACTGTTGATAACGAATGATGGCAGTAAATGGCCAACGATCAGTGAGGAGTTTTAAAAGGGGGATTGTTCTTACTATTATGAAAATAATGGATAATGCTTTGCCACAATCCGGATTTATGCTTTTTCTTTCAAATACTGTGCTACAATCCAGAAGTGCTGATATGACACTCTGGGTTGGATTACTGCTGTTCTGGCAAGGTAAGTGCACCATATATAAAATATTAAATGTCCCTGACAGTGCGTGATGTATTTGATTAACAAGTTCTTATTTATCCCTCCATCATTCAGACTGTAAGATGGAAATCCTACGAAGACACTAATGGAGAGTGTCAAGCTGCATTATTTCAGCCAGGTTCATGTTAGTTTGTGATCATTCAAAACTAATATATCCTTTGGGTTTAAAAGCTTGACAGTTTGAAATATTTCTGATTAACTATCAGAATTCCCAGCACAGACTGAATTTTTGCTTCTTTTTTAGTATTGTATACCAAGGTGAAAGGTCAAAGAACAAACTGCAGATGCATTTTCAGTTCTCAGAAGGATCAGTAAAGGTCAGGAGGGACAAAGTATCTCTGAGCTAACAGAAACTCATCCCTCCAGCACTTCATAGCTCTAAAGGCAACTAATTTCTTTTTTTAAAAAAACCTTAATGTTTCGCTTACATTCATTTACATAATAACTTATTCAAAGTACTTATTTATTTTAGTTAAAAGCTTAATTTGCTTGATCTCCACAATAAATTTATTTCTTTGACAATTTATAGTTACATCCTTGCAATGTGTTGTTTCATTTTCTGCCCTGCCTCATGTGTAACCACCCACAAGAATAGTATTAATTCATATGTATGTGCAAGCCAAATACAAATAACTATCTAGATACAGGTCTGTGTACATCGATGAATGCTGGAAGATCTTCCCCACACAAAATAAATTTAAAAGGTCAAGCAGAAATTTCTTTCAGTGTCTTGGCAGTGGTGTATACCCATTTTAATACTTCGAATTTCACGTGACCCCAGGCCTCAACAATCTTAAAAGAAAATAATATAATAACTGAAGTAAAGCAAGATTGAAATATGAGACTGGCTGGGTTGTTGTTAAATAAATATTTGCCAGGCAGCTATAAGAACACTTAAGGTAGTGGTTTAGAATCTTCTTATGTCCAAATCTAAGGTGGCTGATTAGTTTTCTGACAGTGGAACACTTACTTAGAATGGCTTAGATTTGTGTGCTCAAGTACCTGGAGTGGGACAAACACAGACCTTGCTGACTGATCCAACCAGCTTGCTGAATTAAAGGTCTTTACTGTTAACACAGCAGAGAGGTCCAGAGTGCAATGTACTTTGGCAGCCTGGGTTAAGCTTTGTCTTGCTAAACGTCCATTAGTAAAACCTGCTTATTACCATCCAGAAGATATTGCCCAGCTCCCCTCTGCCATAAGAATTATCCATGATCATGTGATTTCCAGACTCAATGCCTCCAAAATTTGAAGTATCACAGAGGAGATGTCAGGGGTAAGTTTTTTTATGCAGAGAGTGGTGAGTGCATGGAATGGGCTGCTAGCAATGGTGGTGGAGGCGGATATGACAGGGTCTTATATGAGACTCCTGGACAGGTACATGGAGCTTTGAAAAATAGAGGGCTATAGGTAACCCTAGGTAATTTCTAAGGTAAGGACATGTTCAGCACAGCTTTGTGTGCTGAAGGGCCTGTATTGTGTTGTAGGTTTTTTTTTATGTTTCTATGTTTTTATGTTAAATTGTTTTCACCAGTCACTGAACATCAAAGCTATACCAAGCTCCATAGAACCACTGAACCATAGAATGTTACAGCACAGAAACAGGCCTTTTGGCCCTCCTTGGCTGTGCTGAACCATTTTTCTGCCTAGTCCCACTGACCTGCACCTGAACCATAACACTCCAAACACCTCTCATCCATATACCTGTTCAAGTTTTTCTTAAATGTCAAAAGTGAGCCCGCATTCACCACTTCATCTGGCAGCTCATTCCACACTTCCACCACTCTCTGCATGAAGAAGCCCCTCCCCAATGTTCCTTTAAACTTTTCCCCCTTCACCCTTAACCTATGACCTCTGGCTTTTTTCTCCCCTAGCCTCAGTGGAAAAAGCCTGCTTGCATTCACTCCATCTATACCCATCATAATTTTATACACCTCTATCAAATCACTGCTCATTCTCCTACGCTCCAGGGAATAAAGTCCTAATCTATTCAACCTTTCTCTGTAACTCATTTTCTCAAGTCCCACCAACAAACCTGCTCTGCACACTTTCAACCTCATTAATATCCTTCCTGTAATTAGGTGACCAAAACTGCACACAATACTCCAAATTCAGTCTCACCAGTGTCTTATACAACCTCACCATTATATTCCAACACTTGTATTCAATACTTTGACTTATAAAGGCCAATGTACCAAAAGCTCTCTTTACGACCCCAACCACTTGTGACACCACTTTTAGGGAATTATGTATCTGTACTCCTAGATCCCTCTGTTCTACTGCACTCCTCAGTGTCCTACCATTTACCTTGTATGTTCTATCTTGGTTTGACCTTCCGAAGTGCAATACCTCACACTTGTCCGCATTAAACTCCATCTTCCATTTTTCAGACCATTCCTCCAACTGGACCAAATCCCTCTGCAAGCTTTGAAAACCTTCCTCACTGTCCACTACACCTCCAATCTTTGTATCATCAGCAAATTTGCTGATCCAATTTATCACATTATCATCCAGATCATTGATATAGATGACAAATAACTATGGACCCAGCACTGATCCCTGTGGCACATCACTAGTCACAGGCCTCCACTCAGAGTAGCAATCCTCCACCTCAGCTCCCTGGCTTCTTCCATTGAGCCAATGTCTAATCCAATTTACTACCTCTCCATGTATACCTAGCGACTGAATCTTCCTAACTAACCTTCCATGCAGGACCTTATCAAACGCCTTACTGAAGTCCATAATATACAACATCCACTGCCTTCCTTTCATCCACTTTCCTGGTAACTTCCTCGAAAAACTCTAATAGGTTGGTTAAATATGACCTACCACGCACAAAGCCATACTGGCTTTTTCTAATAAGTCCCTGTCTATCCAAATACTTGTAGATCCTATCTCTTAGTATTCCTTCCAATAATTTACCTACTACTGATGTCAAACTTACTGGCCTATAATTTCCTGGCTTACTTTTTGAGCCTTTTTTAAACAACGGAACTACATGAGCTATCCTCCGGCACCTGACCCTTGGATATCGGCATTTTAAATATTTCTCCAGGGCGCCTGCAATTTCAACACTAGTCTCCTTCAAGGTCCAAGGGAATACCCTGTCAGGTCCTGGGGATTTATCTACTCTGATTTGCCTCAAGACAGCAAGCACCTCCTCCTCTTTAATCTGTATAAGTTCCTTGACCTCCCAACTTGTTTGCCTTGTTTCCATAGACTCCATTCCAATTTCCTTAGTAAATACAGATGCAAAAAACCCATTTAATATCTCTCCCATTTCTTTTGGTTCCATACATAGCCGACCACTCTGATCTTCAAGAGGACCAATTTTATCCCTTACTATCCTATTGCTCTTGTTACGTACCCGTGACACGTGACAGTGGTACCCTTGTCACATGACTGGTGTTGAAGCTCTACTGGACTTGAGGTAATGGTCTTATGATGGTGGAGTGATGTCATTTTCCCACCAGTAGAGGTCATTTGACAGGTTTTTTTTACAGGGTATAAAAGGAGGACCCCTCCCTGTGAGGAGGGGCAGTTCGTGGCTGGATTTGCCATGTTGACTTCATGCCACTGCGTGATTTAATGTTATGATGCAGTTTAGTTGAAAGATGGAGATTTATTTAACGCCTAAAGTTTAAAAGGTCATTGCTGGCAGTTTCTTTATAATACTGCCAGTTAAAAATCAGTGGAGAGTGAAGATCGGAGTTCGGGAGTTAAAAGATCGAGGAAAGTCGATTTCGACGGTGAAACAGGTTCGACCTTGTTTGATCCTCATTCGGAAGGAATTCGTTGACTGTGCTCGTGTTAATCCCTGTGAATAGCAGAAAGGATTGAGTACAGTGTTGTAAAGGAAAGGCCAGTGCCTTTAAGCCATTTCATTCTTCATCTTGCTAAATTCTTCGTGGGAAAAGTAGTTCGACTGGGAATTGAAGCAAGATGACGTGAAAGAGAATTTAAATCATCTTAAAAAGTCTCTCCCTTAAATGGACTGTAAGCATTTTGAACTTTTGAAATACTACTTTGAAGAACTGTTTTTGCAAACATTGCTTTAAGAACTGTTTAAGCTGCTGCACAGCAGCTGATTTCCGGTTACGTGAGTGGTTTGCTTACTTTTGGGGGTTTGTTTTTCAGTGTTTAATAAACGTGTTATTTGTTATAAGAAAAACCCTGCCTCACTCATATATTTATTGTTGCTGAATCCGTAACATAAATATGGGGGCTGCGTCCAAGATGGATCATTTGAGTTTAAATGCTTGTTAAATTTTGAATCGGTGTTTTGGAAAAGGGGAATATTTGATTCTTTTGTTTGATTGGCTTGTGAGTGGTATTCGGCAACAATGAATATTGATGAGTTTCTGGCTTCGCCAGATGCGGAGTTCTTAGCAAAGGCGAAAAAAACTGAGGTGTCTGAGATAGCTAATAGATTGCAACAAAGTTATTTTGAAGACTACATCAAAGGCTCTAATACAGAGAAAAATCGCGTCACACTCTGTGGATTCGGGTGATTTTGATGAATCGATTTTAGAGTCATTTCCAATAAGTAATATAGAGATGCAGTTGCAAATCGAACAAATGAAGTTGGAACAAAGTAAAGCAGAATTGGAGCGTTGTAGGTTAGAAGCTGATCAGAAAAAAAGGGAATTTGAATATGCGATGACGGAATTAAGGTCTGGGAATCAGTCTTCTGGTTCTAGAAAATCATTTGTTGCTAGTCAAGAAATTAAATTGGTCCCTCAATTTAGTGAAACAGAAGTGGAAAGATATTTCCAACATTTTGAAACGATTGCTCAGATTTCAGAGTGGCCGCAAGATAAATGGTCAGTGTTGTTATAGAGTGTAATTAAAGGCAAAGCACAACAAGATTATACAGCTTTAACTGCTGCACAAGCACTTGATGATGATATTGTGAAAAAGCATATTTTAAAAGCATACAAATTGGTCCCAGAAGCATATAGAGAAAGATTCAGAAGTTTGAAGAGGTCTGTGGAAAAAACTTAGGTGGAATTTGCCTATGATCAAGCTGTGTGTTTTGAGAGATGGGTTTCTTCTAAAAGCATAAATGGGGACTATGATACATTGAAAGAGTTGATTTTAATGGAGGAATTTAAAAGAAGCATCCCTGTTGAAGTAAGGACCTACTTAAATGAGAGGGATACTGATACATTGCAGGACTCTGCTAGATTAAGCGATGAGTATGTTTTAATCCATAAGAATATATTTCCTCAGGGCAGAATTTTTAAGAGGAAAAATAACACAGAGACTCAAGGTAAATCAGAAATTAAATCAGAAGTTAATGAGAAAGGTAAGGAGGAAGGAAAACCTGTGAAGGAAAGACAGTTTGGTCTTATTTGTAACTATTGTAGGAAACTTGGCCATGTAATAGCTAACTGTTTCCGATTGAAAAAGAAAGAGGAGGAAGCAGTTCCAGATGCTTGTGTGCAACATACTGAAGCACCTGTAAAATTAAAGGGTTCGATAAACACAAATGAGGTTTTGGTAGAGTCTAACCAAGTTAGAAAGGGATATGATCATTTTATAACTGAAGGGTTTGTATCCTTGAAAGAAGGATCTACTCTGGTGCCAATAAAAATCCTTAGGGATACTGGAGCTTCTCAATCACTGATGTTAGACAGTGTATTGAAGTTTAATGAAGAGTCTGATGCTGGTGAGGTAAATTATATAAGAGGTGTTGGGAGTGATTTTATGCCTGTACATTTACATAAAGTAAATTTAAAATCAGGGTTAGTTACAGGATTTGTTAAAGTAGGATTACAGCCTAGCTTACCTGTGAAGGATATTTCTTTATTGTTAGGTAATGACTTGGCAGGTGGACAAATTTTTCCTGAAGTGCATTTGACAATGGAGTCAGAGAAACCAGAGTTGAATTCTAACACAGATTCTTTCTGTGTTGTGACAAGAGCTATGGCTAAAAAGATTGATGCGCAGAATGAGGTTGTTACTCATGACTGTTCAACTCAGGATTCGAGTTTTGAGGATGTTTCAGAGACTTTCTTACCTTCGTTGTTTGAACAAGATTCTTGGAGTAAGTCTGACTATGAAGATTTATCTCTGTCTCGGAAGGAGATGATAGCAGAGCAGAGTAAAGACACTGAGATTATAAAATTAAGAGAACAAGCTCTACTAGATAGTGAAATTGAGAAGGTGCCAGTAGGATATTACTTGGAAAAAGGAGTGTTGATGAGGAAGTGGGTTAGTAAGGAAATACACACTAATTTGTTGGACTATGTTTTGAAATTTAAGGACAGGTTACATAAAGCTTGTAGCTTAGCCAAGGAAAATTTAAAATTGGCTCAGGAGAAAATGAAAACTTGGTATGATAAAGAAGCTAGGATGAGGATGTTTAAGCCTGGAGATAAGGTGTTAGTTCTTTTCCCAGTGCAAACGAATCCTTTACAAGCTAGATTTCATGGTCCTTATGAAATTGTGTCTAAAATCAAGGATGTGGATTACGTGATAAAAACTCCAGATCATAGAAGGCCACACAACTTTGCCATATAAATATGATAAAACCATGTTTTGAGAAACAATCTGATATTGTGACTGTTGTGGTTAGTGAGAATGAGTTTGATTTAACTAGGAACATGATAGATAATTCATCTGAATTTCATTCTAAATCTAACATTGTTTCTGTCAGGTTACCAAATTCAACCATTCCAGAAAATATTGATGAGAAATTAGCACATTTACAGCTCGAGCAGAAACAGCAGATGAAGGAATTAATTTTTAAATATAAGGATTTGTATCCAGATGTTCCAAGAAGGACTACTATAGCTTCACATGATGTAGATGTTGGAGATGCCAAACCTATTAAACAACACCCATATAGGATGAACATAGAAAAATGTGAACTTGCTGAGAAAGAAATTAAATATATGTTAGAAAATAATATCATTAGACCTTCTAACTCGAATTGGAGTTCACCCTGTGTTATGGTGCCGAAACCAGATGGTAGTATTAGGTTTTGTACGGACTATAGGAAGGTGAATGCTGTAACGAAAACAGATGCATATCCAATTCCTAGAGTAGATGATTGTGTAGATAAAGTTGGAAAAGCAAAGTTCCTTACAAAGATTGATTTATTGAAAGGGTATTGGTGTGTTCCATTAACGGACAGAGGTAGAGAGATTTCTGCATTTGTAACTCCATCTGGGCTATATGAATATAATGTTCTTCCAGTTGGGATGACAAATGCTCCAGGTACTTTCCAGAGGATGATTAATTCTGTGATTCAGGGATTGAAAGATACTGATGCTTATATTGATGATTTAGTGACAGGAAATGATACTTGGGAAGCACACCTTATTGCGGTGGAGAAATTGTTTGAAAGGCTTTCAAAAGCTAACTTAACTATTAATTTAGCTAAGAGTGAATTTGGATATGCCACTGTGACTTACCTTGGTTATGTGGGTCAAGTTAAGGTAGTTCCTGTTCAGGCAAAAGTTCGGGCAATTTTAGAGATTCCCACTCCAACGGGGAAAAAAACTCTGAGAAGATTGTTGGGAATGGTAGGATATTATTGAAAATTTTGTAAGAATTTTGCTAATGTTGCCCTTCCATTAACTAACCTTTTGCAGAAGAATGAGAAGTTTGCATTGAAAGTGCCTTGTCAAGAAGCATTTGAAAAATTGAAAACTATGATATGTCAACAACCTGTGCTCAAGGCACCTGACTTTGAAAAACATTTTTCATTAGTTGTAGATGCTAGTGATGAGGCTGCAGGAGCAGTATTAATGCAAAGGAATGAGGGTGATGAGGTTGATCATCCAGTAGCTTACTTTTCTAAGAAATTTAATAAGCATCAAAGAAACTATTCAACAATAGAAAAGGAATTGTTATCTCTTGTTTTAGCTTTAGAATATTTTGAGGTATATGTTGGTACAACTCAAAAAACACTTATTGTTTACACTGATCATAATCCATTAGTTTTTCTGAGTAAGATGAAAAACAAAAACAGAAGATTATTAAATTGGAGTTTGATGTTACAAGAGTACAATATTGTGATAACTCATATTAAAGGTAAAGATAATGTGGTTGCTGATTGTCTATCTCGATGTTGAATGTACAATGTAATTTTCTTATGGAATGGTTTTTTTTACAATTGTAACACTCCTACTGTATTGTGAGTTGTAAGATGTTATATGATGATACTATGCATATTGTGTATGTTATAGAATTTATACATTTGTTTTTCTTGTAAATAATTGTTAAAATTTTTGTTCTTGACAGACATTTTTGTTTTGGAGGGAGGTGTTACGTACCCATGACACGTGACAGTGCTACCCTTGTCACGTGACTGGTGTTGAAGCTATACTAGACTTGAGGTAACGGTCTTGTGAAGGTGGACTGACATCATTTTCCCGCCAGTAGAGGTCATTTGACAGGTTTTTTTTACAGGGTATAAAAGGAGGACCCCTCCCTGTGAGGAGGGGCAGTTCGTGGCTGGATTTGTCATGTTGACTTCATGCCACTGTGTGATTTAATGTGATGACGCAGTTTAGTTGAAAGATGGAGTTTTATTTAATGCCTAAAGTTTAAAAGGTCATTGCCAGCAGTTTCTTTATAATACTGCTAGTTAAGAATTAGTGGAGAGTGAAGATCGGAGTTCGGGAGTTAAAAGATCGAGGAAAGTCGATTTCAACGGTGAAACAGGTTCGACCTTGTTTGATCCTCATTCGGAAGGAATTTGTTGACTGTGCTCGTGTTAATCCCTGTGAATAGCAGAAAGGATTGAGTACAGTGTTGTAAAGGAAAGGTCAGTGCCTTTAAGCCATTTCATTCTTCATCTTCCTAAATTCTTCGTGGGAAAAGTAGTTCGACTGGGAATTGAAGCAAGACGACGTGAAAGAGAATTTAAATCATCTTAAAAAGTCTCTCCCTTAAATGGACTGTAAGCATTTTGAACTTTTGCAATACTACTTTGAAGAACTGTTTTTGCAAACATCGCTTTAAGAACTGTTTAAGCTGCCGGCCAGCAGCTGATTTCCGGTTACGTGAGTGGTTTGTTTACTTCTGGGGGTTTGTTTATCAGTGTTTAATAAATGTGTCATTTGTTATAAAAAACCCCTGCCTCACTCATATATTTATTGTTGCTGAATCCGTAACACTCTTAACATTCCTGTAGAAGCTCTTAGGATTATCCTTCACCCTGACTGCCAAACCAACCTCATGTCTTCTTTTCGCCCTACTGATTTCTTTCGTATTTTTTTGCACTTTTTATATTCCTCAAGAACCTTACTTACTCCCTGTTTCCTATAAGTCATACATCTCTCTCTTCTTTATCAGAGTTCCAATATCCCTAGAGAACCAAGGTTCCTTATTCTTATTCATTTTGCCTTTAATCCTGACAGGAACATACAAACTCTGCACTCTCAAAATTTCTCCTTTGAAGGCCTCCCACTTACCAATCACATCCTTACCAGAGAACAACCTGTCCCAATCTACGCTTTTTAGATCCTTTCTCATTTCTTCAAATTTGGCCTTTTTTCCAGTTTGGAACCCAAGGACCAGATCTATCTTTATCCATGATCAAGTTGAAACTAATGGCGTTATGATCACTGGAACCAAAGTGTTCCCCTACACACACTTCCGTCACCCGCCCTAACTCATTTCCTAATAAGAGATCTAATATTGCATCCTCCCTAGTTGGTACATCTATACAGTATATTGATTTAGAAAACTTTCCTGAACACATTTGACAAACTCTAACCCATCTAGACTTTTAACAGTATGGGAGTCCCAATCAATGTGTGGAAAATTAAAATCCCCTACAATCACAACTTTCTTTCTCCTGCTGTTGTCTATTATCTCTCTGCAGATTTTCTCCTTCAATTCTCGCTGACTATTGGGTGGTCTATAATACAACCCTATTAACGTGGTCATACCTTTCCTGTTTCTCAGCTCCACCCATATGTCCTCAGTAGACAAGTCCTCTAACCTGTCCTGCCGAAGCACTGTAATATTTTCCCTAACTAGCAAAGCCACCCCACCACCCTTCATCCCTCTGCCTCTATCACGTCTGAAACATCGGAATCCTGGAACATTGAGCTGCCAGTCCTGCCCCTCCTGTAGCTAAGTTTCAGTAATGGCTATGATGTCATAATTCCATATGTCAATCCAGGCCCTCAGCTCTTCTGCCTTTCCCACAATACTCCTCGCATTGAAATATACACACCTCAGAAGATTATTACCACCACACACAACCTTACTATTTGTGACTTTGCATGAACTACCAACATCATTTATTTTTACCCCCATTCCACTATCTACTCTGGCACTCTGGTTCCCATCCCCCTGCAAATCTAGTTTAAACCCTCCCCAATAACACTAGCAAACCTCCCTGCAAGTATATTGGTCCCCTTGTAGTTCAGGTGTAACCCACCTCTCTTGTACAGGTCCCACCTGCCCCAGTAGAGGTCCCAATGATCTAGAAATGTGAAACCCTGCCCCCTACCCCAGTTTCTCAGTCACATGTTCATCTGCCAGAGCATCCTATCCTTACCCTCACTGGCACGTGGCACAGGCAGCAATCTGGAGATTATTACCTTCGAGGTCCTGTTTTTCAACTTCCTACCAAGCTCTCTGTACTCACTCTTCAGGATCTCCTGATTCTTTCTACCTATGTCATTGGTACCAATGCATACCAAGACATCTGGCTGATCACCCTCCCACCTTAGAATGATGTGCAGGTGATTAGAGACATCCCTGGCACCTGGGAGGCAACAAACCATCCAGGAGTCTCTGTCACGACCACAGAATCTCCTGTCTGTACCCCTGACTATGGAGTCCCCTCTCAGTACCGCTCTCCTCCTCTTCCTCCCTCCCTTCTGCACTGCAGAACCAGACTCAGTGCCAGAGATCCGGCTGCCACAGCTTGTCCCAGGTTAGTCATCGGTATACCTGTTTTGGAGGGTGAATGGCCACAGGGGAACCCTGCATTACCTGCCTTTTCCCCTTCCCTCGCCTGACGGTAACCCAATTACCTGTGCCCTGTTCCTTAGGTGTAACTACCTCCCAGAAGCTACTGTCTATAAATTGCTCAGTCTCCTGAATGATCCGGAGGTCATCCAGCTCCTGCTCCAGTTCCCTAACGCGGTCTGTTAGGAGCTGCAGCTGGATGCACTTCTTGCAGGTATCGCTGTCAGGGACACCGGAGGTCTCCCTGACTTCCCACATCCTGCAAGAGGAGCATTCCAACATCCTGCCTGGCATATTCTCTAGTCTGAACCAAAAAAAAAGAAGAAAAACAGAAACTTACCGGAACCTACCCTCGCCTCTGCCTGTTTCTCGCCGAAGCCTGATTGAGTTAAAGCTGTCCCACTCTGACAATGGCCGCTGTATATGGCGGTCTTTCTTTTAAAACTTGTGTGCTACGTCACGCGCCTGCACAGTCTAGCCTCTTTTCCCCAAGCTCTTATTGAAAAACAACCTTCTCTCCGCGATGCCTTCGGTCTTCCACTCCCAGCCTCTTGCTTTGATTGAAAAGACTTGTTCAACTTCTACTGAATTCCTTCACAGACTTTGATCATAAGCTTTCTACACTTGTTACGCCTGAACACGTTAAACTTCAGTACTCGGTTCTGAGGTCTCAAACTTTCAATCTTTCTCTACAGCCCTTTAGCGGCTTTATTTACTTAGATCCACAACAATCTTCAAGCCTTGCTTTTGCTTTGTAGGAGAAGCATGAAGTGTTGAGGTGAGTGAAGTTCCAATCACCTCAACACTGGAGTAATTCCACAAACTATGGACTCACTTTCAAGGACTCTACAACTCACATTCTCACTGATATATTGATTGATTGATTGATTGACTGATCGATTGATTTATTTTTTGGTATTGGCACTATTTGCCTTCTTTTGCACATTGGTTCCTTGTCAGTCTATGTGTGGATTTTTTTTATTGATTCTATTGTATTTCTTTGTTCTTCTATGAATGCTTGCAACAAAGTGAATCTTAGAGTAGCAAACATACTTTGATAATAAATTTACTTTGAACTTTGAAGCTCTTAGAGCTCTCTGCCTCTCTAACATACTTTGTTCTTTGAACTCAGGTCAACTATACAACCTCTCTTTCTGCCCAATTGGACAAACTACCTCGTTTCTGTAATCTGGTATTCTTCATCTCAAAACATAGACCTTTACACACAACCCTATTACAGCTGAGGCCATCAGAGTTTGGAGTTCAATCCCAGCATCCTCTGTAAGGAGTTTATACATTCTCCCTGTGGAATGTGTGGGTTTCCTCTGGGTGCTCTGGTTTCCTCTCACATCCCAAAGTTGTACTGGTTGGTAAGTTAATTTATCATTGTAATTTGGCCCATAATTCGGCTAGGATTAAATCAGGGTTGCCAATGGCACAGCTCGAAGGGCTGAAAGGACCGATTTTGCACTCTATCTCTAAATTAATAAACTTTCCCGTAACTTCATTTCAAAAAGTAGATCCAAAATCCTTCTGCTTCCAGTTCCCCGAGCTTACCCCCTCAGAGCTGCATAGTTCCCATACGTAGTTTGTGTGAAATGACAAGCTCTGTTAAAGACATAATATATATGCAACTTCTGTTGCACTGATGTTACATGTTAAGTGGTCAGAGAGTATTCTCTAACTGGCATGCAATTACAGCCATGTTGACAAGGCAAAATAATCAGATTCTCTTTACTCATGGAAGAATTGATTTCTGCAGTTAAATATCTTGCAAGCAAGCTAAGCTAAAACATGTACAGCAAACAACAAATCAATTGCTGTAACCCACCCCTCCTCTGGGACTGGCAGGTTAGTAAACCTATAAATCATGCATGGCGTAATTCTCACATTTTCCAATATAGATGTATAAATGGCACAAGGTCACCAAATAAGCATCCAAAGCAAAAATGCAATTTGCCTTGACGTTTAGTGCATCACTTGAAAAACTCAATATTTAAATTTTAAGATAATGACTTTCACTTCAAATAGCGAAGGGCATTACATTCCTAAAAATGGTTTTACCGTAGGTAGTTCTTCACTTAATCTCTGCAAATAGAAGTTGTATCTCTTTACTAATGGACACTTGTCCAATGCATGACGTACTGTCTGTAAATTAACCCAGTATTTGCATTTAGCTCACTAACAAGACATGGTGAGATCCCATTCATTGAAGAATTAAGAGTTAATTTTTGTCCTGATTTGCCCAGCTTTATTCTGCATTGTACGGAAACTCTAATGGTCTAAAAGTCAGCATTCTAGATGCTTTTTTTTCCTGAAAATGTTGCTTCACTGGTTAGCAGGAACAGAGAAAACAGAGTAGAATAGAGGGTGGGTTGTGAACCAATCAATATTGGTTCTTCCAATATCAGATATTGGAAGAAGATCACAAGGATCATCAGCAGGTGTCTCAGGATCCCCAATTCTTGCACATTTTTGTATCTACTGGAGCAAAACGATAAGCAGAGAGGTGGGGCTCTCAAGAGCATGCCTGGCATATGGTGTGCAATAACAGAGGATGGGGTCCAGGACATTACTAAACTTACCAGGCTCCATAGGAATACCAACATTTCTAGCCTATGCAAACAAGACAAGTAGCTCATCTAAAATGCTGGAGGTCAGACAGCATCCATAAAGAGGAATAAACAGTTGATGTTTCAGGCTGAGACCGTTCATAAGGACCTGATGAAGAGTGTCAGTCTGAAATGTCATTTGTTTATTCCTCTCCATGGATACTGCCTGACCTGCTGAGTTCCACCAGCATTTTGCCTGTGTTTCTCTGGATTTCTAAGATCTGCAGAATCTGTTCCATTCAAGCAAGTAACTGCTGGATTTGCAGGCACAAAAATCATTACAGCCCTCAAGTGTTTTGCCTTATGACCCAGGGATCTACCAGAGAGTTACACAGTATCTTGTAGCCTGTCTTCAATAAATGCATGCCGGCTGAATGATTGCCAGGCCAATTGATTATATAATTTTTGTTTCAAAATAAACAAGTTGAAATTAATAGATAGAACATAGAACATTGAACATAGAAATGTACAGCACATTACAGACCCTCAATATTGTGCTGACCATGTGAGCTACTCTAGAAACTGCCTACAATTACCCTGCTGCATAACCGTCTATTTTTCTAAGCTCCATGTACCTATCCAGGAGTCTCTTAAAAGACCCTGTTGTTTCTGCCTCCACCACTGTTGCAGGCAGTACATTCCACGCACCCACCACTCTCCGTGTGAAAAGCATACTCCGGACATCCCCTCTGTACCTACTTCCAATTCTCAGATTTCAGAACTTTGTCTGACCTACAACAAATGCAGGAAGAAAATGACTGGAGAAATCAGGTAATTATACTGCTTTACCTCAACTTGGCCAAGAGGCTTAATCTACTAGACAATTTCCATGGCATCAATGTGAGATTGCTGCACAAATGCTGAAGAACTTTCATGTTGTGGACAGGGTTCGAGGCAGCTGCCTCAGTATTTTTGGTCCACACCAATCACAGAACTTACTGTAATGCAAAGTCTGTCAGAGTGAGGAATAACTCTGAAACGTAGGGTGGTGAAACTGGTCGGGCACATAACTGCCTGGAGCAATACAGCTAGACACACAGTATAATCAAATGCACTATTCTAAAAGCTATATTGAGAATACAATATCACTGCCTTGAAAGATCAGAAGATGCCTTTCAAAGCATATAAGCCAATGCTGTACCTTATTCAGCTCTGCACAGCAGTGAGGACTGGTTCTACAGCCAAACAGACCTGAACTTTGTGCCATAGGTGTGAGTGCACTGGCCAAAGGAGATAAATGCCTGGCAGCCTCTACAAGCTGTTAGATACGGATTAAAGTTAATTAATGAAACAAACTACTTTATCTGGGGTGCTAATGTGTTTTGGTCACAGGAGGAAAATTTCAACCCATCAGGTTGATTTTTGTTATCTTTGTAAAATGTTAATAACAACAACAGAATTGGTTTGGCAGCTTTACTGTTTCTTTAACACCAGTAATGCAATCAATATTATTTAAAATAGATCTCTGTCTCCAAGTCCCCAACTGTTCCAGGTGATAACACAGTCCTGAATTCAATCAAATCACAAGCTTTTTGCAGTGGGAATGCAGCAAAGGGAAGTCCAGAACAATTTTTGTGAGTGATAAAGGGGTAGATGTGCTCGATCAAAGCCCTCGTAAAACAACCTAAACAACTTTCCAGTCCAACCCCATCATTATTTGATTGATTGATTTAAACCTCCCAGTCCTCCTCAATCCCAATGAAGCAAACCAAGCTGAGAGAGCATATAATTCTAAATTCTTAATGAAATGATTTATTGTCATTCATTTGCACGTGTGTAGTCCATATTTATTTGAGACAAAAGATAGAAGAGTTATGAATGATCAGTTAAAGAGATCAAGTTCGGCTTCTGTAGGTGTTTGATTTCTGACTATCCTGTAACAGTAGACCCTGTGGCCTTGGTTATGGCTTTGCCGTAACCAAGGCAATGCAGCTCCCCCATCTTTGGTCTCACCAATGAACCACTGCTGAAAAAATGTCAACTTTGTCTGCTTCTGTATTGCAAAACCATTTTTGGTATCACCTCAAATTCAAGTTCAATAATCATTCAACCATGCAGTACATGAATATAGTCAAACAAAATGGAGTTCCTCTGGGGCCAAGGTGCAAAATACATTTCCAACAGCATACAGTACACTGCACATTGCACGTATACAAACACGCTGCCTCAGCTGAGGCTCGAACCAGTGACCTTCATGTTACTAGTCTGATGCCTTGCCCACTAGGTCACGCGCCAACCAATAGCACATATGAACATGATTTCAGAAAAACATACAATTGCAAAGAAGAAGCACATAATATAGCCCGAGTCCTAGAATGGTAAGTCTGCAGAATTGATGGCAAGTGGTCCTGGTGCAGTTTGTTCTTCCATTGAGCAAACACTAGAGGGCAGCACTGAGCAAACACAGGAAATGAACACCAAGAGAACATTGAAGAGCAGCACCAATTGGAAGGGCCAGACCCAAACAGAAATACAGATTCCAGCACACCCCATAGGTGCTCTGCCACACTGCCTCAATGTCTCCTCTGCTGGTCAGCTGAAATAGGCGACCCCACAGCCCTGGACTAGTCCTTGCCACACCCAAGGCTACGCTTCTCCCTGCCATTGGCCTTGCCAATGAACCAGTGAACAGGACTTGCGGTATTCTACATTATCAACATCCAACAGAGTCTTGCAACCCCAGTAAAAATATCGAAGACAATCACTTGCTGCATTTGTTGGATTGCGCACTGTCTTGGCACAAAGACAACAAGTCCAGACGACATTATTACAAGAGCATGCAATAATTCCAGCTCTATTGCTATCGAGCAGCTCGCTGCAGTACTTGATGTCCTCAGTATCATCTTTGATTGGACCCAGAGTAGCCGCTGCCTCCGAGTGTGGAATCATCATACCATCACAGCACATTTTTAAATTTGTTTTTTTGAGTTAAGAGTATTGCTGGCAAGGATCACATCCATTTGTAATTGGTAATTGCTTTTCTATTGTCACATGTACTGAGGTACAGTAGAAAACATTGCTTTGTACGCTGTTCTAATCATTTCACAACAGTAGGCTGAGGTAATACAAAGAAAAAACAATAAAAAATAAAGAATATAGTGTTACTGTTACAGAGAAAGTGCAGCACAGAGACAAAATAAAGTGCAAGGTCATGATGAGGTAAATTAAAAGGTCAAAAGTCATTTTTTTCATTTTAAGGGTCTGTTTAACAGCCCTAAACAGGTGGATAGAAGCTGTCCTTGAGGCTGGTGGTATGCACTTTCAAGCTTTTGTAAGCTTTGCCTGATAGGAGCTTCAAAAAAAGAAGTTGTTGCCTGTTTGCACCAATGGTGCTAAGGTCAAGTGGGTCGAGCGCTTCAAATTCCTAGGAGTAAACATCACCAATAGCTTGCCCTGGTCCCACCATCTAGATACTATAACTAAGAAAGTACACTAATGTCTCTACTGCATCAGATGGCTAAAGAAATTCCTCATATGCCTGTTCACTCACACCAATTTTTTAAAGATGCATCACAGAAAGAATCCTATCAGGCTGAATCATTTCTTTGTATGGCAACTACTCTGCCCAATACTCATCCTTACCGCTCTTGAAAAGACCATGGTGAAGGTAGACCCATAATGTGCTGTCATATCTGGAGAATGAGTAACTGCATTAATGGGTCCATGCAGTTGTACAGTGGAGACAGTTTGTGGCATGCATGTTTAGAATTTGCCCAGAAGTTCACTATCCACCCCTATCCTGGATATTGCAAGGACTTTGTAGATGTGCAAACTGTAACCAGTGGCAAAGAGAGATAAACATGTATTTCCTAAGTTTAAGAACATTTCTTTCTTCAATTTTATTCACCATATGTTAGTAAAAAGGGTTCTAACATTTGATCGCTTGACACCAATATGCCCATCAAGAAGATCAAAGCTGAACTTAAACTCAGTGCCACTTTCTTTCCCCATTCACATATTCCCATCATTTCTTCATGCCCAGAAATCTATTGATCTTTTGACTCAGTGGCTAGGCATTTTACACCTCTTTGGCGAGAGAATTCTGAAGATTTGCCACTATCTGAATGAGGAAACTTCTCATCAGAATTAAAACTGATGAGAGTTTTTTTTCCTGAATCTAGTTGAGCTTCTTTAGTGTTGCTGAGGCTGCACTTATCAAGGCAAGCAGATGCCATTAAATTTCTAACTTACACCCTGTAGATAGTGGAAAGTCTTCAGGGTGTCAGGAGGACACTCTATGTATGAGTTGCCCATGAATCACAATACTTATCTCGCCTGTCCAGTTGAATCTTGCCGATGGAGTGAATGGCATGTTACTTGGCAATGGTACCGACATTACATGTTAAGGGTAAGTAGGTGAGCTTGCTCTTGTTTTAGGATGCCAACATCTGCCACTTCTGTGGCGTAAAAGTTACTTGCGCTTATTAGCTTGTATCTGAATATTGAGCTGAATGCAGACATTTGTTGAGAAATTGCATATAGAATTGAACATGACATTAACATCAGCAAACAGTCCCTCTTCTGACCTCATGATGAAAGTAATATTTATCAAGCAGATGGAGATAGCTGGGCCTAGGACATTATCTTGAAGGAACTCCTGAAGTGATATCCTGGCACTGAGTTTATTAAACACACGCCATCTTCTTTTTTATATTTATTTATTTATACAGATGGTGCAGAAAAAGCTTTTCTAGCCTTTTGCTCCTCACCATCTGACAACACCTGACAACTATGATTTAACTCTAACCTAATCACAGGATAATTTACAATGACCAATTAACCTACCTGGTATATTTTTGGATAGTGGGAAGAAGCCAGAGAACTCAGTAAAAACCTATGCATTCCTCAGGGAATGTTGTGTATTTAAATTGCAGTAGCATTTGAGTACTCTTATAATAGATATATATGTAGTAAAAGATGACCTGATTTCCAAAAGACATTAAGTTAAAGATGACACATTTCTTTAATATCTTAAGCAATATTACTTTTTCTATTTCCATCTTTTGCAGTTTCAAAATAACATAAGTTTGGGCACCCTGCATGGTCAGTACTTAGTAACACCCCCTTTGGCAAGTATCACAGCTGTAAATGCTTTCTGTAGCCAGGTAAGAATCTGACAATTCTTGTTTGGGGGATTTTTGCCCATTCTTCCTTGCAAAAGGTTTCTAGTTCTGTGAGATTCTTGGGCCCTCTTGTGCACTGCTGTTTTGAGGTCTATCCACAGACTTTTAATGATGTTTAGTTCAGGGGACTGTGAGGGCCATGGCAAAACCTTCAGCTTGCGCCTCTTGAGGTAGTCCGTTGTGGATTTTGAGATGTATTTATGATCATTATCCTGTTGTACAAGCCATCCTATTTTCATTGTCAGCTTTTTTTACAGACGGTGTGATGTTTGCTTCCAGAATTTGCTGGTATTTAATTGAATTAATTTTTCCCTCTACCAGGGAAATGTTCCCTGTTCCACTGGCTGCAACACAAGCCCAAAGCATAATTGATCCACCCAGTGCTTAACAGTTGGAGAGGTGTTCTTTTTATGAAATTCTGCACCCTTTTTTTCTCCAAACGTACCATTGCTCATTGTGGCCAAAAAGTTCTATTTAAAAAATTCAAAGGAACATCTAAACAAGCCTGATGCATTTTGGAAGCAAGTCCTATGGACTGATGAAGTTAAAATAGAACATTTTGGATGCCACTGTAGATATATATATGTGCATGCTTTGCTTAAAGTAAATTTGAAGTTAGTCCCACATTTTGTACTCCCATGTCTTCCTTTGAATTAGGTTAATGTTTTGCAATTACAAAACACAACTTTGATGGCAAGGTATTTTTTTTCAAATGAACCTGAGATGACTCTCGGCCTGTGAAATGCAGTGAGATGTTCAAACTAAAAAAAACATGGTGAGGAAAGAAACAGATCACTGCACACACACACAGCGTCAAACTTTTAGCAAAAAAGAGAAGCACAAGTTTAAAAAAAATGCCAGAAAATGGAAGAGTTCACAGATTTATATAGACTGAGAGCTGAATGATATTAATCATAAGTAAAAAGAGCAGAAAGGAGTAGCTATATCGGAAACATACAAATAACAGATAACTGAGCAAATTGAGCAGTATTTTGAAGCAACTGAAATAGCCAATGAAAAATAAGTACTAATTTTGCTAAGTGCAATAAGTATATACAATGGATCATCTTTGTGCGACTGGAGAATGTGTATCATAGTACAATAGTCTCTGTTTTATTATTTTGTAAATTACTATTGCACATTATTATAAATTATTGTACATTGGTAAATTATTGTTGTGTATATTATTATTCTGTACTTTATTATTAGTTAAGTCTGCTCACTACTAAGTGTGTTTTTAAATGTTGCTGCTGTAACAAAAGAATTTCCTACTCAGGATAAATAAAGCATTTTTCATCAGTACTATTATTACTTAAGGCATACACTTTGGTTTGAAGTTTAACTGCTCCAACCAATCCAGCAGAAATGTGCTTTGCTGATATGGTAAAGGTAGTACAGGAACAAAGCTATTGTTGACCACAGAACACTTTTAGGTTTCATAAGTGGAATAAAAAGGAAAGGGAGTCCAGTTCCATGTATGTGGCTAAATTAAAGAGTTTAGATTGTCTGAACATTATCAGTTCAGTAATGGGATTAATGATGCACTGATAGACTGTTTAGTTTGTAGAATCTCAAAAGAAAGCTTTCGAAAATGACTCCTACCTAAGGCACAATTTATATTAAAAAAGCAGTTGAAGTTGCTCTTTCAATGGAAACTGCAGACAGAGATGCAATTGAGTTGCAGTCAAGAATGAAACTGAGCATTAACAAAATTGCAAAGTCTAAACAGAAACTTCCTGGCTGAACAAATCGTGTTACCATTGAGTGATGGGCTCTCATACACCAGACCAATGCAGATATAAAGGCAAAACGTATAAAATATCTGATAATGTATTACATATAAAAACAACATGGTGGGCAGACAAAAATAAATAGATTGCACAGAAAAGAGAAAAAGATAAAAAGTCAAGTTGCAATTTCAAAAAGAAGACTAATCTTTTGTTTTCCTTTAATGAAAAATCTGATAATAATGCGATTGACACGATACTCTGTAGCATTAGGATCTACAGTGTGAAAGCTAACACGAGAGAAGAAGTGAACTTCACCAGAAGTGAATGCAAATTAATTAAAATGGAATTAGACGCTGGATCAGCTGTTTCAATCATTCCACAAAACGAGTTTGAGAGGCATTTCAAACATACTAAACTGAAGCCTGCAGATATCCAAGCTGCACTGGAGAAAGGTAACTCCTGTGAGCATGAAATACTCAACCAACTGAGCCAATTGAAACTTGATTGGTCATACATACACCATCTGCATACCACATCCTCAACAATGAATCCAACTGAAAGCAAATTTAGAAAGGTACTGGATAATGTTACAACTGCCTCCATGCCAAAGACCTTCAACCATTGCCCAACAGAGGACAAACAATTGTTGGTGCCAACCTCTGTGCCTCTGGCTAGAAAGCATATTGTAACGAGAAAGGACCATGCTGCTCAGAGGAATCAAGAAAGTAAGGAAAACAGTGGTCTGACTACAGCAGTTTTTGTAGGCAACATATCTGTGAAAGCTTCTAATATGTTAATCAGGCAGTTATTTGTGAAGAGTTGCTTGGATTTAACATAGAAGAGAGTGCAAGGAGTTTCAGGAAAGTTGTAAACATTCAGGTTTTGTGAATATAAAGAACCAGAATCTAATCTGCAAAAGATCAGATCGTAAATGGAGCAATAGAATTAACAAGGGAATACTCCATTGAACTAATTGTACCTTTCCAAGATCAAGATGCACAGCCTAGAAAGAAGGTAAAGAAAAAGAGTGGGATAAAAAGAGAGAAAGAAGCCAGGAAAGGGAGAGAAGCAAGGATAAAGTAGATTCAGAAAGAAAAGTCAAGTAAAGGAGAACCACTTCCTACAGTCTCAGAGTCAACTCCTACAACCACCATGGAGGAGACCTCAGAACCTGAGATTGTTTCACAGCCGCAAGTCACTCCTGCTAAACAGAGTGATCCACCTCGCTAGGAACAACATCATCTCATAAGAGTAAAAAATCTCCCACAGTGAGCCTTAGGCCTGAATGGGACCATTTAAAATTTACTGTGCTGTGGATGTCTGTATTTAGTGTTTGTATTATACTGTATACTGTGTACATAGTTGAGATGCATTCTCTATTGTGTTAGAGTTTATAGTTACACAGGGAGGAATGTTGTGTATTTAATATTTCAGTGGTATTCGCTTAAGGTAAGCTCGAAATTAGACCTGCATTTCAGACTCCTGTGTCTTCCTTTGAATTAGTTTAGCATCTTGAGGTTACAAAACACAACAGGGAAAACATATAAACTCTTTACAGAGGACAGTAGAATTGAAGAGTCTTCGCAGAGGAACAGCAAATCTTAAATGCAAGAGATTTCTTAAATGCAAGAAATGCAGACTTTGAAAATCTTGAGCAACACATGAAGGAACTCAACAAGTAAGGCAGCATCTATGGAGGGAATAAACAGTCAATGTTTTGAGCCAAATCCCTTCATCAACCCTGCATAGACTTGCTGAGCTCCTCCAGCATTTTATGTGCATTACTGAAGATTATGTTTATAAAGTCAGAGATTGATGGCATTCAGTAGAACTAATCAATTGTGATGCTGACTGTGAAGGCAAGTTACGTGAAGTTAGACAATTCAGTACTGAGTCCGGAAAATCTCATCAAACTGATTGGAGATGAGACTGTTCCTCAAGATTACTTTGAACATCATTATAACAGCAGAGGAGACCGTAGCCAGAAAAATGATGGCGGAAGTGCGATGGAAGATTAAAGTGGCAGGCAGCACACAGCTCACGGTTGCCTAAATGGACTGAATGCCGGTGTTCTTCAAACATGTCACCTAATTTGCATAGGAGACCACGCTATGAATACAAATGCAGCAAACTAGATCAGGAGATGCGCAGCTGAAGAGATCGTGGTAAGTGCATGAGAATTTTCCAAATAGCCCAAGTGAGTGTGCAGACTTAGTGGAGCGGCTGTTTCTCCGTGTAGTATCATATATTATGTATGCGCAGCAACGTTTGAAGAAGAACAATTGTCAAAATATACAGAACCGTGAGGGAAAAATATGAACCCAAAAGGATTGTCCCATGTTGGAGCTCATGGCTCAAGAGGGCAACTGCATTTCATGGCCACCATGTGGGCTGGGTGGAGCAGTTACGTCCTATCAACCTGTATCATACTTTTTGTCAGACATGGAACCATTCTATTCTTCTCATATTGCGGAATTATTTTATCATTTAAATATGTAGGCACCCTAACATATTAGTCTGTGCCTTTAAAAACACCTGTAGTATGCTTGTCAAAGGATTTAGGCCTGAAGTGTCGACCCATCTTCTCCATAGAGGTTGCCTGACCTGCTGAGTTCCTCAGATATTTTGTCTGCATTGCTCTAGATTTCCAGGATCTGCAGAATCTCTTGTGTTTATACTTTACTGCAACCATTGATTAATTTGTTTAATGCATGAGTTAACCATTATATCAGCATTTTTCACCTAGCACAGAAAGAACTACAATGAAATTTCTCCTTTATACTCTGTATCCTCATTCTTCCTGGTACATCCCATCAGCAAAGATTTCATCAAACTAGAATTAATAATAAGTAATGAATAGTAGGTGTAAATGCAAAATCAACATTTTCCATAATCTTGAATGTGGCAAACATTAATTTTTATTGCTGATTTAGTGTAGCAGGCCAATATAATACACCGGTGTAAAATATACTTATTCTAAATCACTTGCGACCTTTAAATGACAATGAAGGACAATGGGAAAGAATTAACAAACTCACAGGCTTAATAAATTTACTCTGTCAAAACCTTTAACAAGGGGCATAGCTTGTTGTATAAATCTTTAAGCATTCATATAAAGTAGAAAATTACATATATATCAGATCTTAAATGATGATGGACATCCACCTTTTTTTCAAGATGTGTTTATATTTGTGACAGAAAATTAACTGGGTTGAATCTGTTAAAATAATCCTTCTGTCATATTACTCAAGCAACCAAATTACTATATACAATTTAATTTGAGTGGTTCTAGAATAAGTTTACTCATAAAATTTCCCCAAAGGACGCAGCTTTGTTTTATTTACTAAAAATGGAGATACCATTTAGTTATATAGAACAGTTGGATGCAGAGTGAACTTTTTGAATAAAAAAATCCAGCTGACAAAGTCATATTTCCTGCTACCAGAAATCAATAGGCATCTTGACTTGCCTTTAAAATGGCTTTAATGAGCATTGTTTTGCCTTGTGGGCTGTCATTTCCAAGTACATATACAAGAAAAGAACTTGGAATATCAATGGGAAAACTAGAATGAAACGCCACTGTGCTTTTCAGTTTTGCTCATTTAATTTGCTTTTATATTAAAGAAATAAGAATATATATAACAGAACCGGCAAGTGGACTCAGTAGTAATCAGTATGATCATAATTTTCTCTCATTAAACCCTGCAGTGACAGAGCAATGCTAATGCCACTACTATTGCCCTTGCTGAAAGCAGACCAAAGAAATCATCCTGGACTATAAGATTAAATGTCTAATAAATGCTGTTGTGCCTGAACATCCTTAATAAAATGTTACTTGAATTCTGCAGTTCTGTTGAATATTTAATTGGGTTTTGACATTTTATTTAGTCAAGTGGTTAGACCAGACAAGCAGAAGTTGTTCTCCAAAGGGATTGGTGTTGTTGAGTGGCAAAGAGTAATGGAAATATTTAATGGCATTGCCACTGATACACAGACGCCAGCAAGGAGACTTGACAGAGTTGTACAGGGTCACGATGAACTCAGATGGGGTAAACAGAGGGATGGTTTGAGGACCAGGGACATAGTTGCAGAATGGTTAGTAAAGAACACTGGGAGAACTATAAAAATGTGTTTTATTCATAAGGAATATTATGATCTAATTGTCACTGCCTGTAGGAGTTATCAGTCAGAATTTTCAAAAATGGATTTGGATTGGCACATGAGGGAACATGATCTCCAGGGCTACAAGGAAAAGCAGGGTGAGTAGGCCTGAATAGATTGTGTTACTAGAGCAGGCATGAACCCAGAGGGTCACGTCTTCTCCTATACTGTAACTACTTTCTGATTCTATAGTCATGCTATGAAGTGTAAATCACTTTTGCTAATGTACTACTGAAAGATGTTATAATAATTTCATAATTTAATGCCATACTCTAATCTGTTAGTTGTGTCGCATATGGAATTTCATTAACTGTAATATTTCTTTGCAAGTGTAATGTCTTAAGACACATTTGATGAGTGTTACTGAATGACATATTCCAATACAAAATATTTAGCTATGGTTTAAAACACACTGGTGCCTGAAGAGAATTCTATATTTTTAGACATGAATCACTTTATAGTGTTTTTAATACAGGCCTTGAGGTGAAAAGGGCTTTTAAACTTACATTGTCCTGTATATCAAATGGTAAATTTGAACGTCTAATAAATGTCCTCGTATCTGAAAGTGCTCTAATAAAAAATAATAATCCTGCGGCCTAATGAAACATTTTTATTAGCAGTAAAGTCATATATAATTACAGAACAGAGAAAAGAAAATTCAGTGAGGGTTATTATCTAGTCCTGTGATGATTCTGGTGTGCTCCAATGCAGAACATTACTCACAAATCAAAATGTTGGATGTTCTTTAGTTTCTCTTGAAGGTCAACAAACGCTTTCAGTATTGTTACTGCAAAGCTGCTGGGTTGGGAGAAGGAGACTATTTTCTTTTGGTGTCAGTCTCTGTAAACGACATGAGAGATTTTACATATAGTGCAGTACACATGCAACATGTAATGAAAGAAAAACGTTTGTAAGGTTTCAGGTTACTCATGTGATTGCTTCATTGGATGCTCATGTGTAAAATAAATATTTCACAAAAAAGTAATAAAATATTGCGGAGGTTACATGTTAGGAATAATTATTAACTGGTTACCATAAGACGTAGGAGAAGAATTAGGTCATTTGGCACATCAAGTCTGCTTCACCACTTGATCATCCATTTCCCTCTCAACTCCATTTTCTGGCTTCTTCCCATACCGTTCTTGCCCTGACGTCGTGAGTCTATGAACCTCTGCCTTAAATACACCCAGTGAGGTTTCCGGCAAGATGGCAGCGTGAGTGATCACAGTGGCTTCTACAGGGTCAAGCAAAGGTGTTATTGTCCTTTTTAAACTTTTTTTTTAATGATCATAAGACCCTGCTGGCCGTGAAGGATTTAAGGTTCAGCGAAAGAGAAACTGAAAGAGATGGACGTGCAGCTGCTTGTGTCAGAGAGGAGTCGGGGGAGTCGGAGTGCAAAGGAGGTGAGCTGTCTAACAGCGAGCGGTCACCTCGGTCGCTTTTCTTGTGATCACAAGACACTGTTAATGTGGAATTCTACAAGTCCGATTCACTGGTTTATTGGTGGCCATCAATGGCGGGTGACAGGGGAGCTGTGAAGCTTCTGCCATAGCAAGGAGTGGGCCTCAAGCCCTGCTGTCACCGGCTTACAATCGCCAGGGGGAGAGAGAGTTCGATACAGTCGATGCACTCTAGGAAAGGTTGTGTGGTGCGACATCCAGCCTGGAGTCAGCACTGTCCACAACAACCCCCCCACACCCCATGTTCGCTCAGCAGTAGACAAGCTATATTGTGGTTGACTGCAGATTTCTGCAACAATCATGGATTCTGGGCCTTGGACTATTTTTTTTTTGGGTGACTGTGTTTTTACTGATATTTTATATGTGCTTGCTTTCTTATAAGTGCCATATGTGCCTTGTTGTGTGAGTGACTGTCGGTACTGTGTTGTGTTCCTTGGTTCCAGAGTAATGCTGTTTAGTTTAGCTGTATTCATGGGTATTCATGTATGGTTGAAGGACAATTAAACTTGAACTTGAACCTGCCTTGGCCTCTACAACTACCTGTGGCAACAAATTACACAGATTCACCACCATCTAAAGCCGGCCTGTGGCGTAGTGGCATCCGCACCGAACTTTGAGCCAGGTGGTCCTGGGTTCAAATCTAGCCGGCTCCTTGCACATTTTCCACTCATGTTGGGTTGAGCTTCAAGCTAGCGATGCAGCCTTGTAAAGAAACACCGACAAAATTTCTAAAGAAACAGCAAGTTTGCCACCCAATGCGTCACAAGGTGCTGGAAGGAATAACAAACAACAACCCTCTAGCTAAAGAATTCTCTCCTCATCTCTATTCTAAAAGGACGCCCCTCTATTCTGAGGCTGTGACCTTTGGTCTTAGCCTCTCCCACTATAGGAAACATCCTCTCCACATTCACTTTATTGAAGCCCTTCAACATTTGTAGGTTTCAATGCAATCTCCCTCATTCTTCTAAATTCCAGCGAGTACTCGTCCAAAACCATCAAACACTCCTGATAAAATAAGCCTTTCAATCCCAGAATCTCTTTCATGAGCCTTCTTTGAATCTCCTCCAATGTCAGCACATCCTTTCTTAGACAAGGGACCCAAAAATGTTCAGAATACTCCTAGTGAGATCTCACCAGTGCCTTTAAAAGCCTTTGAATTCTATCATTGTTTTTATGTTCTAGTCATCTTGAAATGAATGCTAACATTGCACTTGTCTTCCTCACCACAGACTCAACCTACAAATTAATTTATAGGAATCCCACACAAGGACTTCCAAGTCTCTTTGAACCTCAGAGTTCTCAATTTTCTCTCCGTTTAGAACATAGTCTACACTTTTATTCCTTCTATCAAAGTGCATGACCATACGCTTTCTGACATTGTATTTCATTTGTCACTTCTTTGCCCATTTTCCTAATCCAAGTCCTTCTGCAGTCTTTCTGCTTCCTCAACACTACCTGCCACTCCAACTATCTTCATATCATCTGCAAACTTGGCCACAAAGCCGTCAATTCTCTCATCCAAATCATTGACATACAAAGTAAAAAGAAGCAGTCCCAATACCAACCACTGCAGAACACTACTAGTCACTGGCAACCTATTAGAAAAGGCCCCCTTTATTCCTGATCTTTGCTTCCTACCAATCAGTCAATGCTGGTATCTTCCTAATAATACCATGGGCTCATATGTGACATCTTGTCAAAAGCCTTCTAAAAGTCCAAGCTCACAACATCCACTGATCCTCCTTTGTCTAGTCTGCTTGTTATTTCCTCAAAGAATTCCAATAGATCTGTCAGGCAAGATTTTCCTTTAACGAAACCATACCGATTTTGGCCGATTTTTTCATATGCGTCCAAGCAGTCCAAAAGCTCATCCTTAAAAAAATTGATTCCCAACCACTGAGGTCAGGCTAACTGGCTTATAATTTCCCTCCGTTCTTGAAGAGTGGAGTAACACTTGCCCTGTTCCAGTCCTCCAGAACCATGCCAGGATCTATTGATTCATAAAAGATCATTACTAATACCACCAGAATCTCTTCAGCCACTTCTTTCAGAACCCTGATTCCGATGACTTTCCAACCTTCATACCTTTCAGCTTCCCAAGCATCTTCTCCCTACTCGTAGCAACTGCACTCACTTCTGCCTCTGACACTCTTGAACTTACTGCTAGTGTCTTTCATAGTGAAGACTGATGTAAGATACTTATTCTGTTCATTTGCCATTTCCTTGTCTCCTATTTACTACCTCTCCAGCGTCATTTTCCAACAGTCCAATATCTACTCTCACCTGTCTTTAACTCTTTATATATCTGAAAAATCTTTTAGTATCCTCTTTGATATTATTGACTAGTTTATTGTAACCCAGGGGTTAATTAAACCCAAAGATGAAAACAAGGTTTGCATAATTAAAAAAAAGAACTTATGCGGAAACGAGGTGTGGCTGGCGCAATGCGGGAAAGCAATAGAAATGCAACAAACTTTTAGAAACGAAAGATATGAACTGTTAAATGTGGAATTAGTACTGAGTATCTCTACCTCATTTATTTGAAAACCTCTGGGTGAAACACCTTGAGGAGAGACAATAGCAATAAAAGGTCCATTGAAGCTACAGCTATAACAAGCAGCAGATATAATGAGACAATATTGGCAGAGGCAGGTATCCAAGTTTCTGCCATGTAACCAGGAATTAGTTCTAGTAAAGGATTTGGTCAGGTTTTGTTTGTATAAGTGTGTTAATAGATTTTCAGTGGATGATCAACTATTTCATCCAACTATAAGAAACATGATGGCAAGCCACCCAAGATGAAGAAACATAGCGGGAACAAAATGTTTAATGACTTAGAGGATTTAAAATGGTTGGAAGTACAAGTTTATTTTCATTGGAAGGATCTGAATTTAATTTTCTGCAAGAACTGGTTATTTTTGCCAAGACTTTGATAAGTTACTGAATGAAAATTACTTTGTTTAAAAGTTGTGATGTTGGAGAATTGTCATGAAAGGAGTTAAGCTGTATAGATATATAATTTTTGAATTTTCATTTGTAGACATACTGACCGGAATTGAAATTGAAGTTAACCATAATACTTAAGAATAGGAATTTAATTAGTTTTCTAACTAACTGGATTAAAAAAAAGGATTAATGTGTAAATCTTTAAATGGTGAATAACACTAGTTCTAATTAGAGAAATTGGAGTAACAGAAGTTATTCTAATGAATATCACTGATTCTAACTAAACAGCAATTTGGTTTTCTATTAATTTGGAACCTAAACAGAATGGTAGAATTTTGAATCATTCTTACTCATGTAAATATTTTGCATATCTTGTTTTTTATAAACAAAACTTACCTCCAGAAGTGCATGTTTGCTATTCACTGCCTCCTTCCAATATCTAGAGTTTCTGACAGCCTACTAGAGCCTAATGCAGCACCATGTAATTTGATTTTTCTCATTAAGAGTGTGGCAACCAGTAACAAGAGATAAGACAAGTGTTACACAGGTGTGACATTACCTTCATGTTTCATCGTTTCTCTCCTTATGGCTTTTTTTTTTAGTTGCATTCTGATGGTTTTCAAAAGCTTCCCAATCTTCCAACTTCACACTAATTTTTGCCATATTCTATGTCCTCTCTTTTGTTTTTTATGCTAACTTCCATTTCTCTTCTTAACCTCCGTTGTGTCATCCTCCATTTAGAATACTTTTTTCTTTGGGATGTATTTTTTTTGGCACCTTCTAAATCGCTCCCAGAAACTCAAGCCATTACTGCTTTGCCATCATCCCTGCTAGTGTTCCTTTTCAACCACCTTTGACTAGCTCTTCTCTTGTACCTTTGTAATTTCTTTATTTCATCGTTATGCTGATACATTTGACTTTAGCTTCTCCCTCTCAAATTGCAAAGTGAATTCTATCATATAATGACCACTATCTCCTAAGTGTTCTTTTACCTTAAGCTCCTAATCAGAGCTATTTCATTACATGACACCCAACCCAGAATAGCTGATCCACTAATGGGCTCATTCACAATCTGCTACAAAAAGCCCCATCTCATAGGCGTTTTACCATTACTGTCTCTTGATCCAAAATCAATGTCACCCTGATTTTCCCAATCTACCTGCATCTTGAAATCCCCCCTGACTATCGTAACATTGTACAAACAAGCTGGATGAACTCAGCAGGTTGGGCAGCATCCATTGAAATGAGCAGTCAACGTTTCGGGCTGAGACCCTTCATCAGGACTGAAGAAGGAGGGGGCAGGGGCCCCATAAAGAAGGTGGGAGGAGGGTAGAAAACCAATCAGAGGAGAGATCAATGGGTGGGGAAGGGGAAGCAGGAAGGGGATAGGTCAGAGAGGTGAAGAAGGAATCTAAGGAGAAAGCACTATGGGTAACAGAAAAAAGCAGAATCATGAGAGAGGTGATGGGCAGTTAGAAGAGGAGACAGAGTGAAAGTGGGATGGGGGAAGGGAGAGGGAGGGAATTACTGGAAGTTGGAGAATTCGATGTTCATACCAAGGGGCTGGAGACTACCCAGACGGTATATGAGGTGTTTCTCCTCCAACCTCATCATGGCCTCATCATGGCAGTAGAGGAGGCCATGTATGGATATATCCAAAAGGGAATGTGAAGTAGAGTTGAAGTGAGTGGCAACCGGGAGATCCTGTCTGTTGTGGCGGTCGGAGCGGAGGTGCATGATCAAGCAGTCCCCTAATTTGCATTGGGTAACATTGTAACATAACATAACATAACGTTGCCCTTTTGACATGCATTTTCTATCACTCATTGTAATTTGTAGCCCACATCCTGGCTATTGTTCGGAGGCCTGTATTAAACTTGCATATTCTTTAACCCATACAGTTAAATGTAATTTGCAGTTTAATTAAATAGTTTATTGTTAATACCACATGCAGCAAAGAATGGTGAAAAAACTTTGTTTTGCATTCCATCTGCATAGATCATTTCACAACATCATTACAGTGAAGTAGAGTACAAGGCAAAAGTAATAATAAAATACAGAATATATCTGTAGTGTTACATTTACAGAGAAAGTGCAAGGCTGATAGATAATAAGGTATAAGACTGTTTTGAGTAAATTGTGAGGTTAAGTCCATCTTATCATAGAAGAGGTCTATTCAATTGTGCTATAACGGTGGGATAAAAACTCTCCATGAGCCTGTTTGTAGGGCTTTTAGACTTTTGTAGTTTCTGCTTAATGACAGGGTTAAGAGAGAATGTTTGTGTGGGCTAATGTAATTTATGTAATAAGAATAAATCTGTAAAACAATTTATTATATTCTATGATCCTTCTCCCAGGCCTGCTGTTTTGCAGTGAGAATGCCCACAAATGCATCAGCTCCTGCAAGCAAATGCATTGTGTAGTAACCTTAAATCAGCAAACAACTCTGCCGCATTTATCGGTCCCTGTTGATTTATGCAACATGAAGACAAACATAGAAAGTACTGAATATTTGTCCTTCCACACAGCTAGATTGTTGTAACAAGTCAAAAAGAGTACCTTTCAAGATTACTAGTTGTTCATCTTTCCTACCATTTCCCACCAGTATTCTTGCTTGTCATACAATCTTGATCTGATGAAACAGATGAGCTTCTATGTGACTGCACTGAGTCAGTAGACCTTTCATGTTCATAGACCTCAGCTGCCAGCCTAGGTAAATATATCACCACCATCACAGACATTATCGACGAATGTATTAAGGACTGCATACTAAAGAGGACAATCGGATTGTTCCAAAACCGGAAACCATGGATAAACTGGGAAAACCACCCTCTTCTGAAGTCGAGGACTGCAACGTTCAAATCAAGATGCAACCACAGTAAAACTATTAGAGATGCTATGAGCAGCCGTCAGTTGTAGCTGGCCTTTCAGGTGAAAATAGGCAACAAAATAAATTTTTGCAGCATCAATGACATTAGCACATTCCTTTCTGATGAACCTATCACTTTCTATTCGTACTTTGGGCAGAACAGAATGGGTGTGTCACCTCACGTCTCCAACAGCCTCCACTGCACCTGAATCGACATTCACCATCATGGATGTAAAATCAGTTCTCTGCAAGGTGAACCTGTGGCAGGCATCAGACCCAGATAGTGTCCCTAGTTGTGTCCTTAGATACTGTGCGCAGGTATTTAGAGATGTTTTAACCTCTCTGCTCAGTTAGTGATTCTTTTCTGCTTTAAGTAGACCACTATCCTCCTGGTACCCAAGTAAAACGAGATAAACTCCCTTAATGACTACCCAATGGTTCTGATATCAACCATCATGAAGTACTTCATGAGGCTGGTTATGGAACACATGAACTCCAGCCTCCCATAAAATCTTGACTCACTGTACTTCACCTACAACCAAAACAGGCTGCAGCAGACGCTATCCCTCTGGCCCTACACTTATCTCTGGAGCATCTGGACAATTAAGACACCTATGTCTGACTACTGTTCATTGACTACAGCTCTGGCTTCAGTATTATAAGTCCAAGTAATCTTATCACCAAACTCTATTGACTCTCTTTGCAATTGGATCCTTAACTTGAGCTCCTGACCAACAGACAATCAGTGAGGTTAGGCGCAAACGCCAACTAAACATTGGTGCTCCACAAGATTTTGTCCTCAGCTTCCTACTCTACTTTCTGTACACTCGTGACTGCATGGCCAAATTCTGCTCTAACTCCCTCTACAAGTTTGCAGGTAATCATCTGGAAACTGCAGTAAGGCAAGGATAGCCTGGGGCAGCTTTAGCCAAGTGAGACAGCCAGAGACACCTTGTATTACTACAGATGAGATAGGCTGGGTTGACTGTGGCAGTATGTACTCAAGCCAGATGAATACATCCCCTGTAGTGAAACTTTTACAGAAAAGCCATTCTCTTATACAACAGGGGCTGCCATAGACAGATGAGGTAAGATTAACAGAGAGATGTGAAACATATTCAGCAACAAAGTCTCTATTGTTTTTACTAGCTTCAAGACATCATCAGCTGTCCACTTGAAGTTTTGATTGAATTTAACATCTTTACTGTGAAGGGCAATTGATCTTGAAAATTAGGAATTCAAACAACTTACAGGTTTCAATATCCATAACTGATAATCCAATTCAGTATAAAAATAGTAGTTTTCTGTCAGGACTTCAGAACAGTGTGGATGGCAGAAACCCACTTTGTTCTCCTTGTGCACAAAAATAAAAAAAAAGTGTGCTTGGGTTGTAAAAGTGTATGTGTTCTGGGCCCAGTTATATTAGTTATTTTATTTTAGTATTGGTGAAGACAATTACTTTGACAGTTACTTGGAGGTTCTAATGAGATGGCTAACCCTGGCTTCATTATACAGGAGAAAATAATTTAGCCCCAGTAGCTGATTAGTCCTAAATCCTAGGCTGCTCATGTTTGAGCAAGGGACTGAGTCTGCTGTTGTATTGAAATTTCCTCCTGTGTGAAATAGTCAAGGTTTGCCTACTCAGTTGCTGACACAGAAAAGCTGCAGAGTTAAAAAAAAAGAAGAGTTTGGCACGGACTGGGTTTGAGTCCCACATGAGGTGTTGTGGTGGACTGGGTTTGAGTGCCACATAAGGTACTGCCATAGAGAAGGTTCAGGCCCCACGCAAGATTAGATTCAGATTCAGATTCAGTTTATTGTCATTTAGAAACCACAACTGCAATGCAGTTAAAAAATGAGACAACGTTCCTCCAGAATTATATCACAAAAGCACATGACAAAACAGACTACACCAGAAAATCCACATAATGTTTGGCAATCCCCAATCCAGAGTCCGGAGAGGCTGCTGTGTATTAATATTGCACTAGCGTCTTAGCGCGTTCCCCGGAAAGGAGCTCCAAATCCACCAGACAAAACAAGATCAAAAACTAAAGCTACAAGACCTGCACAAAACCACATACTTACAACATATAGTTACAACAGTGCAAACAATAGCATAATTGATGGAAAAAAAACAGACCATGGGCATAGTAAAAATAGACCAAAGATGTTAAAAGACTATAAGTTCAAAAGAAACCACCACACAGTTTCCACAAGTCCTCAGGGTCCCGAAAGACTCATCATCCCACACTGGCGGCAGAGGGGAAAACCCCCGCTATGGACTTCCACAGTGCCGCCTGACTCAGCCTCTCAGACACAGCACACAATGAACGCTCTGTTGAACCCAACCTCGCAGACACAGCACACAATGAACGCTCTGACCGCAGCGGACTCCGAGTCCGTCGAACCTCCAACCATCCGACCATCCCCTCTGGCACAGCTACTCCGAGCACCATCCTCTGCCGAGCGTGTTAATGGTCCAGGTTGGAGCCTTTGTAAAGGTTGTTGAGGTCCAGGGTGGAGCCCACATACGGTGTTGTCGTGGTCCAGATTGGAGCCCACATACGGTGTTGTCGTGGTCCAGATTGGAGCCCACATACGGTGTTGTCGTGGTCCAGATTGGAGCCCACATACGGTGTTGTCGTGGTCCAGATTGGAGCCCACATACGGTGTTGTCGTGGTCCAGATTGGAGCCCACATATGGTGTTGTCGTGGTCCAGATGGTGTCCTGCATGAGGTGTTGCTGTGGTCCGGTTGGAGCCTGCACGAAGTGTTGCCATGGTCCAGTTGGTGTCCCGCACGGGGCATTACCATGATCTAATTAGAGTCCTGTATGAGGGTTGCCATACGAGGCATTACCATGATCTAGTTAGAGTCCTGTATGAGGTGTTGCCATGGTCCAGTTGGTGTCCCGCACGGGACATTACCATGATCTAATTAGAGTCCTGTATGAGGGTTGCCATGGTCCAGGTTGGAGTCCATATTTCAAGTTGTTTCAAGTTGGTGTCCTGCACGAAGTACAGAAAAATTCTATAAGCGTGCTGTTAAAAAAAGAAATTCTGAAATGTGTGTGTGTGTGTGTGTATTCCCTGATTGTCAGTGCATGTGTGCATGCACACCCTGATTGTGTGTGTTTGAAAGGTGGTGTGAAAGTCCCCCTGTCTTGGACATCTAAAGGACACCATTAGCATACATGTTAGTACCAGGATGTATTAGGTATGTTGAGAAGGATGGTGAAGTGTGTGGAATGGACTAAGTGAGTGTCTGTAGACCTGTCAGAGAAAAGAAAATGTGAGAAGACTGTAAGATGCTCTACATTTGTTGAATATAGATGTGGTAATGCTTTGCTTTATATTTAGCAAAATTGACAGTGACCAAATTTTAGTGAATCATTACCAGATTAACTTCTACTTAAAATTTCACTGTAAATCTCAGGTTTTAACATTAACTGCTCCATACACATATGACTCATGTGACCCACTTGTGACTGGTAATTTTTGATTTAAACAGTGTAGTTGTTTAGATAAATCTATTCTTCAGTATATGTATGAGTTTTTCAGTTCTTTGATCCAACAAACATGGAAATGGACGGTGGACACAGAAGGGGTAAACATGGGGATGTCCATGAAGGCGAATGAGTTTGTTTGCAGCAACCTGGTCACTGGGCTTGAAGATGCCCTCGGCCCAAGGCAACTTCAGTAACTGTTCCCACCTCCACCGTCACCAGCACCATGAACTACGCAGTTTACTTTAAATGATCTGTCCCAAAATGTACCTAAGGACTTGTATGATTTTACTTCTGCCCTTTGTAAAATGCCACCTGATGTAAGCCCACATGTAATTTTTCTTGGACGCTTGCCTCCCGATCTGATGCTTCTAAAGATCTGGGGAATATTTTAGTGGATATGCAGTGTGTGCACATCATCTAACAGCTGAGGCGGGTGGCACAGCTACCATCTCTGTAGCTGTGCTTGAGCAGCTGCCCTCTTTGCATTAGCATCTGAGCAGTGAGTGCACCGAGTCATTTTACGCATTAGAAGTAGCACCTGATAATGCACGATTATGGAAATTCCTTGTGTTTCTCGCCTTTTCAGAATTCGGATGAAATTATGAACCTTTTCCTTCTTTTAAATGACTTACTGCAATTGTTGCTATAAACTATACAGCTCATTCTGACAGGAATAACCAGAGGGAACAAATGAGCTGACTCCTTTGCTAAAGCAGCAACAGCAAATCTTTATGGCCACGTAGTTCTCCAGTGAGATCAGGCTGCCAATACTTTACAAATCCTTTAATGAACCAGTATAATTGCAGAGTTATGTGTCTGAGGCTGAACGGGCTTTATGGACTAAAGCACACTACGAGCAGAACTATAGAGGATGACAGGTATAATTGAAAACAAAAGATTTCTGACATCAACAAGATAAGTAGCAACAAATGTAAGATTTGCCAGAGACATAATTCCAAAGGCACTGCCGGTATCTGCATTGGGCCCTCCCACAGCAGAATATTTGTACATCTCCAAATGGACTTTATACAGTTATATAACTGTGTGGGTTGTGACTATGCACCTGTTATTGTGTTGTTATCTCCATGGGGAGAAGCTCATCAAACTCTGAGAAATGATGGTCTCACCATTGTTAGATTTTATTATGAGAATTTATTACAAGGTTTGGGAGCCCTGAGAAAAACCTCACAATAACGGCCTTAATTTTATGGGTAAAGTTATATAGGAACTAACAAAAGCCTTATAGTGTAAACATCAGTTCACCTGCCCTTACCACCATCGATCTTACAGGGCAATGGGGGATCTTACAGGGAAAGACAAAGGAGCCCTGAAAAACTGGATTAGTTAAATTGTACAAAGAAATCAAGTGAAAGTGGCCAGAGGCACAACCAATGGCCTTCATCGTAACGCACTGCGTTCCAAACTGTATAATTGTCCCATCTCCTCATGAAATAGTCCCGTACATTTGCCAGTCACCAACCCTTCTTAATTAAACAGATGGATATCCATATTATGAGCGTATTGCATAGCACAAACAAAAGCTCTTAAAGATTCCCATCTACAGGCACGTAAAGCCCAGAAGATGGTGCTGACTGCAGAGTGTCACACTGAACAGCTGGGAAATTGGGTACTGGCAAGAGTCTAGCGACAGAAGAACTGCCTGGAGCCTCGCTGTGAAAGTCCACTCCAAGCGTTGCTGATCACACTTACCGCTTTAAAGGCCCAAGAAAAGCCAATGTGGATGCACACCTCGCACATTAAGCCAGCAGTGTCACTGGACCAGGAAGCAGGTGGCCAGAAATACCTCGATGATAAGGGCTGTTGGACTGAACTCTTGATCTTTGCTACTTGCCACTTTAAGTAACTGATAGGCAATATATATTTTGGGTAATTAGGACATTCTATTTTCTGCCTAAATGCAGAGGTACCCCCAACACTAATAGTCCAAACACTTTTCACCTTGGCTATGTATATGTGCCATATACTATCCCAGGTCAGGTTGGGGGGGGGGGAGGGTGGGTGTACTTTAGAGAGCATCTATACATGTAGAAAGTGGATGGCCAATGCATTTATACCCCTGGATCGTAGTGAGTTTGATTCCATGTTTTACTTCAATAGCAATTAGCACTGTAAAGGGAGCGTGGGACTGGGCAGCCCATAGGAATAACTCTTGCCAATGCAACTGCCCAGAGGGTTGGTATCAACCTAATTACAATTGCATAGCCACACCCACATCCACCCCACTCCAAAGCCGCTGATGGGATTGGGGTGAAGTATGTTACTGTAACAATTAAGAGACAGGAGGAGGCTTCGGTAATGTGCAACGTACTCTAATTCTGGTGACCCTCCAAGCCCCATATAGGGTAAGTGAACCAACAGACCTTTCAGTGGCTGCCGGGGGCATCCTTTCTAAAATGGGATCTTGGCCAGAACCAAATCCATGGTGGGTTTGTCGTTATCCAGCCTACGTGGTACCATTTACGTACCACCCACCCACATCTTCTCTATCTTCCGCTGTGCAGGGCCGCCATTGAAGGAGCATTATATAGAAACATAGAAAACTTACAGCACAATGCAGGCCCTTCGGCCCACAAAGTTGTGCCGAACATGTCCCCACCTTAGAAATTACTAGGCTTACCTATAGCTCTCTATTTTAGTGAGCTCCATGTACCTATCTAAAAGTTTCTTAAAAGACCCTATCGTATCTGCCTCCACCACCATTGCCGGCAGCCCATTCCACGCACTCACCACTCTCTAAGTAAAACACTTACCCCTGACGTCTCCTCTGTACCTACAGCCCAGCACCTTAAACCTGTGTCCTCTTGAGTCAACCATTTCAGCCCTGGGTAAAAGCCTCTGACTATCCACATGATCAATGCCTCTCATCATCTTATACACCTCTATCAGGTCACCTCTCATCCTCCGTGGCTCCAAGGAGAAAAGGCCAAGTTCACTCAACCTAGTCTCATAAGGCATGCTCCCCAATCCAGGCAACGTCCTTGTAAATCTCAGTATAACAAGAGAGCTATGGATGGTGGTGAATCAAAATGCAGAGTAAGGTCTAGACTCAGACTCGAGGTGAACAAATGAACACAAATGAAATCCAAAGGCAAAATTGTGGACAGTGGTACTAGAAATGGAACTGTACAATTGAAAACACTGAGTGCTTGGTACAAGTACAGACTGTCTGTGAAAGAATGTGGCAGGCAGTCTGAGTCTTAAAGGGACAGTGGCAGGTAACAGCGCTCTGAGGAATTAGAGCATTGGAAGTTGGATTCCTGCTGCTGGTCACTGACATACAGAAACCGAGTGTTTCTGAATAATTGCATCCCCATTCTGGCAACCTGCTAGACTGGCTGGTGGAAGCACTGCAGGAGAAACTGGCTACTAACATAGCCTTAATGCCACATACACGAGTCAGGCCATCAATGACGGTACTACTGGAATGTGCCCTTCTCCACCCCGAGAATTGACTAGCACTAGCTTTCTGCTGTCTAAGAGAGGTGGTACTTGCACCATTATGAGCCAGAAGTGTTGCACATACGCCCCTGATGGAAGTATCACTGAGTTTCAGAGACTCTGTGTTACTAAAATTCAGGATGATTTACATTATCCTCTTTAGGACAAAGAGGAGGGAGTGTGGAAGCTGTAGTAAGACAAGGGTAGCTTCGGGCAGTTTTAGTCCAGTGAGAGCTTTGAAGTAAAACTGCTGGAAATACCCCTGCTTATTGCAGGCTGGGCTCGCTGTGGCAGTGTGTACCAAGCCTGATGAGTGAAACTTCTGTAGTGAGAAAGGTCTTCCTGAAGCAGAGTGTCCCTTTACACAATGGGGGCTGCCAGAGACAAGTGAGATAAGAATAATGGGGGGGGGGGGGAGTGCAACATACCAAACAAATAGGGCTCTATTGCCTTTACTACCTTCAAAATACCATCGGCTGTCCACTTGAAGCTTTGAGTGACTTTAACACGTCTATTGGAAATGGAGATTGATCTTGCAGGTAAGGAGTTCAAACATTTACAATTTACAATTATCAATATCTGCAACTGATAAGTCAACTGTATGTAAAAATAACGGTTTTCTGTTCAGACTTCAGAAGTGTATGGATGACAGGGACTCGTACTTTTCTACTTGTACTGATGCACCGTCAATAACTCTCTCTGAAATATATATGTATATAAATATATACGCCTGGAATATACGCATACGAGACGCTCGGTATATGAGTGTCGTGAGGAGTCTGTGTAGGGCTTGGTGTGCGTGGTGTCACCTCGGGTACAGGGTTCATAGTTACCGGGGAGTGTTCGGGGTAGTGGTCTGCTGCTCCTGCAGGCGCCAGGTCGCAGACTGAGACCGTGTCCTCCCGCCCATCAGCTAAGACCACGTAGGCATACTGGGGGTTTGCATGTAGAAGGTGAACCCTCTCGACCAGTGGGGAGTATTTATTACTCCTCACATGTTTCTGGAGCAGCACTGGCCCTGCAGGACGTCAGCCAAACTGGTAGGGTGGTCCCAGTGACAGACTTCCTGGGAAAAGAGAATAGGCGCTCATGAGGGGTGGCATTGGTGGACGTACATAACAGGGAGCGGATAAAGTGGAGTGCTTCGGGGAGGACCTCCTGCCATCAAGAGACCGGCAACCCTTTTGACTTAAGGGCTAAAAGTGTGGCCTTCCACACTGTGGCATTCTCCCTCTCCACCTGTCCATTTCCCCGGGGATTATAACTCGTGGTCCAACTAGTAGCAATACCCCTAGCCAGCAGGTACTGGTGCATCTCGACACTCATAAAGGAGGACCCTCTATCACTGTGGATATAGCAGAGATATCCAAACAGAGTGAAGAGCTGGAGCAGGGCTTTTATGACGGACGTGGTAGTGGTGTCGGGGCAGGGGATGGCAAAGGGGAACCGTGAGTACTCATCGATAATATTGAGAAAATAGACATTGTGGTCGGTGGAGGGAAGGGGGCCCTTAAGGTCAACAGTCAGTCGCTCAAAAGGGCAGGTGGCCTTGATAAGTTGTGCCGTTTCAGGACGGTAGAAGTGTGGTTTGCACTCAGCGCAGATCTGGCAGTCCCTGGTCATCGTCCCGATGTCCTCCAGGGAGTACGGCAGGTTCTGGGCTTTCACGAAATGGTAAAATCAGGTGACCCCCGGATGGCAAAGATGTGCATGAAGGGCATATAGCTGGTCGAGCTGTGCGCTAGCACACATTCCCCTGGATAGGGCATCAGGGGGCTCATTGAGTCTGACAGGCCGGTACAGGATATCATAGTTGTAGGTGGAGAGTTCTATTCTCCACCGCAAAATTTTATCATTTTTGATTTTGCCCTGCTGTTGGTTGCTGAACATGAATGCAACCGAGCGCTAGTCGGTCAGCAAGGTGAACCTTTTGCTGGTGAGATAGTGCCTCCAGTGCCTAATAGCTTCCACTAGGGCCTGGGCTTCTTTCTCCACCGCGGAGTGCCGAATTTCAGAACCTTGAAGGGTACGAGAAAAGAATGCTACTGGCCTGCCTGTCTAATTGAGGGTAGCAGCCAGCGCGAAATCAGAGGCGTCACTCTCTACTTGGAAGGGAATGGTCTTGTCCACTGCATGCATCGTTGCTTTGGCAATGTCCCCTTTAATGCAGCTGAAGGCCGTGCAGGCCTCAGCAGAGAGGGGAAATGTGGTAGACTTGACAAGGGGGTGGGCCTTGTCTGCGTAATGGGTGACCCATTGGGCGTAATAGGAAAAGAAGCCCAGACATTATCTGAGGGCTTTGAGAGTGGTGGGAAGAGGGAGTTCTAACAGGGGCGCTTACGGTCGGGATCAGGGTAAATGACCCCGTTTTCCACGACATACCCAAGGATAGCGAGTCGGGTGGTTCCAAACACACATTTGTCCCTATTATAAGTAAGGTTCAGGGCTTCGGCCACTTGGAAAAATCGTTGAAGGTTGGCGTTGTGATCCGGCCAGTCGTGACCAGAGATGGTGATGTTATCCAAATAGGGAAATGTGGCCTTCAGTTGGCACTGGTCCACCATCCGGTTCAAATCCAATCTTTCCGGATGTAAAACAGTTTCCATGTTTTAAAACTTCCAGTCAATAAAATTGATGCACCATCAATAACTCTCCCTGAGATGTAAAGGCAAGATATCGGCTTTTATTGACTGGTAAAAGGAACAAGCAGTGGTTGACCACCATACTACATCCTGGAGACTGAGAGGCCGGGCTCAGACCTCAATCGCCTTTATACAGGGGTCTGTGGGAGGAGCCACAGGAGCAGTCAGCAGGGGGCATGTCCAGACAGGTATATGTAGTTCACCACAGGTACACAATTAAAATTTTTAAAAAGCATGCCTGGGTCATAAGAGTGCATGTGTTCCAGGCCCAGTTATTTTAGCTATTTTATTTTGTTACTGTGACGACAATTTCTTCGACAATACCACCGTAGAGAGCTAAGTAACTCAAATTATGATGAGTCAGAGTACCAGAATGAGATAGAGATGTTAATAACATAATGTCATAACTTTTTTTCAGTCTCACAACACAAAACAGCTGGTTATTGACTTCAGGAAGTAGGAAGGGTATTTGCTCCTGTCTACAGTATCGGTGCTGAGGTTGAGAGATTCAAGTTCCCAGAAACGTCACCAATAGCTTGTCCTGGTCCAACCACGTTGACGTCATGGACAAAAAAATCTCACCAACACCTCAAATTCCTCAGGAAACTATAAGAAATTTGGCATGCCTCATCACCCCTTGCCAATTTTTACCAGTGCATTATAGAAAGCATCCTATTTAGAAGTGTAACGACTTAGTAAGGCAACTGCTCTGCATGTGAGCACAAAAACTGCTGAAAGTTGTGGACACGAAGGAAGCCTGCCTCCCCTCTATGAATTCGGTCTAGACTTCTCACTGCCTCAGTAAAGCAGCCAGCATTATCAAAGAATCTACCCGCTTGAGAAGATCTTTCTTCTCCACCCTCCCATCAGGCAAAAGGCACATAAGCCTGAGAGCATGTATTACCAGGATCAAAGACAGCTTCTGTGCTGCTGTTATGAGATTATTAAATGGTTCTTCAGTATGATAAAATGGCCCCACAATCTACCTCAATATGATCTTGCACTTTATAGTTTACCTGAAATGCACTTTCTATGTAGTTGTAAAACGTGTATTCTGCATTTGTTTGCTATGTTTTGTTATTCAATGGCCTGATGACAAGTTATGCAGTGGAGCACATCCCTCACTCTCTGAAATCTGTTCTTTCCTGTTTCTAATGTGGCAAAGAGCATGGGCGACGAGACATAATCCAGATGGTAACACTGCTATTAGCTTAAGCATAAATTCACAGGGCAATTCGATACACATGCTGAATTTAAACGCTTTTGCATTTTTAACTCATCTAGAACCTTTGAATCCATTACCTTATCTTATAATTCCAAATGTTTATACACTTAAGCTTCTTAAACAATATTTTAAATTTATACTTTTTAACAAATTTATCATGAATTTATGAATTTTCTTTAAGGAAGGCAGTGTTAATTTTCAATATATGTTCCTGAATGAATAAAACAAAAGGCATATTAATGCCCATTGTTTTTACCCTTTCCCTTAGAGTTAACTCTGCACTGTCACGGTAGGATTCACTTCACAATGAAGTACTGTCTAAGTGGTTGGTGAGTACTGGGCAGGGTGTGCTTCTGGTCTCGCCAAGGTGAGGGGAGTTCCGTTATGTCACATCTCTGTAACAGAGAGACCAGCTCACATGCAGCTGGTCATTGCAATGAATAGCTCCTGCTGACATTTAGCATTCCTTTTATAAGTACATGTGACAAATAAACCTAATCTTTAATTATTTCTTTAAAACCTTAAATCCTTAAATCCTTAAATCCCAGAACTATGGGCTATTCATGGCTAAAATTTCTGTCCTCACAGAATGTACTAGTCTACTCGTGGGTAGAATCTCGCAGGTCAGTGATGATAGGGATCTGCTTATGAGTGGCATCTCATTGCTCAATAAGGACATTAAACTTCTCCATGCTGACAAGTAGCTGTTGTTCAGCCCTTCAAGCTGCTCCTGTGTGCTGAGAGCAGACACTAATAGAGTCATGTATTGAAGCAGCGAGACTCTATGTTTCTGTCTGCGTCTCTGATGCAGCCATCAACCACTTGAATAGTATTACCAATTCCATAAGAAGAAGTACACCTGATTTCTATTGAGGAGTTACAGTCTCCTGGCTCTGCAAATCTCTGGCCAACAGATGAGATGCACTTCTGCTTGCTCCTTGCCATCTCTTTCAGAAGCTCTGATAGCTTACCCACCATCTCTCTCATTATATGTTTGCTTTGGCGTGAGAGCATCTACACGTTTGTAGTTGTAGACCTTTACTGATTCCTCTAAGATAGTATAAATGTACAAATGCTTCCTCCATCAAAACCCTGCGTAAAATTCAACACACCTAGTGCAAAACTACATCCCTCCAGTGCAGGAGTTCCCAACCTTTTTATGTCATGGAGCCTCATCATTAACTGAGGGGTCCAGGGACCCCAGGTTTGGAACTCCAGCTTTAGTGCCTGGTGTATCTCCGTCATATGTTTGAACCTTTATATTTATCTGCTCGTCTCCCATGATGCAGTCTGAGGTTGTGCTGTGTGTCTCAAGCCTAACAATGTACTTCATCATCACCCTATCCTTCCTTCTCCTCTGCTTCTGGTATTCTCACGTACCCTTGCTGTTCCCTCAACAATCCAAAGGCAAAGCAGGTGTAAACTCCAGCTGAAACTCCTTCATACTGAGACAACAGAACAGATGGTAATGTTATGCCCACTGGCGATCAAAACAAAGGGGTTGTAGTGATCAAAGTCAAGCATGGTTACTGAGCTTACCTTGCGGGTTGTGTCGTTCTTCTTGCTGCAGAAGGAGTTTGGGATTCAGCACCCCCTTTGACCTTTAGGTGCAAGATGGTTTCCTCAACTATGGTGAGATGCTGCTAGTGTGAGGTTGCCCCCCAGGAATGAAGATGGTCTCCCTCCTATTCTCCCCATCTTTCTTTAAAATGAGGAGATGAAGTATATTGAGGCTTGATTTCCATGAGGAGGGTGGAGAGATTAAATGTCAATTATGAGATAAGGATGGAGAGACATTTTTGACACCTCCCTCCCTTTTCAATCTCTCTCTCTCTCTCTCCATCTCTGGATTCAGATTCAGATTTTGATTATTTATTTAAGCACATGTATTGTACATTGAAATAAGCAGTGACATGCTGCATAATGGCATCATAATTCACCTTCCCCCAATTAAATACTTTCCCATACCATTTGCTCCTAACCTTGTCCAAGGCAATGATAGAGGTCAGGGAGTTGTGGCCACTGTTTCCAAAATGCTCATTCTCTGAGAGATCTGACATCTGACTAGGTGCAAAGGCTAGTCCCAGATCCAGTATGGCCTCTCCCCTAGTTAGCCTGCCTACGTATTGTGTCAGGAATCCTTCCTGGAAACACCTAACAATCTCTACCCCATCTAAAAATATTGCTCTAAGGAAGTGCCAATTAATATTAGGGAATTTGAAGTCACCCATAACAACAACCCTGTTATCTTTTCACCTTTCCAAAAGCTGCCTCCTGATCTGCTCCTTGGTGTCTCTGTTGCTGCTGGGGGGAGGAGAGGGTATAGAATACTCCCAATAAAGCGATTGCTCCCTTCTGGTTTCTGATTTCCATTTACACTGACTCAGTAGATGATACCACCATGATGTCTTCCCTTTCTGTAGCTGTGATAACATCTCAGATTAGTAATACCACTCCCTCACGTCTTTTATCCCAACCTTGTCCCTTTTGAAACACCTAAACCCTGGAACATCCAGCAGCCATTTCTGCTCTTGTGACATCCATATTTTTGTAATGGCCACAGCATCGTAGTTCCATGTCCCGACTCCATCTACATTCACCACCCTTGTTACTCTTACTTCTCGCATTGAAATAGACACATTTCAATCCATTCAACTGCTTGTAATTATGCTTTATCCACTGCCTTCCTTCCTCATATTCTCTCTAAACACTTCACCTATGTTTATACTAACTTCCATATCCTCTGACCAGTCACTTTGGTTTCCATCCTCCTGCAAAGCTAGTTTAAACCCTTCCCAAAAATTCTAGCAAACCTGCCTGCAAGGATATTGGTCTCCCACATTCAGCTGTAACATGTTTCTTTGCTACAGGTCATACCTTCTCCAGAAATGATCCCAATGATCCACAAATGTGAAATTCTGCCCGCTGTACCAATCCCTCAGCCACACATTCAGCTGTCAGATTATCCTCTTCTTAACCTTACTGGCATGTGGTACAGGCAGCAATCCAGTGATTACTACCCCTGAAGTCCTGCTTTTCAGCTTCCCACCTGGTACTCTATATTCTCTCTTTAGGACCTCATCCCTTTTCCTTTCTATGTTGTTGGCACCAATATATACTACAACCTCCATGGACCCAATCTGAGATGTTTCTCAGAATAGAGAGGTGATTGATAGGAGCTACTGTGAAGTAGTCACATCTGAGTTGCAGGATGCTGGTAACTGGGTGACTGGAGAGAGCATCCCTGTGGCTGTTCCCCTCAATGACAGACATACTGCTTTGAATAGCATTGGGGAAGGAGATCTACCAGGGAAAAGCTGCAGCAACCAGGTCTCCGGCACTATGTCTACAATCTAGGGGTCTCTTTCATGTTCACAAAATCTCCTGCCTGTTGCTCAAATTACTGAATCACCTATCACCATCAATCTCCTCTTCGCTACCCTTCCCTTCTGAGCCACAGTGCCCAAGACCTGGTCCCTGAGGCTTTTCCCTGTAGGTCTTCCCTCCCAACAGTAATCAAATGAATACCTGCAGTATCTGATTATTCCCTTTCCCTCTCCCAGTAGTCACCTAGCTACCTGCCTCCTGTAACTTAGGGGCGACTACCTCCCTGTAGCTCCTATCTTACATCTTCTTGTTTTCCTGAGGCTGGAGTATTCTCTCCATTCTCTCAGACTCACCTCTGAGCATTTTTCAACCAAATTTCCATTGTCCCTGACCTGCACTGAGGTTTGTAGTTCCCTGCGATTGCGATGAGACATGCTGAGGATGTCTGAAGAATCTCCACTCCAGGTTAATTGTTCTATCACTTATTCCCTGTGCACTGTCTGCATAGATCTGGCTGTTGAGTTTGTCAGACTCCTTTGTACTTCAGGGTTTTTTAGCTCACCTCATGTTGACTCTACGCCTGGTGCTTGGCAGCAGAAAGGAACTCTGCAAAACTCAGAACGGATCATGCATTCTGACAGAATACACAGGCCCACTCCGTGAACTGGACTCTACTAATAGAGGTAAGTCGGAACAATCTATGAAAACTTCACTGGATCCACAGAACTTGGTATTTATTTTTATTTCCTTATATTCTGCAGGCTCCTTGCCTGAATTGAACTTAATTGAATTGAATTGACTTTGTCACTTACATCCTTCACATACATGAGGAGGAAAAATCTTTACGTTATGTCTCCATCTAAATGTGCAATCATAGTAAGTTATATTTATAATAAGTAGAACAGTCAATGTAATGTAGAGTACACTCAAATCAAAATGAGTTTATAAGTCTGATGGCCTGTTTGAAGAAGCTGTCCCGGAGCCCATTGGTTCTGGCTTTTATGCAGTGGGACCACTTCCCAGATGGCAGCAGCTAGAATAGATTGTGGTTGGGATGGCTTGGGTCCCCAGTGATCCTTTTTACACACCCGTCCTTGTAAATGTCCTGAACCATGAGAAGTTCAGAACAACAGATGTGCTGGGCTGTCTGCACCACTCTCTGCAGAGTCCTGTGATTAAGGGAGGTGATGCAGTGCATACCAGGCAGTGATGCAGCCAGTCAGGATGCTCTCAATTGCGCCCCTGTAGAAAGTTCTTAGGATTTGGGGGCCCATACCAAACTTCTTCAGCCATCTGAGGTGAAAGAGGCTCTGTTGTGCTTTTTTCACCACACAGCTGGTGTATACAGACCACGTAAGGTCCTCGGTGATGTGGATGCTGAGGAACTTGAAGCTGTTTACCCTCTCAACCCCAGATCCATTGACGTCAATAGGGGTTAGCCATTCACTATTCCTCCTGTAGTCCACATCCAGCTCCTTTGTTTTTGTGGCATTGAGGGAAAGGTTGTTTTCTTGACACCACTGTGTCAGAGAGATGACTTCTTCCCTGTAGGCCACCTCGATATTGTTTGAGATAAGGCCAATCAATCAATGTAGTATGGCTGGCAAATGTAATTAGCAGATTGGAGCTGTGGGTGGCGATACCGTCATGGTACCGTCATGTACAGGGAGTAAAGGAGGGGACTCAGTACACAGCCCTGAGGGGCTCCTGTATTGAGAGTTACAGGGTTGGAGGTGAGGGAGCCCACTCTTATAACCTGCTGGCGATTTGACAGGAAGTTTAGGATCCAGCTGCACAGGGCAAGGCGAAGGCTGAGGTCTCTGAGCTTCCTGTCCTGCCTGGATGGAACTATGGTGTTGACTGCTGAACTGTAGTCCAAGAACAGCATTCTCACATAAGCATCCTTCTTCTCCAGATGTGTAAGGATGTTATGAATGATTAGAAACTTAAAATTAATAGAGAAGGGTCATTTGACTGTGGTTATATTGAACGATAACTGAAAATTCAGATTTCTGAAAGGTTTAGTTCAGAATTCCCCTTCAAACTGCTCATTCAGGATTAACGAATTACCTTCTATGAGATTTCAGAGATGGCGTACTCACCAGTGCTTAAAATAAAATTAAGTCCTTTACGACTGATAGCATAAGACCCAAAACTGCAGATATAAAAAAAAACACTCTAACATTCAGGCTCTCACACCACAGATGATACAGAAATACCAGAGCCTTTTACTGATTAACTAAGACACTGATGTTCAGACAGTCTGTGCTTCAGGCATTATCCTGGCTTGCACTTAATTTCAACTACTCCCTCTGTTCTTTCACCAACAAAACATTGTTGTTATTCTCCCATTTTGCAAGGGCATTTTGGTAATCTACTTCACAAATCCTTGCTTCTTGTTGTGATCTCTACAGCAGGCTGTATCATTTCTCTGGAAACACAATGGTGTGCACTTTAAGTAAGCTAACTATAAATTTTGCACAATATCCAGAATGAATTTTGTGCTTTTATTGATTTAAAATAGGAGAAAATTGCAGTATTGCCTCCAATATACATGTGGCTTGTGTTAATTATAAAAAAAACAATGATTATTCACTTCTATTACTCTTTATTTTACAATTTCTTTGGATTTTAGGCCATTGTTGTTACCGAGGTTAAGCTCTAAACTTGAGAGCATTGGTATTTGATGGAAGGTTAAAATGATGGATACTTATATTGAGAACCCTGTCTGTTCACTTTTGCATTTAATGGACAGGAATTGGTTTTCAGGAGTCACTGAAACCTGTGAGAGAGGTTTGATTTGTGCCTCTGAGAGAGTTTTTGATTTTTATCTCAAACACAAAATACTCCGCAGATGCTGGGGTCAAAGCAACACGCACAACACGCTGGAGGGACTCAGCAGGTCACACAGCATCAGTCAACATTTCAGGCCGAGACCCTTCTTGCTCTGCTTCCAGGCGTTTAGGAAACATGGCAGTAAGAGATGAAAAGGGCTGAATCCTTTAGCTTTACTACTTGTAGGTCAAGAGGAACAGCTGTGTTTGTTCTTAGAACTGGTAGACCTAATCTCAACATATTTTCAAACTACCTCTTCCATGCAGTAATTATATAGATCTGACCCACATCACCATGCCTCTCCTGGACACCATCATTCCCACTTCTAATTATTCAACTCACCTTTACCTATTCCCAAAAAGGTAAAGTTGCACTTGAAAATTATTAAAGGCTTCAGTATGGGGATTCAGGGATAATATTTCCACGTGCAGAGGAATCATAACTACAGATTATCAGTATATGACTTCTGCCAAGAAATCTACATGGAATCTGGAAGTGTGATAAGGGTGTGGAACGAACTACCACAAGTTGTAGGGAATAATATAGATACATTGCAGTGGAGGCTGGACAAGCATGAGGGAGAAAGGAATATAGGTTTAACATATCATAATCATCAACCTTCATCAATCATGAGATTGAGTTTAAGAGCTGAGAGGTAATGTTGCAGCTATATAGGACCCTGGCCAGACCCCACTTGGAGTACTGTGCTCAATTCTGGTCACCTCACTATAGGAAGGACATGGAAACTATAGAAAGGGTGCAGAGGAGATTTACAAAGATGTTGCCTGGATTGAGGAGCCTGCCTTATGAGCATAGGTTGAGTGAACTTGGCCTTTTCTCCTTGGAGCGATGGAGGATGAGAGGTGACTTGATAGAAGTGTACAAGATAATGAGAGGCATTGATCGTGTGGATAGTCAGAGGCATTTCCCCAGGGCTGAAATGGCTAGCAAAAGAGGGCATAGTTTTCAGGGGCTTGGAAGTAAGTACAGAGGAGATGTCAGGGGTAAGTTTTTTACGCAGAGAGTATGTGGTGAACTATGTGCCTGTCGGGACACGCCCCTGCTGACTATGTGCCTGTCGGGACACGCCCCTGCTGACTGCTCCTGTGGCTCCTCCCACAGGCCCCTGTATAAAGGAGATCTGCGGCCTGACGCTCGGCCTCAGTCTCCAAGACATTGTATGATAGACACTCACTCCTGGTTCCTTCTTCCAGTCAATAAAAGCCGATATCTCGCCTTACGTCTCAGTGTGAGTTATTGATGGTGCATCAGAGTAGTGAGTGTGTGGAATGGGCTGCCAGCGGTGGTGGTGGAGGCGGAAACAATAGGATCTTTTAAGAGACTCCTGGATGGGTACATAGAGCTTAGGAAAATAGAGGGCTATGGGTAAAGCTTAGGTAGTTCTAAGGTAGTGACATGTTCAGCACAGCTTTGTGGTTCTAAGGGCCTGTATTGTGCTGTAGGTTTTCTATAAGACCATAAAACATAAGATATAGGAGCAGAATTAGGCTATTTGATCCAATGAGTCTGCTCTGTCATTTCATCATGGCTGCCCCATGGCTTGCCCCCAATATCCTGCCTTCTCCCCATTTCCCTTCATACCCTGACTAATTAAGATTCCATCTGTTTCTGCCTTAAGTATACCCAATGACTTGGCGTCTACTGCAGCCTGTGGCAACAAATACCACAGATTCACTGGCTACATAAATTCTTCATCTCCATTTGAGCTGGATGTCCTTCTGTTCTGAGGCTGTCTTCTCTGGCCTTAGACACTCCACCACAGGAAACATCCCCTCCACATCCATTCATCATTTCAACATTTGAGAGATTTCAATGCGATTTTTCCCTCATCCTTCTGAATTTCAGTGAGTACAGGCCCAGAAACATCAAACGCTCCTCATATGATGAGCGTTTCCATCCTGGAATAATTCTCATGAACTTCCTTTGAACCCTGCCAATGTCAGAGCATCCTTTCCTAGATAAGTGATCCAAAACTGCTCACAATACTTCAAGTCAGGCCTCACCAGTGCCTTATAAAGAGTCAACATTACATCCTTGCTTTTATATTCTAATCCTCTCAAAATGAATGCTCACATTACATTTGCCTTCCTCACCACCAAACCAACCTGCAAATTAACCTTTGGGGAATCCTGCAAAAGGACTCCCAAGTTCCCTTGCATTTCAAATTTTTGAACTTTCTCACTATTTAGAAAACAGTCTACACTTTTATTTCTTCTACCAAAGAACCCAAAAATGTATTTTTGTTTGAAAGAGGGATGATAGAGATTTCCTGCATTGCCTTTCTTTTTCTACACACCTTGAAATCTCTGACCACTGCATCCCTTCTTCCTTTACGCCAATCATCAAAAGGCTGCAGTTTTTTTTCCTCACAAGGTATTGTAAATTGTCGAGCTACTTAAACAGGCTGGCATCTCACAGGGGAATTTGTGTTAAAGAAAACAATGACTTTGGAATATTTAACTTTGCAGCCTTCCTAACCGTGACTCCATCCTTTAACTCCATAGTCACACCTCACTGTAACTTTGTCCATACACCATAACTAATTGACAATGATTATTATGGTACATTCCCCTGGCTATTTCTTTAATTTTGAATGGTTACTCTCACGAAGAAGCAGTTCATTGGATAGTATGTGCTCTTTTCTCACTGCTGCCATCAGGTAGGATGTACAAGCGCCTCAGGACTTGCATGACCAGGTTCAAAAACAGTTACTACCCCTCACCCATCTGGCACTTGCCCATCCGTTGAGATGTTCCCACTACAAATGATTTTACATTAAGGACTCTTTATCTTATTACGTCATTATTTATTACTATTTATTTATATTTGTATTTACACAGTTTGTTGTCTTCTGCACTCTGGTTGATCCTTCATTCGACCTGTTATAGTTACTATTCTATAGACTTGCTGAGTATGCCTGCGGGATATATGTGGCGACATATATGTACTTTGATAATAAAATTTACTTCGAACTTAGATTCAAAATCTATTGAAAATTGCAAAGACTGACCACCCTGCCGTTCACCAAAACCACCCTACCATTTACAACATACATATTTGATGAGATGTCCTTTGTTTGCAAGGTTAAATGTTCCAGAGGAAAGAAACTCTGCACTATCCAAGAAAAGGCATCCCGCTGAAACAGTATCTAATCTTCTAATATAAGTATTTAGGCTGGCAAACCATGGCTGTTGAATACAGAGCAGCTCCACACGGCTTATCCAACACACCCCAAACCTGAAAGCCCTGGTGCTGAAAAAGATGAGGGTAGCAGGCACATGGAAACACCACTGATAAGGGTTCCCCTTCGTTTCACACACCATCAGATGAGAAAATACATCACCATTCTTTAATCATTTGCATTGAACGGAACTGTGGGAGTACCTTCAGCACAGGTACAGGCAGCAATTTAAGGAACTGTCAAATTCTGATAAATTATTAGGGGTATAAATTCTCACAGCCCAAGAATGATATTAAAAAAAACTCCAGGAAGTAGCTCAAATACGATATTTCTTGCTTAAATCTACATTTACTGTTGTGTACCATGTTAGTATAGTATAAATATGTTGCTCGTTAAGATTGATTCCATAGTTATTCCATAGTCAATTGTTTGTGTATTCTTTAATTACCTTTGTAAATATTAGTCTCTTGCAGTAATATGTCCAGCCAAGGGATAGTGGTTCTTTGTAAATATTTTATGCCTCAGTAATTTCTTCCCTTGTCTCAGCTACCATCTCAGTCACCATCATTCCCTATGATTGGTTTCTTCTGAACCGCTTTCCTCTCATTGATTCTTGAGGTATACCACCATGAAGAGGCATTGCATTAGCTTGGGCAGCTTAGATATTAAACGATACTGTGTGTGCACATTTATATGATTGAAGTCTCCCAGTGACATAATTATTCTTTTCTCATACTTTCCTATCATAGATCAATGCTTTCCTGTCTATGCTGACTTGGAGTTTTATTATTAATAATGTTTAACTGAAGTTGATCTTTTTGTGGCCTTCCTTCCTCCACAGGGCAAAACAAAAGTGTGCTATGGAAAAATGCCAGACTATAAAAGTTCAAAGTATAAAGCATTTTTATTATCAAAGTACATGTCACCATATACAACCCTGAGATTCATTTTCTTGTGGGCATTCACAGTAAAAACAGGTAACTAAGAAAGACCATATCTGCAGGATATATCCCTTTAGTTGCACATATAACCAATGTGCAAAGGATAACAAACTGTACAAATACAAATACAAAAAGAAAGAAAAAAACAAAATATTAAAAAACAGAAGTTAGTAAAGTACATGATAAAACACCAACAAATTCAAGGCGATAAATGCAGAAAATGCCAGGCAAAACCAAAAGCAATCCAGCACATTGCAGGATCCTGCAGCAGTTTAACTCAATCTGATTATTTACACTGGCACAATCAAGTGGCAAACACTCTCCAACATTTTGCTTTAAAATACAAACTCTATACTCTACCATAAATAAAAAACCTTATCCAGCTTTAGATTCAGAGCCTTACAAATTATATTACAACTGATCCATTATTACAGATAAGACCATCCATAATAACAGCCCAAATATAATATCATAAAATAAACACACAGTAACAACATACTTAATAGATACAGTATTCTAAACACAAATGATTTTCAGAAATCAATAGCACCAGAAGTATTCTGAATTAAAAAAGAAATTTGAAAGAATATGGAAAATGAATAGACTGCATATTGTCCCCATAGTGTTATCTATAATTGGCATCATCCCAAAGAAACCACACAATAGCATCAAATAATTAGGCCTACAGAGCAATGTTTATGTAGATCTCCAGAAAGGCACAATACTAAACACAACTAGAATAGACCAGAAGTTCTTAGCAATTCAGACCTCAAAGCACTTTCCAGGGTGAATCTCTAAGGCCACTATTATTCTGTCTATCTTTAAACCTACTCTCTAATTCTGAGAATTGGATGAAAATAGGGTATCAAATCAAAGACAACCAAATGAGTTATAGCTTGACACACTTTCTATACATGGGCGATTTGAAATTATATGATCCTGCATCAGTAAAGCTAAAGCAATTAACTCAAACAGTAGAACTACTTTTGAAATATATAAACATGAACTTTGGACTGGATAAATGCAGAACACTAAACGTGAAGAAAGGTGCAATAGAGCTAACAAAATATAAGACAAAGCAGCAGGGTACAATACAACCGATGGATGAATATAAAATATTTAAGTGTCTGGGATATCAGCAAGCAAAGACAATACATCATAGTGTGATAATGAGAAAACTTTCAACAGCTTAAGAAAATTGGCCAAGCAGCGCTCAGTAATAAAAATATTACAAAGGTAAAAACACTTTTCCTATATCCATATTAACGTATTCTTTTGGCAAAGTGTCTTGGCCCAAAACTGATCTAGAATATTTACAAAGAAAAATAAGAACTGAAATGACAAATTTTAGAAAACTCTATGTACACTCAAAAGCATTTACGTTAACACTACCTAGGACAGAAGAAGGAAGAGGCATAACAGTCATAAAAAATTTACACAAAAGTCAGATAAAACTTCTCAGAATATATTTTTATCAATGAAAACAGGATTCAACACTCCAAGTGTGCATATGTAATTCTTATATATCCATATCACTAAACTTAATGAAAGCACAACATGAAAAACAAAGAGATTATCATTACAAAAGAAAACCTTAACCAATGGAAGAGTACGTCCTTCCAGAGAAGACATCCCCATAATCAGAGCAGATTAGATGTTGACAAGGAAGTGTTAAAAGCCTGGCTCTTCCCTGGAGACCTCTTCCCAGAAAAGGATAGGTTCCTTTTGGCAATACTGGATAAGGTAGTTAACACAAAAAAAATTATCAAAAATGCACAATAAAAAAACATCAAATTCAAGACAATAAATACAGAAAATGCCAAGAGAAACCAGAAATAATCCAACACACTACAGGATCTTACAACAGTTTAGACTCAATCTGATTGCTTACTCAGGCACAATCAAGTGGCAAATATCATTCACTAAAATCTTGCTTTCAAATGCAAACTCATAAAAGACACCACACCTTTTTATAAATACAAACTTGATCCAGTTTTAGAGTCAGAGTCCTACAAGTTATATTACGACTCACCCAGTTATAGATATTACAATTGGGACAATGGAATCAGTTCAGTGTTGGGGTGAGTGAAGTTATCCACACTGGTCATGAACTCTGATAGTTGAGGGGTAATAACTGTCCCTCAAGCTAGTGGTGTGGATCCTGAGTCCCTGTACCTTGATGGTGGGGAGGGTTTTACTCATGATGGACTGGGCTGCATCCACTTCTTTTACAAAGGTTCGAAGGATTTTTTTTATCAAAATATACAACTCTGAAGTCCCTTTTCTCCCAGTAGCCACAAAACCAAGAAAGAAAAGTACGGCAGCACAAAAAACTGAACAAAATGGAGCAAACCCCACACAAAAAAACCCCAAAATGGAACAGGTAGATTGACCACCAAATCTCCTATCCTGCACAAAATTACGAGTGAAAAACACAGAATATAACAAAAAACTATAAGAACTGAAAAAAGTCTTTTGTCCAAGTCCACATCCGAAACACAGTAAACTTGGGCAACAATCTCCGGATGCACCGGCAGGCTCTTCCCTCTCTCTAGCAGAGTGATCAAAAGGCTTGCAGCCAGTGCTCACCCTCCTCACTCGCACTTCAATCTCGCTCACTACTTTAATCGATGCACAATGGAAGCTTTAATTGTGAAATGAAGTCAAACATCAGCTTGTGCCTCAACCCGCAGCTTGCCTGCCAACCACGAGGATCACGCATGTTACCTCTGTCTTCCAGAATCCTCTCGGAGACTGCAGAGCACTGGAACACTTAATCAATCTCCAAGCAGCAAATCACGGTCTCTAACAATTCCAGAATCACATCCAAGATGAAAAAAAATGCAAAAGACATAAAAGAAGTGAAATATATGGTGTCATGATCTATCCAGAACATGTCAATCGAATGTAGAGTGATAATGAAATGACTTCTTTGTGGGTAACTGATGAGGTAATGCTCTGTTTAGTTGGAATGTTTGGGTTATAGTTATTGATAACAGAAAAACTAACCAATGGTAGCAATGTTGTTCTATCGGTATGTGTGGGAACCTGGAGTGAGTGCGCGAAGAACCGAAGGAGGAGGATGTGTTGGACGTGCTCTGGTTGACCACTGAGGTTGGTCCCAGGCAGCGGGTCGATGAGGTCGGAGAAGATCGAATACTGGACCGAAGGCTTCAATAATTGAGCTCCAACGGTTGTGCACGAATTGACTGAACTCTGATAAGTTTTGGCGCCTTTTCTTTTTTTTATATTATATCACTATTAATTACCTAGTTCTAGTAAGATTTATAAAGTGTATTCTGTAAATGTACATGGTGTGCAGTCTGATACTGTGTGTGCGAGTTTGTACCCGTGTGCATTTCACAGCATCCATGCATAGTGGAGGTGGTTGGATTTTCCCTTAGACATACATCAGCCGATAGTGTGAGCATTACAGGAGCATTGTACTCGGGTGCCATCTTGACCAGCTTTTCTGTTCAAGGGTGTTTGTGTTTCCAAATCAGGCCCTGATACAACCTGTCTATATACCCTCCACCACAAATGTATAGAAGTTTTCCAGCATTTTAGGTGATGTGCCAAATCTTTGCAGACTTCTGAGAAAGTTTGCATATACATGTTAGTGTGAACGTGTAACTAACTCATTTTGAAACTGATGATCCAAAGTTTGAGTAGCCTGAAGGTAACTTGACAATACAGCCATTGACTGATTGCATGAGGTTTAAAATTACACATAGAAGATGAGTACTTGGACCACTGAGTCAATGTTGGCTCTCTGAATATTTCAATTTCCATATTGACGTTCTCTGATATACTTCCCACCAGTTCTGCAATCCACCCATGCTCAAAATGGCTAATTAATTAACCAACCTGCACATTGCTGTGATGTGAGAGATGTGAGGGAATCTGAGCATCCAGTGAAGCTCACTCAGTTACAGGGAGGGGGGGAGCACAGGACAGTACCTGAGATCAGGACCGAATGTGTATTTCTTGAGTTGTGAAACAGAAGCTCCAATAGCTGTGCTGTTAGTATAATGTGATTGCTAAATTTGATTCTGGAATATGGTAGAGACATTGCTATCCTGAAGTGTCGTAAATCTAGAAAGATCAGAGTGATGAAGCCACGTGAGATTCAAAAACATAGATGAGAATTTTTAAATTGAGATGTTGCTTATTCAGAAACACATTATTATGCTTATTTGAAATTAATGCTCCTGCTTTTCATACTGCAAAATACAATTTAACTTTAACTTTTCTTGCTATCATTTTCCAAATTTTCTGTTTTATTTCAGCTTACCAGCAACTATAGTTGGCCCTCCTTATCTGCGAGGGATTGGTTCCGGGACCCCTCACGGATACCAAAAAACGCGGATGCCCAAGTCCCTTATTCAACCTGTTTCAATGTGGTGGACCTTAGGACCCAGCGGAACCCCAGACCTTATTCAACCTGTCTCAGTGCAGTGGACATTAGGACCCGGCAGTGAAGCTCTGAATCCGCAGTGTTTCTGTTCACGAAAATAATCATGATCACGATTGAAAATTAAGTGGAAATAATAAAGCGATCAGAAAGAGGTGAAATGCCATTGGTAATTGGAAAAGCATTAGGCTGCGTTGGTCAACGATCGGAACAATTTTAAAGGATAAAGTGAGAAAGGAACTCCCCTGATGAAAGCTACAATTATTGCTAAGCAACACAGTGGTTTAATTATTAGGTTTTGGAGTTTTGGGGTTTTGATCCTACAATCGTTTCATATGCATAGAAAGATAAAATATATACTATATACTAAGACAAACATTTGACTAAGTGACGTTAAATAATACCGGATGTACCTGTTCCGACTTACTTAGTAAGAGAACTTACGATTTTTTCGATCCCGATCCACGATAACCCACGCACATCCTCCCGTATACTTTAAATGATCTCTAGATTACTTATAATACCTAATACAATGTAAGTGCTATGTAAAATAGTTGTTCTATTGCATTGTTTAGGGAATAATGACAAGAAGAAAATGTCTGTACATGCTTGAACAACAAGTGCTGGAAGAGCACTTCCGGGTTTTCTCGATTCGCGGTTGGTTGAATTTGCGCATGCGGAACTCGCAGATAAGGAGGGCCGACTGTATAATATTCGGCTTTCCGATCCTCACTTTTAATAGGCCTTATGAGGCCTGCTGGAGATTGTGCATATCTAGTAACCCCAATGAGAATGGAAGCACAGTCAGCAATCGTGGTGAGATGGGCCTTCCCACACAGCATCTTCGTGGGGAGGATGGAAGGTGTGGTACATTGATATGTGAGTCTTGCTGCTCTGCTGCCTTTTAAATACCCAGTTCAAAATCGCTCAGAATCTGGAACTCAGAACAATCAATCATTTCAGCATGATTAACTTCAAAGCAATCAAAGTAAAATGGGATTATGGTTAACTGTTGTATTGATAAAGCAGGTGTCAACTGCACAGATTCTTGCATGCAATTATGAAAACAGACATTTCTGAAAAATCTCCCAAAAGTAAATATTTAATTTAAACTCCATCATCATTGTTAAAACATGCACTTTCTAGTACCGTGACATGAAATGAATCTTCGGTGGCTGATTGTATGTAGGAATATCTTTCAATCAAGTTGATAGAAGTTTGCATGATAGGCAACTTTCCAATCACCAACAATAGTTGTAAGAATATTCTCCCGCATTTGCTCCATCAAGAACAGGTCATACAATAATTTTCTGTGAATTCTAGTTCCGGGTGGCAAGTTTCCACATACAGGGAGAATGGCAAGTTGAAAATATAGCCTTAAAGCATGAAAGTGCATTGTGTTAGACTGGCAGGTCACCTGTGAGCTTCTAGGAATTTAGGGCAAATGAGGAGGTCACTTCTTCCTAGGAGCCCCAGGATATTTGTCAAATTCACCAAGCAGTAGAACTGTTGTTCATAATCAAGTGAAATGTTCCTTGCAAGGAGCTGGGTTTTACCCCAGGATGTGAGGAAGTTCAATAACATTAGAAGAGGGACAAAGATGATTCCAGCTTTGTATCTCTAGATCTTCCAATGGCATCTAGTGTTCGTTTCACTTCTATTACACTGAATTATTCACATTACATCGGCAGATCACTGCATTCTTCTTCCTCACTGCATTGACTGTTTCTTTGCTCTATACAGACCACAGAGTAACATTTTTCCCTTCTTATATCTAAGCATAGTTAATGACCAAATCCTGTACCCTTCCCTCACTTCATAATGGCTTTACCTACCTCTTGATTTCACTGCATATTTGTCTCCATCTTTCTCCAAATACTGAAGTCCTCTGCATCTCAATTGACCTTTTTATCAGCCACACATTAAATTGCACTTGTTACACGGGACTTGGCAGTGTTTAAAGCAGGTGAAAACCAAAGAAGGTAAAAGAATACCCACCCAGAGCAGGCAACCCCAGAGGTCAATGACCCCAACAGAACCGGAACTAAGGGAGACTTGATTGTAGTACAAGGGAAAAAGAATTTCTTTATCTATTGGCATAATTTATTTGATAATTATACATATAAAATTATAAAAGGCTGAAAAAGGGTGAATAAAACTTGTCAGTTTCCCATAGAAAATGGCTCAGTAACTCGGGTTTGGAGATTTACGTTAATTGACCGAAAGGTTAGGGCAGAGTAGAGAAAGAAAATACTTTGCTAAAGGAATGGTGGAACACCTGGAAGCAGCAATCTTTACCACATTTAAAAAGCATCTGGTTGAGCACTTGAAGAATTATTTTCATACAGAGCTATGAATTAAATGCTAACATGTGGAAATTTTGATTGATATGGAATTGACAGGCCAAATGTTTCTTTATCCTCTAAGTTTCAATGTCTGTGATGTGCACCACCTCACTTCTGTCCTATCTGTAGGAGGATCTTATTTATTTAGTCAATCACCTCAAAACCAGGATGGATGCAATCTTCTATATGTCTAAGATACTGCCTAAGAAGAAGAAATTTTGTTTTGTAATCTAGCATTCACATCAGCAAGTGTACATCAAGATCCATAATTTCTTAAGTACTGCTAACATCCAATTTTCCTGTCATTTGAATCCTGGTCTCTTCTTTCTCTCCCCCTATATCCTACTTAGAAGCATAACGAAGTGACCAACAGGTAAAACTTTACAAAGAGTGCAGGGGAAAGAAGCCAATTCTAGTGTGAGCACTAGTTTATTGAAAAAACAGTGAGGAGAAACCCGATTCTGTATTCAACAATGTCGAGAGTGCTAATGGTCACCAGGGCCTTTGCAGTGTCTAAATCAGGAGAAGGTAAAGGGAACAATGAAGCAGAAGTGCCCTGTTTGCCTATGGCTGAATAATCTCAAAATAATAAAGGACTATCAACAAATATTCTAACAAACTGTATAAAAACATATCAAAAAATGTCAGAGACATCAACAGTAATAACTCAAGACAAGCCGTCACAAAGAGGGTGACCCCAGGCTTAAGACTCAAGGAAGACCAGTCATTTCTGGAGTAAACTTGCTCAGATCCTCCAGATTAGGTAATACCTAGGCTTGAATCTGTGAGACAATTGACAAAAGTGTTGGAGTTATGGAGTTGTTTGAACTGGGTGATAAATGGCAATATGGAACATTAAAATATTAAGGAGTTGAGATCCTTTGTCCTTCAACTTAGTTGACGAGAAAAGAAGGGAGGATTTAAATTAGAGTTACAACGGGATGGGAACCAGAGTGCCAGAATAGAAAATGGGGTGGTTGTGGAATCAGATGCTGTTAAGACTTCTGAAAAGTCAGGAAATGTTCCAAGCTGCATATATATTATATATTGTGAAAAGGCAGACGAGTTCAGGGCATGGACCAATACATGGAATTATGATATTGTAACCATTACTGAGACTTGGTTTCAAGAAGGGCAGGACTGGCAGCTCAATATTCTGGATTTCCTTGTTAAAGACGTGGCTGAGCGGGTGGTGTTCTAGTCAGAGGAAATGTTACAGTAGTGCTCAGTCAGGACGGACTGGAGAACTCATCTAGTGAGGTGTTATGGCTGTACATGGCAAGTGGGAGTCCGTCAAAAGTGTAAGTTTGAGAGTACAAAGCTTCTATGTACCAGTCAGAATAAAAAAAGTAAAGATAACAGCTTCAGGGAACCTTGGTTTTCAAGAGATATTGAGACTCTGGCTAAGGAAAAAAGGAGATGCATAGCAGCTGTGGACAGGTAGGAACAAGAGAGGTACTCGAGGAGAACAAAAAATGCAAGAGAACACTTTAGGAAGAAATCTGGAGGGCTAAAAGAAGGCATGAGATTGCCCTAGCAGACAAAGTGAAAAAGATTCCTAAGGGCTTTTACAGATATGTTAGGAACAAAAGGATCGCAAGGGACAAAATTGGTCCTCTGGAAGATCAGATCAGCAATCTGTGCATGGAGTCAAAACAGACGGGTGAGATCTTTAATAATTTATTTTGCATCTGTATATACTCAGGACAAGATACTACATGGGAGATTGGTCAAAAGGTGCAGTCGCTCAGCATTCAAGGTGAGGTAGTAAATTGGATTAGATGTTGGCTTTGGGGGAGAAGCCAGCAAGTTGTAGTAGATGATTGCCTCTCTTATTGGAGGCCTGTGCCTAATGGAGTCCCACAGGGACTGGTGCTGGGTCCATTTTATTTGTCATCTATATCAATAATCTAAATGATAACATGTTTAACTGGAACAGCAAATTTGTGGGTAACACCAGCACTGCTGGATAGCAAGACTATCAGAGCTTTCAGCAGAAGCTGGACCTATTGGAAAATGAGCTGAGAAGTGGCAGGTGGAATTTAATGCAGACAAGTGTGAGGTATTACATTTTGGTAGGACCAAGCAGGGTAGGTCTTACACAGTGAACGGTAGGGCATTGAGGAGTGTGGTAGAACAAAGGGTTCTGTGACTAAGGTCCCTAATTCATTGTCTATGGTGACATGGATAAATAGGATCATTAAGATAGCTTTTGGCACATTGGCCTTCATAAGTTAAAGTGTAGAGTACAGTTGACGGGATGTTTTGTTAAAGTTGTGTAAGACATTGGTGAGGCCTAATTGGAGTATTGTGTGCAATTTTGGTCACATATCTATAGGAAAGGTGTAAATAAGTTTGAAAAACTACAGAGAAAATTTACAAGGATGCTGCCAGGTCTGGAGGACCAGAATTATAAAGAAAAATTGACTGGTTAGGACTTTATTCCTCGGAACAAAGAAAATTGAGAGGTGATTTGACAAAGGTATGTGAAATTATGAGGGGTATAGATAGGGTAAATGCAAGCAGGCTTTTTCCACTGAGTTTGGGTGGGACTACAACCAGAGGCCATGGGCTAAGAGTGAGAGGTGAAGAGTTTAAGGGGAACATGAGACAAAACTTTTTCACTCAGAGGTCGTGTGACCATAGAATGAGCTGCCAGCACAAGTAGTGCATGTGAGCTCAATTTCAATGTTTAGGATAAATTTGGATAGGTACGTAATTAGCAGGGGTATAGAATGCTCTGCTGTGGGTGTAGGTCAATGGGAATAGGTAGTTCAGGACAAGATAGACCAAAGGTTATGTTCTATGCTGTATTTCTCTGTGGCTCCAGGAATCTAATAGAGGTTTTCTAAAGAATATAATCTCTGGAGCTTGCATCATCAAATTTCCCATCTCTTTCAGACAACAGCTAAGACATGACTCTCCATAAGGACTGCCTTATATTGGTGAAATACTCAATAACAACTTGTTCATTAACAAGTGTTTCAGCACAATACCTTTCGCTATGTGTAAGTCTTCCCTGACTTATGTACTGCTGCCTAGGCATCAGTCCAATACAGACCACCTTCTAGAGAATCCTCAGTCCAGCCATCAGTTGTTACAGGGCAATGAAGTCGGGCAGGAATGCTGACAACAGCAATCCCTTCCTGAGCTTCACCCAGTCTGTGCACTGTATGTTTTGAACTGAAAGAAATGGTATGTCTCTAGTGCAGCTGAATCCACAGTTACTGTTGTGGACATAAGATTAGACTTCTAGGGAGTGAACCCATGGACAGCACTAGGCCCGATTGGTGTCCCTAGACCCTATGTGGATCAGAGGTAGGGGTATTTGCAGATATTTTTAACCTCTTTCTGTTTGAGGATGTGGTTCCCTCTTGCTTTAGGAATAATAAGATAATTACAGAATAATAAGAATAATAAGAATAATAAGATAATAATAAGATAATTACAGTGTAGTCTCATGAAGTGCTTTGAGAGGTAGGTCATGGGACACATCAACTCCAGCTTTGCAGAAAAACTCGAATTTTTGCAATTTTCCTACTTGGTCTACAGCGGACGTCATCTCCCTGGCCTCACACCCAACTCTGGAGCATCTGGACAGTAAAGACACATACATCAGACTATAGTTTATGGACTATGGTTCTGCCTTCAAAACTACTATTCCAAGCAAACTCATCACCGAACTCTGGACCTTGGGTGTTAATGCCTACCCCTGCAACTGGATCCTTGACTTTCTGACCAGCAATCCACAGTCAGTAAGGACAGGCAGCAACATCTCCAACCACTGGTGCTCCCCAAGTTTACATCCTCAGCCCCTACTCTACTCAACTATCTGTATACTTATAACTGTGTGGCTAGATTCTGCTCTAATTCCATCCACAAGTTTGCCGATGATACCACCATAGAGAGTCGTTTCTCCAATAATGCTGAGCCAGAGTACAGGAGGAGATAGAGACCTTAGGGACATCATATCAGGACAACAACCTTTCCCTCAATGTCAACAAAAAAGCTAGTTGTTGTTTTCAGAAAGGAAGGGGGTGTACAAACTCCTGGCTACAGAAATGGTGTTGACATGGAGAGGGCTGGAAGTTTCAAGTTCCTAGGTGTGAATGTCGCCAATAGCATCCTGATGCAACTACTTTGATATCATGGCCAAGGAAGCTCCCCAACATCTCTACTTCCTTAAGAGGCTAAAAAACCTTGGCTTGCCCCATCATCCCTTACTATTTTGTTTTCATTACACATTCTCTCTACGTGCATAAGAGCTTGCTATGGCAGCTGCTCTGCTAGGGACCAACAGAAGCTACAGACAGCTCAACACATCTTAGGAATCGACCTCCACTCTATGGACTGGGACTATACTTCCTGCTACCTCAGTGAGGCAGCCAGCAAAATCAAACACCCCACCCACCTGGACCCTTTCTTGTCTCCCCTCTCCAGTCAGGCAGAAGATTCAAAAGTCTGAAAACAATGTACCTCCAGGCTTAAGAACAGCTTCTATCCCACTGTTGCCAGATTTTTGAATGGACCTCTTATACAATAAGGTGGAATGCTGGCCTGACAATCTACCTCATTATGATCTTGCATTATATCATTTACTTGGACTGCACTTTTTTGTAGCTTTATACATTATACTGCATTGTTATTGTCTAACCTTATTCCAGCTCAAAGCACTATGTAATGATTTGATCTGTATGAACAGTATGCTAGATAAGCTTTTCACTGGATCTCCCTCAATATGGCAATAATAAATCAATACCAATCCTAAAGAAAAACCAGGACCCAATTTAAAGTTCAAAACCTTTTCAGATGCTTGGTGCTTCACTTTGATGTATGGATGTCCACATTGAACAAACTAGTGGAACAAATAGATAAGAGATTCTAATAATTACCAGGACTGGCATTATTGATCATGAAGTTTTAGCTGTTTGCCTCTTTTAAGATAAGATATGATAAGATAAAACTTTCTTTATTATGAAGGAAATTATTGTTGCAAGGTTACTCAGTTAGAAATATACATTAAAACACAAAATGTAAGCATTGAGGTACAAAAAAGTATACAGAATGTATATTAAAAAATAGTGCAAAATACAGATGTGCAATGAAACCATATTAAGGAGGAGAAGCTGTAAAGTCTTTTATCCACAGGGAGAAAGGATCTCCCGTGGCATTCATTGGTGCATCTCAGTGGAATCAGTCTGTTGCTAAAGGTGCTCCTCTGATTGACGAGTACATCATGGAGGAGGTGAGAGGAATTGTCCACAATGCTCTGTAGCTTCTGCAGCATCTTCCTCTCAGACACAACAACAGGGAATCTAGTTCCACCACTGGAACTGAACCAGTCTTCCTGATGAGCTTATTGATCTTCTTAGCGTCAGCTGCTCTCACTCTGCTGCCCCAGCAGACGACAGCATAAAATAGAATGCTGGCCACCACTGAGTCGTAGAACATCTGCAGCACAGCACCGCAGACATTGAATGACTGGAGACTCCTCAGGAAGTACAGTTTATTGTCCAGGTAAGTAGCCAGGCATTTGTAGAACAGGATGACTTCCATATCTGTTCCCTTGATGGAGATGGGAATGCAGGATGATTTCACCTTTCTGAAGTCCACCACCAACTCCTTTGTCTTAGTGATGTCGAGCTGCAGGTGATTCAGCCCACACCACTCAGCCAAGTTGTCCACCTCTCTTCTGTACTCAACCTCTTGACCCCGGCTGATACAGCCCACAACTGCCAAATCGTCCAAAAACTTCTGCAGGTGGCAGGACTCTGAGCTGTATCTGAAGTCCGAGGTGTAGACAGTAAACAGGAAGGACAGGACAATACCCTAAGATGCCGGAGTGCTGCTAACAGCAGTATCTGATATCTAGTTCTACAATCTCACGTACTGCGGCCGTCTGGACTGGTAGTCTATAATCCAGGATATTAGTGGAGCATCCGCCTGCATCTCCATGAGCTTACTCCACAGTAACGCAAATCATTCCAAGCACACCAGCTCATTTTCAATAACTTCAACTATTCTATGTTATCAGTAAGCAAGAGTTTTCTTCAACAGCCAAGATACAGTAGTTTGCAATGCAGTTTTCAGGGAGCTCTTTGTTGGACTGAGGAAGTCAGTCAAACTACTTTTTAAAAAAGGACATGAGGTGATCACAAGTAGCTCAAGTAGCAAATCAAATCAATTACAGGCAGTCCTCGGGTTACGAGCGTCCGACTCAGGGACAACTCTTACTGACGAACAGATTGCCATAAAGCCTATTATATTAAAAATTTGAGTTAAATACAATGGTTCATAATAACAAACGCACACATTACTTTGTGATGCTCATGAAATCATTACACGGCTTTAGCAGTTCGTCGGCTCAAGGAAGGAGAACGCCGTCCGCCATTTTAAGTCGGATATCATTGCCGTTAACGCTGTGTTGAGTGTGTAACTTTGTATTTGGCTTAAATTTTTCTCTTATTTATCCTTCTAACCATGTCTCCAAATCTTAAATCCAATGCAAGTGCTGGTGATGCATCAAAGAAAAGGAAAACAAACATGATTGAAAATAAAGTGGAAATATTAAAGCGATTGGAAAGAGGTGAAACGCCATCGGTCATTGGAAAAGCATTAGGCTACAGTTGGTCAACAATCGGAACAATTTTGAAGGATAAAGTGATGATAGCATTTGAGGACGAAGACTGGGACCTGAAAACTCCAGAACCGAAAAAGTTTTTGATGAATAAGATAGCTGAAGCCTTTTGTCTCATTGAAGCATGGATGGCAAACTTAGAGGAGCAAGATCCTAATACAGAGAGGTTCACCAAGGTTTACTGTACAGTTACTAAGGGCCTCAGCTGCTGCAAGGCCATTTATGATGAGAAATAGAAAGGTGAAATATATACTAGAAATTAAGACAAACATTTGACTAACTGATGCTAAATAAGAACCATATGTACCTGTTCTGACTTTCCTACAAATTCGACTTAAAGACAGACTTAGGAAGTGTGGTGAACTACGTGTGCCTGTCTGGACATGCCCCCTGCTGACTGCTCCTGTGGCTCCTCCCACAGGCCCCTGTATAAAGGCAATCTGAGGCCTGACGCTCGGCCTCAGTCTCCAGGATGTAGTATGATGGTCAATCACTTCTGGTTCCTTCTTCCAGTCAATAAAAGTCGATATCTCGCCTTACGTCTCAGAGTGAGTTATTGATGGTGCATCAATTTTATTGACTGGAAGTTTTAAAACATGGAAATCGTTTTACATCCGGAAAGGTTGGATTTGGACCCTCAAGACACTGACGCAGCTCTTGCTTTTGAACACTGGCTTGCATGCTTCCAATCGTACTTGGAGGAGGTTCGTGCGACTGACCCTGCCGTTATGCACAGAATTCTCCTCTCGAGGGTCACCCTAAAAGTTTACTCCATTATCCGGGACCTGCTGACCTACGATGGGGCACTGGACGCCCTCAAAAGACAGTACCTGCGGCCGGTGAACACCGTCTACGCAAGACATCATTTAGCTACCCGGCGACAGCGGCCTGGCGAATCGTGCGCTGAGTTTCTCCGAGCACTACAGACACTCTTCCGAACTTGTGACTGCAAGACGCTCACGGCAGAACAGCATGCGGAGCTGCTGGTGCGAGACGCCTTTATGACGGGACTGAGGTCAGTGTACATGCGCCAGCGACTGCTGGAAAATGCCGATCTGACCTTACGCTCGGCGATCGAGAAGGCCAACGCTCTGGAAGCTGCTCTGCACAATGCTGACGCTGTCCAGTTGCGCGATTCCCTGCCGATTCCGTGGACACCTCAGACCCCGCCACCGGCGGCTCCCGAGAGCGAATTCGCCAATGCCGCAGCCAGTTGCGATTCCACGAGCTCCCCGAACCTGACCACGGCTGCGGCCCGTCAGAAGCCCGTGCTTTGTTATTTCTGTGGACTCAAAAAGCACTCCCGACAATGCTGTCCAGCGCGAGAAGCGACCTGCTCTAGCTGCGGAAAGCGGGGCCATTTCGCCAAGGTCTGTAAGTCTAAACTACGAGCGGAGTGCAGCGCTGCGGGTGAAACGTGGGGGCCGCCATCTTGCATGCCCGGATGTGGGCGGCCATCTTTGTCGGCATCAGCATGCCCCGCCCCCGACCCTCCGATGCTTACCGGGTACCCCAGATGTGGGCGGCCATCTTTGTTGGCGTCAGCATGCCCCGCCCCCGACCCTCCGATGCTTACCGGGCGCCAAGACGGTGATTCAACTCTGGCCACTGTAACTCTCGACCAAAGTGCCCCACACCAGCTTGCAAGGTCCATGATGGACATCCTGGTGGAGGGGCACAGGACTAGATGCTGTTTGACATGGGCAGCACTGAGAGTTTTATTCACCCGGACACAGTGCAATGCTGCAGACTTGTAATACGGCCAGTATGTCGGAGGATCAATTTGGCTTCTGGGTCGCATCCCGCAGACATCCAGCCGGGTTGTGTAGCGACATTGGTGGTTCAAGGCACAGAATATCTGAACTTTGCGCTACTGGTCATGCCTAATCTGTGCGCATCTGTGCTATTGGGGCTGGACTTCCAGAGCCATCTCGAAAGTGTGACTATGGTATACGACGGGCCCCTCCCACCACTCACTGTCAAGAATCCTCAGTTTTGTGGGACTTCATCACTACTGACCAGACACACACACGGGCCCACACGTCCCATCCAGCACCATGCCGACAGCTGCGCTACCGACACCACTTGCAGTCTCTCCACCCTCAAGGTCCCTCCCCCACCGCTGTTCACCAACCTGACCCCTGACTGTAAACCTGTGGCAACTAAAAGCAGGAGGTACAGCGTGGGGGACAGGGCCTTCATTCAGTTGGAGGTGCAGCGGCTGCTCAGGGAGGGGATCATTGAGCCAAGCACAAGCCCTTGGAGGGCCCAGGTGGTTGTTGTTCGGACTGGGCAGAAAAATAGGATGGTAGTGGACTATAGTCAAACCATCAATAGGTTCACGCAGCTTGACGCGTACCCCCTACCCCGCATCGCGGATATGGTCAACCAGATAGCTCAGTACAAGGTGTACTCGACAATAGATCTGAAATCCACATCACCAGCTCCACATCTGCCCAGAGGACCGCCCCTACACCGCTTTCGAGGTGGGCAGCAGGCTCTATCACTTCCTGCGCGTCCCTTTCGGTGTCACGAATGGTGTCTCTGTCTTCCAGAGGGAAATGGACCAGATAGTGGACCAGTACCAACTGCAGGCCACATTTCCCTATCTGGATAACATCACCATCTGTGGTCACGACTGGCCAGATCACGACGCCAACATCCAACGATTTCTCCAAGTGGCTGCAGCTCTGAACCTTACTTATAACAGGGACAAGTGTGTGTTCGGAACCACCCGCCTTGCTATCCTTGGGTATGTCGTGGAAAACGGGGTCATTGGCCCTGATCCCGACCGTATGCGCCCCCTGTTAGAACTCCCTCTTCCCACCACTCTCAAAGACCTCAGACAGTGCCTGGTTTTTTTTTCCTATTACGCCCAATGGGTCCCCCATTACACAGACAAGGCATGCCCCCTGGTCAAGTCTACCATATTTCCCCTCTCTGCTGAGGCCCGCGTGGCCTTCAGCTGCATTAAAGAGGACATTGCCAAAGCAACGATGCATGCGGTGGACGAGACCGTTCCCTTCCAAGTGGAGTGTGACGCCTCCGATTTTGCTCTGGCTGCTACCCTCAATCAGGAAGGCAGGCCAGTAGCATTCTTTTCTCGCACCCTCCAAGGCTCTGAAATTCGGCACTCCGCGGTGGAGAAAGAAGCCCAGGCCATAGTGGAGGCTGTTAGGCACTGGAGGCACTATCTTGCTGGCAAAAGGTTCACCTTGCTGACCGACCAGCGCTCGGTTGCGTTCCTGTTCAGCAACCAACAGCGGGGCAAAATCAAAAATGATAAGATTTTGCGGTGGAGAATAGAACTCTCCACCTACAACTATGATATCCTGTACCGGCCTGGCAGACTCAATGAGCCCCCTGATGCCCTATCCCGGGAAACATGTGCTAGCACACAGCTTGACCAGCTGTACGCCCTTCATGCACAACTTTGCCATCTGGGGGTCACCCGATTTTACCATTTTGTGAAAGCTCGGAACCTGCCGTACTCCCTGGCGGACATCAGGACGATGACCAGGGACTGCCAAATTTGCGCTGAGTGCAAACCGCACTTCTACCGTCCTGACACGGCGCAACTTGTCAAGGCCACCCGCCCCTTTGAGCGACTGAGTGTTGACTTTAAGGGCACCCTTCCCTTCACTGACCGCAATGTCTATTTTCTCAATGTTATCAATGAGTACTCACAGTTCCCCTTTGCCATCCCCTGCCCCGACACCACTGCCATGTCCGTCATAAAAGCCCTGCTCCAGCTCTTCACTCTGTTCGGGTATCCCTGCTATATCCACAGTGATAGAGGGTCCTCCTTTATGAGTGTCGAGATGCACCAGTACCTGCTAGCTAGGGGCATTGCTACTAGTCGGACCACGAGTTATAGTCCCCGGGTTAATGGACAGGTGGAGCAGGAGAATGCCACTGTGTGGAAGCCCACACTTTTAGCCCTTAAGTCAAAAGGGTTGCCGGTCTCTCAATAGCAGGAGGTCCTCCCTGAGGCACTCCACTCTATCCACTCTCTATTATGTACGTCCACCAATGCCACCCCTCACGAGCGCCTATTCTCTTTTCCCAGGAAGTCTGTCACTGGGACCACCCTACCAGTTTGGCTGACGTCCCCAGGGCCAGTGCTGCTCCGGAAACATGTGAGGAGCAATAAATACTCCCCGCTGGTCGAGAGGGTTCACCTTCTACATGCGAACCCCCAGTATGCCTAAGTGGTCTTACCTGATGGGCGAGAGGACACGGTCTCCATCCGCGACCTGGCACCCGCAGGAGCAGCAGACCACTACCCTGAAGACTCTCCGGTAACTATGAACCCTGCACCTGAGGTGACACTGTGCTCACCAGGCCCTACACAGACTCCTCACGACACTTATAGCTCACCAGGCCCTACACAGACTCCTCATGACACTTATATACTGGGTGTTTCATACACATTTATACCAGGCGCCTCGCACATGCGTGAGGGATCACTGGCGCCTAGTGGGCTGGAACAAGCACAACCTCCGTCTCCTGTGCAAATCACAGCCGGTGCTACATAAATCGCAGTGACAGATTCGACCACCTGATAGACTTGACTTGTAAGAAACTTCGCCACATGAGGACTCTTTTAAACAAAGGGGGGGTGAATGTGGTGAACTATGTGTGCCTGTCTGGACACGCCCCCTGCTGACTGCTCCTGTGGCTCCTCCCACAGGCCCCTGTATAAAGGCAATCTGAGGCCTATGCTCGGCCTCAGTCTCCAGGATGTAGTATGATGGTCACTCACTGCTTGTTCCTTCTTCCAGTAAATAAAAGCCGATATCTCGCCTTACGTCTCAGAGTGAGTTATTGATGGTGCATCAGGAAGGGATCTTGTTCCTAACCCGGGGACTGCCTGTACCTTTACTGAATTAGACATTTAGGGTCATAGAGTCACAGAGTTAAACTGCATTGAAATAGTCCTTTCATCCTGTGGTGAACTACATGTACCTGTCTGGACACATCCCCTGCTGACTGCTCCTGTGGCTCCTTCCACAGACCCCTGTATAAAGACGACCAAGGCCTGAGCCCGGCCGCTCAGTCTCCAGGATGTAGTATGATGGTCACTCACTGCTTGTTCCTTCTTCCAGTCAATAAAAGCCAATATCTCGCCTTTACGTCTCAGAGTGAGTTATTGATGGTGCATCACATCCCAGCTCCTTCGTGTCCACCGTTGCTTCTCTGAGCTAGACCCATTTACGTGGTTTTTCTGCATATTGGTCCCATTCTAAGGTTTCGAAGGGGTGATCAGAAACTAACCAGACGCAATATATCACAAAATCCATCATAAGTAGATACAGATGAAGAGACATGTTGGAAACAGCCTGTGGGATGAAACTTTCCACTAATTCAAATAAATAAAACATTAACTTTAACTTGTAACTTTAGTTTCCAGCATTCTGCAATACTGCTTCTTTTCAATACTGGGTGCGATCACCACTCATTTTCATTCAAATTACATTACAGTAACATTTTAATTGCACCATAAGACCTCAATTTAATTTTATTCATGAGGTTCCCACTTCTATAAGTTGATTATCCCTATAAAAGTGTGCAGTTAATAGCAATGGTTGGGAACAAAGTTAAGTACCCAAATTACTTTTAACTGCCATAGGGAAGACACTCTTAAAATTGGAACAAGATTTTCAGATCATGTCCAGGTCTATTTTTGAGCAGTGTAATGTTTTATTAAAATATTGTTCTGGTCTAAAAGCTAAAAGATAAATTCAAATGCACAATTGCATAATGATATAACAAGATCAAGAAGTTTGATTGTAGAGGCATATTTAAAAGTTCATGGATTATCACAATGATATACAAGATTTTGATAAAAGGGATTGCTAAATGTAATAAGATTGAAATGGTCATTTTTAATGGATTTTCATAAATAGTGTTTAATGGGAGCTAGTTTTTACCATCCAAAGGTTATACAGACAGAGCTTGGAATATAATTATAGTTTGTTTTGCCCTATTCATTGGTACAGATACTTTGCACTTTTGAAATGTCAAAACAAGATTTTTGTTCCCCAAACGTTCATATTAGCATTCAAGATTATTCATCCCAGAGGTGACATTGTCAATTATCATTCCATTAGAACTAATTTCACATTTGCGGTAATGATAATCCACTCCAGCAATGATATTTATAACTTGATTTCTGAAAAGATGGGTAAAAGTTTTCACTCTTGTTACAAGAATGAAAGCTTTAAAGCTATCGTTGCATTGCTCATCGTGCAGTGTCCTAGCAGTGTTGTGCACTTTGAGAAGCTGAACTTCATTTCAACACCAAGTTTATAAAGTTCAGTACAACAATGCCCCTGTTGCCTCTCCTGGCTCGTGGTGCCAGGGCAAGTATAGATTATCAGTCCAGTCATTCCATTAAATCTTAATTGGGTCAAGACAGGCAGCTAGCCATTGTGAATGACAAGCCTGGGCTGTGCATTAGTTTCAGTTTATCATGTACATGGAGCCACCCACAAAGAATCAAGCCTATATTTCTATGAATTATATTGCTGTCTTTAACGGTGTGATTCTCTATCAACTGATAATGGCGGACCATGGACAATTTTTTCTTGTTCAATCTATTTAATTACTACCCAGTCTGGAACAGAACACTTACAGGCAAGTAGCAGTCTAATTCACTATTAGCAGTAAATGTAGGCAGTCATTCATCATTCAACCACAATAATGACTGCTCAGCAATAAACAAGCATGAAATGGGCCTCCTGACCCTAATGAAACAACAGGTGGGCACCAGTCCAGGAGAACAGACTGGAAATTTTGTTCTATTGATAGTGATAAACTGTAAGGAGAGCTCTTAGATAGATGCTAATCATAATGTTTGGGAGGAATATATCAATTGTGACACAGTTCCGCCCAGGAAGCAGGTTTGACTGTAAATAAGCCTGTTATTCTCAACTAAAGAGCTGACAAAGTATGCAAAATCAGGGTCTCATAGAAAAGACACCAGGGCATTAAAATAACTCATAGATCTGAATAGAAGTTGGTCAAAAGTTTGACTTTCAAAATTTCAAAGGCTTGAAAATAAAGCTTAATAATCAGTATAATCTCTTCATATGTAGAAGTAGTTGTCTGTCTCCTATGGATAAGTATAAGCAATACATCCATTGGTCAAACCACAAAATTAATATCCTCATAACTGATGAAATTGGACAGCTAAGGGAGATTCCCAGTATTGACAGCACCGAGCTAGGAGCATCAAAGCTCAAGTCCATTCCATAGAAATGAGGAAAAATTACAGATTGTTTCTTCATGCAGTGTGGTGACAATCAATGGTGTTACCTTTATGACAGGGTGTGACTAAGGTCTCTTTTGCTCTTCTAAATGGGTGCAACATTTTGAGGCAGACTAAGTGAGCGGAGTCTAAAAGGACATTCTGGCATGGTCACTTTCTTTCTGGTTGCACTGGTAGAACAGTGGGAATGACAGTCAGGGCAGTGGTATGCCCCTCTTGCAGGATGTAGGAAGTCAGTGTGACCTCCAGTGTCACTGATAACTACACCGACAAGATGTACATCTGGCTGAATCTCCTTCTAAACCACATAAGCTGGAGCAGGATGAACCCCAGATCATTTGGGAAGCTGAAGGGTTTATAGACAGGAATTACGTGGAAGCAGTCACAACCAGGTTACTGGAGTCAGGTAGCTGGGTGACCATCAGGACAGGGGAAATGAATGGGTGGGCAGTGCAGGCTACCCCATGACTATTTCCTTCACAAACTGCTTTGGATGCCATTGGGTTGGGGGGACACCGAGGAAAGCTGTAGCAGACAGGTCTCTGGCACTGAGGATCAGAAGGGAATAGGGAAGAAGAGAGCAGTGGGGGATTCATTGGTTAGGGGAACAGGCAGGAGATTCTGTGGATGAGGATAAGACTCTGGATGGAAAGTTGCTTCCTAGGTGCCGGGGTTAGAGACATCGCAGACTGAGTCCACAGTACTCTAAAGGGGAAAAGGTGAGCAGCCAGTCGTCATGGCACTCATTGGTTCCAAAAACATAATTATAAAAAGGGATGAGGTCCTGAATAGTGAATATAGGAAGATAGGAGGGAAGCTAAGAAGAAAGACCTCAAGGGTAGTAACCGCTGGACTGCTGCCTGTGCCACACCTCATTGAGGGTAAGAATAGGAAGATGTGGTAGATGAATGTGTGGCTGGAGAGTTGTATAGGGGCAGAGTTTGAAATTTGTGGATCATTGGGATCTCTTTTAGGAAGGTTTGCCTTGTACAGAACAGATGGGTTACACCTGAATTTCAGAGAGATTAATGTGCCTGCAACATTTTGTTATGATAATGAGCTGGGTTACCTGGTCTTTTGGTCAATATCTATGTGGCAACTAAAAACAAATTGCTGATTGCTGTTTGAGAGTTTACTATGTAGAAGCTAGTTACTTTGTTTCCAAAGGTAAAACAATGACTGGACTTCTAGCTATAAAACTTAATACAATGTTTGAGATTTTAAAAGATGATACAAAAGGTAATTAGGGCGTAACAGTAGTCTAGCAGTTAGCGTGATTCTATTACAGTATCTCGCATTTAGAGTTCAATTCTGGCAATGTCTTGTAAGAATCTCTGTACGTCCTCCCTGTGAAATGTTTTGGTTCTCTCCAGCTGCTCGGGTTTCCTCCTACTTCCAAAGGAGTACAGGATAGGTTAATTGGTCATTGTAAATTGTCCTGTGGTTAGGTTAAGGTTAATCGGGGTTGCGGGGTTGCTGAGGTAGCATGGCTCAAGGGGCTAGAAGGGCTTACTCCATGCTGTATCACTAATAAAAATACAATTATTTTCAAACAAACTCTTCTTAGGCTTCCAGCCAGGTACGAATAATCATTTTAATTAACGTTTTGACGACAGACTCTGCCATCTTCGTCTGGTCCAGTGGTATTTCTTGCCCTGTCATCCATCCCTTCTGATTGGTTAGTCCTTATTCAATCAGGTTTCCACTGACCTACCTTGCTTACAATCAAACTCCAGATGCTACTGAGAGAGTGATCTTTGTCTTTGTTCAAATTCTTGTCCGCCAGTCTTATTTCAATGGCTTCCTTCACCACGTGGTCCCAAAAGCCATTGGCACAGCATAGTAGCTTTGTGCCATCAAGGTCAAACCTACAGCCATTGTGAATGTAACGTTCTGCTGCCGATTTCTCTGGGTAACCCGAATGGATAGATCTCCTGTGCCCCTAGATGCGGGTTTCCACTGTGTGTTCCATCTAGCTGACATACACTGCTCCACATTCACAGGGAATCCTGTAAAGGCCAGCCATCCTGAATCCTAGGACTTCTTTGATCTGTAATATGTGTTTCCTCATGAGTCTGTGGATGGTATTCATCCGGTAGTGTTGGCACGTGGCCAAGTGGATAAGGCATCGGTCCAGTGATCTGAAGGTTGTTAGTTCGAGCCTCAGCTAAGGCAGCGTGTTGTGTCCTTGAGTAAGGCACTTAACCACATATTGTTCTGTGACACCAGTGCCAAGCTGTGTCGGCCCTTACCCTTCTCTTGGACAACATCGGTGGCGAGGAGAGGGGAGACTTGCAGCATGGGCAACTGCTGGTCTTCCATACGACCCTGCCCAGGCCTGCATCCTGGAAACTTTCCAAGACGCAAATCCATGGTCTCGCGAGACTAACGGAGATGACTATTAATCTGGTATTTCTTCAGGATCCTGGCAATCCTTTCAGAAACTATGGAAATATAGTGAAGACAGGCAGTAGCAACAGGTTCCTTCTCATTTTTAGGTTCCCTGGTTTTTCAGTCAGCCTTTTTAAGGGCCCAACTGATTTCCTTCTTTTGGAAATCACAATTTATGCTAGTCAACGATGGGGTTGCCTGGTGAAGGAAGCCACTGAAATAAAACTAAAGGAAAAGAATTTTAATAAAGACAAAGGTCTCACTCTAAGTAAGAACTGGAATTCAATAGTAAACAAGATTGGACAGCGGAAACCTGATTGGATGAGGACTAGCCAATCGGGGAGGATGGATGATGAGGGTATAAATACCACCAGTAATGCATTTTCCCTAAAAAGCATGCTGTTAATGTACTGAAAAATCAAAATCATAGATATACTCGATCAGAGTCTATGCAATGCGGGGGGGGGGGGGGGAGCTGCAAGTAGTGAGATGCATCAATGTCAGAACAAAGGAGAATAATTGTGACATAAACAATGTGCTCAACTGGCATATAGGTTCTCTTACAGGAAATCACACTGGTGAATAGATGTTATCAGAATTAACCCTTACATACTGTTCAAATTCTATACCTTCACAGTTTGGTCCAGAGTCAATTTTGACTCAGCCCAAAAATCCCCTCATAATAAGTGTCTATACCAAATTTTGAACCAGAGATCTATTTAGAATGTATAAATAGCCTATCTGACCTTAATAAATGGGTGATTAATCCTTAATTAATATTTCAGAGATCTAAGATCCATTTCAATAGAAACAGGTCAAATTTGACCCACATCAGCCTCAATGTACATTAATCCTTAATTAATGTTTCAGAGATCTAAAATCTATTTCAATAGATACAGGTCAAATTTGACCCGGAACAGCCTCAATGTACAAAAATTTGTAGCACCTGTACAAAAGCATAAAATTTTTAAATATTTTCATTTTTGTGCATTTTGGGTCATTATAGGAAAAATCATCAAACTTTGGCCAAAAAAATGGCATTTAGAGTGTTTTTACTGCTGTCAAATGTCAAAGTGGGTCAAATTTGACCCGAACAGTATATAAGGATTAAAAGAGAAAATTTGAATAGATATGAAGAATACTTGCAATTGTGAAATGTACAATATGACCCAAGGCCCATAACCAGGCAGTGAAACAGCCCTGGACTGAAGCTCTGCTTCAATGAACCAATAAGAATTTGTGCAATTCAAGGTCAAATAGTTTAGAGCAAGAGGAGACTTTTTTTTTGGCTTTCAGGAGACATCCTAACTTCAGCATTTAATACTTGGTGATATAGGGAGATTCCAAAACAAGGTAGGTGCTTCATCAGCATGATCTACAGGATGGAAGGATTAAGCTCATGATGGTGATTCAGATGCTGCATTGAAAATCTTGAATTCATCTATCATGGCAGCTCTGCTATCACTCCCTTTCACTTATCAAGCCAAATAGGAAGTTTTCAGAGAGAGGCAGCTACAAGAGGTTACTTCCACGTGATTATCCAGCTATCAGGTGATATATTAAGGGCTTTTGTGTGCATATTAAAAAGATGCGCTATTTTCTCGGGCTTTTGAAAAAGTAACGCATTAGACACAAAGAGAGAATTGTTTAGTTTTCACAAATGTTTGCATAACTACCTCATGACAGAATTATATGATGTGGGTGAATAAGGGTTTGATAGTAAGGAAAGTGGTTGGGTGACACACTGATTCTAGGCCAGTTCATCCTTTCTGAAATATAGATATTGAAGCTACACCCACTGCAATAGATCTATCTTGCCACGTGAACAAAGTCACCGGAGAGAAGAAGCCACTAGATATGACATAGTCTCTTCATTCAACAAAATGAGCCCCTTTCAGATGCAGAGGCCTGCTCAGCCCAACACTACATGACATTTTATATGTTAAACATCAAAGAACAATTGTATAAGTACAATGTTTCTACAATACTTCTCTTTGAGTTACATATAACATTCACACCTCCTTCTTCACACTATAGACACCCAAATGACATTGTCTGGTTGTCCAATTTACTGTGGCTCACAGTTCATAAGAACCCATTGCCCAGAGCTGCATATTAAATTTAATCTGTAGTCCATATTCAGATTTGAAGATTGGTTAAATTTTGCTATACACCCTAAATCCCAAATATGCTTTAACAATCTAGTTTCACCAAAGCCCTGTGCAAGGTCAACAGGATTCATGTATTCCTGTAATCCGATCCCTTTCTGAAAGAGGCCATCACACCATTGCTGTACTTCATGTGTGTGCCATACTCTGCCAGAGCCTCGGCAAACACTTTTGACAAAGTGGTTGTCTTGAAGGGATGATTCTGTGAGTGGTCCCCCACATCCTTCTCACAGCACAGTTTTTTATTTTACGAGGCCGAGTTGCGAGCTCGACACGCAACCCGGCACGGATGGAAAGCGTGTCCGGGAGTGGCCCGACTGGATTTGAATCGGGAACCTTCATTCCGGAGTCCGGCGCTGATGTCACTGCGCCACCAGCTGGGTAGATTGCTATACTAGGTGATTAATTGTTGTGTTTCTTAATCACAATGATGAATGGACTTCAAAGGTTTTTAAGTTGTGAACCATTTTGGCACATAGTATTAAGAAATAGATAACTCATGTCCCTAACATAGGATATTTTTGTTACAGAAATGGTAATTCTGCTATTACATCCCCCACCCCTCCCCAACACCCCATAATTTTGTTTTCATTTCACCATAAATCACCATTTTTCTCTGTGGAAAATATCCTAGAAGTAAATTATCAAGGAAAATTAACTATTCATTTACATAAAACTTCATAGTCCTGCCAGCATTATTAGCAGACAGTACGCTAATCTTTTAATTTAATTGAGGTTTTATTTCATTGCTTAGGGATAAAAGTACACAGGTACACTGAGTCACCCTATCCACAATACATTCACTTGCGATAAATTTCCAGGTTTGTCCAACTTTGTAATGTATAAAATTGTAATGTATAAACTGGCAAGGGCTTTGAAAATACTTTACATTTTGAATTGTACACTTGTTGTTTTCATAAAGGTTTATTTTATACTTTACAAAGTTGGACAAAATAAACCTTTATGAAAAACAAGTGTACAATTCAAAATGTAAAGTATTTTCAAAGCCCTTGCCAGTAGAAGGGGGTTGGAAGGGGTTATTGGTTGCAACTCATAAGCCAACTCAAAGTACAATGTAATTCTGATCCAGTCTTATAGTCTGCCTCCTTGCCAGTCACTTGATTGAAGGTAAGTAGAGTGTACATGTTACACATCCAGGCACACATGCATATATTACAAAGGCCTATTCTAGATAAATTAATAAGTGAGAAGAACTACATCACTCAATACCCTCTTTAAGTTTGGGGCTATGACTGGTTGACAGTACCCTGCTTTGATACAGACATTAACATTCATTCTTTTGAGTATATTGCATATAATAAATAAATGGGAATACCATGGGATTTTTAATAATATGCAAATAAATGCACTACAGTAACTTCCCTGGTTCTGGGGATAGTTTCCACAAATTTAATTTTCAAAAGTGTCGATGGATTCAATTCATTGAAGTATAAAGTAATGGCTTGAAGTGTGAAGTAATGGCTAGGAGAGAGCAAACAGGAACATGGAGTCAATAATAAATGACAGGCTATTAAGAAGTACAGAGCAAAAGAGGTACCTGGAATTGCATGTATACAAATCACAGAAGGTTGCAGAATAGATAGATTGGTGGCTAAGCAGGGTTATCAAATACTTAATTTTACAGTCAAATGCATTGGGTAAATAATCCATAATACGTTAGGTCATGGCTGAAGTACAGCATATAATTGTGGCTACTACAGTCCAGGATGAGCACTTCCTGGTTATACCACTTCAGAGTCAATTTCTGAGCATGTTACTAGGACTGGAGAAATATATTCACAAAGAGACACAGGCTAAACTGAAGTTTGCTTTCTCTGTGGGGGAGGGGTTGGAATGTACAGTAGTTGGATAAGAGCTTGTAAGAGGATTGGACTGGGTGAGCAGGAAGTTCTAGTTTCATGTACTGAGAAGTCAGTAACTAGAGGAAAAGATCTTTCATCCCTCAGTAGTGGGGGTTTGAAACTCATTACCTGAAAGTGAAAGGATGCAGAATCTTTTACCCTTAATTCTGCAAAGTAGAGCTGTCACCCACAGAGTAGGGACTGAAAGTCAGAAAACAAGAGTAATGTAAGGATTCTATTTGTGACCAGCATGTGCTAGATAACCTCCATCTACTGTGTACTGTGAAGTTCTTTAATTCTATGTTGCCTGAAACTAAACAAGCAGCACATTACAAAATGATGACACACAAGAGACTGCAGATGCTGCAAGTTGGAACAACAGACAAAAAAGCTGGACGAGCTTAGCAGTTCAGGCAGCACCAATGAAGGGAAATGGATAGTCAACAGTTGACCTTGTTCTTTTCTTTCCTCCAGATTACTGTCTGTTGCCATAGAGTAACCTAACTGAGATGACTTTTATCTCATTTCATCAGACGTGACAGCAAGAGGAAATTTGAAAATGATAGATGAACCATATGGTCTGACTAATGGTGAGACCTCGATACATGTGTTCAGTATGTCAGTACATGAGACAGGAAGTGGTCAAAATATAGAGTTAACTGTGGTATGACACAGTTCAAACCCAAAGCATTTTTCTTATTAAACAATGGAGTGGCCATCACTTCCACAATTCACCCTAAATTAATGTACATTACAGGTCAGCCATTCCCAGCATACTTGTTTTTTCTCTATAAAGATGAAATTGTTCAGATATATTTTTGCAGGAGGTTAGCCTGCTGTCACTAAGATACTTGAATTTAGAAAGTTCCCTTTGGCTAGACAACTCCATAATAACTTCTCCAGGCAGCATTGAAATGAGCCTCTGTCCTGTTGAATGCTTCTGAAAATATTTGATGGAATTTAGCAAAATACTCAGTCTGATAGCAAGTGATACAGAATAACACTTAATGCATTTGATATTTTTTCCTTTCCTGCTGTTTTGTGTGTTTTGACTACTTTCTTCAGTCAGCTCATGTTGATTTACTGCTGGCCATCTCAGTAGTATTTTACACATTGCGCAGCTGGGTACTTGGAGGATTAATCAAGATCAAGGAATCTTGGGATCGCACCCAACCAGGGAAGGAAGCAACAGGCCAGTTTCCAGCATTGCTTAGTGTGGTAATGAGGAAAGAAGTAGATTTGTAATGTGCATGATATGAGAGTGACAGGGTGTTTTAATGGGGCAAGAACAAGCCGCTGCTGGAATCTTGGGTGTATATATCCATAAGAAGGAAAAAGAGACCTCAGAAATACTGACGGCATAAGAAGACAGAAGAACGTGACAGGAGGATCAGAAGGTCTGCTGGAATAAAGTGCATCAGATCACCGGGACAAAGCCAATCACTGCAAACAGCTTTCTTTGAGATTCTCCTTCCTTTATATTAAAACCTGCAAAACCCATACAATTTAACTTTGCTTCAATATTCACACTTCTGGTTAAATTGATTCAAACTATGAGAGAACAATTTTGTTGAAAATATCAAAATTGTTCCATATCACTGAGAAATAGAGAAAAGGGAATGGTGGTCTTTTAACATGTGCTTTCTATCCGCTAAATTGGGAAATAAAAGCTTCTTCAGTAGCAAATCAGAATAATAATGTTTATTGTTACGTACCCCGTAACGGGTTAAAAGGGACTAGCAGAAATGGACACACCTGGAGTCTGAGTCTTCTGTTATAAACTCTATTTTATTAATAACTATATGATACAGTAATATAAAACAAGATAAGGTAAACAGGTTAGCAGAGTATATGAATATATGAATAAATGAAGTTCCCAAGCTTCTCCCAGCTCAGGTGATTAGATGACACAGTCTTACGGTGGAATGGTAAAAAGTCAGTTCAGTTCAGGAATTTGATTTGAGTAGAGTTGGAGAGAGAGAGAGGGAGTTGTTTTGTCTTCCCAGTGCCAATGCCGATGAATCCTCCACGTCGTCTCCTGACTGAATCTTCCAAAACTTACAGTCACCGACTGTGACCACAAGAAGAGGATGCTGTTTTCACGTGGTACTGCTATCAACCCAGGCAAGGGTTAAACACACCGATAGCATTCCACCGGTCACCCCTTTGTCCACACTGTGAGCAAAAACACTTTGTCATGGGCACACAAAGCTCAACCAGTGTCTTCCTTGGTGTCTGGTGTGTCTGATTACAAAGCCAACTGACCTTGTATATAGTCCACAAGTGCGGAACACTAACTGTCCATCATATAGTTCTGCCTTTCAGTTTCCAAGGCAACTCACAGACTTTCTGTTGCTCTCTCTCCCTGAAATAGCACACACGCTGTTCACTCCCTCTCTCTCCTTTTAAAGGAACAGTCCACTTAGAATAATCTTTCAGATCTCGTCACATTATGAAAATCACAAAAGAAACTGTAAATGCTGGAACACAAAAAATTCTGCAAATGCTAGAAATCCAAAGCAGCACACATGAAATACTGGAAGAACACAGCAGGCCCAGAAGCATCTCTGGAGAGGAATAAGCAGTCAACATTAAGGGTTGAGGCTTCATCAGGGCTCCTGAAAAGTCAACTGTTTATTCCTCTCTAGAGATACTGCCTGACATGCTGAATTCCTCCAACACTTCGTGCGTGCTGTAGATGCTGGACGATCCTGTGCAAACCTCTTGTTTTCATTCTTTGATTGCTGGGAATAACTTTTCTTTATATGGAGGAGAGAAAGATGTTTGGGTTTTTCATATTTTTCTCCATTCTGCTGCACTATTTACTAGAAGTGAATCTTCTCTATATGCAAACCAGTGCCAGACTTCTGCTAACTGCTTTTAAGCACCTGTAGTTATTGGATGACCTGCATTTCCCTCTCAGTTGCCTGATATCATAGATAAGATTGGAAACTCACTGTTGAAAACCCTAGTATGGGGCAATGCATAATGTCTCTTATATCATTTGCTTGCATGCTGTTATTTTCCAGAAAATATCTCAGGAACTGCTTGGTAGATGTTGCTTTTTCCTCTCTATATAATTTTATAATTGTAATGGAGAAAATCAAGTGTTATTCTCATCCAAGTTTTCACTTACTCTACATGGATATTCTAAAAAGAAAACTGATTTCTTATTTGCAACAAAATTGAGATGAGACAGCTGCACCCCAAACTGCCCTGTGCGTTTATGATGCAAAGAAATTGCTGGGTGTTAAGCACTTGCAAGGAACAATATTGTCAAAATCATCGCAGTCTAAGGAATGCATCTGACATCTGCTGACATGCAGTGACAAAAAAATCTGGGAGAAGCGGCATGAGTGCAGTTTTCAGCAACGTTTAGTGGAGCTACACATACTCCATCATGGAACTAATGTCATTTCAATGCTGCTACTTCATTTGCACACAGTCAGTAAAAATAATAATTTACTGAGAGTAAGATGGCTCCTGTCAGACTCGATCTGTTTGCATTCCAGGTGCTTGCATCAGGCACAGCAATGCTAAAGTGACTTGTCAATTTGAATATTAGTCAATATTTTCAATTTGGCTAAGCTGCCAAAGTGCAGAATGACACAAGTAAGAGAGTACAGCTCATGATGCCCATGTGGATGACATGTCCACACTATGTTTTAGGAGCATGATGTCATTCAAAGTTTATGATTAACCCTTAGATGACTACTCCATGCCCAATAATCACACAAGAAAGGCACTACACTGGTAACTAAGTACATGACAATCTATTTATTTCTTTCCTTCTAACTTGTTGCTTAATTTTATGTGTTCTAATACCATCAAACTGAAGAGGAGCATGCCTCATTTTACTACCTTGAGATCATCTGCTTTCAGGTGCCCATTGACCCATCGTTTGGTGGGTCAGAGTTGGAGAGAAATCACAAACCTCTGCTTATGTAACAGATTGTTTTTTTCTCCTTATGAAAATCACTAGTATTCATAGTTCTGGGATTTTACGAAGTGGACAGTAAAGCAGAATATGGTGATATTAAGTTAATGGAGCAATCAGTTATATTCATTAGTATCGAATGTGAGGGAATGAGTATTAGAAAATGAAGGTTGAAACATGCATGGTCTTGGTGTGCCACTTGACATTAATGACAGTTTTTGGAGGCCTTTAAATAATAAAGTATGATAATTAGTCAGATCTTTGGAAATCAGAGTTCTTAATGACATAGCCCAACTGAATCAGCTCTCTGAACACCTCCTCCTCCACATCCTCATTAGCTGCATCAGAATGTTACGGTTTAGCAACTGAAGATGTCCATTCACTAATCCTACAGTTTTCCCTTTCTGTCAAAAAATTGTAGAGCCCAGGCCAAGGTGGCATGACAAAGCCACTTCATTACACTCTTCAGGTGTTTTAAGGAAATCATGAGGTCTAATCTTATATGCCTGGAATTCATATAGCTACCAATGTGTATTTTTGAACTACAGCAATTGATAACTCTCATTACTTGTCCCATTTTTGAGTATAACTCAAACTCAACATTTCAAATGAAAGTAATTAAATGGTTCCCCATTCGAAGTCTGCAACTTACAACTTGGGAGATATTGATATTGTAAGAAAACATATTATCTATTAGAATTATACTTAACAAATCAAATATTGGTTTAAGGATTATACCCAGGAGGCTAGAAGTGTAAATGTTCTCTGTGATATTGAGCCACACTTCATTATTGGTCTGTAGGTGGTTTCTGTCAGGGTGATATTGTACATACCAAATATGAGCAAGATGTTATGTTTCCCGATGTACGCCTAACCAAGCTTAGATATGAAACAAAATGGAACCACTTTGATAAGGTACCAAAGCAATGTTGACAAAAGCAGAACCATGTGCCATCATAAATTATTACCTTTATGGAAAGAGCAGGAGGATGAAAATATATTCTAAAAATCCATAGAAGTTGATGGACTGCTGACAAAAAAAATGTAATATATTTCTTATTTAAAGCCTGCTTTAATCCTTGGCAAACCTCTGACAAAATTTATTTTTGCTCAAAAATTCATTTATTTGCTGTCAAGCTTGTTGAAATCGTTATTCACATTTTTCCAATTTTTTTCTGCCGTGCCTACCTTTAGCACACAGATATAAAACAGCATGGGAAACTGGTGTCCAGATAAAAGAATTGCTGTCAGAGTTGGGCAGAAGGCAGTTTGGGATTCTGCAGCATTATAGAAGCTTGTACTAATGCTTTGCTAGTGGATTTTCAAAATAACATTTTTCTCATAAATCACATGATATAGTGTGCATTAGGTCACTACACAGATGGTTTCTGAGAAAAAATGTTTTTGCCTTGACAATATTCATATATTCTTCTGACAATCTGATCATAACCATGTTTTTCACCTTCCACTTAACACCTAAGCAAATGTTTTACATTTAAATAGTTTCTTATATTTTACACTATTGGTAGGCTTGCATTGCTCTTTGAATGATGGTGCCTGTCTGTAACTTCTACCTGGACACTCAAATGGAAGAGAACAAATAATGTCCAAAAGCATTTGTCGAGCAAATATTGTCATTTTTTGATTCAAACTGAAGTATGATGGAATAGAAATCCACCATTTGTTAAATAGATGACTTTCCGTAGAAAAAAAGATTGAATCTATGGATGATGGGAATGGCTAAATCTTGTTAGGATAGATATCTGTGGATGATGCAGAGTGATTAAAGTAGAAAGATTGATCACTAATTTTTTTATAAATCCAAATGTATAGATATTGATTGCATAATAGCAAGGTAGTTCTTATTGAAAAGAATTTACAATATGTTAAATTTATGTGGATATATGATAACCTTGGGAAATCACTGTGCATAGTATAAATTTCAGTGATTTTTTTTTTGTGCTGCATGATAAATGCTGTGCAGAAACTTGAGTGACCTAAGAATATTTGTATGCTTTGGATATCGTAGTTCAGGACTAAAGAATTGTGTTTTCATGAATTAGTTCTTAATCCAAGAATAAAATGTTCTCAAACCACAAACAAGACAAAATGTGCAGATGCTGGAAATCCGAGCAACACGCATAAAATGCTGAAGGAACTCAGCAGGCCAGGGCTGAAACATTGTACTTTTTTCCACAGGTGCTGCCTGGCCTGCTGAGTTCCTCCAGCATTTTGTGTGTGTTGCGTGAATAAACCATTCCAATCAATTAATATTGTCTATCATGGTTACTAATTCCTCCTGCAGAATGATAAATCAAATACTGGATTTCTATTAATGTTTGCATATGAATATAACTTTTACACAACTTTTGGACAGATTCATGGATAGGAAAGGGATCGAGGGATCATAGGCAAATGGGACAAGCTTAGATGGGGGAGTTGGGCTAAAGGGTGTCCTTCTGAACTGTATGACTCTGTGACTCTATAACTTCTACCTGGGGTTCTTAAGCAGGAATTATGAATCACAATCTTAGTCATACATAGAAATGGTTAAGCTTGCATTTAAGATTTTTTTGTCGCAGTATAGCTAAAGAAACCAGGCAACAGGTAATACTCCTGCTGGAAAAGGGGCACAGTGGTGAGTCTCATAGATCCAGAGAGTCAGGTTTGACGCTGATGTCTGGTCCTGTCTGTGAGGAATTTGCACATTCTCCCCATGGCCACAGTTTTCTCCCACATCCCAAAGATGCACTGACTTGTTGGTTTATCAGCAACAATAAAGTACCCGTAACATGGGAGGGTGATGTGGGATTCATATGGATTTGATATGCAAAGGAGGGAGAATGGTTTGCATGGAAAGGGGTTGATGCTACTGTTTGTAAAGTTCCATAGGACACAATAAGCAAAATGGCTCACTTCTGTGTTATGAGAAGTGTGAGGGAGACACTGATTTGCTCTGCATGATCAGTGTCACCAAACCATATTTCTGCAACAGGTCAGCAGTGTAAGGATGGGAGGTACCTTTGTCTGGAAATTAGAATGTGCTTACTTTGATGAAATAACAAGCAGGGTAGACAAAGGAGAATATTTTCATATTGTGTGCTTGGATTTTCAGAAGGCCTTTGACAAGATGCATCACATGAGGCTGCTTAACAAGCTATGAGCCCATGGTATTACAGGAAAGATATTAGCACAGATAAAGTAGTAACTGATTGGCAGGAGGCTTTTTCTGGTTGGCTGCCGGTGACTGGTGGTGTTCCACAGGGGCTGTGTTGGATCCTTTTACAATGTTTACATGTCTTTGTTATGAAGTCTGATGATATGAATTTAGGTGGAGAGGCAGGTAGTTTTGGGGAAGTAGAGAAGCTACAGAAGGGCAGACAGATTCAGAGAATAGGAAAGGAAATAGCAGATAGAATTCAGTGTTGGAAGTGTATGGTCGTGCAAGTTGGTGGAAGAAATGAGAGGGTTGACTACTGTATTTTCTAACTGGAGAGAAAATACAAAAAAACACCGAGGTCCTTGTGTAGGATTAATTTGCAGGTTCAGTCAGTGGTGAGGAAGCTAAATGCAATGTTAGCATTTATTTCAACAGGACAGCAATGTAAAAGCCGGGATGTAATGCTGAAACTTTATAAAGCACTGGTGAGGCCTCACTTGCAGTATTGTGAGCAAGTTAAGCCCCCTTATCTTAGAAAAGATGTGCTGAAACCAGAGAGGGTTCAAAGGAGGTTCGTGAAAATGATACCAGGATTGAATAGCTTGTCATATGAAGAGTGTTTGATGGCTCTGGGCCTGTACCCACTGGAATTCAGAAGGGTGCAGGGTGACTTCAATAAAAGTTATTGAATGGTGAAAGGCCTTGATAGAGTGAATGTGGAGAGGATGTTTCCTATGGTGGGAGAGTTTAAGACTAGAGGACACAGCTTTGAAATAGATGGGTGTCCTTTTAGAATGGAGATGAGGAGGATTCTTTTTTTAGCCAGAGAATGGTGAATCTGTGGAATTCTTTGCCAGATTGGTCAGGGCATAAAGGGATACGGGGAGAAGGCAGGAGATTGGAGCTGAGAGAAAAATTAGATCAACCATGATGAAGTGGTGGAGCAGACTCAATGGACCAAATGGCCCAATTCTGTTTCTATATCTTATGTTCTTATGGTCTTACAAAAATAGGAAGTAGTCAAGTGTATGGAGCCTCAAGATATCATGGTGCAGAGGAAGAAATCCAAGTTGATTGTACAGAGCACTGCTACCTACAGAGGGTGAATAATTGTGTCTAGGTATATCCAATTGACTGATAGTCATGCTAGTATCTCCCTTTAGGATATGGAAAGCATTAACGTCCTCTGTGCCAACAAAATGTATCAAGGCAGTCTTGGTGCTGGTTATAAATAACTGAGCTGGTGCACTAGATTATAAAATCTCTTCTCCTTTATTTTAAACTTGTGGTCTAAATTCCTTTCGAGATGGATGTTAGCCATTCGCATTCATCTTTCTTTATGAATAAATATGATTGGTAAGTTTATTTCATCTTCCAGTGCTGTCTGACTTCTCCTCCTGCATTAGTAATGTCATTACAATTCAGGCATATGGACTTGCCAATACTTAATATGGGCATAATTAGAGCCCTCTCAAACAGCAAATGCATATCAATCACAATAAAAGCAAGTACTATTTTGCCATGGAAGCTGATGAAATTATACTGGACAATTTAAACTAATGTCAGTTCACACTGTGTTAATATATATGTAAAATTTCTTGATCTCTGAGGGACAAATCTCGCTGATATAGCCCTGGTTCACAATATTGCTAATTGCCCCCCACTCCCACTACAATCTGGAATAAGACTTTCAGAGTATATAAAGGGTAGGTAATTTTTCACTCTGCTGAGGAAGGCAGTAATTAGGGATGTGCACTGAAGCAAATAGTTTATTTTACTGTTCAAACAGAAACATACTCAGGAAATAATCTGGCCCCAGGAAGATGAAACACAAATTGCTGAGTACCTTCAATAATACTTATTATTAAGACGACATGTTGGAACGTATCTTTAAAATCTATTATAGATTTAAAATTGATTGTTTGGTTGGATTTGAATCTGTGTGGTATCAACTTATAATCTATGTCAGTCTACGCAAAATATTGCTGATATTTACAAAAAGACAAATAAAGAAAAAAAGTCATAAAAATAGGTCAGAACAGAGATTCCAGCTGGGGTAAAATGAGTTATTTCATTACTAAATCATAGGAAGGATACTATTAGCCACATTAAGTTACAAAAGCAAAATCCAAGGCAGATTCTGATTATCAACAATACTTGTCAAATGATTACAAAATCTGAGCGAGTTTCTTTCAACAAAGAGCAATCTGCAAGAGGACAAAACATGTTTTAACATTAGGATTTTATTTCAAAAATTATTTGTGGATTCAAAATACAAGGACACTATATGCAGTATTTATAAGCACAAGAGATTCTTCAGTTGCTGGAAATTCAGAGCAACACCTACACAATGCTGGAGGAACTAAGCAGGTCAGACAGCATTGAGGAAGATGAATAAACAGTCGACATTTCTGGTTGAGACCCTTTATCAGGACTAGAAAGGAAGGGGAAAGATGCCAGAATAAAAAGATGTGAGAGGGGAAGGAAGACAACATGGAAGGTGATAGGTGAATCCAGGTGGGTGGAGAAGGAAAAGAAGGAATCCAATAGTAGAGGAGTGTGGAAGATGGAGAGACACCAGGGGACGACGTGGAGAAGAGGTAGGAGTTAGAGTGAGGAGCAGAAGATGGGGGAAAGAGGAGGGGAAAAGAAAAAAAAGAGGAAAAATCCCAGAAGGGGAAACCAATGTTCATGCCATCAGGTTGGAGGCTACCTCAATGGAATATGAGGTGTTGCTACTTCACCCTGAAGGTGACCTCATCATGCCAGAGGAGGAGGGCGTGGACTGATATGATAGAATGGGAATGAGGATAGAAATTAAAATGATAGGCAACTGGGAAATTCTGCTTTTGGCTAAAGCAGTTCCCCAATTTATTTCAGGTCTCACCAATGTAGAAGAGGCAACACCGGGAGCACCAGATACAATAGATGGCCCAAACAGATTCACAGGTGATGTGTTATCTTCTTTGGAAGCACTATTTCCAGATGGCCTTCTGATTGCTGGTAGGATTGTTCTGCTGCCGAAGAGGAAACCTGTGTGGCTTTTTGCTGTGCCAAAGTCTCTCTTTCAATAAGGCTGGTGAATGTTACTGATATCTCTGCATATGGATTTTGAACTATAAATTATGGACTTCTTTCAGTCTTGTGGATTTAATATTTTGTGTTTTTGCTATTCTTTCTGCTTATTTTTTTCCGGGGGAGGGAGGTTTGGAGGTCGATGTTCTTGCTGCATTTTTTATAGGGGAGGCCATGTTGGAGGTTAATGATCATGTTGGTGAGTTTCTCTGAACTGACTGTTATGGATTTTTCTTTGTTTCATGGCTATCTGGAAAAGAAACATCTCTGAGTTGTTACATACTTTGATAATAAATGAATCTTTGAACCTTTGTTTGGGGTCCTGAATGGAGGTAAGGGAGGAGGTGAATGAGCGGGTGTAGCATTTCTCTTGTTTGCAGAGATATAATTGAGATATATGGATATATATTCAGATATTGAGATATACAGAGATATATTGTTTGGAGTTTAATGCTGAGAAGTGTGAGGTTCTACATTTTGGCAGGAATAATCCAAATAGAACATACAGGGTAAATGATAGGGCATTGAGGAATGCAGAGGAACAGAGAGATCTAGGAATAACAAGTGCATAGTTCCCTGAAGGTGGAGTCTCATGTAGATAGGGTGGTGAAGAAGGCTTTTGGAACGCTGGCCTTTACGAATCAAAGCATTGAGTACAGAAGTTGGGATGTAATGTTAAAATTGTACAAGGCATTGGTAAGGCCAAATTTGGAATATTGTGTGCAGTTCTGGTCACCGAATTATAGGAAAGTTATCAATAAATTAGAAAGAGTGCAGAAACGATTTACTAGGATGTTACCTGGGTTTCAGCACCTAAGCTACAGAGGAAGGTTGAACAAGTTAGGTCTCTATTCATTGGAGCGTAGAAGGTTGAGGGGGGATTTGATCAAGGTATTTAAAATTTTGAGAGGGATAGATAGAGTTGACGTGAATAGGCTGTTTCCATTGAGAGTAGGGGAGATTCAAATGAGAGGACATGATTTGAGAGTTAGGGGGCAGAAGTTTAAGGGAAACATAAGGGGGTATTTCTTTACTCAGAGAGTGATAGCTGTGTGGAATGAGCTTCCTGTAGAAGTAGTAGAGGCCAGTTCAGTTGTGTCATTTAAAGTAAAATTGGATAGGTATATGGACAGGAAAGGAGTGGAGGGTTATGGGCTGAGTACGGGTAGGTGGGACTAGTTGAGATTAAATGTTCGGCACGGACTAGGAGGGCCGAGATGGCCTGTTTCCGTGCTGTGATTGTTATATGGTTATATGGTTATATATGCCAGGAGGGAGGTAGGTGGGGTGTGATGAATAGTCCAGGGAATCACGAAGGGAGTGATCCCTGCAGCAAGTGGAGAGTGGGGGGGGGGGGGGTTGCTAAATATGTATTTTTGTAGTAGGATCTCATTGAAGATGGCAGAAGTTGCGGAGAATGGTGCGTTGTACGCGGAGGCTCATGGGGAGATAGGTGAGGACAAGAGAAACTCTCTCTTTAGGTGGGCAGGAAGATGGAGTGAGCATAGCTTTCCAAAAATGGAGGAGAGCAGATGAGGACAGTGTCAATGGTGGAGGAAGGGAAACCACCATTGTTTGAAGAAGGAGGACAACCCTGATGTCCTGAAGGGAAAGCCACGTCCTGAGAACAGATGCAGTAGAGACGAAAGAACTGAGAAAAGGGAATAGCATTTTACAGGCGATACGGTGAGAAGTGGTATAGTCCAGATAACTGTGAGAATGAGCAGGTTTATAAGAGATGTCAGTAGACAGTTTGTTTCCAGAAGGGGTAACAGGAAGATCAAGAAAGGGAGAGAGGCATCATAAATGAACCAAGTGAACTTAGTGGAAGTTGGAGGCAGTTAATTAACTTGATGAGCCCAGCATGGGTGCATGAAGCAGCACCTGTGTAGGTATCAATGTAGTGCAGGAATAGTTGGGGAGTGTTACCAGTGAAGGCTTGGAAAATGGACTGTTCCATACAGCTATTGAAAAGGCAGGTATAGCTGGGGGCCATGTGGTGCCCATGGCTAAGCTACCCCTGGAGTTTTGAGAAAGTGGGAGGAGCCAAAGGAGAATTTGTTGAGGGTGTTGACCAGCTCTGCCAGACAGAGGAGGGTAGTGGTGAAGGGGATCGAGTTGAGTCTTTTTGTTGAGAAAGAAGCAGAGAGCTTTAAGACCTTTATGATGGGGTTTGATGGGGTTAGAAATTATGGGGATTGGGCATCCATGGTGAAAGTGAGGAGGTCAGTGCCAGAGAATTGAAAGTTATCGAGGAGATTGAGAGCGTGTGAAGTGTGAGGATGCAGGTGGGAAGGGACGGAACCATAGAATGGAGTCGAGGAAGTGGACACGAGTTCAGTGGGCAGGAGCAGGAAGAGACAATGGCCTACATGGCCCCTAGCTTTGGCACAAACCACCACCTCCAGACTGAGATGTTCCTGCTACCACTGGACTCCCAGACTCCCTTTCTCCCACCACCTCTCTCCAACGCTGGGCCTCTCAGGCTTCCCTGGGGTCTTAAGAGGAAGGACCCTTCTTGAGTCCTCCATCTTCTACCAAATCTACCTTCTCTGAACACCCCAATCCTCCCCCTACCTCTGATGCCATCATCTCTCCTCTCCCCTCTGATCCCACCTCTAATCCTTGCTGCCTTCACCATTCTCTCTGACCTTCCCCTCTCGGAAGCAGAATGTTCGGTCCTCAGTAATGAACTTACCTTTGACCCCTTCGTTCGCACCTCAGTGAGTTCCACACCTGCCTTGACACCGAACTCTGCTTCTTTTGCCTCCATTTCCGAACACCACTTCTTTAGCAAGAATTCCCCACCCCACATCAATGACCCCCTTTCCCATCTCCAAACCTTGTCTTCTTCTTGGACACCCTGCTCTGCTTCTCTTCACCTCGAAATGCAGACAAGACATCAACTGTCTCAACTTCAGCACTCCTCTCTCCTCCTTGAACCTTACTCCCTCCGAATGCACTGACCACCAATCTCTCCACACTCAATCATACCATCATACCCTCAGACAAAGGGAAGGCTGTTGTAGTGTGGCAGACTGAATTCTACCTTCCTGAGGTCAGGCAGCATCTCTCAGACACCTCCTCTTACTTACCCCTTGATCCACTCTGAACCATTAGTCCCCTGTCTTTTGCACCATCATGAACCTCATCAAATTTGGAGATTTTCCACTGCCACCAAACACGTAGTTCCATTAGCCGCACTGCTCATTTCTACTTCATACCTGACTACTGGTTAGGCTCATTCTCTCTGTCTGCTCCTTCTCCACTGAACTCCTTGTCTCCATTCTATCCTCCTTGGTTTAGTCAATTCCCACTTACATCTGCAGCACTTCACAGTCTCTCGATCTCCTCAACAACTTTCAATTCCCTAACACTAAACACCTCTTCTGTTCCGCCATCAAGAAGGCCTTAAAGATCTTTGCTTCCTTCTCAACTAAAGACCCCACCAATTCCCCTCCACCACCACCGTCCTCCATCTGACAGAATTGGTCCCCCTCCTCAACAATTTCTCCTTTGGCTCCTCCAACTTTCTCCAAACTCAAGGGGTAGCCATGGGCACCACGTGAGCACCAGGTATGCATGTCTTTTCATTGGCTACGTAGAACAGTCCATTTTCCAAGCCTACCTTGGTAATGCTCCCCAACCCTTTCTGCACAGTGCTGCTTTATTCACGCATGCTGAGCTCATCAATTCCATCAACTTTGCCTCCAGTTTCCACTGTGCCGTTAAATTCACTTAGTCCATTTCTGACACTTCTCTCCCCTTTCTCGATTTCTCTGCCTCCATCTCTGAAGACAGACTTTTTACTGACATATTTTATAAACTTATTGATCCTCACAGCTATACTGTACCTCTTCTCACCTTGTCTCCTATAAAAATGTTATTCCCCGTCCTCGGTTCCTTTGGCTCCACTGCATCTGTTCCCAGATAACAGAGATGTCCTCCTTCACCAAAGAAAAGGGTGCTCCACCATTGACACTATTCTCACCCACATCTCCATTTCCCAGATACCATGCTCACCCCATCTTCCTGTTGATTTAACAGGGATAGAGTTCCTCTTGTCCTCACCTACCATCTCATAAGCATTTATATCCAAAGCATCATTCTCCACTTCTGATACCTTCAATGGGATCCTATCACCAAACACATCTTCATCAGTTCCCCCAACTCTCCCCTTTCCGCAGGGTTCACTTCCTCCTTGCTCATTCGTGCCATCCCACCAATATCCATCCTGGCATATTTGCCCACAAGTGACAGAAATGCCATGAGAAGGCCACTCTCAAGGTGAAATAGCAACAACTCGTATTCCATGTAGGCAGCCTCCAACCTAATGGCATGATCTTCGATTTCTCCTGGGAACTTGGTTCTTTTTCCTTTCTACTCTCTTCTTCTATTTCCCTCTCTAGCCCCTTTCCTCTTTTCCACACCTGCTTATCACTTGCTCCTTGTGCCCTTTCTTCATCCCTTTCTCCCATGGTCCACTCTCTGCTCCTGTCAGATTCATTCTTCTCCAGCCCTTTACCTTTCCCACTCACCTGGTTTCACCTATCACCTTCTAAATTGTCCTCCCCCTGCTTTTTTATTATGGCATCTTCCCCCTTCCTTTCCAGTCCTGATGAAGTCTCTTGGCCTGAAACATTGACAGTTTATTCATCTTTATGGATGCTGCCTGACATGCTGAGTTCTTTCAGCATTTTGTGTGTGTGTAACTTTATATTTGGGTAGCCAGGAAAAAATAAGGAAAGAAATTGGAGTTAAATGGTTGGTGCATACTCCGTGGGTTGATGGGCCTCCTCTATGATATGTCTCTCTATGCCTCTAAAGAATGCTAAGGTAACATTAGCAGTAATTATGGATGTGCACTGATATATGTAAATGTTTGATTTTAATTGTCAAGTAGGAATGCAATCAGGGCTGTCAGGGAGCCGTTGAGTCCAGGCACAATATTCCGCCTTTGTTTCTGAAACAGGCCAGAGGTCGATTGGAAGCAGCTTTAAGGAACCAAAAAAGGTACATGGTAGAAATTCTAAATTCTCAAAGGACCTGGGACAAACAGAATACAAGAAATCACAGAGCTGGAAATGACAGCCAATTAAAAATAATATGTACTGTTGAGATTCATTAAGCCTTGATTTTCCAACACATGATGCCTGCTCGGGTCTTTGTTTCACATTACATTTGAGTTATAATCACGCCGTTAGTACTTTTGGACATGGATACAATTTGCTTTGAGTTGCAATTCAAGACCAAGGGGCACAGTTCAGATGAAAGTGGGTGTGAGGATTTTTTTTTCTCACAGGGTAGTGAGATTCTGAAATACTTTATCTTCATGGGTGGTAGAAGAACCAATCAGTGTCTTCAAAAGAAAATGGTAACAGGCCAATGAAGAAAAAAAATTAAACAGTCCTTCAATTTCAGAAATAACAATTTCATAGTGTTTGTTTATAAGCAAATATAGTCACTCTTTAATCTTGCTTCTCATTAATTCTAAGGACACTGCAAATAAATGGATGGACACCACTGTTCAATATCAGGAACTCAAATTCCCTCCCTACTTAAATAAAGTAGCTTCCATTTCTGTCTCTATAACATGTAAGTAACTCAGTATTACTTGTCTATATACAGATATTTGCAAGCTATATACACAAATGTGACCTATGTGTGTAGCAGATCTTTACAGATGCTTATTTTGCTTGATGAACATGTGCATTTTGAAAAATGCTTTGGTTAAAATGTTTATATAAATCACATTCAGAAACAGTATGCTCTGCATGGCTACTGTTATGACAGCTTCTTCCTACTTAATGCTAGACAAATATAATTTGCATGATTTATTCAATCTTTAAGTGCCATTCAAATAGTGCTTAAACATATAGCAGTGTGAGTTAAATACACAGTACTTAAACACAATGAAGTCTCTCAACAAGTAATCTAAAGAAATGTGTTATTTCAGGCACTGTCAGAGTGAGCTTGTTTTTGCCATCAGAAGGAAAGGTTGACATCTCTGATCAATGACGAAGAGATTACAGTATTAATACAGCATGCACGTTGTAAATGCTTTGCAGGATCTGTGAATAGGTTATTAACAGCTGATTTCCAACAAGAAGTTTAGCATGGGCTTTTTCTTTCAGAATGCGGATATTAAGCTACATCTTAAGATTTGATGGAACAAAGGATATAACACATTGCTGTTTGCAACTTGTGACAGTGTAAAAGTGCAAACAGGAAACTACACATACCATTGCAGTTTCTCAGTCAGTGCAATGAAGTTCAATAGAGCGATAGAGCAACACAGTTAGGCTCTTTGTCCCAGCTCATCCATGTCAACAATGACACCCACCTTAGTCCTTAACCCACTCAACCCCTTGCTTCTGTGTATTTGTCCAAATGTTTCCTAAATGTTATCATCATAGCTACAGTATCTCAATCACTTCCCCTGGCAACTCATTCCATGTACTTACCTCCCTCTGTATGAAGAACTTCTCCTTCAGGTCCCATTTAAATCTTTCACCTCTCACCTTAAACCTATGCCCTCCAATGTTTAGTTCTGCTTTGGGGGTAATAGGATCAAAATGTGACTCACTCCCTGTCTGTCTGGCATTGCGCTTGTGACTGAACTTTTCTGAATCACGCTTCAAACCTCATATTTCAGAAACTGTTGACCAGTGGTAGCGACACATGGAGTGCACCCAGCATGGCTTCAATCTTGGCTTTCACTTCTGAAATGTCCAGAAATACCTCTTTCTTTAGAGAAAACAAGAAAAAAGCAAACAACAAGAGTTCCATTGTACTCTAACCAAAACAATACTTGAACCGCCAAGACATAGAAGCCAACGGTCAAGGACTAGTGAATGGGATTAGTAATAGGTACAATGCCTACAAAAAGTATTCACCACCCCCCCTCGGAGGTCTTCATGTTTTATTATTTTACAATTTTGGATCTCAATGGATTTAATTTGGCTTTTTTGGCACTGATCACCACAAAAAGACTCTTTTGTGTCAAAGTGGAAATAAAGCTTTACAAAGTGATCTACATGAATTACAATTATAAAACACAAAATAATCGATGTAAACTTCTGGCATTGTGAAGAGAGAACTTCAAATGAGGAAAATTAGCAATTCTGGCATAATTAAAAAGGTATTTACCAAGCAGTGGCGTTACAGGAAACAAATGTTCTTGGCCTCTTTGGAATACAGGCAAAATGTACAGCAATCTGTTGACTATTTTGACAAGACAGGTAAGAAAAATGAAGAGAAAAGAATATCAATATACAATGTAAAACTGAATCTGCAAGCTTCTGATGGAACAGTAACTGTCCTGCTGTTCACAGGCTGATGACATGAAGTTAGTATACCAGCAAAGCCACCTAGTTTGCCAAACAGGTTGTGAAAGATTTGGAACAGTGTTGCTGTATGCCAAGTAATATAAATGGCCTAAAAATATTGGCCTGAAAAAAATGGCCATTGGCAGTCCCAGTACCACAAACATGCCATGCCCTCCAACATGCTGCTTGCTGATGATTAATTCATCCTGCAAAGAGCATGCCAGGCAATGGTGCTTTTCCTGCAAGTGGGTGCCTAAAGGAAGCCGTTGCCTTAGTAGCACATGATGTCAAACTGAAAAGAAAGTACCATAAAGACCAGGTTGCTGTAGGAAAGAAGGAAAACCAAAAACATTCCAAAATAGCTTTAAAATCCTGGCATAAATCTTATTCTAAGAATTATTAATCCTATTCTTCTAGCAGACTGTCTGCTGTTCCCAGGTTCCCATATCTAAGGTCCCCTATATCTGTCACTATTAGTTGTTTATTTTCATTTCTTTGTACAGCAGGATAACAAACCCTTTCAGCCCAATTGCACCTACTAACCTGTGGGAGGAAACTGGAGCAGCCAAAGGAAACTCACACAGTCATGGGGAAAGCATACAAACTCCTTATAGACAGCAGCATAATTGAACCTGGGCCGCTGGGGCTGTAATAGTATTATGTCAAACACTATGTTACCGTGCTGTCTTTTGTTTTGTACTTCTTTAAAGCACCTTGCACATCATTCCACCAGCACGACGTGAAGGAAATCTGACCAATGAGCACCACAAAGAAGAAATTAGTAAGTATACTTATTATAAGTATATTTAAAGCTGAAAGTATACACAGTGGCCACTTTATTGGCTAACTCTTGTACCTAATAAAGTGGTCACTGAGTGTATGTTCATGGTTTTCTGCTGCTGTAGCCCATCCACTTCAAGGATGTTACATATTCAGAGATGCATTTTTGCATACCACTGTTGTAATGTGTGGTTATGAGTTACTATTACCTTCCTGTCAGATTGAATCAATCTGGCCATTCTCCTCCAACCTCTCTAATTAACAAGTCATTTTTGTCCATAGAACTGCCATTCAATGGATGTGGGTTTTTTTTTGCACCATTCTCTTCAAACTCTACAAACTCTTGGGTGTAAAAAACACAGGAGATCAGCAGTTTCTGAGATAGTCTGACCATCCCATCTGAAAGCAATAATCATTCCACAGTTAAAGTCACATTTTTTCTCCATTCTGCTGTTTCGTCTGAACAACAACCGAATCTCTTGTCCGTGTCCGCGTGCTTTAATGCATTGAGTTGCTATCATATGATTAGCAGATTAGATGTTTGCATTAATGAGCAGTTTTCACAGGTGTATCTAAAAATGATACACCATTGCATTTTGACAGAAAGAAGAAAAATGTAATCAGAATATCTTCTTTGGGCAGTCTCTTATGAAGGTAGACTTTGTCTGAGATAGCCTGTTAGGTAGGCTGTGGTCAGTGGGGAATGGAATTACAATAACAAGCATTCCTTACATTCCACAAGGCAGCAATCTCTGAGAACTGCTGCTCTGTATAACTGGGTGGCAGAAAGGTGGACTAGCTTTTCACACTGGACACATGAGAGAAGCTGCCCATTCTCTGGATTTACATAGCTGATGAGCTGAAAGCTATCTTTCTTGATGGTACAGTTACCAATATAGAAGAAGAAGTTATTAAACAGCAAACAATCTACTTGAAGAAATCAATGAGTCAAGCAGCCTCAGTGGGAAGAGGGAAATTGAAATTTTGGATGGAATGATATAGGATTTCTACTCGAAACGTTGACGGCTTCTTTCCTCCCACAAATGTTGCTTGGCCCAGTGAGTTCCTCCAGCAAATTGCTCGCTGCTCCAGGTTCCAGCAACTTCATTCTCTTATGCCTCTAAATTATTAAGCAAACCAAAAAACATGATCAGGGGGTACAATTAATAGAAGCCCATTACATGTACCTTTTCTGTGTGCATGATAAGCATTCAGCACGGACTAGAAGGGCCAAGATGGCTTGTTTCCGTGCTGTAATTGTTATATGGTTTTATGGTTATATGATGCCTTATCTTGATGGTCAAGATTCTAATTAAAGAACAACAAAAATAACCAGAAGCATCCTCTACTCCGATGGAAGTGAAGTCATCAATGGGCAATGCAATGCCCTCTGGCAGGCTCTATTTGCAGATACAAGCAGGAATGTTCCAGATAAATTGAAAAGCAAACATCATAAAACAGCAAGAAATAATAACCCGCCAACTCCAAACTTCCATTAGTACAATCAGAGGGAGCAGGCAGAATGCAAATCTCAGTGATATGAACATTTGGTTTGCAGTGCTGGAGCTGTTCCATGAAAGTTATGTAAGCGTCCCAGCACCTGCTTTGAACAATCGTTCAGCAAGTGAAAAGCCTGACCAAATGGCTCATGTGTGAGGCGGCTAATTTACATTTTACTTTTATAAAGTTGCACTGAGTTTAATATGTGCACAAAATACATTCTCCAAATTTTTTTTAACCATTGTCCCTCCAGTACATGAGAATTTAATTTTGTTGTGCTGAATGCTTTCTGATCGAGTTCCCATACCCTCCTAGAGTCGCCTAAGTTCATTACAGTGCCACACTGAAAAGTCATCATACTGTAGTGATAATCGTATAAAGGGATTGATAAGATTTTGATTCAACCATTGTTCTGTCAAATTGGGTGAAGTCAGGTGAGGTCAGTTGTGGTAATGGCTTTCAGTGTGGGAGGACTAGTGGTCTAATCTGACGTGCCCTTACTCGTGGAATCGTGCAGTGCAAAAATTGGGTGGCAGGTACCCATAAACATTAAGCCTATACTAATCACCTTTTATTTACATTCCCATCAACCCTCCACTCCCTGCCTTAAGATTCTAACACTCACCTACACTGGACACAATTTAAGTGGCCAATTTACCTACCAAGCCATGACGTTCGAGGGATGTGGAAGTAAACCAGCGCACTCGCAGGAAACCATGCAATCACATAAAATGTTCCATCTCAGCATAATCTTTCCTGTAGAGAATACAAGGAATCACTTTTTGATGATGTTGGCTGATCTATAACACAAAGTATTGTTACCATTGTTACAACATTTGTTGGAATTGATAGGAAGAGATCAATAGAGCTTTTTATTAGCTTGTTACTATATTTATCTGCGGTTATGTGAAACCTCAGCAAACCGGTTTATGAACAACACATATTGAAAAGTACCAGGTACTTCCTATCTTGAGCTGGAAATATATTGCTTCATTAATGCCAAGTCTAAATCCTGATGGCCCTCCCCAATAACCCTGTTCACCAGAAAGATTACAGCAATTCAAGAGAGTAGCTCATTCTCAAGAGCATTAAATTCTCGTCTTTCCTTTGAAGCCCAAATTGTGTGAAAGAATGTTTAAAAGAATCATTACCTAAATGTATTCTGCAGCTAGTAAAGTGTCCAGTTATAAATCAACAAAGGAATTACATGACAACCTAAAATAATTAACTTTAAGTTGATAGTGCCTACCAACAGATCTTTAAAACAGTAATTATATCTGAAGGTAGGATTTTATAAGCAGAATGTTATTATTCTGCAGATATTTGTTTAAAATGAATTAAATTTATTCCATCTAAAAATGTCTTATGTGCAGCCTGTGCCAGACAAAAGTATTATGCATACTTGCTGCAGAACCATAGAAGCCCATCAAAGACAAATTGTAATTTTGCTCTAGTACACAGATGAGATCTAGCACAAAAAATTGAGCTTTAAATCTTTACAATCTAATGTATTCAAATACGCAAAATATCTCAACCTTGTTTTTTTTTCCTATGGCAAAACATTCCATGCTATGATATCTCTTTATATGAAGAAATTTTAACTATTCTCTCATTTTGGTTTCTTCATGAGGATTTTGATTTGCTGATTCCTCTTTAATAATATAAAAAATAGGATGCTATCAAATTTGTTCACAACTCTTAAAATCTTTGTTCAGTCTCTTAACTTTCACTGCTACAGCGGAAATAATCCCATCTTGAAATATCCTTATAAGAGTATCATTCCATCCCTGATATAATTATTGTAAATCTGCAGTTTATATTCTACATGGTTTCTACATTGGTTTAGTCAGAATTGCATTTGGTGTTCTATTAAGGAGCAAATGCTTATCCTGGTCAAGATGTGAAATATTAAACAAAAGCATCTAAGGAAGCAATAAAGAGTTGATGATATGGGCCAAGATGTGGGATATTACCCGTATTTATTCCTTTGTCTAGACCATCCTTATGGGCAGGGCAGCTAAGTTAAATTTATGTGATTGAAATTGCAGTCTTGGACATATCCATCAGTCTCCAGAAATGAAGGGGACAGTTAGTGAGCCAAATATATTTTAGAGGTAAGCAAGCCGTGGATTGCATACAATTAGAATAAATATGTTCCTTACCAAAGAACATTTAACATCAGTCCTTACTGAGGGGGTGAGAGTGGAAAGAGTGAGCAGTTTCAAGTTGCTGGGTGTCAACATTTCTGAAGATCTGTCCTGGGCCCAACATAATGATGCAATTATAAAGAAGGCATGCCAGCAGTTATATTTCATTAGGAGTTCAAGGAGGTATGGTTTGTCACCAAAGACTCTCGAAAACTTCTACAAATCTATTGTGGAGAGTATTCAAACTGATATGGAGGAGTCACTGCATAGGATTGGGAAGAGGCTGCAGAGGGCTGCAAACTTAGCCAGCTCCATGGTGAGCAGTGGCCTCCCTTTAATCAAGGACATCTTCAAAAGGTGATGCCTCAAAAAGGTGGCATCATTAAGGACCCCCATCACCCTGAATATGCCCTCTTTTCATTGCTACCATCAGGAAGAAGATACTGGAGCTTGAAGACACACACTCAAAGTTTTAGAAACAGTTTCTTCCCCTCCGCCATGAGATTTCTGGATGGACAATGAACCAACCATGCTATTGTGAGTGCAGAATAAAGAACTTCATTTCCCAGTGGACAATGTGGACAGTTCACTGGGAAGTGGAAACAACGATGGTTTGTGGGTCACACGTGCTCATGTTGAACAGCAGTTCAGTAATAAAATGTTCTAGCATAAACCCACACCAGGATTGTCTTTATTAAGAACAAATATAGCATGCTGTCAGAACTTGTCATGAGGTCTAAGCATGGAGGGTAAAAGAACGCCATGCGTGACTGAAAAAGAGATACTAGTCACGATGGAGAGAAGCTGGCCAGCGAGGCAAGAGACACTTTGTTCCTGAAGTTCATCAGTTCACTGGAGAGGCCTAGAGTTCCCATCATAGATAAACTTTGTCCTCTTGCACCTATACAGTTTACCGGCAATCAGAAATGCTTCAAACAGCAATTCAGTATATGTTTAGTTGCAAGTGGGGCAGGAGGGACCAAAGAATAATTGAAAACACTAAGTACACTGCAGATGTTGGGATCAAAGCAACACGTACAACAAGCTGGAGGAACTCAGCAGGTCGGGCAACATCTGTGGAAACAAGAAGAATAATTGAAAGCATCTATTTTTCTGCTTCCAGTTGGTGAAGATGCATTGGGCATCGGTAACAGCTTTCAAATTGAAGAGACAGCTTTTACACTGGATATTCTGATTACAGAATTTTGTCTCAAGTAAAAACATCACATTTGATGTGGTGATATCACGTATCACATGTCAGAATGTGATTAGACAGAGTTCGGAGCATGTGCAGAAATGACAGAGTGATTGAGAAGCTTGTATGTTAAAACATGGTTGCTGTTTGCTGTTAAGTAAAAGTTCTAGTTATGTTCTTCCAGAATATGCTTCTTTGTGAGTAACCCACGGTACGTATAAAGAACACAACATGGTGTCAGCAGTGGGATCATAATCCTGGAATCCATCCACTGAACAAGTGGCACTGTGTAGTATACTCATTCATCCCACCCACGCTGAATTTCATCTCTTGACTGCAAATCTTTGTAAGCCCATGGGTGATGCAGACAGTTCACCAGTCTGCGAGAAGAAGCCACCAACTGCTTCGTTGTTCTCCTGTCGAAATCGAATGGCATGAGCTCAGTTATTACCCCATTCAATCATTGTTCCTGGCCTGAGCTAGTATGATCTGAGTTCATAAGTATTGGGTCTTGTCCTGGGCAAAGGTTCATTCCAGAAACTGAATTCTGAAAGCAATTGTTTTTTTCAGGAAAGTAGCATTTGTCCCCGTTCCTTCCTAAATTCCATGAACTCCTTGTTTTGCCTCAGATTATTCATCACCTCTGTAAGTGCAGGGTAATCTCCACTGTATTTCCACAGATGGACAGCTTGATCCTGCTCTCCATACCATGTATTCCATGTCCCTACGAGCTCACAAGGGTACTGTAAGCAGTGCCAGGAGGGCTGCAGCCCAGCCTCGAAGCGAGCACCGTGTTTTATCTTTAGATGCCGGAACCGCCACGTTAACTCTAACCAGGGCATCGTCTGCAACTTCATTCAACAACAGGGAGGATAGCTGGTTTAAATCACTGTTTGTCAGAAAGGTGGATCCACGCAAAGATGCTCATTCAAATTTGCTAGCTAAAAAAGAAACAAGCAGCCTATACGAAATTCAATTTCACAGTGTAAAACCAGAATCCCTAGAGGCTTACAACAAGCTTTGCATCGATGTATTACCAAAGATTCACAAAGATGAACATAAAGCAAAGCAGATAACATACTTTGATAGATGATCTTATTCATTACCTGAACTGCACCAAGGAGATGAAGTGAGGATACAAGACAAAATGAACACATGGACACAGAAAGCTACAGTACTTGAAGAAGTACAACCCAGATCATACGTGGTCCAAACAGAAGAAGGAGCAGTGTTTAGAAGAAATTGCAAAGACCTCAAGAAAGAGCCAACTTCAGAGTTTCCATTAGCTGATGCAGACAAAACATGAAGATAACAACGAAACACAAGAGCTGTGTGAACCACTTAGAAGGTCTAGTCATGTTCATAAACCCCACAGAGACTGATAGAGACATGTTAAATTATGCATTTGTTTTGATTAATGTTGCTAATTGTTTTTCTTTTTAAGTAAAGGAAGCTGTGGTGATATCATGTGTCAGAGTGTGATTAGACAGAGTTTGGAGCATGCGCAGAAATGACAGAATGATTGAGGAGCTTGTATGTTAAAATGTGGTTGATGATTACTGTTAAATAAAAGTTCTAGTTAAGTTCTCCCAGAATATGTTTCTTTATGAGTAACCCATGGTACATATAAAGAACACAATATTTGAGAAATGCAAGTTTGTTTCCCTGTGACCAGAAACAAGGTATTAGTTTCGACCAAAACTTAACTGAGCTACATACAGTGAGTAAGTCCTGTGAATTTGGAGATTAGAGAAACTCACTAGTTAGAGACAGAATAGTTTGGAGAAATTCAGATGATGAACTTAGAGAAAGACTGCTGTGTGAAAAAGATTTGACACTGGAAAAATCTGTAGATAAATGTAGGGCAGCTGAGACCACACAAACACAAGCTAAGGAGCTGCACAGGGTAGCTATGAACAGTGCGTGCAACAGTGCATGCTATGAAAATAGAGGGCAGTGTACAAGGCGTTTCCCAAAGCAAAAGCAAAGCTCAAAGAAAGTCTGAAACTTGGTCGGTGTGGCTGTAACAAAACCCAATTTCCCTCGAGATCAATAAAGTATGTCTGTCTGAAACACCAAATGCAGCAAGTGTGTAGGAGATCACATTTCAAAGAGGTGTCCAGCTATGGAAAGTCCTGCAATAATTGTGGGAGGAAGAATCATTTTGCAATGTGCTACAAAGCTGGGGCTACCAAGGGAAAGGTGTACATATTTGTAGATTCTCTGCAAGCTGCTGGTGCTGGCAAAACAATGGCTTGTCTCAGTGACTGCGGATGAGACAGTAATTCTATCCAACATGACAGGTGAATCTGCTGTCTTTGGATAATTACAGCATTCTCAAAGTAAAGATCAAGGTTTGAAGTTAAAAGTGGCACGCTATACAGGATAAAATGTTCCAATAAAAAGAGGGCTGAAAAGTGACCTTCAAGCACAAGGGGCAGCAACAACTAAAGACACAGCTATTGTTTGGAGAAAAGAGAGTACAGCCAATATTAGGTCTGAGTGAATGTGAAAAGCTTAACCTGGTGAGAATTTTTTTTTTTTTTGTAGAGGATTCACAGACCAAAGATGGCCACACTTCATTTATGGAAGAGTATACAGTTTCTTTGAGAGGCTCAGATGTTCACACAAAATTAATTTCGATGCGACATTGGCTTCTGTTGACCATGTGTGCAGAAAAGTTCCATTTGCACTTAGACATAGACTTAAACAAGAAATAGCACGCTTGGAACAGATAAATTTTATACAGAAAATTGAAGAAAATCAGATCGTTTGAGCTCACTGGTCATTGTGCAAAAGAGAAATGGGTCATTGCAGATTCATCTAGACCCAAGAGATCTCAATAAATACAGCAAGAGAGAGCATTTTAAATTGCCAACATGGGAGGAGATTATGTCCTGGTTTGCAGGTGCCAAGTGGTTTAGCAAGCTTGAAACATTCTCTGGGTTTTGGCAGAAGAAGCTTGACAAGGAAAATTCAAGACTGTATACTTGTAACATACCAAGGGGAAGATTTTGCTTTCTTCAGCTACTATATGGGATTCAATCTGCATTAGACGTCTACCATAAAACCGTCCACTTGATCTTTGAGAGCATACCTGATTTCGAGACCACGATGGATAACAAATCCTCTGGGGCCCACCAAGAATGAGCATGATGTATGACTGAGACAAGTGCTTGATGTGACATAGAATGTTATTTTGAAATTAAATAAAAGAAAATGTGAGTTTGGTGTGAAGACACTGACTTACATAGGAGATGTCATTATGAAGAGGGAGTGAAGTATAACCCAAGAAAGACATCTGCCAATGAAAATATAGAGATGCCCTGAAACAACCAGGAAGTGAGACATTTCTTGGGGATGGTGACTTCCCTGGTTAAGTTCATCCCTCGACGGTCTACTGTGTCAACCCCACTTAGGTCACTCCTTGAGCAGCAAAATAAGTGGATTTGGTGTCACAAGCAAGGAGAGTGTTTTGGGATGCTGAAAAGCATCAGAACTGAAGAGCCCATGCTGAAGTTTGGTGAAAGGTGCACTAGGATCACATCTGATGCATCCCGGTACAGCCTTGGCGCAGGACGACTGCAAAAGCGTGATGACTCATGGCAATCTACGGCCTATGGCACATGAGGATACCATAGATATTGATTGGGTTGCAGAAATATGATGTGAAAATGATCTACACACTGGAAGAACATATGTCTACTACTGACGTGCTGTCTCGAGCAGTCAACAAGAGAGAAAAGTGTGACTAAATGATTAATGCAGATAAACAGGCTTGTGTTGATGTGATTGTCACCTTCTTTCCAGTATCTCCTGATAGAAGAGAGAAGATTAGGACAGCAGCAGGATCAGATGAAAGAGGGAAAGTACTCAAAGAGACAGTACAGAAACGATGGCCAGTAGCTAGGAATGACTGTCCAATGTGTATTTGGGATTATTGGGCATGCAGAGCTGAACTGTCAATAATGGAAGTCATGGTTTTCAAAGGGAACAGGGTTGTGATTCCAGTGTTGTTACACAAAGAAATGATCCAGAGGTTACATAAATGTCACCTCAGTGTGGAAATTGTGAACGTAGAGCTTGTGAGGTGATGTACTGACCAAGGGTGAACCAAGACATCTGCCAGACTACTGCTTCATGTGAAATACGTCTTACCTCTAGATCAAAGCAGCAAGCAGAACCACTTGCACTGCACCCTGTACCAAGCAGGCAGTGGATGTGTTTGTTGTAATGGGAAGAGTCATTTTATTGTAACAGACTACTATTCCATTTACCCAGAGGTTTGCAACACAGTCATCAACATCCAGCAAAGCGCCATCACCTTTCTGAAAGCTGTGTCTGTGAGGCGTGAGAAATGGTATCAGACGAAGGTCCTCAATATTCAAGCTGTAAACTTGAATCCTTTGCTAATGATTGGGGTTTCGACATTTAACTTCAAGCCGCATCACCAAAATCTGAGTTCAGTCCGGGTAGTGACGGGCAGAAAGCGCAAAATGGATTAGTGGTTTTCCACAAAAGCCTTAATGATTTACAGATGTGCATCACTGCAGAATGGTCTTTGACTAGCCCAAAGTGATGGATTTATGCATTTGTACTAACCTGCCAGTGCACAGAAACCTGTTGACACCTAAAGGTGAACACAAGTTCAAATTGGCTGAAGAGAAAGAGAAAGAGAAAGAGAATCAGAATCATGACAAGACTGCTGAAAAACCTACCAGTCCTGAAGCCTGGAGATCAAGAGTGAATCCGAGATCTGCCACATGATTCTTGCAAGGATACCTGCGAGAGGAAGTAGCTCCACTCTCCTACCAGATCCAGATGGAGCGAGGGAGACCTCCGGGAAGGAATCGTGTCAATCTATGATCACAAGCTCCAACCCATAGCTGCGACATGTCACCTGTCAGTACACCAGAGGGGCCAACAGATGTAAAAAATGAACATGTTGATCAAAGTTCACAGAAAGAAACAAACATTAATGCAGCAAGTGCAAGCAATACACCTGTGGAAACATATAGCAGACCAAAAAGGATCATTAAACCACCTCAGAGACTGAATGAAAATTATGAGTGGATAAGAGACTGTATTTGCTCGTTACAGCTGAAGTCGAATATTCGAACAAAAAGGACCCCTACAGAAGGCAGATATCTTTCTTGGAAAGGATCATAGTTCTTTACAGGTTTATGAAGACATAGTATTGGGTTTGTTTTTCTTTCCAGGGGGTAGATGTGTAATTATGTTGCATAATAAAAAACTTTAGTCCCCGTGAGCAATGTGGGTGGTTTACCCAGAAGCAGAAGCTACAATGGTTAGTGGGTCACATGTGCTCAGGATGAACAGGAGTTTAGTAACAAAATGTTCTGGCATAAATGCACCCAATTTTGTCTTCATTAAGAACAAACACAACACCAACCCATAAACACTATGTCACTATTTTTGCTCTCCTTTGCATTACGTCTTTAATTTTATTATATATATATTTCGTATCGTCAAGCTGAGGAGTGGTAGTGGGACAAGCTCCCAATACCCAAAAGTGCTCCTCACAGCATGCACCTCATATAGCCTCTGAGCCTCTGACAACTAAGTCCAACTCCTGGCCTTCTCGTGTGGCTTAGCCTCTAAGCCCAGTGGAACCGTTTCTACTGACAGAAGGGGTGAATGCGTGTCCTGGCGCCTTAAATTCAGTGCTTCGGGTAAATGGAGCTCGTCAGCCTGGGAAGGCAGTCCATCTAAGAGAGGGAAAACTCTGATTTCAAACCTCCGCTGCCTTGCGGCCATACCTACTCATGGGAAAGGGTTCGGGAGTAAACCCTGAAGACAAATCCCGAGCTGGACTCCCTAAGGCAGTCTGACATTGTCTTCAATCTCGCTCTGGCAACTCCTGCGACGAAACTGGTGTCAAGCTGTATCGGTCCTTGCCCTTCCATTGCATAACATCAGTGGCGTGGAGAGGGGAGACTTGTTGCATGGGCAATTGCCGGTCTTCCGTACAACCTTGCCCAGGCCTGCACCCTGGAGAGGCTGAAGCAAGACTTTTCAGGCGCAAATCCATGGTCTCGCGAGTCTAATGAATGCCATCCATCTATTGTAACATATTTTTTTACACATTGCACTCTACTGCTGCCACAAAACAACAAATTTCATGATATACTGCATGTCAGTGATACTAAAGCTGATTCCGATTCTGACAAAAGGCATCATTGTTTGAGCATGCTCTCGATGGAGAGGAGGCTCGTGTACGTGATGAAGCTGGCTGAGTTTCTAACCTGATGTAGTTTTTTACTGATTCAGAGCGTTGGAGCCTCCACACCAGAGGCTCTCCACGGTGGTGGTTGTCCATTAGGTCAATCACTCTAAATAATCCAGACTAAATTTCAGCAATGTCGCTAATTTGGTTTGTCAAATGAAAATTTGACAAAAATGTTATATAAACTCTTCAATTCATATAATAGTTCCTTCGCCTAGGCAACAGCCTTTTTTTACATTAAAGATGTTGATCATGAGGAACACATCCCTTTAGTTAAGAAATGATCCTTTACTTTTGGTCATGTTGTCTGCCTCTTTTGAGTCTAACTAAATGCTGTTAAAGTAATTCCATTGCTGTTTTCTCACTTTGTCCCACAACAATTTCTAACTAGTAACCTTTTTTTGTTTTAACAAATCTCCATTTCACTGATTCCTCCAATGTTCAGGAATCAATCTGGCATTTTGAAGTTAAGACCTTGGTAATACATCCATCCACGTCAATGCATTTCTCTCTCTCTTATATATATTTGCAGTACAGCTACATATATTTCACAGCCATGCTCCAGTTATAGCTGTGTGTTTTAGTCCTGTTCTATCAACCATCTAATTTTTTACATAATCCTTCAGCTCTGTGTGTGTTTTCCTATATCCCCATACAAGTTGAGAGTTAGGATGGTTTTGTTCAATTACTTGATTATTTTGCTCGTTGGTATTCCTCTCTATTTGCCATTGGCATTGCCATGGCCCCTCCAGATTACAGCAGGTTAATTGAAACTGATGTTATTATTATGTTGCATTTAATAACACAGGAGCAGCAGCTGTGACACGGTAGGAAACAGCAGTTGACTGAGCTCACTGCCCGTGTTTTGCAAGTCCACTCTTCCCCTTCTCTCAATGTGGTTAGCTGGATGATGAGTAACAACAGCTGATAGTACTTCAACATTGTTAATGTGTTGGAACAAGATAGTGCATCGGGAGATTTCCTGATTGAAAAAAAACTGAACAATTTGAGCTTTTCCAAACAGGCATTCTAATGAGGCAGGTGACACCCTTGCCCTGCTGTGGAACAGTCACTGGAGATTTCAGCAAGACCCTTGGAGCTACTAAAGTCCATTGTATTACTTTGTAGGTGAAAGTGATCCACAGAAAACAGGCCCCCCATGAATAAAAGAAAGCATTTGGCATAGGCCGTGAATAGGGTTGGGTAAGCAAATTAGATTGTGTGGGTAGAGAGGGTGTTCAGATGATGTTATTTATATGTGCATGATCAAATAATAGAGCATTACGGCCTATGTAGGTTACAGATGAGGGTGAAGTGGAGAAAGAGCTGGTGGTGGGCATAGATGGTGAGGGATGGCAAAGATGAAGTATGTAGGCCAGGAAGGTAAAGAAGATTGAAGGCTCCTTCATTGGCTTTGGCCTGTTGAGGCCGGAAGAAGATCAGAAGATTGAGGATCCATGCCACTTTAGGCTACGCCTGAAGGGTCAAAGAGAATCATAGGACAGACCTTAGTAGACCTACATTTTGCAAAATATTTTAAAGGCCTAGTTGACTTGAGGATGTCAATAATGATGATTAGGTCAGTGCCCACAGTGATCTATGGAAAAGTTTGAGAATGACATCTCACTGTGTATAAGAGACAGTGTAATTTTCTCACCTGGGCAAGGTTGTGCTCTGATTAGAAGTGCCTTGGTGAATTTCCAGAGAGCTGCAAGTCGTAATCACATTGCAGTCTGGAAGAAATCAAATTTTCAAATGTACCCCAATTTTCAGGATTTATGCCGTAATTTAACTCAATTTTGCTATGTTTAAAGTAAGTGAAAGTGACTTCAGGAATACCTTTTGGAGGTTTATTTTCATGAATGTGGCTGTACTATACACTTTATATTATATTTGCTGTTGGATGTAGTGTTTAATGTGAAAATGTCCAAACATCTGACAAATCAAGGCAGACACCATGTGTGTAAACATAATGAAATCTCTCTCAGACCATAATGACATTTGAATTATCTATGGTTCCAACCAGGTATCCGTGACAGTGCACTGTGACAGTCAATTGTCCAAATGTCATACTGCACCCAGAAGACCAGTCTAAAATGGGAGACAAGATTAAGTGCATGATGGATTGATTTGAATTTCATGCCAGAATCTGATTGTAGGAAGGCATTGGGATAAAATTATGTAAACACAAACTTAAAGGAAAAAACAGCTGGCAACATTGGCAAATGTTTGCAAATCCACAGCTACATGCTTTCTGAAGCAATATGGCCTGTCCTATTTTCTGATGCTCCATTTGGAATTAAAGGGAAGTAATTAAACTGATACATGTATCACATACAAGGAGTACCCCTCACTCAAGAAACATGTTTGTGAGGACTCAGGAAAGATGGGACCTGTTGCTGAGGGATTTTTTTCCAATATTCGTTTTACCCTTTCCAGCTAGTTGTCTTTTCATCACATTGGATATCTATGGAATTGGCTAACATTGCTTCCTATTCTACCATGGATAAAATTACTGCAGTACTTGTATTTTTAACCTGAACCAACAGCACTCCACTTCAGAGCTTTAAGGATTTTACCTCTTCGGCCAAAACAATTAACACACTTTTCTCCAGTCATCGGAAACAGCTATCAAGTATCCATCAAATCTGCAAGTTAATGCAGATCCTTTAACTGTACAGGTGGAGGTGTTCTTCTAGCTGCTAAATGCTTGGTTCCCTGAGTACAATCACATATGGCATTAATTGGAGTTCAATTTGGCAGGAACAGTATTAAACAAACATGCACAAGGTTTGACATCAGTAACCACCTGCTCTGCATATTTCCTATGCCAATGCATTGACCATTTTACAGCTCAAAATGCACATTCACAATTAGCATATGAAATTGGAGCCAATTAGGTAATCACTAATTTGCATTGTTCAGATGTAAAAGTCTCAAAATCAATTGCATTTCATTTTTTGAGGGATCATTTCTGTTATAGCCCTGCGAATTTCTGTAGAGTGGCAGTAAAAATTACCTGCCAAATTCATTGTTAATCAAAGTTCATAATAAAGTGGTCCCTGGTGGATTATTCTCTTAGCCTACTTTTAATACACAGTGCAGTTCCCTGACCTATTATAAAGGTAATTTATGACTGATGTTTAAAAGTGGTCCAATGTTTCACTTTGCTGCCACAAAATTGCAGAGATGAGCTGTGGTGACAAGAACCATTTGAGAGCCAGGTACTGGAAAGGGAGTAACCATGGACCTGAAACGCGAACCAAACATCCTGCCACAATCTGAGAGAGAGAGAGGTGCAACACAAAGATCCAGGACTTCCTGTGACAATTACATTTCTCCAAAGGACCTTTGCATGGCAGTTGACTTCACCATAATGTAAATAAGTCAGTTTCAGGGCAGAAGATGATGTTATGAAAGTGTTCATGCAAATTTCTGGTCACAATTGATACAATCTAGAAAATTATTTCTGTATTCCACCTGTAAATGACCCCATTTTAAAACACATTAAAAATTAGATAAAGGGTGTTCTGTGGTTAAATTTTTATGTATTTAATTTATTTTGTCATAAGATGCAAGGTATAGCTCACATTTCCCAAGCACCTCTGATTGCCCAGTCTGAGGAAACTGTTTGACATCAGTAACTTTCTACACTACTTATTTTCAGCATTCCTGTCACATTGCCCTATTTTACATAGCATCACATACAAAAATGTTCATCCACAATTTGCACATGAAATTGGAGGAAAATTGCAAAAATTATCACTAATTACATTTTGCTGATTTGAAGATCTCAATCAATTTGGTGATTTTGGAGTGACATATGAGGCAGACCGGATAAGGAGGGGCATTATTAAACTGAACTGTGTCATGGCACTAATTGCTAAGAATTTAGTTTATTTTGCTACTTGGATTTCAATTTCCCCAGCTGTTGTGGTGGAGTTCAGACTTGAATCTTTAGATCAATATTTGAGGAACCTGCCTCTTACACCAGTAAACTTGCTGCGGAACAGAAGAATCATTCACAATGGTCCAGACTTAATTTGACTATAGAAGTATTTATTATCAGCCTTTGTCCTGCAGAAAGGAGAGCTGTCCTTATAGATGTGATGTGTTCACTCCCTCTTGTTTACAAAATATGGCATTTTAGAGAAGAGAATGATCCCACCAATGTCCAGAGTTTCATTTATCAACTCTTAATCTATCCAAAGCATGTAGGTGCCTGGTCAGGCACTTCCAACATCACTTTCTCTGTGTAACCCTTGTATATCTATGTTGGAGATCCCTGCCCCTGGTCAAGATATGATCATACCAAAAACATTCCTTCAACTTATTTAATTAATAGATGTTCACTCCACAGGTTGTCATCTAACCGATTTCCATCTGGATTAAAAATGCTCATCAAGTCTTTCATCATTCCATGCATTCATGAAGAAATTAGTTATCTTTAAAATAAGCTTATTATAATACTTCCCACTGGATGCATTTATCTCTGAACTCATTCTGGTAGGCACTTTTATCCTAGGAAAAGGTCCCTTATCTCTTTTCCAACTGCTGTTTCTTATTTGCTAATGCATAATCTGCTATCCTGAGCTAAGGTGCCAATTAAGTCTTTTCTCAATATCCTCCATGAGTATTGTCCCGGTAGACAGTTCTTGTGTAACTTTAGACCTTTATTGCAATGGAGTTACTGCAAAAACTGCCATAATCCAGTGACCTCTAGTAAAGCATTGCTATCTTCAAGCATTGCAGTCCAGTTGGAGAGCAAGGAATTTATTGAAGTACGGAAAACCCAAAGGATCGGGAAAAGTTGGTGGTATCGGCGGTAAAACAGATTCAACCTTATTTGATCCTCATTCAGAAGGAATTAGTAACCTGCATCTGAGATAGTCCCTGCTAAAAGAGCAGAAAGGGTTGGAGCAGAATTTCGCCAAAGAAAGGTCAGTGCCTTTAAGCCATTTTATTTTCTTCATCGTAAATCCTTTGGGCAAAGCGTATTTCGGCAGGGATCGGCAGTAACGTCATGTCGTTGAGGAATTTGTTACTTTAGAAAAGACTCTCCTAATTGACTGTGTAAATAATTTGGACTTTTGCATTTACCACTTTTAAGAACTGTTCGCATTTAACACTTTAAGAACTGTGTTCGCATTTTTCACTTTAAGAGCTGTTCGAGTTGCCGTATAGCAGTTAACTTCCGGATAAGTTAGTCGTTTGTTTACTTTTGGTTTTTTATTGAGCAGTGTTTAATACATGTCCTATTTGTTTATAAAAACCTGTCTCAATTCTGTATTCATTGTTGCTGTAGTGTAACATCAGGTTAAACAACACAATGATTTTAAAAAATCTTGTTTTCAAGTCATCTCTGAAAGCCAGAAAACCCATTGAGAAATTAGTGTTTATTTAGTTCTGGTTCTTGCACATCTCTAATATAATTACTCTACTATTAGTGACTGTACCTTCAGCTACTGAGTGCTAAGCTTTGAAATTTCCACACCAAACTGCCTCTCTCTGTCCTCTTTAAAATTGAAATAACTTGAAACCTCCTTCCTTGGACAAGTGCTTGGTCAACTGGTTTGAACACACTTTTGGCTAACTAGCCAAATACCATTACATGTGTTACAGTGTTACATCTTATTTGATAGCATTTGGGACCTTCGCTGACAAAATTATATGAACTATATGAACAAGTTCTTGTAACATATTTCACTCTAAATGTATGCTCTTAGTATATACATTCTGCCTGATTATGCGTGTTACTAATAGCAAGTAGCATTTGCAAGAACCACTGCTAAGGGAGCAGTTTCCCCCAAGTTCCTGATGGTCTATCCAATAATTAATATGACCTGATCAAGGAACCTATGCCCATGATTTTCCACATAGCTGATTTACTGGCACTCCTCACCACATTCCTTCAGCAAATAATCAGCCGTGCTGTTCAATCCTTAAATTTTACCATTTTCATATCGACTAATGTACTTAGCAGGATCAAGTTTTACAATAACTTGGCTTGGTAGCTGGAAGTCGAATTTCAATTTTCCACCTATCTCATCAGATGACCAGTCTATTTCATTAGTGGAACAGTGTTACAGCTGGTTTTGAGTCATCCAGTCCGAATAAGTGTCGATAAACAAACAATTACATTTAATTTTTGATTTTGGTTGAGCAGTTCAGAGTCGGGTGTGAGATATCTATTACCAACGACAAACTATATGGCTTCTCACAAATTACTTATAAATCTCTCCTCGATCAATATTGACCTCACCACATTGGAATTTATGGACCCTTTCATTTAGATGCTCTTTATCTTGTCATGCAACACTGCAGATTTGAACAATTTATTGTTATTGCTGCCTTCAATGTATATTCTGCGAATTCTTTCAAAATGTTTTCTCTTGGAATAAAAACCTATTTCTATGCAGTTCCCAATAGTTTTATTGTTTTAATTGGAAAATATGCGGAGGAACAAACATGAAATCAAGATCTGGTGTACAAAATATTGAAGAGCACAGGCGGGAGAGACAGTACAAAGTTTTCCCTCACATGAGAGGTATTTACAACCAGACGGCAGAGGTTCAAAGGAAGGGGAAGGACATTTAGAAGAGATCTGAGGAAGAATACCTTCAGGAAGAGGACAATCGGAATCTGGAACACACTGAGGTGATGACGGAGACAGAGACGCTCGCAGCATTTAAGCAGTATCTTGAAAGGTGTATCAATCCCAAAAAATAGAAGGCTAAGAATGAAATTTGGAAAATGGGATTAGTGCAGATATTGTGTAGTTGCATCAGAAAGTGTGGCAACACTTGCAGGCTGTCCCCAGCACATCCTTAGGTTGTGTAGGTTGTTAACACAAACAACACATTTCACTGTATGTTTCGATGTATATGTAATAAATAATTTAATATGAATCTAAATCTGAGTGCTTCATGGTTGTCATGCTTCTGCTGGACCAAAGGGCCTGATTCTTAGCTTTCGAACTAGAACTGTATGATTTTTTTTCATATTTAGTATGTTACACCTTTTATCTTGAATCAATTTTTTAAACTGTAGGGCATAGTTCTCCATATCTGTGGTACATTTATCAGCAGTAAAGTTAAGATTTAATACAATGTATTCAAGGGACTTGGTAAAATTGACTGCACAGATGTTGTCTATTGCTGTAATAAAACAAGTTCCTTTGGAGACATTGGTTGTTAATATTAACAGTACAATGATCTGTACAATAAAGGTTTCAACACAATGTAATAACAGCATTTGATGCTTAAATACAAACTGGGTTCTGTTACTTTGCACTTGCTGATTAAAAGCTACTACAGAGCTAATAAAAAAGCTACAATCACAGCCGTTCATGACACTACACAGCCAATGACCACATTGTCTCCATGCTTTCATATACTCTTCTGTTTAACTGATAATAACTGATCTTCTCAAGGTAATCCATATATTATTTTGCTCTATCAGTTAATTCTGTAACAGATTACACTGAATCAATTAAGTATGAGGAACCAAACGGTACATCATTGTAATATGATATATAGAATACCAAGATCACCAGCTTTTGCTGTCCATTGTTCTAGTTAAAAGCAAGGGTCTATATAAATAAATTTATGGGGGTGCCAAACTAAATTACAATTGGATGAGGGTATATAATTAACCTGTTTAATACACCAAACTTGTGCCATCTCTCTATTATGAAAAAAAGCAACTGGTCAATGGTAACTGCTACTCATTATTTGCCATATCATAATGTGGTCCAAATTTATAAATAACTGTCTCCAGCTCCTCTTCACTAGTAGTAATTGAAACAGTCTGCATCTCTTAAAAGTGGGGTGCCATGCATCAGAACAGGAAGTGTCAGTCATTCTGGAAATCAATGGGCTTCTAGAAGAAATGGGACACAAGGATATTAGGCATAGTTCTGCAGGTTTTGATAGTGAACATCCACAGAGGCTAAACAATCTTTAAGGTAACTATTAAGGAAGTAGTGGAAAGAGACAACTACTGAGTTCACTGCAAGGACTTATGCAATGCACCCCTCAGACATTGTTCAACAAGACATATTGTTACCAACTGTCAACCATCAGTATCACTTTGATCTAATGTTCAAATCCACCATCATAACTTCACACACAATACCAGCTATACATCCAATGCAAGTTAAACGCTTTGTAAGGTTTTCATTGTTGAGTGTACCTCTCTCTTGCAACATCGTGTAGGCAGAAATGGTCCCAGCAACAGTAACTGGCCACGGTCAAACATGGCAAAGGACAGTATGAGGGGCTATGATAGAGGTGGCTGGTAGTGGATGGAACCAGATGGGGAAGGAATGATGAACAGATGGAACTTGATGGGGGCGGGGCAGGACAGAGGCTGGTAGGTGTTGAGGGATAGGCTTCCCAATCAGAATATGAGAACCTGTTTCTAATAACCAGTGGTATGAATATTAAATGTTCCAACTTCAGGTAAGCCACAGCTATCTTTTCTCTCATGCGCTCCATCTATCTAGTATTTTTCTTTTTCTCCTTTCTTCTAGTTTTGTTTATCACTTCCAATACCTCCCCATCCGGTTTAACCTGTTATGCACCAGTCTCTGTCCCACTCCCTTTCATGCTTTGTTTAATGGCAGTCTTTCCTGATTTATGGCTTTGACATTCAGCAATGCTTACACGTTGTGCCTCTACACATGTTCCTTTACACATGTTCCTTGACCTGCCAGGTTCTTCCAGCCTTCTGTTCTTCACCTCGGAGGGTAAGCTTGCATTCAAAGTCCACTGCTATTGGCTCAGTTGAGAACTTTGAAGAAGCAATTGATAGAATAAAGCTGATAAATTTACACATTGTCCAGCACATTCATAAGCCAACAGCAAGCAGACGTCCATCATCAAGAAGCATGGGGCAGATCAGTCCCTACCTTGTGCAAGGTTTCCTTTGGACCTGGAGCCCATTTCTTTTCCAGCCATGTGGTCGCCAGCTCTCTTTCAACACTTGAGAATCCAGCCATATGCAGTGTCTGATAATCAGTGTCTTGGCTACCATTACTGCAAATACAGGAGCAACACACAAGGTGTGAGTTCTGTAATAAAAGGTCAGAGATCCACAGTGCTCTCATACAAAGTCAGCCTGCAGTCATGCATGCTCAGAGGAATGCCACAATGATTCCAAGTTGCATTGTTGCAGATCTTGATGCTACTGCAGATCTTCAGAAATCATCACTCAACAGATTACAAGGATTGTTTGAGCACTTGGGCACTGCAATGAGGGAGAGAAATGGCTCCATGGAGCCTCCATCTTGATGACAGGTTTTGTAATTATGCTAATACCAGTACTCTGTCAACCAATTCAGCCCTGAATGTTGCCTTTCGATAAAGAGAGTACTTTCTGAAGCTGGGCCAATCTATACTTTGCGGCCTCCACTCTTCCAGTTCATTTGCATTCCCCCATTATGCCATGGCCACCAGGAGCATGGCACAGGACAAACATAGGTATACCATGACAGAGCAACAAATGTACAAATGAACAATCTTCTGGAATAATGCAACAAGTCAAAGGACACCTGTTGAAGGTTCATGTCATTGCTGAATGCATCAATATAGCTTGCATTTGATACTCACTTTTATTTTGTGATTACAATCAAATTACGATCAGGCAACAGAAGCAAAGTAATATGAAAAGTGCACTATAATGGTGATTTGTGATGTTGTCACTGAAAGCTTAACTAAATAATTGATTGGAGACAGCCAGCCAGAAGGAGAGCACTGGCATTATTTTCTCACTTCCTCCTCCCTCTTCCTTCTATTCTACATTTGATTGCAGAAGGACTAGGAATGTTTGCCATTTTGTGAAGCATGTATGACGTGACCATACATTTTGAGACTCCCTCTGCTACAGAGTGGTTGAGCTCGTGGAAGCGTTGCTTGACTATAGCAATGAGATTATGGGACAGTGTGGCCCATATTATTGAATGTGTTTTGGTCCCGGGTGTGTTTCACACTCTTGTGAAGAACTGGGAGATAATGGGGAACATGCAACCATGTGGGACTGATAGTATTTTGTGTTTTGCTTTAGGTACTGTGACATCTTGAAACTTGTTTGGAACAAAAGGGATCTCAAAGGACATCAGCCTGAAATACTAACTCCATTACTCTCATCACAGCAATAGCTTGACTGCAACATTTCAATCATCTCCTGGTTTTTACTTCAATATTACAAAAATCAAGGTAACAACTTTGAACTGTAACAGATAAAGACAGTATTATTTCAGATGTTCAGAATAATTTCATAATTGCTTTGGGATCTATTCAAATCCACCTTAAATTTGAGGGACTCAAGTAAATTCCTATGTAGCACTATTATTAACAAAACAACAAAAAGGGAATCACCATTTCTAACACTAAGGTATCTTTGGTTTGTCAGTGATCCAGATGGACAGATTATGAAATGTCATCCATCTTACTGGGCCCCAGAAATGTAAAAGGCCTCTTCACCATCTTTCACAGTAACTGAAACATGCAAAACCATTAACTATAAACATTAGGAAAGATTTTACACAATCTCTCCTTCATCAAATAGTAATGATGCACAATTTTAAATTGAATCAGTGAATGACTAGCACAAATCTAAGAAGAGTTAACCAACTTCAGAATCCGCATCCAGTCCTCCGTCATAAAAGTCAAATTAAGTTCCTTTTCCCAATCTTGTTTAATCTTAAATAAAGGACACTTATCCCATTGTAATAATAAATTATAAATACTTCCAATGGAACCCTTCATCACAGGGTTCATACTCGTAATAGTATCTAAAAGGTTGGCATCCAATATGTAAGGAAAATTACTTAAATATTTTTGTAAGAAATGTCTAACTTGAAGGTATTGTAAAAAGTGTGAGTATGAAAGAGAATATTTATCAACTAATTGTTCAAAAGACATCAGTCTATCTTCTTTAAATAGACCTAAAAAGAATTAATACCTTTATTTTTCCAAAATTGGATCACTCAAAGAAGGCTTAAAAATAATTTTGATAAATTAAACTACAAACTTTAAGATTAAAAAAATTATGGAACTGGAGCCAAATTTGTAAAGAATACTTAATCATAGTTATTGTGATAGATGTAAAACTGAGACAGCTACACTGACACATACATTTTGGCCTTATTCCATACTGGAACAGTTTTGGAAGTCAGTTTTTTCTACAATTTCTAAAGCACTTAAAATTAATTTACAATCTAACAAATTAACTGTGCTCTTTGGGATAATTCCTCAAAATATCCACGGTATTTCTTTGTCTGACCAACATGTTATTGCATTTGTTACATTGATAGCTAGGAGGGCCATTCTGTTGAAGTGGAAAGATACGTCAGCTCCCACTCTGTCACAATGGTTCTCTCAAGTGATGTTATGTCTTAGTTTGGAGAAAAGCAGAAGTCGAACCTTCAAACCTATGTTTGATTTTGAGAAAAGATGGGGTTCATTCGCTTGTTACTACCATTTGAGTTAATTGATAGATTTCCTCCACGATCTAATTGTAAATTTTGGTATAATTTCTTTTTGCTGGCAGTTTGATGTTGACCTTAGAAGCTTTTTGTATGACGCATGACTCTGAGGTTGAACACCTGATGGGTTCTTATTTTCCTCACTTTTCTTTGCTTTGGTAGGGTTTTCTTTTCTTTTTTTGTGTCACTATATTTTTCAATCTTTAGAACTTTGTTTTTTTTTTCCTTTGAGACATTGTAAGTGTTACCTACTTCGATGCACTCTTGTTATTTTGGATGATAATAATAAAGAAGATTTGAAAAGAATGAAAGAAACATGCAAAACCACTAGACTGAAACCTTGCCCTGTACTGTAGGCTGTATGGAGTATAAAAGTAGGGAAGTTATGATAAAGCTTTACTGGGCACTGATGAGTCTTGGGGTGGTACATAATGTTTTGGCCTCCCTACTTCAGGAAGGATTAGTTTGTGTTGGAGAAGGTGTGGAGAAGTTTCACTTTATCAATCAAAGTGAAGGAATTGATGAATGAACATGTTAATCAGGATGAGTCTCTACATAATGGAGGTTAGAAGAATGAAAGGTGATTATATGAAATAACAAACATTCTAAAGAGTGCTGAGAGGATAATTTCTCCACTCAGGATATCTTAAAAAAAGGGCATAGATTCAAAATAAAGGGTCATCCATTTGAATTGGAGATAAAGATCATTTTTTTTTAGTTTTATCTCTTTGAAATGTTCCACTTTGGAGTGCTAAAGAGGTAAAGCCATCGTACATGTTGGCAGATATATGAACTTCAAGAGGAATGGGGGATCAGCGAAGATTGGATTAACCTTCATTTTGTAGAATGATGGAACAGGTGAGTGGAACCAAAATGCCAACCTCTGCTTCTATTTTCCATCTTTTTAAAAAAATTATTAGCTGTTCAAGCTTATAAAGTCAAACATGAGCTCAGTTTGTGCTATAATTGCAACTGTCAGCAAGAGAGCAAAGGTTTGCTAGTCTGGGTCACGTGCAAAGCAAAGATCCCTCAGTGTTAGAAATGGAGATTATTTTGTCCTGTTAAAGACAGAGTTCTGTGATACTTACAAATTTAGATGAGACCTTTCAAATTACAATGTTATTGGGTACATTCTAAAGGCAGATTCAAATTGCTCTGACCAAATGGATCTTTACGGAATTCATTTGTTATAATTCAAAGTCATTACCTTGATTTTTTGTAGTATGAAACATTGAATTAAAAAGCTTCTTTTAAACATTTCTATTCTAGTAGAAATTGGAACAGAGACTGAACCAGGCTTTGGTGATGAACATACAGTGCTATTTTTCACATTTTTGCAGTGACCTCCGGAATCTGCAGTATGCCACTTGTATATTAAGATGAGAGAACTGAAACATGTTTCACAAAACTGAGCAAGGGTGAGCAGGGAACATGGGCTGTAAAGAATTGGTTGTCAATTCAAAATGAAAAAAAAGACTAACCTTCCTGCAGTTACAGAGGAAAGAAGATTTCCCTGGACCTACAGCATCACTACTCGTAATTGCAGCCAGCATTCCTCCTAGACTCCATGGCCACAGTAATTGATGGACACTCCAGTCATTGAAGCAAGAGGCATTTTGTTGCAAAATGCTAGCTTCTTGTGGAAATAAGGCAGCTTGAAATGGTTTATCTATGTTATGCAGGTGCATCCCCAGGCCTGATCTCAACCTGTCTTGGGCATCTTAATTCAGATGGAAACTGACAACTTTGCAGTTCCTGGACTTTGGAGAAAAATATAAATTATTTTCATGGAGATGCAAGTACTGGACAAAAATTAATGGAAAACCAGCGCAAGCAGCTGAGATACAGGAAGCCTCCATGCTGAGTTTTTTTTTAATCACACTGTTTGCACTGGTGTGCAGAACATTGGTGCATATGTTGCAAGGAAAATGAATTATTTCACTGCCCTTTCTTAATCACACTCAGCCTTATATAAAAATAGTTCAATACCTCTATGCTATTGAGATACCTGAATTAGAGGTCCTGAGTTATAGAGAGAGGTTGAAAACACAGGAGGGGTATGGATACAGTGGATGGCCTGTCTTTTATCCAGGGTTGGGGAGTCCAGACATAAAGGGCACAGATACAAGATAAGAGGGAAGATATTTAAAAGGGACCTGAGAGGTAAATTCTTAATTATAGAGGGGAGTGAGTACACAGAATGAGCTACAGAGGAAGTGGTAGAGGCTTTGGTTAGGTATATGGAAGGGAAGGGCTTAGAGATTTATGGAATTAACAGGAAAAATGTTTTGATTGACATGGACAAGTTGGGCTGAAGGGTTGTTTCTGTGTTCTATAATGATAGTATTACTCTGTGACAATAACCACACACGGTTGGATGTTAACACAACTTCATCCTCTTAAAACAGCATCTCACAACTAGACCTTTGTGACAGAGCTCCAAAAAAACGTATTGACTACCTACTCCCCCAAAACCTTAACATTCTGACGTGCCCTTTTCAGATGTATTTCAACTAATCCCTTCTGCTAAATATTTCCCAGTCCTAAATTATAGGAATTCACAAAACAGTAATCAAACCTGTTTAATAATCCTCTATTGCAAGGTAAAGCAGTTCAGATGTACGAAAAGAGAATAGAAGCAAACTAAAGTACAAGCATCCATGAATTGATTTGCATTTGATTCTGCCGTGTGATGCATGATGTACAGCTCTACCATGCCATTCTTGTTCATTTATCCTGCTAATAATTTGCAATTGAATACACATCTCATAACATTTAAATTAAATTGCAAATTACACTAACTTAACCAAATGTAATTCTCATGTCCATTGACTTAAAAATTTTCTTTGTTTTTATTCCTCTGTCTTGCTTGTTATTGCCCTTTACTGGCCTGAAAAAGGCTGTAAATCTGGTCTGTGATGAGAGCAAATATCAGACCCATCGCCAGTCAGTAAAGTGTATTAATGTCCCTGTGCGTTGTTGCACAATACAATCTTTATCACATGATCTTTTAAAAATCTGCAGGATTTTCACTAATCAAAGAAAAGGGCATCCTTTGAAGGAGGACAGTTTAGATGTGTTGCATCTTGGATGAAACCTTGAATCATCAATGAGAGTACAGTCACAGGAGTCTGAAAAATCACTCAGAATTATGTTACAATCATGCTGCCACAGCTGATGAATGACAAGTATTTCTCATACAAAATTAAAGAAAAAGTGGGTTATTTACAGGCACATTCAACCTTTTCCTGCTTATAAAATTTTCATGAGTATGGCTGTTTACAAAATCGTATGAGTAGCTTCGACATTCTAGAGCTATTTTAAATGAGAAGAAGTGAACAGGAGCAGGTTGGAGCCAAATACACACCTGGGCAAATAATATACAGGTCAAAGAACTGACAAAAATGACATCGTGGTTGAGTTTACATGCTTTGACTACTCTCTTTGAATATATATCATTTTTAATTTGGCTTAGCAATTAGTATGTAGCAATAAAAAAATTCTTTAAATCAGAGTGTTCAGGATTGGATTGCGACCAATGAAGTCAGATAAGGAATAGAACTATGAGGTCTTCCTTTGGCACCTACAAGTTATGACTCAAATAGAAGCAGAATATTGCAAGTGCTGGAAATCTGGGATATTAAAAAAAGCACAATAAACAGGAAGTTCACTCCACCAGCTGCATCTGTGGAGAGAAATTGAATTGACATTTCAGGTTGATGATCGTTTGTCAGAACTGAAGAAAAAGAATAATTGTTATTAAGTGAGCAAACAGTTATTGGAAGGAAGAAGAACAAAGGGGAAGGCATGTGATGGGGTATAAAGCAGAGGGGCAAGATGACACTAGGACTAAGGTAGAAGAAAGTGGTAAAGCCACAAGTGAAGAAACAAACTATTGACCCGGGGAAGGTGTAAACGAAAGTAGCAAAATCAACATGACCAGCTGCAATTTGTAGAACAATGGCAGCAATAGTAAAGATTGAAACTTTTGAACTCTATGTCAAGTCTAAATTGCTTTTGATTGCATAATAGAAAAATGACATTTTTCCTCTCAGGCTTGCTTTCAGTCAGAAAGTTTGAAGAGACATAGAATAGATGGTAACATGGAGGGAAATTAAATTGCAGGCAAGAAAACTTCAAGGTCAAGATCCCAACTGAATGCAAGTCCTTCACAAGGTGATCACCTAACCTTCATTTGGCCTCTCCAGTGTAGAGAAAAATCACTGAACATTAAATTAAAAAGTATTTTTTCTGTGACGGGATCTGTACATTTTACTGAATAAAAGAAGTTCAGTTCCTCACTTTACTTGAACTGCTTCTTCCCAAAAGTGAAATATTCCTTAGAACAGTGGATGTAGCCTTGATAACTTACAAATTGGTTTTGAAAATGTGAGTGATAATTTGAACTTCTTTTGCTTTAATATCATTGCAATTGACATTCAATAAAGGTCAAGAAGTTTTGTTTAAGGTAAATGACATCCTTATTCCTCTCTACCTCAAAAGTTTGAATATCAATTTCCATGACACAGACAGACAACAGATAACAAAGTTGAAATAATTCTTAGTGACAATCATTGAAGAATATTGGTAAACTGCCTGCTATGTGAGATTAACAAAGAGTTGTGCTTGCTCTTGTTTTTACCTCTCAAAGTACATAGGACTCTGGGGCCAATCTACCACTATTACACAGCACAGGCCATAGGTGAAACAGAGAAGTCCTTTAACTTTTGCTACTATGTTACTAGCTAAATATATATATATATATATATATATATATATATATATATATATATATATATCTATCAGTTTTACGGTGTCAGGTAAGTTTAAGCAATTCAGTTCACTTTGTGTTGTGTCGAGTTGAATTGATGGAGAGAGGGAGAGTTAATTGAGTTGATATTTACATTGACAGCTTTAGATATTCTTGCTTCCGAAGTCTTTAGAGTCACTTCATGTGAACCCCACACAGACACAAATGGACAGAGCCCCTTCTAGGGAATGGTCTACTAACCCACGGCATGGGTTCACCACCAGCAGATCCACACAGGCAAGCTCTTACCCACTGGTAATCATGGGTTGAAATTAATCGGTCCGTGGTCTCCACCCTTGTGGTGGTCTGAAACTCCACCACTGGTTTCTCAGGTAGCTTCCGCAATTCTCCCGTGTCATGTCTCCTCTGCCGTTATCAGACCAAAAGCCTCAACTTTTTATAATCCATTCGAAATTCCAGCCATCCGTTAGCTCAACGACTCTGAGCTGTTACCATGGTGACTTCCCAGCTTGTGTCTCAGCTGATGCCATACTCTCTCTCTCAAGGTCACAATTAAAAGTGTTGACAAAACCAAGTCAGAGTCCTCTCTCTCTTTTAATTGCCTCCTTGTTCATTAGACTGCTGAATTTTCAAGCAGTTTCTCACCTGCATGACACCTTCCCACTTTTGGGAAAATTTTGATCTTTGAGCAAAATTTTGCTCAATCACAGATTCTACACACCAAGCACTACACTCTACTTCACAAAGTGTACATTTAGCATTTACACAGTTCATCAGCATTTTTTAACAGCGGGATAGACAATCCGCAATGACATTGTCCGTCCCCCTTAAGTGTCTTATCTCAATATCAAACTGCTGTAAACACAGGCTCCAGTTTAATAAACGCCAATTTCGATCGTTAATCTTATCTAAAAACACTGAAGGGTTGTGGTCAGTGTACACCACTAACGGCTTTTGTGCGGCACTGATGTAATCCTTGAAATGTTGTAATGCAAAAATGAGGCACAGCAATTCTTTATCTATTGTTGAGAAATTTTTCTGGTGTACATTAAACTTTTTGGAAAAGTATGCCACCGGATGTTCAATACCATCATCTCCCCTCTGTAATAGCACCGCCCTTGCAGCTTCATCTCTAGCGTCTGTTGCTAGGGAGTATGGCTTATTGAAGTCCGGTGTCCTTAGCACTGGATGGTGACACAAGATACCCTTTAACCGTTCGAACACCTTTTGGCAATGCTCAATCATCCCACACAAATTGTTCACTCTTTCTCAACAGTTTTGTCAGTGGAAGGGCAATATCTGCAAATTACTTGCAAAATTTTTGATAATACCCCACTATACCTAAAAATCTTCTCAAGGCTCTCTTACCTATTGGAATGGGTACATCAGCGATAGCCTGAACTTTCCCTTTCACAGGAGCCAGTTGACCCTGGCCCACCACTTAACCAAGATCTGTGACCCTGGCGTGACCAAACTCACTCTTGGTAAGGTTCACTGTCAGATTAGCTTTAGAGAGCCGGTCAAATAATTTCTCTACTGTTACAATATGTTCCTCCCACTTGTCATTCCATACTACCAAATCGTCAATATATATGCCAGTATTCTTCAAGCCTTGAATCACAGAGTTTATCATACGTTGGAATGTCCCAAGGGCATTTTTCATCACGAAAAGCATCACATTATACTCATATAACCCCAAGGGGGTGATGAATGCCAATATCACTCGAGCCCTATCGGTTAAGGGAATGCACCAGTACCCTTTTAGAAAGTCAATTTTTGTTAAGTACTTAGCCTTCCCCACCCTATCGATGCAGACATCTATTCTGGGAATAGGGTCAGCATCTGTTTTGGTTATTGCATTGACCTTTCTATAATCTGTGCAAAATCTCATTGTCCCATCGGGCTTGGGAACTATCACGCACGGGGAAGCCCACGCAGAGGTGGATGGCCTGATAATACCATTGGCCAACATATATTCGTTTTCCTGTTGCACCACTTTACTACATTCTGCATTCACCCTGTAAGGGTGCTGTTTCACTGGATCAGCCTGCCCCACAATGACATCATGTGCAGCTATACTACACTGCCTTGGTGTATCTGGGAATAGATCGGAATGTTTGCCAATTAGCTCCTTTATCTGTTGTTGTTGCTTCAGTTCCAGGTGGTTAATTTTACTGTCCATGTTCTCCAAAACACTAGCATTCTTGAGTTGAGCTGAAACCAGACTCTGCTCATTACACTCCCCCGTTATCTCTGGGCTAGTCTTTGCAGCTGGGTCTTGTTTGGTCATGACCCCAACTGATACAGATTTAGAGTCAAAATAAGGTTTGATTAGGTCCACATGCACTAATTGAGCGGCCTTCCTTCGACCAGGTGAACTGATAACATAGTTCAGCTCATGAATTTTCCTCATTATTTCGTAAGGTCCACCAAATTGAGCCTGGAGAGGGTTATTCTCCAAGGGAAACAAAACCAAAACCTTATCTCCAACCTCATAGCTTCACTTCCTTGCCTCTCTGTCAGACCGGTGCTTCATATCAGCCTGGGAGTCGTGGAGATTTTGTTTCGCAAGGTCACAAGCCCTGCTCAGCTTGTCTCAAAATTCTAATACGTAATCCAATACCCCAATCCACACTTCCTTCTGAGACCATTGCTCTCTCAGTAAGGTCAAGGGTCCTCGAGGCCTATGATTGAACACAAGCGCAAACAGATTGAACCCCAACGGTTCCTGGATTGAAGTCCTTATTGCAAATAGGAGTAAAGTTATACTCTCATCCCAATGTTTTTTGTTTTCCATACAGCACATTTTATTCATGGTTTTGAGGGTAGAGTGAAACCCCTCTATCACTCCCTGGGATTGGGGATGGTATGCTGTGGACAAAATTTGTTTTGCTCCCAGTTCTGTAACTGTCTGGTGAAATACACCCGATGTAAATTTACTGCCCTGATCTGATTGTATCTCCTTGGGGAGACCCACTAACATGAAAAACTTAATAAGTGCCTTCACCACTGTTTTAGCCTTTAGGTTCTTGAGGGGTACTGCTTCTGGGAAGCTAGAGGCAGTGCACATAATGGTTAACAAGTATTGGTGGCCACCTGCAGTCTTTGGCAGTGGACCAACACAATTCACAATGACCCTGGAGAAAGGTTCGCCAAAGGCTGATATGGGATGAAGTGGTGCCTTTGGGATAATCTGATTCGGTTTCCCTAGCACTTGACATGTGTGACAGGTTTTCAAAAAACCGCCACATCCTTTCTCATACCCGGCCAATGAAATTCTTTCATAACCTTGTGCCCTGTCTTTCTAACTCCAAGATGTCCCCCTAAAGGCATTGTATGAGCCACCTTTAAAATTTCTGTACGGCAACCCTTCGGAACCACCACTTGGTGCACAATGGCCCAGTCCTCATCGGCAGGTACTGTCGATGGTCTCCACTTCCTCATTAATACCCCGTCCTTCAGATAGTAACCCATTGACTCCCTCTGAATTTCATCCTCAGAAAGAGCTGTCTCTTTTAAAACTGCAATCTCAGGATCCCTATCCTGCTCTTCCATAAGCTTCCGACTGGACAATGACAAACCCCTCTATCCGCCTCTCCACCTGAGTCCTGGTTGAACACAGACAAGTTTCAGATAAGTCAGTAGGATCCGTACCCTCATCTTTGCTATCGTGGGCACCTGACCCCTCCTGTCCAGATCGCTTCACTCCTGCAGCCTACATTGTCAAGTTTCTTGTGACCGCGCATGCGGGATAAAGTTCACTGTCTGCGCTTGTCTCACTAACAGCAGGCCGGTTTGTTAGCTGTAACCCTGGGTATACATCTTTTCCTGCCAGGTCATTTCCCAACAAGACGTCCACGTTAGCTATCAGTAATTTAGGTTGTATCCCTATCTCAACTGGTCCAGACACTAAGTTACATTTCTAAATTATTTTGTGCAAAGGCATGACATCTGTTCCCTTGCCAACTTCTTCCAGAATATTCACTTGGTCCGTTTTGTCTCGTCACCAAATCCTAAGACATCACTTAGTATCAGTGACTGAAAGGCTCCAGTATCGTACCAGATTCTCACTGGAACTAGGGGTGACCCCTCCTTCACAGGCACAAAACCCTTGTCGGTACACTTCTGGCACCATTTCATAGACCTTAAGCACAGCCTCCTTCCCAGCATCATAATTAGTCAACTCAGTCACAGACAAGGCAGAATACGCTTGCTGCGCCTTCCCTTTTAACACACTTTGCAGCAATACTGCCCAGTTCTTCCTCAGCCACTTCCTGTTCTGAGCCACTTTCTCAAAATGTAGGCAGTGCCTATCAACGTCTCCTTCAGCAAACAGAGGTACCAACTTAATTTCCTGACTGACATTAATTGATACACCCCTCTCACCACCACGGCCTGACACTTGACCCTCTTTACGCCACATCTCCCTCTCAAACTCCCTCTGTTTCTCTGCTTCTGCAGCCTTGAATTTAAGTCTCTCCATTCTTAATTGTTCTAGTTATAACAGGGTCTCCTCATCACCTATCAGAAACTCCTGTAGCAACTCCTCCTCAAATAACTCTTTCCCAACACAATATTCAGTTATTTTCCTCCAAATTCCTGCCATTGTCATACTCCTCTGTATTCCGGAAAGTTTTCATTTTTAGCAATGTCACATAGAACCTCCTTTCTGGTTCTCCTCAAAATCAGAGGAGTAGGGTTCTCTATAAATTCAATAGCCTCCATTTCTGCTGTTTTCCACACACAGATTAATTACAAGGGATTTCCCCAATCAAGACAAGCCCCCACAATTTCAAAAATTGGCTCCAACCAAATTTGTTCAGAGCCCAGACACAGGCCCCAATTTTGTCACAAATCCCGTGACAAGTTGAAAAGGACCAGCAGAAATGGAACACACCCGGAGTCTGGTTTACTATAAATTAAGACTATATTAATTACGACTTAATATCATTAAAACTGGATAATACGATACAGGTTATAAACTATTATATATATCTCTGTAAATGTGTGTGTGTAGATACAAAGATAATAGTCCTGGGGGTAGATATCAGTCTTATGGTTTCAGGTAAGTTTAAGCAGTTCAGTTCACTTTGTGTTGCGTCGAGTTGAATTGATGGAGAGAGAGAGAGTTAATTGAGTTGATATTTACGTTGGCAGCTTTAGTTATTCTTGCTTCCAAAGTCTTTAGAGTCACTTCATGTGAACCCCACACAGGCACAGATGAACAAAACCCCTTCTAGGGAATGGTCTACTAACCCACGGCACGGGTTCACCACCAGCAGACCCCCACAGGTAAGCTCTTATCTGCACTGGTAATGACGGGTCGAAATTAATCGGTCCGTGGCCTCCACCCTCGTGGTGTTCTTAAACTCCACCACTGGTTTCTCGGGTAGCTTCCGCAATTCTCCCGTGTCATGTCTCCTCTGCCGTTATCAGACCAAAAGCCTCAACATTTTATAATCCATTCGAAATTCCAGCCGTCCATTAGCTCAACCGCTCTGAGCTGTTACCATGGTGACTTCCTAGCTCATGTCCCAGCTGACGCCATACTCCCTCTCTCAAGATCACAATTAAAAGTGTTGACAAAACCAAGTCAGAGTCCTCTCTCTCTTTTGATTGCCTCCTTGTTCATTAGACTGCTGAATTTTCTAGCAGTTTCTCACCTGCGTTACAATAATGTCAGAACGACATAAAATGTAGATTTCCATTGTGGTATCATCATTGTTTCAAGCTCAGGTTTCACTTTTGCACATGTCCATTCCAGATAAAGATATTTATTTACACTGACATAAACATTATTTATCTTCGAAAATAATCTCCCGAGAACCAGACTTGAAATCACAACCAAAGAGTGACAAACAGTTGATGGTATGTGATAAGCTCTTTTGCAATAAAAAAGTTTCTTTAATGCTTCTAGCTTAAATTAGTTATGAAATACTTTACAGTACAATAACAATTAATATACTACATGCTTGGAATTAACGATTGACAAGTAAATGAGATAGATGAACTGTTAAGCAATGATTGAAATCAAGAATACAAATTAATTGTGTTCTTGCCATTTTCAAATGATTTTTAATGCAGTGTTGATGTTGCATATAAGCTTTTCCTTCAACTTCACTAGTGACATTGAGTAATCTTTAAATGCCCTGATGTGGTTAGGATCTGCACATTTCTATGTGAAAACAATACTCACCGGGTCCCATCCTTACCATCCCTGCATAATTATTTTCAACTCCAAGTATAGATAAGGTATTTAGGAATGGCTCCCAACGTGTTTGAAGGGTAAAATTGCATGGGAACCACAAGTAGGGGATGGAAAAGACAATTAACAGGAATCATGAGTAGATATATGAGCAGCATGTGATGACTCTGACCATGTATTCGCTGGAGCTTAGAGGGATGAGGGGGGATCTCATTGAGTTTTACCAAATAATGAAAGGCTGAGTTAGAGTGGACCAGGAGATGTTTGCAATAGTTGTTGAGTCTAGGACCAGAGGACACAGCCTCAGAATAGAAGGGCATCCCTTTAGAACAGAGACAAAGAGGAATTTCCTTGACTGAGTGGTGATTCTGTGGAATTCCTTGCAGCAGGTGGCTGTGGAGGCCAAGACACTGGGTGTACTTAACGCAGAGGATACAAGTTCTTTATCAACAAAGGCAGCAAATGTTACAGAAAAAAAAGAGAGAAGAACAGGAAAATAGGAGAGGGAAAATAAATCAGCAACGACCAAATGGTGGAGCAGACTTGATGGGCCAAATGGCCTTTTCTGGTCCCATGTCTTATGGTCCAGACTGGTGAGCTTCAGAGGAGCTTTAAATCTCTAGTTACTAGTAACCTTTGCCAAGGATGAAAGATCTGGGGATGAAGGAAGCACAAGCAGATGCAGTATTCTGCAAACATTCTGCTGTTCCATTTACGTACCAGCAGAAGTTATTCCTGCTGGCAAACCTTCCTCTACCCATAAAAGGAACTGATGCCTAACTAAATCAAGTGTCACAAAGAAGTGTAACATTCGGAAAGCAAGTTACAATGGAGAAATATAAGAACACAAGCCATGAGTTAAAAAGTCTTCTGTATTACTTGTAGAAATTAAAAGGCCTTTGAAGGTTCTATCACCCAATACTTCATTCAAAGCCTCATGCACACCATGTTTCCATGGTTCTGTTGGATGTCTTGGCATTGACTGCTGTGAGGCTGAGTGGATCAAAAACTTCCATACATCCTCATACAGGCGGATTAAACTTTCCAACTGTTGAAAGTTCAAAATAAATTTATTATGAAGGTACATATATGTCTACCCTGAGATTTATTTTTATGTGGGCTTTCACAGTAGAATCACTGGGAAACAAAAATGGATAAACAAATGGATAAACAAAAATGGATAAACAGCCAATGTGCAAAAGACAACAAATTGTGCAAATACAAAAAGAAAAACAAAATGATAGTAATAAATAAATATATACTAGAGAGAATGTGAGTTGTAATATCCTTGAAAATGAGTCCATATGTTGTAGAATCAGTTCAGTGTTGGGGTGAGCGGAATTATCCACACTGGTTTAGGACCCTGATGCTTTAGGGGTATTAACTGTTCCTGAACTTGTTGGTGTGGGACCTAAGCTCCCTTCCTAATGACAGAAGGGAGAAGAGAGCATAGCCTGTATGATGGGGCTACTTGATGATGGATGCCACTTTCCTGTGACAGTGCTCCTTGTGCTCAATGGTGGGGAGGGCTTTTTCTGTGATAGACTGGGCTGTATCTATTACTTTTTTTTAGACTTTTCTAGTCAAAAGCATTGGTGTTTCCATACCAGGTCTTGATGCAACCAGCCTGTATATTCTGCACCACACTTCCATAGAAGTTTATCAAAGTTATAGATGACAAGCCCATCTTCGCAAACTTCTAAGTAGAAGCATTGTCATGCCTTCTTTGCTTATGTGCTGGTCCGAGGCCAGATTCTATGAAATGATAACACCGAGAAATTTAAAGTTACTGATCATCTCCAGGTCTGATCCCCCAGTGTGACTGGCTCATGGACCTCCTGTAGTCAATAGTCAGCTTTTTGAACTTGCTGATGTTGAGTGAGAGCTTGATGTTGTAGTCAGCCAGGTTTTCAAACCCCCTCCTGCTGATTCGTCATCACCTTTCAATTTCTTTAAGCAGCTATAACGGGATGAGCGACCAATCTAGTGGTTTTCAGAAGTAATCTTTTTCACCAGATTTCAGAGCCTCATATGGCCTGAAAACATTAATAATCAAAGCTCCATTTAGACAATAGCTGATGGTTGTGCACATCTAAGGAAATCCCATCTGGTGTGTGGCAGAGCAGAGTACATTGCCACGTGCGAGTGAGGCAAGGAACAGAAGGATTATACAGATTAATACGTGGCTGAGAGGATGGTGCAGGAGGGAGGGCTTCCGGTTTTTAGATAATCGGGCTTTGTTCCAGGGAAGGTGGGATCTGTTCCGACAGGACAGTTTACACCTGAACTGGAGCGGTACTAATATTCTTGCAGGAAAGTTTGCTAGTGCTGCTTGGTGGGGGGGGGGGGGAAGTTTAAAGTAAATTTGCAGGGGGCAGGGATCTAGAATATGAGAGAGGATAGCGAGTTGAAGAATAAAGGACAGGTGGGGACTACACGGTTCCGGAATATTAAGTGTGTAGTAGGGAAAGGTGAGGCAGAACAAGTGATAAGGAGGACATATGTACAGAGGGATGGTCTGACAGAACATGGAGTTAAATGTGCAGAAGAATAAGTAAATTTAGGAAGGACAACAAAATTCAAGGGGCGTATAGCCCGATGGGAGTTTGGGGAGCTGGGTTAAGCACAATAGGCAGTGATTTAAACAGAGAGAGGAGAAATGAGCTAAAAATTCTATATCTGAATGCACAAAGTGTCAGAAATAAGGCAGATGAGCTTGAAGCTCAGGTGCGAATGGGTAACTATGATGTTGTTGGGATAACGGACACATGGCTGCAGGGAGATCAGACCTGGGAAATGAATGTACAAGGGTATACGTGCTATCTTAGGGACAGAAATGTGGGCAGAGGGGGTGGGGTGGCCCTGTTGGTGAGGAATGAGGTTCAGTCCTTTGCAAGAGGGGACATAGGATCAGGAGAAGTAGAGTCTGTGTGGATAGAACTGAGGAACAGTAAGAGCAAAAAGACCCTAATGGGTGTTGTCTACAGGCCCCCAAACAGTAGCATGGATATTGGGTGCAAGTTGAATAGGGAGTTAACATTGGCATGTGGCAAAGGTAATGTCACAGTAGTTATGGGGGATTTCAACATGCAGGTGAACTGGGAGAATCAGGTTGGTGCTGGACCCCAGGATAGGGAGTTTGTAGAGTGCCTACGGGATGCATTCTTGGAACAGCTTGTATGAGAGCTGACCAGGGACAAGGCTATTCTGGATTTAGTGTTGTGTAATGAACAGGATTTGATAAGCGATCTTGAAGTAAAGGAGCCATTAGGAGGTAGTGACCATAAAATGATCAGTTTTTATCTGCAATTTGAGAATGATAAGGGCAGATTAGAGGTGTCAGTGTTGCAGTTGAACAAAGGAGACTATGGAGCAATGAGGGAGGAGCTGGCCAAAGTTAAATGGACGGATATCCTAGCAGAAAAGACAGTGGAACAGCAATGGCAGGTATTCTTGGGAATAATGCACAAGGTGCAAAATCAGTTCATCCCCTGGAGAAGGAAGGATTCAAAGGGGGGAATGGGGCCACAGTGGTTGACAAAGGAAGTCAGAGATTGCATAGCATTAAAAAAAAAGAAGTATGACAGAGCTAAGGTGAGTGGGAAGACAGATGATTGGGAAATTTTTAAGGAACAACAGAACTTAACTAAAAAGGCAATATGGGGAGAAAAAATGAGGTACGAACGCAAGCTAGCCAGGAATATAAAGGAAGATAGCAAAAGCTTTTTTAGGTATCTGAAGAGAAAGAAGATAGTTAAGAACAATGTTGGGTCCTTGAAGAATGAATTCGGTGAAATTGTTATGGGAAACAGAGAAATGGCAGAAGAATTTAATAAGTACTTTCAATCTGTCTTCACTAGGGAAGACACAAGCAATCTCCCAGATGTATGGATGGGCCAAGGACATAGGGTAACAGAGGAAATGAAACAGATTGACATTAGGAAGGAAACAGTGATGAGTAGACTGATGGGACTGAAGGCTAACAAATCCCCAGGTCCAGATGGTTTGCATCCTAGGGTATTAAAGGAGGTGGCTTTGGAAATTATGGAAGCATTGGTAATCATTTTCCAATGTTCCTTAGATTCAGGATCAGTTCCTGAGAATTGGAGAATGGCTAATGTTATCCCACTTTTTAAGAAAGGAGGGAGGGAGAAAACAGAGAACTATCCTCCTGTCAACCTAACATCAGTAGTGGGGAAGATGCTAGAGTCCATTATTAAAGATGAAATAGTGGCATATCTATATAGCAGTGATAGGATTGGGCCGAGCCAGCATGGATTTAGCAAGGGAAAATCATGCTTGACTAATCTATTGGAGTTTTTCGAGGATGTAACCAGGAAGTTAAACAAGGGAGATCCAGTGGATATAGTGTACCTTGATTTTCAGAAGGCATTTGATAAGGTCCCACATCGGAGATTGGTGGGTAAAATCAGAGCTCATGGCATTGGAGGGAAGATATTGACTTGGATAGAAAGCAAAGGGTAGCGGTGAATGGGTGTTTCTCGGAATAGCAGGTGGTGACTAGTGGGGTGCCACAGGGCTCAGTATTGGGACCACAGCTGTTTACAATTTACATCAATGATTTAGATGAAGGCATTGAGAATAACATCAGCAAGTTTGCTAATGATACTAAGCTGGGTGGCAGTGTGACATGTGATGAGGATGTTAGGAGAATTCAGGGTGACTTGGATAGGCTGGGTGAGTGGGCAGATACTTGGCAGATGACATTTAATGTGAATAAGTGTGAGGTTATCCACTTTGGGAGCAAGAACAGGAAGGCAGACTATTATCTGAATGGTGTAGAGTTAGGTAAGGGAGAAATACAAAGAGATCTAGGAGTCCTTGTTCATCAGTCACTGAAGGTGAATGAGCAAGTGCAGCAGGCAGTGAAGAAGGCTAATGGAATGTTGGCCTTTATTACAAAGGGAATTGAGTACAAGAGCAAGGAAATCCTTTTGCAATTGTACAGGGCCCTGGTGAGACCACACCTGGAGTATTGTGTACAGTTCTGGTGTCCAGGGTTAAGGAAGGACATCCTGACTGTAGAGGAAGTGCAGCGTAGATTCACAAGGTTAATTCCTGGGATGTCTGGACTGTCTTACACAGAGAGGTTAGAGAGACTAGGCTTGTACACGCTGGAATTAAGGAGATTGAGAGGGGATCTGATTGCAACATATAAGATTATTGAAGGATTGAACAAGATAGAGGCAGGAAATATGTTCCAGATGCTGGGAGAGTCCAGTACCAGAGGGCATGGTTTAAGAATAAGGGGTAGGTCATTTAGGACAGAGTTAAGGAAAAACTTCTTCTCCCAGAGAGTTGTGGGGTTGTGGAATGCACTGCCTCAGAAGGCAGTGGAGGCCAATCCTCTGGATGCTTTCAAGAAGGAGCTAGATGGGTATCTTATGGATAGAGGAATCAAGGGATATGGGGACAAGGCAGGAACCGGGTATTGATAGTAGATGATCAGCCATGATCTCAAAATTTCAGTGCAGGCTCGAAGGGCTGAATGGTCTACTTCTGCACCTATTGTCTATTGTCTACATTTCAGTTGAACATTCAACTATAAAAAGCCCTATAGATTTAAAAAGTTTTCATTTAATGAAAAACATTTTAAAAAATTAATGCAAATTGAGAATTAAACTGAAGCTGTTTATGGTCAATTTAATTCTGAGGCTGCAGAGTTTTGAATGTATGCTGCCAAAGACTTACTTTAAAGTATACTTATTGATATAATGAAAATGAATAATTATGAAGTAAATCAAAAGGAAAATGTTGCATTTTAAATTTAATTCTCATGGCTTACAAACTTCTGTTTTTATTTTCCATTATAAGAAGGATCTTTAAATCTTGCAGCAACTTAGATTTCCCATGGTTCAATATAAATAAAAACTTGAATCATGAGCTGCTGTGAATAGGCACGAGGACCATGCACATCCAGGTTTATCTATTTACCATATGTCATATTATCATGGCATGAGCAATTTATGATCTGTATAGTATGCTAGGACACAGTACTAAAATATCTATCAGTACAAATCTCAAATTAAGTAAGTAATTTATTATGACCTTTAACAGAATTACTTGTTTTATACCCCTGCAAAAATGGGCTTGTTTTAAACCAATCAATTAGTTAGTTACTAAATCTGCTTTTCAATCATCATATTTGGTGTAACTCTAGGGCACTATCTTGATCCCCGCTTTGATTTTCTGTAATTGTATCACTCTAATCAATTCTTTTTAGCATGTTATTAAAATCCCTTTGCACTAACCTGTACCCTACCTCTTCACCTCTGCATTCTGGCATAAAAAATGCTGCTCTGTTCATTTAAACCTTGTTAAACTTGTTTGATTGCAGAAGTATGTTGGCTTTCCTATAGATTAAATCATTTATTATATTTTGACTGGTTCTCATTTCTGAATGTTGTTTTATTTCTGCAATGTATAATACGTATGTATTAAGTATTACATAAGTAAATAGATAGATAAGTAGATAAATAGATGCTTTATTGATCCCAACGGAAATCACAGTGTCACAGTAGCATTACAAGTTCACAGATATATAAATATTAGAAGAGAAGTAAGAAGAATAAATAAAAAATAAGGTACCTCAAATAGTCTAACAGGAGGAGGTCATCATTTCCTCGGCGATAGGTTGACTCATTATACATCCTTTTGGCTGAGGGTAAGAATGACCCCATATTGTGCTCTTTAGAACAGTGCAGTTACCTTCATCTATTACTGAAAATGCTCCTCTGTTCAGCCAAGGTGGCATTATTAAGTAAGGAACCATTTACAGAAATTGAGCCAAAATAGTTAATTGAAATTGTAGTCCAGGTTTTAGCTGAGGTCTCGTTTTCAGTGGATAGTTTAATTCTTAGATCTGATTTAAAACCTACTGGTCAGCTACCCACCTGTTTCAATAGATTATTCTGCAGCCAAGGATCTGCCTCGCAATAAAACATTGTCCTGTGATGATTCTACGAACAGCCACGGGGAAAGAACAAGCTGATTGTCTGGATATAATTGCTATCCTGTCCATGGAGCTGAAACAGTTTCCCCTCTCACAGCTGTAGGGAATTAAGTAGCCTGGGTTATGGTAAAATAACAAATCACATCCTTACCCCCTTCCCCACGCTCTCTATGCATTCCTATTGAATTTGATTTGATGCTTCCTGTGGGACGTTACATACATAATGAGCGTGTTCTAGCTGTAAGAGAATTGCACGCAAAGGCCCATTGAACCTTGAAGTCCTATTATTTTGACTGAAGATTGATCTTGTAAAGATATTGGCTATAAACTTAAATGATGAATTCAATGCAAAATTGTTGTGGCAAACGGTCGGAACAATAACATAGTAAAGCCAAAAAGTTAACATAACAAATCAAAAGGTTAAATGAAAGTCTTATTTTTGTAACCAAGTAACAACTCTGCAGAAACTTGATGGAGCTCTGATAGATTATACTCAATATTTTGTCACATGTTCAGTAACTGCAAAACTGCCATGTTACAAACTAGGAATTCTTTAACCTTCGATTGAAGTAGGCACGTTTCTCCAGACTCGAGGGGTAGACATGGAGACCAGATATGCCGACAATGGCTGCATAGAAAAGCCCATGCTCCAAGCCTTCCCCAGTAATACTCCCCAACTCTTCCCCCACTACATTGATGACTGCATTGGTGCTGCTTCATGCACCCATGCTGAGCTCGTCAATTTCATCAACTTTGCCTCTAACTTCCACCCTGCCCTTAAATTCACTTGGTCCATTTCTGATACCTCCCTCCACTTCCTTGATCTCTCCGTATCCACTTCTGGAGTCAAACTGTCAACTGAGATCTTTAATAAACCTACCGATTCCCAAGATTATCTTGACTATAACTCTTTTCACCCTATCTCCCGTAAAAATGCTATTCCCTTTTCTCAGTTCCTTCCCCTCTGCCACATCTGTTCCCAGAATGTGGGGCTTTCCTTTTTTTCAGGACATCAGAAATGTCTTCCTTTGTCAAAGAATGGGGTTTCATTCAGCAACACCTTTTATTCTCTGGGTAGCCTCCAACTAATGGCCTGAACATTAATTTCTTCTTTCTGTAAAAGAAAATTCCCTCCCTCCTCCACTCTTCTATTCCCTATTCTGGCCTTTTATCTCTTCCCACCTGCCTCTCAACCTCCCTCTGGTGCTGATTCTCCTTCCCTTTCTCTTATGGTCTACTCTCATCTCTTATCAGATACCTTCATCTCCAGCCCTTTATCTTTCCAAACCACCTGGTTTCATCTATCACCTTCAAGTTGTCTTCCTTCTCCTCCCCCCCCACCCCACCACTTTTTTATTCTGGTGTCTTCCGCCTTCCTTTTCTGTCCTAAAGAAATGTATCAGCCCAAAACTTCGACTATTTATTCATTTCCATGGATGCTGCCTGATCTGCTGAGTTCCTCCAGCATTTTGGTGTTGCTTTCTTGTGTTCGTGTTTTTATTTTGCCTTGTTCAGATGTAATTCAGCAAACTCTGATTCCTCTAGGGTAGACGAAAACTACTCATATGTGCAGTATGTTATATACACTTAAATGCAAACCATCTTCAGTGAATAGGTGTCCTTCCAAGTCAGTAGCTGCTTTTAAATGGGAACTGGCAATGCTCAATAAGAGAAGAAATTGATTTTCTCCTTGTCCACTGTCAGCACAAAAGGTGGCAATTTCGACTGAGTTCTACTGATTGGCTACCATAAATGTTATATCCATTGGTCAGCAAAATCTGGAGAAAATTCCCACTATAGCTGTTGGCTTCAGATAAAACAGGCTTAGTATGAATAAAATTTCCAAGACTGTGCTTTGGCCATGGTATCAGGGGACCATGCACTGCCACAGCAATGCGATGTGTCTCCATCCCCCACTCTGGCCATTTGATGCTTTCTCAAAGAGGAATGCATTTGCTAATTAATAAGAAATTGGGGAGGGTTTTACATTCTGTGTCTTTGTCAATGAGCAGGATAGCCAAGTTAATTTTCAGAGCTCTCTCACATCTACAGCCATTCCCCTTTTCAGTCTGGCCTCAAATTGAAAGTGAAGTGAGGGAATTGGGTCTCACACAGGGTGCAATTCATCCAATTTGTAATCAGTTTATGGTTTAGATGTGTTGATTTGCATAGTCAATTAAAATAATTAGCAAAGCCAATTTAAGGAAATGACGGCTACATTAGACCTGTTTTTTATTCATATCTTTCTGAGGATGCAAAAGAAAAGCAGCTCTCAGTAAATTCCATTACATACTGTCCAATCTGATAATCTTCAAGAGGGAATGAAGCATTGAACCAAATCATAACAGTATTTCAGCTTTTACCATTTTTCTCATTTAAGTCTGGAATTCCAGTCAATTGCATTAGATTTTATGATGGAAATTACCAATTTTCACATTATCAGCAGAAAAGATTTAAGTGCAAATTATACTCATCATATTGATTGTTTCCATCATTCATTGCTCACTTTAAAGTCATTGTCTAGTGTCTCACACACAAATTTGTTCATTTCTTTCACTGTGGCATTGACTACATGTCAAAGGAGAGAACATAATTTATTTTATCAGGATGTCTCAAGACTATGAATGGACAAAATAAATACATGACTTACATTTTAATAGGTATTTCTGCAGATTATCCTCCTTTATGCCTCCTTTGAGGCTCTGCAAGTTAACTGCATCTTTCAGGCATGCTTTGAAGAGTCTTGATTTTCAACCTGCTTAGCCATTGACTACTGTACCTGTTGAGAAGCAAGACATTGCTCTCATAAGGACATTCTCAAATCAAACAGAAAGGAATTAATTTGATTCATCTTTTTTTCCACAGGGTTTCCTCCTTCTTCTAAGCTCCAGTGAGGACAGGCCCACAACCATCACATGATGCTCATACATTAACCCTTTCATTCCTAGAATCATTCTCGTGAACCTCCGCTGAAATCTCTCCAATGCCAACTATCTTTTCTTAGATAGGTGGCCCAAAACTACTCACAACATTCCAAGTGTGGCCTGACCAATGCTTCAGAAAGCTGTAGCATTACATTATTGCACTTAGATTCTAGTCCTCTCAAAATGAATGCTAAATTTGCACTTGCCTTCCTTACCACTGCTTCAACCTGCAAGTTAACCTTTATGGAATCCTGCACAAGGGCTTCAAAGTGCCTTTGCACTTTAGGGTTTTGAATTTTCTCCCTACTTGCATTTGGTAACAAATTCCACAAATTCACCAGTCTCTTGTCTAAAGAAATTTCTCCGCATCTGTTTTAAATGGACTCCCCTCCATCCTGAGGCTGTGCCCTCTTGTCCTAGACACCCCCACCAAGGGAAACATCCTTTCTACATCTATTTTGTCTGGGCCTTTCAACATTCAAAAGGTTTCAATGAAATCCCCCCTCATCCTTCTGAATTCCAGCAAGTACAGACCCAGAGCCATCAAACGTTCCTCACATGTTAGCCCTTTCATTCCTGGAAGCATCCTTGTGAACCCTCTCCAATGCCAGCATATCTTTTCAGAGATAAGCAGCCCAAAACTGTTCACAATACACCAGTGCCTTATAAATCCTCAGCATCACATCCCTGCTCTTATATTCTTGACCTCTTGAAATGAATGCTAACATGGCATTTGCTTTCCTCACAGCTTACTCATCCTGCAAGTTAACCTTTAGAGTGTTCTGCACAAGGACCTGCAAGTCCCTTTGCATCTCAGATTTTTGGATTTTCTCCCCATTTACAGAATAGTCTGCACATTTATTTCTTCTACCAATGTGCATGATGATGCATTTTTCAACATTGTATTTCATTTGTCACTTTCTTGCCATTCTCCTAATCGGTATAAGAGCTACTACAGTCTTCCTGCTTCCTCAACACTACCTGACCCTCCACCAGCCTTCACATCATCTGCAAACTTGGCAACAAAGCCATCTATTCTATTGTCTATATCGTTGATAAACAGGATAAAAAGAAGAGGTCCCAACACCGCCCCCTGTGGAACACCATCAGTCACTGCAGCAAACCGGGAAAGGACCCTTTTGTTCTCATTACTGCCTCCTACAATCAGCCAATGCTGTAACCAAACTAGTACTTTTCTGTAATACCATGGGCTCTTAACTTGGTAAGCATCCTTATGAATGACACCGTGTTAAAAGACTGCTGAAAATCCAAATATACAACATTTACTGCATCCCCTTTATCTATCCTACTTGTAATCTCCTCAAAGTATTCCAAGAGGCTTGTCAGGCAATTTCTTCCCTTAAGGAAACCATGCTGACTTTGTACTATCTTGTCCTATGTCACCAAGTACTCCATAACCTCATACTTAATAATTGACTCCAACACCTTCCCAACCCCTGAGGTTGGGCTAATTGGTCTATAATTTCATCTCTGCTGCCTCTCAGGCGAATCCATAGTGATCAGGGGCGGGACTTTGAGAGCCGCCTTATCCATGAATTACTGACTATGTTTGGGGTTGAGAAATCCAGGACTACCCCTTATCACCCACAGGGAGATCCTCAGCCAGAGAGGTACAACAGGACCCTATTGGACATGCTCGGGACACTGGAGATTGGGCAGAAAAGTAAGTGGAGTTGTCATATTGGACAATTGGTTCACTGTTAGAATTGTACTCGCAATGATGCTACAGGGTACTCGCCCTATTATCTGATGTTCGGGCGGGAAGCGAGGTTGCCCATAGAGTTGTGCTTTGGGGTTGAAGTGGGTGAACTACCCAGGAAGCCCTATCTAAAGTATGTGTCCGACATGAAGAGGGAGTTGCAGAGGGCGTACGAGTTGGCCGAGGCGGTGGCTACCAAACAAGATCAGAGGAATAAGATGCGGTATGACCGAAAGGTGAAGTTTGTCCATTTATTGCCAGGCGACCGAGTCCTTTTACAGAATTTGGGACTCCCTGGTAAGCACAAGTTGGCAGATCGATGGGCGGCCAGCCCCTATGTAATAGAGAGCCAGATGCCGAATCTACCAGTTTACCGGGTGAAACCTGAGGATTTGATGCCATTCTTTACCAGCAGAGCCACACCACACCATCCCCTCTGCCTACCTTGCTATCCCTTCAATACAATGTGTAAACTTGGACATACAGCTCCCAACTACAACCATCTTTCAGCCATGGTTCAGTAATGGCCACAACATCATACTCGACAATCTGTAAAAGTGCACCAAGGTCATCCATTTATTTCTTATACTCCATGCATTGAGTTCTTTGAGTACTGTATTTGCTGCCCTTCTTGATTCTGCATCGCTAATGCACTGATACATAACCTGCTGGTTGCAATTTGTCTTATCTTCTGCCTCCCCTCCCTGACGGTCTGACAGAATGCTATCTTTGCTTTTTTACCATCTGTCCTATCCTGAGTTGCTTCACTCTAGTTCCCATACCTCTGCCAAATTAGTTTAAACCCTCCCCGACAGCTCTAACAAACTTGTCCTCCAGAATATTGATGCCGCTAGGGTTCAGATGCAACCCGTCCATTTTGTAAAGGTCACACCTCCCCCGGAAGAAGCATTTCACTCTTATGGTAGCTTTTATACTTTATTTTGAATTGTTATTGTTTACCCAATTCTAGTTAAATGCACTACATAATGATTTGATTGGTATGAACATTGTGCGAGATCAGCCTTTCACTGTATCCTGGTACATGTGACAATAATAAACCAATACCAATACATTACATTTCATGGACATTTGGAGGTACAGCATCTCAACCTTCAGCTGCCACTTTTTGACCAATCCAGTCACTTTCACTGCATGATCTTAACATGTCTTGCAGATCCCTGCTTCTAAGTGGAACGTGGTGGCCTCATTCCTTTTATTCATTTGAGGCCTTGGTTACCATAACAATAGAAGCAGAAGTGGGTTCTGCCCTAATTCAGATCTGGTGTTACCATAGAAACAACCTTGTGGGTGACTCTAGGGTTATCCCAGTATCTCAGAATACTTCCCGAAATCCTGCGTACTCTCCTGTGAACATAAATTTTCTCCAAGAGGACGATCCAGTGGCTTTATTGTTTCTGAGTTTGCTTGCCCCTCTGCTCAAACCCATATGTCTTCTTTGATGTGTACAGGTCTACTATTTGCCCTGCAACATATTATAATATAACATGATATTCAAGTTTATCCTACAGAATGGTTCCAACAACTTCAGTTACTTAAGTAAATTCCAATCTAATAAGAAATAACTTTGTTACTTCAGTTATTTTCAGTAACTTAAAGTGGAATTGATTAACACTCTGATTAAAAATAAATCCCACATGGGAGGTTGGTCCAGAAGGTTCAGTTGCTTAGCATTCAGGATGAAGTAGTAAATTGGATTCAACATTACCTTAGCGGGAGCAGCTGGAGAAAGGTAGCTGATTTCTGTGCTGCCGTTCTCCATGGCTCTAAGATTCTATTTTGTTATAAATCTGCTTTCATCTGTAGTAAACAAGTTTTACTAAGCTTTCACTCATAATTCATAAGGTAAGATTATTTACAATTAAAAAATTACATTTGAAAATATTTCCCAACTGTGCTGATTTACAAAGCAAATTCATGGAGTTGTGGGCTTGTGCACCCTGATTTACTGTATCCTAGGCTATTCATGAGATAACTTAATTGACCAAAATTTCCTAGATTTAGGAAAGGTCCATTAAGTTGAAAAAATAACAAATGTAACTTGCTTATTCAGAAAGAGCTGACATAGAAATTGGGGAAATGTGGAACAGTAAGCTTAATATTTGCCACTGGGAAAATATTAGAAGCTATTACCAAGGACACTTAGAAAAAATCATAATAATCAGGCAAAATAAAGATTGGTTTATGAAAGGGACATTGTAATTGACCAATTTTTCAAAGCACTTTGAGGATGTAGCTCATCTTTGATAAAGGAGAATGAGGTGTATTGTATCGAGTCTTTCAGAAAACATTTGATAATTGCAATCTCAAAAGTTATTGCAGAAAGTAAAAGATAATGACATGTGTAGAAGAATAGGTGGCTAAATAGAAACATAGAAAATGCATAAATAGGACCTCTTGTAGCTGGTAAGATGTAGGAGCTGCATGCCACAGGGTTTGCTGCTGTGCCTTCATTCTATTTTAGAGTTTATGTAAATTACTTCAATGAAGGCAACAGATGTACTGTATGAAAGCAAATTTAAGTAAAAAACATATGAAGAAGGTGGGAATCTAAAAATGTTCGAAGCCTTTAACAGGTCAGGCAAGATCTGCGGAAAGACAAATAGATGTAATGTTTCGAGTGGTTCCATTTATTACCAGAGAATGTATACCGTATACAACCTGAAATACAAACCCCATTTCCAGAAAAGTTGGGATATTTTCCAAAATGCAATAAAAACAAAAATCTGTGATATGTTAATTCACGTGAACCTTTATTTAACAGACAAAAGTACAAAGAAAAGATTTTCAATAGTTTTACTGACCAACTTAATTGTATTTTGTAAATATACACACATTTAGAATTTAATGGCTGCAACACACTCAACAACAGTTGGGACAGAGGCATGTTTACCATTGTTTTACATCCCCTTTCCTTTTAATAACACTTTTTAATCATTTTGGAACTGAGGATACTAATTGTAGTAGATTTGCAATTGGAAATTTTGTCCATTCTTGCTTGATATAAGACTTCAGCTACTCAACAGTCAATGGTCTCCGTTGTCTGATTCTCCTCTTCATGATGCGCCATACATCTTCAATAGGAGATAGATCTGGACTGGCAGCAGGCCAGTCAAGCACACGCACTCTGTGCCTACAAAGCCACGCTGCTGTAGCCCGAGCAGAATGTGGTCTGGCATTGTCCTGCTGAAATAAGAAGAGACGTCGCCTTGATGGCAACATATGTCTCTCTAAAATCCTAATATATGCCTCAGAGTCAATGGTACCTTCACATACATGCAACTCACCCATGCCTTGGGCACTGATGCACCCCCAAACCATCACAGATGCTGGCTTTTGCACCTTTTGCTGATAACAATCAGGATGGTTGTTTTTATCTTTGGCATGGAGAACTTGACGCCCGTTTTTTCCGAAAACTAGCTGAAATGTGGACTAATCTGACCACAGCACATGGTTCCACAGTCTTTCGGTCCATCTGAGATGAGCAGAGGCCCAGAGAACTCGCTGGCGTTTCTGCATAGAGTTGATGTATGGCTTCCTCCTTGCGTAATACAGTTTCAAGCTGCATTTCTGGATGCAGTGATGGACTGTGTTAAGTGACAATGGTTTTCCAAAGTACTCCCGAGCCTGGGTGGCTATAATTGTCACAGTAGCATGACGGTTTATTAGGCAGTGCCGCCTGAGGGCTCGAAGATCACGCGCATTCAACGGTGGTTTCTAACCTTGCCCTTTACGCACTGAAGTGTCTCTGAATTCTCTGAATCTTTTCACAATATTGTGTACTGTAGATGTTGAAAGACCTAAATTCTCTGCAATCTTGCATTGGGAAATGTTCCTTTTGAACTGACTAACAATTCTCTCACGAATTTTGGCACAAAGGGGTGAGCCATGACCCATTCTTGCTTGCAAGGACTGAGCCTTTGATGGACGCTACTTTTATACCCAGTCATGATACCTCACCTGCTACCAATTAGCCTGCTTAATGTGGAGTCTTCCAAACCAGTGTTACTTGAATATTCTGTGCACTTTTCAATCCTATTTTAACTCTGTCCCAACTTTTGTTCAGTTGTGTTGCAGCCATCAAATTCTAAATCTGTGTATATTTACAAAATACAATTAAGTTGGTCAGTAAAACTATTGAAAATCTTTTCTTTGTACTTGTGTCAGTTAAATAAGGGTTCACATGAATTAACATATCACAGATGTTTGTTTTATTGCATTTTGGAAAATATCCCAACTTTTTTGGAAAAGGCATCCACTAAAAACAGAAAAACCCCAAAAGAATGAACTCCAAAGCCCCCTTTACCCCCATCCCACACAAGCAGCAGCAAAGCATCAACCCTGCCCCACCCCCTCTCCACCAAGCACTCACCAAGCAAGAGCAAAGCACCCAAATAGAGACCGTGATCTGCAGTCAATAAAAACCGTTGTTTACCCGGCAGGCAAAGGCTCTTCATCCGGAATAAGAGTTGTGAAGCTACCTAAGGAAGTTACATGTAGATGGTGAGATGTTAAGTGGCTGAGCAAAGATGCGGTAAGTTAAACATAATATGGGAAACTATGTATTCTTCCATTTGAAAGGAAAATAATAAGAGGAACATATTGCCTGAGAGGGGTAGAGCTCTGTGCTGCAGAATGATCGGGTTGTACTGATTCACAATGAGGTGGCAACTAATTATAAAAGTTAACAAAATGTTATCATTTATTGTGAAGGGAATCATAAACAAAAATAAGGAGTACCAGTCCTGATGAAGGGGCTTGGCCAGTAATGTTGACTGTCCATTTCCCTCCACAGATGTTGAGGTCTTTCAGCATTACGTGTGTTGCTCCAGGTTTACAGCATTTGCAGACTATTTTGTATCTCCTAAGGAAGTTATGTTTTAGCATATGTAAAATTCTTGCTAAGCCCACATTCGGTGTATACAGTATTGGTCTCTTTATTTTAAAAAAACTAAGGCATTGGAAGAAGTTCAGAGATGTTGATGGAAGAAAATATCAGAAGAAAATTGTCTGATTAAGTTGAAGAGTTAAGTTCAAGTTCAAGTTTATTGACTGTGTGTGTGTGTGCACGCACACGCGAGAGCATGTATGTATATACAATATTACGATATACATGTGTCACACACAGCACGTAATATTAAATGAACTTGCGTAATATTTGCAGTAGACAAAAAACAGCTCATGTGTTTAAAAGTTGCAGGATTTCTTTAGTTGCATGTAGACAAGAACCAAAGTTAGCTACTGAAATTACTGTGCCCTTGTAAGTACAGCTAAGCAATAATGAAGATGCCAGACAAGATTTTTATCAATATTAATAATAAATTCCATTATCACATATACATACATGATTGAAACGTCTCGTACTTCAAAACTACTCACTACCTTGATATAGACATTTAGTATTGATAGCTTCCTAATTTTATAAAAGTGATGATCCATAAATTAAGTATTGCTGCCGCTGATGTGATATACGTCATGGTATAAGGTATCACAGGAGAAATTTGACTGCAATTTAAATATCCTTTCAGAGAAATTTATGATGACCTCTGACATCATGTTGGGAACTATTCACACCATGTGTAAAGCTTAATAACAAAAAACAAATGACCAAACAGCCCTGCAAGGCTGACCAAGGTAGTAATGGAGTTATTGAAATTTTGAAATCACTACCAAAGGTCTCGTCCAGATTATAAAATGTGAAAAAGAAAATTTATATGAAAGCCTTGTTGGAAGTTATTAAATAGAATTAAAAGGTTGCATTGGTGCAGAGGAGAAACTTGTAAAAATATCAACATGCTTAGAGCTTACTATTTAAAAATACATGAATTGAAGCACAAAGATGGCATGGATAAGCACAAATACCACATTGAAGAACCTAAATATTTTTGACCCTAAAATATTGGTCTAGTTTATGCTGGTAAGTGGTGACGTTCTTAAATGGAACCACCTGAGTGTACTTGTGTAAACAGGCGCAAACCCAAGAGCTCTTCATAGTGCTGAATTGCTTACACCCTGAGAGAAAAGAATACGGTTTGCTGTGCCACTCTCTGAAGTCCAAAAGGACAGATGAATTTTAATGAGATTCCCCAGAATTTACAGTAGCATTAGTTCAGAGATTCTGATGAGTATATACACTAATTGGCCCAAGGATAAACCCAAGGATTTGATTGGAAATTCTTGAATGGTGGGGTAAAAGGAAACGGAAAGATAATTTCCTTTTCTAAAAACTCTGTTATGTAGTTAAATGTTTGTTTATCCAATCAATTCTTTTAATTCTTTCTGAACAAGATTAATTATTTCATTTTTTAATAGTTCTGAAGTGCATTTGAATATCAAATACATCTGGAAACATTTAAACTGTTGTTTTTACTGCAGGCAAAGCAGATGTCATCTCTGCAGAGCAACACACACAAAATGCTGAAGAAACTCAGCAGGTCAGGCAGCATCTATGGAAATTAATAAATGGTTGACATTTTGGGCCAAGGCACTTCATTCGAACATAGAACATAGAAATCTGCAGGACATTACAGGCCCTTCGGCCCACAATGTTGTGCCGACCATGTAATGTATGCTAGAAACTGCCTAGAGTTTCCCTAGCACATAGCCCTCTATTTTCCTAAGCTCCAATTAGGACTGTGTCGTTGCACACCGTCAAAGTGAATGAGTGTGCTGATGGAGGCCACAGCTCTTAATGTCAGGTAACTCTGGGCCAACATTGTTGGACTTCTGCAACCAGGACAGGCATGTCCAGGAACAGGATGTTTGCAGCTAATAACTGTGGGCAGTGAGCATTATTTGAATGTTCATTGGAACCAATACATCACATTAATGATATACTATAATGATATAAATACAGAGTATTGTCTTGTAGATTTTGGAGTTCCTCAGGCTGCTCTTTGCTTTGAAGCCTCCTCTGAAATGTTATGTAAAGTATTTCTGGTATTTTCAGTTTTATGTATTTTAGAATGGAATACTCTAAACTCCATCACCAGAAATGGACTATAACATGAGGATGGGTGTCAAGAGAGACTGATGACATCAGATATAACGTAGGCTGTAGTTGTAAATTCACTGCTACACTGATCCTGCCAGTACATGCTGCATTTTAGACCAAAATCCCGATCCTCTTGTGACAGAGAAATGGCACTTTGATGGAGAATTGATCAGAAAATATTGCATTGGGCATAGTGGTGAGTCAGAAGTGCTGTGATTATTGATCAATTTTGAACCAGCATGCTGGGAGATTTTGATGCCAATTGGAAATGAAGAAAAGAAAATGTTTGGAAATATTAAAGAATCATTTCTCTTGGGTACACACATTGAATTTATATACTGTTAAAAGAAACTAGTGGATTAGAAATGTTGATCAGTTGAAGAAGAATGAAATACCAAGAGTATGTTCATATATTATTTAACTGTAATGACTGCCAAACACTTGCAGCTGATAGGTGGCATTCAGATACCATAAAGCCACTTGCTTAATGAGACTTAGATTTTAAAAGTAAAATGCTTAACTGTTTGAGTATGAAATAGGGCTGGTTGTTTGTAACTGCTGGCATTCTTACAGAATACAGCTCATTTTTAATACTCCATATAACTATTAACATTTTTGTTAACACATTGAGACCTGAAAGAGTGAATGCAAGGATGCTGCTGATGCAGTCCTGAAAGGATGAAGGCCCAGTGAGCCACCTAGAGTGAACCAGGAGTGGAGTTGGACAGAGTGTAGGGGCAACCAACCTGGAAATATGCTAGAATAATCCTTCACAGGATGAAGATTAAAGAGCAGGGTGATAGGAAGTGTTCTGTGAAATGCAAAGAGTTAATGGACCTAACTGGATGAAGCAGGAATGGCTGCGATAAATAGGATTAGTGTAAATAGCACAAAGATGGCATGGATATGGAAACTGACAAGAGGATATTCAAGTAATTGTTGATTGTTCACAGAAGTTTTTTGTTCCAATGGCTCTGCAGAAGGCAGGAATTATAGGTTTCACCTCAGGCCCATGTCCAAACCACCTTCAAAGGCCATTCCTCCTGCCTGGACTCCTGGAAAAGGTAATCTAATGTAACCAAGTGAATCCTATATTGCTTCACAGTGTGATTGGGTGCAAAACTTACAATCTGTTATTAATAATATCCTAATCTCAGTGCATAAAAGGTGAAGCCAAAGGGAATTCTCATCCTCATGCCAAATTTTAAATCATGACTTTTTTCTAAAGGACTCCATATTGCATTAATTAAATGTAAGTAGTGATGAGTTTTGTAGTCAACAACCCTAGATTTATTTAAAACCTAATAACAGAAGAGCTGGATTATATCCTTAGAGGGAGTAGGGAGAGCAGTCCTTGGTAAAATAATCTAAAAAATGCATTTGGAAATTGAGGTTAGCTCCTTTCACTTTTTAAGTTTGTGCGACTTTTAACATTTTTTTTAGAACTGTGTTTAGGAGAGAGTATCACACCATACCATTGAGTGTTGTGGTAGGAAAGCAGCATCCATTATCAAAGATCCCACCTTCTAAACCATGCTGTCTTCTTGCTGCTGCCATCAGGAAGGAAGAACAGGAGCCTCAGGACCCACACCAGCCATTTCAGGAACATTTATTACCCCTCAACCATCAGGCTGTTGAACCATAGGGGATAACTTCATACAATTTCACTTGCCCCATCATTGAACTGTTTCTCACATTCAAGGACTCTACTTCTTATGTTCTCAATTGAGATAATAAAGGTTACTTATTGGTAAGTAGATTCTCTCTGTACCTTCCTATTCCTTATTACTAAGAAATAGACCCTTATAAAAATTGTATCTTTCCTTATTCCTTCCAGATAGTGTAATCCCTGTGGCTTCAGACATAGTGGACACTGGTTGCTCCAATCCCTTTTCTGGTTGGGAGAATGATTGTGCACTAACTGCAGTTGTGCAGGAACTAATTTAGCCATGGAGGAATGCCAAACACTGAGTTTTCAAGGGATAATGGTGCAAACAGTAACCATTGAAAGAGTCCTGGGGGAAAACCCAACCTTCAAGCCACACTTTACTGCTAAAAGTCTACTAGAGCTCACCCTGGTACCAACCAGTGCAGTCCCGTATACCATTGCTAAATAAATATCAGCACACCCGAAGCAGCAAATTAATGTCAACTCAAGAATGACTTTGATTGCCATGATTAATACAGTTCTCCATCCGTACAAGAAGATATTGTCACAATGCTCTGTAGCATCAAATCACTCATATTTAATGCGGACTCTTTCATTATGAATCTGGAATATTTGTCAATGCATTACAGTTTATTCAATTTTCTCTTCAATAATCCTCTTAGGGGGCACCTGGAATAAAGTACCTTTCTCCTGCCGAGTAGGCTTGGAAAGGACAGCAGCTTCCATCACAGCTCCCTGCCCTGGCCACCAGTCTCTGCATGTGTTCACTTGTAACTGTTGGAAACACAACCAGCTGTGATTTGGTTGCAATGGAGTACAAGAATGAGATTAATGCAGGGACAGCACGGCCTTGTGTCATTGCATCCTGAGAAAAAAATCAGACGGCAAAGTGACTGCATTCTTGCTTTGATCATGAAAGCCCTGGCAGAGGGGACACGTGAAGCTGTTTGGGTAAGGAAAATTTTGGAACATGGTTTTGAATGTCATATTGTAAGTACTGTTGATATCAAAACAGCATGCTTAAATTGTATGACACATTAGTTGTTAGTATTTAATTGTGAAATTAGATAATATTCATCACCTCACTTCTAACGGTGATAATGTGATATTAATACAGGCAGGGCTCAGGTTTGGGAACAAGGAACAACCTGAGATGTGGACAATTTAAGCGCCTGGCCAGATTGAAAAGGTAAGGGATGGGCTGATTCAGATTGCTGCTCCGCCAGATTTATTCGTCTCTGCGCTGAACTGAGACTGTGGGGTCTGCAACTAACGGGCTCCTGAATTGGCTGCAGTAATGACTGTCTTCATGGCTGTGGACTCACATTTGTGATCCTCAGATCTGTTGCTTGCACGACTTGTTTTTTTTCCTGCGCATTGGGTGTCCGATGCTCTCATTTTAATGGGTTCTGTTGGGTTTCTTCATTTTTTAGCTGCCTGTAAGGAGAGGAATCCCAAGGTTGTATATGGTATACATATTTTGATAATCAGTTCTGTAGCCTGGGGAAAAATAGATGCACAGGACAACAAATACTTTTTCGGGTCTTAAATTCCTTTATCTGTTTTAGGTGTTTTATTGCAGAAAGAGGATATCAAAATAAAAACAACAAAATAAATTTAAAAGAAACAGTTCCCACTATTACAATCTCAGTTTAACTTTGGACCACACCCTTGTTACGTATGCAGTATGAAAATAACTAAAACAAAATATACAAACTCAATACGGTAGTGACAAGTCTATAAAAAAGCAATACAACAATGTTGGAATCCCACTAACACTGTACTTTATACACAACATCAAAATATGAATAAATACATCTCATCCTACCTAAGAGATATACTCACTTTGGCACACATGTACTTAACTTCCAAACACATATAGGCTAGACCTTGAAGTGAGTTCCTCTCACCTGTGCTAGTAGGCCAATTAAGGAACTTCGCAATCAGGTTATCCAGTGCTGATCAATTTACTCGCAAAGATCTTTCCTCACCAAACCTGGGAAAAGCTTTTGAACGTCGTCCTTTCTAGAACACGGCAAATGGCCACTTTTCATTCTACTCTACCCATGCAAAATGGCATCGCGTTTTCTCTTAAAGACACAGGCAGCTATTTTAGCATTACCAAGGTGAATACACAAGTGCACGTTAACAATAGAAAAATTCCTGGTTCCATTAATGTATAGAAATAGAGAAGCAGTACAGATATTCCTAATTACAGGAGGTAATTCTTTACAATCAAGATAGATCTTTTCAGAAGAGTTGGACGGTGTGGTTAAATGTAATATTTTGTACTTCTGAATGGCTCTCTCAAAAAGTCAATCTACATTTTGATCACACAATATTTTAATGCCAATATCGATTTGATAAGATTACTAGTTACATCTATACCATTGATGAATTTTTTTGTGAGGTAGCTGACCAACCCTGCTTTACCATCTATATGCCATGTCATGCCAATATATTATGGCAGAGGGAACAGTTTCATTGCTGGCTGATAACACTACAGACATTTTCCTCTAACCCCTCCCCACCCCCCAATGCAAATAGGGATTCTTGTTAGATCACCAAGAGAATTGGCCTGGAAAATTTGTTGGGCCAGTGCTTTAAAAGTTAATACCTTCCTCATATCTATTCCTCTTGCAAAAAGCAACTGTTTCAACTGCATGTGTTGTATAAAATACTTGTACTAATCTTGAAAGAGCAATGCGCTGTTTTAACTTCCATCACCATTTTAAAACTTAGACAATGAGACTCACTATGTTAAATTACCAAAGAAAAGCACTCATTAAAGGAACTGCTAACCAACAGTGTCACCCTGTATTACATATACCTGAACAATAATGAGACAAGGTGTCTCTCAATGAACCATGGAATGATTTCTGGCTGTACCTTTGTAATGAAGGCAAATAGAAAGTTATGCTTTGCATGCGTGTGCAAATAATTGAGCAATAATAGACTCACATAATCATGGAATCATGCAGCACAGTAACAAGCTTTTCAGCTGACCATCAAGTACCTACTCACACTAATTCCATTTGCCTCATCTAGTCTGCATCCCTTGGTGATTTAAATGATTGCCTTGGCACTTCTGCGAGTACATGCCTCCATAACCCACTCATGCAATGCATTCCAATCATTCTTTCCCTGAGATCCACTCTGAATCTTCAACCCCTTCCCCTAAGCCAGTGTCCTCTAATAGTAGGTATTTCTCTTATGAGAAAGGTTTCCTGCTACCTGCCTTAGTTTTGCACTATTTACCCTCACCGTCATTTTGTTAAATGTGGTGCATCTCATGTGAACACAAGAGATTCTGTAGATGCTGGGAAATCTTGAGCATCACACAGAATTCTGGAGGAACTCAACAAGTCTGTGGAGGGGAGTAAACAAACAGCATCTCAGCCTAATACACTGGATGTTTATTTCCCTCCTTAGGTGCTGCCTGAGCTGCTGCTTTCCTCCAGCATTTTGTGTGTGTTGATCAACGTGTTCCTCAAGTTGTTTTTGATATTTTCGTGCATTGCACCTTGTGGAAGGAGTGTAATGTTTGCAAGACCTGTCTACTCTATATGTTACTTTGGTACCTTGGGGAGTATGAGTATTACTGTCAAGCCGTTATGTACATATATAAAAAAAAAGTGTACGTCCATTTCAATGGGCTATTCCAGCTCCCACGGAAATTCTGGTGCTGATTATTCACATCCATTCTCACTATAATTTATGAATCATCATTCTGGCTCTTACACTTATTGGTACATTTAAATATATGCAGCAACACAGAGATAAATCTTTTTTGTGTAAAATTTGCTTTTATTCTGTTGGTATTTTATGGTTTTTAACAGAATTGCTCATCTTTTTTGAAAAAAGTGTGTGTCTTCTGCACAAAGTAAAACCTCGCTCATTTTGCTGTGAAGATCATTATAGCCCAAAGTTCAGTATTCTGTCATGGCTAAATTTTTATTACTTTACATATGTTGCACCTCCTCAGAAAATAATTCTGGTTTACATTGTAATAATATTGAATTTAGCCTTTTATTGTCATACCTTTAAGGTTCACAAGGACAGACAGTAGTCAATTATTTGTTTTATCAGTACATTTGACATTGGATGAAAAACAACAGGAAAAGGTTGATTGCTCTAGTTCATATCGAAGTCTCACAAAAGCTTACGTTCTTCAGTCAATCTAGCTCAGTACTTTGAGCTACAAATCAACCATTAAATCACCATTTAATCTATTTAGAAATGGGCAAGCTGATTATTCCAACAATTTTATTAAACAGGCTCCAAGCAAATGCCTTTCATTCTCCAAATACTGAATGTAATACATTGCAATGTTCCTCATGATCACAATAAACCCATTCAACTAAATGTACAAAACAGAGAGAGAGCAGTGTGCATTAAGATAAACCACCCTCTTCCAGTTTATGTAGAAAGTAGATACTTACTGACTACAGCTTTGAAAATTCCAAGAAAGTGACAGGAATCTGCCCATGAGTTACACAAACATGCAGAGAATCTACCAGGATTTCCGACAGATTTAAATCTGCTTTTACATTGAGTTCTTCATCTTCACAAAAAATTGTAGCAACCAAGCATAAAATCAATTAAAACAAACCCACTGTTTTATACAAAATGTTGCCACTGGATTGCTTATCTTCTGCGCACATAAGGCCCAAGGATTGTATTGTAATGGTATAGCTGCCACAGAGATTGAAAGCTGCCAAACATGCTTCAGATATAGTCGCTCACTAATAGTGCATGAGGCAAAATGATTACTGTTTGATATCAGTTCTGGGTACATAACTTAATTAAAATAGTATCTTGTTTTCAGGTTGGTGTATTAATTATCAAATTATAATTTCCAAAATAACAAATATTCATGTCGCTGTTGATAAATTATTAAACCTAAAGAGCTTCAGTATAGAAAAATATAAAGACTTGTTAAAATCGGCTTACAACAATGTTTTTGATGAGACAGTGAAGAATGAAGCTACTTTAAAAAAAATCTGGCAATAATGTGGTTTAATTTTGATTATAGGTTTATCAGCATTCTCAGCAGAAACTGCAGCAAGAGCATAACTGCTTTCAAAAGAAATCATTGCACCAATATTAATATGAAAGCAGCTGGTAATCTTACAACACAGAAAATGACAGAGACAGCCATTCTAATAAAAGGTGCAATTTTATTTATCAGAACTAATAGAGTTATACAGCACTACAAAACAGAAGCAGGCCCAACAGGCCATGCCAAAATATCAACCTGCCTAATCCCATCGACCTGCACCCGGACCATAGCCCTTCATACCTATCCAAATTTCTCTTAAATGTTGAATTAAAATCCGTGTCCACCATTTCCACCGACAGCTCGCTCCACACTCTCACCACCCTCAGAGTGAAGAAGCCTTAACCCATGATGTCTATTTCTATTCTCACCCAAAATTAGAGGAAAAAGCCTGCTTGCATTTGCCCTATCTATACCCCTCATGACTTTGTATATCTCTATTAAATCTCCGCTCATTCTCCTATGCTCTAGAGAATAAAGTCCCAATCTATTCAAGCTTTCCCTATAACCCAAGATCCCAGGTCCTGGAAACATCCTTGTAAAGTTTCTTTGACATCTTAGTGACATGTTTCCTGTAGGCAGGTGACCAAAACTGTGCAGAATACTCCAATTTAAGCCTCACTTACATTTTAGACAACTTCAACCTAACATCCCAGCTCCTGTACTCAGTACTTTGATTTATGAAGATCAATGTGCCAAAAGCTTTCTTTATGACCCTATCAACTTTGAAAGAATTTTGGATCTGTATTCTCAGATCCCTCTGTTCTATTGCACTCCTCAGTGCCCAACTACTCACTGTGTAAGTCCTACCCTGGTTTGTCCTCCCAAAGTGCAACACATCTGACTTGTCTGCATTAAATTCCATTTCCTACTTTCCAGCCCATTTTTCTAGTTGGTCCTGATCCAACTGCACTACACCTGCAGTCTTGGTATCATCTTCAATTTGCTGATCTGGTACTGATGCACCATCAATAACTCACTCTGAGATGTAAAGGCGAGATATCGGCTTTTATTGACTGAAAGAAGGAACAAGCAGTGTTGACCACCATACTACTTCCTGGAGACAGAGAGGCCGGGCTCAGACCTCATTCGCCTTTATACAAGGGTCTGTGGGAGGAGCCACAGGAGCAGTCAGCAAGGGGTGTGTCCGGACAGGTATATGTAGTTCACCACAGGTACACCACATTATCTTTGATATAGATAACAAACAAGAATGGACCAGCACCAATCCCTGTGGTCTACAGTCAGAGAAGCTACCACCTACTACCACTCTCTGACTTCTCCCACAAAGGCAATATCTAATACAATTTAATACCTCATCTTGAATACCAAGTGACTAAATCTTCCTAACCAACCTCTCATGCATAGTTTGTCAAAGACCTTGCTAAAGTCCATGTAGGCACCATCCATTGCCTTGTCTTCATCAACCTTCCTGGTAACTTCCTCAAAAATCTCCATGAAATTGGTTAGACATAACCTAGCACACACAAAACCACATTGACTATCCCTAATCAGTCCCTGTCTATCCAAATACTCATATATCCAGTCTCTTAGAATACCTTCCAATAAGTTACCCACTCCTGTTGTCAGGCTTACTGGACTATAATTTCCTGACTTATTCTTAGAGCGTCTCTTAAACAACCAAACAACAGTAGCTATCCTCCTATCATCTAGTACCTCACCTTTGGCTAAGGAAATTTTAAATACCTCTATGAGGGTCCCTGAAAATTCTGCACTAGCCTCTTGCAGGGTCAAGGGAACTTCCTTAGAGTTTGCAAAGATTCAGCATGGCATCTAAAACTTTGACAAACTTCTATAGATTTGTAGTGAAGAGTATATTGACTGGCTGCATCACAACCTGGTATGGAAACACCAATTCCCTTGTACAGAAAATTTTACAAAAAGTAATGGATACAGCTCAGTCCGTTATGGGTAAAGCCCTCCCCACCAATGAGCACATCTGCTTGAAATGGTGTTGCGGGAAAGCAGCATCCATCATCGAGAACCCCCACTACCAAAGAAGTGCTTTCTTCTCACTGTTGCCATCAGTAAGAAGATACAGGAGCCTCAGGGTTAACACCACCAGTTATTACTCCTCAACCATCAGGCTCTTGATCCAAATTGGATAACTTCACTCAACTTCGCTTGCTCCTTTGCTGAAATGGTCCCACAGTCTATAGACTCAGTTTCAAGAACTTTTCATCTCATGATCTCAATACATTGCTTATTAATTTATTATTATTATAATTATTAATTTACTTTTGCATTTGCACAGTTTGTAGTCTTTTACGCTCTGGATGAACATCCAAGCTGGTGTAGTCTTTCATTGATTCTATTATGGTTATTACCTTATTATGAATTTACTGAGTATGCTCACAAGAGAATGAATCTTAGGGTTGTATAGATGATATAAATGAACTTTGATACGACATTTACTTTGAGTTTTTACAAGCCCTGGAGATTTAGCCACACTAATTTACCTCAGGAGAGCAAACACCGCCTTCATTGTAATTGGTAAACAACCAATAACCTCAATGCTGCTTTGCCACACTTCTACAGACTCTGAGTCCACGTCCAAGAAGATACAGATGCAAAAAATCCAGTTACGATTTCCCCCATTTCTTTTGGCACCACATGCATAGATAGCCACTCTGATCTTACAGATGACAAATTTTGTCTCTTTGTTATCCTTTTGCTCTTAATATATCTGTGGAAGCCCTTGGGATTCTCTTTCACTCTGTCTGCTTGAGCAACAGTAAAGGCATTTAGCACTCCTGATTTCCTTCTTAAGTGTTCTCTTACCATGTCTTATACTCCTCAAAAATATCATTTGCTCCTTCCTGCCTGTACCTGCTATGCACCTGTTTCTTTTTCTTAACCAGGCCCTCAATATCACTCAAAAACCAAGGTTCTCTTAACTTGTTATCCTTGCCTTTTATTCTGACAGAAACATGTAAACTCTGTAGTCTGAAAATTTCATTTGTGAAGTCCTCCCACTTAGCAAATACTCTTTTGGCAGAAAACAACCTGTTCCAATCCACACACTTGCCAGATCCTTTCTGATTTGATCAAAATAGACCTTCCTCCTCTGGATCAGACCTCGTTTTCTCCAACATTATCTTGGAACTAATGGTATTCTATCATAACTTTAGCTTAAACTCATGCTGAAAATGAGTGAGTACGCTATCTTGCATTAACTAATGCTTTATATAATATTGTTATTTGATAGCTCTTGTAAGCTACACCTATTTGAAAACCTCAATTCATGCAGATCTTCTTACACATATAAAATAAAAACATAAAATATTCAGCAGGTCAGGCAGCAGCGGTGAAGAATGAAACAGATATGATTTTTGTGATCAGTGATCTTTCTATCAAAGATGGGAATTTTTAGGGAAGAAACATTCTCTCAGATGAGGGAGCTGATGCTATATTCCTGCAGATTCCCTGCAGCTTGTAATACTAACTGCTAGTAGTTAAAAAAGGGTAGCCAGAGACATATTACTACTTCCTGTCATTAATGTGTCAACTGCATTTGTCTAGTTGCCTCTCACCTGACTAACAAAATGGTTCTCAAATCTGTATTTCTAATAGACCACATTTATGAATGTAAACTGATTCGCTCTGTCAGGGACATTAAAAATATATTTGAAGGGATAGACAAAAAGTTAGCAGCAATTATTTCTGAGTAAACAATAATCAAGTACTGATCTTTATTAATTCATTACCAGGAGTAACTCTGAGACATATATGTGCAGGTCTGGATATTGAATTAAAACTCAGAACTGGTAATTATATCTTTTGTTGTTAGAATACACCTAACCAGAGGCTAGTTTTACTGTTAGTATAATTTGTGTTGATTTAGCCTTCCCAGCTGTCAATGCATCAGCAATTAGACTTGGGTATAAAGGTTTACATTATGGACAATGAAAGCTTGGTGCCTTAGGCTATCAGGCTTTTACTTCAGCACATTCTAAAGGAAGAGCAATGTGCAGCCAGTAAAGTTCCAGCTGTTGAGCAGCTGAAATTGTTTCTTCATTAAGGGCACCATGGACCTTCAGGCATTAGAAGACCTTGACATGTGTTTGAAGTAGTATATAATCAAACAACACTAAATTATCACAATCTGATTAACTACAAAGATTACCAGAAAATGTCATGAATTTCAACTGCTCTGATTTAATATAATGATTAGAAATCACATGACAATTTTTAATGCATGCTTGGTATCCACAGAAGCTGACTCCATCCAAATAGAAAGCATAGGCTGTCCTATTCCTTTGAAGCAAATTCAAGGAAAAAGCCCCTTCATTTACAGCTTTACCCTTGCATTGAAATGTTTCAATAAATTTAAAGAATATGTAATGCTAGTTTATTTTGGCTCAAATTAGACCAGAAAGGGATTAAATATTTTTTCCTACCTGGTTATATTTCACTTATTAAGAAGAAAACAAACTCACATCAAAATGACAAATCTATTTATTTAACCACATAGACTATATTCAAATAACCTATAATCTTGCTGCTGAGCAGAACCTTGGATGCCTCCATTGGGTCAGAACAATAAGGTTTCCATCTCTTATAGTTCAGTCATTTTCCTGTGTCAAGATACATCAGCAGAGCTGCTGTTTATAACTCTCCCAGCCCCTCAAACATCCTCCTCCTTGTCATGGCACGGACCAGTAATTCCCTGCTTAGTGTCCCCTATGAATTCTGCCCTTTTGCCATTGAAAGACCTCTGTCACAGGCTCCAGAAACACTTTGAAGAGGGAAGATTGATTAACTTTCTGGTTCTAGAAAATGGTTCCCATGGGAGCACAATACATATTTCAGCTTCTACTCTTTTTTTTGCCCCACAGTCACCCCTGGCTGATTGGACTTGAAAGAGCAGATTAGGTTGGGTACAAAATTTACTGCAAATGAAACTATCCACACATTGACACAGAGTTGTTTCATTTAGTCAACATTATTATTACAATTTACTCTATTTCTTTCTCTCAACAATATAAAGCTATTGTATTTCTGAAGCACATATTTGAGAACCAACGAGCAAATATAATCTGCTTCTAAAAACCAGCAGTTTTTACTAACTGCAGGAAAAATCTTAGTCTTAACATGATAAATTTAACTCCTTTAATAATAAAAATATGTTCTTCAAATATTGTCAGCATTGATTGACAGTTCATCAATAAACAAAATTTGGAGGGGGAGATTGAAAATATAGGAAATTGCTCTATTGAGATTGCGTGAAAACTGGCGCAAATTTCCTGCAAAGTGTCATTTGCACGTTTTAAAACACAGAATTCCTAGGCCTTTTTGACTTTCCATGTATGCTATCCAGCGTTTTGAGTACATTCAGCATTCCAAGCTTTTATTAAAGGTAAAAGCTTGCTTGTAAAAGATAACAAGGTTCAAGATTCATTTATTATCAAAGAATGTATAAATTATACCTCAAGATTTGCTTGCTCACAGGTAGTCACAAAGCAAGAACCTAATTAAAAGAAACAAAAATTAATAAATTAAAAAGACCAACACTCAATGTGCAAAAGAAGGAAAATAAAAACATTTCATTCAAACAATTAAAGTGAAAAACAGCCTTCCGAACCAAAATTGAGCCCACAGATCTGAACCACTGTCCACTGTCCAGCCAAAAACCCTTGTTTATCAGTTCATCATATTCGTTGGCACAGAGCAACAACTGGAGTTGTCTTCAGAGCTTCATTGCCATGGAGATGACCATTGCTGAGAATGAGAAAAATCAGTTCTTATCCCCACTGTCACCCTGTCTTATCAGTCTATTTGGACCTGTGTTTAAGTTGACCCAACAAAGAACAGTGAGGAATTTCAGCACCCAGGAGAGAGGAATGAAGATCACAGAACCCCAGTGAAATCAGCTCTTGCCTCTGATCTGGGCCGACATTTACATTGTCTAAGTGGCATAAGGTACCTCGCACTAGGACCCAGGCACCAGGTCTAGACCACGTAGCCCAGTGCAACACCCCAGCCCAGAATCCATTCCCAGCCAGAAGCCACTCTCAAGCCCTTCAGATTAGCTCAGCACCCAAAGCAATCCAACCTTGCACTCTAGCCAGTTGAACGAGCATCGGAACTTCTCTGCCCGGGCCTAGAATTCAGTGCTCAGAGTGGTCTATCCTTGCTCTCAGGCTGGCTGTATGGGCATCCGAACTCTAACTGCAATGATTCTGCAACAGACCATCTCGGCTCATCCTCCAACTTTGCTTAGTGGTTGCTCACCCCTTCACAGTTTGCAGCAATAACTTAACTCAACTTACCTCAGATAAGATTTTTTTTGTGATGTTTTTAGTCAGATTTCTTATCTTTCTGACTATCAGAAGCTGTTGCACATGTTTGGTTGGTAGGCCATCTTAACTGGAAGTAAATTTCCTGACCATAACTGAGAATTAAGTTGCATGATTTCCTTTCAATGTACTTAGTCTGTGCACATATAAAAAAAATACAAGAGATACTGCAGATGGTGGAAATCCAAAGCAACACACACAAAATGCTGGAGGAAATCAGCAGGTCAGGCAGCATCCATGGTAAAGAATAAACAGTCAATGCTTCAGGCTGAGTCTCTTCATCAAGACTGCAAAGGAAGGGGGAAGACACCAGGATAAAAAGGTGGGGGGAGATGAAGGAGGATATGAAGAAGACAACCTTGTAGTCAGGGATCCTTTTGGAAAGAGTGATCGTAGTATGACTGAATTTCGCATACAGATGGAGGATGAAATAGTTAGATCTAAAACTAGTCTATTATGCTTGAACAAGAGAGACTACAACAAGATGAGGGAGGAGTTGGCTAATGTGGATTGGGAGAACAGGTTATTTGGTAGGACAGTTGAGCAACAGTGGAATACTTTCAAAGAGATTTTTCACAGTGCTCAACAAAAGTATATTCCAGTCAAAAGTAAGGACAGTAAGTGTGAGGAGAGCCAGCCTTGAATAACTGAGGAAATAAAAGATAGTATCAAATTAAAAGCTCATGTGTACAAAGTCACAAAGAGTAGTGGGAGACTGGAGGATTGGGAAAACTTTAAAAAGCAACAAAGAACAACTAAACAAGAAATAAGGAAAGGGAAGATACAGTATGAAAGTAAATTAGTACAAAATATAAAAACAGATAGCAAAAGTTTTTATAAATATATAAAGTGGAAGAGGTTGGCTAAAGTCAACATAGGTCCCTTGGAAGACGAGAAGGGGAAATTGATATTGGTGATAAGGAAATGGTTGAGGCATTGAATGACTATTTTGTGTTAGTCTTCATGGTGGAGGACTCATCTAATATGCCAAAGAATGATGTTATGGATAAAATGGGAGGTGAGGACCTCAATAAAATCCCTGTCACTAAATAGATAGTGATGAGTAAACTAGAGGGCCTGAAGGTAGATAAGTCCCCTAGTCCTGATGGGATGTATCCCAGGGTGCTGAGGGAACTGGCGGAGGTTATAGTAGACACATTGGTAATCATTTACCAAAACTCTCTAGACTCTAGACAAGTCCCGGCGGATTAGAAGACAGCAAATGTCACACCACTCTTTAAAAAAGAATGTAGGCAAAAACCAAGCAACTATAGGCCAGTTAGCTGAACATCTGTAGTCGGGAAGATGCTTGAAGCTGTCATTAAGGAAAAAATAGCGAAACATTTAGAAAGGAGTGGTTCTATTAGACAGACACAGCATGGATTCAGAAAGGGCAGGTCCTGTTTGACAAGCTTACTGGAGTTCTTTGAGAACTTAATAAGTGCAGTGGATAGAGGGGAACAGGTGGATGTCGTATACTTGGATTTCTAGAAGGCGTTCGATAAGGTATCGCACAAGAGACTTATAAATCAGATACGGATGCATGGAGTCAGAGGGAGTGTATTGGCATAGATAGTGGATTGGTTAACCAACAGAAGGCAGAGAGTTGGTATAAATGGGTGTTTCTCCAGTTGGCAGTCAGTGGTGAGTGGGGTGCCGCAGGGGTCAGTGCTGGGTCTGCAGCTTTGACCACTTCCATTGATAATTAGGAAGATGGGACTGAGTGTAGCATAGCAAAATTTGCTGATAACACTAAACTGAGTGTAAAAGCAAATTGTACAGAGGATTTGGAGAGTCTGCAGAGGGATATAAATAGGTTAAGTGAGTGGGCCATGGTCTGGCAGATGGAATACAACATTGGTAAATGCAAGATCATACACTTTGAAAGGAATAATAGAAGAGCAGATTATTATTTAAATGGTGAAAGATTGTAGCATGCTGTTGTGCAGAGGGACTTGGGAGTGTTTGTGCATGAATCGCAAAAAGTTGGCTTGCAGGTACAACAGGTTATTAAGAAGGCAAACGGAATTTTGGCCTTCATTGCTAGAGGGATTGAATTCAAGAGCAGGGAGGTCATGCTGCAACTATACAGGGTACTGGTGAGGCCGCACCTGGAGTTCTGTGTGCAGTTCTGGTCTCCATACTCAAGGAAGGATACACTGGCTTTGGAGGCAGTGCAGAGGAGGTTCACCAGGTTGATTCCGGTGATGAAGGGGTTAACCTATGAGGAGAGATTGAGTCAACTGGGACTATACTCTCTGGAATTCAGAAGAATGAGAGGGGATCTTACAGAAACATACAAGATTTTGAAAGGGATAGATAAGTTACAATTAGGAAAGTTGTTTCTATTGGCAGGTGAGACTAGAACTAAGGGACTTTGCCTCAAGTTTCAAGGTAGAAGATTTAGGATGGAGATGAAGAGAAACTGTTTCTCCCAGAGAGTGGTGGATCTGTGGAATTCTCTGCCCAGAGAAGCAGTTGAGGCTTCTTCACTAAATATATTTAAGATCCAGTTAGACAGAGTTTTACATAGTAGGGGAATTAAGGGTTATGGGGAAAAGGCAGGTGGATGGAGCTGAATTTACGGCCAAATCAGCTATGATCTTATTGAATGGCGGGGCAGGCTCGATGGGCCAGTTGGCCTACTCCTGCTCCTATTTCTTATGTTCTTATAAGGCAGAAGGTGATAGGTGGTGCCAGGTGCGTTGGAAAGGTAAAGGACTGGAGAAGAAGGAATCTGATAGGGAGGAAGAGTGGACCATGGGAGAAACAGAGGAGGAGGGGCATCGGGGGAGACAATAGGCAGGTGAGGAGAATTGAAAGATGCTAGAGTGGGGAACAGAAGAGGGGGAAGGGTGAGTGGAAAATTAAAAAGAGAGAAAAAAAAGAAACAAGAAGGACTAATCAATATTCATGCCATCAGGTTGGAAGCTACTTAGACAGAATATGAGATGTCATTTCGCTGCCCTAAAAATACACTTGAAGATGTTATTATTAAGTTATTAAGTGTAGGAGTAGGGGTATTATGTTGCAGTTATATAAGGCATTGATAAGGCCATACTTGGAGTATTATGTGCAGTTTTACTAACCTTGTTATAGGAAAGACATTGTCAACTGTGTAGAGAAGAGATTAATGAGGATGCTGCCTGGACTAGGCCTGAATTATAGGGACATCTGGCCATGCTGGCTCTTTATCTCCAGGGTGCTTTAAAGCTTTATATCCTGGAGAGAATGAAGAGAGACCTCATAGAAGTTTACAAAATCAGGAGAGGTATGGATAAGGTGAATTCTCAGCCTTTTCCCCAGGGTTGAGGACATCCCAGATACAAGGTAAGGGCAGAGAAAATTAAGACAGACCTGCAGGGTAACTTCCTTGCACCAATGGTAGTAAATAGCCGCAATAAGCTGAAAGAGTAAATAGTAGAGACGGGTACAATTGCAACATTTAAGCAGTATTTGGATAGGTATGTGGAAGGGTCTTACAAGCAACTTGCAGCAGCATGATAAATGCTGTAATAGGCATAAAGTAGTTGGCTTGACGGTCTGTTTTCATGCTCTATTATTCCGTGACTCTGATGTTTGACAGGTTACCGAGAACTGGGCAAAAGTGGAAATCTGACAGACCGATATTCCAAATTAAGGATCCTGGGTCAACATACTAACCTTATGTTGTCCGTTTCTTTATCACGGGCAAATTTATAAAGGATTTTTCTATGCAATGGTAGAATGTGTATTGGTGGATTTGCACCACTTGTTCACAGGCTCTTGAATTGCACATTGACTCAGTCTGTCAATGGAATATTTGAAAGATAAGTATGAATGTAAACATCTCATTATATGATTTTGCTAGGCAATCCAACCGTTGCAACTTTGCCCTGCATTAGGAAATAATCTAGGTTAGAAGTTCTTGAGCTCTTAAAGAATATCCTTGGTTCCATTGGCAACATCTATATATTTTTAGGCAAAAAAAAAGCAATTATGGGTGCATATTAAAACTAGACTGGAAGTAAGTCAGGAACTCAGTTTGACTCCTTTCAACTATTAATTGCATTAAGCAGTGCCCATACATGTAATGAATACAAATATATTCCTCATTAACTAAAATGTAGTGAAAAATCATTGCATAACAAAAGGTGTATTTCCTCACAATTACCATAAGGGTAATGATTTTTAAGTAAATTTTGTCCAGTATGTGTTAGCTGATGAGAGAAGCTGCTGGGACACCAGCTGTGAAAATAACAAGAAATTTGTGACAGGACATGCAAATTAGGCATGGATATGCCAAAATCTGCTGGATTAGAAGTACTGGTATGAGCACACTCACACCCTGCATAAATCTACACCACATAGTGCTGATTCGTTAGAGTGGGGTGATTCAATTGTTTATTGAAATTTTTTAAGATGACAAAAATTCATTCTAAACAACACTTAAAACTTCTCAAGAGGAACTGCCATCACAGTAAACATTCAATCAGCCAATGAGAGCGCTTTACATAAACTCTGTGCCACTCACAGCCAATCATTTATTAGTTCACGCTCTGCCTCCCCCGTGTGTGTAAATGTTCTTGCTTCCTCGCCAACTTATTCTATTTACTTCACCCATAATGTTTAGACAATGGTCTACAACTTCCAGTGGGAGTGATACATCTACAGTGCCTAGGAAAAGTATTAGCACTGATGTGAAAATTTCAGGTGGAACCAGTTATCCAAAGCATTGTTGAACTGGTCAGTAAAGCGGGATTAGAGGACGTTAATGATGACAATCTTGAAGAGTTACTGCACTCCAATGGTGAGAGCCTTAATAACAGAGCGATTTGAGAATTGGCAGAGCAATGCATCCTGGGTGAATCTGAGGACACGGATGGAGGAGTGGAAACACCAGCAAGAAATCTCACCACAACATTCCTCAGCATCACCACAATCACACAAATCATGGACTAGTTTACCGATAATGACCCTGAATGGGAACGAAGCAACAGGGCAAAGAGGGGTGTTCTTGACATGATTTCCTGCTACCGAGACCTACTTTAAGAGAGGAAACTTAAGAAAAGGCAGCCAAATCTCGACGCCTACTTGAAGAAGAAGCCAAAGTTAGAGGAGAACCCACAGCCTGGTCCCTCCTCTAAGATGTAACCACCACCTGCTTCCCTCCACCGCTGAAGTGTGTCGCTTCTCCACTGAGGTACAGATTAGGCCTATTTACGTGTTTGTTACACCACAGGTTACTGTGTATGCATAAAATTATCTATCATATATCTCGGGTTTGAATTTTGTTATATGAGGGCACACATGTCCGTTTACATAATGTTATAATGACCCCGCATAGTGCTCCACCTCCAAGGAATGCATCCTCAGCGTTAAGAGGGGTCTGAGGGTACGGTGTATAAAGCTGACCAGTCTGAGTATATTGTAGCACCAACATGCTCAGTACTTTACCAAAAGTCAGTTGAGTTCTTCTAATGTATCAATTTCCTTCCAAAGACTATATAAGAGGACTAACATCAGTAGAATATTCCTCCAAAGGAATGCTCCCTATTAACCTGCATTACAATATTCAGTCAAGGTTACTACCCAAATTTTATTTTGAGCCTTTGGGCTTCAGAGATGTAAGAAATTCAAATTTTCAAATGAAAGTCTTTTGATATTGGAAGCGGGTGTGAGAGTTTTCTTCAATCACATCATTGTAAGGAGTGTAATTGCCGATAATTCTTGTTTAATATCCTAGCTGAGATAGCTCTGTCCAGACTCCATCCCATTAAATTTCAAGTTACCTGATGTGCAAATAATCATAACCTATTGACCACCCGGATTAGAGGTCAGAGCTATTTTCACAGTAGTGAATCAAAGTAACTGAGCATAGAAACAAACCCTTTGGTCTAACTCATCTGTGCCAACCAAGATGTCTTCCTGAGCTAGTCATAATTGCCTGCATTTGGCCCATATCCTTCTAAGTCCTTCCTATCTATAAACATGTCCAAATGTCTTTTAAACATTGTAGCTGTATCTATCTCTGCTACCACATTTCATACACTCCCCACCCTCTGCCAGAAAACCTTCACTTTCAGACACCTCTCAAATTTTTTCCCTCTCAATATAAAACACATGCAATCAATTTTTAGACTACCCCACCTTGGGAAAAAGTTTCTGACCATTTGCCAGTGTCTGTAGCCCTCATGATTTTATAAATCTTTATAAGATCACTTCTCAGTGTCCTTTGCTTCAGGATAAATAGCCTCAGACTATCCAATCTCTCCTCATAACTCAAGTCCTCAGTCCTGGAAAACTCCTTGTGAATATTTGCTGCACTCTATCTAGCTTAATCACATCCTTGCTATATTATGGTTTCCAGAATTACATGCAATACTCCAGGTGCCATTTCAGCAACATCTCAACTCTTGTACTCAGTGTGACGAGAGACCTCGGCGAGGATGTTTCAGACCCAAGTGTAGGCGTATCCGAGACTAGAATCAAGCCACGATATGAAACTGAACCGAAGACAGGGTTCTAAACTAGATGAGAACGCAAAGTAGAGCCCCAAGCTTCAGTTCAGGTGTTCTATAAATATTAAAATCAAGGTGCCAAAAAAAATGCCACCAGTTAGCAGGATGGGCCTGAATTTTTATAGGAGCTGCACAGCTATCCATATCCCGGAGAGTTAAAGCATCTAAACCCCCGAAGCTGGCGCTGTCGAGGGCTTATCCTGATACTCAGTGTTCCAATTGATGCAAGCAACAGTGCCATGTGCCTTTTTCACAACTTTATCCACCCGTATCATCATAATAAGATATGAAATGGTCTACTGTATCACAAATAACAGGAGCACCTTCACCATTCACATGTAAGTGATGGACATACAGTATAAAAAGAGACAAAAAATTTTCATATAGCAACTATCGTCTTATGTGATAGTTGCAAAAAACCTTTTGGTTGCATGTTACATGTAACAATTAACTTGACTTTGACTTCTCTTCCAAAGTTAGAGGTATTAAACAGTCTTGAATTACTCCCTTCCAGTGCACACATTTTGGGACTACACTTCAAATTCTTACTTTAATTTTTGAGCAGAACTATTGACCCACTTTTTTTTTCAGGGAGACAATTGCAGCAGGACGCAGACAGGAATTTCTAATGCATTTGTAAATTAGTGTTTCACCTCCCATAGCACTCAATTTAATGCTTTGGCTTTAACTACAGATTCACATTTCAAGTTTCAAAGTTGAAAGTGGATTTATAATCAATGTATATATACTTTAGACAAATTGGGACTTATTTTGTGACAGACACAAAGCCAGGCATCACTGCAGCCAGATCAGGCCACGGACTCAGTTCAGCATGGAGCTGAGTGAACACTGCAGAGCAGTGAGCAGAACCAGCCCCTGACTCACCGCCTGTCCTGACACCCTGACATTTTCAATCTGACATTTTGAGTCATCCAAACATCAGGTCATTCCTTGCTCTTGGACCACCCTGGAGCCCGAACTCTGCTGCCACGATTCGGCCCATACCCGGCCTTTCCGATTCAGCCCAATGCTTAAATCAATCAGACTCGGGACTTCCCTACACCACGACGCTGCCTTGACTCTGCTTTGACCCTGCCTCCATCCTCAATCGCCTCCACCATGCTTTCCCTACGCCTCCACCTCCGCCACCACATGCCTTCACTTTTCTAGACCATTTTTTGCTTCAGCCTCCGCCTCTCCCACCACCATCAAGTATCTCTCCATTGTTAGTCTTAATCATTATTAATAAAGTGTTTTAAATAAGGTATTTAGAAGCTTTCTTTGTTTAGGTTTTTGCTGCCAATAAGAAGACACATCACCAGTGCCATCTTAAACCATAAGTTTTATTTCCCCCAAACCCGAAGTAGAGTTTGGAAAATTATGAAATAAATGCAAAATAAAGAATGCTTTACTTTTTAAAAAATTATCAAGTGACTATTTTAACATATCCTCCCTTCTTCACAAGTGGTTGTTCTTTTGCTCGTGTCTTCTTATAGATTTTAAAATCACAAATAAATTCAATTAAAATCCTGAATTTCAAAGGTTCAAAGGTTCATTTATAATCAAAACATTTAACCATATACAACTCTAAGATTTGCTTTCTCCAGATAGCCATGAAGCTAAAAAAGAACACGAGAGTCATTCAGAGAGAAACATCAAATGCACCCCCCATACAAAAAAGAACGGCACCCCAATCATCAACCCCCTAAAACCCCTTCCACTGCATAAAAATGGAGCAAGAACATCAACCGCCAAAAAAACAAAATGTCTCCCACACAAAAAAACTGACAGAACATCAACCTCCAGCAGTCTCCCCTCACACAACAGAACAGAAAAGGAACAGGTGATAAAAAAACACAGAATATAAAAACTGTAATTCTGATAAAGTCCCCAGTCCATCAACACAGTAGCCCAATCCATAATTAGAGAACCACATAATTAGTGATTAATGGACACTTTAACTGGTGAAATGGAGTTGAACATTGGTTCGCATCCTGTCTCGCAATTTTGATGCATCAAGACCGTCCAAGTATGTGCTCGTTTCCTGAAATCTTCTCAAAAACAGCAAAGTGCTGGATCACTGAAACGAGCTCCAAACTATAAATCGCAGGCTCTAACAGTCCCAGAAACACAGTTAAGGTGACAAACAGATGTAAGAGAAGTAAAAAGGACACTTTCATGAAGATGTCGAGCAAGGGAGCATTGTACTCTGGTGCCATCCAATAATGAAATGAATAAATGAACTAGTACATTAAAGAAAACAATTGGATAATATAGCCTCTGTTATTTCAAGTTTACAGGAGTTTTCTGTCTCCTCTGTGAGGATGAAGAATGTGGTTCTCGCCTAAGTTTTATTTCATCTGGTCTCTGCTGATTCACTACATCTTATCACTGAACTGAAGACTCAGTTAATGGCTTTGAGTGGAGAACGATTCCTTTTAGGTCCTGGAAATCTACTGCCTAGCTGCTATGGGTCATCAATCCTCTGTCTAATACACTTCTCAAAAGATACTTCAAAATCAATATGACAGGCAGGAAATCATGTGTGTTCGCTGTATCTGTATTTCCCAGAAGCTTAAATTTAATTTCACAATGAACTGCTTGAAACACAGGGCACTCTTTCTTGACCTGTTCAGTTTAAACCAAAGGGCTGCGAGCCTAACAAACACACGGCAAAATCTATGCACCACTCTGAATTATAACAGTAAGTAGTCAACTGAACAGTCATTTGCTTTGTACGGGTTTTGTTTTCTTAATTTTTATTTAATTCCCATAAATATTGATGGCTTAAACATCAATTAATTCATTTCATTACTGGAGTAACATTAATTCAAAATATGCATTAAAACATAATGACTAATTGCATTAACCATCAAAAGAAATTGTTGAACTTTATCATTGATATGGTCGATTTAAATCATAGGCTCCTAAGAAATTTCCAATGTACTTGGCCCTCTAGGTCCATGCCAGATGAATAAGAACTCTGCAGCCTGCGTCTATTTCCAGCACCACATCCATAGCTATGCAGGTCTCAGCATTTCAAGCACAAAATACGGGTTTCAGCCTTAATCTCTCTTTCAGGCAGTGAGTTCCAGGAAACAACCATGATTTATGTCAACGAACAGTTCCTCATCTCTTCCGTAGTCATTCTATCAATTAAGTTAAATCTCTGCCAGTCGGCTTTAGAAACCTTTGCTAAAGAATACAGTGCCTATAAAAGATATTCTTCCCCCCCACCCAGGAAATTTTCATATTTTATTGTTTTACAACATTGAATCATAGTGGATTTAATTTGGCTTTTTTGAGACTGATAAACAGAAAAGACTCTTCAGTGTCAAAGTGCAAACAAATTTGTACAAATTGATCTAAATTTATTACAATGATTAAACTAAATAATTGATTGAATAATTATTCACCCCCTTCAAATCAGTATTTAGTAGATGCAGCGTTGACAACAATTACATCCTTGAGTCTGTGTGGATAGGTCTCTATCAGCTTTACACATCTGGACACTACGATTTTTTCCCCATTCTGCTCAAGCTCTGTCAGATTGCATGGGGATCCTGAGTGATCAGCCCTTTTCCAGCCCAGCCACAAATTCTCAATTGCATTGAGAACTGGACTTGGCCACTCCAGGACATTGACTTTATTGTTTTTAAGCCATTCCTGTGTAGCTTTGGTTTTATGCTTGGGGTCATTGTCTTGCTGGAAAACAAATCTTCTCCCAAGTTACAGTTCTCTTGCAGACTGCATCAGATTTTCTCCAAGATTTCCCTGTATTTTGCTGTGTTAATTTCACCGTCTATTTTTACAAGCCTTCCAGGGACTGCTGCAGTGAATCATTCCCACAGAATGATGCAGCCACCACCATGCTTCACAATAGGGATGGTGTGTTTTTGATGATGTTCAGTGTTTGGCTTACACCAAGCATAGCATTTAGTCTGAATTTTGGTTTCATCAGACCATAGAACATTCTTCCAGCTGACTTCAGAGTCTCCCACTTGTCTTCTGGCAAACTCTAGCCGAAATTTCATGCCATTTTTTCTCAACAGTGGCTTTCTCTTTGCCGCTCTCCCATTAAGCTGCAACTCGTGAGGCACCCAGTCAACAGTTGTGTACACAGCCTCTCCCTCATCTACCAATGAAGCTTTAACTTCTCCAGGTTTGGCATAGGCCTCTTGGTGTCCTCCCTCACTTGTCCCCTTCTTACACAGTCACTCAGTTTTTAAAGACAGCCTGCTCTAGGCAGATTTACAGCTGTGCCATATTCTTTCCATTTCTTGACCGTTGACTCACCTGTACTTCAAAGGCTATTCAGTGAATTGGAAATTTTCTTGCATCTGTCTCCTGACTTCAGCTTTTTAATAACCTTTTCTCACAGAGTTATTTGGAGTGTTCTTTTGTCTTAGTGGTGTAGTTTTTGCCAGGATACTGACTCACCAGCAGTTGGATCTTCCAGATACAATTGTATTTTTACTACAATCAATTGAAACACCTCAACTGCACAAAATGAACTCCATTTAACTACTAATGTGACTTCTAAAACTAGTTAGCTGCGCAGTGATGATTTGATGTTTCATATTAAAGGGGGTGATTACTTATACAATCAACTATTTTGTGTTTTATATTTGTAATTAATTTAGGTCAGTTTGTAGAGATCTATTTCACTTTGACACAAAAGAGCCTTTCTCTGTTGATCAACGTAAAAAATAGCCACATTAAATCCACTGTCCACTGTAAAAGCCACATTAAATCCACTGTCATTCAATGTTGTAAAACAATAAAACATGAAAACTTCCAAGGGGTACGAATACATTTTATAGGCACTCTTAAGTCCTCTTCATTTACATTATCTAGCTTCATCACAATCATATACACACCAGTTAAGCCTTCCCTTAGCCTCCATTGTTCCAAAGAAGATAACTTAATCCTTTCAAATCTTTCCTCATGGCTAAAATTTTCCACTTTACCTGCATCTTCATACGTTTCCTCTGTTAACTCTGTTCGGTTTATCTCATTGTTGTCATAACTCGGGAGCCAAAATCAAAGATACAACATAATCTATAGCCTTACAGGTATTGTATAGATTCAAGCATAACTTCCCTGCCCTAATACTCTATACATTGACAAATAAAGTAAAACAAATGTATCAAGTATAAGGGAAGGGAAGCTACCTTATCAACCTGCTCAGCTCTCTAAGTGGATCTGTGGACATAAATCCCAAAATCTTCCTGTTCCAACCAACTCCCCAAATCATTACATTTATTGTGTACCTCCTTACCCTGTTGTATTTCCCTAAACATATAACCTTACACATCTGAATTAAATACTACTTGCCACTTTTCTCCCCACATGATCATATCTATAACAGTGGTTCCCAAACATTTTTGGGTTACCGCCCCCTTGGCTGCCAGACCACATCCCCTGCACCCCCCTCTCCTTTTCTGACCATTATATAAAAAAATATAAAGAATTTAGATTTGCAATGTACAGTGAAAGGAAATTGGAACTACAACTTCAAGATAGTGGCAAACAATTGCAAAAAATTTTCAAACCTATTTAAAGCTGCAAATAATATTATTTCTTTTATTTCTTTTGTCCTCATTGTCCATGGGAATGGCACCAGAGGATTGAATGGAGGCAAATGTTGTCCCCTTGTTTCAAAAAGGTAGTAGGGATAGTCACTAACTCGGCGTGCTTTATTTCATGCAAGCAACTCACATTAATCGACAGACATCCTGATGCTATTTGTGCCTTGAGGCCACGGAAGACTCCAACTGCTATCAGCAAACATTAGACATTAACAGTTTTATTTATATTTAACCGTGTTTAACTTGTGCAGACACCTTACTTGCCGTGAGCTCACAAAGAGTTAAAGTGTCACTTGGAGCTGTTCAGACTTTCATCCAATATTTCACAAAAATTCAATACACCACACCACATGGGTATACTTTATCAGCATTTGCTAATGAAAACTGCAAAAACCATTAACAGTTTATCATTTATGATGTTTATCCCATTCAATTTTTCACACCCTTCCTTTCTGTTTTAGTTACAGTATCATTCTTTTCTTTGTGAACTCAGCTACAAAATACTTATTAAGATCCTTACTCACATTATCTGTATGACAAATGGAAAACCTTTTGGATCTTAACAGACCCTAATCTGCATCAGTCTTGATGAAGGGCCTCAGCTTGAAACGTCAACTGTACTTCTAACCCACTGACTCCAATAACTACCTTGATTATACCTCTTCCCACCCTGCCAAATGCAAAAATGCTATTCCCTATTCCCAGTTCCTCCATCTCCACTGCATCTGCTCCAAGGATGAGGCTTTCCATTCCAGGACATCCCAAATGTCATCTTTCTTTAAGAATTGTGGTTTCCTTTCTGCCGTCATCAATGATGCTCTCACCCGCATCTCCTCCATTTCCCGCACTTCAGACCTCACCCCATCCTCCCATCACCACAACAGGGACCGTGTCCCCCTTGTCCTCACCTACCACCCCACCAGCCTCTGGATCCAGCATATTATCCTCCGCAACTTCCGCCACCTTCAACAGGACCCCACCACTAAGGACATCTTTCCCTCTCTACCCCTCTCTGCTTTTCCCAGGGATCGTTCCCTCCGCAATTGCCTGGTCCACACATCCCTCCCCACAGATCTCCCACCTGGCGCTTATCCCTGCAAGCGTAAGTGCTACACCTGTCACTACACCTCCTCTCTTACCACCATTCAGGGCCCCAAACAGTCCTTCCAGGTGAGGGAACACTTCACTTGTGAGTCTGTTGGGGTCATCTATTTCATCCGGTGCTCCTGGTGTGGCCTCCTCTACATCGGCGAGACCCGACGCAGATTGGGGGACCGCTTAGTCGAGCACCTACGCTCCGTCCGTCACAACAGACAGGACCTCCCAGTTGCCACCCACTTCAACTCTGCTTCACATTCCCATTCAGATATCTCCATACATGGCCTCCTCTACTGCCATGATGAGGCCAAACTTTGGTTGGAGGAACAACATCTCATATACCGTCTGGGTAGTCTCCAGCCCTTTGGTGTAAACATCGAATTCTCCAACTTCCGGTAATTCCCTCCCTCTCCCTTCACCATCCCACCTCTACTCTGTCTCCTCTTCTAGCTGCCTATCACCTCTCAAGACTCTGCCTTCTTCTACTACCCATAGTGCTTTCCCTTTAGATTCCTTCTTCACCTCTCCTGCCTATCTCCTCCCTGCTTCCCCTCCCCCACCCCTTGATCTTTCCTCTGATTGGTTTTCCACCCTCTCCCCACCTTCTTTATAGGACCCCTGCCCCCTCCTTCTTCAGTCCTGATGAAGGGTCTCAGCCCAAAACGACTGCTCATTTCAACGGATGCTGCCCGAACTGCTGAGTCCATCCAGCTTTTTTGTATGTTTTGACTTGACCACAGCACCTGCAGCGCACTTTGTGTTTCCTATAGATGCTGCCTGGCCTGCTGCATTCCACCAGAATTGTGTGTGTGCGTTGCTAATCTTTCCTTACTTATATTCTTGCACTTCATGTTACTAAAAAATGCCTTTGGATAAACTCTAGATCCCAACTTTTTTATGCCATGGAGCTTTACTATTAACTGAGAAGTCCATGGACCCCTGCAGCTAGATTGCGATTTTAATATGCTTATCAGCAACAAAATGCAACCAAGACTTTTCCATTTCCAAACAGCCACATTCAACTCCCACCTCCATGCACCATAAGCTCTAATCCGGGGAGCTCTGTTGTAAATGAGCAGGAAGATGAGTTGTAGCTATACTTGCAGGCAAAAATCACCAATGTGAATGTTCTCCCCCATGCTAATTGGCACAGGTTTGTAAAATACACAGAAAAAAATGGCAGGTAACAATCAAATGCATTGACTACAAACTTTCAAGTGTTTTGAGGCTTTGAAATCAAACACATTTCAGCTTGTTCTTGATCAAAGAAAGAAACTTCTGACAGATGTATTGTCTATTTCAAGATATTTTGTTCAAGTTTTGTTATCATTCAACCATGTACATGTATACTACCAAACAAAACAGCACTGGTCTGGACCAAGGTGCACAACATAGTACATACGTATAACTCACACAACACACAGCACATAAAGTAATATTACCACAAATAAATATTAAAATATATTCCAGAAGATCGACACTTAGCGTATGGTGCATTTACGATACAAGTTAAAAAGTAAACAACATAACATACGAGATGAGACCTGGTTGATGGCAGGGAGTTCAGTAGTCTCGTGGCCTGGGGAAGAAGCTGTTTCCAATCCTTACAGACCTTGTCCTAATGCTACCTCAGCCCCCTGCCTGTTGGTAGTGGGTCAAAGAGATCGTGGGACAGATGGGAGAGAACCCTGAGAATGCTAAGGGTCCTTAAGGCAGAGTGTGCACTAGAAAAGAATATCTTTCTGCATTGATGTGATAATGACCAAGGACATTTGATTGTCACTTGTCATTTCCTTGTTTGGCAAATTTATTAATTTGTGCTAATTGACATGAGGTATATTTGTCCGACAAATACAGAGAACTTCAGATCTAGCAATCTTTAAAACAGAGCGCCCTATAATGAGATTACTTTGCTTGTGTGTACAGGGGAAAGTGCACTGCAACTTCTGGTATTCTCATGGGCTCCGTTAACTAAGAAAATGCTGAAGATGTTTTGTTCCTACATATAGAACATAGTTGTAATCATTACCACTAGGCTTTTAATATGTGTTGATTAGGGTATATTCATTCATTTTGATGGTGAAAAAGACAGGGATAGTAAAAGAAGTGAGTCACAATATATCTATCTAATGTTAATTCTGCAATCTGATTGATTAAGAGGCCTTTTATTTGCCATGTCCAGCAATCCCTGAAATCTCCCATAGAGAGTGTAAGTCTGGATCAGAAGGGAAATGACCACTAGCTTTCATATTAAAGAGAATTAAATTTCAGTGAGATAGATGATGGATGAGCTCCTTTTAATGTTGATTACAAAGTTCAGACTATTACATACTCAGGAGCATTCATTTGAATTTATTTGCATAAAATTAATAGGAACAACATTGTTTAAATTCTACTGTTCTAATAATTCTGCGCAAATAAAATCTATGCAAATTTGATAAATTCTATGTAAATAGAAATAGAATTAATAGTTCCATTATTATATAACTCAGCTTCTACAGAGAATTTGCACAAAACTACATTATTTATTGAAAGAAATCCACTGGGATTGACTTTTTTGAATACTATCTGTTTTGCAGTTAATTAGCATCTGCTGCTATTCTGTGTTAAAAGTACCACTGTGACACCATAATTGCAGATATTCAGATTATATTAACTCTTTTCATTTATGCCAATAGCTAATTCCCTTAGTTAGTACAAAAGTCTTTGCTGTTTTACACAACTAGGCTTTACAACAGAAAATACTGGAAATATATTGTTTCTCTCTTCACAGGTACTGTCTGATCCACTGAGGAATTTCAATTCTATTTTTACATTCGGCAAAACCCATTGTTCACCTTTCATATCATCTGCTATAGCTATGGTTAGAGATCCAGAACTCTTCAGGATTACTTCTTTTTCTTATGCAGCCTATGTTATTAAAAATAAAGGTTCTTGGCCTGAAACTGTACTCTTTTCCATATATGTGCCTGACCTGCTGAGTTCCTCTAGCACGTGTGTGTGTGTGTGTGTGTGTGTGTGTGTGTGTGTATGAGTGTAGGAGAGAGAGACTATTTTTCACCTCGTGTGTTAATTACTTTTTTGCCTATATTTATTCTCTGCCTAATTCCTTTTAACTCAATTTTTCTTTTAGTCATGTATTGGCTATTGTTCTCTCAGTGTACATCTTGGCAACTCTAGTAACAATTCTGTACAGATGTCTAATTCTTACTTTTTAAACTAATTAACCACCTTGCCATTTAACAATCGTAAAGCCATAAAAATATCCAGGGAAAACAAATCACAGCTTATCAGACTTATTGCATCATTCAGAGTCTTCAACCATTTGACTCAAAAGCCCTTGAAAATGGATTTTTTGTTGTGTTTGTTACAATTCTTAAATTTTGAACAGTAGTAACACATCAATAACTTTCTTTTATCTGAAAGCATGTCACCACGTATGTAGGTAAAAACATTCTACTTTACCTGGAGTCTAAAGATTTTGCTTGGCTAACCTTACCTGGGCATTGGGAATAAATTACTGATAACTTTGTGACTTTATAACTGAGGTCCTGATAAATGGGGCTAATTAAAGAAAGTTCAAAGGGATGATGGCAGATTGTATATCGATTGCTCCCAGTCTATATACAGAAGGCCACACAGGGAGCATTGGATACAGTAGCTGATCCAAAAAGACACATAGGTGAAGTGTAGACTCACCTGGAAGGCCATTCAAGGGCCATTTTGGGTCTGCCAGTAAAAGTGGGATCTCCTGGTGGCCACCAATTTCAATTTCACTTCCCATTCCCACTCTGACATGTCATTCCATGGCCTTCTCTAATCTTACAATGAGACCACACTCAGGCTGGAGAAACAGTACCTTATAGTATATTCCATCTGGATAGCCTCCAAGCTGACAGCATGAACATCGATTTCTCAAACTTCCAGTAGTTGCCCCACCTTCACCATTCCCATTGCCATTTCCTTCTCTCACCCTGTCTCCTAACCTGCCCATCTCCTCCCCTTTCCCTTTGTTCCTTGGTCTTCTGACCCCTCCTATCATATTCCCCCTTCTCCGACCTTTATCTCTTTCACCTGTCAGCTTCTCAGCTCTTTACTTCACTCCTCCCCCATGATGGATGGTTTCATCTATCACCTGACACCTTGTACTTCTTCCTCCCCTCCCTCCACCTTCTTGCTGTAACTTCTTGTCTTATTTTTCAGGCCCGAAACATTTGCTGTTTATTCTTTCCCATACCTACTGCCAGACCTGCTGATTTCCTCCAGCATTTCGTGTGTGTTGCTCTGGATTTCCAGCATCTTCAGATTTTCACATCCACCAGTAGCTTATCACTGAGGCAGACTTGGTCTCACCTTCTCAGACATATTTCCTTATCACTTCTACTGCTACACTTCCTGCAGTATAAAGTTAATTTGTTTTCTGCTTCAGCTCTGATGAAGACTCTTTGACCTGAAATATATGTATTATTAGTTTCTTCTTCCACGGATACTGCCTGACCTGTCGAATATTGCCAGTATTTTTATGTTGAGAGTAAACTATCTGTAGTTGTTTTAGAAGTATTTAGGTCCAGCAATGGACAAAGTGCGTGATAGTCTTTTGTGAATGAAAAGAATGAGCAAATCAGCATGAAATAAAACAAAATATAAAATACTGGCAATTGAAATATTGAAAAAAAAAGTGACAGAATAACAACTAGTCAGGCAGCTTTCTGTGGAGGGAAAAATAAAGTCAATGTTTTTGATCATTGGCTCTCCATTAGAACTGAAAAAAAGTGTTAAAAAAACATATAGAGGTATATTTTAAGTTGCAAGAAGGGAGAAAGTGTGCAGAGGAGGAAATGTCTGTGATTAAATGGAGACCAAGATCATCCAGCTCACAGAATACTATCTGGGATTAGTAAGAGTAATGAGAAAAAACATAAAAGAACATGCTCGAATTGTAAGAAGAACACAATATTTGCTGAAAGTAAGAAACAAAAGACAATACTGGAAATTACAGGTAATTAAATAGATATTACCAGTAGTAAGTATTATCGGTAATGTCTATTAGAGGTACCCTGTCGATTAGGGAGCTTGTGTGGAGAGACAAAACCTGAGTTAAGGTCTTCCATCAGAACTGGAAATCTGTAGGTTAACTGAACTTGTTGAAATCAATGAATCCCAAGAGTTGCAACATACCTAGATAGAAGATAAACTGCTGCTTCTCCAAGTACATTGGTAAAGTGTGGTGTAGGCAAATCTTTCATATGGTAATGGCATTTACATACGTATTATTGAGAGAATGGAAACATCCTGCAAGATATGGTTTTGTAACCGCATCAGCTGGTTGCTGTTTCTACATTGTAATATTAAAATGAACGATTCAAGCCCAATAAGTGCTTCAGAAGTGCACAACAACACATCAGAAATATCGCAAGTAGGTAAATGGATAATGAATAACTATTTTTAACACTCTTGTTCTTGCACTGGGTTCTTCTGAGATTTGGTAGCATTTGCCTGAGCAGCACTAAGACACATCAACCATGTCTTCCTAAAGATATTTCCTTTCAGGTGAGCACTTGCCAGGATAACATGAAGAGGAACTGATTATTCCCCTCTGTCAACATTATGTACCATTGCAGCAGTAAAAAGCAACAAACACACTTCACTTCCACAATCAGCGGTACTTACACCTTGTCGAACCCTGACAGTCTCTGCTAGATATTACCAGGTAACCCTATACAGTCTGCTGACGTGCTGAGTATAGGCCAAGCCCATGATATTTGAATTCAGCTATGACTGTGTTCATCTACACCAAATGTAATCGGTCTGGGGCTTGACTAGAAACTCGTAGGAGCACGGCAGTGCTTTTGAGAAACAGCTGGGGCATATGCCAGAACGGTACCGGAGCTTCGCACATACACCATTTGACATTGGGCCTTAGTGTTGACAAGAAGGTACTTGATATGAATACTGTATAGTTTATCTGCCCCAGACATTATTGGCCAGAATCGGACAAAATCCTTTATCCAAATTGACCAAAATCTCATCTACCCCGAGAACTGTCACAGGAAAGCAGTATCCATCGTTAAGGAACCCTCCATACAGGCCATGCTCCCTTCATGTTTCTGCCATCAGAAAGAAAGTACAGGGGCCTCAGGTCCCACATTACCAGGATGAGGAACAGTTATTACCCCTCAACTAACAGGGGGGATAATTCAACTAAACTCAACATCATTCACTCCTTCACTGAACTGTTCCCACAATACATGGACTCACGTTCAAGGATTCCTCATCTCATATTCTCAATATTTATTGCTTATTATTATTATTATTGCTATATTCTTTTTTTTTCAGCTCAAGCTGGTAAAAACTGAGGTACATAGCCAAGCACACTCATTTCTCAATTGGTAGGAATATTCGGACTAATCCAGTGGTGTTTAGTATTCTAGCTTTCTGGAGATTCACATAATTATTGCTGCATAGGCCTCATTGTTTATTGCTATTATATAGTAACATGGGGATGATAGCATTTATTGATATTTATGATCAATAGTCTTTCAATTTCTTCTTTTAATTCAGCATAATTTTTCACTTATTGATTTTTGTATGTTATGTGTATTTGGGATATGTATATCTATTAAGTAAGTTGTTTCTTTCTTGTTTATCCTAAAATATTATATCCAGGCAGTTATTATGGATTGCCCTATCTGTAACCAAGGAACAGTCATCATGTGATTTGTAGGACACTGACTCTAAAACTGGATCAGGCTTGTATTTATGGTAAGGTATGGTGTCTTTTAAGAGTTTGTATTTTAAAGCAAGATTTCAGTGAATGGGTGTGCCTGTGTAAATAATTTAATTGAGTTTAACTGCTGCAGAATCCTGAAATGTGTTGGATTGCTTCTGGTTTCTTTTGACATTTTCTGCATTTATGGCTTGAATCTGTGGGTCTTTTATTATGTCTTTTGATTTTTTTATGTGTTGACCACCTGGTCCTGTATTGCCACAGGGAACACCTCTTTTTCTGGGAAGAGTCCTCCGACTCTGAGCCAAGTGTTCGGTGCTTCCTTGTCGACATCTCGTCTGCTCAGATCGTGGGGATGTCTTCCATGGAGGGTCATGCTCCATGGGTTAACATTTCTCCTATAGTGATAATTTCTTATTTTTCTGGGTCATGCTTTCATTTAAGCTTAGTGGTGTGTAATTCCTATCAGTATTGCATATGCTGGCATGGAGTAATGAATCCTGTTTTTGTTGATGGAAGTATATCATTAGAAGTTTTATCTAACTATTGTGTAAATTTTTTTTATCCTTGTTATCCTTCCTCCTCCTTCTGTCCTAGGTAGTGTTAATTTAAGTGCATTTGAATGTACATAGAGCTTTCTAAAATTTGTCATTTCAGTTCTTATATTTCTTAGTAAATTTTCCAGATCTGTTTTGGACCAGGGTATTATGCCAAAAGAATACATTAATATGGATGTAGTAAAAGGGTTTATTGCCTATCTTATATTTTTACTGTTAAGCACTGTGTGGCAGGTGTTCTTAAACCTCGAAGTAAATTTTGTCAAAAGCTCTTCATTTATTGTGCTATGATGTATTTTCTTTGCTTGTTAATATCCCAAATGCTTATATGTTTCATATTCATTCATTGGTGGTATAGTATTCTGCTGCTCTGTTTTATATTCTACTAGCCCTATTGCACCTTTCTTTATATTTAATATTCTGCACTTATCTCATCCAAAGTTCATGTTAGATCTTTCAAAAGTAGTCCTACTGCTCGAATTAATTGTTTCAGCTTTACTGATGAAGGAGCTTATAATTTCAAATTATCCATGTATAGAAAGTGGGTCAAGGTATAATTTGTTAGTTTGTTTCTGGATTGATACCCTATTTTCAATCTGATTCAGTAAACTGGTAGTGGGTTTAAAACTAGACAAAACCATATTACACTGAGATGGACACCCGGAAAAATGCCTCAGTTTATTTTGATCACGGTGGTCATTCCTTTTTAATTGTTAATAGATAGGGTGACATTAGTCTGCTAGTACTTCATCAGATGCTGCAGGAATTTCATAAGTATTACGTTTAGAACATTAGAAAGTTTACAACAAGAACAGACCATTCAGCATAACAAAGCTATTCACATAGTGTGTTGAAATAACTATTGAGTTTAGATTTGAAAGTCACTAAGGTACTATTCTCAACCACTCAACTAAATAGTTTGTTGGATGTATTCACAATTCACTTTGTAAAGGAATGCTTCTGAATCTTAGTCTGAAATTTCCCTTTAACTAGTCTCCACCTATGGTCCCATGTCCTTGTTGATGGATTAATTTTGAAGTAGCAGCTGGCATCCATCTTACTTATACCCTGAATGATTTTGAACACTTCTATCATTCCTCCTCCCATTCTACATCTACTTGGGCTAAGAAGATTTAATTCTTTCAATCTTTGTTCATAGCTCATACCCTGCAGGCCTGGAATGAGTCTCATTCCCTTTCTCTGAACTCTGTCCAATGCCTTCACATCCCTCAGAAATAAACATGGAGACTGGAATTGTACACAGTACTCAAGCTGTGGGACTTCACAAATGCATTATACAGCTTAGGGAGAACACCTCTAGACCGAAATTAAACTCAACATTCTATTAGCCTTCCTAATCACTTCTGTGCATTGTCTAGATGTTGATAGCAATGAGTCTACCAGGATGTCCAAATCCTTCTCATACAGTGCACTTACTAACTCAAGACCCCACATTGTATAATTATATCTAATATTTCTACTTGTTATATTCTTTTCCATTTACATTAAATTTCATCTGCCATTTATCTGCCCACATCTAGATTTTGATTAGATCTATCTGTACTGATTATGCCTTCTGAACATTATCAGCTCATCCCTCTAATTTTGTGTCATCTGCAAACTTTATTAGTTTATTTATTATGCGCTTATCCAAATCATTAATGTAAATTATAAACAGCTGCGGCCCCAAAACTGATCCCTGTGGAATTGCACTTTTAAAATTTCCTAGAAGTAAAAAAGATCCTGTCACCCATAATTTGTTGTTTCCTGTTTCCATTTGCACACCTTACCCTGAATCCTTAAATCCTGTAATTTGTTTATTATCCTCTTATGTGATACAATGTCAAAAGCCGTCTGGAAGTCCAAGTAAATGGCATCAACCACTCAATTATTATTATAAATTTTAGTTGCCTCTTCATTGAACTCCTGCATATTAGTAAAACATGATTTCTCCTTTCTGAATTCATGCTGGCTTTCTGCTAACATGCCAGTTCTTATCATCTACTTTTCCATCTCATTCTTCATTAATGTTTCCATTATTTTATGTACAATATACATTAAGCTTACTGGTCTATAGTGTATAGAACTTTTATTAACCATGAGTGTGGGAAGGAATGAAATGCTTTTTAGTAGTCAATATAACAATATGAAAGATTTATTCTTTTATTTTAAGATTTATTATTATTATTTGCATTTTCACAATATTATTTCTGTTATGTTTAATTCTTCTTTTCTTTTTGCATTTGCAGTTTGTTGCTATTTGCACATCAATTGTTTGCCCATCTCATTGGAGTGGATTTTCATTGATTCTATTGTGTTTCTTGTTTTTACTGTGATTGCCCGCAAGAAAATGAATCTTAGGGTTGTATATGTTGATGTATATGTACTTTGATAATAAATTTATTTTGAACTTTGAACTTTGAATATCCCCCTCAGAGGCAACTGAGTATTTGTCTCTTTGGCAAACCATTTATACAGATTAATGTTTCTATTCCTATAAGTGGTGATGCAATCAAGAATCTATGATACCTCATCAATTGTACCATTGGAAGCGCTTTCAAAATCACCTAATTCCTGAATTCATTGCATGAAAAGTTTGTCAAAATAATTCCAATATCAACTAAGAACATTCCAACAAGGATTACCAAAAAAAAAAGTACTTAACTTCCTCCACCCAATCCCTAAATTCCAGACAAAGGGCGCTGAAGTTAACCAATGAAATGTTAAACTTTACAATTAATATTGGGTAAGGAGTAAAACCCATTACACTACAGCCAAAGATCAATTCTATACCAGCACTTCAATTTCAGCTGGATTGATAACCTTGATGTAGATTAAGTATTCTGGTAACTATATCTGGGTAAAACCTCTCCCTGAAACATCACACTAATTCCCACACTACGCAAAATATAAATGACAGGTACTTTCCATCAACAATCTTCCTCACTTTTTAAGAAGTTTCTGTTTAAACCTCTCTCCAGTCCCAAAAGCAACATCTCAACACAGAAGTCTACAATGATTGACATGTTACCATTTCAAGACAATAGTCTAGTGATGGATTGTTTGTGCAGAGGCTCATCGCAACATCTAACAGACAAGTCGTTCTAAATTCTGTAAAGATAAAATATTTGCTCGGATCAGGAAAATTGCTGTTGCAAAAATGAATTTATTTCCTTATACAAATTTATACAGATCTATTCAGCTCTGTTCATAACTGCTAAATTTGTATTTTAAGCTACAAAACAACAAATTTCATGATGTATCAGTAATAATAAAACTGATCTCATTCTGATTATGTCTTAATATATTTTACATTGTTATATAAAGAACATAAACTATACATTCTGAATAAATTCCATTTACCTGAGAGATACTTTGTGGTTATTGATGACATTTTGTTTGTTGTTTGTTTTTTCTACTTCTTTGTATGTTCTGCAATTCAGTATCTTTTGCTCTTCCTTATATAAAGAACATTGTTTCTTTTACAGTTTCTGAAATGTTGCTTCCTTTTTCAATCAGCTTTGTATATTGATGCTTAAAGATCATTTACACTGGCTGAAATATACAAACACTTTTCTACCTCTTGTTGCCTGAACTGCTATTAAGCAGTATAGAATCCTGACACTACAGAACTGTGTAAAATTGCTTGATGAGCTAAATAATTCTTATCATTAGTTTATTGGAGTTTTAGTTTGAAAAGTGATGATGTTTTAGGTTTTCACAAATAAAATGGCGTGAGGCGTTTTATATTTAAGAAAATCTCTAACTCACTTATTGTATTCCAAACACTGAGCACAAAGCACAGTAAAAGCCTTCCTGTAATTATATCGTCGCATCAGACCAGCCTCTTAAAGTGAACCTCAGCTCAATGTCAGTGGCTGTGAATTGCATACATTCCCATCAATTACAGTACCCTACAATTTTAAACACTGACTTGCTTCATTATTATTTCCAAGGCCTTATTAATTTTTTTATGCTACAATTACTAGAGCAAATATTTCAGAGTACACTTTCCATGCCCTTGCCTCTGGCAATCCACCTAGTCTACTACACTGGAGAATGGAAAATTGTTATGTTTTTATGTATCAACTGATCTGTTTGTATCTGAAGTTTTTCTTATCTGGCAAAGATCTGGCAAATGTACCTTAACTCTGCTAAAGATATCAAGTGTGAGTTAGAGGAAAATGAATTGCTGCACCAAGATTCTGAAAACAGTAGAAGTTGTTCTCACCTCTGTCAAGCTCAATCATTTGGTAAAAAATACAACTCTTCAATTAAATTATTATGTTCTAATAGTAAGATATTTTGGCTAATAGTCCTAATTAACGTAGGGACAGAAGAGATTACAGATGCTGGAATCTGGAACAGAAAGGAAAAACAAACGGCTAAAGCAATCAGCAGGTTGATCGTTATCTGGGGTGGGAGGAGGAAGTCCTGATGCAGAACCCTGACTCAAAACATTGACCATCTCTTTCACTCCCACAGACCCCATGAATGTGGCTTGAACTGCTGAGTTCACCCACGGATTTATTTTTGTTTCCAATTATCATAATCGTCAAACACAAATCATACTGCTTATAGGTGTGTGTGTGTGTTATCGTTTTCAATGTTTTCACAGTGGTTTATGAGATTAAAATGGATTGTCAGCATCAAAAGTTACACTATTTTCATGGAGAAGGATACCACATATTTTATTTATTACATGGAATGGCAGTATTAAATGAATTGGAGAACTGTCACATTGAATTTAAATGCATATATATTACTTCAGGCAAGTTAGACTGTATTCAATGTGACAAAATTGCTTTGCTAGTAATTTTATATTTCATTTTTTTTCACCAATTTTTTCAACGATGAACGACTGCAAGAATAAGAATAAATGAGTCTCAGGGCACTACGCAGTACATAAACTTGGCTCAGTCTTGCAAAAACACATGTTCAATCAACTAGATAGTAATAATCTTTCCTGAACATAAGCATTCATTATGAATGGGAGTTAGCACGTCTGAAGACCCAAAGTAGGTGTTGCATGGAAATGACAATGAATTAGTCATGAGGTTCACTTATAACTTTGCTATTCAGAACAACCTCTAGATTGGCTTGAAAACAAGATACGAAGTCTAATTGCATTTGTTTCTCAGGATGATGTTGACTTACAATAAGAAAAAATACTAAAACTTCCATTGATCGCCATAAAGATTATCCTCTTGATTCCACCACAGTCGAAAGAGGGCAGGGTGGTAGATGTGGACTTTATCAGGGCCCTTGATGAGGTCCTGCATGGTAGGCTGGTTAGGAAGGTTAAATATCAAGGATCCGGGGTGAATAGACAACTGGCCACACAACTGGCTTGATGATAGAAGTCGAATGGTGGTAATGGAGGGTTTCTTTTCAGATTGAAGGCCTCTGTCCAGTGATGTGCTGCAGGGATTGCTGTTGTTCATCAGTTGTTTTAATGATTTGGATGAGAATGTAATTGTCATGGTTATTAAGATTGTAAATGGCGCCAACATTGGTGGTATCTAAGAGTACAACAGGATCTAGATAGAATGGATTGGTGGACCAAGAACTCAGAGAAGCGTGAAGTATTGCATTTTGTTAAGTTAAGCACAGTAAATAGTAGAGCCCGATAGAGTGCTGTAGAACAGAGAGTACAAGGACAATGTTTCCTGAAAGTAGCAACACAGGTAGTTGTGATGGTGAAGGAGTTTGATAGCTTGTCTTCACTGGTCAGGGCACTAAGAACAAAAGTTCAGACATCTTGTTACAACTGTACCAGATATTGGTGAGACTACACTTGGAGTATTGTGCTCAGATCTGGTTGACTCAGTGTAGGAAGGATGTCACTGAGCTGAAAAGGGTGCAGAAAACAATTTATAAGGATGCCAACAGGACCAGAGAGCTTATATTATAAGGAGAGACTGGATAAACTGTTTTTTACCCATGGTGCCTAGAGATGAACATAAAGAGCTATATAAAATCATGAGGGGCATAAACAGTTACAGTTTCTCTTTGCAGGGTTGGGTAACTGGAGGAAATAAAATTAATGTGAGAAGACAAAAATTTGAAGGGGACCTGAGGGTCAACCTTCTCACACAGTGGGTGGTGAGTATGTGAAACAAGTTGCCAATGCATGTAGTAAAGATGGGTACAATTGCAATGCTTGAAAGAATTTTGGGAAGGTACATAGATAGGAAACAGAAAATGGGACTACTTTAGATAGACAATTTGGCCAGGATGTATACGTTGTGACAAATGGCCTGTCTCCATACTGTATAACTCTATGACTATAATGATATCAATGGTAAGCTTTGGTTTTCTTTACTTCATAGCCTGAAAATGAATGATGTAATCACTATTTCATTTAATTTATAAAAGGACATTGACCTGCTTTCCAATATTCAACCCAGAAAAAATTACCACTGGTTTAGGGATGGAGGAGAAGATCAACCCTATCTATTTAACTCTGCAATCTCCCTGTTTCTTCTAGATGAAGGGATCTGAACTTCCCTCTATGAAGTCAGTACAGAAAGCTTATTATGGCAGAGCAAGTGTATAAATTTATGGGTCCTGATTTTAACTTGTCTTCAAGTTTTGGATGATGGCAGAAAATCATCTACTGATTTGGAAAACAAGCCCACCTAGTACATCACACAAGGCACATAATTTAAGAAAATATAAGTTTCCTAGAAACAAAACTGACCATTTAGGAAATTCTGCCAGTTAATTTCTGGGGCAGGGGTGGAGTGGCATGAAATTAGGGGTGTTGTGAAAGATTCTCACCACCCAGGCAAGGCTTTTTTCTTGCTGTTGCCATCAGGTAGAAAGTACAGGAGCCTCAAGACTCGCACCATCAGGTTCTAGAACAGTTAATACCCCTCAACCATTAGGCTCTTGAACAAAGGGGGATAGCCTCACTTATTTAAGGATTTTCTTACATTGCTATTTCATGCTCATTATTTATTGCTATTTTTATATATGCATTTGCACAGTTTGTTTATAGTTAATACTTCCTGGTGTTTACAGTTACTGTTCTATAGATTTGCTAAGAATGCCCGCAGAAAAAGAACCTCAGGGTTGTATGTGGTGGCATGTATGTACTCTGATAATAAATGTTTACTTTACTTCGCTTTACTTTAATGGCAACCAGAGATATTGGAGTCATGGAGGAAATTCTTGATATACAAGTTTCAGGTAAATCTTCCAGATCACTACTCTTCCTGAAGAAAAGGCTAGAAGAGTTACATATGTTCTCTTTCCAGTAACAGAGAGAATTACCCCCAACAACACAGGCCCAGGACAGAATGGAAAGCCTATCCACAGATTCATGGAACTGCAGAGATGAGGACAGCTGTCCTTTTCAGTGCAACAGGTCTTAATCCTTTCCTTCACATTCTAATTTATTTCTACCCACCTCCCACTACATATCTTCCAGCACTCAATAGAGAATCGTCTTTTGTCTCTTTTTCCAAAATATACCCACCTCATTCATCCTTCTGCTGAAACCAGTCATTGTATTTTCACTTCACAGAATCACCTTTGGGCAAATGGGTGCTGCCAGAAAGCAAGCTTGCCTAGTACATCGCCCGTGGCTCATTATTTGAACATAGGAAGATTTCCTAGAAGGTAACTTTACCTATGATGAATCGTAGGTAGTTCCATTTCTGAAGCAGCATTAGCTCTTACGCCATGTCCTCTGCTCCTCACATTCCACATTTGAGCTTTCTGCTCGGACATCTTCATCCTGAATCAATGTTTTTCTCTCCCCCTCACTGAGTGCAGAAATCCCACAGATGTGCAGTTCCCCCTGTATCAGCTACTCACCCAGCTCTCATGCTGATTCAGTCATCAGGACAAGAAACTGTACAACACAAATGCATGATGACAAAATAAGACAAAAGAGTTCCTGCTGATGCCATGAACTTCTCCTACCTAGGCCCTAAACCAAATGGAGACTGTATGCATCAGGATTGTAACCATTATGCATTTGGCTCAGAAATCATGCACTGTAAAGAACAAAGAACAATACAACACGGTACAGGCCATTCGGCCCACAATGTTGCGCCGACCCTTAAACCCTGCCTCCCATAAAACCCTCCACCTTACCTTCCTCCATATACCTGTCTAGTAGTCTCTTAAATCTCACTAATGTATCTGCCTCAGGCAGTGCATTTCACACACCAACCACTCTCTGAGTAAAAAACCTTCCTCTAATATCTCCCTTGAACTTTCCTCCCCTTACCTTAAAGCCATGTCCTCTTGTATTGAGCAGTGGTGTCCTGGGGAAGAGGCACTGGCTGTCTATTTTATCTATTCCTCTTAATATTTTGTGTACCTCTATCATGTCTCCTTTGTTCTTTGTTCTTTAATATAGTAAGTATGCCACTTCTTGCAGCTACCATTAAGCAGGAGGTATAGAAGCTGGAGGTCCCACATCACCAGGTCCAAGAGCAGCTACCTCCCTTCAACTACTGAAGCATATGATAATAAACTGGACCGACCTTGATATGCGCTGAGTTAATATTTTTTATGCATCCATCCAGAGCAATGGTTTATTTTCAAGCTAATCAAGATTGCAGTGCTAAGGTATAAACCACTGGGATACAGTTTATTATCCAATACAATTTTATAAATGTCATGGAGGGCTTGACATAGATAGTTTAAATGACACGGCTGACCCAAGCTTTTGTATGACCCACACCACTCCTCCTTCTCGTGTTCCCATATTCTCACATTACATAGTAATTGATGCTTCATTAGCTGTATTTAGAGAACTTCAACAAGCGAAAGGAACATTATCCGCAGTGTATTTAAATATTTATTAATACTTGCCAAATAAAAATAGATTCCGCACCATGCTATCCGAACCCAAACAGCAACCTACCTCTCACAAAGTGCCTTGTCGATATGATCTAATTTGGAAACAGAATAGCAAATTTGTAACAGAAAAGAAGATCATAACCTTATGCAAACACTTCATACATATTTATATATTGTTTGTTTTTATGTTAGTTTTGTTGAAGTATCAGTGAAGAAGTGAACGATCTGGACCCATAAAAAGCTTTTGCAACACATTAGCGAGGGATCACAGTTCGCAAATGATTTGTCATAAATTGCAACATCAGCTCATCAGTACCTGATGGTATTTTATGAATATCCTGAATGTCAGATAAACTTTTATTTAAATAGCAGTACTGAAATGTGGACCTTGATAACTGAAACATTAGAAATTTACTTAAATCATTTGCAGGGGTTCCTAACCTTTTTATGCCATGGACCCATACCATTAAGCAAGGAGTCCATTGACCCCAGGCTGTGAATCCCTAAGGTGATTTTCATTCATGCTTTTGGGATCTTTTGATGTTCCTGGATTTAGTGAAGAAGAACATTTTGGGCTAGGAAGCTCCTAGCCATTAATGACCTGGGAAAAGTTTTGTATTGTTTGAATCAATAGACAGAACATTAGGCAAGACTCCCCCATTTGATTTTTCTGCATTCATTGAAAATATTCAGTCAAATAGCCTGCAAGCATAAAATGAAAATGTGCCTTGTAAAGTTACATACTCAGAATATCTCTGCATTGTATGCACCACTGACTGCAGACTATACACTCTGCTGTCACTACTAAGATAAAATAATTTTATCAAAACATGCAAGAAGCCTTGTTCCCTGAGAGTAACAGTTATGAAAATGTTTTAAATTAAATTCAATATAATGTACTTGAGGAATCTATTACGTTTTTCAACAGAGCAATTAAAAGTAAATTGGAATGCATTGTATATGGATCAATTTATATAGGCATTTATCATGCACTCGGATAGCTGAGAACACCTTAAAAAGTTCTGTAAGCAAAGTATTTAAAAGGAGTTGGAGAAAAAAATCTCTTTATTCAGGGTAATTAATTAATTAATTAATTAGATGCATACATTGAAAGCATAAACCTTGGCTTATTTAACATCAGGTACAAATATCTCTCCACAGATTTGCCATTAATTGTTTGGACATTACAGAGCCTGATGATCAAGGCAGCAAGACTACTTTTAGCCTATGATTGACATTTGTATTATAAGCTGTGATCTCAAATTTAGATTAATGCTAAAGCAAATTATATTGTGAAAGAAAAATATTGTCTTTCATACTTCACATATTATTTGCCTGTTTATTTCTACTCCACAGTAAGAGCACAGATATAAACATGTGAAATTACAGAACGAACTTATATTGAAGGATATTCTAAAATGATCCTAACCTAAAGTTCAGAGAAATTAATTTCCTGCTTATTACCCCATTATATTTTCAGAAATATTTCCATAGATTTCAAATATTTAGTTGTTTGAGTGTAAAAACAAATTCTAAGGGGTTAATCATCACACAATAAAAATGTCATTATTCTGAGAATTAAAGATAATACATATCTTGATATTATTGATATGTATTGTCTTGATAGCATGACAAATACAATAAATGTCCGGTTAAGATTAGTGCAATATAATTTTTTACATCAATTATATATTACACCACAAAAAATAAATAAATTAAACCCAAATTTATCCGATCAGTGTTTCCGATGTAAACAAGAAATCGGTACTTTTTTACATTCTACTTGGTCTTGTTCTAAAATTCAACCTTTTTGGACAAATTTAAGAGTTTTATTGGAACACAACTTCCACATAATCCAATATTATTTTTATTAGGTGACATTGAAGGGATAAAATTGAAACCCAAATTGAATAAATATCAGAAAGAATTTATAAAAATTGCATTGGCAGTAGCCAAAAAGGCTACTGCAGTTACTTGGAAATCGGATGCATACTTAAGTATAGATCGTTGGAAGAATGAAATTTACAGCTGTATTCCACTTGAAAAAATTACTTATAATTTAAGAGATAAATATGAAACATTTTTGAAAATTTGGCACCCTTATTTACAAAAGACAGGATTAAATATATAGGTGCTCCAAAGATAAAATAATTGGTTATTTGGGGAAAGAAATAAATATATATACTAAAGTTATTACGAACTCCATGGAGAATGTGGGGATCTTCCGATATCTAGGCACTCTTTCTTTTTTTTCTATAGGGATGTTAGGGGGGAGGGGTTAAGGGGAGGGGGGAGGGGTTAAGGGGAGGGGGGAAGGGAATATATTTTTTTACATAATTTCTTTTTCTTTGTAATTATTTGAAAACTTAATTTAAGTTTTTTAAAAAAAGATAATATGACATCAAATAATTATAGATTATAAACTCTTGAAAACCCTTTGAAATAACATATAATCCCAACAATGCTTCTGTAAAACTTGGTGAAAGAAGAGTCTAACAAAGGAGACAATATGTTATTTTGTATTCCTGTTATTCTTTTTGTTGCAGCCCTGAGGGCATTACTGTTTTATCTACATTCATTTTTGCCAATTATTCTCACCTACAAATCTTCACTATCAACTGGTATTCCAGCCTGTCTGAAATGAATGCTTTTGTATCAATGTTCATCAGCACAACCTCAGAGGATTACAGATCCTTTTTGAACAATGCATCAAATCCTTTTGGTATGGCATTTCAAAAGGTAAATTTGATTGAAAGTGGAATAAATTTGGTCCATCAAAATCCAAATATCTCAACATAAACTAGAGTATCAGCTGCAACAGCTCTTGGAGGTCTAATTGAATCTCTTACTGAATAATGCGCAGTGATCTGTCTGTCTTTATTCTCACAAATGTGAGAAATGTGCCCAGCAGCAGAGTACATGACTCAATGATTGGCAGCTACAGCACATTGACTTGAACCCTGACTGAAGCATTGAGGGCATCTTTTAACAATAATGCCTCAAAAAGGCGGCACCCATCATTGAGGACCAAGGATGTGCTGTCTTCTTTTTACTACCAACTGAGAGGAGGTACAGGAACCTGAAGACACAAACTCAATATTTTAGAAATACCTTCCTTCCCTCCACCATCAGGTTTCTGAATGGACAATGAACCAACCCGTGAATTTGATCTCTTTTTGAACTAATTGCTAAATTTATTACTGCATATATTTTTATTGTAATTTATTGTATTTTTAATTACTGTGATGAACTGCTGCAGCAAAACAAAAAATTTCATGACATATGTCTGTGATATTGAACCTGATTCTGAAAAAAAAATTAGCATTTATGTAGCTTCCTTCATAATTACAGAATTTCCCAAGCTACTTCATTTTCATGGAGGGTGTTATGTCAGACCACGGAAATGTGTATCCTAATGTAAAGTTTATGGATCATGGCCTTTGAGAACTGTAATGAAGGTTCAGTTGAAAGCTACAAAGGAACATCAACTTTGTTATTTCAACATGTGAGAAATACGGAATGCTCTCTTCCAGTGTGACATGATTTCTCGTTTGCTACCCCGTATGTTTGCTACTTCAAACTTATATTCAATTACTTAGAAGAGAATCCGAAGAATGCTTTAATAGATTTGTAAATTGCAATCTCCATTCAACACTGTATCACAAGGTTCAGAAGGCAGTTGCTCCTTTATAGCTGCTGAACATTTAATTTGCTTCAGGCCAGAAGATACTGTTGTTCAACTTCAGTACTGAATGCTTGTTTGCAGTTTCCCTTGGAGTCATCATTTGAAGTGGGTTAATTAAAGAATTAAACTAGTCTGAGCAGAGAAAACATAGCAGCTACCACAAGCAAAGCTGATTTTGTGGCTTTTTGAAAAAACACTTATTCAACTACAATTTTTTATAAGACTGGGAAAGGTGAACAACCAGTCAAATAAATTCAAAGTGTGAGCACTGTTATTGTGTAGGATAAAATGATAATAATAAGTGCTGTGTAGCAATTTTGTTCATAACTGTGGTGTGTATGTGACCGGTGTTGTAGATGTGAGGATAAACTCAAGATATTTCAGTGCTGTCAATGGGCAGGGGAAATAGCTGAGAATAAATACCAACAAGAAGAATATGGGCTGAATGGCCTGCACAGTGCAGGTGCTGACTTATGGGATTCTTCTGCAATTGTTCATCACTGGGTCTATGCTGGCCCTCGGACCATTCCCATCAATCCCATTTCTCCTTGTAAAACCTTCTTTGTAAACTCTTCTCTTAACACGTCCATCTTTGTCTGTGTGATTTCAGCCTCTGCCACCTATCCCCAAAAAGGCAATGCACCGCCAGTTTCTGAAGTGGAATGATGGGTTGTTGAGAGTAAAGCCATATCACTATCAGCATTTCCATCCTCCTTTCCTGCAGCCATTTCTCCTGTCCTCCTACCACTCGTGCTCCTTCTTTCCCACTTGCTGCACATTCCTCCTGCTCCTCAACTCTCTCTTACCCTGCTGCTTCTTCTCCCTTGACTCTGCTTCTCCTGCACCTCTTACTCCTTATGTTCCCATCTTCATTCCCTGCCTGCAATGGCCCTCCCACTGCACTGCTTCTGTTCTCCCTTTTCCTCAGCTTTCTATTCCTTCTGTTTCCCAGTTCCCTTTGCTTCATCTGCTCCCTTTGTTCCCCTCTCCCCCAATTTCCAACCCTCCCCAAATTCTCCTTTTCCTCCTGCTCAGCACCGAGGGAGCATTTACTCACCCCTATGGAGTCAATAATATCACAACAAAGAAACTCAGGCTGTTTTCTTTGGAATAGTCAAGGCAAAGGGGCAACCTATAAATGTCCATAAAATATTGAAACCAACAGAGGGTTCAAAGTGAATCTATAATCAAAGTACATATGTGTCACCATATACTGCCCTGAGATAAGCCTGATATATTACACTGAAATATAAAATAGAAGAGGACCTAGATTTAAGGTGAAAGGGGAAATGTTTAAAGGATATTTGCCAGGCAAGTTTTTGTTTCATACAAGGAGTGTAACGTATCTGGAATGTGTTACCAAAGGAAGTGTAGAACTAGTTTCAATAGCAATGTTTAAGAGGCACATAAGTAAGTAGGGAATAGAGGGATTCAAATTATGTACAGGCAGATGGGATGAGTTAAGACCAAAAAACCATAAGGCATAGAAGCAGAATTAGGCCATTTGGCCCATCGAGTCTTCTCGGCCATTTCATCATGGTTGATCTATTTCCCTCTGAATTCTGCTATCCTGCCCTGTCCATGTAAATCTTTTGCACCTTGACTGATCAACCTCCATCTAAAGTGCACTCAGTTACCTGGCGTGAAATGTGCCTCCACGTATCCCAAAACCATATCCCTAACAATCAATTCCAGCCACTGAGGACGGGCTAATTGGTCTATAATTTCCTTCTTTGGCCTCAGGAACAATGCCAGAATCCACTGATTCTTGAAAGCTCATTACTAATCTCTTCAGTCACCTCTTTCAAAACACTGGGGTGTAGACCATCTGTCCATCTACCTTTGGACCTTTCAGTTTCCCAGGTACCTTCTCCCTGGTAATGGCAACTTCCAATTCCTCCCCCCCCCCCCCCCAACACTCTCAAACTTCCAGCGTACTGCCAGTGTCTTCCATAGTGAAGACTGATGCAAAATACTTACTCAGTTCATTTGCCATTTCCTTGTCCCCCACTACTACCTCTCCAGCATCATTTTCCAGCAGTCTGATATCTACTCTCACCTCTCCTTTACACTTTATATATCTGAACAAACTTTAGGTATCCTTCTTAATATTATTGGCTAGCTTAACTTCGTATTCCATCTTTTTCTTCTTTATGACTTCTGTTGGCTTTTAAAAGCTTTTCATACCTCCAATTTGCCACTAATTTGTGCTCTATTGTGTGTCCTTTCTTTGACTTTTCTGTTGGCTTTGGTTTCTCTTGTCAGCCACAGTTGCATCATCCTGTCTTTGGAATATTTCTTTTTCCTTGGGATGAGCCTTCCAAATTGCTCCCAGAAACTCCAACCACTGCTGTTGCATCGTCATCCCTTTTAGTGTTTCTTTCCAATCAATTTTGGCCAGCTCCTCTCTCATGCCTCTGTAATTCCCTTTACTCCACTGTAATAACGATACATCTGACTTTAGCTTTACCTTCTCAAATTGCAGGGTGAATTCTATCATATTATGATCACTCTCCCTAAAGGTTCCTTCATCTTAGACTCTCTAAGTAATTCCAGTTCATTTCACAACACCATCCTGAATAGCTGATCCAGTGGTGAGCTATACTATGAACTGCTTTAAAGAACCAACTTGTAGGCATTCTACAAATTACCCCACTTGAGATCCAGTGCCAAACTAATTTTCACGGTCTACCTGTATCTTGAAATTCTCTATGACTATTGTAACATTGCCCTTTCGCCATTCATTTTCTACACCTTGCCAACTGTTCGGACATCTATATGTAACTCAATCAGCGTCTTTTTACCCTTGCAGTTTCTAACTCTACCTACAATGATTCTACACATTCTGATTATATGTCACTTATTTCTAAGAATTTAATTTCATTTTTTTACCAATGGAGCCACCCCACCCCTCTGCCTACTGTCCTTTCAATACAATGTGTATTCTTGGATGCTAAGCTCCCATCTATAATCTTGTTCCAACCATGATTTAGTGATGCCCACAATGTCATACACCAATCTGTAACTGTGTTACAAGTTCATCTAGTTTATTCCATATACTGTGTGGATAAAAATATAATACCTTCAGTCCTGTATTCATCACCCCTTTTGATTTTGTCCCCCTTTTACATTGCAACTCATCCCACTGACTGCAATTCTGCCCTATGGTAAACCGCTGCTTGCTAGCAGACTTCCTGTTTCTAAACCAACTACCCCTTCCTCTGCCCCATCACTCTCATTCCCATCCCCCTGCCAGATTGGTTTAAACCCACCCAGACAGCTCTAACAAACCTACCCGCAAGGATATTTGCTCCCTTGGGTTCAGGTGTAATCTGTCCATTTTGTATAGATCATATCTTCCCCAGAAGAGATCCCAATGATCTAGAAATCTGAGCCCCCGCGCCCTGCATGACTGTAAAAGCTTTTATAGATATGTGAAAAGAAAAGGATTGGTCAAGACAAATGTAGGTCCCTTACAGTCAGAAACAGGTGAATTGATCATAGGGAACAAAGACATGGCAGACCAATTGAATAATTACTTTGGTTCTAGGAACTGAGGGAAATACATGTTAGTAGGGAAGTGGTGTTAGGTAAATTGAAGGGAATAAAGGCAGATAAATCCCCAGGGCCAGGTGGTCTGCATCCCAGAGTGCTTAAGGAAGTAGCCCAAGAAATAGTGGATGCATTAGTGATAATTTTTCAAAACTCCTTAGATTCTGGATTAGTTCTTGAGGATTGGAGGGTACCTAATGTAACCCCACTTATTAAAAAAGGAGGGAAAGAAAAACTGGGGAATTATAGACCAGTGAGTCTGACATCAGTGGTGGAGAAAATGCTAGAGTCGGTTATCAAAGATGTGATAACAGCACATTTGGAAAGAGGTGAAATCATCGGACAAAGTCAGCATGGATTTGTGAAAGGAAAATCATGTCTGATGAATCTCATAGAATTTTTTGAAGATGTAACTAGTAGAGTGGATAGGGGAGAGCCAGTGGATGTGGTATATTTAGATTTTCAAAAGGCTTTTGACAAGATCCCACACAGGAGATTAGTGTGCAGACTTAAAGCACATGGTATTGGGGGTATGGTATTGATCTGGATAGAGAATTGGTTGGCAGACAGGAAGCAAAGAGTGGGAGTAAATGGGACCTTTTCAGAATGGCAGGCAGTGACTAGTGGGGTACCGCAAGGCTCAGTGCTGGGACCCCAGTTGTTTACAATATATATTAATGATTTAGACGGGGGAATTAAATGCAGAATCTCCAAGTTTGCGGATGACACAAAGCTGGGTGGCGGTGTTAGCTGTGAGGAGGATGCGAAGTGGATGGAAGGTGACTTGGATAGGTTAGGTGAGTGGACAAATTCATGGCAGATGCAATTTAATGTGGATAAATGTGAGGTTATCCACTTTGGTTGCAAGAACAGGAAAACAGATTATTATCTGAACGGTGGCCGATTAGGAAAAGGGGAGGTGCAACGAGACCTGGGTGTCATTGTACTCCAGTCATTGAAGGTGGGCATGCAGGTACAGCAGGCGGTGAAAAAGGCAAATGGTATGTTGGCATTCATAGCAAAAGGATTTGAGTACAGGAGCAGGGAGGTTCTACTGCAGTTGTACAAGGCCTTGGTGAGACCGCACCTAGAGTATTGTGTGCAGTTTTGGTCCCCTAATCTGAGGAAAGACATTCTTGCCATAGAGGGAGTACAGAGAAGGTTCAACAGATTGATTCCTGGGATGGCTGGGCTTTCATATGAAGAAAGACTGGATCGACTAGGCTTATACTCACTGGAATTTAAAAGATTGAGGGGGGATCTTATTGAAACGTATAAAATTCTAAAGGGATTGGACAGGCTAGATGCAGGAAGATTGTTTCCGATGTTGGAGAAGTCCAGAACGAGGGGTCACTGTTTAAGGATAAAGGGGAAGCCTTTTAGGACTGAGATGAGGAAAAACTTCTTCACACAGAGAGTGGTGAATCTGTGGAATTCTCTGCCACAGGAAACAGTTGAGGCCAGTTTATTGGCTATACTTAAGAGGAAGTTAGATAAGGCCCTTGTGGCTACAGGGATCAGGGGATATGGAGAGAAAGCAGGGACAGGGTTCTGAGTTGGATGATCAGCCATGATCATATTGAATGGCGGTGCAGGCTCGAAGGGCTGAATGGCCTACTCCTGCACCTATTTTCTATGTTTATATGAGCTCCTCAGCCACACTTTCATCTGCCAAATCATCCTATTCTTACACTCTCTGTTGCGTGGCATAGCAGCAATCCAGAGATTACAACCCTGGAGGTCCTATTATTCAGCTTTCAACCTCACTCCCTAAAATCTCCCTTCAGGACACCCTCACCTTCTCTACCTGTGCCATTGGGGTCAACATATACCAAGACTTCTGTTTGCTCACCTTCCCCACTTAGAGTGCCGTGGACCAAATCTGAGACATCAGTAACCTGGCACCTGGGAAGAACATATCATCCGAGTGTCTATAGCATCTGTTCTTTTAGCTATGATATTTCTAATTATTGCTGCAGTCCTCTTTATCTTACTTCCCATCTGATGCACAGTGCCAGGGACCCAGTCACTGCAGCTCTGCCCTGGTAGGGTGTTCCCCTCAACAGTATCCAAACTGAAATATTATTCAGGAGAATGGCCACAGGGGTTCTCTGCACTGGCTGCCCATTTCCTTTCCTCCTCCTAGCAGTCGCCCAGTTCCACATGTCCTGCAACGCAGATGTGACACTACCTCTTCTTGTAAACTAACACCCTTATCCTCAGCCCTCTCACTCTGGCTCCCACCCCCTTGCCAAATTAGCTTAAAGCCTCCCCAACAGCTCTAGTAAACCTGTCTACAAGGATATTGGATCCCCCAAGTTCAAGTGCAGCCCGTCCCTTTAGTATGGGTCATAACTTCCGCAGAAGAAATCCCAATGATCTATAAACCTGAATCCCAGCCTTATGCACCAGTTCCTCAGCCATGCATTCATCTGGAAAATTAGCTTATTCTTGCCCTCACTGGTGTATTGCAGAGGCAGCAATCCAGAAATTGTTACCCTGGACTTCCTGCTTTTCAGCTTTCTATCTAGTTCTCTAAATTCTCCCTTTAGGACCTCCTCTCTTTTCCTTCCTATGTCATTAGTAACAACATGTACCAAGAATTCCAGCAGCTCATCCTCCCCTTTCAGAACATTGTGGACATAATCCGAGACACCACCTGGAAGGCCAACATACTATCTGGGTCTCTCTGTTGTGTCCACAGACTCTCCTATCTACTCCTCTGATAATGGAATCTCCTATCATCACTGCATTCCTTCTCTGGCCCCTTCCCTTCTGGGCAACAGTACCAAATTCAGTACCAGAGACCTGGTCTCTCTGGCTTCCACCCCTCCACCCCTCCTGCTGGGTAGGTCATCTCCCTCAACATCCCCCTCAATATACCTGTAATTGAGGGGAATGGCCACAGGGAGACTCTGCACCAGCTGGCTAATCCCCTTCCTCTCCTGCTAGCCACCCATTCACCTGCCTCCTTCAACCTAGGGGTGAGTACCTCTCTGTAGCTCCTGTCTATCTTCTCCTCTGTTTCCCTTGTAACGAGTTGCATCTCCAGTTCCTTAACACATTCTCTGAGGAGCTACAGCTTGGTACACCTGGTTATCCGGGGGGCTGGAGGTCTCCCAGAATTGCCACATCTCACACAAAGAACAAAACACTGCTTCTGGAGCCATTCATACTGCCCTAACCATACACTAACAGGTGAAGAATAAGCAAGAAAAAGCTTACCAGATACTTAATGTCACCACTGAGTGGCTCCTGATCAAGCTTCGCAGAAAAAAGGCTACAGAGCACTGATTTATAAAGCCTTCGCCTGGACCTGGGTGAAGACACTTTTAGTTGTCGCCTCTGTGGGCGATGTTTCTCTATTTTCTGTCCGTTGGAGCCATGTACCTATTTTCTGTCTGTGTTGTATTTTGTGTTTATTATGGTAATCTATTACGTAGGCTTGGGAATAGTCGAAGCAAATGGCCATAATTACGTGTTCACGCTTATGGTTAGTTAGTAGTTTATCTAGTGGAGTGTGGTTGAACCATAGGGAATGATATCTCTTTGTTGACTGTTCATTGGCACCTTATTGGAACTCTCACTAGATCACTAATTTTGCTTAAATATGTATTGAACACTAATTGTGATATTGCTTAAATACAGCAACTTCACTAAGCGGAACACTAATTTAGTTTGACCACTAATTATACCTAGTATTGCTTTGTTGCATCATTAATTAGAATGCTTAGTTATGCTAATTTGAATGCTGAGATCACTACATCACTAATTTAGTTAAGGTTCTTATTGATACAAGACTGTTCGTCTTTGCTGGCTTCTTAATATGAATCAAACATTCTTTTTCAACTTGGAAATTCATTATTTGAAAGCGTGTCATACAACGTCGATTAACCTGGCTTGGTTTCTCAGCGGTTTTGGTTTGCTGTCAAGTAATCATTACAGCCCCTGAACTCTGACTGACCGCTGTTCACGATCTGGAGTTAGACTGGTATCATAGTCAGTGCAAATGTATTGTGTCATTGGGCCTGCTTCAGGTCTGTTCTAAATAATATCTGGACCCAGAGTTCAGCATAGCCGATAATGAGAAATTCGGCTGTGAATTTAATCAAAGGGGATATGGTCATCAGAATGAAATATTATTGGAGATTTTTAACAGATTTACCAAGTGGATTTTTTAAAATACTGTCTACTTTTGAGAAGGTTAACTTCTGTGGCCCCCTCTATCCATAAGTTGTAGGATGGCTTCCTCTAGCCTAGGGAAACATTGAACTCCTGAGGGTCCCATACAAGAGACCTCCCTCCACTCTTGGTCCTTACTCTCTATACCCATCTAAGGACTTGGACATTGGTTAAAATATTAATTATCTTACCTTTGGAAAGGAGTGTGTATGAGAGAGAGAGAGAGATGAGGTGTTTTGGGAGAATAAATCTGTTTCTGCCTCATGCATACCAGCCCATGGTCTTTCACCCAACTGGCAAATACATATGTGAAAGAGTTGGCATTAAATCAAAGCTGTTAATCCATGTAGTTAAAGAATGACGGCATGCTGCTGTACAGCCACGATGCACGTAGAGGTCTCTAGCTCTGAAAAGAAGGAATTGGATGTTGTAAATACTTTGGTATAAAAGTTCCAATAAGTTTAAAAGAATAATATATCTCCAAGGAAGCTATTCTAAAATTCATTTTAACTGCTATTGTATTTAGCTATTTAAAATTGTATATCTAATATAATGGCTCTTGGCTATACTATTTTATGAAATTCATTCAAAAATCAATTCCATTGAAGTTAATAAATAAGACAGAGTGTTACTCTCAAGAATAATAATAAGTGGCTTAATGACCGAGAGCACAGTCACAGTTCACCCAACAAAGGGGTGGGGATAGCAGCTTTTAGGAAACTGTTTTTCTCAGTTAGGAGCTCGTTCTTCGCCGTTTGCAGCAGCCAGAGAGACAAAGGGGAGGAGATGGCAGTTTTTAAAATGCTGTTTCTGATTGACTGAGTTAGCACAAACTTTACCAATGAAAAGGAGGCTGTGCCAAACAAAGTAGTCATTGTGAGAGAGGACTGATACAAGAATAGGGAGCTGAGACTTTGGTTAGGAAGGTTTAGGCGAGGAGCTGGGGAAAATCACGTAAAGCTTATTTTCATGTTAATCTGTGACTTTTGACACTGTAGGTAAAATGGTAGTCAGGGCAGTGGAATGCTCCCCCGGCAAGACGTGGAACCTCACTGTCCCCCGATGATTACATCTGTGGGAGGAGAACCCAAATGTAACTCCTAACAGACTAGGTGAAGTAACTGGAGCTGGATTTGGATGGGCTCAGGATCATTCAGAATCTGAGGACGTCATAGGTGATCGTTTTAGTGAGCTGGCCCACCTCAGGTGCAGGAGATAGATACTTGAGTGACCCATTAAGAGGAGCAAGGGATGCAGACAGACACAGTAGGGGTCTGCAGTGATCCTTCCCCTTGATAATATTTGAACCCCTTTAGGAGCGGGTTGACTTTCAGAGGCCAGCAGTCGTAGCCAAGTCAGTGGCACTGTGTCCAGTTCTGAGTCAATGAACGGAAGAGTGTAGGCAAGCAGAGCAATGGTACCAAGTGACTCAATGATGAGGGAGACAGATGAACATCTCTGCACCTGCAATCAAGACTCAGAGTGCCAGAAGTCAAGTGTATCCTGCACTGGGTAGGATATTCTGAGAGGGAAGGATGTGCAGCCAGAGCTCACGGTGCATATAGATAGCAACGTCATGGGCAGAAGCAGGAATGAGGTACTGATGGGTAGAAATAGGACTTTCATGGTTGTAACCTTAGGATTACTACCAATACTCTGTGCTAGTGAGGTGAGAAATAGATGCATAGTGCAGTTCAATACATGGCTAAGAAGCTGCTGCAGGAGGGAGGTTTTCAGTATCATGAATCATTAGGTTCTCTTCGAGGGCAGGCGAGATCTATTCAAACAAGACGGTTTGCACCTGAACTGGAGGAGAACCAATATCTTCCCAGGAGGTTTGCTTGTGCACTTGGAAGGTTTAAACTTGAGTTGCAGACCATCTGAACCACAACAGCAGGGCAACAGGTGAGGCAAGAAAGATGGTATCAGAAATAGCATTGAAAGGAAAGGCAGAAAGGAACAGGCTAATAAAGATGGTGGATCTGAAGGACTAAAATGTATTTATTTCAATACAGGAGCATTATGGATAAGGAGGATGAACTTACCTGGAGTTGCAATGTTTTGGCATTTCAGAGACCAGGGAGCATGAGGGCCATTTTATATTTGTATTAAGAAAAAGAGAATAACTAAGCAGAGAGTAAGTCCACTTGATGATAAAGGATAGTGTTAGTCAGCATAGTCAGCATAAGTGGTTCAGGTACTAAATATGTACTTTGTATCAGTATTTACCAAGGAAAATAAATTAGAATATGGTGAAAACAGAGATGAGTATGTTGAGATTAAGGAGAAGATAATGCTGGATCTTCAGCAAAGCATTGAAGTGAATAAACCCCCAGGACTTGGTGGTATATATCTCAGAGTACTGAAAGAAGCATGTGAGGAGATCACTGAGGCTTTGACAAAGGTCTTTTTTCCCTCACTGGCAACTGGTCAGGTCCTGGAGAACTGGTGACGAGTAAATGTTGTACTTTATTTAAAGAAGGGAAGCAGCAACAAATCAGATAATGATAGGCCGGTGAGTCTCATACCAGTGGTAGGGAATCTACAAGAGAGGAAACTGAGGAATAAGATGTTTGCACATTTGGAAAGGCATGACCTGCGTAGGGACAGTCAGCAAGGGCTTTGTGTGGGGCAGGTCACTTCTTTCAAACCTGAGTCAGTTTTTTGAGAAGACAACAAAGATGCTCAATGAGGATAAGGCCGTGGACATTCTCTACTTGGACTTCATCAACAGTCTCATGGTAAGTAAATTCTGAACATAAAGATGCATTAGATCCAAGGTAAGCTGCATGTTCTGATTCGGAGCAAGGTTGACCATAGAAGACAGAGCTGTTACTCCAGCTGGAGGTCTGTTACTGTAATGTCCTGCAAGGTTTGATGCTGGGACTTCTGTTTGTCATGTATAGCATTTACAGCTGTATCGCTGCTGCTTTGGATGAAAACATAAATGGATGGATTAGCAAATTTTTAGAAGACGTAACGATTTCAGGAGTTGTGTACAGTATAAAAATCTATCAAAGAACGCAGTGGGACATGGATCAGCTACAGACACGAGTGAGAGAAGTCGCAGGTGGAATTTAATCTAGGCAAGTGTGAGGTGTTACACTTTCGGGGTTCAAATGAAAGGAAAATGTATCCAGTTAATGGTATGACCATTAATAACATTGAGGCTTCAAAGGATCTCTGCGGTTCTATTCCACAGTTCATTGAAAGTGGCTGTGTAAGTGGATATGGTGGTAAAGAAGGGACAGTATATGGTATGCTTGTCTTCTTTGGGTAGCAGTTTTGAGGATGACTAAAGAAGTTATGCTGCAGCTTTATAAAATTTTAGTCAGACCACACTTAGAGTATTGTATACAGTTCTTCTCTCCCTCTTATAGGAAGGATCTGGAGATTGTGGAAAAAGTACAGAGGAAGTTTATCAGGGGGCTGCCTGGATATGAGGGTATCAGCTTTAAGGAAAGGCTGGACAAACTTGGGTTGTTCTCCTTTGAGTATTGGAGGTTGGGGGAGGTTTCAAAATTCTGAAAGACTTAGATAGGATATACACAGTGTCAGAATCTCTTCATCAAAGCACATCCTTTTAAGTTTAGAGAGGGAGAAGTTTAAAGAAATCATGAGGACATTTTTTTTTATTTTGCAGAGTGGGAGATGCCTGGACTGGGCTACCATCGGTAATAATGAAATCAGGCAGCTTCGGAGGCTTTTAGTTAGACACATGTGTATGAAGGAAATGGAGGGATATGAATGATACACAGGATGAGAATATTTAGTATAAATTGGCATTGAGCAGCACACCATTTCGCTCATGATGTGCAGTTCCATGTTTTTAAGTAGTGTTTAGTTTAATTTGTTGTCTGTGGTAGTAGTACAGTGCAAAACATTAAAAACTATGGGTTACAAAAGCAAACAAACAAATACATAGATATTGCAAAAAGTGAGAAAAATAGTGAGGTAATGTTCATAGATTCATGGACTGTACAGAGATCCGATGGTAGAGGGAAGGAAGCTGTTACTAAAACATTAACTGTGTGTCCTCAGGCTCACATACCTTCTCCCTGATGATATAAATGAGAAGAGGGTATATCAAAGATGGTGTGGGGTACCGTCTTTTGAAGATACAGTATCCTCAAAAGATGTGGTGGCTAGTGCCCTTGATAGAGGGAGCTGGCTGATACTACAACCCTCTGCAGCTTTTATCGATCCTGTACATCGTAACCTCTGTACCAGGCAGTGATGCAACCAGTCAGTCACTTTCATTTGTTCCCAAGCCTCCTCCCCATCCCATTTTGCCGAACAAGGTTTAATTTTAAAGGATATTTAGGCACTAATTGCGTTTTCCTCGTAACCAAGACAGTGCATTGCCCACTGACTTACTGTTGCAACATACAACACCTGAATAAGGTGTACAACATATAGGCTTCCACTTGACCCAATTCACTTGGCTCATAGAAGTGATCTGTAGCCTGATCCTAGTAATTAGAGAATACTAGAGAAGTCTTATTCACTAATTTACATACAAACGTGCTTTACTGTTTTCCCTTTCTGAAAAGGTGTTACACATTTATAGAGCAAGCTCCAAGCTCAATTTATTACAAAATCAGAAAAAGCTAGAAGTACTATCAGAAACAGGCCTTTTATCCCATCGAGCCATCACCCACTAACACTAATAATATTCCATTCTTACAGAAATTTTTTCCAATCTGCCTGCACACCAGGGCAATTTACAGTGGTCCATTCATCTATAGCCTGACTGTGGAAGGAAACCCATAAGATTGCAGGGAGAGCATGTAATTTCACATCTAGAGAACCAGCAATCAGTGCTGAATGCAGACTGCTTGAGGTGTTCCACCAGCTTCTCACAGCACCGCATGATTGTTCAAGGAAATTTGTCATGAATTGTGGATTATCTGGCACCAAGCTTTTGCGAATATCATGGGTTGAAGTAATTAATCTCATCTCCTCAACTGCACATTCTTCTGCTGTTCATGATCACACAAGTCTAACTTCAATGCATTTGGAACGAGCAACAATAACGATCAGAAAGTTGACATTTTCTTTCAGACAATGGTCAATGAAGGCTCTGAAATGATCTTGTCAGAAAAACCTACATAAGTAGCGGTGTCTCTTACACTCTTAGACTGCATATGTCAATGAAAAATCTGCTAGCTCTTTGAAAATACCTGGCCAATAAATGAAGCTTCTGGAAACAGGCTTCTCAGTTACAGTAATGTTTAGGAATGTTTTAAATTAACCTTCCCCAGACATTGAGGATGACCGTTCTACATCCTGTCATTAGATTTAGTTGACCAGTGAACAAATGCTCAATGCATTTGGATTGTGCTTACAAACTAAATTTCAGCAGTGTTAACTTGTGGTATTATCTCAGTGACTGAAAATTTAGACCACATAAAGATTGTGTTCCTGTCACAAGCTTCAAAATCTTTGTGCTGTAGCCTGGATAAAACATTTATGTTAGGATTTTGTTTGTAAAACACCTGCTCAGTTTTGTAGTTGTGCTGCGATAACAGTATACCTGATAATCTACAAACTGGAATAGATTTTACAAATAGAAACTGGCAAAATTCTTCATTCTATGATGGCATCTAGTGCTTTCTGCAGTAGTGAGAAAGGAACCCGTAGTTAGCGGCACAGATAGGACATTCTGTGAACATGATAAATACACCCAGATGGTATTTTGCCTCCCAGGTGCCAGGATCAATGATGTCTCGTATCGGGTCCATAACTTTCTAAAGTGGGAGGATGAACAGCCAGAAGTCATGGTACATATCCATATCAACAACATAGGTAAGAAATAAGAGGGAGTGAGGTAGAAAACCAAAGAGCAGGACCTCCAGGGTAATAATCTCTGGATTGCTGACTGTGCAACACACCAGTGAGAGTTAGAATAGGGTGATTTAGCAGATGAATGTGTGGCTGAAGAATTGGTGCAGGTGGAGGTGAAGGGTTACATGGGAGCAAAATCAAAAAAGGTGATAAATACAGAACTGAAGGAGTTATATTTCAATGGACACAGTATATGGAATAAGTTAGATGATCTTGTAGTGCAATTAGAGATTGGCAAATATACTGCTGTGGGCATCACTGAATTATGGCTGAAAGAAGGTCACAGTTGGGACCTTAACGTCCATTATTACACATTATATCGAAAGGGCGGGCTGGTAGGCAGAGGCAGTGGGGTGGCTCTGTTGTAAAAAATGCACTCAAATCCATAGAAAGAAGTAACATGGAATCAGTAAATATAGAATCCTTGTGGTTAGAGTTAAGAAACTGCAGGGTAAAAAGACACTCTTTTGCGATATGTACAGATCTCAAAATAGTAGCCAGGATGTGGAATACAAATTACAACGAGAGATAGAAAAAGCATGTAAAAAAGCCAATGTTATGATAGTCATGGGGGAATTTCAATATGTAGGCAGATTGGGAAAATCAGGTTGGTGCTGGATCACGTGATATCACCACATCTTCCTTTCTTTAAAAAGAAAAACAATAAACAGCATTAATCAAAACAAATGCATAATTTAATGTGTCTCTATCAGTCTCTCTGGGGGTTTACGAACACGAGCAGACCTTCTAAGTGGTTCACGCAATTCTTATATTTTGTTGTTATTTTTATGTTTCATCTGGTCTGCATCAGTTAACTGAAACTCTGAAGTTGGCTCTTTCTTGAGGTCTTTGAGAAGAAATTGCAATTCATTCATTAACTGTGTAATCTCCTTTTTATGCTGAGACTTCATTATTTCAATAAAACTTCTCAATTCCTTCACTTGTGCTTTCACTTCTTCAATTGGATCTTGATTCTTGTTACTCTTTGGCTTCAGATCAGTATTGTACTGTACCAGCAAGTTTGGTTTTGGTGGCAATGTTTTGTCAGACCCTGGTAACAAAAGGATGGGTCTGGTATTTTTCTTAATGACTTCTTTTACTTTTTCCGCATTGGTATCAAATTCTGTTCCCTCTCGCTCTTTCATCAAATCTCTGTATTCTGAATCTGTGTCACTATCCAGGACTAAGCTCTTTTCACCAAATTCAGTTCCTCACAGGCAGATAGACCCAGTATTAACTGTACATTCTTTGGCATTACCACAAATGAAAGCGTGTGTTCAATTTTTTTTATGTAATACTTTTGCCACACATGTTCCTTTAACTGGAATGTCTGCACCTGAAGACCTGATCACTTTTATACTTACCTAATGTAACTTTGGTCTTGGCTTTAGTGCATTAAACTCAGATTCTGCATGAACATTTACTTGTTCTCCAGTATCCAGTTTAATCAGAATATTGTTTTGGTTCACTTGCAATGGAATAGTCCAGTCATTCTTACTTTGCTTGTTTTCACAAAGCACATCAATATAAAACTCCTCACATTCATTTACGTGTTTTATTTCCTTTCTACTTCTGCACCAGTGTGAAAAATGATTTTTCTTACCACAGTGATTGCACATTTTTCCATACACTGGGCACTTTTTAGGTCTGTTCTCCCACCTACAGCGATCACAAAGTTTTTTTCATTCAGATGATGTCTTGGCTCTCTGTTGGTTTCATTGCTGTTTTATTAATTTTTCTAACATGTTCGCACTTTTCCATAGCGTCTATGTAGCTCTCGATAAAAAGCTCTTTAGCTTGTGACATCACGGTCTTCAAAGCTTTGCAGAGAATCAAAGGTTTTTCCAAATTTACGACTGGTTCTCTTAAGTCTTTCTCTCAGAGCATTATCCAGAATGCTGCAAACAATTCTGTCTTTAATGAGAGAGTCCGTCAGCTCTGCAAACTTGCATGTTTTACTGCTGTTTCTCAATTCCATAGCAAATTGATCAATCGTTTGACCAGCTCTCTGCCAACAAGTAAGAATTTGTACCATTCATATATCACATTGCGCTTCAGTATACAAAATGTGTCAAATTTGTCCATTATCACTTTTAGCTTCAAACTATCTCCATTTTCAGAAGTAAAATGGTTATATACCTCAATTGCGTTGTCCCCAATCACATGAAATAGAATGGCAGCTCTCGGTTTTTCCGATTTATTTTCTGTTCAGATTGCCGATAAATAAATTTCAAAATGCTATTTAAATTTTTCCCAAATTTCAGCTGTTTCCAGTCAGCTGAAGTGTTTTCAGAGGTTGCAACCCTTCCATTCATAAAGCTGTTAGCAAACACTAAAAAAGTTTGTGCTTTTTTTTTCAATTATCTTCACTTCTCCCGTGTTTAGCGAACTTATTATTCTTCCAGACCAACTTCTGACACCATGTTGTGTTCTTTATATGTACAATGGGTTACTAAGGACAAAACATATTCTGGAAGATTTAAAACTAGAACTTTTATTTACAACAGCAACAACTACACGTGTGTCTTACAGCACCATGCTTCTCGATGTTTCTAGATCATTCTATCATTTCTGCGCATGCTCATAACTCTGTTCAATCATGTTCTGACACGAGACACATCATGTCACCACAACTAAAAAGCAGTAGGAGAGAAAAGATAAAATATGAAGGAAGTTAGCCAGTAATATAAAAGAGAATATCAAAACCTTTTCCAAATACATAAAAAGTAACAAAGTGGCGAGAATGGATATTGAGCCATTGGAAAATGACACTGAAGAGGTAGTAATGGGGGATAACGTATCATGTTGGGTATTGGCTTACAATGGCGGTGGAACTTAATAAGAATTTTGGTCAGTCTTCACTATGGAAGACACTAGCAGTATGCCAGAAATTCCAGAGTGTCGGGGGCAGGAGTGAGTGGTGTTGCTATTACTAATGAGAAGGTGTAGGGAAGATGAAGGGTAGTTAAATCATCTAGACTCGATGGACTACACCACAGGGTTCTAAAGGAGATGTCTGAAGAGGCTGTAGATGTATCAATTATGATCTTTCAAGAATCACTTGATTCCAGAGGACTGGAAAATTACAAATGTCATTCCATGCTTTAAGAAGAGAGGGAGGCAGAAGAAAGGAAATTATTGGCCATTAGGCCTGACTTCAATGGTAGGGAAGATGTTGGATTCTATTAGTGAGGATGAGGTTTTGGGGCATTTGGAGACACTTAATAAAATAGGCCGAAGTCAGCTTAGTTTCCTTAAGGTGAAATCCTGCCTGAAAAATCTATTGGAATTATTTGAGGCAATTACAGGCAAGACAGACAAAAGAGAGATAGTGGATGTTGTTTACTGGTATTTTCAGAAGGCCTTTGAAAAGGTGCCACAGATGAGCCTAATTAAGAAGCCTTTACTGTAAGACCATAAGATATAGGAGCAGCATTTAGCCATTTGGTCCATCAAGTCTGCTCCACCATTTCATCATAGCTGATTCATTATAAAACATTATTACAGGGAAGATACTGGCATGGATAGCAGATTGGAAGATTGACAGGAGGCAAAGTGTGGGAATAAAGGAGACTTCTCTAGTTGACTGCCAATGACTAGTGATGACCTGCAGGGGTCAGTGTTAGGACCGCTTCTTTTCATGTTATATGTGAATGATTTGGATGTTGAAGCCGAGGTTATGGACAATACAAAGATAGTGGAGGGGCAAGTAGATTTGAAGAAGCAGGGAGTTTGCAGAAGGACAGATTGGGAGAAGTGGCAAATACGGTAGGGAAGTGTAGGGTATGGAATAAAGGTATAGACTATTTTTTAAACACAGAGAAAATTCAGAAATCAGAGGTGCAAAAGGCTAACTTGCAGGTTGAGTAAGGAAGGCAAATGATTCTGGAGTTGTACAAACTGAAGTTTAGAAGCATGAAGGAGATCTTATTGAAGCCTATCGAACATTGAAAGGACTGGATAGGATGGATGTAGAGAAGATGCTTCCTATAGTGGGTGAGCCTAGGACCAGAAGGCACAGCCTCAGACTAGAGGGACATCCAATTAGAACAAAGGTGAGGATGGATTTCTTTAGCCATAGGGTAGTGAACCTGTGAAATTCCTTGTCACTGGTGGCTCTGGAAGCCAAGTCACTGAGTATATTTAAAGTGAAAATTGATGGGTTCTTCATTAGTCAAGGCATCAAAGTTACGGACAGAAGGCACAAAAATGAAGGGATAATAAATCAGCCATGATGGAATGCAAGAGAAGATTTGATGGGCCAAATGGCCTAATTCTGTTCCTATGTCTTATGATCCCCTCTATCTACCCATACAACCATGTGTCTCTCCTGGCCATCACTCATTATGTAACTGATAAAGACGCCCAGTCCAAAAATTGAAATATCACATCTGGGCTTCAATGTACTTGTCATTTAAGTAGTATTACTAAAAGTCTGGAAAAAGAATCTACTTCTATTGGGCAGGAGGTACAGGAGTCTTAGGTTTCATCACACTGAGTTCAGGAATATTTATTATCCTACAACCATCATGCTCCTGAACCCACGTGAATAACTTCACTTACCTCAATGCTGTACATCTCTATAGACTCACTCACCGGGACTCTGCATCTGATGTTCTCAGTATTATTTGTTTACTTATTTATTATTAATTTCACAATTTGTATTCTTTTGCACATTTTCTGCTTGTCACTTTATTGTATATAGTTTTTCATTAAATTCTACTTTATTTTCCTGTAAATGCCTGCAAGAAAATTAATCTCAAGGTAGAATATGATGACATATATGTCGTTCAATAATACATTTATTTGAACTTGGAAGTTTGGACAAATAGTCTTTTCTTATACTTAAAATGACAAAAAAGAAAGTTATTCAGCCTAAGAATGAGTACACATCAGAACCCCTAGAATAATTTTGCCTCTTATTTCAATGTACCTCTGCAATTTGTTCTCGTACACATCCTCATCAACTCCCCTTCAATTCTACCAATGTCAATGCTATGGATAATTTATAGTAGTCAGTTTGTCTTTGGATTGTAAGAAGAAATTAGAGCACATGGAGAAAACATAGGCAATTATAAAAAAAATGCAAACATTGCACAGACAACATCCAGAATTAGGATTAAATCTATGTCCCTGCAGTTTATACAGCTTCACTGTATGTCTGTTCTTCTTTCAACTAAAATACTTCCTTTGTATCTGCAGCAATAATTTCTGCAGTTTGTGCTGACTTGATGAATTGGATTCAATGTATCATATAAACACACATAACTATCCTACAGTGCCAATCTTAAGAAGTCACCAAAGTTGAAATGTCTGGATAAACCTTTCAAGTACAGGATTGTTCCTCCTGCTCTTTATATTTTTATTTCAAACTTCTAACTCTGTTACTTCAAAAATGCTGCAGATTGAAATAATTTTCCAAATGCAGTACTGCTTTGGTGGATGGAACACCTTTGGCTTTTTTTGAAGTTAGTGTATTAAAAAATCTGATAAAGATCACAGAAACAACTTTTGTCAATAGGTTTCTTATTTGCTTTTATAGCACCATTGTATACCTAGCCTGCACATTCTCAACATAATTCTCTACTCCAAAAATGTTGATAACCAAAACCACCTGTGATGGATTTTCATGTTCAATTACACACTGAGTATATTTGAGCCCTAGAGATATGTTCCTCCCTCCTCATTCAAGTTGACAGAGTTTTTGACCACATCACATCCTCTTCCTGCACCTTTGTTTCTGACTCTTTTCCTCCAGGACAGAGCAAAAATAAAGTTCCCATGGTTCTCCCTATTCATCCCATGAGTCTTCATATTTATTAGATCATCCTTCTCAATTTCTGGCATCATTAATGCAATTCCATCACCATTCATATCTTCCTTCCCCTTTACTTTCAGCATTTCAGAAAGACCATCTCCATTCCTGCTCCTGAATCTGCCCTTCCTCTCTACCAGTCATCTCGGCCCTTGAATTCTTTCCTCTTTCCCATGAACATTTTTCTTCCTTTTCCATTATCTTTACCCAAGGACAGAATAGCTCATTCCAAGTGAAGCAGTGATTTACTTGAACTTTTTAACTAATGCACTGCATTTGGTGTTCACAGTTTGGTCTTTCCTGTTTTGAAGAAACCAAACACAGACTGGGTGACTACTTTTTAGATCACCTGTGTTCAGTCCACAGGAAAACCTTTGATCTTCCAGTTGTTGGCCACTTTAATTTTCCATCCTATTGTCACACAAACCTCTCTGTCTGTAACCATAAGTCATAGGAGCAGAAATAGGTAATTTTCCCCATCGAGTCTGCTCTGCTATTCAATTATGGCCGGTTTAGTATGCCCCTGAACCCCATTCTCATGCCCTCTCCCTGATCTGACCTCCTGCCCTGATATAAAGAGATCCAATATAAGCTTGAGGAAGAGCACCTCATCTTTTATATGTTCACATTATTTTCTTCAGGGCTCAACTTGAGTTTGCTTTACCTGTTTATATCAAGACCGGAAAGTTCTGCTGCTGGTCATCTATCAGTAATACCGATTCTCTCTCTCCTTCCAGTGAGTATTCAATTGGCTTTTGCTTGTCCTTTTTTGTGTTCTCGTTTTCAAATTGCTCTAGTTGATCTATCAGTCAGATACAGCTTGTCACTGTGGCAAAGTGAGCCTCATTCTATCAGAGATTTTCCTTTTATCCTATCCCTCCCTTTCTCATCTCCTCTGCAACTTACCCTAACTTACTTTCTCACTTTTCCATTACAACAATGTGAAATATTAATTCTGTTTCTCTTTCCATGGATGTTATCACACATACAGAGTGTTTCCAGAAATTTCTGTTTTTATTTTACCCTTTCAGCTGCTGTCTTATCTGATTTCCTGCCTAAAGAGCCACATTGCTCCACTTCAGTTTTCTTAACCATCTGCTCTCATCTCTTTCATGCTCAGTTCACCTGGCACAAGGTTTTCTCTTAAAGCTGAAGACAACTGCTGTATTTCTTGATCTGGTTTGAAATCACTATTGTCTACCTAGCTTTATTGACTCACTCTCCCTCCAAGAAAACTTGAACATCTGAGCCAGTTTCTCCTCTCTGTGATTCTGTAGTCAATGTTGTTGGGATTGGTAAAGTCAACATATTGAAGACTATTTCTCAAAGCACTGTATTTCTTCCAGCGCTAGTACAGGTCGTACTAGCATGTCCTGAAGAAGGGTCTTGGTCCAAAACATCATCTGTTTGTTCATTTCCCTGGATGCTGTTTGATCTGCTGAGTTCCTCCAGTATTTTGTGTGTGTTGCCCAGGTACATGTCATATTATTATGTTTATTTATTCATTTTTTGAGATGGAACATCACTGGTAAAGCTACCATTTACCCCTCACCACCACTCCACCCAATCTTTGAGTACTTTACTGGCTTTCTGGTGAAGTGGAGGCCAATGGGTATCATCACAGTCCAGCTGGAATTTTCTGGTAAATTCTGCCCAAAGACATTCTACCTGTTTATGTCTTCATTTCAGTTGTGTTTTCTGAAATTTCTAGAATGACAAGGGCATTGAAAAAAATGATTTCCATTTGATGTTTTTGCTAGGAATAGTTTGAAGAATTATTTCAAGTTGATGACTCATTACCGCTGGCTGGCAAGGTCACAATTACACTGCAATTTAGTTCAATTTTCCTGACTGCCAAATTTCTTTCAATTTTGAGAACTACTCACATTCTCCTCTGCAACCATCTTGAAAAAAATATTTTACACAGCAGAAAATCAAGTGGAAGGCTATTGAAAAACAGCAAAAAGATCAGCTTTAAGTAGGTATCCACAGCACTAACACGGGCATATCCACCTTGGTAACATCACAGAACTCTTCCCTTCCTCAGCCCATTTGATGTTAAATTTTTTTTCCACATCTCTTTTATTGCCAAACTTGATTATAGCAACTCACTTCTAGCTGTCCTCCTATAATCAAATACTCTGTAACTTTGTGAGTTTTAAAAACAGAGCTACCTATGTTATACCTCATACCCAACTCCCCATTGTCAAATCTACAGGATTTTATTTTAGAGGAAGCTTAAGAACCACTTGGATATTGTTTGTGACCAATACATTAGTTTGACAAATGACTGACTCCTACACAATTTCACCTCTATGCTCACTGAACTACATTGTTCCTGGTAAGAACACCTCAACTTTAAATGTTTGTGCTTTCACATTCCTCTATGGGAAATCCCTCCCTACTCTAACCTCCTCCAGAACAGGAAATCACCAAATATGTCTGTCCTCCATGATGTGATTGATAATGTTTCAGTTGTCTCGGATATTCTATTGTGCTCAATCCAGCACATGAATACATCATTGTTGCCACTGGCTTTGAAATTGACTTTGCTTGATTATACTACTTTAACCAACCTGGAGATGTTTTCATGTGAAGGTATAGTTCAAATCTAAGTCACAGTAAAGGGATACGTGTCCAAAGACAATGGCTCAAAGACAATGCCAGCTATTGCATGTTGATTAGCAGTTTTGTCAGTGTCTAGTTTAGGTATGACTTACCTTCAATGTGTTAGGTACTTCTTCGTTTCATTCAGTAATGATAAAAGTCATATTGGATGATTCATTAGGCAAGCTTGCCTCCATCAGCCAGGATGGTGAGTGTAACAGTCAGAAAGTCACATTGCAACTATGTAAAACTTCGGTTAGATCATCTTTGGAGTACTGTGTGCACCTCTGGTCGCTGCATTACACGGAGCTTGTGGAAGCTTATCTCAGGTGTATAAGTTCACCAACATGTTTCCCACATTTGCTCTAAGGAAATATTGGACAAACTTGGATTATGTTTTGTATTTAATACTTCAATAATATTTGAGAAATAGTATAAATATATTGTTTGGTTAAGCATTCTTTGTTGTCTAAATAATTCATTAAGGTTATATGTAAAAGTACATGAATGGCATAAGACATCACACCACCAGTTAAAGTAAGAAAGAGGTTTGATATGTTATTTCTGGCTCCATGTTATTATCTCATTTAGTTTTATGCTTTGGAGTTACAAAACGTAACAGTGATGACAAGGAAGTTTTAAATGAACCCGAAACAACTACCAAAATGTAGGTGCACAGTGCAATGATAGAGTTTTCAAAAAATTACAGTATGTGTTCTTTGGAAGGGAAGACACAGTCAAGTTTTTTTTAAGGCAGAAAATGGACATAAACAGAGTTTATAAACAGTGAGCACTGGGTGATAATAATCATAAATTTTAAAAAAGAGAAGAAATGGCAGGCTATGTCAGACAGATAGACACATTTAATTGCACAAGGGATAACTGGAATATATACACAGAGAAAACTGAGCAGTATTTTGAAGTAAATGAAATAGCCAATGAGAAATAAGTACTAATCTTGCTGAGTGCATTGGGTTTAAATGTATACAGTTTGCTTAGAAATTCAACTGCTCCAATCAAACCAGCCAAAATGAGCTTTACTGGTATTGTGAAAGTAATGCAAGAACATTTAGAATTGAAACCATTGCTGATAGCAGAATGCCTTGGGTTTCATAAGTGGAATAAAAAGGAACGGGAGTCCATTTCAGCATATGTGGCTGAATTGAAGAAAATGTCTGAGCATTGTCACTTCAGTGATGATTCACTGAGAGGTCATTTTGTTTGTGGAATCTTACAAAAATTCATTCAAAAATGGCTCCTAGCTGAAACACATTTAAAAGAGCGGCTGAAATTGCTGTATCAATGGAAACAGTAGTCAGATGCAATTGAGATGCAGTCAGAAATTAAAGTGAGCATGAATGAAATTGCAACATCTAAACAGAAACCTGTCTGGGCAAACAAACTGTACCACCATTGTGGCAGGGGCTCACATACATAAGAACAATATAGATTTAAAAGCAAAACTTGCAGAAAATGTAGGACACATACAAAAAGCATTTCAGGCAGGCAAAAATAAATGGACGCTACAGGGAACAGAAAAAGATAAAAAGTCAACTTGCAGTTTCAAACAGAGCACTAATCTACGTGTTGTTAAGGGAAAAATCTGTTAATCATGACAGGGACACAGGACTGAGTAGCCTTGAGATTTAAATTGTGAAAGTTAACAGGAGATAAGCAATATGGCTTACACCAGAAGTGAACAGTGAATTAATTAAAATGGAATTGGCCACTGGCTCAGCTGTTTCAGTCATTCCACAAAATAGATTTGAACAACATTTCAAAGATACTGAACTGAAGACTGCAGATATCCAATTAAGAACTTATACTGGAGGTAAGTTAAATCCTGTGGGAATGAAATACACCAACTGACAAGCCTCATTGGGCTTTATGAGATAAAAACAGGAGGGCCAGCATTGTGTGGTTGTGGTTGGCTGAGATAACTACAACTTGACCAGTGATACATCCACCAGTTTCTCTGCAAAAGACTCAACTGAAAATGAGTTAAGAGAGGGACTGGATGATGTCACAGAAGTTTTCAAAGATGGCATTAAAACTCAAACATATCAAGGGTAAAATAGTGTTAAATCAAAATGTCACACCCACATTTTACAAGACCCCTCCAGTTCCATATACCATCCATGATAAAGTAGCCAGCGAGCTAGATCATTTGGAGGCTGAAAGAACTCTTTCCAAGTTTGAGTTGAGCGAATGTGCAACACCAGTGGTCTCAGTAGCTGAGAATAATTACTACAGATCGGGAAGAAATGGCAATGGAGAAAGCAGTGTGAGGTGGCTTTCCAAAAGGTAAGGGAAATGGTGAGCTCAGACACTGTACTCACACATTATGATCCACATCATTCAGTGAAGCTTGTTGTGCACTGCTCAGGATACCAACATTTCCAGTAGGTAAGTGTCCAGATCTGCCAAAACCTCTTCCTGCAGTCCCAGAGGCAACTACTGTAACCACCTAAGATTTCATAGCCGTGAGTGTATAAATGAGAGAGGGAGAGAGAAGATATCTGCCTGGGTGTGTGAGAGAGTGGGGTACAAGTTTGTGTGTATGAAAGAGAGAGAGAAGGACACTGCACATATGGTAAATTGGATCAGCAAATTTGCTGATGATACAAAGATTGGAGGTGTAGTGGACAGTGAGGAAGGTTTTCAAAGCTTGCAATGAAATTTGGACCAGCTGGAAAAATGGACTGGAAAATGGCAGATGGAGTTTAATGCAGACAAGGGTGAGGTTATTGCACTGTGGAAGGATAAACCAAGGTAGAACATACAAGGTAAATCGTAGGGTACTGAGGAGTGCAATAGAACAGAGGGATCTGGGAATACAGATACATAATTCCCTAAAAGTGGCATCACAGGTAGATAGGGTGGTAAAGAGAGCATTGGCCATTATAAATCAAAGTATTGAGTATAACAGTTGGGATGTTATGGTGAGGTTATATAAGACATTGGTGAGACCGAATTTGGAGCATTGTGTGCAGTTTTGGTCACCTAATTACAGGATGGATATTAATAAGGTTGAAAGAGTGCAGAGAAGGTTTACAACATGTTGCTGGGACCTGAGAAACTGAGTCACAGGGAAAGGTTGAATAGGTTAGGACTTTATTCCTTGGAGTGTCAAAGAATGAGGTGAGATTTGATAGAGGTATATAAAATTATGATGGGTATAGATAGAGTGAATGCAAGCAGGCTTTTTCCACTGAGGCTAGGGGATGAGAAAAACAGAGGACATGGGTAAATTTTAAAGGGAAAATTAGGGGGGGATTCTTCACACAGAGAGTGGTGGGAGTGTGGAATGAACTGCCAGATGAAGTTGTAAATGCGGGCTCACTTTTAACATTTAAGAAAAACTTGGACAGGTACATGGATGAGGGGTGTATGGAGGCATATGGTCCAGGCGCAGGTCAGTGGGACTAGGCAGAAAAATGGTTTGGCACAGCCAAGAAGGGCCGAAGGGCCTGTTTCTGTGCTGCAGTGTCCTATGGTTCTATGTTTCTAAGTCTCTCCTGCTAAGCAGTGATCCCCCTTGCCAGGAAAAACATTATCCCACAAGAGTAAGAAATCCTCCACAGTGATTAAGTCTGTAGGCCTGAATGGGACAACTTAACATCTACTATGCTGTGGATGGCTATATACAGTAGTTGTAATATATAGCATTCTGTATATATAGTTGAAATGTATTCTAAATTAGGTTAGAGTTTATAGCTAAGCCAGGAGCAGTGTTGTGTATTTAATATTTCACTAATATTGTAAATATAATATTACTAAGCATTCTTGATTGTTTAAATGATTCATTATGATCATATGTAGAAGTATGTAAATGGCAGATGCCATCATGTCACCATGTTATATGTGAACACCTCGCTTAAACTCAAAATGAAGTTAGATACATGATACCCCACTCTGTGTTTTTATTTCAATTAGTTTTATGTTTCAGAGTTACAAAACATCACCGATTGCTTTCTCTAGATTGATTTTAATTGATTCTATTTACAACAGGAAAATGTATTAACGATGTTGAATAGTAATGTTGAATACTTAAAACCACAAGCCAAAGCAATATGAATAAAAATATAGCCTAAGACTAATAGCCATTGGATCGTCAGACATGTCTATAAATTACAGGTGTCAATAAAATATAAAACTTCTAACCTGCACAATCCACCTGTTGTAGTATTTACAACAACAGCAAAGCAGGAGACCAGCAGCTGAGTTACAGCATCTGAAAATTCCTTCTTTAGAATGAAAATGTCCCTCCAATTTTCTACTACTCCAGTAGAGTGTGTACTCTAAATCAGTCAGCAGTGTGACAGACAGACAGACATACTTTATTGATCCCGAGGGAAATTGGGTTTCATTACAGTCGCACCAGTGTGTAAGGGGAAGTTGGGGGAGGTGACTCAGTACAGAGAGGCTGAGGTCACAGCCCAAGTTAAGTGAGTCCATTGAAAGCTCAGAAAACACACCTCACGCTCCTCATCAGCCAATCATCCGCCCCTCTGTGGAATACAGCACTCATCAATTATCAACAGCCTCCCCATCTCACGTCAAACACTGAGAATGGACTCAACCAAATAAACCTGGTCCTGCTGTGCATGGCCATGCTGGGATGAGAGACCTCTAACGAGATTGCCAAGGGGGCTGTTTGGATACTGGCCACCACTGCAAACACTAACATCACACATCATGCGAAGTTCAAAAAACAATGTTTTTTTAAAATCACAATCTCCCATGGAACCCTGGTTGAGAAACCCTGCCCTAGAAGTGTCAGCAACTGATAAAATTTTAAGGGGTATTGATAGGGTAGATTGTCATAATCTTTTTCCCAGGCTATACCAGAGATCATAGCTATAAGGTGAGGTGGTTAGTTTAAAGGAGGTTAAGATGGAAAGCTATTTTACAGAGTGGCAGGTGCCTGGACCACACTGGCAGTGAAAGTGATGCAAGTAGATACAATGGGAACATTTGAAAGGTATTTAGACTCTCATGAACAGGCAGGAAATTGAAGAGATGGACCATGAGCAGGCAGATATGCAGCTTAATTTGGCATCATAGAAACATAGAAAACCTACAGCACAATACAGGCCCTTCAGCCCACAATGCTGTGCCGAACATGTACTTACTTTAGAAATTACCCATAGCCCATAGCATCATGGTCAACCCAGAGAATGCAGGCTTGAGTGCCTGGTCTTGTGCAATCCTGTTCTATGCTTCATGTTCTAAGTAGATAGTTCCAGCTGACTGGCCATCAAAAGAACTTAGAGATGCTCTCCTTATCTGGCTAGTTCACAATATGCTCCAAAGTGTATGCTTCTAACTGAGATTTCCAGGTTTCAACTGAAGCGCAAATCCTTCAGCTGATTCTCTCTACATCATCTGTGGTCACACATGTGGAATGTGTGGGTTTTCCCTGGGTGCTCCAGTTTCCTCCCACAGTCCAAAGACATACCGGGTAGGTTAGTTGTTCGTTGTAAGTTGTGGCGATTAAATTCGGTTAGGTTTAATCAGGTTTATGTGAGGTTGCTGGGGTGGTATGGTTCAAAAGGCCAGAAGGCTATATCACTAAAATAAAGTAAAAATCATAAGAAAAAATTAAAATAGAATTCAAAACCATGAAAGGAATATTTAGCTGACCGAATATATTAGAACAAACTAAGCATTGTTTACTAAAAAACACAATGAGGAAATACACTAAATATTTCCCTGTTCTGATAACTTCATTATTTAGTTTGTCTATATCTTCTCACCCATATAAACCTACACACACTGATGGCACCATGCTCCTCTTCCTTTTCCAGAACTTAATTCTACATTCCAAGCTGCACACAAATCACTACTGGGTGGTTTCATCTTTTCTGCCTAAACTTTTGATTTAACAAGATATGTTGTGATGAACAATCCATTTCCCTGCGCAAGTAATTACAACCGAATAAGTTATATTCCACCAATTCAATTAAAAGATGACAGTCTCATTAAAAAATAACATTTATTTTAAGTTCATTACCAGCCTAAACACACAGAACGTGATTATACTCAAACATTAGTCATCAAGTACATGTACAGTATTTTTGAATCAAAACTTTCCTTCTAGCTACAGCCACACTGAAGAACAATTAATGGTAACTTTTCTTCTAAGAAGCAGTTTGCAGGACCAAATTAATTCTAAATAAATGAAGAATTATTTTCAATTACACTCAGTATAGCCACACATCTGAAGACAAAGGAATAGAATTAGAATTAATTAAAGTTTAGTGTACCTTCTTCTCCTTAAGCCCATCATCTCTACTGGAACATAGGCAGCAAACAGCAGCTCACCAGAACTCTCTGCCCTAAGCCAGATATTCAAGCTGTCTCCAGATGTAGACCTTCATTGAAGTTCCTTCCTCTCCCAGCGATGGGGTCTTTGGAGCTACTGTTGGCGTTTCGGTAGTACTGTCTTTTAATGGAATGGGATTGCTGGATTCAGGCCCATCCTTCCTCTTTATGCAGCCGGGCTTGGGGCCATCCATGGCAGACTTAAAATTTAGTGTACACCTTCACCGAAAAGTCTGCTGCTTATATCCAAACTTTAAGTGGCATATTGTCATACAGATGTGACTACTTAAGGCTATGTGTCAACCCACCAACCAATGCTTAAAATGAATTGTACCTTTTTTTATGAGTTTCATTAAAATTAAATTCCACCAATGACAGCTAGCAAACAAATATTTAATTACATTGTGTCACCCCAAGAATGATTACCTGTCTGGTTAATCCAAGGAATACCATATGATCAACCAACTCAATATTCCCTCTAAAAATAAGAGAAATTGACTTACAGTCAATGGGTAAGAATTGATAGCTAAATGACAGCAAGAGATATTCAAATGGGAATCTAAACTCTTATTTTAATGAGAGGAGAATATTAAAGCCATTACAATTTAATGAGAAATTATAGGTAAGTTAATCACAATATCCTAGGTCACCAACATGATCGATAGAAGATATTTGTGTCACCCTCCTCAGCTCCAGTCCACAGGTGAAATTAAAATAGTGGAATGATCTGCCCCATAAGTTTATATATATATATATATTTCCAAAGAAAAACACTAAATACGAGTTTTACTTCAATGCCAATTTCCTCAGATATTGTGCAAGCATCATTTGCTTTACTTATAGTGATCAGTTTACTTAGAGTTTTTAGCTGGCATCCATTATAGTTTATATTGATTAATAACGCAAGCACACATTGGTTTAAATCTCATCAAGAACACCTCTAATGCTTGTTCCTCCTGGTGCTGTAATTGATACTCACAATGCCAAAGTTGTCGCACCATGTGAAAAATAAGAGCTGCTATTTTCTAATGGCAGTGTTCCAGCATTTGATTGGCTAGTGCCCAGGAGACACCACAAATTCCTCACACCATCCCAGAATTGTGATTTTTTTCCCTCTGCTGCCATTTTTCTTAGTAAATTATGATGGTCCAATTACAAAAAAAAACAAGATATAAACAAAAAATAATTTGATTTTTTCCCCATATGGCTATGATTCTGTGAATTGAGTTTAGTTCACACCCCTAATATCACTGGATGAATTGTTACAGTTTGCTTTCATCTGCGCCACTTTTTGTCAAATCAGATTGAAAAATGGGAGTACAGATTTCAAAAGGCAATTTCAAAACTGAAATGGAAGCTTGTGCATGTTGATGTATGAATAAGAAGCAATGATAGGAAAGGGAAAATGGCAATCAGGCAGAAATATTAACCATTTGAATTTCATTGGGTGATGATGCTGAACCAAAGGCCTGTGTAGTTGACCGGTTCTATTACTCGTGTTCTGATGTAAATCCCTTGTTGGAACGTTGAGTGTGAGGGCCTCCATTGACAGTAGAGACAGCAAGGGAATACAGAAATACTGATATCCACTATATTGGTATCTGTCCCCCTCTTTACCTTCACCACATCGACGACTGCATTGGCGCTGCCTGCTGCACGTGTGCTGAGCTCGTTGACTTCATTAACTTTGCCTCCAACTTTCACCCTGCCCTCAAATTTACCTGGTCCATTTCTAACACCTCCCTCCTCTTTCTTGATATTTCTGTCTCCATCTCTAGAGACAGCTTATCTACTGATATCTATTATAAGCCTACAGACTCTCACAGCTTCCTGGACTATTCCTCTTCCTACCCTGTCTCTTGCAAAAATGTTATCCCCTTCTCGCAATTTCTCTGTCTCCCCTGCATCTGCTCTCTAGATGAGGCTTTTCATTCCAGGACGAAGGAGATGTCTTCCTTTCTTAAACAACACCATCAACTCTGCTCTCAAACACATCTCTCCCATTTCCCGCACATCTGCCCTCAACCCATCCACCCGCCACCCCACTCGGGATAGGGTTCCCCTTGTCCTCACCTACCACCCCACTAGCCTCTAGGTCCGACGTATAATTCTCTGTAACTTCCGTCACCTCCAATGGGATACCACTACCAGGCACATCTTTCCCACCCCCCCTTCTGCTTTTCGCAGGGATTGCTCCCTACGTGACTCCCTTGTCCACTCGTTCCCCCCATCCCTTCCCACCGATCTCCCTCCTGGCACTTATCCTTGTAAGTGGAACAATTGCTACACCTGCCCTTACACTTCCTTCCTCACCACCATTCAGGGCCCCAAACAGTCCTTCCAGGTGAGGCGACACTTCACCTGTGAGTTGGCTGGTGTGGTATACTGCATCCAGTGCTCCCAGTGTGGCCTTTTATATATTGGTGAGACCTGACACAGACTGGGAGACCGTTTCGCTGAACACCTATGCTCTGTCTGCCAGAAAAAGCAGGATCTCCCAGTGGCCACACATTTTAATTCCACGTCCTATTCCCATTCTGATATGTCTATCCATGGCCTCCTCCACTGTCAAGATGAATCCACATTCAGGTTGGAGGAACAACACCTTATAAAGCGGTTGGGTAGCCTCCAACCTGATGGCATGAACATTGACTTCTCTAACTTCCGTTAATGCCCCTCCTCCCCTTCTTAACCCATCCCTGACATATTTAGTTGTTTATTTGTTTTTTTTCTCTCTCTCTCTCTCTGCCCATCACCTTGCTTGTTCTCCATCTCCCTCTGGTTCTCCCCCTCCCCCTTTCTTTCTCCCGAGGCCTCCCATCCCATGATCCTTTCCCTTCTCCAGCTCTGTATCCCTTTTTCCAATCACCTTTCCGGCTCTCAGCTCCACCCCACCCCCTCCAGTCTTCTATCATTTTGCATTTCCCCTCCCCCTCCTACTTTCAAATCTCTTACTATCTTTCCTTTCAGTTAGTTCTGACGAAGGGTCTCAGCCTGAAATATTGACAATGCTTCTCCCTATAGATGCTGCCTGGTCTGCTGCGTTCCACCTGCATTTTGTGTGTGTTGCTTGAATTTCTGGCATCTGCAGATTTCCTCGTGTTTACAGCAACAGTGTTGCTAGCAGTTCACAATGTCAGGCCTGTTGTCGCTAATGATTCCCAGCCTTCACATGCAGATACTTCCCGGTCTCCACCCTGCCAATAGGATTCACATGACACTCCTTCCAGACGCATCACCTGCAACCTATTTAACCCTAGTTCTCAGCCACAGTCTTTGCTCACTCATCAAACTAGCCAGCCCCAACCGTTGCTCCAAGCCTTCACTCTCCCTGCCTAAGGTTTACCTTGTTACCTGCTGTGTTTAGTTTATACTCTCTCTTGTTTTGAGACCCCTCATTGCTCGTTATTTTGCAGTCTATTATTAAAGTCATTGTTTACTGCTAAATTGTCTCATTGCACTGCTTTTGGGGTGAGCCTCCTCTACATTTCCAGACACACCAAATGTTAGAGTGGAGTCCTTGAATTTTATCCATTCACTTTGGTAGACCTGGAATTTGCTGAGGAAATTTAGAGCTATTTAATCTGGCAGAAGGCTTCCATCCACAGATGGAAACAAATGCTGTTGCTACATATCTGGTCATGAATTCAGAGAAACCATTGACAAGCATTACAAGCAGGACACCAAAGAACAAATTGAAGCCACAGGGAAAACGGAATCATTTTATTTTCATCAGCCTAGTTCATAGTGGTTTCTGTACCTACCTTGCAACTTAGGAGAGAGTGGCCAAATCCCTTGAACCTGCCTAAAGCAAAGGTTATTGCTATGTTCATAACATTGCTTTATCAAACTTACAAGAGTAACTTGTCATCCAAGTGCTTGAGATTAAGTCTGTTTTCTGGCACCCCTAAACTGCTGTGACCAAACACCTGCTTCTGTGCCAAGTATCAAGAGAGGTGCCACATGCACTGACATTTTCAAAACATGTTTGGAAGTCTGGTCTGTTTCCTTTCCCTGCCTACCAATCTGTTGTGTACTTTGTGGGAAATGCACTTCTACCACTGGCAAAATAGTGATCTCCCTTTGGATCTATCCAGGCCCCGACTCTCTTCACCATTTATAAAAATAATGCACCATGGAACAGCTGGTAGTACGGCAGTCTCCCAGGTCCTGAGGCCTCAGTTCTCCCTGTGATCACAAGGATTCCTCTGGGTGCTCCATTTCACTTTATTATTGTGTTATTATGTGTGTATATAATAAAGAACTTCATTTCCCAGTGGGCAATGTGGGCGGTTCACCCGGAACCAGAAGCTTCAATGGTGAGCAGGTTGCACCCGCCCAGTGTTGAACAAAAGTCTAGCGTCAGAGTACACGATATCTGAAATCAGTGTGAGGTCTAAACTCGGACTGTAAATGAATACTGTGAGTTTCAACAGTGAGTTGGTCACAAGCTCATCTTTATTAAGAACAAACATAACATGGTGTCAGAAGGCAGCCTGAGGTCTAAACTAGGAGAGTAAATGAAGACCATGAGCACCTAAGAAAGACCATAAGACATTGGAACAGAAATGGGCCATTTGGCCCATTGACTCTGCTCCACGATTCAATCATGTCTGATCAAATTCTTCCAGTCATCCACACTCCCCGGCCTTCTCCCTATACCCTTTGCTGCCCTTGCTAATCAAGAACCTATCTATCTCTGCCTTAAATACACCCAGTGACTTGGCCTTCACAGTAGCTTGTGGCAACAAATTCCACAGATTTACCATCCTCTGACTAAAGTAATTTCTCCCCATCTCTGTTCTAAATGGACGTCCTTCAATCCTGAAATCATGCCTCTTGTCCGAGACTCTCCTACCATGGGAAATAACTTTGCCATATCTAATCTGTTCAGGTCTTTTAATATTCTGAATGCTTTTAAGAGATCCCCCCCCCACCATTCCTCTGAACTCCAGGGAATACAGACCAAGAGCTGCTGACGTTCTGCATATGGTAACTCTTTCATTCCTGGAATCATTCTCATGTCTCTGCTCTGAACCCTCTCAGATGTCAGTATATTCTTTCTAAAATAAGGAACCCAAAATTGCACACAATACTCCAAGTGTGGTCTCATGAGTGCCTTATAGAGCTCAACATCACATCCCTTCTCTTATATTCTATACCTCTAGAAATGAATGCCAACATTGCATTTGCCTTCTTCACCACCGACTCAACCTGGAGGTTAACCTTTAGGGTATCCTGCAAAAGGACTACCAAGGCACTTTGCATCTCTGCATTTTAAATTCTCTCCCCATCTAAAGAATAGTCTGCCCATTTATTTCTTCCGCCAAAGTGCATGACCATACACTTTCCAACATTGTATTTCATTTGCCACTTCTTTGCCCATTCCCCTGAACTATTTAAGTCTCTCTGCAGGCTCTCTGTTTCCTCAACACTACCTGCTCCTCCACCTATCTTTGCATCATCGGCAAATTTAACCATAAATCCATTAATCCCATAGTCCAAATCATTGACATAGATCGTAAAAAGCAGTGGTCCCAATACCGACCCCTGTGTAACTCTATTGGTAACCGGCAGCCAGCCAGAATAGGATCTTTAATTTGAAAACCATTATAGATGTCCAAGAGATGTTAGTGATGAAGAGAAGCAGGCCAGAGAGACGACAGCATGTTGTGTACCAAAGTTTAAGAATTCACCAAAGAATTCAGGTGAGAGGCCAAGAGTTCCCATCACAGATAACCTAAGTCTTCCCACACCTATGCAGTTTACCGACAATATAGCAGATGACTGGAAACACTTCAAGCAGTGATTCGATATACACTTAGCGGAGTGGGAGGGGCTGATGAAAAATTTTAATTGTCTATTTTTCTGCATGTAATTGGCAAAGATGTTTTGGACATCTATAATGGCTTTCAAATTGAAGGGCCAACTTTTACATTGGACATTCTGATAACAAAATTTGAGGAGTATTTTGTCCCAAGTAAAAATATCACATTTGAGAGCTATAAGCTTTTTTTCATGGGACCAGAAACAAGGTGTTAGCTTGGACCAATACTTAGCCAAGCTTCACACATGGAGTAAGTCCTGTGAATTTGGAGTATTGAGAGACTCACTAGTTGGAGACAGTATAGTTTGTGGATCTCAGATAATGGGCTCAGAGAAAGATTGTTGTGTGAAAAAGATGTGACACTGGAAAAGGCTGCGGATATATGTAAGACAGCAGCGCACAAGCTAAGGAGCTGCACAGGGAAGACATAATAGAGCATGCTGTGAAAACAGAGGAGCAGTACGCAAGCATTTCCAAAGCAACAGCAAAGTAAAGAGGAAGACTCAAAAGCAAACACAGCTAACACAGCAAATGTGCAGGTAGGCACAATCAGAAGATGTGTCCTGCTGGTGAGACATCTTGCAATAATTGTGGGAAGAAGAGTCTTTTTACAAAGTGCTGCAAAGCTGGAATTACCAACAGAAAGGTGCATATGGTTGCTGAGGACATGAAGGAAGCCTTTGTAGATTCACTGCAGACTGCTGGAGCTGGTAAGACAGAATGGATTGTTCCACTGACTGTGAATGAGACAGTAATTCCATTCAAACTTGACACCCAAGCTCAGGTGGATCTGTTATTCATGGATGACTACAAGATTCTCAAAATAAAGAGGAAGATTTACCCAGTGAAGTTTAAAGTCCTAGGCTATACTGGAAAGAATGTTCTAGTAGTGACCTTCAAACACAGAAGACAGCTAAGGGCACAGGTGCTGATTGGAGAAAAGAGAGTACAGCCAACATTAGGACTGAGAGCATGTGAAAAGTTCAATCCGGTGAAAAAGCTTTCGTAGTGGCTTCGCAGACCAAAGGTGACCACCCAATACTCATGGAAGAGTACTCAGTTGTCTTTGAGGGGCTTGGAATGCATACCTGGTGTACACAAAATTAATATAGATGGAAGAGTGGCTCCTGTTGTCCATGCTTGCAGGAAAGTTCCATTTGCGCTTAGAGACAAACTAAAACAAGAACTAGCATGCATGGAACAGATATACATCATACAGAAAATTGAGATTATCTCCCTATTTGCAGTTGCCAAGTGGCTTAGCAAGCTCGATGCATCCTCTGGGTTTTGGCAGATAAAGCTTGATGAGGCAAGTTTACAACTGTGTACATATAACTTCCCTATACTTTTAACGCACAGGAAAGATTTTGCATTCTTCAGAAATTCTGTCCAGACCAGACGTCTACCATCAAGTCATTCACATGATCTTTCAGGGCACATGGTGTCTAGACCATGATGGATGGTATCATCGTGTGGGAGTCCACCAAGGATGAACATGATGCACGATTGAAACAAGTGCTTGATGCGACACAGAATGTCAATCTGAAATGAAATAAAGAGAAATGGCAGATGGAATACAGCGTTGGGAAGTGTATGGTCATGCACTTCAGTAGAAGAAATGAAAGGCTTGACTATTTTCAAAATGGAGAGAAAACACATAAAAAACTGAGGTGCAAAGGGACTTGGGAGTCCTTGTGTAGGATTCCGTAAAGGTTAATTTGCAGGTTGAGTCAGTGGTGCGGAAGGCAAGTGCAATGTTGGCATTTATTTCAAAAGAACTAGAATATAAAAGCAAGGATGAAACTTTGAAAAGCACTAGTGAGGCCTCACTTGAAGTATTGTGAGCAGGTTTGGGCCCCTTATCTTAGAAAGGATGCACTGAAACTGGAGAGGGTTCAAAGGAAGTTCACGGAATATATTCCAGGATTGATTGGCTTGTAATATGAAGAGTGTTTGATGGCTCTGGGCCTTTATTCACGAGAATTCAGAAGAATGAGGGGTGACCTCCTTGAATCCTATCGAATGGTGAAAGGACTTGATAGAGTGGAAGTGGAGAGCATGTTTTCTATGGTGGGAGAATCTAAGACCAGAGGACGCAGCCTCAGAATAGATGGATGCCCCTCTAGAATGGAGACGAGCAGACATTTCCTTAGCCAGAGAGTGGTGAATCTGTGGAATACTTTGCCACAGACAGTTGTGGAGGCCAAGTCTTTATGTATATTTAAGACAGAGATTGATAAATTCTTGACTGGCAGGGCATGAAGGGATACGGGGAGAAGGCAGGAGATTAAGGTTGAGAGAAAAATTGGGTCAACCCTGAAGAAATGGCAGAGCAGACTCGATAGGTCAAATGGCCCAATTCTACTCCCATACCATATGGTCTTATGGTCTTATGTGAGTTTGGCGATAAGATACTGATCTTCATGAGATGTCATATCAAAGAGGAAGTGAAGCCTGACCCAATAAAGATGTCAGCCATTGAAATCACTGAGAGGCCTCAAAACAAAGAGGAGGTAAGACGTTTCTTGTGGATGGTGACTTATCTGACTTCATCCCTCACTGTCTATTGTGTCAGCACCACTTTGGTCACTCCTCAAGCAGCAAAATGAGTCAGTTTGGTCTCACGAGCAAGAAGAGTGTTTCCAAATGCTGAAATTAGTCCTAACTGAAGAGCTGTTCTGAAGTTTTATGATCCGGAAAGGTGTACTAGGATCTCAGCTGATGTGTCCCAGTACAGACTACTGCAGCAGCATGATGAGACATGGCAACTTGTGGTCTACACATCAAGAACCATAACAAGTGTGGAAGTCAACTATGCTCAAATAGAGAGAGAGTTTCTCACCAGCACATATGCATGTGAAAGGTTCCATCGGTAATCTATGGGCAAGCTTTTGAAGCAGAGACAGACCATAAACCATTGGTCTCAATTATGTCCAAACCACTGGATAACTGTCCCATGAGGATACAGTGCATTTTCAGTAGGCTTCAGAAATATGATGTGAAGATTATCTGCATACTGGGAAAATACTGATGTGTTGTCTTAAGCAATCAGCAAGAAAGAAAAGACTGACCAAGAGATGAATGCTGATATACAGACCTATGTTGACATGATTGACACCTCCATTCCAGTATCTCCTGATAGAACAGACAAGTTTAGGACAGCAACAGGGTCAGATGAAACAATGAAAGTACTTAAAGAGACAATACTGAAAGGATGGCCAGCAAATAAAAATGACTGTCCAATGTGTATTCCGGGCTATTGGGTATGCAGAGCTCAAATGTCAGTAGTGGAAGATATGGTCTTCAAAGGGAACAGGTTTGTGATTTCAATGTCGCTACACTAGGAAATGCTCCAAAAGATACATGAAGGGCATCTTGGTGAGGAATAGCGTAACTGTTAATGAAGTGATGTTCTGGCCAATAATGAACCATGACATCAGCCAGAATACAGCTTCATGTGAAATATGTTTTATCTACAGACCAAAGTTTCAAGCAGACCCACTTGCACTGCACCCTGTATCAGGCAGACCATATTTCCAAGTTGGAGTGGATTTGTTTGTTGCAATAGGAAGAGTCATACTGTTGTAACAGACGACTTTTCCCATTACCCAGAGGTTACAACATTGCAATCAACATCCAGTAAAGCAGTCATCACAATCCTGAAAGCTGTGTTTATGAGGTATGGAGTTCCTTGTGAAGTGGTACCAAACAATGGTCCACAATTGTTGAGCTGTGAAATGGAGCCCTTTGCCAATGATTTTGACATAATGTACAACTTCAAGCCCACATCACCCAAATTCTAAAGGCCTAGCAGAGAGTTTGGTCAAAGTAGTGAAGGGCCTCAAGAAGAAAGCACAAGATAGATGAGAGGACATCTACAAAGGTCTAATGACTTACAGGCGTGCACCACTGTAGAATGGACTTTCTCTAGTCCAAATGCTGATAGGTCGATGCATACAGACAAACCTTCCAGTGCATGAAAACCTGCTGACACCTAAAGGAGCATACAATTTGGCCAAGTGAAAGGGAAAGAGAAACAGACAAGGAAACAGTATCAAAACTGCAAAAAGCCTACCAGTCCTGAAGCCTGATCAAATGAGAATCCAAGATCATGATTCTGACATAGGGTCCATGCAAGGATATGTTCAAGAGGGAGTAGCTCCACATTCCTACCAGATCCAGACAGAACGAGGGATACCTCTCAGAAGGAACCATGAGTATCTATGACCACAAGCTCCAACCCATAGCTGTGACACCAACGGGGACAGCAGATGTAAAAAAAAATGAACATGGTGATCAGAGTTGCCAGAAAGACTCTAATATTAAAGCAGCAAATGATAGCAATATATCTGTCGAAACAAATAGCAGAACTGAAAGGATCAATAAGCCACCTCAGAGACTGAATGAAAGTTGATAAGTGGATAAAGGACTGTATTTGCTCATTACAATTGATATCTTTGTTGGAAACGATTATTGTTTCTTGCAGGTTTATGAGGACATGGTAGTGTATTTGTTTTTCTTTAAAGGGAGAAGATGAGTTATTATGTGTGCACATAATAAAGAGCTTCAGTTCCGGATGGGCAATGTGGTCATTTTGGCAGGAACCAGAAGCTTTAATGGTGAGCTGGTCACATGCACTCAGTATTAAGCTGTTAAGTAATAAACTGATTTAGTCTTTACTCACACCAGGTTTGTCTTTATTAAGAACAAACATAACACTTACCACAAAGACACTTAAGTTGGGAAATTAATTGGCCAGTGCAACAGTTGAAAAGAAACTTCATGTGGGGTGGAGGGTAGGTACCTGATGTTAGGAGAATAAAAGGGGTTAAATGCAGATCAGGGTCCAAAATTGTTCAATATCATTTCCAGTGCACAAGTGTAAAAGAGGATAAAATAATTGTTACTCCAGATCTGATATAGCACAAGAAATACACGATAAGGTAACGAACACAATAATTTAAAAAATCAGAATAAATATAAATACATAAGAAAACTTAAATACATAGATTGATTGTATGTGCATAAAGTGACACTTGGTACAGGAGTGTCAGTACATAAGGTGACTGACAGAAAATTATAAAGTAGAGAAGTGGGTTAATGGGTGGAGGTGTTGATCAGCTTAACTGATTGAGAGAAGTAACTGCCTTTGAGTCTTGAGGATGCTACATAGCCTCTTTCCTGATGGGAGTGAGACAAACAATCCATGAGCAGGGTGGGTAGGAACTTTTACAATGTTACCAACCCTTTTCCAGCACCTTTCTGGATATATATCCGTAATAGCAGGACTGATGCTGGTGATGCATTGGGCAGTTTTGACTACCCGTTGTAGAGCCTTCATGTGTGTTAAAATGCTCTCTACTGCATATCTGTAAATGGTCAGTGAAGATTTGATACACCAATGTGTACAACTCTATGACTCTGATATGCATACTACCACTGAGGAAATGCACTTATGCTGATGACCTGGCTCTAACCACGTGTGCCAGAGACCTTACAGAGAAATAAGATGCATGGACATTGTATCTGTCAATGATAGAAAGTATTTCTACAATCAAAGCTGCAAATAAATCCAGTTTCATTATTTCACGGTTTCACCTCACTAATCACAATATACTATATATCCTTATTTCAATAACAGCTTTTGTAGAAAAAAAGATAAAATATAATTCAATCCCAACCAATCCTAAGGTGCACCTTAAGATTTGAGAAACATTGCCAATTAATGTGCAGTACAAAGTGCCAGTGAAGAAGGCACCCTTCCCCCCCAGGGGAGCAGACACTCGTCTGGCTGAAGCAGAGGCGAGGAAGACACTGGCCAGAGTCGACACATGTAAAGCTGTGGAGCCCGATAATATACCAAGTCAGGTTCTGAAAGTCTGCGCAGCCCAGCTGATGGGGGTGTTGACAGATATATTTAATATCTCTCTGGAACAATCCATTATCCCCTTGGTTTTCAAAGCAGCAACCAACATGTCAGTGCCAGAGAAGGTGACAGTAACCTGCCTGAATGACTATTGTCCGGTGGCACTAACACCAACCATTATGAAATGCTTTGAGTGGCTGGTCATAGAGCACATTAAAGCCTTTCTCCTGGCTTCACTGGGCCCTTTCCAGTTTGCTTATTGCTCAGATCAATCCTCTGAAGATGCAATAACTGCTGCCCTCCATTCTATTGTGTCTCACCAGGAAATGGGGTCTCATATACCAGACACTGTTTATGGACTTCAGTTTGGCGTTTAACACCATCATATCTCAAAAACCGGTGGGGAAACTGTCCTCGCTGGGTCTCAAAACCTCCCTTTGTAACTGAATCCTGGACTTCTTAACAGAAAGCCACAGTCAGTCCATGTGGGCAGCAACATCTCTTGCCCCATTACGCAGAACACTGGCATTCTCCAGGGCCGTGTGCTTATCCCACTGCTGTTGACATGGCTGATACATGCCGTTGTCGCAGGATCCAGCTCAAAACGTGTCATCAAGTTTGTGTTGACACAACAGTGGTTGGCCTTATTAAGTGTGATGATGAGACAGAGTATAGAGTTGAAGTGAAATGGTTGGTGGATTGGTGTGAGAAGAACACCGGAACATGGGGAAGACAAAGGAAATCATTGTGGACTTCAGGAAGGTGCAGATAAGCCATCCCCCTCTGCAAATACATAGCTCCTCTGTAGAGAGAATTAAGTGAACCAAGTTCCAGTGAGTTCACATCTTAGATGACCTCACCTGGTGGCTTAATATCACTGCAGCACCTCAACTTCCTAAGAAGAGGCTCCCATCCCCCATCTTAACTGTACTTTACAAGAGCACCATTGAGAGCATCCTGGCAAGTTGCATCTCCATCTGGTATGGGAGCAGTCACGCATCACCCCAGAAGTCCCTACAAAGGACTGTGAGAACAGCTGAGAGGATCATAGGGATCTCCCTACCATCCATCAGGGACATTAATCAGGACTGCTGCATACATAGGGCCCTTAGTATTATTAAGGATCCCACCCATCCATCCAGCATCCTCTTTGACTTTCTACCATCAGGCAGGAGATTACGGTGCATAAAAACAAGAGCGGTCAGGATGGGAAACAGTTTCTTCCCCAAAGCCAGCAGGCTTCTGAGTTCCTTGCCTCATTATATTTGAAGTGTCACTGGTTAATCCATTCCGTATCTTACATTATTTAATATTAATGCACCTTAGATTGTTATTTATGTGTTACTCATTTGTAGATTTTATCCTTACCTTCATAAGTTATTGTGTGTAATGTGCCTTTTGTGCTTTACACCTTGGTTCAAAGAATTGTCTCGTTTCTATATATATTATATATTAATATAAGTTATATACATGTATATAGTTGAATGACAATAAATTTCATTTGTCATTTGACACTTAACAAATGCAGAGGTCAAAAATGGGGCAAACATAATATATAAACTAGCCAGTAAGAGCTAAGGTCCCTCCAAAAAAGTGCAGTTTGCTATTCTGACGTGACACCAGGCTTCTCAATTTGAAGTTGTGCACCGACACTCATTGAAAGCATCAATGTCCAGTTAAATTCTACACTGCTGCTTTTACTGGAACCTTGTCACCTACTCCAATTCAATGGATACTGGCTCTGACTCCTCCACACTTCCTTTGTAACAAATCTATGTACAAGATAACAACCCAGTCTTCCTCATGTGTTAACATTTATCGAACAGCCCTGCTCATATCTTGGTCTTACAAAAACTTCTGTGAAAAAATATGCAAGCCCTTTCTCAAGGGCTCAAAGTGCAGCAGCTTTTTGGAGAGTAACAAATGAAATTACTAACTGGAAAAGATTCCTGGCCAAAGTACAAAACCTCATGGTTTTGACCAAGATATGGATCTGAACCAAAAGTGGTTATTTTGTTCACTTAATATCAAAATCACATTTATGCAGTTTTGCAGCATGTAACCCTGGCAACACAGATCAAACTAAGAGTCACATGACAACACTGTCTACTTGAATATTTTAATGGTTACAATAAAGGATACATTCACTTTCCCTAAAGTGCATTAAACTGACCCTAAATTGGACTAAAATTATTGTTTCAGGTCAGTCACATGCAGGAAGGCTTATGTTCGTATAATGTTTACATTATAATTACATACATATTCCAGTCTGTGCTGTTTAGGAAAACCAAGACAGATTGAAGTCAAAGATGATGTGAAGGAAACAATTATTTTTAATAAAAGTTGTATTTTGGGGCAATTCAGTGTCTCAACTGTGACGCTGTTTATTGCTTGCTGGTATGTAAGAGAGGCATGGGACAGAGAAAGAGAAACAGTAGAAGAAAGAGAAGATATTAGTAGGATGGTGAGAGAAAAAAAGCAATAAAGAAGAAAGCCAGCTTGTTCTACTCCGATTAATCTCAATGGATCTGCATTGGTTCTACTGAGCCCTTACAAAGTTGTCATTCTGATCTCTACTTCCATCAGATGTATGTTAGAAGGATTTTGTGATGACATGGAAGAGTTAGCTATACAAGTATGCACACATATAGAACTCATACAAGTGCATCAAATAACCATAAAAAAATAAATGGATAGATAGATAGGTAGATCGATAAATAGTCATATGGTATCCATCATGAATGAAAATTACACATGATTTCTTCATTTCACTCCCTCCATGTTGTTTATGAAGGAAGTATATCAACAGGGATGGTGTCTGACCTGTTAAGCACTTCCTACATTCTCTGTTTTAAATCTTTAGCTAAGTGTAAAATCTGGTCCTTTCAGTGTTGGCATTTATCCTGATGAAAGTTTGTTGGAATGTTTTAAAAAGTAACGCTATCCTAATTGTCCTTTCTTTTCCACGATTAGTTGCGGAGCAAATGTGACAGCAAACAAACCTTATATTTTTTTCATTATATGAACAGCAGTTTAGGACATGGGAAACACATAAAGGCCCAATCATTTGCTCTACTGTAGACAAAGCAGAGAGACCAGGCTGAAAAGATTCTAGGTTTAGATTACAGCTAAACGTGCAGAATAGTCAGTGTTGTACAAGAGAGTAAGAATAGAATGCTGTCTCTTTTCTGTTTATATTGGGCTTGATAGTCAGAATCACAATAATCAAATAGCAAAGCAACTGAAATATAGTCATTCCAGGATTGATGTTACAATATGTTATTGGAGCTTGGCAATAAGTAAATGGAAGACCAAATCTGTTACTGTAATAAGGTATGTTTAATAAGTGTGAACCTTGAGCAGAGTTGTTATTATAGGGCTCAGAACTCTGGCTGGTTACAATGGCAGCCACTCGAAATCTACTAATAAAACAAATTGTTAAATCACTTAGTAGTAAAGAGAGATAAGATGTTATTTTCATTTGTTAATTATTGTGTTATATAAACACCATAACAAAACTGGAACCTTAGCTATCAACTGTAATGCTTGAGTTACCATAGCACAGGAGGCTGAATTGACACTAAGTGGAACATTACATTAAAATAAAAATAACATCTTTTGATAGCTGGGATGCAAAGCGGAGCAAGCAGAAATGGTAGTAACATTATTAGACTGATTGTGCATATAATCATTTCAAGTGGTCAGTGTGGGAGAAGCAGTCATTGTTGTCATTGTCGTTGGCAAACCTGGGCAGAGTGTCACAACCAAAGCAGCAGAGCACCCTTATTATTCTAACTTGCTGTATCACAGCCAAGCGAGCAAACACTTCACACTCCTTTAGATAGATACATTATAGAGAGAATAAGCCTAGGCTAGAGTCAGAGATGAACACACTGATAAAAGAATAGCATGACAGAAGTGTTTCGTTTATAATAACAAGATGTGGTTTCACATTATGCATTAAAGAATGAAACCTGATTGAACGTAAAATCTCTTCCTAGAGAAGCACTGAGCTTCTTCTGACATGTGTAGCGATGGCTTTATGCACACAACTAAAGCTATTCATGTCACTGCAATGAAGCACACTTGAGACATTGCATTTTACAATAAATATTGGTAAACAATTTATCTAATAAGAGAGGTTAGAGCAGTACAGAAGTGGAAGAGAGCTTTAGCTCTTTTCTGGAAGAAAATTGTCAGAAGCGGATGTAAAATCCCAGAGGAGAGATAATGCTCTTTTATACATCCACTCAACACTACTGTATCTGTGGACAACTGAGACAACCATACAATTAAAAGGAAATTTCACTTAAATCAATATTGCATCCAGGATCTGAAGGCATTTTAAACCCCATAAATTTGACAGCTTAGAGACAAAATAGAATTGCATTTGGATGTGGATAAGAGTGATCTCCAAACAGACCAATATTCTGAGGCTAGAATCCACCTACATCTGAAAGAACCGAAAAGGAGGCAACCTTCAGAATCTGCTGTCTAATCATCTAGAAACCAAGAGTGCAGTGTTATGTAAGTTTGCATACTTCGCTGGATGACTTAAGATCAGTTGTTGATATAGTATTGTCTCTTTGGCACAAGATTTCCTCATACCTTACATTGATTTCCAGGCATTCAGTTTGCACAAATTTCATCAACCATAGTGCAAAGCTGAAACTTTGCCTCCAGGAAGATTTTTAATCATCTTGGTCCCAGTGACCAAGTACTGTTCAGTCCAAAGGAACTAGCTTTTTATAACACCTAAGGCTCAATCAGCACACACTTAAAGCCCCGGCACATTTTGCCTACTTCCACAGACAGAGTGCTGTACAACTGCCTGGAACAAATCTCTGGCACACTGCCGCAAGCTGCGGGCTCAGTGGTTTCAGCAAACTTCCCCTCTAAATTTAGTAGCCAGAACAATACAATGAAAAGAGAAGTGGTCCATATCCATAAGATAATAAATGAGTTAAAAAACTGAGAAAACGTGAGAAAAGAGGAGGCCCCAGAAATCTTCATCACTCGAGTTTCATTGGGAGTGACCTGCTAATCTTCGCAGTTTTCACTTCACAACTGTGACCTCATAAAATTATAAATACAAGCTTACACTAGTGGGAACACAAGCAATGCCTCCAAGTAAAACATCCTCTATCTTCTTCAGAAATTCTCTAAGTATCTCCCCCATGTCTCCCTTATATTTTACCCAGTTCTTAGAGATACTTCTGCTCTCTGATCCAGGCCATTTGCTCACGTTGGACTTCACTTTACCTTTGCAGCCATGCTCTGTCTCTAACCCAGAGCAAAAAGCTGTAATCGTTGGAAATATGAAATAAATAGAGAAAATGCTGCAAATATAGAGCAGGCAGCATCAATGCAGAATGAAACAGCATTAACATTTCACATCAAAGATTATGCATCAGAACAAATTCAGAAATCAAACATGTTTTGAATGACACGGTTTCCAGATGAATAACTGTGATGAAGACTTGCTCATCACAGTTAATCTCTCTATAAGAGATGTGAACAGGAGATTTGTGAACTGTGACATACAAATGCTGCTGATGCTAGAGATCTGATCTGAATCATCAGAATGTTTAGCAGGTCATACATTACCCATAGAGAGAGAAAAGCAGAGTTAACACAAGGTGTCGGCCAGTTCTGACAAACTGAAAAGGTTGGTCATCAAAGATCATTGATTTCAGTCTTAAGTCCTGCAACTGTGGAATTTGAAGATGAGAAGCTGTAATTGAGCTTATGTTGACATTGTATGTATAAGAAGTATTGGTTGTATTGGATACTATATAAGGAACTAAAAATAGACAGTCAAAGTGAGATTGGGATGAAGGGTTAGTGGTAGACAAGTAAAAACTCAGGATCACATTATGCAACTGAATGGAAAAGTTGCTTAAAGCATTCACTCAGTCTGCACTGTGCTTCTCCTAAGTATAAACCTAAGCTCTGGAATTTCCTTTGTACACCATTGCCTCTCTTTGTCTATTCCCTTAGGATACATCTTGTAACATACCTTTTGAACCAAGTTTTGCTATCTGCCTTATCTACCTTCCTTTTGAGCTCAGCATCAATGTTTTATGTAAAATTGCTCCAGTTAAGTGCTACTACGATGTTTGTACTGCATGAAAGATCATAAGATATAGCAACAGAATTAGACCATTTGGCTCATCAAGTCTGCTCCACCATACATCATGGCTGATCCAATTTTCCTCTCAGCCTAAATCCCTGACTAATCATGAATCAATCAAACTCTGCTTTAAATATACCTAAAGATTTGGCCTCTACAGCTGCCTGTGGCAATGAATCCCACAGACTCACCACTCTCTAGGTAAAGAAATTCCTCCTCATCCCCATTCTAAAGGATGCCTCTGTATTCTGAGGCAGTGTCCCCTGGTATTTGTCTCCTCCACCATAGGAAATATTCTCTCCACATCCACTTTATCGAGGGCTTTCAACTTCAATAGGTTCCAATTGGGTCACCCTCATTGTTCTGAATTCCAGTGGGTACAGGCCCAGAGCCATCAAACACTTCATATGACAAGCCATTCAATCCCAGAATCATTTTCATGAACCTCCTTTGAACCCTCTCCAATGTCAGCATAAGATTCTTAGATAAGGGGCCCAAAACTGCTCACAGTATTCCAAGTGAGGCCTCACCAGTGCTTTATAAAGCCTCGACACAACATCCTTGCATTTATATTCTAGTCCTCTTAAAATGAATACTTCCTCACCACAGATTCGACCTACAAATTAACCTTTAGAGAATCCTACATAAGGAGTTCCATCTCCTCTTGGCACCTCAGATTTTTGAATGTTCTCTCCATTTAGAAAATAATCTACACTTTTATTACAAACAAGAAAAATATCTACAGATGCTGGAATTCAAAGTAATATACACAAAACACTAGAGTTATATAAATGGAATATTACTGTTCTTCTTAAAAGCAACCCATGCTATTTTCTTCATTTCCTCTGACTGATGGCAAATTTCATACCTTTCTTATATATTGGATGTATTAGTGACTACCTAATACTAACTACCCATTCTGGCCTCAACTTCAGCATGGAAATACATTCTCCTTATCTCCAATATCCAAATTACTATTAATTTTGAAGATCTCAGCCTTTATTTTCGGTTACAATGAAAGGACTCCAGTTTGTGTCAATATTATATCCTTGTCTTTTTTGCAATACCGTCACATGAGGTTTCAATATGGAGATCAGAACAGATTAATTAATTTGATTAGCTTTTATCATAAAATTATTTATCACAACTTCCTTGCATTTACCCTCATGAGAACACAAGAAAAATAATTCAGCCACTTGGATCTGCTCAGTCTTTTGCCTCCACTTTCCTGTATTAATTCTATTCTCTTTATATTCTAAATATACAAGAAATCCATTCATCTTGTTCTGGACTGTATCTGCAACTGAGCCTTTACAGTTCTCTTGTGGACAAAGCTTTATTAGGTGAAGAAATCGCTTCTTCCCTTAATGAAGCTCTATTTAACAAGATGTTGCCTGGATTGGAGGCTATTACTTAGGTGGAGGTTGTACAAACTTAGACTGTTTTCTCTGAAGCATCAGGGGCTGAGGGAAGACCTGATTAAGTTTTATAAAATTATTGGAGGCTAGACGATCGGAATATTTTTCCCAGGATGGAGATGTCAAATCCTAAAGAACATAGTTTTCAGGTGAGGGGGGCCAAGTTGGCAGAGGAGGCGAACCGATCCACGTGCACCCAAGATGGCATGCAGATTGCAGCATTGTCCCTTCATTCTTTAAATAATAATATTTGCTACCAAATGAAGCACTGAATCCTTTTTTACAACCGGAGAGCAGAGAGATGTTTTCACAGGAAACATCTCACATGGGCTTGGTGACAGTTAAGACAGTTGAAAGAACTCATGACATTGGATGATAGATTTTGAAATCCTCAAGACCTGGTTTATGTACGAGTATTTGTATAAGAGATAGTTGGGCCATTTGGTATTGGCTTAGATTTTTCCTTCTGTCATCTGTGAGAGAACACTGGATATTTCAGTGATAATAAACACAAATACTATATTTAGTTTAGCACCTCTGTGAATATTTTCATTTTTGCAATAAATATATTTGACTTTTATTCATAATACTATGTCATTTAAATTCACCACTGAGATATTCCTTAAATTAGTTTACCCTTTTCAGCTTGCTCAGAATGTCAGATATACCAGCAAAGAAACAAAAAGTGTTCAAGCGATGGGAGAAGTAGTGGAGATTTTCAAGAGTGATGGAGTGCATGACTAAAAACGGTGATAAAGCTTTATGTATCTTATGTTCTGAATCAACGATGTGCAGGACTTCCTCAGTAAAGCAGCATTATGAAACGGTTCAAAAAATGCTTTGTGATAAAAGAACAAGAATGCGTTTCTCCAGAAATCAGCAACAAATTAAATGCAGTCAAATATATTAATGACATTTATTTCAGATAGTTCCAACTTAGTTGCTGCAAGTTTTGAAGCTTCAAAGATTATTGCTCAACATGAAAAATCGTTCTGCATTAAGGAATATGTTAATGAATCAAAGCTAGATTGTGTTCATTTGATTCTGCATTGTTTTTTGGGAAAAAAATCAGCACATTAAGGATTTGCCAGTGAGTAGAAGCACAATAAAAGAAAGAATATTAATTATGGCAACAAACACAACAGAACAACTAACAAAAGATACTAGTTCATTTAAATTTCTTTCTATTTGTTTTCAATGAGAACACTGATCTTACATTATCAGCTAGGCTAGCCATTATTGCTCAATTTTGAAAATGTAATAGTATCTGGTTAACTTGTTAATGTTACTGGAACACAGCATGGGTTTGTAAGGCAGTGGTAAAAGAATTGGCTGGTTGACAACTGAATCTTTCAGAAATGTTTCTGTGACAACTGATTGTACACGCAGAATGATTGGTCAGAGAGTCATAGAGTTGTAGAACACTATAGCAGTGGAATAGGGCCTTTAGCCCATCTAATTCAAACCAATTATCTGCATAGTCCCATCGACCTGCAACTGGACCATAACGCTATCCATCAACCTATCTAATTTTCTCTTAGAATATTGAAATCAACCCCACCCCCTATCCCACACTTGTACTGGCACTTGTTGCACACTATCACCACCCTCTGAGAGAACGAGTTCCTCATCATGTTCCCATCAAACATTTCTCCTTTCATCCTCAACTCAAGATTTCTAGTTCCAGGCTCACCCAACCTCAGTGGAAAAGGCTTGTTTGCATTTATCCCATCTAAACCATTCAATTCTGTATACCTTTATCAAATCTCTCCTCAATCTTCTACGTCCTTTCCTTATAACTCAGATCCTCAAGTCCCAGCAACATTCTTATAAATTTCCTTTGAACTCTTTCAATCTGATATATATCTTTCCTGCAGGCTGGTGACCAAAACTCGACACAATGCTCCAAATTAGGCTTCACCAACATATTGTATAATTTCAAAATAACATCCCAACTCCTGTACTCAATACATTGATTTATGAAGTCCAATGTGCTATAAGCTTTTGTAACAACTCTATCTGTATTCCCACATCCTTCTGTTCTTCTGCATTCCTCAGTGCCCTACCACTCATTGTGTATGACCTACCCTTTTTGGTACCCCCAAAATGAAACATCTCACAATAGTCTGCATTCAATTCCACCTGCCATTTTTCCAGATGGTCCAGATCCACCACAAGCATTGACGTTCCTCCTTGGTGTCCACTGCACTCCCAGTCTTGCTGCCATCCACAAATTTGCTGATCCAGTTTGCCACATGATATAGTTGACAAACAACAGTGAGGCCAGCACAGATTCCTGCAGCACCGCACTAGTTACAGACCTCCAATTAGAGAGGCAGACATCTACCACCACTCTCTGTCTTCCCCAGCAAATCCCATGGTTACTTCAAGTTATGATCTCATCTTGAATGTCAGTGACTGAACATTTGTAATCAACCTCCCATGCGGGACCTTGTCAAAGGCCTTGCTATAGTCCATGTAGACAATATCAATGGCATGCCTTCATCAAATTTCTTGATAACTTCCTTATAGAACTCTGTAAGTTTGACTAAACACAACTTAACACGTCATGTTGACTATCACTATTTAGTCCCTCTCTGTACAACTACTTATACATCTGGTCCCTTTGACTACCTCCCAATAACTTTCCAACTACTAATGTCAGGCTCAACATCCTATAATTTATTGATTTATTCTTACAGCCTTTCTTAAACAACGGTAAAACATTTAACAATCCTCCAATCCTCCAGCATCTCACCAGTGGCTAAGGATGTTTTAGCTATCTCTGCTAGGGCCCCCACAATTTCTACATTATCTTCCCACAGGATCCAAGGGAACACATCGTCAGGCCCTGAAGATTTATCCACCTTAACTTGCCTCAAGACAGCAAACACTGCCTCTATAAACTGTATACAGTTCATGATCTTGCTGCTGCATTGCCTCATATCTATAAACACCATGTTCATTTCCTGAGTAAATACAAATGCAAATAATCCTTTTAAGATTTCCCTCATCTCTTTTGGCCCAATACATTTCTTGTGCTTCACTGGTACCTCATACGTTCCTGCCTGCCTATACCTACCGTGCACCTCTTTTTTCTTGCTTCAGATGTTCAATTATCGCTTTGAAACCAAGGTCCCTAAATGCTGTACTCCTAAATTTTCACTCCTACCTACCAAGTGCACCTTTGTTTTTGTTTAAATTCTTTTCCTCTAGTTTTATTTCAATGGCTTCATTTACCAGGCGGTCCCAAAAGCCATTGATATGGCAAAGCAGTTTTGTGCCATCAAAATCAATCCTATTGCCATTGTGAATACACTGCTCTGCTACCAGCACTTTCTCCGGGTAACCCAAATGGGTACATCCTCTGTGCTCCTTGCTGCAGGTTTCCACAGTGTGTCCCATCTGGTTGATATACACTACTCCACATTCACAGGGAATCCTGTAAATGCCAGCCATCCTGAGTAGCAGGTCAACTTTGACCCATCTAAGCTGTGTTTGGAACTTCCTTACAGGTTTATGGATGGTATTAATCCAGTACTTCTTTAGCATCCTGATAATACTTCCAGAAACCATAGAAATATAAGGAAGACAGGCAGCAGCAATGGGCTTCTCCTTATTATTAGGTTTCCTAGTTTTTCCCTTGGCCCTTTTAAGGTCCCAATTGATTCCCATCACCTTGTAACCATTCCATAAGAATGTTGTGCGTAATTTTCTTATTTCCATGAGGAGACTCTTTGGGCCATATGGACCAAAGCCCTCCATATCTCTGTTATCCATGTACCTATCCAAGCTTCTCTTGAGCATTGAAATCGAGCTTGCATGGACAACTTGCGCTGACAGCTAATTACACTCTCATGACCATCTAAGTGAAGAAATTTCTCCTCATCCTCCCTTAAATAGCTTTCACACAGTTAATCAAAGTAGAAAGAACTGCTCTATGTTTGTAGGACTGATGGTGGCTGTTATTGTTGAGGTATAAGTCTGTGTGAATGGGTTTCTGTTAGATGCCATGTTCGAAGCTACAGTCCAGTTTCTGTCACATTAGAATGTTCAGGAACAGGAGGCAATCATTCTTCTCCATCGTAAATTAAGTCATAGAGTTACAGAGAAGTACAGCACAGGATGAGGTCCTTTGGCCCATCTAGTCCATGCTGAAATCATTTAAAATATTTACTCCCAATGACATGCACTGGGATCACAGCCCTCTATGTCACTGTTATCCATGCACCTACTCAAAGCTTCTTGTAAATGTTGAAATCGAGCTCGCTTGGACCACTTGTGCTGATAGCTTATTACACACTCTCACTACCCTCTAAGTGAGGAACTTTCTCCTCATGTTTCCTTAAACTTCTCACCTTTCACGCTTAAGCTGTGACCTCCGGTTGTAGTCACTCCCAATCTCAGTGGAAAAAGCCTGCTTGCATTTACGCTTTATACCCCTCATAATTGTATATACCTCTATCACATCTCCTCTCATTCTTCTACGTTCTAAAGAATACAGTCCTAACCTAGTCAATCTTTCCGTCAACTCAGGTCCTCTAGGCCCGATAACTTCCTTGTAAATTACCTCTGCACTCTTTCAAACTTGTTTACATCTTTCCTGTAGGAAATTGACCAAGACTGCACACAATACTCCAAATTAGGCCTCACCACCATCTTACACAACTTCAACATAACATCCCATCTCCTGTATCACAACTTTGATTTATGAAGGTCAATGTGGTAGAATCTTTCTTCATGGACCTATGTACCTGTGACACCACTTTCAACTAATGATGTACCTGTATTCCCTGATCCCTTTGTTCTACCACACTCCTCAGTGTCCCACCAGTCATGCTATAAGACCTAACCTGGTCGGTCCTATCGAAGTGCAGAGCTTGTCTGCATTAAAATCCAGCTTCCATTTCTCAGCCCAATTTTCCAGATCCCTCTGCAAGCCGTGATAGCCTTCCTTGCTATCTACTACACCCTCAATCTTTGTGGCATTCAGAAATTTGCTGATCCAGTTAACCACAGTATCATCCAGATCATTCATATGGATGCCAAACAACGCAATAAAAGAAAGAATATTAATTATGGGAACACCAGTAGTCACAGGCCTCCAGACAGAGTGATAACCCTCTGCTATCACGCTTTGCTTTCTCCCACAAAGCCAATGTCTAATCCAATTTACTACCTCATCCTGAATGCCAAGCAATTCAAGTCAATTCAAAGTCACTTTTTATTGCCATTTTGACCATAACTGTTGGTACAGTACATAGTAAAAATGAGACAATGTTTTTCAGGACCATGTTGTTACATGGCACAGTACAAAAACTAGACTGAACTATGTAAAAAAACAACACAGAGAAAGCTACACTATACTACAGACCTACACAAGACTGGGTAAAGTGCACAGAAACAGTGCAGGCATTACAATAAATAATAAACAGGACAATAGGGCAAGTTGTCAGTCCAGGCTCTGATAGCTTGGGGGAAGAAACTGTTACATAGTCAGGTCGTAAGAGCCCGAATGCTTCAGAGCCTTTTCCCAAATGGCAAGAGGGAGTACAGATTGTATGAGGGGTGCATGGGGTCCTTCATAATGCTGTTTCCTTTGCGGATGCAGTGTGTAGTGTAAATGTCCATGATGGCAGGAAGAGAGACCCCGACGATCTTCTCAGCTGACCTCACTATCTGCTGCAGGGTCTTGCGATATGAGATGGTGCAATTTCCGAACCAGGCAGTGATACAGCTGCTCAGGATGCTCTCAATACAACTCCTGTAGAATGTGATGAGGATGGTGGGTGGGAGATGGACTTTCCTCAGCCTTCACAGAAAGTAGAGATGCTGCTGGGCTTTCATTGCTATGGAGCTGGTGTTGAGGGACCAGGTGAGATTCTCCACCAGGTGAACATCAAGAAATTTGGTGTTCTTAATGATCTCTACCGAGGAGCCGTCGATGTTCAGCGGGGAGTGGTCACTCCATGCCCTCCTGAAGTCAACAACCATCTCTTTTGTTTTGTTCACATTAAGAGACAGATTTTTGGCTCTGCACCAGTCTTTTAGCCGCTGCACCTCCTCTCTGTAAGCTGACTTGTCGTTCTTGCTGATAAGACCCACCACGGTCATGTCATCGGCGAACTTGATGATGTGGTTCAAGCTGTGTGTTGCAGCACAGTCGTGGGTCAGCAGAGTGAACAGCAGTGGACTGAGCACGCAGCCCTGGAGGTCCCCATGCTCAATGTGATGGTGTTGGAGATGCTGCTCCCGATCCGGACTGACTGAGGTCTCCCAGTCAGGAAGTCTAGGATCCAGTTGCAGAGGGAGGTGTTCAGGCCCAGTAGGCTCAGCTTTCCAATCAGTTTCTGAGGGATGATTGTGTTGAATGATGAACTGAAGTCTATGAATAGCATCCGAACGTATGTGTCTTTTTTGTCCAGGTGGGTTAGGGCCAGGTGGAGGATGGTGGCAATGGCGTCATCTGTTGAGCAGTTGGGACAGTACGCAAACTGCAGAGGGTGCAGTGAGGGGGGCAGTAGGGTCTTGATATGCCTCATGACGAGCTTCTCGAAACACTTCATGATGATGGATGTAAGTGCAACGGGACGGTAGTCATTTAGGCAGGACACTGAAGACTTCTTCGGCACGGGGACGATGGTGGCAGCCTTGAAGCATGTTGGAACGGTGGCGCTGCTCAGGGAGATGTTGAAGATGTCAGTGAGAACATCTGCCAGCTGGTCTGCACATTCTCTGAGCACTCTACCAGGGATGTTGTCTGGTCCAGTAGCCTTCTGTGGGTTGACCCTACACAGAGTTCTTCTCACATCAGCTACAGTGAGATACAGCAGCTGGTCATTTGTAGGAGGGGTGGACTTCCTCACTGCCATGTCCTTTTCCACCTCAAACTGGGCGTAGAAGTTATTCAGCGCATTTGGGAGGGAGGCATCACCTGCACAGTCAGATGATGCTGTCTTGTAATTGGTGACATCCTGGATGCCCTTCCACAAGCACCGTGTGTAGCCATTGTCCTGGAAGTGGCTGTGGATTAGCTGGGTGTGTGCACGCTTTTTCCCTCTGATGGCTCAGGACAGTTTGGCCCTTGCTGTTGTTAGAGCTGCCTTGTCATCTGCTCTGAAGGCAGAGACACGGGTCCTCAGCAGCACACGCACCTCTGCGGTCATCCATGGCTTCTGGTTGGCACGTATAGTGATGGTCTTGGACAGAGTAACATCATCAATGCACTTGCTGATGTAGCTGGTCACTGATGCTGTGTACTCCTCTCAGTTGGTAGAATTGCCATCGGTTACAGCCTCCCTGAACATGTGCCAGTCAGTGTGCTCAAAGCAGTCCTGAAGAGCAGAGATGGCTCCTGCTAGCTAGGTTTTCATCTGCTTCTGAACTGGTCTGGAGCAACTGAGGAGCAGTCTGTATGCTGGGACTAGCATAACAGAGATGTGGTCTGAGTAACCGAGGGGGGGTGGGGCTCTGCCCGGTGCATGTCGGGGATGTTTGTATAAGCAAGGTCCTCTGCGTTCTCCCCTCTCATTGCAAAGTTGCAACTGAACCTTCTGACCGGCAGGGCCTTGTCAAAACCTTACTGAAGTCCATATAGACAGCATCCACTGCCTTGTCTTCATTCACTTTCCTAGTAACTTCTTTGAAAATCTCTATAAGATTGGTTAGACACGACCTATCATGCATGAAACTATGCCGACTATCCTTAAGCAGTTCATGTCTATGCAAATACTTATATATCCAGTCCTTTGGAATACCCTCTAATCACTTTCCCACAACTGATGTCCGACTCACTGGCCTGTAATTTCCTAGTTTATGTTTAGAGTGTTCTTTAAATAGTGGAACAACATTGGCTGTCCTCCAATCCTCTGGTACCTCTTCTGTCACTGAGAATGTTTTAAATATCTCTGCTAGGGCCCCAGCAATTTCTGCACTTGCCTCCTGTACAGTCCGAGGGAACACCTTGTCAGACCCTGAGGTTTTATCCACCCTCATTTGCCTCAGGGTAGTAAACACCTCCATATAATTTTTATGAACGATGGATTGATTTGCAAAATTTATTTTAAGAGATGAAATAGAAAATAATGTAAGAGATTGGGTAAGGACTAGATCAAAGCATTAAATTCCAGTCAATGAGGTTCTGAAACGCTGGCATTCTGAACTGTCTGAAAAATCTTGCAATTCCAATGTTAACAGCATTTTCATCAATATATTCATGAGAGTCATTGTTTTAAAAGATGAACTTGGTCTAATCTAATTATAGGTGTATGCTTACTCATGAAACTAGTGCCACATGCATAGCTCTCAAAACAACCAGATATATGCTGGATATAAAGTATTTGCACTGAGAGTAAAGTGTGCTTATTTTCCTTTCCTCAATCTTTTGAATACTCACCAAAACTTAGTTTCACATTTGTATTTCTTATGTTACAGTATATATAAAGTAAAATAACAAATTATATTAAATTTTGTAAAACATTGGTTGAATGTCCGAACAGTTCAAAATGACAATTTAACACTCTCTGAACCCTTAGCAAATGGGGTCTGCAGGTCTGTTACTGTTTGTAGAATGCTTGCTGATAACAGCTGGATCCTTTTCGTCTCATGCACCATTAATGTGAGGATGTCTATTAATGACTATATGGCTGTCATGTTGACTTGATGGATTCTTTTTTGGACTCAGGCAATATTAATATTCTTTTGTAAGTCCAAAAGAAAGCTGTGTCCAAAACGTTGGTGGACTAATGGATGAGGAGTGACTATCACAATGTCAAAATTGATTTATGAGGCTATACTGATCACCCTGTTAATAGAAACAGGATGTGTTTGAAAAAAGACAGGTGGTGTTGAGACAAGACACAGTCTGTCTATGTCTGCCTTGTGAACTTGTATTTAATGGGGTGCTTTTCTTGGCTTCATTGGACTTCAACTGAGAGTCAGAAATTGCAATTGGTGCCTTGGACCCAGGGGTGGTTTCACAACTGAGTCAGAATTCAGAGTTCCCCTGACAACAGCAACAATCAAGAGGTGACTAAGAATTGAGAGCCCAGAAATCTTTGACTTGCTACATAGTACTTTGTAAGGTTTATTTTTTCTTTCTTTTCTAAGATAATAAATTAGGTTTAACCCTTACATACTGTCTAGGTCAAATTTGATCCGTTTTGACATTTGACAGCAGCAAAAACACCCTAAATGCCATTTTTTTAGCCAAAATTTGACCTAATTTCTAAAATGCTCAAAAATGAAAGTATTTTAAAAATTTATACTTCTGTACAGGTGCTACAAACATTGAAGCTGTTCTGGGTCAAATTTGACCCGTATCTATTGAAATGGATTTTAGATCTCTGAAACACTAATTAAGGATTAATCACCCATTTATTAATGTCAGATAGGCTATGTGTACATTCTAAATAGATCTGTGGTCCAAAATTTGATATAGACACTTGTTATGAGGGGATTCTTGGGCCGGGTCAAAATTGGCCCAGACCATACTGTGAAGGTATAGAATATGAACAGGATGTAAGGGGTAAATTACTTTGTAGTGCTTGCACACTTACTATTACCTCTCCTGAACACTCAAAATATTGGGTCTGATTAATCTAGCCCTTTACAAACACTATTTCAAAGTTCAAAGTACATTTATTATCAAAGTATGTCTATAATCTACAACCATGAGATTCCATCTCCTTACAGGTAGCTACAAAGCAAAGAAACCCAATAGAACCCATTAAAAAAGACTGTCAAACACCCAATATATAGAAAAAAACAATCATGCAAAGAACAAAAATAAACAAATAACACTCAGAACTGAAGTTCACACAAGTGGGTCCACAGCCACAATGCCACTCATCACTACAGCTGATCCAAGAGCCTGTTAGTTACATGCCACAGCCTTAGTACAGTGTGGAGATGAGTAAACTTTGCCGAGCAGTGAGCCGAACATTGGCCCAACCCTCACCTCTGACCCCTTTCCCGTCTGGCTCGGAAAAAAATCGGGTCATTCCTCATCACAGATCCAGGCCCAAGCCCCACCTCTGCCTCACCTCTGTTCTGTCACGTTGAATCACCCCCAAGTCCGCTCCAGCAATATCCAGGCATTATCTCATTCCCTGCTCTCAGGCCCAGGCCTCGATTCAGTCCAAACTAGCTGCCCCTACCCTGAACCTTGGAGACTTCAGTTCAAACCGCAAATTTGCTAGCTCATACGAACAGTTCAAAGCTCAACTCCAAAGGCAAGTTACAAGGTATTGATTTCAGTACACAAGAAAAGTTGTGAGTAATACAGTTTTGTTTGTTTTGTCAGCTACCAGAAAGTTGTCACTCTGCTTCATCAGTGCCATCTTAAACTATGTATAAATTGTTATTTTTCAAACATCTTTCTAGAAGATTATTATTTTTGAACAGATTTTCTAAAATGCTTTATTTATTTCAATCTGTCTCTGTTATAACAGTGAAATACTAAATATACATAAATAGGTAACAGAACTCATCCTTTTTCCTTTTCAAAAGACCGTAATTATTGTTACTTATTTACTACGATTACGGTTACTGATCCTGCAATCCACCTGGGTCGTAGGGCTACTGTACAGATGAGTGCTGCACCAGTTCCCTCCATCTCTCACAGTCATGGGCTAGTGCCTGGGTTGCAGCAAAACTCCCTCCAGTCCCCTCTGCAATGTTGTCTGTCCATTTCTTCCTCTGTCTGCCCCTTTTCCTTTTTCCCTAAACCATTGCCTGAAAAATGGTCTTTGAGAGTTCACTTGATCTTGTTATGTGGCCATCTCAGTTTCCTCTTTTTTACTACGGATGGTAAATCTTTCGAGTGACTCATGTGCTGGGTGATGGTTCTTCATACTTCTTCATTTGAGATGTGGTCTGTATAGGAAATGCCGAGGAACCTTCTAAAGCATCTCATTTCTACTGCCTGGATTTTCCTTTGCAGTTCCACTGTCAGTGTCCTTGATTTGCAAGCGTAAAAGAAGATGGAGAGCACATGTGCATGCAAGAGTTTCAGTTTAGATCTGAGAGTGACATTATTGTCTCTCCAGATTGGTTTTAGTTTAGCCAGCATTGCTGTTGCTTAGGCTGTCCTTGCAAGGACTTCAGGATTTGATCTGTCTTGGTTGATGATGGTGCCAAGATACCTGAACCGTTTGACAGTCTCTAGTTCTTGTCCACTGACTGTGATTTTTTGTCATGATTATTTCTCATCAACTTGGTTTCCTCTGCACTGATTCCGCTGGAGGTATTATCCAGACAGTCCACCAGACAGGCTAATTCATCCCTACTTCCCGCCAGCCGATCAATGTCATCAGCCAGCCTAGGGCTGGCTGCGATCTGTCCTCTAATACTGGCTGTGCCAATGTGTTCTTCCAGGGCACCTGTCAGTATTTGTTCCAGGAAACTGTTGAACAGTGTGAGTGAAAGGAGGCAGCCTTGTCAGACTTCAGCTGATGTGTGGAACCATTCTCCAACTGTGCCTTAAGCAAGTACTGCCCTACTAGCTTTGGTGTAGAGCTACCCGATGGTTTGCCCCATGTTATATCTCTTCATTGTGGCCCAGAGTGCATCATGCCACACCCTGCTGAATGCCTTCCTGAAGACTGTGAATACATGAAAGATGTCCTGTTGATGTTGTTTGTATTTCTCGCACAGTACTCAGAGACCGAATATCTGTCCTGTTGTATTTCTTCCACTTCTGAATCCAGCTTCCTCTTCAGCAATTATTTCTTCTACTTGTGGTTTCAGTCTCTTCAATGTGACTTTCAACATCGCTCTGCTTGCATGGCTGATCAGACTAATGGTTCTATGATTCTGGCACTGCTGTCAGTTGCCTTTCTTGGTGAGAGAGGTGATGAGTGATTTTGTCCAGGGTATTGGCCATTCCCTGGTCTGCCAGATTTTGTTGCAGATATTGGTGACGATATCTATCATTATCTCTCCCCAATATTTTATCAGCTCAGCCGGGATGTTGTCTACTTCTGCAGCTTTCCCATTCTTCAGTGATCTTGCGGCTGCTTCTACCACTTCCTACAGAACAAGAACGTTGTTATCATTTGACGAGTCCGAGCTTGCAAGTACGCTTGAATCTCCATGGGTCTGAACACTACTCAGTCCATCGGTTCAGAACGTCTTCACCTTCTGTGAGGCAGTTTCTTTCTTTGTTTTGGATGGTGCCAACTTGTGAATGTCTCTGATTAGCAAGGTCCTTCAGAATTTGAAATGCTCACCTGTTCTTGATCTTGTTCAGGCTATCTTCTACCTCTGTACACTGCCTCTCAGTCCATCTGACAGTCTTGGGCTTCTTGACTTTCTTCAGCCTGATTCTAAAGTTCAGTATCACCGTGTTATGGTCATTTCCAACATCAGCACCTGGGAACGTCCTTGTTGTGACTCACTTGATCCCAGACCGAAACTGGTTCTGCACCCGTATGTAATCAATCTGGCTACGATGTATTCCATTGGTTGCATGCCAGATCCAGCATTATGGTGCTTTGTGCTCTCCAAGAGTGTTCGCAACCATCACGTTGTTGAGACTGGCGATTTTAAAGAGGCATAATCCTCACTCCTTGGTTAAAGTATTACAGCAGGGGCTGCAAAGTTCCTTCCAGTCTTTCTGTGCTTCTGCACCCACCTTGGTATTCCAGTCCCCCTGGACGATTATAATGCCCTTTTTGTCCACCTTGTCAATAGTGCCCTGGTGCTGTGTGTAGAATTCCTCCACTTGGCCATCTTCATAGTCAGCTGTTGGGGCAAAGGTCTGTATTACTGTGATGTTGAAAGGTGCCGCTCTAAGGCGGATGGAAATAAGCCTGCTGGATATTGGCAGCAGCCCGATATTGAGTTCTTGATGCTCTTCTTGACAGAAAATCCTACACCATTAGCATGTTTGTCTAATTCTCCACTGCATATTATTCCATATAATTCTCCATATGGCCTTCCTCAGTAAGATGTTCACCAAGGCTTTTCCACCTGATTTCACAGAGACCAATGGCATGGCAGGTTTACCTCTCTAGCTCATATGCAAGCTCCTGTGGTTTCCCTGCTCTGGCAAATGTTCTCAGATTTCATGTGGCTAGTGAGATGCAATCTCTCCCATAGATCTTCTGTGGTGAGATTATAACCAGTAGCAAACTTAACACCTCGGCCCTGGTATGCAAAGGATGGCACAGTCATTGGTTACCTGGGCGGAGACCTGTTGCTATGTCCATCATGTCTCATTTCTTGGGCTGATGAGGCTTGGCAGCACCCCCCACCCCACTCCAGGCCAAACCACAGCCGACATCCTCCAACTCGATGGCTCAGTGGCCGGCATAGTTGTTTAGCGAACGCAGCCTCCCTGGCGGTGATTTTGTTGACGAGGACCTTTGCCCAGTAGTGCTGTGTTAATGTTATTTAGCTTGCCAGCTGAAGCACTGTTCTGGAATGAAAGGCAGACGTGACAGATTTAGGAGCTGGGTGAGGATCTGCGATGCCTATACACCTTACTAGTTAGAGTACAGCTGCCAGTCTTAAAAGGTATGACCTCGATCCAGCTAGTAAGGTACTACACTGATTCACTAATCAGTGTTAATCTCTGCTTAAAATTACCATGGCACGCAAAAGAAAGTTTTAGAATATTATGACCAATTTGGGCATCTGTTCTCAAAAAGGTTCACCAAGGGTCACCGCTCCTGAAAAGGAAATATGTGGGATATGTTTTTTTTAATATGTGCCTGGACCATTTTCTAGGGTAGGTGGTGGAAACTAATTCTGTTAGTGACATTTAAAAGGCATCTAGACAGGCAAATGAGGATGTGGGGAATGGAAGGTGTGGATCTTGTGGAGGCAGAGGGAATGATTTTAATTTAGCATCAGGGTCAGCCCAGCGACTCTGCTTTGAAGGACCTGTTCCTGTGCTGTACTGTTCTATGGTTATGGCACCTTATTACCTTATTTTGGTCTGGACATCCCTGTCAGGAATAACTTCTTTCTTTTTTCTACCATTTCAATCACTGTAGGGGCATTATGATTCAGAGAGATCGGCCTAGTCTGCTAGGCTCCTTTTATATAGCAAATAACATATAACATATAACAATCACAGCACGGAAACAGGCCATCTCGGTCCTCCTAGTCCGTGCCAAACTCTTAATCTCACCTAGTCCCACCTACCCGCACTCAGCCCATAACCCTCCACTCCTTTCCTGTCCATATACCTATCCAATTTTACCTTAAATGACACAACTGAACAGGCCTCTACTACTTCTACAGGAAGCTCATTCCACACAGCTATCACTCTCTGAGTAAAGAAATACCCCCTTGTGTTTCCCTTAAACTTTTGCCCCCTAACTCTCAAATCATGTCCTCTCATTTGAATCTCCGCTACTCTCAATGGAAACAGCCTATTCACGTCAACTCTATATATCCCTCTCACAATTTTAAATACCTCGATCAAATCCCCCCTCAACCTTCTACGCTCCAATGAATAGAGACCTAACTTGTTCAACCTTTCTCTGTAACTTAAGTGCTGAAACCCAGGTAACATCCTAGTAAATCGTCTCTGCACTCTCTCTAATTTATTGATATCTTTCCTATAATTCGGTGACCAGAACTGCACACAATATTCTAAATTTGGCCTTACCAATGCCTTGTACAATTTTAACATTACATTCCAACTTCTGTACTCAATGCTTTGATTTATAAAGGCCAGCATTCCAAAAGCCTTCTTCACCACCCTATCTGCATGAGACTCCACCTTCAGGGAACTATGCACTGTTATTCCTAGATCTCTCTGTTCCTCTGCATTCCTCAATGCCCTACCATTTACCCCGTATGTTCTATTTGGATTATTCCTGCCAAAATGTAGAACCTCACACTTCTCAGCATTAAACTCCATCTGCCAACATTCAGCCCATTCTTCTAACCAGCATAAATCTCCCTGCAAGCTTTGAAAACCCACCTCATTATCCACAACACCTCCTACCTTAGTATCATCGGCATACTTACTAATCCAATTTACCACCCCAACATCCAGATCATTTATGTAAATCTGGGAATCAACCTGGTGGACCTTCACTGCATTCATTTCATTGCATGTAAATCATTGCTAAAGTCAGGAAACCAGACCTGCCCACAATATTCCAGTTGCAGTCTCACCTTACATAATTGTGAAATGTTAACCCACAGGTGTGAAATTGGAGTTGGACCGCCCTGGAGCTGACAGAGTGAATTCAGGAAGAGAAGTCCATGCTGGCAATGTTCTTGCAGAGAATAGGTAGATGAAAATAGATCAGCTGTGTTCAGTCATATCTTGTTGGCTGACAGTGGAGAGATATTGCCAAATAGGAATTTACTAAACTCTTGACAAGATGGCATCTGGACAAACTACCAGTAAGGTTAAGGGGAGAGATCTGTAAATTGCAAAGTAAAGTACAAGAGCTGTTCAGTTAGTGAATGTCTTTACTTATTATCAATTGTTCCTTTCTGAAGCAAATTTCACTAACCGCACATATTTTTGTTTGAAGACTGAAATGAACTACGTACACCACCCCGATAAAGTACTTCAGAACCAACAATAACTTGGTCTCCAATGTCAACATCCCCTCCATTACTCAGTTACCATAAACAGAGTAGGATAATCAAATAGTTTTATCCTTGAACTGGAGGAAGCTTAAGTGAATTTTAGATAATTCATTAACGTGTCCCCAGTTAATGAAAAAAAATCAAAAATATGCTTACTTAGTGTAAGTTTTTTGCATTGCAGATATAAAATGTTCAAAATATTCTTTTTCTGAACTTTTGAAGCATTTGCAATTAGAATATTTTGCCAATATTTCCCCGTGTGAATTATTTATAAAGCCCCTGCATTTTGTGAATCCATATGTTGCATTCTAATGGATATCATTCTTTGTTGTTATGTGATCTCTATTAGAAAAGTATTGGCAATATGATGATTTAGCTCAAGGTCTTAAAATAAAAAAAATACACCATCTATTAATAAAGAATATAATTTTTATAGATATTGCACAGTGCAGAAATTACTCAGAGAAAAGTATTGCCTATTGAATGCAGAAAAAAATCATCCTGTTTAATAGCAGATATAATTAGATATTCCTATTTGAACCAAAAAAGAAGGTAAATACTGCTAATGTTGAAAATGTGAAATAAAAGCCAACCTGCCAAACCCTTCACATTTCAAATATCTGTATGGAGAGAGAAAAGCTGATGACCTAAAATTTCAATTTCAAAACAATCTGTGATTGAGAACAAAATGGCCAACTTTAACTGCAACTGTTGGGAGTCTGAATCCTGTGCAATCATGCTTGAATGTAGCAGTCTTAAATTTCCACACAGACCATTGTCATTGTCATTCAGACCATGTTCCAACATTGAATATTTTCCCAGCTGCTGCACTGGGACATCTGTCAGCTGAAGCAGTGCCAGTTTAAACCTGCTGCACTTGAAGCTCCATCCATGTTGATGGAGAGGAAAACATTGTGGGAGAGAAGTAAGCTGCAAATATTATTTTATTTAAATGAGTTAATTTAAATATAACCAAGTTTTCTCTTTCCTGTTTTCAATATTTTAAAATGATTTAATATTTATTTAGTTTGTTTCATTTTTAACATGGGTGAATATTTTTGAATAGTTCTGAATGACATTCACAAACTTTCAGACTCCTTGTCAGCTTTGGCCATGGCTTCAGGCTGGAGGTGTAGCTTTACCATCTGTCAGAGTACTTCTCTGGGTTTTGTCATAGGTGGTGCTCTGCACTCCCTCAGGACCTACCTTCTTTGGATCATTTCGAAGGTAAGTTCAGGGTTAATGGGTAGATTATCAATGAACAACATTGTAGAAAGATTTGAAAATGAGATTGGGAATTATAAAGTTGCTCCCTTAGCCAGAAGTTGATTCCAGTTGGCAAGCAGAAGCATGCCTGAACAAGTGAGTTCAGACATGGACAGTAAACAAGTTTAGTTTATAGTTTTTTTTTTAGAATCCAAGAAGCAGAATATTCAGGACTGGAGATCATAAAGTTGTATTTGAAGTTTCAGCAGTAAGTCAGGTTGAGGTGGTGTGGAACTGGGAGACTATGTGAATAGAAATAGTATCACTAAATACATAATCATATAGTTCAGTGTGAGAATACCAAAACACATCAATAAGCATAACAAAAGCTTTAAATTGAAAGTTGCTAATTAATTAAGGCTATTAGAAAATGTGCTCATGAGTGAAATATGTTTTATTAAGAACCAACTAAGGCCTACTATATATATCTCTCATAATATATATTGGACAAAGTTAATTCACAATTCATATTAAAAATACCTCTAAGTGATTTAGAAGATCTCGTTTGGTAAAGAAGATCAAAATTGCAATCCAATGAAAATAGTTAATTGTCAGACAGATTGGAGAGAGAAAACAATATAATAGACAACATCAATTTTTCTTGCCACAAGAAATTTGTGGCAATTAAAAACAAAATAAAATGGTATTCTCACAACTACTTTTAGCATTCTGCATATGGACTATAATGTGATATAATCAGTAAAAAATTATCAGGAGTTGCTTTTAGTACAACAGTTAACAAAAACTATTCCAGAAACACTTAATTAATGCTGTGGAGGTGTGAGAATTACCTTATGCCAACTTATTCAGTTATTATAAAATGGTGTATTTAATGTATGGTATACACCAGTCAAGAAAGACTTTGTACAAATCTCTGCAAAACTGACAGAGTTGCTTTGGGCCTTTACATAAAATGACAACACTTTGACTATTCGGTATATAACAAAGTATCTCAACAAATGGTATGGGATTTTGAATTTCACATTTGACTTTACATTTTATACCTGCAACGTATTGCAGTTTTACTTAGGTGGATTTATAGGTTTAGTAATTCAAGTGAGCAGTTGTTTCCAATGAACATTGATTTGTTTTTTTTTTCTGAACAGTCAGTCAACTTTAGAGCTCTAAAGTCATTCAAAATTGGGAATTAACACATTTCATTCATTTGCATTGTACGTAATTGAACAACTGGATTAAACTACTGTTATATTTTAATAATAAACTTGTCTTTGACACTAAGTGCATTTTTAAGGATCAGAAGTTATCCAAAGACACAAATGTTTCTTGTGATGCAAAGCAGAATTTTAGATTTTTTTTAGGGTTGAGATTTGTATAGAAAGGATATTGAAGCAAACATCATTCAAGAATTTATTATTAAAATATAACAGTAGTTTAATCCATGCCGAATTAACCTTGTGAAATTCGTATGTACAGTTTCCAACACCAGTATGTCTCTTACTACAGAAGCCAACCAAATGTGTGCAGAATACTCCAGATTTGGCACCACCAGTGACCTCCAACTGTAATTTTTCTCCCCTTTTCCTAAATGCCCAGTCTGTTGTAATGAAAACCAATATGTCATTCATGTCACTTGTGCATCTAAAAGAAGAAGAACAAAGCCCTTAACTCCGAGTGGAGTCATTGGGACGCCATCATGACGATGTTTTTTTAGCAGGCTTTCTTGTTTTTACGAAGCCGAGTTGCTAGCTCGACACTTAACCCAGCACGGATGGAAAACGTGCAAAGTGAAGCTGGCTGGATTCGAACTTGAGAGCCTTCGCTCTGAAGTCCAGCACTGATGCCACTACGCCACCAGCTGCCTACTACTTAATTGTACAATTCATATACAAGAAAACCTAGATCTCTCTGTACATTGCTTCTCTGCAGTTTCCCTTCACTTAGATAGGAGTGTGCCCCTAGGTTTCTCTTAGCAAAGTGCATACCCTCACACTTTTGCTCAAAAATTTGGCCAAGATTTTGTCAACTGACCTCTATAAATATCCTGTAGCAAAATCTGAATATCTCCATCACAGTATGCATACCCACCACCGTTGAATTCCTTACTCACTGCTTCCTCCTTTTAATTGTAAACAATTGAAAGCCAAGAATTGATCCATAGGTACTCCACTAGTTAAGTTCTTCCAGCCTGAAAATTGCCCATTTATTCCTGCACTCTGCCTTATGAGATAACCAATCTTTAATCAATGCTAACACACCTCCCTAAATAGAACGAGTTCTTATCTTGTGCACCAGTCTTTTACATGTCACCTTATCAATTACCTTCCAGTAATTTGAATACATCACTTTTACAGTTCTCTTTATTGATTCTGCTTGTTTCATCTCTGATGTACACCAACAAATTTGTCAAGTATGATTTTATAAAACCATGTTGATTTGGTTTGCTGGCACTAGTTTCTTTAAATTGCCAGCTTTTGCTTCCTTAATTATAAATCTCAACATCTTGCCAACCACAGATGCTATGTTAACAGGTCTTTTTGTCTTCCTCTCTTCTTGAACAATAGAGTTACTGTACATTCACAGCTTCACATTCTGATGTATATTCTCAGAACTCAGGAAGGTTTAAGAAACTCACCGGTTGCTCCATAATCTCTGCAGCTGCTTCCTTTAAAATCCTTGGGCTCAGACCATCAGAACCTGGCTTCTTGGCGGCTTGTAATCCCATTAGATTCTCTGATACCTTACCTCTCATGATGATGACGTATGTTCCTCCGTACTCTTTGACATTAACCCATCAGATATAAATGGAATTGTTGCAGTGTCCTTGATCATGAAGACTGATTCAAAGTATTGATTCTACTTATTTGCCATTTCCTTGCTATTATTAATATCATATTATCACTTGAAGGGTCCCACACTTACCCTGGCTGCCCTATTTCTATGTTTATTCATAGTTGTCTTTCATGCTCATTTTGATATTTGAAAGGTTCCTTTTTATAATCACTTTTCTACCTCTTAACTTCTCACTGCTGTTTCTTCTGTCACCCAAATCAAAGTTGGTGACAACTCAGCATATAGGAGGGAGATTTAAAATCTGGCTGGGTTGTCTCAGAACAACTACTGACTCAATATCAGCAAGACCAAAGAGCTGATTATTGACTTCAGGAGGAGGAAACCAGATGTGCATGAGCCAGTCCTTATCAGAGGATCAGAAGTGGAGAGTGTCAATGGCGTTTAATTCCTTAGTGTTATTCACTTTGGTGGACGTCTTTGGCCCAACATGAAAGTGCAATTACGAAGAAAGCACAGCTGCGCCTCTACTTCCTTAGGAGTTTGCGAAGATTCAGTATGATGTCTAAAACTTTGACAAACTTCTATAGATCTGCAGTAGAGAGTATTTTGAATGGCTGCATCACACTCTGGTACAGAAACCACAAATGCCCTTGAATGGAAAATCAATCAAAAAGTAGTACGACTCAGTCCATCACAGATAAAGCCTTCCCTACCACTGAACACATCTACATAAAACATTGTTGCAGGAAAGCAGCATCCATCATCAGGGACCCCCCCCCCCCCATCCAGGACGTGCTCTCTTCTCACACAGGACCCTTAGAACTTACACCACCAGGTTCAGGATCAGTTATTACCCCTCAATTATCAGGCTCTTGAACCAACAGCGATAACTTCACTTGCCCTATCATTGAAATCCACAACTTATGGACTCACTTTCTAAAACTCTGCATCTGATGTTATCAATATTTATTGCTTAATTTATTACTATTATTTCTTTATTTTATACTTGCACAGTTAGTTGTCTTTGGCACATGGGTTGAACACTCAAGTTGGTGTTGTCTTTCATTGATTCTGTTATGGTTATTATTCTATTATGAATTTATTGAGCATGCCTGCAGGAAATAAATTTCAGGGTTGTATATGGTGATATATATGTACTTTGATAATAAACATACTTTGAACCATAAAAATCACAGTTCTTTTGCATACCACTTGCTCTATGTATGTTTTAGTCTTCAATTTACACTTTGTAGATATGCATAAACAGATGTTGGTTTAGTTACGCACTCTAACTTGTTCCCTGCGCATATTTCATTTCACTGCTAGTCACTTGCTTGGTCTGGATTATGGAGAATCTCACTAGAGTTTGGTGGACTGATAAGAAACTGTTTTTCTGGAGTCTAGTTCAGGGGTCAGCAAACTTTTTTGCACAATGGACCGGTTTAATATTGACAATATTCTTGCGGACCAGCCGACGGGAGTGGGGGGGGGGGGGGTGTTAATCACCACCAGCATATAGGTGATAAGTCAACTATAAGTCACTTATAAGTGGCTAATACACTCAATTTCATTCCTAAAAGGGTTTATCTAACGAATTTAATATTAAACACACAGGGCATATTTTCCTCATATGAACATCTAAAATCATAGCAACACACCAATATCGCTGAATCAGTGGGAGCCCTGGGCTTGTTTTCCCGCAACAAGATGGTCCCAAGGTGGTTCCTTTAAGTCTAGTCTATTCCACAATTTAGTTTTCGTGGCTCTCAGCACTTGCTTCTGTCCCGCTTGCTCACATTTTTTTGCTCAAAAAACTCAAACAGGTTTGTCTTTAAGTTCAGGGTGCTTGGACTCAAGGTGCCGAAGCAGTTTTGAGGGTTTCATTGCCTCATTAGAGCCTCCGGGCCTGAACTCCAGCCTCCCGCCCTCCCGCCCACTACCTTGACCACATGCGACTGGTCATGGATGGGGTGAGATGACAAGATAAGGGCTGGAGGTCCCTGTGCCAGGGCCGCGGCAGTCACAGTCTGGAGAGAGCGAGGAGGGAGTGTGACAGGGCACGTGCCCGCCCCCTTGTAGGTAGGTAGGATCTATCGGCCGACAAAAGTTTGGCTCGAGGGATGACTTTCAGTACATCACAGCGAGGTAGCTGCTCTGCTACTTATGAAGCCCTGAGCCCGAATTATATCGTCTGCGATAGTTAGCACTGAGTTCCTCAAGAACATTTGGTGTGCTAAACAGGTTGAGTGGCAGCGCCCATCAGTCCGCGCTCCAGGCCAGTAGCAACGGCACTTCTCACCGGCCGTGAGAGGCAGCCGGTTACCCAAAGCCAACCAGTAATCACTGGCATGAGTGATCTCTGATCTTAGGCAACTGATGACCTCGTGTGCATTAAAGTTCAACAGTAGGCTTGACAGGGAATGAGGAAAGGTGCAGCTGACTCATATCGTTTCATATCACCAAATCATATTGTTTCCTCGCGGCCTGGTAGCACATGTTTTGTGGCCCGGTAGTTGGAGACCACTGGTTTAGTTGATCTCTTGCTAATGAACTCGTGTTGCGCTGATAATTATCATTTCACTAGGCATCTACTAGAGAATAATATGAGAGAGAAGTACCAAAGAGGAACTGGTGGACTCAAGCTGTTTCATTTGAATATTTCAAAGTTGTAGGAATGAAAATCTAATGTTTCCATCTTAACAATAAGGAAAACAATAATTAATATTTGTCATTTTGTGCAGTGATGTGTGATGTGCCAGTGAAACAGGATTTATTCACTCACAATCATTACTTAAGTTTACAAATCTGCATAGCTCCTACTTCCAAATAAGGAGGAATGTATATGCCACAGTATCATGCACATATAATTTGTAAAGCATTTCAGAACATTCTTAGTTCACAGCAAAACAACAGTTATTAAGCCCTATTGGAGTCCAGGTGGATTCGCAAGAACTGTAAAGTGGTTTGTGCAGTCTCATTATTAATAAAAAGGGATCAGATTGGGAAAATCAAGTCTGCAGATGAACAGTACATCTTTAGGGTTCTAGGTTCTGGTTTACTAATGCAGTTTACTCTCAGCTAGTTACTTACAAGTTTCAAAACTTGTTTCAGGAAACAACATTTCAATAGCTTTAAATGAAAACCCTGGAAATTAAACATGTTCTTTTACAGTAAGATGAGGGTGCAACTGTAGTGTAGCAGTTAGCTATGGTAACCATGATCACCCATCGGTACCACAATGGGGGAACCAGCAGTTGGCCCAGTGGAGTTCACTCACCTAAAGGAAGTCGTCAGCCAACACGAGTAAATGATTCGGAAGCAGCAGGATACCATCAATTTGCCATTCTCAACCAACTCTCTGTCTCATTACAGCCACCCTGTAAAATTCCCAGTCAAATTCCTCCGGGTTGAGCCCAAGATTCCTTTGATAGATAACCAACTCAATGCCACAATTTCCTGTCCCAGTATGTCTTGTACCTGAAGTTGTAGCCACGTTTGTATTTTACGGACAGAGCAAAGATTGCCTTCATCATTTCTCTATTGACTGGCCTCTGATCTGGGCCGTTGCTATCTGGGACAACAAAACCATAATTTTCAATAAATATGAGAAATTCACCACTGAGATGTGCCAGGTTTTCAACCAAATGGGAAGTGGGGAGGAGGGAGTGGCCGGTAGACCAGATAGGTTAGGTTTTGTAACTCAAAAACAAAATAAAATTGAAAGGAAAACAAGAGCCGGGAATATAAGTCTAGCTGCATTTTTCCTTTAAGCAGGGTACACACGTAACATGTAGTGGTGTAATGACATGTGACATTTATGTACTTCTACATATAACCCACATTACTTTATGTAAAGAAAGAATGCTAAATCAATTACATATTTACAATATTACTGAAATATTAAATACACAACACTCCTTTCAGCTTAGCTATAAACTGCAACTCAATATAGAATGCATCTCAACTCAAATATGTAACAAATTGCTCTCTAGCCAGAGTGTATACTGTGTAACACATAGACATCCACAACATAGTAAATTTTAAGTAGTCCCATTTAGGCCTAAATATTTATTCGCTGTGAAGGATTTCTTACTCTTGTGGGATATTGTCTTTCCTGACAAGGGAAAGCCCCGGCAGCTGAGACTTGTGGCTGTGAAACCAACTTTATATCCTGGGGCTGCCTCCCTGGTGGTTGTAAGAGTTGAATTGAATTGAATTGACTTTATTACTTACATCCTTCATACACATGAGGAGTAAAAATCTTTACGTTACGTCTCTGTCTAAATGTGCAATGTGCAATTATAGTAATTTATAATAAATATTACGTACAACAGGATAGTCAATATAACATAGAAATACAGTTATGTCAGCATGAATTCAGAAGTCTGATGGCCTGGTGGAAGAAGCTGTCCCGGAGCCTGGTGGCCCTGATTTTATGCTGCAGTGCCGTTTCCCGGATGATAAGAGCTGGAACAGTTTGTGGTTAGTGTGACTCGTGCCTCTATGAACCCTCGGGCCCTTTTTACTCACCTGTCTTTGTAAATGTCCTGAATAGTGGGAAGTTCACATCTACAGATGCACTGGGCTGTCCACAACACTCTCTGCAGAGTCCTGTGATTCAGGGAAGTACAGTTCCCATACCAGGCAGTGATGCAGCCAATCAGGATGCTCTCAATTGTGCCCCTATAGAAAGTTCTTAGAATTTAGGGGGCATATCAAGCTTCCTCAACCGTCTGAAGTGAAAGAGTCACTGTTGTGTCTTTTTCACTACATAGCCTCTATTTACAGACCACGTGAGGTCCTCGATGATGTTTATGACCAGGAACTTAAAGCTGTTCACCCTCTCAACCCCAGATCCATTGATGTCAATAAGGGTCAGCCTGTCTTCATTCCTCCTGTAGTCCACAACCAGCTCCTTTGTTTTTGTGACATTGAGGGAGAGGTTGTTTTCTTGACACCACTGTGTCAGGGTGATGACTTCCTCTCTGTAAGATGCCTCGTTATTATTTGAGATTAGGCCAATCAGTGTAATGTTGTTAGCCGATTTAATTAGCAGATTGAAGCCATGGGTGGCGACACATTCATGGATATACAAAGAGTAAAGGAGGGGGCTTAGTACAAAGCCCTGAGGGGCACCTGTGTTGAGGGGCAGAGGGGCAGAGTGAGGAAGCCCACTTACCACCTGCCAATGATCTGACAGGAAGTCCAGGATCTAGCTGCACAAGGTAGTGTGAGGGCCAAGGTCTCCAAGCTTCTTGTCAAACCTGATGAAAATTATGGTGTTGAATGCTGAACTGTAGTCCAAGAACAGCATTCTCACCTAAGCATCCCTCTTCTCCAGATGTCTAAGGACAGTGTGTAGAGCTGTGGCTATTGCATTGTCTGTCGATCAGTTGTGTCAGTAGGTGAATTTAGGAGATCCAGTGTGGGTGGTAGCAAGCTGCAGATGTAGTCCTTGACCAGCCTTTCAAAGAATTTGCTTATTATTGAGCTGAGTATGACAGGATGCCAGTTGTTCAGATATGTTACCTTGCTCTTTTTAGGTACAGGGACTATGGTGGATGTTTTGAAGAAGGAGCGTACTCTCCACTGGGAGAGGGAGAGATTAAAAATTTCTGTAAACACACCTGCTGGTTGTGCCATGCACATCCTGAGTACAGTTGATTCTGAGATTATAGGAAATGGTTTTAACAGCAGTAGTCATCTTTTTTTCTCCTTTACCTTTTTCTAGTGTGTGCATCTTGAGCTTGGGAAGGTCCATTTAGTTCACTGGAGTATTCTCTTATTAATCCTTCTACTGCACCTTTTACAGACTGATCTTTTGTTTACTTCCTCCAAAAACTCATTATGAATCCTCTATTTTGTACCTCTATTGATTCCTTTTTTGACTTCCATTCATTCAGCTGGGCCTTGGTCTTTGCATCTACTTTTACAGGCAGCTTTTTGTCTGCCATTTGAAGTTCATACAATAACATTAATGCAGGCAGGGGAAATTCTCATTTTTCATACTCAAAAGTCAAATGCTTGCAACCTTCCCAAAACTCCTTGAACTCTTCCAGCTGAAAACCATGCCAGCTTTCATAAGTAACTGCCTGATTAACATTTCAGAGCTTTTCTCAGATATGGTGATTACAAAAACTGTTGTAGTCGGACCATTGCTTTCAAAGCTTTCACAATTCCTCTGAGCAATATGGTCCTTCCTTAGTCCAATATGCTTTCTAACCAGAGGCACAGAGGTTGGCACCAACACCTGTTTATCCTCTGTTGGGCAATGGTTCATAGTGTACGTCATGGAGACAGTTGTGGCATTACCCAGTATGTTTCTTGATTTGTTTTTGGTTGACTATTACATGGGTCCCCAATCATGTTGCAGTTGTCTCAGCCATTCAGATTCAGATTCCCTCAATGTTGCCCTTCCTATTTTTACCAGATACAAGCCCATTCGGGCTTGTTGGTTATAGCATTTCACTGTTATGAAAGTTATTACCACAGGAATGATCTTTTCTCTAGTATAAGTCCTTAATTGGATATCTGCAGGCTTCAGTTCAGTATCCTTGAAAGGATATTCAAACTTATTTTGTCAAATGACTGAAAAAGCTGAGCCAGTGTCTAATACCATTTTAATTAAATTGCTGTTCACTTCTGTTGCAAACCATGTTGCTTGACTATCGTTACTTTTTACATTGTGAATCTCAAGGCTACCTAGTCCTGTATCACTCTCATCATTATCAGATTTTTCATCTGCAGCATATGTTAATACTCTTTTTGAAAGAGCAATTTGAATTTATCTTTTTATCTTTTTCTCTTCCCTGTACAGTCCATTTATAGGTATTTGCTCGACATACTCTTTGTATGTGTGCAACATTGTTGTATGTTCTGCAACTTTCACCTTTGAATCTGCATTGGTCTGGTGTATGTGAGCCCCTGCTACAATGGTACCAAAATTTGATCAACCAGGTTTGATTACACCACAGAATTCAAGGCCCTCACAAAGGATTGCAGCTGATTTGTTGAAGCATTATTGGCCCAGGCAGTGTTGTGGAGATTAGGAGAATGAGCAAGAGAGTGGCAAATGAAATACAATGTTGGAAAATGCATGATCATGCACTTTGGTAGTGGAAATAAATGCACAGACTGTTTTCTAAATGGGGAGAAAATCCAAAAATCTGAGATGCAAAGGGGCTTGGGAGTCCTTGTGCAGAATACCCTAAACATTAACTTCCAGGTAGGGTCAGTGGTGAGGAAGGCAAATGCAATATTAGAATTAATTTCAAGAGGTCTAGAATACAAGAGCAGGGATGTGATATTGAGGCTTTATAAGGCACTGGTGAGGCCTTGCCTAGAGTATTGTGAATAGTTTTGGGCTCCTTATCTAAGAAAAGATGAGCTGGCTTTGTATAGGATTCAGAGGAGAATGATTCCCAAATTGAAAGGGTTATCATACAAGGAACTCTGAAGGCTCTGGGTCTGTGCTCAGTGGAATTTCGAAGGATGAGGGGAGATCTCATTGAAACCATTCAAATGTTGGCAGGCCTAGACAAAGCAGATGTGGGAAGGCTGTTTCCCATGGTGAGAGAGTCTAGGACAAGAGGGTACTGCCTCAGTATAGAGGGGCATCCATTTAAAACAGAGATGCGGAGAAATTTCATTAGTCAGATGGTAGTGAATTTGTGGAATTTATTATCACAGGCAGCTCTGGAGGTGAGGTCGTTAAGGCAGAGTTTGATAAGTTCTTGATTGGACATGGCATCAAAGGCTACGGGGAAACGGCCAAGGAGTGGGGCTGGAGAGGGTGAGAGAAAGATGGGCCATGAATGAATGGTGGAGCAGACTCTTTGACCAAATGGCCTAATTTTGTTCCTATGTCTTATGGTCTTATCACCATGAGCCTCTCAGAGCGCTTGAAAGACAGGCTGTCAATCCAGAAGATGCCCGCCAAGCTTGACAGCCTCATCACTCTGGCCCTCCAAATTGACTAGCATCTTGTAGAACGATCCTCCAGATCATCAGCCACAAGCCCAGAACCATTTCAGGCTGCTGGACCCTCATCACCAACACCTCCAGAACACAAGCATTTCGGGAGAGCCTCCTTAACTCCTCAAGGGCATGAGTGCTGGTGGAGAACCAACTTCTGTGTTTACTGCGGAGCCGCAGGTCACTCACGCATCAAACGGTACCACTGTTGAGACAAGGAGCCTTGTATCTGATAAGATCTCCCCAGCCCCTTGTTCTAGCACCATAGCTCAATCTGTCTGTCCATCTCTACTCTCTATGTACACAGGGGGCTTGGACTTATTTGGGTGCAGCAGGAAAATTTCGGGTCTGGACTCTGTGTGAAGCTTGGACTCCCTGTGAGGTCTATCTCTCATCTCTTTTGCATGACAGCCATTGATATATATTCCCTGGGGTCTGGGATGGTCAGTGCACACATGGTCTGAGTACACTAGCATCAGAGAGCACCACCATTTAATTACTCCTGATTAACTCACCCAAAACTCCTCTCATCTTGGGTTACCCCTGGCCCTCCACTCATGACGCTCACTTCACCTGGTCATCTGGTTCATTGCTGAGTTGAGAACCTGCCTGGCTGCCTGCGACCCCTGTTGATTTCACCCCATAAATCTGTGGAGGCAGAGGAAACCCTTTCCCTCACCAACTCCCACAGGAGTACCAAGACTTAGCCATCACTTTCAGTGAAACACAAAGTACACTACAGATGCTGGGGTCAAAGCAACACATGCAAATCGCTGGAGGAACTCAGCCGGTCGGGCAGCATCCGTGGAAACAAGCAGTCAATGTTTCGGGCTGAGACCCTTTGTCAGGACTGAAGAGGGAGGAGGTAGGGGCCCTATAAAGAAGGTGGGGGGAGGGTGGAAGGTGTCAGGTGAAAAACCAATCAGAGGAAAGATCAAGGGGTGGGGCAGGAGAAGCAGGGAGGGGATAGGCAGGAAAGGTGAAAAATGGGTAGTAGAAGAAGGCAGAATCATGAGAGAGGTAATAGGCAGCTGAAGGAGGAGGCAGAGTGAAATTGGGATGGGGAAGGGAGAGGGAGGAAATTACTGGGGGAGTTAGGGAGGAAATAATTCAAATTCAATGAAAGACAAGGTCAGTCAAATACTTCAACATTAGTGATTAGTACATATATGTTAGTTTTATTCATGATAAATGTTATTAATTGTTCTGAGCAGCAAAAGGCAAAATAGAAAAGATAAAAATGATAGTGAAGGCAACAGTGAGGCTTTTTAATATGAGAGAACTATCATAGGAGAAAGTGCAGGTAGAACTTAGTTGGAATGATCCAAGGTTTATTTACAACTTTCGGTCCTCTCCTCTTTCCTCTTCACCAGCCCTGTAGCTCTTTCACCAATCAACTTTTCATCTCTTTACTTCACTCCTCCCCCATCCTAGTTTCACATTTTGTATGTGCTACTAATCCTTTTAATTCTTCAGTGGTATGTGAGAAGTTTAATAGCTAATGGACAGGAATTTAAGAGTTATGTGAGAAATTTTCCTGAGAAACTGGATGTAATATGTGTGCAAGGAACATGGCTTTTAACCCAACACTAGATTTTATACATAATGGTTATGATAGTGTAAGAAACGATAGCGATGGACTGGCTGTGCGGCCTGTAGTTGATAAAAGATATAGTGAACATTCCTGGACTGTTTTGATGACTTTTGTCATTTGATGTTTTATATTTTGTGTTTTTCACTCTTCTTTTTGACAGTTGTACTATTTGTTCTTTTGTCCCACGTTGGGGTTGGGGGACGGCTCAATGATTTTTCCTTGAATAGGTTCCATGGTTTCTTTCTTTCATGGCTGTCTGTGGGAAGATGAATCTCCGGATTGTATACTACACACATCTTTTAATAATAAATGTACTTTGAATCTTGAATCTTAATAAAAGAGCAATTGGGTGTACAACTTTTGTTAAAAGGAGCACAAGGTAACCAAAGTATGGACAAATGAAGGTACAGTTGAAATCATTAATATCTATAATCCTTGTAAAAAATAGAAATAGGCTTACTGGAGCAAATTGGTGGCTCAAGAGAGGGGAGCCATGGAGTCATGTGTAGCTAGCCATCTAGACACAAGCAGGGGTCTGATCAGCCCCGGCTGGGTCACCTGGAGGAGGGTGTATGATGTTGAAAGACCCGAAACACCCGATGATTCCAGGAACATCACAGAAGATGTGGCCAGAAGCATCAGTAGATGTATGCACACAACAACAGTACACGGAAATGCAGTAAGGTGTGGGGATTTTAGCACAGCACATAGTTGAGGGAAGCATGATGATATTATGGAGCAGTGATCGAACATATGGAAAAGGAAATCCTGGTATGTCGTAATGATAGATGTGGGACAAGAGTAAATTTTAATGCGAGATCTGAATCAGCAACTGATGTAACATTAGTTCCAGCACCTTTAGCAGGGAAGTGTTGATGGTGGGTTTTGAAGGAAACAATCATTATCCTGTATCATGTTGAATAGGAACAGAAACAGTGATAGATCAGGAAAGTACGTTGGACAGCTGGCTAGTTGAAAAGGTCGATTGGGGAAAATGTAAAGAAATAAGTGATCAGGAATTACAGAATATTGAAATCAATCAGGATGCGGATCTGTTATGTGAGAAGGGATAATGACAGCAGCAACAATATATATATCAAGGAAATGGAATAGAGGTAAAAAATAAATGGTACCAATGTAGATAAAGGAATGTGGGGAAGCACTAAGACATTGCGGTAGAGCATTTAGATTGCTAAAGGGGACACCCAGTTTTCAAAAATTAATTGAATAGAAAAAAATGCAAGTAATTGTAAGAAAAACAATTTGAAAGGCGAAACAGGAACATCGGAGTAAGTTCTGCAACTCTGTAGGAATACAAACACCTTTTGAAAGATTTTGGAAATTGATAGAAAGAATGAATGGTGTCATCAGAAAAATTGGATACCCAGTGTTATGCGATGGGGAGAGTGCTGCAGTATTGAACATAGAGAAGGCAGAAATATGAGTGCATTCTTCGCTTCTGACTATATGAATAATAAAGGAAAAAGGAGAAAAGAGGAAACATTATTAGAGAACTTGGAAGCAGCAAGAAATTAAGCATTAGACACGGATGGAATTGTTGAGGATACATTAAATTTAATGTTCATCATGACAGAATTGAATATTGTTCTTTGAAATACAAAGAAAACATCCCCAGGGAAGGATCAGCTAAGTTATGTTGCTTTATTTAATTCAAGTGAGAAAGGGAAAGAAGTTATTTTCAAGTTATTTAATCATGTACAGGAAAAAGGAAAACTTCCTAAAGCATGAACAGAAGCAATCATAGTTCCAATACATAGACCAGGCAAAACTCTAAACAATCCAGCAAGTTATAGACCAATAGTTTTAACCTCACATTTATGTAAAACCATGAACATAAAGCAGGATACTCATTTTTTTCAGTCATATAAAGAGTAAAAGGGAGGTGAGAGTTGATAATGGACCACTGGAAAATGATGTTGGTGGGGTAGTAATGGGGGCGAAGAAATGGCAGATGAACTTAATGGGTACTTTGCATCAGTCTTCACTGTGGAAGGCACCAGCAGTGCTCCAGAGGTCCGTGACTCAGGGAGCAGGAGTGAGTGCCATTGCTATTACAAAGGAAAAAGTGCTAGATAAGTTCAAAGGTCTTAAGGTGGATAAGTCAACTGGACCAGATGGACTACATCCCAGAATTCTGAGAGGTTGCTGAAGAGAAGAATGCATTGGTCATGATCTTTCAAGAGTCACTTGATTCTGGCTTGGTGCAGAAGGATTGAAAGATTACAAATGTCACTTCACTCATTAAGAAGGGAGGAAGACAAAAGAACGGAAATTATAGGCCAGTTAGCCTGACCTCAGTGGTTGGGAAAGTGTTGGAGTCAATTATTATGAGTGAGGTTTCAGGGTATTTGGAGACTAATGATAAAATAAGTCAAAGTCAGCATGGTTTTTGTGAAGGGAAATCTTGTGTGATAGATCTTTTAGGGTTTTTTGAGGAAGTAACAAACAGGAGGGACAAAGGAGAGCCAGTGGATGTCATTTACTTGCGTTGTTAGAAGCAATTTGACAAGGTGCCACACATGAGGCTGCTTATCAAGATAAAATCCTAAAGCGTTACAGGAAAAGTAGCAGCATGGATAGAGGAATAGCTGCAAGGTAAGAGGCAGCAAGTGAGAATAAAGGGGGCCTTTTCTGGTTGGCTGCGATTGACTAGTGGTCAGTTTTGGGACTGCTGCTTTTCGCATGTTTGCAAGGATTTAGTTAATGGAATTGATGGCTCTGTGGCATAGTTTGCAGATAATATGAAGATAGATGGAGGGGTAGGTAGTGTTGAGGAAGCAATGCGATTAAGGCAGGACTTAGACAAATTGGAAGAATGGGCAAAAAAGAGGTAGGTGCAGTCAATGCTGGGAAATGTATGATAATGCATTTTGGTGAAAGAAACAAAAGTGAATATTATTATCTAAATGGGGAGAAGGTTTGAATATTAGAGGTACAGAAGGACTTAGGAGTTCTCATGCAAGACTTCCAGAAGGTTAATTTCCAGTCTGAGTCTGTGTCAAAGAAGGCAAATACAATGTTGGCATTCATTTCAAGGGGAGTAGAATATAAAAGCAAGGAGATTATTCTAAGCCCTTATTAAACACTAGTCAGGCCACACTTAGAGTACTGTCAACAGTTTTTGGCCCCATATATCAGAAAGGATGTGTTGTCATTGGAGAGAGTCCAGAGGATGTTCTGGGAATGAAGGGGTTGTCAAATAAGGAGCTTTTGTCAGCTTTGGACCTGTAATCACTGGGATTTTGAAGACCGTAGGAGGATCTTTTTGAAACCTATCAAATGTTGAAGGGACTAGATAGGGTGGTGTCATGGTTCCAGTTGGCTGTTCCCCTTTAACGCTCCTTTTTCCCTGATTATGCCCTAATTTCAGTCATTAGATTTCCAATTGCTGCAAGTTTACTTAATTACAGTACACCTGATTTTCACCAGAGACTGTGAAATAAGTACGATGGCGTCACTATCACAAGTTGCCAGTTTGTTGGTCTATTGTGATACTTCATTCCCTTGTCCGATTAGAACCATTAGTCCTAAGTTCTGCTCCAGTTTCAAGATAGTCCCTGTAAATCCCATCTCCTTGTCAAGATTCCTTTGGTCTGCTCTTCTATGTTCACGTCTACGCCAGCATCCCCAACTCAGTCGACATGCCAGTGTCCTGCACTTGGGTTCTCCTCAGTCGCCCATGCAACAGGTGGATATGGAAATGATGTTTCCTATGGTGGACGTATCCAAAATTACAGCGCACGGCCTCCCAACTGAGGGGCGGTCCTTGAGAACAGCAATAAGGAGGATATTTTTTAGCCAGAAAGTAGTGAATCTGTGGAATGCTCTGCCACAGGCTGTAGCAGAGCCCAAGTGCATAGGTATATTTAAGATAGAAGTTGATAGTTTCCTGATCGGTCAAGGCATCAAAGGATATGACGAGAAGGCAGCTGCATGGGGTTGAGTGAAATCCACAATCAGCCATGATGGAATGATGGAGCAGACTCAATGGGCAGAAAGGCCTAATTCTGATCCTATGTCTTATTATGGATATTTACAAACATACACAGATGCTTCAAAAACAGTAATAGTAGATTTGGGGCAGGATTGGTAGTGCCTGATTTTAACACTAAAAAGGAAGTGAGGATAAATTATGGTTTCTCAGTGTATATGGGTGAATGACAGCTGGACTATTCACTTTGCAGTGGGTGGAGGAAGTGAAGCTGATGCGAGTTGTCAGATTGCCTGATTCCAGCACAACAATCAGGAGTCTGAAAGATTTCCATTCAGAGGCCAGAACAGATATTATGTGTGAGATAATACAAACCTTATCTAGACTGAAAATGATGGGACTCTGTACATGTTTTATGTGGATCCCAGCACATGTTGGTATTGGAGGGAATGAGCAAGTGGATAAATTAACAAAGGGGAAAACTAGATGAGCAGCTGTGGACATCCGAATAAATTACAATAAAGGAAAAATGAAAAACATTAATGAAAGTGAAATCAAAAAAAGTAGACAAAACAATGGGACATACAGAAAACAAGAAAACATCTCTATAATACCTAGAAAGAAATGGAATAGCTGAGGAATTCAGGAAAGAGAGGGAAGGAGAAGGTAATAATAGCAAGATTGAGGTTCAGGCACACAGGATTAAATAGTACATTGTTTATTTTTTAAATGAAGAAATGTTATAATGGGAGGAGTGAGCATTGTAATTAACAAAAACATGGTTAGGCATATACCACTGAGTATCCAAGATATTATCAAAAGAGGGGATAATTGATTGTAAAGTTATCACAAATAAAATACAATTTAACATTAACAATATTTTTCAAAAAGGATCACATAATTATTGTTTTAATTATATAGTGCAGTTCCTTAAGAATTCATGTTTTAATAGAATTTGATACAAATATACTGTAGATATATGAAATTTAGGTATCCTACCCACACTCCAATTCAGAAGGTGGTGGCAATGCACTGTAAAGCTGTTTGCCAAACACCATAAAACCTCAGAAAAAGAAGAGCACAGGAAAATTGCATTCTTAGAAATCTCAGGTTTTGCTTCTGGCAAAGGACTTAAATTGGCTCACAATTAATGGCAAAAGGAAATCATGTTTTTCCATTAAATTTCTCTGCCAATCTGATTATATTGTTTGACAGTTTTGCTAAATTAAAAAAAACAATTCACATGGATTAAATTACTGCATAAATTTGTCATTATTAACCAGATATATTTTCAAAATAATTAACAGCTTCTTGACAGGTTTCTGGATTCAGAACTCTGAATAAGAGTTGCCGCTATTATTTCTACACAAAATGGAAACTTCTTAGAAATAAATGTAGCCAATATACACACATTGGTTCAAGTCAGAGGCATTGGAGTTCAATGATTATTTAGTGCCTTGACTGTTCACATTGTATCTGGATGGAGAATCCATTTACCAATTATGAAAATTATTTCAATCGTCCTGTGTAATTGATATCAGAGAAATGTTTTTTTTTTGTTTTTGAGGGTCAGGTATGAAAGTACACTCGGTGGTCACATTATTAGATACATCTGTACACCTGCTTGTGAATGCATATATCTAACCAGCCAATCATGTGGCAGCAAATCAATGCATAAAATCATGCAGACAAGTCAAGGGGTTCAGTTATTTTTCTAAAAGGAACATTACACCCACAGTTGATTTTGTTATATGGTAAATATCCTAAACAAGAGCCAGTAGTAAAATTTCTGAGTATGTGGATGGACAAAACATGGAAGGTGCATGTGAATAAAATTCTAGACAAGTGTAGAAAAGCCCCTAATGTGCTCAGGTGCTTAAGTGTTCATAATTGAGGTGCTAGTAGGAGGTCACTTAAACAAATGTATACTGTTTTAATCAGATCTTTCTTGGAATATTAATGTGTTAGTGTGTTGCTGATGGGTCAGCTTCACCAGTGACTTTGAAGTCCAAAGAAAAAGTTCAAGCTTAAGCATTGAGATTATGTTGTGATGCTATTAAATAATCCCCAATGCAGTCATTACTGGTAGAACTGGGTGAAGTACCTTTAGATCTATTCAGGTGGCAGTAAGCAATGGTCCATTGGGTTAATCTAAGAGAACATAAAGTTGGTCATCCAATATTGGCAACATTAGTCGAGTGTTGTGAACTCTGTATTTGTAAGGTTTTCAGTTTTGGGTAGATGGGAAATGCATGGGCACAAAATCTTGGGTTGCTTTATGTGGATTATAGTCCCAGTGTACCCCATTTTGTCACTCTCCCCATAGTTTTTCCCTTTGCCTGAGGTTGATTTGCGCCTTTAGGAAAAGATCAAGATGAGAAGTGTTTGCTTAGCAGTGGCTCAGCAATGCATGCAAAGCAGATATTATGGATTCCTGCATATCTACACAGATAGTTCAAAAGATCCAGTGCCAGGCCATGTAAGTGTTTCTGTTCCAATGTTTCAGGAAACTATTAAGAAAAGATTACCAGACAAAGTATCAGTAGTCACATTTGAGATGGTTGCTATCATTTTAGCCTTGGAATTGTCTATGATACTTTCTCGGTCTTGACATCTATTACAACAGTTTCCTCAAATTGCAAGCCAGACATTTTTCTTGTGATTGGACAACATCCTTTGAGGCTGCAAGGTTAGTCCTGTGTATGCATTTCATATGGGCTCCTGCCAGTGTTGGGGTTGAAGGAAACAAGGTGGCAGACATTCTTGCCAAGCATATAATTAAGCATATAACAGTACCTTTGCATAGAGGAAGGTGAAAGCCACAATTCAAAAGTCTATTCAATCACTGTGACAATGAAGTTGGAATAAGGAAAAAGGAGGCAATTTATATAAAATTCAGCTGATGGTGGGAAATCAACTGGGAGGTGGGTATAAAAGGAGAGAAGAAAAGGTCTAGCTCCTTGCTAGGTTTGAAATTTAGTCTTTCAATGGCATTGCAAAAGCTTGACTTCCAGGACAAGTGAGTGTCAGACTGGTTGTTGAACACTTTAAGTCCTGCTGTTACTGGGTCTCAACGAGTCAGGTATCAAGCCAAATCTAATGCTCCTGCAGCTCCTGAATGAGGGCATTCTGGAAGCTGTTTTTTTCTAAATGTGCATCCTGGGGTGGATGGAAGATCAATCTATCCATGTCTGTGTGGATCGGGTTGGTATTGGTAGCAACTCTTGCTTGAGGTTTTTGTTCTGATGAAACTGCAGAAGGGGATGTTGTGAGTCTTTGCTGCTGCAGACCTTGACTGTCCATACCTGGACTATATGTAAGGTAAGCTGGTTGCATAATGCGGACAGATTCTCCTGGTAGAGATGAAGTACAGTCTTGTTCATGCCCAAACTGGGTTTCAATGTATTTTTTACTAAGTAGCATTAGCAGTTGTGATGGCAAAGCATAATCTATTCTGGTTGTAGACTCGTTACTGGCTAGGTCAGCTGCTGCTTCTTACACCTTTGCCTCTGCTGATGCAACCTCAACTTCACGCTCTTCCATAAGCACACTTAATGTTCTCCTGAGTTCTCTCCATGTCTATACGGGCTCCATCCATGTCTTCATGAACCTTCTCCATGTCGATGTGAGGTTCCTCTGTTTGCTTCTCAGCTTCGTGTTTAGCATAAGCCGCTCTCATTCTTGCTGCTTCAACTCTGGCAAGAGCTCATGCTGCAGCTATGTTAATCGTGGATTCATTTCAGTGTCGCAAAGATGTGACAAATGTGTCACATTCAGACCTGACTTCCAGGTCTTGGCAAACGATGTTGCTCTGGTTGGAAGCTAACATTGTCATGCACAACATTCAGATGCATCTGCAGTCCATGGGCGATGCCTTTGAACACGAGTTATCATTTCACTCTACAGCCCTTGTATGTGATTATAAAAAGCTATGCAGTGAGTTGAACACCTTCTCAAAAATCACACCGGTCGGAAGCTTCCTTCAGGGCTTTTAATGAGATCTTACTTCTGAAACTGCAAAAAGTTAAGTAAAATGTGGATTAAATTCAATGCAGAATCACTGCATGCCTGGATATACTAATACTGTTGATTATTCTTGCAATGGGTGTTAACAAACACACACCTGTAACACACCACAACTGTGCCATTTAAACAAGAGCAACCTCGTGGCACAACAATACCTTAATAATGATAATCAATAAACATACTGTAAGACTTCTTTCCAAATGTATCCACTAAATATTTACTAATATCAACAAAACTTAATATTCACAGATATTGCTGTTTCAAGGTCAAATAAAGAGTGGGTGGAGACAGATGTCTTTCCACCATGTGCTTCAAGTTGAAATCCCAATTAACCTGCACAGGAAAAGGTGAAAAAAAAAGTTTTCATACAAGAAGTGATGTTCACACAAAAGGGACTTTGCCTCCAGAAGCCAGAACATACAATATATAAAATTGCAAAATATGCTTGATGCAGGGCAATTTTCTACCCTCTCATAAGAATATACCTAAATAATATAAAGTATGTAATTAGGCTTTGTAAGGTGTGATTTTAATATTTCATACAGTACATAATTATCAACCTAATCTATATTGAATGGAACCATGTTAGATGTATCCTGCACCATATAATTTTGTTTAATCACCAACGTAAAATAATCATAAATTAGATGATGCAATAAATAGCACGCTTGTAGTTAAAAATTTTAATCAGTCATGTCATAAAATGTGTCAACCTGGAAAATGCTTGCTACTTTCAAAGGCCTGTTAAACTGCTGTTGAGCAGCAAGCCAATGAATGATTTGTTTACGGGCAGTCGGTGATAAAAGGCATTAGATCAAGGACTGGCTGCTAGAGGTCAGTGGGGACACCGGAGCAGGACATCTAGATTGGCAGTTTAGTTAGGAGGTCTAATCAATAATCTGGAAGGGAAGTCAATTGGGAAAGATACAATCAGCATTTGAGTTTAGGATTAATCCATGTGGATGCTGTGATTGGAAATCTGGAAATAAAGGTGGCAGCAGGAATCAGTAGCTGGTGGATATCAAAACAAGAAAACAGCAAAATAATGTGTGTGGGCCAGTAGTAAAGGACTATGAATTTAGGGTAGGGTTCACAAACTTATTGGAGGTAGGGGGGACTCCAAGTAGAAGACCATAAGACATAAGAGCAGAATTCAGACATATGGTCCATTGAGTCTGTTCCACCATTAAATCATGGCTGATCTTCTTTTCCCCCTCCTCAGCCCCACTCCCCAGCCTTCTCTCCAGTATCTTTGATGCTGTGTCCTATCAAAAACCTATAAATCTCTGCTTTAAATACACCCAATGATCTGGTCTCCACAGCTGCCTGTGATAACAAATTCCACAAATTCACCTCCCTCTGGCTACAGAAATTTCTCCGCATCTCTGTTTTAAATGAATGCCCCCCTAACTTGAGGCTGTGCCCTCTTGTCCTAGACTTCCCCCACCATGGGAAACATCTTTCCACATTTACACTGTCTAGGCCTTTCAACATTCAAAAGGTTACAATGAGATCCCCCCCCCTTCTAAATTCCAGAGAGTATAGACCCAGAGATATCAAATGTTTCACGTAAGATAACCCTTTCATTCTCAGAATTATCATTGTAAACCTTCGCTGAACTCTCGCCTATGCCAGCACATCGTATCTTAGATAAGGAACACAGAATTATTCACAATACTCAAGGTGAGGCCTCATCAGTGCCTTATAAAGTCTCAGCATCACATCCCTGCTGTTATATTCTAGACATCTTGAAATGAATGCTAATATTGCATTTGCCTTCCTCACCACTGACTCTACCTGCAAGGTTACCTTCAGGGTGTTCTGCACAGGAACTCTAAGGCCTTTGGCATCTCAGATTTTTGGATTTTCTCCCCATTTAGAAAATAGTCCGCACATTTATTTCTTCTACCACAGTGCATGACCATGCATTTTCAAATATTGTATTTCATTTGCCACTTCCTTCCCCATTCTCTTAATCTGCTTTAAGTCCTTACGCAGCCTTTCTGGTTCCTCAACAATAACTGCCCCTCCACCAATCTTCATATCATCTGCAAACTTGACAAAAAAGCCATCTATTTCATCATCTAACTCACTGATATACAGCATAAAAAGAAGTACCAACCCCTGCGGAACACCACTAGTCACTGGCAGCCAACCAAACAGGTCCTTTTATTCCCACTCACTGCCTCCTACCAATCAGCCAATGCTCTAAACATGTTAGTAACTTTCCTGTAATACCACGGGCTCTTAACTTGGTAAGCAGCCTCCTGTGTGGCACCTTGTTAAAGGCCTTCTGAAAGTCCAAATATACAACATTAACTGCACCCCCTTTATTTGTCCCATTTGTAATCTTCTCAAAGAATTCTAACAAGTTCATTACATAAGATTTTCCCTTATGGAAACTATACAGAATTTGTCCTATCTTGTCCCGTGTCGCCAGATACTCTATAGCCTCACTCGTAACAATTGACTCCATCTTCCCAGTCACTGAGGTCAGACTAACTGGTCTATAATTTCCTTTCTGCTGCCTTCCCCCTTTCTTAAAGAGTGGAGTGACTTTTTCAATTTTCCAGTCCTCTGGCACCAGGCCAGAGTCCAATAATTTTAGAAACATTATTACTAATGCCACCACAATCTCTACTGTAGCCTCTTTCAGAACCCTGGGGCACAGTTCATCTGGTCCAGGTGACTTATGTACATTTAGGTCTTTCAGCTTTTTGAGCATCTTCTCTCTTGTAATAGTAACTGCACCCACTTCTCTTCCCTTGCACCCTTCAATATCTGGCACACTGCTAGTGTCTGCCACAGTGAAGGCTGATGCAAAATACATGTTTAGTTCACCTGCCATCTCCTTGACCCCTGTTATTATTTCTCCAGCCTCATTTTCTAGCACTCTTATATCCACTCTTATCTCTCTTTTATTTTTTACATACTTGAAAAAGCTTTTACTATCCACTTTGATATTGTCTGTTGCTTGCTTTCATATTTCATCTTCTAATGGTTCTTCTAGTCACTCTCTGTAGGTTTTTAAAAGTTTCCCAATCCTGTCTTCCCACTAACTTTTGCTCTGATGCATGTCCTCTCTTTTCTTTTACATTACCTTTGACTTCCCTTGTCAACCACAGTTGTACTATTTTTCCATTTGAGTATTTCTTTGTTTTTGGAATACATCTATCCTGCACCTTCCTCAACTTTCCCCGAAGCTCATACTATTGTGGCTCTGCTGTCATCCCTGACAGCATTTCCTTCCCATTTACTTTGGAAACTCCTCTGTCATACCACTGTATTTTTTTTTTTTGCTCCACTAAAATACTGCTACATCAGACTTTACTTTCTCTCTATCAAATTTCAAGTTGAACTCAATCACATTGTGATCACTGGTTCCTAAGAGTTCTTTTACCTTAAGCTCCCTTAATCACCTCCTGTTCATTACATAACACCCAATCCAGTGTAGCTGATCCCCCTAGCAGGCTCAATGACAAACTGTTCTAAAAAGCCATCTCTTAGGCATTCAACAAACTCACTCTCTTGAGAACCATTACTGACCAAATTTTCCCAATTGACCTGTAGGTTGAAACTTCCAATGACAATCATAACATTGCTATTTTGATACACCTTTTCTATTTTCTGTTGTAATCTGTGGTCCACATTCCAGCTACTATTGGGAGGCCTGTATATGACTGCCATCAGAGTCCTTTTACCCTTGCAGTTTCTTAACTCAACCCACGAGGATACAACACCTTCTGATCCTATGTCACATCTTTTTACTAATTTGATGTCATTCTTTACTAGCAGAGCAACACTGCCCCCTCTGCCTAACTTCCTATCTCCCTGATGGAACGTGTAACCTTGGACAGAACCACGTAAATAAATTATTTCAAGGGGGCTGTGTGGGTTAGGTTCCCAGTGGCCACCTGAAACTAATGAGGAAGGTTACCTTAAGTCCAGGAGTAGTGGACCTTTCAGGAAGAATGAAAGACACAAATGCCTTGGACAATTCAAATTCACTAAAGTGATGTTTAGAAATGTACTGTACCCTTCTAGATGCCAGTATAATCCACCCAAGATTGCCTTAGTTTAGTTCATTATATGCAGTGAGGGCATGACTAAAATTTGAAAATCGGTGCTTTACCAGTTATTTTTTATTTTGCACCATTGCCATGAATCAGAGTGCAGCTCAGTATCCCAGATGTATTCAAAATCGCAAACATAGTCAAGATCTGATGGCTTCAATCAACAAATCATACCCACCAGCAAAACACACCATGAGGAACTCATACAATGATGCAACAAGTAACATCATTTAGCTAGCAATCAGAACACTTGAACTGTGTTTCTGGCTCTATGAATATGGAGACAGCTATCAGTTGGCATCTCCCAAGATCTCGGAAGTGTCCTTAGCTTGGTGATGTACTATACATTGTACTGAGAGGACTGGAAATTGTCTCAGTTCATAGGACATCCTTCACAGCTTAGAAGGCCATCTGACATTCAAAATCTTTCAGAAACGTAGGTGGTATCAACAAATAATTTCTTTGTAACTGTGCAAAATACTCAAACTACCTCTATGTAATCTTCCTCTTAGGAATCCAACCTGATGCAATTCTTGTAGCTTCAACAGGAGTTGGGAATTTACACAGATCTTTACGGGTGATGACTGACATGCTCCTGATTGACAATCTGGGCTATCAGGTCCAGAACGGCCCATCTTTAGAACACTCCATTTGCACCTGTGCAGTGGCAAATAGGGCATAAGCAGCTGTTCAGGCGAGGGTTCCTTTGACCAGAACTCACCCATCAATGGTCCCTGTCACCAATACTTTTGCAAAGTCCCTCCTGTGCTTCTGCACTCCCAACATGCTACTCAGCATTTAGCAAAGTGTACATTATACATCCTTGAAACTCATCTCCTTACAAGCAGCCATAAAGACAAAGAAACCCAGGAGAACCGGCAAAAAAGACAGACCTTCAAACACCTAATGTGCAGCGAGAAAAGCAAACAAATCGTACCAACAATAAAAATAAGCAACTAGCATTCAGGATGAAAGTAATTCCACAGAAATGGAGCCCGGGGCAGCCGAGCAGGCCACAGCCTCTGCCTCAGTTCAGCGCAGAGCCAATTAAACATCGTGGAGCAGCGAGCAAAACCAGCCCAACACACACTTCTGGACCCGATACCGTCTTATCAATCCATAGACCAGCGTTCAAAGCATCCAAACCTTCAGACGTTCCTTTCTCTAGGACCTGGACTCTGTTGCTTCAATCCACTCTGGGCCTGGACCCTACGACCATGTTTTGGCCCAAATCAGATCTTTCTAAATTGCCCTGGTGCTTAAATTGACCAAACCTTGGTTTAGGTAGATGGGCATCGATACTGCTTTGCCTTCCTTCACCCGGACTTTGCCTCACCTCTCCTCGCCCTGAATATTCCTCAAACTTGTCTCACACCTGCTCCCTTTTATCCCACAACTAAGCCTCTCCTCCTCTCATTTTGACCTTTGACTCTACCTTGCCTTCAATTGCCTCTCCATTCTTAGTTGTGATTATTTACCATAAATTTACCAGGAAAAGTGTTACTAATATAGAATTTAGCTGTATCCTTGGCTTCGTTTGACATCCACAAGTAGTCACTGGGCTTGATCAGTGCTATCTTAAACCAGGAGTTGCCAGTCAGCGTTGAACTCAATGTAGGACTACCTTAGGGACTTCAGCACCGGATTTTTCCTCAGGATTTACTCCCAAAGCCTTCCCCATGAGTGGGTATTGCAGCAAGGCAGCAGAGGTTGGAGATCAGAGTTTTCCTTCTCCTAGATGAGCTGCCAACCATGGCTGACGAAGCCCATTTGCCCAAAGCAACTGGTTTTACGGCACCAGTAACCTGCTTTTGCCCCTTTTCCTGTCAGTCAAAATGTACACCATTGGGAATATTTAAAAGATCATGGGAGCTTCTCCTCACTCCCAATCCCCAGCAATAACAACCTTAAGGAACATGATGATGAATAACACCTGTGCTTTTTACCAGGTGCACTAAAATGAGAGCACTAGAACTTCATACTCTATTAATGAATTCAGTGATAAGTGTGAATTATCAGAAGATGAAGATTGCAATATTTTCTTGAATTTCTTACACAATGAATGAGGTGTAAGAGAATGAAGATATGATTTAGAATTGTCTATTGAAAATTTAAATGCACTTTTGTGTTTTAACAAAATGACCATTTGTCATTCACTGCTGAGTTCAGTGTAGTGTGTTCTGCTTATGTCAGATAACAGTTCTTCAGCAAAGTATCAATGAGACCTCATTACTGATAGTCATGCTGACTTAGGGGGTCAAGATTACTTAGGAGTTTTCTCTTTTCCAGTTACAATATAACAAGAGAACCATCTTCAGTTCACTGCCTTACTGTGCACTCTAACTTTGCACTTGTGGAAAAAGCAGAACCATTAACAAGAGGTGATGTATCCAACCGGGCAGTTTAAAACAGTTAAAGTGAGAGTAATGTGGTAAAGAGATAAAGGATCAGCCATGACCATACTGGATGCTGGAACAGACTCGATGGACCAAATGGCCTGTTCCTGCTCCTCTTTTGTTCAATATTTCCATTGATGCAGAAAATTTATTGATAGAGACTATCAGAGTTGAGGTTGGATATCAGTGTTGGCGAAAGAGGATATAAGGAATTCTACAGACGGAGAAGAGCCAGGGGCGCCTGTAATGTGAAGAGATGTGAGGGGCAAAATGGTGAAGTAAAGAGGGTAGGATACATAAGTAAGAGTAAAACGCACATCAGGATGGAGGTGAATATGCCTCTGCGCTTGATTTTCCTTATATGGATGAGGCTATTAAACCAAGCCAGATGACACTAGCAGTACAGGTGCTGCCAGGGCAGCCATCACCAGGGGTGGACTCTGTGTCGATACTCAATTGCAGGACACAAACCCATGGTCGGCTCCATCACTCATGCTGATTAAAGTAGCTATTATGCTTTGTAACTACCAAATTTAAAAATTAATTGAAATGAAAACAAGGGAGCTGGGAATGCAAGTCCAACTTGGTTTTTACTTTAAGTGAGGCATGTATGTATGACATGGTGGCGTAGTGATGTAGGTCATTAACGTACTTTTACATACAACCCACAATGCATCATGTAAGCAACAAAGAATGATTAATCAAACAATATACTTACAATATTACTGAAATAGTAAATACACACCATTTCTCTCTGCTTAGCTATAAACTCCATCTCAATATAGGAAGCATCTCAACTTATACACACAGTATACTATATAATTCAACATAGTAAGTTTTAAATTGCCTGATCAGGCCTAAAGATTCAATTGCTATGGCGGCTTTCTTACTCTTGTGGGATAATGTTTTTTCTGACAAGGGGGATCACTCTGCTCAGCAGATGAGACTTGTGGCTGTGAAACCATCTCAGGTTCCAGATCACCCTCCGTGGTGGTCGTATGAGTTGGTGCTGGGACTTCTGGATGTGGTTCTAACAGTTCTGGCCACCTTTCTTCACTAACTGCTCTCCTCAAATGACAGCTGGGTCATCTCCAGATGAGATCAGACGCAATCTCCACTGTGTAGGAGAGTGGTCCAGTTCGGTCCTTAATCTTTCCGAGTGCCCACTTCTGATCACCTCAGCAGTCCCTCACAAGGACTGCTTATCCAGGTGTGAAACATCGGACCTCCTTCAACTTGTCTCAGCTGTTTGCCCTGCATACTCCTTCTGAGATTGGGTTTAAGGTTATCCAAGCACAAACGCAAAGGATGACTCAATCACTGCATACTGGTGAATTATTGGTTGTAGGGTGCGCTGCATTGCAATATGTAAGGACAAAATTGGCAAGCTTCTGATTCAGTGTCAGTGCAGTGTGTTCTGCTGACCCTGCCCAAAGAGTTTTCTTTACATCTGGACAAACCTTTCTGCCAAGCCATTTGTAGTTGGGTAGTACAGGGCAGATGTAATATCTCTTTTTCCAGCATTTTCCAGAATTGCTGAAACTGTTCCGCAATGAACTGTGGTCCATTGTCACTGACCAAGTGTTCTGAAACACCAATCCTTGAAAGGAAGTTTCTCAACATATCCACAGTGTGTGAGGCTGCAGTGGAGGCTATGGGGAACACTTCTGGCCACTTTTTAGCTGAATTCACTACTATCAAGAACTTTGTGCTGATGAATGGTCTGACAAATTCTACATGAATCCTCTGCCAGGGCAATGCAGGCCATTCCCAGGGATGGATAGGTGCCATACTTGTATCTTCTGGACACACTGGCATCCTGAAGAGTGCATGGCAAACTGCTTGAACTGCTAATCCATCCCAGGCCCCAGACAACACTCTCATTTTGACCAGGCCTAGATGGTCAGCATTTAGCTCCCCAGACTCAGCTTAGATGGTTTAATAACTCTCAATCCCCACACAATGCAACTTCCAAGGGCAAGTTCATCCTGGCACTGGTAGTCATGGGAAACTGGAGTTTCTGCTGCACGTTCCAGCCATGTTGGGTGGTCGTATAGACCTGAGACAGTGTGCCATAATCATCTCCGCCGTAATAGGTAGACTTTAGATTTGCATTAGGGAGAATACATTGAGAGGAGTGCCCTCTTCTGTAAATTTTTCAGGTATTTCCTTTTCCAAGGATAAATGGGATAATCCATCAGCATTTCCATGATCAGTCATCCTCTTAAATTTGATCTTGTAATTGTGTCCTCCAAGAAACAGAGCCCATCTCTGCCATCGTGCTGCTGCTGTCATTGAAACATACTTCTGTGGATTGAAAATAGACACTAATGGTTGATGGTCAGTAATGGGGGAAAGCTTTCTCCTATACAATACTGGTTGAACCATTTTGCAACCCAAACCAGACTCAAGGCTTCTCTGTCAATCCGAGTGTAATTTTTTTCTGCAGTGATAAGGCAACATGATGCAATGTATATGGGCATTCACATACATCATTCATAACATGTGACATGACAGTACCTATACTGCAAGGTCTAACAGGCATGTTTCACTGGACAATGTGGATCACAACATGTGAGTACGGTGTCTGACGTCACCATTTCCTTTAACTTCTTAAAAGCAACCTCAAACTTCTTTGTCCATTGCCATTTCTTCTCAATCTGTAGTAATGGGTTCAAGGGATGTAGTACAGTAGCCAGGTTTGGCAGGAACCTGTTATAGTAATTGACAGATCTGGAAAGGAACCTGTCCTTTGACCTTGGGGCATCCAGCACTGCTTGAGTTTTCTCAGCACACTTGTGTAACCCTTGTGTTTCAATAGAGTGACCACAGTAAGTGATAGTGATGCTTGGTTTAAAGAATTCACATTTGCTGTGTCATGCTCAGAGCCCATAATCTTCTAATCTTTTTAACACTCTGTTGAAATTTTGGAGATATTCCTTGTCATCCTTACTGGTAACGATGATTTCATGAGTGCCTGGGCAGCCTTGTAACACCCCTTCTATAGCTTTCTGCCAGAGTGCAGGTGCAGATGCTACTCCAAAAATAAGCCTATTATAGCAATAAAACCCTTTGACTGTGTATGGTGAGAAACACTTTGGACTTTTCTATCATCTACATCTACAAATAGGCCCCAACTAAGACCCATTCATCCTGACTCCACTCAACCTTGGAAAGAGTTCCTTCAGTCTCAGTGTGGTCTAGCTCACTGGCTACTTTATCACAGATGGTATAAGGAACCAGATGGGCTTTGTAAAACTTAGGTGTGGCATTTTCACTATTTTATCCCCGATATAATTGAGTTTTCCAAAGCTATCCCTGAAGACTGGCATCATCCAGAACTTCTCTTAATTCACTTTCAGTTGACTCTTTTTCAGGGCATGTGACATGAAAATGGTGCATGGATCTTGAACCAAGTTGTAGTTTTTTTCAGCCAATCACAACCCTTGTGTTGGTCTTTCTGCTTCTTCCACATACAAGCCTAATGTTCTATTTCACTGTAACAAACACCATTCCCACAGGTGTTACCTCTACTCCAGTATAAGTTCTTAGTTGGATTGCTACAGGCTTCAGTTCAATACAGTATCTGGGAAATGCCATTCAAACTCATTTTGTGGAATAACTGCAACAGCTGAGCTAGTGTCCAATTCCATTTTAATTAGTTTTCAAACGGTGGAAGGATCTACAATCAAGTTGTAGATATCTCCCCAATAACAACCCCAAAATGCTGACCCTCCCGTTTTTATCACACACAAGCCCAATGTGACTTGTTAGCTGTTATATTTCAGTGTTGTGGAATGACTGAAACAGCCAAGTCAATGTCCAATTCCATTTTAATTAATTTGCCATTCACTTCTAGTTTAAGCTATATTACTTGTCTATTGTTAGTTTTCACAATAGAAATCTCAAGGCTACCCAGCCCTGTGTCATCCTCATCACTATCAGATTTTTTCATCAATAGCATACAGATTAGATTAGTGCTCTTTCTAAAACAGCTAATTGACTTTTTATCTTTTTCTCTTTCTCTATTATTGTCTGCCCAACATGCTCTTTGTATGTGAACAACAACACACACAAAATGCTAGTAGAACACAGCAGGCTAGGCAGCATCTATAGGGAGAAGCGCTGTTGACGTTTCAGGCTGAGACCCTTCGTCAGGACATCCTGATGAAGGGTCTCGGCCCGAAACGTCGACATCGCTTCTCCCTATAGATGCTGCCCAGCCTGCTGTGTTCTACCAGCATTTTGTGTGTTTTGTTGTTTGAATTTCCAGCATCTGCAGATTTCCTTGTGTTTGCTCTTTGTATGTGACCTATTTTGTTGCCTTTTCTGTAAGTTTCACCTTTAGATTTACATCGATCTATTGTAATGGCAACACAATTTATTCAGCCAGGCAGGCTTCTGTTTAGATGATGCAATATTGTTCATGCTCACTTTCCATTTCTGAATGCAACATGTTTGTGCCTCTGTCTGCTGTTCACATTGATTTTGAAATTTCAACTGCTCTTTTAAATATAAGTTGTGCTTTAGTTTGGAGCATTTTTGAATACTTCCTTATAAGATTCCACAAACTAAACAATCTCTCAGTGCATCATTAAGCTCATACTGAACAGAGAATACTGAGGTGATCTTTTCAATTCAGCCATGTATGCTGAAATGGATTCCCCTTCCTATTAATTCTGCTTATGAAACCGAAAGTGCACTGCAATCAACAACGGTTTTGGTTCTAAATGTTCCTGCATTGCATTCACTCTATCAGCAAAGCTCATTTTGGCTGGTTTGGTTGAAGCAGTCAAATTTCTAAGCAAACTGTATGCCTTTAAATTCAATACCCTCAACAAAATTGGCACTCACATTTCATTTGCTTTAAAATGCTGCTCAATATGCTCAGAATACTATATCCAGTTATCTATTGTACAATTGAATACATCTATCGTTCTAATGAAGCCAGCCATTTCTGCTTTTCTTTTTATTTATGGTTATTATCACCTGGTACTTACTGTTTATGAATGAGTGAATCTGTCAGTTCGCTGCTTTTTTATAATTTGATCATCTTGCTGTTTCCAAAGACAAATGTGCGGTGATTTTTTTTTAAATCAAATCTTTTTTTTACAATTCAGCAGGTCTTTGGTTCATTTTAAAAATACTTTGTCGACTTTGTTATGTTTTGTAACTTTAAAGCAGAAAAAAACTAATTGAAAGAAAAACAAAGGAGCTGGGAATGAGAGTCTAACTTCATTTTTACTTTAAGTGAGGTGCATACGCATGATATAGTGCTGTAATGATGTAGGCTATTTACATATTACTACATATGCATTATATAAACAACAAAAACTACTTAATTAAACAATATATTTACACTATTACTCAAATATTACAGAAATATCAAATAAACAACAGTGTCAAGCGAGATTAAAATAGTTGAGGATAACTATGGTATTCAATGCCATCTGCCTTCATTTGGCCAGGCTCGCTGTCTCCTTGCTACTTCCATTGAGAGGAAGGTGTAGAAGACTAGGGTCTCACGCTCCAGGTTTGGGAGCAGTTGATGCCCTGCAGACGTTAGGCACCTGGGCAGGCTTCACTCACCTTGGCGCAGTGAACCCTTTTGGGTACTCTATGGTTCATGTCCAATGGGTTTCTGTTCTCATTTCACTAATTGTAATTCAGCACTGAACTGACTCTGTGGCTGTGGCCCTCTACAATTGGAAGTCACCACCGTCCTGAACTCCCTCCGAGGCTGTGGCCCGCTACGATCGGCACTCACCACCGTCCTGAACTCCCTCCGAGGCTGTGGCCCGCTACGATCGGCACTCACCACCGTCCTGAACTCCCTCCGAGGCTGTGGCCTGCTACAATCAGCACTCACCACCGTCCTGAACTCCCTCCAAGGCTGTGGCCCGCTACGATCGGCACTCACCACCGTCCTGAACTCCCTCCGAGGCTGTGGCCCGCTACGATCGGCACTCACCACCATCCTGAACTCCCTCCGAGGCTGTGGCCCGCTACGATCAGCACTCACCACCATCCTGAACTCCCTCCGAGGCTGTGGCCCGCTACGATCGGCACTCACCACCGTCCTGAACTCTCTCCGTGGCTGTGGCCCACTACAATCGGCACTCACTGCTCTCCTGAACTCGTTCCGAGGCTGTGGCCCACTACGATCGGCACTCATCACTGTCCTGAACTCTCTCTATGGCTGTGTCCCGCTACAATCAACACTCTCCACTGTCCTGAACTCACACCGTGGCTGTGGCCCACTACAATCAGCACTCACCACCATCCTGAACTCCCTCCGAGGCTGTGTCCCGCTACGATCGGCACTCACCACCATCCTGAACTCTCTCCGAGGCTGTGTCCCGCTACAATCAACACTCTCCACTGTCCTGAACTCACACCGTGGCTGTGGCCCACTACAATCAGCACTCACCACCATCCTGAACTCCCTCCAAGGCTGTGGCCCTATACAATCGGCACTCACCACCGTCCTGAACTCACTCCGTGGCTGTGGCCTGCTACGATCGGCACTCACCACCGACCTGTACTCACTCCGTGGCTGTGGCAGGGTACAATCCGCACTCACCACCGTCCTGAACTGTCTCCGTGGCTGTGGCCCTGTACAATCAGCATTCACCACCGTCCTGAACTCACTCCGTGGCTGTGGCCCGCTACAATCGGCACACACTGCTCTCCTGAACTCGTACCGTGGCTGTGGCCCGCTACAATCGGCACTCAACACGTTCCTGAACTCGCTCCGTGTCTGAGGCTTGCAGCTATCAGGCCAGCTTCACTTACCTCAGCACTGAGCTGCTCTGTGGTTGTGAACTCACTTTCAGGGACTCTGCAGTTCATATTCTGTGCGTCATTGGTTTACTTTTTTGTGTCTTCCTTTTAAGATTTGTTCTTTGGTGTATGACTGCTGTGTGGGTTTGATAATGCTTCCTTGCCTTGTGGCCACCTGCATAAAGGTGAATGTCAAAGTTGCATACAGTTTATACACTGTACTTCACTGATAAATGTACTTTGAACTTTGAATTTGTGCCATTGAATCCAGGATTGCAAAATTACACTCCCGCTGCACCAGTCCATGACTGTCTCCAGCCTTGCCCTCGAGGTCATTTGCTGGCTTCTGCCTCACGTCAGTAGGGAAAATAATTGCCTTACTGTTCCTTACCATCTGCAGCATGACATCAAGCAATCCATCACTGATTCTTGACAGTAGTGACATGTCCAGACTCCATTTTCTTCTCCTTTCCTGCTCTGCAGCCAACTCCAAACTCCATCAAGTATTTTTGCTTGTGGTATGACTTTAAATAGTGCAGCTGAAATTGATTCGCACACGGTGACATCGTGTTCGCTCACTCAAACTAATTGGGCTGGAAGCCTAAAGTGCTCAGCAGCTGAGGTAAAGTGGTTCTGACAAACCAGCTGTAGAAAATTTCAGATGTGCCATCCATTGGCAGCTTCCCCACTGTCAATATGTTAGGAAGTAAGCCTGCGTGTGCAGTATGGAAAGTCTTTCCCTGGACTTGCTTTACCTTTGCTGGCTTCATTAAGAGTACAAATCTGTTTCTAGGAAATTAGTGAACAACCAAAATGTTGGTAATATTTATGATAGTAACTGAAAAGCAGAAGAGTTTTGAAATGAAAGAGAACAACAAAAACCAAACAAGAAACTTGAATTTAAGCAAATAGCTGCAGATGTAGTGAGGAATCAATTTTCAGTTACAAAATCAGGTGGCATCCAAGTAGTTAATTGAAATCAGATTCACCAATGAATGCAGGAAAACATGAAATTTAATGATTTTTTTAAATGAATGACTTTATGTTCAGTAATATTCGTCTGACGTATCATTAATATGTAAAACTATGCAAAACAAATTGCTATCAACCATGAGATCTAAACTCTTCCATCATTGTAGAATACAGATTTAGTGACACTCATGAAGTTAATATATCATAATAGCACATCTGTTTACAAATAACTGCATTGCATACATAGAATTTGCAAATGCCTGCAATTAATTTTGTATTCATTGTTATTTTCAGCAAATCTAGTTAAATTTGCCAAAGGTTTAATGAATTTGCAAAGCAAGAACTGCTGATGAATGCCATAGTTTTTTACCTACATTCCAAGTACCCTGAATATTACGGTCGATAAAATTCCTCCTTTCACATTATCTTGCACTGAATTTACCTCAGTCTTTACAATGAAAGGGATATATTACTAATTATGGTGTTCTTGTGGTTCCTTTTTGTTTAATTTTGATTTACTTCCTAGTGAAGGCAGTTTTCATATTTTTTCTGGCATCTCCCCAAATACATTCACTGATAATGCCTTACTAATCTGATAATACAATACTAATGTAAAATGAAATGCTGAATTTCATGTTGTGACCTCAAATTTAATTTTATTCAATGACCCAAATCTAACTCATCTGTTCCTGTATGAATTCAACATTCTGAACATATTTGGGTAATTATCTATGGAAATATTTCAGTATGGAGTCTGTCAGACTAAAGCTGGGAGATTTGATAACCTATGATTTTTCATTCTCCTTAACTGATGTGCTGTGTGAGATTAGACAGAATTGGTCCATAATAATTAAAAGCTACAGATTTCTAAATAAGTGCACATTTACCATTATAGTTCCAATAGTGAATCTAATTGAGATTTTATTACAAGGGAAAAAGCATCCTATTCCATTTTGAATTTCTAGATTTGATTAATTTCTGAGAAGAAACTCAGCACCAACCCCACCCCATCTAATATGCTGTATTCCAAGAGGGGCAGGCAATTACATAATGTGGCGTGTAATTACATTAGTTCAGTGCAAAATGATATTAAATTTTATTTTGCCAATCTGTTCACAGCTGTATGCTGTTCAAGAATTGAGATTTCCCAGTATATTTCCAGGCCCTACCATATAAATCAGGGCTCCTTAAGATCAGAAGGGTTTAGCAAGTAATTGACAGAAGTCCATGGGCATTTTAGCTTTTCTATGTTATTGTCAAGAAGGAGGAGGAATATCAAACTATAGACTGGAGACTCGTCGCTATTTACAGTGGAAAATACTACACCACATACACTATTAAAGTAAACAATGTTGTGACACATAATCCAACTTGAAAATACAATTTAAATGTCCTTTGCTTTATTTTCAAATAAAGAGATATCCTAACGGCTTGTTAAATGAATGAGATCTCAGGAATGAAAAGCTTAACATATGAAGAGCATTTAAAGAGCTCTGGTCCTGTAATTGAAGTTCAGAAGGATAAGGAAGTTTCTCATTGAAACCTATCAAATATGGAAAGGACTGGATAGAGTGGGTATACACGGGATGTAGTCTAGGATCCAGGAGCATAAACTCCAAACAAAGGGATGTCCCTTTTAAAACTGAAATAAGAAGAAATTTCTTCAGCCATGAATGGAAAATCTGCAGAATTCTTGCCACAGGGGGCTGTGGAGGCCAAGTGATTGGGTGTGCTTAAGGTAGAGACTATTGTGTTCTGATCGCTAAATGGTATTAAGAGTTTCTAGGAAAAGGCTGAGAATGGAGTTGAAAGGAAAAAGCATTGTTGAATGGAGGAGCAGACTCAATGGTATGAATGGCCAAATTCTGCTTCTTTACAGTATATTAAGATTACAAGACCATAAGACACAGGAACAGAATGAGGCCATTCAGCCCAGTGAGACTGCTCTGCCATTCCATCATGGCTGATCCTGGATCCCACTCAACCCCATACACCTGCCTTCTCACCATATCTTTTGATGTCCTGACCGATTAGGAAACTATCAACTTCCACCTTAAATATACCCACAGACTTGACCTCCACCGCAGTCTGTGGCCGAGCAATCCACAGAGTTACTACTCTCTGGTTAAAAATAAAACTCCTCCTTACCTCTGTTCTAAAAGGTTGCCCCTCAGTTCTGAGGTTTTACCCTCTAGCTCTTAATACTTCCACCAGAGGAAACATCTTCTCCACATCTACTCTATATTGTCCTTTCAACATTTGGTAGGTTTCAATGAGATCCCCCCGCACTCTTCTAAATTCATGTGAGTACAGGGCCAAAGCTGACAAACGCTCCCCATATATTAACCCCTTCATTCCCAGAATCAGCCATGTGAACCTCCTCCAGATTCTCTCCAGTGACAACACATCCTTTTTGAGATATGGCGCCTAAAACAGTTGACAATATGCAAAGTGAGGCCTGACTAGTGTCTTATAAAGGCTCAGCATTATCTCCTTACTTTTATATTCTATTTCCCTTGAAGTAAGTGCTAACGTTGGATTTGCCTTCTTTACCACAGACTCAACCGCAGACTTTTAACATCGTAAATCAGCAAGTTGTTTATTATCTCTCCCCTCTCGCTGTGAAACAGAAACACCTTTTTTTCCCTTGTTAGGAAGAGAGAGCACTTGTGGTTTGTTGAATTACCAGGTGAACAAGTAGTCTTTGGGGTACTGCAAGTCTGTGTCTTTATTGATGCTTTGCTGCATGTTTGAGTGCTCGATGAGGAGTGCCGATGATTCTTTTTGCTGGTGGGGGAGGGGTAATTATTGCTTTGCGGCTGGTTATGTGTGGGAGGGGGAGCTGGGAGGCTTTGGGATTCTAATATTTAACTGTCATTCATTCTTTGGGGCATTCCTCTGTTTTTGTGGATGGTTGTGAAGAAAAAGAATTTCAGAATGTATATTGTATACATTTCTCTGACATTAAATGTACCTTTGAAACCTTTGATACCTGTAACTTAACTTTTTAGGAGTCTTGCATGAGGACTCCTAAGTCCCTCTGCACCTCTGATGTTGGAGCATTTCCCTATTTAATAATAGTCTGCACTATTGTTCCTTTTACCAAATTGCATTATCATACATTTCCCAACACTGTATTCCATCTGCCACTTTTTTGTCCATTCTTCCAATTTGCCCAAGTCCTGCTGTAATCACATTGCTTCCTCAGCACTGCCTAACCTATCTTCATATCATTCGCTAACTTTGCCAGAAAGCCATCAATTACATTATTCAAATCATTGACAATGTGAAAAGCAGCAGTCCCAACACTGACCCCTGAGGAACACTACTAGTCACTGGCAGCCAACCAGAAAAGGCCCTTTTTGTTCCCACACGCTACCTCCTGCCTGTCAGCCATTCCTCTATCCATGCCAGTATCTTTCCTGTACTGCCATAGGATTTTATCTTGTCAAATAGCCTCATGTGTGGCACCTTATCAAACACTTTCTGAAAATCCAAGTAACTGTCTCTCCTTTGTCCACTCTGCTTGTTATTTCCTCAAAGAACTCTAACAGATTTGTCGGGCAAGATCTCCCTTTACAGAAACCATGCTGACTTTGACTTATTTTATCATTAGTCTCCAAGTACCTCAAAACCTCATCCTTAGTAATTGACTCCAACACTTTCCCAACCACTGAGGTTAGTCTTACTGGCCTATAATTTCCTTTCTTTTGCCTTCCTCTCTTCTTAAAGAGTGAAGTGACATTTGCAATCTTCCAGTCTTCAATGGCCATGCCAGAATCAAGTGATTCTTGAAAGGTCACGATCAATGCATCCGTTATCTCTTCAGCAACCTCTCTCAGAACTGCGGGGTATAGTCCGTCCAGCCCAGGTGAAATATCCACCTTAAGATCTGTGAGTTTGCCTTTGTAATAGCAATGGTACTCAGCCCTGCTTCCTGACACTAATGGACCTCTGGCACACTGCTCGTGCCTTCCACAGCAAAGACTGACGCAAAAATACCCATTAAGTTTGTCTACCATTTCTTTGTCTCCCATTACGACCTCACCAGCATCATTTTCCAGTGGTCCAATATCAACTCTCACCTCCTTTTTACTCTTTATATAACTGAAAAAACTTCCAGTTTCCTGTTTTATATGATTGATGATTGTGCCTTCATATTTATTCTTTTCACTTCTTATAGACTATCCAATATTATGGTCTTATCCAGTAAAGCAACCCTCATTCCTTTTACAAGGTCATACTAACCTTCATCAACAGCATTACATAAATACAGTTCTTTCATTAAAACTTGAGAATGTGGTTATCATCAAAAATAAACATACTTTTAGTAGAGAAGGATGAAAGTGCACACAAATAATTTACTTATTCTGATCACCTCACTTCTTCTGAATGCTTATATCAAATCTCATTCTTTATCTTTTCTTTTAGGTGTGACCTAAGGGCCAGTAAATTGGCAGCTGAATGCTGTTCCTAAAATACAGAAGGCTCTTGTTTAAGTTGTTTCTCACCTCACATCAGATCTTTTTTCTGATCAATTTGGTGCCTTATTCTATGTTCCAGTCCTTTCTACCTGGAGGGCAGTGGGGACAGGGAAAGAGATGATGGAGAGTGGACTTCTGTCTGAAGTGTTTAAAACTTTGGGTGTCTTTGGCCGAGCTGGTCTAGGATCCTTTCCAACTCCCCAAATGGACACCATCAGAGGAAAAGAAAGATGTCACCTAGTTCAGGAGGAGTTGAGAGCAGCAGTGGAGGAGACAAGAACCTGCAAGGTGGTGGGAATGAAGCAACAGGGAGCTTGGACAAGATGGGAGAATGCGGTTGAGAGGAAAATGACCTGGGCTAAGCTTTGGAAAGCTGAGCCACACCGCATCCAATTTCTCATCCACGCACTGTATGATGTGCTTCCAATCCCATCAAACCTGCATACATGGGGCAAGGCAGAGTCATCTGCGTGCCCACTGCGCTCCAAGCGAGGAACCCTGGAGCACATCCTCAGCAGAACGTAAGGGCACTTGGTGAGGGATGGTACCGATGGAGGCATGATCAGGTCCTGAAGACCATCACTGAAGCCATTAGCGAAGGAGTTGAGTGGGCGAAGCAGTCCCGACCTTCTAAGCAGGCCATTGCCTTCGTTAGAGCTGGGGAGCAGCCAATACTCGCCAAAAGAACATCTGCAGGCATCCTGACCTCTGCAAGGGACTGGCAGCTGCTGGTGAACCTCGAATGGCAGCTGAAGTTCTCCAACTATATCACAGCCACCACCCGGTGACCAGACATTCTCCTTGTGTCTGAGTCTACCAAGCAAGTGGTGATGCTGGAGCTGACGGTCCCATAGGAAGATCGCTCGGAAGAGGCCTTTGAAAGGAAGCTCTTCAAGTACACAGGACTGGTCAGCAACTGTCAGCAGACTCGATGGAGAGTGAGATGCCTCCCAATGGAGGTTGGTTGCAGGGGATTCACAGCCCATTTCTTAGCCAGAGCCCTCAGCAATTTGGGCATCGAGGGAGAGAGGAAGAGGTGAGCCATCCGCAGTAGCACCAGTGCGACAGAGAGGGCCTCAAGATGGCTGTGGCTCAAAAGAGGGGAGCCATGGAGTCATAAGTAGCTAGCGATCTGGACACAATCTGGGCTCTGATCAGCCCCGGCTGGATCACCTAGAGGAGGGTGTACGATGTTGAAAGACCCAAAACTTCCAGGAACATTACTGAAGATGGGTCCAGAGGCATCAATAGATGTATGTACACACTGAACAGGTCCCCATTTACCCCTTCACCATCATTGGCACTTTCCTTTTCTAGTTATCGACTCCTTTAGAATTATTTTTGTATGGGTTTATAACTGTGTACAGAACCATGCAAAATACATTATTCCAGGGATACTGTGAGAAACAATTGTTCTCATTACTACCTGTATTGTCTCTTTATTCTTCTGGAACTGAAGCAGAATACTTCCTCATTGGCCTCACGAGTATCCAGTGACTTTTGCTTTGCTTCTGATGACAAACAAGCACCTACTTAATTTGACACTACATTGTCACAATTATTTCAAAAGGTGTAATCTTTTGCCTCATCAAAAAATAAAAGCAGATGGTTGATGTTGTTTTCTAGGTGGGCATTGCTTCTGACACATTTTCACAGGCTATGTTACTCCACACTCACTGGCTTTCACAAAAATTGCAAAGTTCTGATGGATTGATTTTAACTTTATTCAATTAGTTTTCTTTCTTTTTCCAATATTTTATTAAATTTCATATACACAAATACAGAATTCGTAAGGATACTTATTATAAATCAAAATAAGATAGCACAAAATGCACTATATATAAATCACACTGATACAATCATGGTATCCCGCATTGATGATCAATCAAATAAAATAAATTGAATGATGAAATACAATAGTATGGTTAATTATATTATGAAAGAAAACATCTACAACCCCTACCAAGACAAAGCTGGTTGGTAAAAAAAAAACGAGAAAAAAAAGAGTACTATATAGTGTTTTATAACGATAGCCCAGATCTATATTTTAATAACAATTCAAAGGTTTTTTAAATAGTTCAGAAAGGGTCCCCATAACATTTGAAAATCTTGGTTAGAATCAGAAATCAAACAACGAATCTTCTCTAGGTTTAAACATGACGTAACAATTTTGGACCAGGATCTTTCACCAGAACTCAAGTAATAGACTCATGTCCAGCAGAAGAGTTAAACAGGTTTTGCTTTTGTATAGTGACAGACACGAGCGAGATGATTAAAACCAATGAGTTACTTTTTGAATGTAGTCACTGATAAAATATTGCAAAATTACAGCCAATTTGAACATTGCAACCTTCCGCAAATTAAGAATAACAGGTTAGTAATGGTAACCAGGTGGACTTCTGTCTGAAATGGGCTTCCTTTCCTTGGGCCCCATTTCATTTCCACTAGACACTGCCTAATTGTCCCAGTTTCCAAATACCAGTTCCATACGTATGCTGATCGTACTCAGACCTGCCCATTAACTCCCTCTAATGATAACTTCATGATTAATGGATGAATCAGGCAGCATGTCCAACTTTCCATTCCACAATTTCCTCCAGAAACATAAATATTGAACCTATTGTCTCTGTCAGCCTCCAGCCCCTACCGACTTTGTTCACATATCAGTTCTATCCCATTCATTGGCAACTGTTCACTTCTGACCCCAAAGGCACGTCTTCCACCTATGTTACTTAATCTGTTTTATCTTCACTATATTGGATAATCCCAATACTCTTTATAATTTATCTCCAATCCTTTACCCTTCATAAGTTTGATGCTATGCTGAATGTATCTCAACTTGTCCCATGTAGTATTTATTTGTCATCTTGGGGCTCACTAATTAGACAATAAACAATAGGTGCAGAAGTAGACCATTCGGCCCTTCGGGCCTGCACCGCCATTCTGAGATCATGGCTGATCATCTACTATCAAGACCCGGTTCCTGCCTTGTCCCCATATCCCTTGATTCCTCTATCCATAAGATACCTATCTAGCTCCTTCTTGAAAGCATCCAGAGAATTGGCCTCCACTGCCTTCCAAGGCAGTGCATTCCAGACCTTCACAACTCTCTGGGAGAAGAAGTTTTTTTTTGTAGCCAATTGTAGTTCATTGACTCCTGCAGCCAACTCCCCCAATGCAAATTTCAGACTTGTATTCGCAAAGGAAGCCAGAGGTCCATGAGCCAGTCCTCATCGGGGGATCAGAGGTGGAGAGGGTCATGAACTTTAAATCCCTCATTATTTCAGAGGTTCTGTCCTGGGTCCAGCACATAAGTGCAATAACGAAGAAAGCATGGAGAAGCCTCTTCTTCTTTGGGGGTTTGTGGAGATTCAGCATGACATCTAAAAGTTTGACAAACTTCTCTAGATATATGTTGGAGAATATATCCACTGGCTTCATCAGAGTCTCATATGGAAATGCCAATGCCCTTGAAAGGAAAATTCTACAAAAAGTAGTGGATACAGCCCAGTCTATCACAGATAAACCCTTCCCAACCATTGGGCATACTTACATGAAATGCTGTCACAGGAAAGCAGCATCCATTATCACAGACCACCACTACCCAGGACATGCTCTTTTCTTACTGCGGCCATCAGGAAGAAGGTAGCAGAGTCTTAGGACTTGCTAGACCTGGTTTAGGAACAGTTAGTACGCCTCAACCATCAGACTCTTGAACAAAGTGGATAACTTCACTCAACTTCACTTGCCCCGTCATTGAAATGTTCCACAACCAATGGACTTAATATCAAGGACTCTTCATCTCATGCTCTCAATATTTATTGCTTATTTATTTTTATTACTGTTTCTTCTTTTTGTATTTGCACAGTTTGTTGTCTTCTGCACTGTGGTTAAAACCTTAGTTTGGCGGTCATTTATTGACTCTGTTAAAGTTACTAATCTATAGATTCTATAGTCCTAATGAAGGGTCTCGGCCCGAAACGCCGACAGTACTTCTCCCTATAGATGCTGCCTGGCCTGCTGTGTTCTACCAGCATTTTGTGTGTGTTGTTTGAATTTCCAGCATCTGCAGATTTCCTTGTGTTTGTATTCTATAGATTTGTTGAGTATGCCCACAAGAAAAAGAATCTCAGGGTTGTATTTGGTGACCTATATGTACTTTAATAATAAACTTTACTTTGAACTTTGTACTTTCATGAAGCTGTGCACCTTCTCTGTCCTGTACAACCACCAAAATTTTCATCACTTTGTTATAGTAGTTTCTTCAATTGCTCCAGTGCTAAAATCTGGAATTCCCTGCTCAAACTCTTCCATCACTCTGCATTTTTCTCATCTCTTACCATTATGCTTAAACCAACCTGTTTATTAAAGCTTTTAATTTCCCCTCTTATCTCCTTCATTGGGTTGGTGTGAACCTTCAGCAGATTATGCTGTAACCAAGTACTTTGGTAGTTTTTACATGAATGACATTTGTGATGTAGAACGCTTGGTAAACTCTTCAAATTATGTGTCTGCCATCCATAAAGCAGTAGAAGGAAATACTGCTGTAGACTATCTGTCTGTGCTGGCAAGCATTGTTGCCACAGGAGAGAAGCGTAGTAACGTGACAGCGAGCACTTGGTAAGTGCACTCCTTACACAAGTACATTTACACACGCAAACATTGCCCTGTCATTCTGCTGTTGTTGTGCTGAGTGTACACACTTCAATGTCTTCCCTGACATATCCTCATCAGAGCTGATGTGCTTGGGCTGGCTTTAGAGTGACTCTCCCGCCATACATGCCATATTCCATTTCTTTAGTATACATTGTTGTATACTGTATTTAATGTAGATACTTCTGTTTATTTTGTAATATGTTTGAAACTACATTGTGGTATACATCATATTCTAATTCATGTACAGACTTAAGTTAACTTTTGGGTAATTAAAGATGATATGTCCTGGTGCCTAGTTAGCAGGGCTCATTGCATTGAGCAGGAGAGAGAATGGGACTGTGAAGAGTTAAACACTAGGCAAAGTACCGAGCTCTTATTGTGCTTTCTAATAGGTATCTTTTGATAAGCATTGGCAGTTTTATTTCTAGATTTTTGACACACTTAATAAACACCCTTGCACTAAAATGCTCAACAACTTCAGCTATTTTTCCTTTGGTCACAACCCACAATCTAACTATGTTGAATGAGCACTTTGGTTGAAATGCAGCAATGGGTAAAGATCGAACAAACAAGTGAGACTGCTCAAAGTTCGAAGTAAATTAGTTATCATAGTACATATACATCACCATTTACAATCCTGAGATTCAGTTTCTTTCAAGCATTCACACCCAACAGGATGGATAAATAACCAACATGCAAAAGACAACAAACTGTACAAATACAAAAAGAAAGAAAAAAACAAAATAATAATATTAATAATAAATACTTAAGCAATAAATATCAAGAACATGAGATGAAGAGTCTTTGAAAGTGAGTCTATAGGTTATTGGAATATTTTAGTGAATGGGCGAGTGATATTGAGTAAAGTTTAAATTATCCCCTCTAGTTCAAGAGCTTAATGGTTGAGGGGTAATAATTATTCCTGAACTTGGTGGTGTGGGTCCTATGGGTCTTGTACCTTCTTTCTGATAGCAGCAGTGAGAAGAGAGCAAGGTCTGGATAATGGGGGTCCTTGCTGATAGATGCTGATTCCCCTGACAGTGCTCCATGTGGTGTGTCACGGTGTGTCGGGCAGTTTCTAACGCTTTTTGTAGGTGCTTCCATTCGAGAGCATGGGTTTTTCGATACTGATGCAACCTGACAATATACTCTCCACTCACATCTATAAAGGAATGTCAGAGTTTTAGTTGACATACCAAATCTTCACAAACTTCTGTGAAAATAGAGCCACTGCCATGCTTTCTCCGTGATGGCACATACAACAGATCGACTGAAATGATAACACCGAGACATTGTGGGATGGAAACACTGAAGATAACCTATTGTAGGCTTAATGGTTGAAATGAGCCCTTTCTGAAGACAGTGAGCCCTTTGGTGTTATGATAGCCTGTTTGGAGAATCCACTTTTTAATATAATTTATAAACAGTTTTTATTCCATCATTCTCTGTAAGATCTTTGTTCTTTTAGTTTTCTTCAAACCCTTATCATACAGTTTATGCAGTATATTTCATGGTGAATTCAATATGACTCAAAATTCACAGGGTCTTAATTCCCAGCTATTTCCCTGGCAATGTCTAACTCCAAGCAAAGTGAATCATGAGACAACATAGCCGGAGATTATTCAAAAAGAGCTATATTTAGAAGTATTGTACTTATCCTGCAGAACATTGCCATCTTGCCACAACCTAAGGACTCGCTTTCAGGAATTCTTTATCTCAGGTTCTTGATATTTATTGTTTTTTTTGTTAGTGCTTCTTTCTTTTTGTAATTGCACAGTGCACATTAGTTGAATGCCCAAGATGGTGCGGTCTTCCATTGATTCTATTATGGTATTGTTCTATTATGAATTTATTGAGTATGCCTACAAGAGTATGAATCTCAGGGTTGGATATGGTGAAATATATATATACTTTGATAATAAATTTACTTTGAACTTTGAGATTATTCATACTTTAAAGATTATTTTAATAGTTGTCTTTGTTTGTCACATGTACATTGAAACATCAAAACATACCAGTGAAATGTGTTGCTTGCATCAAATCAAATCAGTGAAGATTGTGCTGGGCAGCCCACGAGTATCGCCCCACTTCAGACGCCAGCCCACTAACCCTAAACACACATAATCAGAATGGGGGCAGGAAACTGGAGTACGTGGAAGAAACCCGTGCGGTCATGGGGAGAACGTACAAACTCCTTACAGGCAGCAGTGGGAATTGAACCCTGATCAGTGAAAGCTGGCCTGCTGCCCTAGAAACACAGGTATTAGGAACATGGTTCTCCTGGTGCAAACATTGTTCCCAATTTTAAAATAATTGGTAACTCTTTGTAAGTTTTTAAGCACCACAGAATCTTGGAAAGACTGCTATGCATATCCTGGATTTTCAATGTCTGCACCAGTTCTACAGAAAGGTCTTTAATGTAAAAACTTTGTTAATCTATTCACAGATACTGCTGGAATATCTGAACATTTTGCAGCACTTCAGTTTCTCTTTCCAATTTCCAGCGTTCTCAGTGTTGTGATTCTGTAAATTTTTACAGTGACAGCACCTCTGTGCTGCTGGTGCTATTAAAATCCATGGCAGTACTCCAGCTGATGGGGATTATGTATTAGCTTTAAAAGAAAAAGACTCTAATGTTTGGAGAAAATGTAAAAACACAATCAAACAGCCATCATGTGAACTCCCTGAGGAGATATTAAATCCAGTATTGTTATAAAGGAAACAATTCTACAGATGAAATCGTTTTTTTACCACAGGTATTCTTTCCTTGTGTGGCGATGGATTGCAGAATAAAGAATCCTCTTTAGTATTCCATGGAAGTCAAGGTTTGCAATAGAGTAACCAGGTTGTCTTTCCAGAATGAAAAACACAAAAGACTGTTAAAGATGCACCTGAGTTTCTTCCAACTGCATGAAACTGTTTGCTAATTCCCTTTCATTTTTCACCTAAAGGTAACAGAAAGGTTAAGGCAAGATCAATTCATGTACAACACTCGTAAATATTTAAACAAAACACAACATGCAAGTCTAAACTTACTATTATACAAGCATTGTCAAGAACTTAGGGATTTTAAGTGAAAACTTACTAATTAAGTAAAGGTACCACACACAAAATGCTAGAGAAACTCTGTAGGTTCGGCAGCAGCTATGGAGAGGAATGAACAGTCAATGTTTAGGGCTGAAACCCTTCATTGTAAATGGAAAGGAAGGGGGGAAAAGCCAGAACAAGTAGGTGTGGAGCGGGGAGGAAAACAAGTTGGCAAGTGATTTGTGAAGCCAGACGAGGGGGATGAAGTAAGAATCTGGGAGGTGGAAAAAGTAAAGGGCTGAAGATGAAGGAATCTGATAGGAAAGGAGAGTTGACTGTTCATTTAAGTAAAGGGTATATATAGCATTGTTAGCATTGATATTAGTTAAGATGGGCTACATGATAAAAGTTGAAAGATATCACATGTAAACAGACCCTTTGACCCAATGAGTCTGTGCCTACCATCAAACATCAGTTTGACACATTAATCCTACGTTAATCCCTATTTTAACCCACACATTTTTGGGACATGGGAAGAAACTGAACCACGCAGGGAAAACCAACTGAGTAACAAGGAGAGCATGCAGACTCCGCACGGAAAGAGGACGGTTTGAAACTAGGTATCTGGCACTATAGCTCTGCCAGATATGCCACTGAGTACGAATGGGGATGGAGCAGAGATGACCGTATGAGAGGGGCACCCCACAATCCTGGACAGAGAATTATGATCTGGGTAGAGGAATATCTGGTTCCTGACTCTGAGAATGTTTGTGTCAGGGTGGTTGTTGGGTATTAGATGGGATAAGAGATTGGATTGTGTGGCGAGGGGGAGCGCTTCTGCTTGTCCTGAGTCACAAGAAGGGTTGTAAAGAATGGCTTTTCTTTGTAGCTCCTTCCTCCTTCCTTCAGTTGCAAGATTTTCGAAGATCTGAGAAACTCTGCAATTAGTTGGTAAACAAGCATGATAGGTTCTTGTTGCATTCAGCATGAAGATGATAAGGGTGCTGTCTTCCTGTGCAATTAAATTCTACAATTACAGTTCTGTGCAAAAGTCTTAGGCACACAAATGTATATATATTTGTGCATACAAGCCTAAGACTTAACCTGCAGTAATTTTATGTAGTGCATTGTACTGCTGTCGCAAAAAGAAAACAAATTTAATGACATAGATGAGTGATGTCGCACCAGACAGTCAGCCATTCTTTGTGCGTGGTGTCACGATTGGTCTCCTTTCGGATTAATCGGGTCACGATATGAACGTTGCTGACTTGACCCTTGCTTTTTTTACGAGGCTGAGTGGCTGACTGAAGACTCAATCTGGCAAGGATGGAAAGCGTGCTGGGGCTGGCCCGACTTGGATTCCAACTCGGGAGCCTTCACTCCGAAGTCCGGCGCTGATGCCATTGTGCCACCGGCCGACCACGATAAACTTGGTTCCGATGTGGGTCTCTATTGTGGACTGGGAGTAGGAAGGGGGCAGGGAGAGTGGAATCATGGTTGGGAAAGGAGGAAAGGAGAGTGGAGGAAGTGGGAAGCACGAGAGAGACGTTCTGTAATGATAAATAAACAAGTTATTTGGAATCAAATGACCTTGCCTGGTGTCTCAGGGCTGGGTGAGTCTATACCTGTGCCACCCCCTACCTCTAGCACTCTTTCTCTGTCACCTGTGCTACACCCCTCCCACAATGCTCCATCCTTGCCAGTGCCAACAGCCTTTGCTCCACCAGATTTACAAACTCACTCTCCGCTCCATGTTGACAAGTAAGTGTTAAGCACCTTTGCCTAGTACTATATATGCTGAAAGATACTGTAATACATTTAAATTCACAACCAGTCTCCTCGCAGCAGCATGGCTGGCCTCACCTGGCAGAGGACAAGTCGGAGCCGATTCAGTTTAGATATCAAACATTTAAAATTTTAATTTTCAAGTAAGACTCCAACCTACCTGTCTTAGAATCTGGATATTTAACTAGGAGTACAAGGAGATGTAGGCTATTGAGCCTTTTTATTCTGCTCTACCATCATTACATGGTTAATGATGTGTAGTTATTGTTGATTTCATATCTCTCACATAAAAATGATTTTAAAAACTCCAAAACTGGATCTCAAATATTATACTTTGCCAGCTATTGCTGCAGTCAGGGAAGATGCTTTAGTTAATTTGGACCCTTTTCCCTTGGCAAAAATCAAACCTGAAATATTGCACTGACATCACTCAAGTCTAGTATTCTCATTAAAAAGCTATTACATTTTTGCTGCAGCAACACTAATGTAAATGCTGTGGATTAGTTTGAAAACAAGGCCAGATCAGTGCCAGCTGAACAAAATTAAACGGGAGTTTTTATTTCTGAAACAACCAGGGAAACTCAGGTCTCCCTAGTCAGCAGTTAAAATCATGGGAGTGTAGCGGTGTGCTACACGCAGCACTGAAATAACAACACATAGTCGGTGAGCTGCAGTTGCAAAGAGGTTTATTCAAACTTCGCGGCCTCGCTTTAAAGCCTTTCTGTTCCCGCCCTCCCCGGGCGGAAATGCTATAGGGGGCGCGTATTCATAGTCCCGTCCCATGCACGGGCTTTTCCCCTTGCTGGTGAAGCAGGCTTGGCGCCCTCTTTGGGACCGGCCTCAATGCCGGCGCGCGCCACTTTGTGAGCAGGTTGGAGTGCGCTGGGAAGTGGGTTACCACAGGAGCCCTTTTCCCCTTCCATGTTCATTGTAATACTGTTGTTTTAGGCAACTGATGAGATTCATGTCCAATTATAAGTAGAGACCTGTTAATAAATCAGATTTGTTGTTGATGTGTTCTTTAATTATTCTTAACATGCACCCTCACTGCCACCATATCAGACTGTCAGAAATCAAGCAGAATGTCAAATTATAATATAAAGAAAACCCTCAGTGGAAAATAGAAAACTGCCAACTCTTTGGAACTTACAGAGACTCCTGACCTCTCAGCCGTCCTTCTATACCAGCCATAGACCACATAACACTTTTCCTTCAGGGCACCTTTTCCGTTTCCACTGACTACACTCTGGTCTATTCAATCATCAACCTTAACCTGCAACAAACAATCGAACAGCTAATTGGTTACTATACAGTATTACAGCAAGAATATATAGGGTTCTATACTGCTAAATACATAATTATGAACACAAGTGATTCTGCAAATGCTAGAAATCCAGAGGATGCTGGTAGACATCTGCAGGTCAGACATCACCTACAGAGAGGAATGAACAGTTGATATGTCAAGCCAAGACCGATCATCAAGACTGGAAAGGAGGACAGAAGATCCAGAATAAGGAGGTGATGGATGGGTGGAGGGGTAGGATTTCATGTGTGGCTAGGCATAGCTCAAATGCCATCTACAAATTTGCTGATGATACAACCATTGTTGATAGAATCTCAGGTGGTGACAAGAGGGTGTGCAGGAGTGAGATATGCCAACCAGTGAAATGGTGCTACAGCAACAACCTGGCACTCAACGTCAGTAAGACGAAAGAGCTGATTGTGGACTTCAGGAAGGGTAAGACGAAGGAACGCATACCAATCCTCATAGAGGAATCAGAAGTGGAGAGAGTGAGCAGCTTCAAGTTCCTTGTGTCAAGATCTCTGAGGATCTAACCTGGTTCCAACATATTGATGTAGTTATAAAGAAGGCAAGACAGTGGCTATACTTTATTAGGAGCTTGAAGTGATTTGGCAGGTCAACAAATACACTCAAAAACTCCTATAGTTGTACCATGGAGAACATTCTGATAGTCTGCATCACTGTCTGGTATGGAGGGGTTACTGCACAGGACTGAAAGAAACTGCAGAAGGTTGTAAATCTAGTCATTTCCATATTGGGCACTAGCCAACAAAGTACCCAGGACATCTTTAGGGACCGGTGTCTCAGAAAGGCAGTGTCCATTATTAAAGACCTCCAGCACCCAGGGCATGCCCTTTTCTCACTGTTACCATCAGGTAGGAGATACAGAAGCATGAAGGCACACACTCAGCGATTCAGGAACAGTGTCTTCCCCTCTGTCATCTGATTCCTAAATGGACTTGGAAGCTTTGTACATTACCTCACTTTTTAATATACAATATTTCTGTTTCTGCAGATTTGTTTAATAATCTATTCAATATGCATAATTGATTTACTTGTTTATTTATTATTATGTTTTATTTTATTTATTTTCTCTCTCTGCTAGATTATGTGTTGCATTGTACTGCTACTGCAAAGTTATCAAATTTCACGTCACATGCCTGTGATAATAAACCCGATTCTGATTCTGATTCTGGTACCCACCCATTTCAACTCTACTTCCCATTCCCATTCGAACAGGTTGGTCCATGCTTCCCTCTACTGCCACCATGAGGCCACCTTCAGGTTTGCAGAACACCTCACATTCTGTCCGGATAGCATCCAATCTAATGGCATGAACATTGATTTCTCACCACTCCCTCCTCTCTTTTTCCATTCCCCATTCAGGCTCCCTTCTTACCCTTTCTCTTCACCTCAGCAGCCCATCACCTCCCTCTGGTGCCCCTCCTCCTTCCCCTTCTCCCATGGTCCACTCTCCTGTTCTATCAAATTCCTTCCTTTTCAGCCCTTTATTTCTTTCACCTATAAACCTCCCTGTTACTTATTTTTTCTGCCCTTCCCTACATACCTATCTTCCTCTTTCCCTGGTTTCACCTATAACTTGCCAACTTATACTCTCCCCTCCCTCACACCTTATTGTGGCTTCTTCCCCCTTCCTTTCCAGTCCAAAAAAGAGTCTCAGCCCAAGTCATTGCTGTTAATAGACATAATTATATCATTTTTACTTCATTTACTGTCAGTCACTAATGGACTCTATTTAAAAAATGTCTCAGCAAAACAGAGTCTACAGCATGAAAATAAATGTAATGCAAGCCATAGATCTGAGTCCTCAAGTGTAATTATGAATAGAGCGCTGATACAACGCTAGTGGTGATCATCAGAACTGAAGTGAGTGATAAAATTCTGCCAGGCCTCTGACTGAGCCTGCCATTTGCTTCCACTAAGATGGAAAATGGACCCAAATGTTTCGTAACACAAGAACTAATGCAAAAATGTCTCTGGAGGATTCGGTTAGTAATCTCTGGCTCAGCAGTGCTGCACAGTTAAGTTCTTGAAAGTGCTCTCTGCAACAACAGTTGACATCCTTCCAATCTTTCAGCAAGTTTTTCTGCCCTTTGAACGCAGGGGATTTAATCTGCAGTAACTTGGACCGTAAACTGTTTTGGTGACACTGAAGAAGCCTCTCATGTCATCAAAGTCAACCAGTCTCTGGATTTCCAGGGCTTTCTCAGTCCACCAAGAGTTCTTTAGCTCTGCACTGAACATTTGCCTTGGCTCTGGAGTAAGCTTCTCTTTTGGCCTTGCTGTCAATATCAATCTGCCAGGCACAAAAGGCTTTCCTTTTCTTGGAGATAAGTTGCTCTTTCTCTATATCATTATTCAAGGATGTTTTGCTGGGATTAGATTTAATACTTAATAGTTGGTGGATTTAAGCTTTGATATACTCCGGATATTCCCAATGAAGGCCTGAAGGTGCTGTTTGGTGGCAGTGTCAGGCAGGCTCTCGAGTTTTAGTCTTGGCCTGGTCTGATTCTTATGAATCTTTCTCTTTCTCATGAGTCTGATGGACGTGGTGAAGCAGATCAGGAGATAATCTATCCGGCAGTCATCTGTGCCAATCATGGCCCTTGTGATATTCACAAAGTGGTGGTCCCTAGCTTGAATAATGACATAGTCAATGAGATACAACAATTGAGAATGCAAAATGAATAAACAGTGAAAACCTGTACTGTGTTTTACCCTTCAAAGGGAAAACATTCCAGCATATTAAACATCCCATTTTGACTTGTGGCTCTTGGTAGATTAAATAATCCTCATTTTGTAGGTATGTGAAGTTACCCAACTGCCTATCAGCACTCAGGAGTTAAATAAAACCTGATACTAATGTCAAGTCACCTCTGGGAGCCACAAGTAAAAAACATAATCAATTTCTTCTTCTTTTCCTGGGGCTTTAATAGATGATGATGCATTACTTTGTAAAGTCTAGCCAGCTAATTATTAGAATTTCAAGTGCCAGAGGCCTTCACAAGGAAAGCACTCAACATTTCTGACACTCTTGATAAACTATACTAGAAATAACTAAACTGCTGGAAGCCAGTGGCATTGAACATCATTCATATAATGCTTTTGTATTTAAGCTTTTCCTTTCCCCAAGCTTCTTTTTAAAAAATCTTATTGCTGTTGGTGTAATGACCAACTACATAACTACGGTTCAGCAAAGACAAGATTAATGCTAGTGCACTTGCATTGTAAACAAAAAAAAAGATATAATATACGTGTAAAGTTAATACACACACACACACACACACACACACACAGTGCTTGAGGAAACAAAGGTTTTTAAATGCTTGTTGTAGTCACATCTGAAAGCAGTTATGTTTTTGAGTAGCCATTGCCATATCAGGGCAACACAAGATGTCCATAGTACAGTGTGGATATAAATGGTGAAAATTGCAAGAAGCCAGGGCATTATGCTAAATACATTCAGTTATGTAATTGTATTTCTCATGGTGAAGGAATATACTGCAGATAATAATAATCACTGTTCCATTTTATAGGGCTACTTTATTCATCAAAAGTCAGGGTGTCTCTGCTACTAAGAATCAGGCAGTAGAATTCCACCCTCAATCACTGTTGCTGCTCATATGCTGAGCTACAGACACCGGAAATTTGAAATAGAAACAGAAAGTGCTGCAAATAATCAGTAAGTCAGGCTGCATCGGAGAAGTGATGAAGTTAACAATTCAGTCATTAATCTTTCCACTTGAAACAATAGGTATTTGAGAAATGGATGAACAACTGCAGCCTTAACACTGTTTTTGGTACATGCAGCTATGGATTTTATACCCCATTACTCATCCAATCATTACTTGGAGATTTTCTTGCAAATCATAGTTCCCTTCGAGATAACTTTTTTCTGGAGTGTGGTAAATTGGTTACTTAAATTGACAAATTGGTTTATTATTGTCACATGTACACATGCTGAGTGAAAAGCTTACCTTGCCCATTGCCCAAAGAGCTCAATTATTAGAACATTGCATTGAGATAGCACAAAACAAACCTATAACAGAGTGAAGAGTAGAATCGTTTTACACTTCAGAAGTGCAGTGGGGGTACAGTAAGGTACAAGGTCATAAGGAGGTAGATCTTGAGGCTGAGTCCATACTATTGTACAAAAGAAACACTTAATTGTCTCAGCACCACACACAAGACACTGGAGGAACTCAGTAGGCCAGGCAGCATCCATGGAAAAAAGTACACAGTCGTAGTTTTGGGCCAAGACCTTTCATCAGGACTGAAGAAAAAAGATGAGGAGTCAGAGTAAGAAGGCGGAGGGAAGGGAGGAAGAAGTACAAGGTGATGGATGAAACCAGGAGTGGAGGAGGGGTGAAGTAAAGAGCTGGGAAAGAGACTAAGGTCTGGAGAGGTGGGAATCTGATAGTAGTGGACAGAAGGCCATGGAAGAAAGGGGACGGGGAGGAGTAGAAGAGGGAGATGATGGGCAGGTAAGGAGATAAGGTGAGAGAGGGAAAAGGGAATGGGGGATGGCGAAGGGGTGGGTATTACCAGAAGTTTGAGAAATTGATATGCACACCATCAGATTGGCGGCTACCTAGACGGAATATAAGGCGTTGCTCCTCCAACCTGAGTGCGGCCTCATCGCGGCACTAGAGGAGGCCATGGCCTGACATGTCAGAATGGGAATGAGAAGTAGAATTGAAATGGGTGGGCACTGGGAGATCCCACTTTTGCAAACGAAGCATAGGTGCTCAGCAAAGTCTCCCAGTCTAAGTCAGTCTCACCGATACACAGGAGGCCACACCAGGAGCACCGGACACAATATATGACCCCCAACAAACTCACAGGTGAAGAGTCGCCTCACCTAGAAGGATTGTATGGGGCCCTGAGTGGTGGTGAGGGAGGAGGTGTGGGGGTAGGTGTGGCACTTGTTCCATTTGCAAGAGTAAGTGTCAGGAGGGAGATCAGTGGAGAGAGACAAATGGACAAGGGAGTTGCGTAGGGAGCAATCCCTGTGGAAAGCAGAAAGTGGGGTGGAGGGGAAGATGTGCTTGGCAGTGGGATTTCATTGGAGATGGCGGAAGTTATGGAGAATTACGTGCTGGATGTGGAGGCTGATGGGGTAGTATGTGAGGACAAGAGGAACCCTATCCCTGGTGGGTTGGAAGTAAAGCCCCTTTCTTTATAGAAGGAGGCTATCTCCTTAGACCTAGAATGAAAAGCCTCATTCTTTTCCTCTGTGGCTTTCTCTGCGGCTGTGACGAGGCAACACTCAGGTTGGAGGAGAAATGCCTTACATTTCACTTGGGTAGTCTCCAATCTGATTACATGAACATTAATTTCTCAGACTTATGGTAAGCACCCACCCTTTATCATTCCACATTCCTGTTTCCCTCTCTCACCTTATCTCCTCACCTGCCCATCATCTCCTTCTTCTGCTCCTCCCCCTCCCCTTTCTTCCATGGCCTTCTGTCCACTACTATCAGATTCCCACTTCCCCAGCTCTTTGACTCTTTCCCAATTGACTTTCCCAGCTCTTTAGTTCACCCCTCCCCACTCCTGGTTTCACCCATCACCTACTACCTTGTACCTCTTCCTCCCCTCCCCCCTTCTTCTTAGTCTGACTTCTCATCTTTTTTCTCCACTCCTGATAAAGGTCTCGGCCCAAAACATCGACTGTTTACTTTTTCCAAAGATGCTGCCTGGTCTGCTAAGTTCCTGTAGCATTTTGTGTGTGTCACTTGGACTTACAGCATCTGCAGGTTTTCGTTTGTTTTTAATTGTCTTATGATAGCAGAATAGAAGCTGCCCTTGAGCCCGGTTGCACGTGCTTTCAGGGTTTTGTATCTTCCAGCCAATGGGAAGGGGGAGAAAAGAGAATGTCTGGGGTGGTTTATAACTTTGATTGTATTGGCAGCTTTACTGAGGATGAATATTGAAAGGGCCAGATAGTGTCGATATGGAAAGGATGTTTCCTTTATGGGGGAGTCCAGGACCAGAAGGCACAGCCTCCATATACAAGGAGGTCTCTTTAGAACAGAGTTAAAGAGGAATTTCTTTAACCAAAGAGTGGTGAAATTGTGAAATTCATTGTCACAGATGGCTAAGGATGACAAGTCATTAGATACATTTAAAAGAGTGGTTGATAGGTTCTGATTAGTAAGGGCATCAAAGGTTATGGGGAGAAGGAAAGAGAATGGGGCTCAGAGAGAAAATAAAACAGCTATGATTGAATTGTAGAGCAGATTTGATGAGCTGAATGACCTAATTCTTCTCCTATGTCTTATGGTCTAAGGAAGAAATGTAGACAGATTCCATGGAGGGGAAGCTGGTTTCTGTGTCCACAACTCTCTGCATTTCCTGCAGTCATGGACAGAGTGGATGAAATACCAAGCGATGATGTGTCCAGATAGGATGCATTCTATGGTACTTCGATAAAATTAGTGAAGGTCAAAGGGAACATGCCAATTTTCTTTTGCCTCTTGAGGAAGTACAGGTGCTGGTGAGCTTTATTGGCTGGGCTGTGGTATCTACGTGGTTGAACCATGTCAAGCTATTGGTAATGTTCACCCATTGGAATTTGAAATTCTAGACCCTCTTGACCTCAGCACCATTGATGTAAACATGAGCATATACACTGCCTGCCCCTTCCTGAGGTCAATGTCCAGTTCTTTTAGGTTTTCTGACAATGAGGGAAAGGTTATTATTATAACATCATGTCACTCGGTTCTCTATCTCCTTTCTGTACTCTAACTCATCTTTATTTGAAATTGGGCCCCCTACGTCTGCAAGCTTGTAGATGGAGTTAGAGCCAAATCTGGCCGCACATTTCTGATTCTACATGGACTCAGGATGCAAGGGCTCAGGAAGCATCCATGTGGAGCAACAGTGTTGACAATTATCATGAAGAGGCATTGCTGCTTACCCTTTTTGGATGGCAGGCTGTTGATCAGGAAGTCAAGGATCCAGTTTCAATGGGAGGTCCCAGGTTTAGGAGTTTGGTGACCTACTTGCTTGGAATTATAGCATTCAAGGAAGAGTCAATAAACAATAGTCCAACATATGTGTCTTTACTGTCCAGTTGCTCCACAGATGAGTGGAGGGCCCAGGAGATGAAGTCTGCTGTAGACCTGTTTTGGGGTAGGTGAAATGCAGTGGGTCAAGGTTGTCTGGGAGGTTGGAGTTAATGTGTACCATGACCAGCCTCTCAAAGCACTTCATTATGATGACTGTCAGACCAAACAGGTGAGTTAATAGGGTTTTCCTTAGGTACTGGGGTGAGAGTTCTATGCTGTCTTCATGTGTGAAGATCAAGTACACAATTCAGCAATAAGCCAAAGTCCACTCAGTTGAACACAGGAGTCAGGATGTACTGTCCAAGCTCTGGGTGCTTTGAATGGCAGCACTCACATGCAACTGAATAAGAGTAAAACTGAGAGAGAAACAGAAGAGGACTGCAAGTAATTATTGCAACAAACATGACAATTAAGTCACACATCCATAAGAAATTAGGAATATATGAAGGTAGACTTGCATGTAAAATATCCAAAAATTATACACACGAGTAAATAAAGTACATGCAAAAATTAACATTACATAAGCTTTCCTTAAATTAGCAAGGCTGGTCCAAGACAATATTACACAGGAATAAGCTTAAATAATATTAGCATAAAATATTTCTCAGATAGTATTCTCCTTAATGAATTAAAAGAAGACTTACAGATGGTGATTTTGTTGGAAATGAAAGCAAGATGACACCGGATTGTACACATGTGCTTCAGTCTGACTGAAAAACTCTACTAAAGACAAAAATGGCTGGCTTCCTGATGCGATCCAATTGAATTTCAAGATAAACATCAGCAGGGCTACTAGTTAACAAATAAAAGTCTGAACATTACCCTGGCATCTGCAAAGATAGCACAACAGTTAATGCAGCAAGTTAAATAGTACAATCCTACTTTTCAGAAGGAGAACAATCTCTGACACGGGCCTGAAGAACTCCTTGCTTGATCTTTGCTTTGTTACCTTGTGCTCTACTTAGTGAACACTTCCATTTTCACTTGGAAAAGTGTGTGTTACTAATTGTCATGGGCCAGTCATTTTGGGCTATTTAGTCCTTCATAATATATCATAATATAACCTTCTTCAATGTTAGTACATAATGCCATTTGGGATGAACTTGCAGGGTCTGCAAATACTCTTGTTTCCATCAACTGCAGAATTGATCAGTTGAATTCTGAACTTGACGCCATTGCTGTTTAGAAAGGTTCTTTTCTGTAAAGTTTCCATTTGGGATCAATCCACATTTTCAGTCTAAGAAGCTTTGCAGGAGTAAAAATCAAAGTTGAGTTTGGAACTGATGGCCTCAAGTTGATCATTGCCATTACTTCTGCCATGAGAGTGCACAGAACCTCATGACTCAAGCTTGAAGATTCTGTCTGCATCAGCATAGAGTCCAAGGTACTCTGAACACTGATCATGCACTGTCATGAGCCGCCCATATGTGAAGAGCATGGCAGATTAAAGTCCCAAGTGCTGCCTTGGCTGTTGCTATACCTCTGCACCTTAAAGTCCTTGATCACCGTCTGGAACTCGTACATGACAAACACTAACAAAACTCATACCACAGTCAGAGCATAGTCTGTTAGCAGGACCGGGGTAGCAAAGAACCATTGCAGTGCATTAGTACAGTTAGATATATCCATAGACTCAATCACTACTACAGGCTTGAGAGCTCAGGCAAGTAAAGAACACCACTAATCACTTGCTGTGAGCAAGACCCCCTCTTGTACGTCTAATAAACACAGTTCAAGTTCAACAATTCCCAGACCAGTGTATGTGAAAGGTGGAGAGGTACTTGGGCGCTCCTCGAGCAAGTCTGGCATCATTTGCCTTTACATTCATTCTGCAGCTTGTAGTGACATATTCGTGTAAAGTGCTACTTCTGTATCTCTTACCCCAATCAGCCATATACCAGGAGCTCTAATGGCTCCTTCTGTGAATGAGCGTCCTTGATGTTCATGTTAGTGGCTAACGAGTAACATCGAGACACGGTGCTTGCCAGGCAGTACAATGGGGTCCTGAGCTACTCAAATTCGTGTGCTTTGATCTTCCTCCATCTCGGAGCAGACAGTCCTGCCTGTGGGTCAATTTGGAGAATAATACAGGGAATAATCAAACTAAGAGCTCACTGGCTCAGGACTCGAATCCAGGACTTACTGATGAGCGCTGATTCAGATTAACCTTAAACAGAACATAAAGCACAGGAAACCTTTGAAGGTCAAAATCCAAAACTGATCTTTTAAGAACGAGAAGCGATAAAAAAGAAAACCGTGTTCACGTAACGAGTGACGTGGAAAACAGTGACAGCTTAATGATAAAAGTAGTTATTGAACCACTCCGGTAAACTCAAATGAATGACGTTCATGTGCATCGAGACCTGCCGCTACCCGACGCCCCTCGCTGCTCTGAAAGGTTCATGACATGAGCGGGTTGAAGAGGCTATTTATTGTTGACAAAACTCTGTGGTGTGGGAATAACTTGATACTGATAGACACCTTGAATGTAAATGTGGCATTTGTAGCTTCTCAACTGAGCGGGAATAGCTTCTCCACCCGGGTCATAGTCTTTGATGTCTTTTATATGGCGTTCTCGTGGGAATTCTCTCAAAACATCGGTGTTCTACGTGATCTTGTGAAGCTTCAGGTTAGACTCAGAAATAAAAAGCTTGTGTTCTCTTCAGCAGGCTACTTGCTTCTACCTTAAACGGCAGAGAAATGAGCCCATCATCCACACCATCACGTTCAGCAAAGTGTCTGCTATCTGGCCAATATTGTTTTTCCCATTTCATTGCAGCCCTTCTGAGATATTAGGTGGTCACTGAAGGTGAAGGACTGCTGCTAAATACATGAACATTTATCCTGTAGTCAACCATATCCTTCTCGAGGTCATTGTCTCCATACCAAAAAAAAACATCAGAAATCATGATGATCTTTCCTCACAGTGAAACAATGACACATGGGCTGAATATCAGCAGTAACTGCCACGTGCATTTTCCTACAACAGATCAGAACCTCTCAAAGGCAATTATTCAAGTGTGGTCCAGAGAACAGGATTTTATTCTGGACAAACCAGAAGACTGAGTTCAGGATTAATGGTCAGTTATTTAAGAGTGTGGGTGAACAAAGGGACCTTGGGGTTCAAATCCATACATCCCTCACAGGTTGATAGGGTGTTTAAGAAGGCCTATGGGATGCTATGCTTCATTAACAGGGGGATTGTGTTCAAGAGTAGAGAGGTCATGTTGCAACTCTACAAATTTCTGGTGAGACCACACTTAGAGTATTGTGTTCAGTTCTGGTCACCTCATTATAGGAAGGATGTGGAAGCTATGGAGAGGGTGCAGAGGAGATTTACCAGGGTGTTGCCTGGATTGGAGAACAAGTCATATGAAGCAAGGTTAGCAGAGCTGGGACTTTTCTCTTTGGAGTGTAGAAGGTTGAGAGGGAGCTTGATAGAGGTCTACAAGATTCTGAGAGGCATAGATAGGGTGGATAGTCAGTACCTGTTGCCCAGGGCACCAACAGCAAACGCCAGAGGGCATATGTACAAAATTAAGGGAGGGAAGTTTAGGGGAGACATCAGGGGTAAGATTTTTACACAGAGGGTTGTGACTGCCTGGAATGACTTGCCAGCGATGGTGGTGGAGGCTAAAACATTAGGGGTATTTAAGAGCCCCTTGGACAGGCACATGGATGAAAGAAAAATGAAGGGTTATGGGGTAGTGTGGGTTTAGTTTTTTTTTTAAGGATTATATGGGTCAGCACAACATGGAGGGCTGAAGGGCCTGTACTGTGCTGTAGTGTTCTATGGTTCTATGGTTCTATATTGAATTCTACACAGTTGAAAGCCACCTGTTACAAGGGGGCGTTGGGAGCTGACCCAAGTGCAGGACACAGACACAGAGGTAGTATAAACTGAACAGTGTTTATTGATAGTTACTAGGAAGGCCAGGGAGCAAGGACAAAAATGTCAACATGGATGTAAATGTTTGACAACAAATCGGTAAAACCTGGACTTGGACTTGGACTCGGAACTTGGTTCTTGACTCAGACTCGGAACTTAACTGGGACTCAACCTGAACTCGAAACCTGATTCAGAGCCTAGAATTGGAACAGGAAGCCTGGAACTGGAACACGGAGCCGGGAACTGGAACACGGCTTGAAGCCTGGAACTGGAATACGGCTTGGAGCCTGGACTTGGACATGGACCACAAGCCTGGACTTGGACATGGACCACAAGCCTGGACTTGGACATGGACCACAAACCTGGACTTGGACATGGACCACAAGCCTGGACTTGGACATGGACCACAAACCTGGACTTGGACATGGACCACAAGCCTGGACTTGAAGGACTTGAACAATGAAGAGACAGACTACCCAACTCAGAGTAGCGGCAAACGGCCAGACCTACTCAGCTGGAAGGTCTAGGACTAGGACTCGACCAAGGAACATTGGATGACAGGCTCTCAACTTGACCCAGAAATTGCGAATGGCAGGCTCCCAACTCGACCCAGTCTCAGCCGGCCATGAAAAAGACAGAATTTGTATCTTACTTAGAGTAACGGCAAAACGGCTAGCAACTGAGCTGGACATGAAAACGACTGAATTCACTGAAGCAACTAGAGTCCATGATTCTCAGCGACTCCAAGACAAGCATAGCCACCTTGCTGAGATTACTGGCTTCCGGTGACTGGTTATTGGTGTCGAACTTCTGATGACGGTCCAGCCCTGAGTAGCTGTAACCCACTGCCAGTTCAAAATGAAGATCAGATGCCTTAATCAAGGCACCAAATGGAACACAGGGAAAAGGAAATAATATGATATAGTTGGGATCACAGAGACATGGCTCCAGGGTGACAAAGGATGGGATCTCAACATCCAGGGATATTCAATATTCAGGAGGGATAGACAGGAAAGAAAAGAAGGTGGGGTAGCATTGCTGGTTAGAGAGGAGATTAACACAATAGAAAGAAAGGACATTAGCCTGGAGGATGTGGAATCAATATGGGTAGAGCTGCATAACACTAAGGGGCAGAAAACGCTGGTGGGAGTCGTGTACAGGCCACCTAACAGTAGTAGTGAGGTTGGGGATGGCATTAAACAGGAAATTAGAAATGGGTGCAATAAAGGAACAGTAGTTATAATGGGTGACTTCAATCTACATATGGATTGGGTGAACCAAATTGGTAAGGGTGCTGAGGAAGAGGATTTCTTGGAACGTATGCAGGATGGTTTTCTGAACCAACATGTTGAGGAACCAACTAGAGAGCAGGCCATTCTAGATTGGGTATTGAGCAATGAGAAAGGGTTAGTTAGCAATCTTGGCATGTGAGGCCCCTTGGGTAAGAGTGACCATAATATGGTGGAATTCTTCATTAAGATGGAGAATGACATAGTTAATTCAGAAACAAAGGTTCTGAACTTAAAGAAGGGTAACTTTGAAGGTATGAGACATGAATTAGCTAAGATAGACTGGCAAATGATACTTAAAGGGTTGACGGTGGATATGCAATGGCAAGCATTTAAAGATCACATGGATGAACTACAACAATTGTTCATCCCAGTTTGGCAAAAGAATAAACCAGGGAAGGTAGTGCACCCATGGCTGACAAGGGAAATTTGGGATAGTATCAAGTCCAAAGAAGAAACATATAAATTAGCAAAAAAAATGTGGCGCGCCTGAGGACTGGGAGAAATTCAGAGACCAGCAGAGGAGGACAAAGGGCTTAATTAGGAAAGGGAAAAAAGATCATGAGAGAAAGCTGGTAGGGAACATAAAAACTGACTGTAAAAGCTTTTATAGATATGTGAAAAGGAAAAGATTGGTCAAGACAAATGTAGGTCCCTTACAGTCAGAAACAGGTGATTTGATCATAGGGAACAAAGACATGGCAGACCAATTGAATAACTACTTTGGTTCTGTCTTCACTAAGGAGGACATAAATAATCTTCCAGAAATAGTAAGGGACCGAGGGTCCAGTGAGATGGAGGAACTGAGGGAAATACATGTTAACAGGGAAGTGGTGTTAGGTAAATTTAAGGGATTAAAGGCAGATAAATCCCCAGGGCCAGATGGTCTGCATCCCTGAGTGCTTAAGGAAGTAGCCCAAGAAATAATGGCTGCATTAGTGATAATTTTTCAAAACTCCTTAGATTCTGGATTAGTTCCTGAGGATTGGAGGGGGCTAATGTAACCCCACGTTTTAAAAAAGGAGGGAGAGAAAAACCGGGGAATTATAGACCAGTGAGTCTGACATCGGTGGTGGGGAAAATGCTAGAGCTGGTTATCAAAGGTGTGATAACAGCACATTTGGAAAGAGGTGAAATCATCGGACAAAGTCAGCATGGATTTGTGAAAGGAAAATCATGTCTGATGAATCTTATAGAATTTTTTGAAGATGTAACTAGTAGAGTGGATAGGGGAGAGCCAGTGGATGTGGTGTATTTAGATTTTCAAAAGGCTTTTGACAAAGTCCCACACAGGAGATTAGTGTGCAGACTTAAAGCACATGGTATTGGGGGTATGGTATTGATGTGGATAGAGAATTGGTTGGCAGACAGGAAGCAAAGAGTGGGAGTAAATGGGACCTTTTCAGAATGGCAGGCGGTGACTAGTGGGGTACTGCAAGGCTCAGTACTGGGACCCCAGTGGTTTACAATATATATTAATGATTTAGATGAGGGAATTAAATGCAGCATCTCCAAGTTTGCGGATGACACGGCACTGGGTTAGCTGTGAGGAGGATGCTAAGAGGATGCAGGGTGACTTGGATAGGTTAGGTGAGTGGGCAAATTCATGGCAGATGCAATTTAATGTGGATAAATGTGAGATTAGCCACTTTGGTTGCAAGAACAGGAAAACAGCTTATTATCTGAACGGCGGCCGATCAGAGAAAGGGGAGGTGTAACGAGACCTGAGTGTCATTGTACACCAGTCATTGAAGGTGGGCATGCAGGTACAGCAGGCGGTGAAAAAGGCAAATGGTATGTTGGCATTCATAGCAAAAGGATTTGAGTACAGGAGCAGGGAGGTTCTACTGCAGTTGTACAAGGCCTTGGTGAGACCGCACCTAGAATATTGTGTGCAGTTTTGGTCCCCTAATCTGAGGAAAGACATTCTTGCCATAGAGGGAGTACAAAGAAGGTTCACCAGATTGATTCCTGGGATGGCAAGACTTTCATATGAAAAAAGACTGGATCGACTAGGCTTATACTCACTGGAATTTAGAATATTGAGGGGGGGTCTTATTGAAACATATAAAATTCTAAAGGGATTGGACAGGCTAGATGCAGGAAGATTGTTTTCAATGTTGGGGAAGTCCAGAATGAGGGGTCACAGTTTAAGGATAAAGGGGAAGCCTTTTAGGACCGAGATGAGGAAAAACTTCTTCACACAGAGAGTGGTGAATCTGTGGAATTCTCTGCCACAGGAAACAGTTGAGGCCGGTTCATTATCTATATTTAAGAGGAAGTTAGATATGGCCCTTGTGGCTAAAGGGATCAGGGGGTGTGGAGAGAAAGCAGGTACAAGGTTCTGAGTTGGATGATCAGCCATGGTCATACTGAATGGCGGTGCAGGCTTGAAGGGCCGAATGGCCTACTGCTGCACCTATTTTCTATGTTTCTATGTTTCTATAACTGGAATGAGGAGTCCACAGACCACACCTTGACACTGCCCTGATTTGGTCTATCTTTCTGGGAAGTTAGACTCCAAATGTGCTCCAAATACCAACTTTCTTTTATCTTAATCAGTGGAGGGACTTTCACTGCACGGCCATTGTCAAAGACCTGCATGAAAGCAACAAACTGCTCTTTGATCTTCAGCTTTTGATCAAGCATGCATCGTAGAGAAGAGAAAAGAGTCAAGATTTGTTGTCTATTATTGAACAGAAATGGTCTGGAAGACTTAAAGGGTAGAGTTGCCATCCAGCTGGTGGACTCATTTTGGAAGACCTCTTTATCCATAATCTTAAGAAAGAGTTCATCTCTGAAAGAGAGTGCAAGCTATGTTCTTGCAACACACACAAAATGCTGGTGGAACGCGGCAGCTCAGACAGCATCTATAGGGAGAAGCGCTGTCGACGTTTTGGGCTGAAACCCTTCGCCTTCCTCAGTTCTTCTGAAGACTGTGAGCCCAAGGCAGTCTTCATCAGTTCTGCTGATAGTGACGCTTTGTGAGAGATCATGTTGTGGCTGTGAACTGGAGTTTACTTTTATTTAATGTTAACTTAGTTTGTGATCTGACACTGGGCTCCCAATGTTCGTGCACTTTAGAGGAATTTTCTCACTCCAAGGTGAGCTGCGGCTGGGAAGACTCAAGCTGGGATCATTTCTTTTTAGCGTCTCGCCAAACTTTGTCTGTTTTAATGGCAATCTCCCTCTCTGCAAATTTAGCATGTGCTCATGCAGCCTCTGCCTTCACTCTGGCCTGTGCTGCCATAACAGCAACCGATGATCCGAACCACGGTGAGCACTGTTACGAGCCGCTTGTTCTTGTGAACTTTGAATTTCCTGTGGTGCTGTGCGTTTTGAGTGTCTCTCATCCATAATGCTTGTTACTCACTGCCGTTGACTGTTCGCAATCTGCTTGGCCAGCTGCATTACCATCTTCTTACTGTACTGCTCATCTTGTATGTGAATTAGGAAGTACATAATTCAGCAGTAAGCGAAACTCCACTCAATTGAGCTTGGGAGTGAAGATGTAGCGTCCAACCTCCACGCGCTTCTTTGCACAGCACTCACTTATACTGCGCAACTAAATAAGAGCAAAACTGAGAGAGACACAGGAAAACACCATTAGTACTTAAAGCAGCAAACTTATGAATGTTAAACCACACATTCATAAGAAATTAGAAATAAATGCATTACATGAGTAAATTAAGTTTTAAAGCATGCAAGAAGATTCATATTGTGTAAGCATTCCTTAAATTACCAAGGATAGTCAGACAGGATACTGATAATCAGGATTAAACTTTTACATAATATTAACACAAAATATTGCTCAGATAGCATTCTCCTTTATGAACTAAAACAACACTTACAGAGCAAACACGAGGAAATCTGCAGATGCTGGAAATTCAAACAACACACACAAAATGCTGGTGGAACACAGCAGGCCAGGCAGCATCTATAGGGAGAAGCGCTGTCGACGTTTCGGGCTGAGACCGGATGATTTTGATGGAAATGAAAGAAAGATGGCACGGGATCGTGTATATGTGCTTCAGTCTGACTGAAAAACTCTATTAAAAACAAAAATATGGCCTTTCCTATTGGGTCCAAATAAAAATCAGCAGGGCTATTAGTTAACAAACAGAAGATTGAACAATGGCTGGGGGAAACCTTCAACTGAAGCAGAGAGAGGTTAAAATGTTAATAAATTCCCTAGTCAGCTGATCTATGCAGGATCTAAGGACACTGTCTGAAACACCATCTGGGCCAACTGTTTTCCAGAAGACTGATCTTATGTCCACAATGGTGACTGTGGGTTCATTTAGATGGGTGGTGACAGTTCAATCACCTTCTGTTCAAAATATGCATGTTATGCGTTAACTTAATCAGGAAGGGAAACACTGTTGCTGGTGTTAGTGCCTGAATTGGTCTTGTAGATCATTACAGCATATAGGCTCTACCAGCGCTGATAGCTGGTCTGAGACTGGTATTGTCTCATAGCATCCTTGATAGCTTTACAGAAGTCATATCGTGATTTCTTGTGAAGGTCATATTTGCCTTAGTTGAATGGCACAGTCCTAGACCTCAGTGGGGAGTGGATCACCCATTTTATCCATGCTTTCCAGTTTGGGTACAACCAGATTATCCCTCAGGTGCACAGTCTACAATGCTCTTTCTGATAAAAAGCCATGATGGTGTGACATACTCATTTAGGCTGAGAACTAAGACTCTGTGTATGGATCAGTCTCCTGACTGAAAGCAGTTGTGCAGAAGCTCATCCGTTACATCAGGAGAGCACTGTACAACTTTCCGTGCTGGATCCTCATGTTTTAAGTTGTTTGTAAGCAGGGAGAAGGAGCACAGCTTGATGGTCTGATTTACCAAAGTATGGGCAGGAGGATGGTTCAGAAGGCATCTTCGATTGTTGTTTACCAATGGCCAAGGGTGCTTGTGTCCCTGATGGGACATGAGATGAGCCGGTAGTATTTTGTAACACAGTCTTGAGGTCAGCCTCGTTGAAGTCACTGGCAAGGATGAAGAGTGCCTCATGGTACCCCGTTTCATGGCTGTTGACCAAGGAGTATAGTTAATTAAGTGCAGGCTTCATACCTGCCTGGGGTGGGATGTAGACGTCAGGAACTCTCATGGCAGGTAGCATGGGTGACACTCCCCCTTTAGATATTCCTGGCTGGATTAGTGGAAACTCGCCAGCATCGTCACACCTGAGCACCTCAATGTGGTGATTAGGAAGCAGACCCTTCCACAACTAACTTTGCTCAATGATGCCGTAGGGTCCAAACACTGAATGATATGGCACCAGTTGAATGGCAGTCAGATCAAGCTGATGTAAGCCAGAGTTCCATGATAGGTAGCACACGGCAGACCCCTGGTTCTATTTCGTAGCTCAGTTTCACTCTCAGTCATCAGCTTTGTTTCCAGTGGCCTGGAAAGTGCACTGGGGAGGCAGTCTTGAACATGTACTGTTTCTGTCCCAACTGCATTCCAGCCCTCTTATCATGCTTCTGAGGTAAATGGCTGCAAATGGTCAGTCCTTGAACAAGTTTTCAGAACTTGTTAAATATTAAGAAATGAGAAATTTGATTCACTGCCACAAAAAAAAAACTGTCTGCAAAAATCACCCTGTGAGGAATCTGCTTTTTGCTCCCGCTGTCTCCTATTATGAGGCCACACAGCTCCGCAAATATGGGACTGTAGAGTATGATCAAAGGAATACAATGGTCTCCTTCAAATATCAATTATGCTCCAAAAAGAATTGACTACGGAATTTGCAGTCCTTTTGGAAAAGAGCACGGAATTGGGACCAAGTTCATTCAGATACCCAGCATGAGCATGATTGTCAAATGGCCTCCTATTATACTTGAGCAAAAGGAAGAAATTATAGGCCAGTTAGTTTGACTTTAGAATCTGGTAAGAGTTTAGATTTCTTTATTAAGGATAAGGATTCATGGTCCTTGGAAGCATGCGATAAAATAGGCTGAAATCAGCATGGTTTCCTTGAAAGGAGATCTTGTCTGACAAATTTGTTGGAAAAATTTGCAGAAGGAGCAAGTAGGATAGACAAAGGAGAGTCAAACAAAGAACGTTGAATACTTGAATTTTCAAAAGGCTTTTGACAAGGCGCTGCACATAAAGTTGCTGAACAAAATAAAAGCCCATGATATTACAGGAAAGATTCTAGCATGGATAGAAGATTGACTGACAGGCAGAAGACAAAGAGTGGGAATAAAGTGTGCCTTTTCTGATTAACTTATGAGGTTCCTCAGGGTCAGCTATTTTTCACATGACCAGTTTATGATCTAGATGACAGAATTGATGTCTTTGTGGCCAAGTTTGCAGATAACACAAAGATAGGTGGAAGGACAGGTAGTATGAGGAAGCAGGGAGTCTGCAGAGGACTTGGACCAACAAGAATATTGGGCAAAGAAGTCACAGGTTCTATACAGCATAGGAAAGACTATGTCTATGCACTTTGGTAGAAGAAATAAAGATATGAGCTATTTTCTAAATGGGGAGAGAATTCTAACTGGAGAGGGAACTCCTCGGAAATCAGAGGTGCAAAATGTCTTCAGGATTTCCTGAAAGCTAACTGAAGGTTGAGTCGGTAGTAAGGTAGGCAAATAGGATTTTACTATTCAAGAGAACTGGAAAATAAAAGCCAATGCTGAGGCTGTTTTGGTTGGAGCACATTTGGAGTGCTGTGAACAGTTTTTGGGGCCCATTTCTAAGGAAGGATGTACTAACATTGGAGAGTGTCCAAAGGAGGTTTACAAGAATTATTCTGTCTATGGAAGTGTAAACACTGAGGGATGGTAGATACCTCCGAGCCTTTACTTGCTGGTGTTTAGAAAGATGAGAGGGAACCTCTTTGAAATCTACTGAATATTGAGAGGCCAGCATAGAGAGGATGAAGAGAGATTGCTTTCAGTGTTGGGAGAGTCTAGGACTAACAAATAGAAGGCTACCCCTTTAGAACAGAGAGGAGGAGAAATTACTTTAGGCAGATGATGGTGAATCTGTGGAATTTAACTCCAGAGATGGACATGCAGGTCAAGTCATTAGGTATATTTTAAGTGGAGCTTGATAGGTACGTGATTGGTAAGGGTGCAAAGATTACATGGAGAAGGCAGAGGAATGGCATTGAGAGGGAAAAGTAAATCAGCCATGATCAAATAGTGGAGGATGCTGGATGGGCAAAAAAGCCTGATTTTTCTCTATGATTGTCTTATGATTCCTTGTTGCTGTAGAATTAGTGTGTATTTGGGAAATACAGTAGCATGAAGGAAAAGCCTTTGTTGCAGTAGTAATTGCAAAACTTCATTAGGACAATGAATTTTGATTATTTTATGTGGAATATTATATCACTGAGTGGTTCCCTTGCCAATGCTAGGTGCACGACAGATAATAAAAATGAAGTGAGGTTGAAAGGAGGCACCACTTTACAGTCTTTATGGAACTCAATGATCTTACTTGTATTTCTTGGCCTACGTTGTCTTTACAGGCTTTACATTCCTCGGAATGGATGGAGGTAGGTCACCTTTTGAAGCCAGAAGAGCAGCAGTTTTGGTAGTAGTGACTATGACCAAAAGACCAGAAGGTATAGGAGCAAATTAGGCCATTTGGCCCATCAAGTCTGCTCTGTCATTTCTTCATGGCTGATCTATTTCCCTGTCAGCCCCAATCTCCTGCCTTCTTCCCGTAACCCTTCATGGCCTGTCTAATCAAGAGCCTATACCCTTTGACTTGGTCTCCACAGCCACCTGTGGCAATGAATTCCACAGATTCACCGCTCATTGGCTAAAGAATTCCTCCTCATCTCGGTTCTAAATGGACATCCCTCTATTCTGAGGGTATGCCCTCTGGTGCTAGACTCCCACACCATAGAAAACATCTCTTCAATCCACTCTAACAAGACCTTTTGACATCCAATAGGTTTCAATGAGATCACCCCCCCCCCCTTTTCTTCTGAACGCCAAAGAATAAAGGTCCAGAGCTATTAATCAGTCTTCATAAGGTAGCCCTTCATTCCCAGAATCATTCTCGTGAGCCTCCTCGGAACCCTCTCCAATGTCAGAACATCCTTTCTTTCATAAGGGGTGCTCTCAAAATGAATGCTAACATTGCATTTGCCTCCTTCACCACTGACTCAAACAGCAATTTAACCTTTATGGAATCCAACTTACTTTGCACTTTGGATTTTTGAATTTTCTTTCTATATAGAAAATAGTCCATGCTTTTATTTCTCCTACCATCGTGCGTAGCCATATACTTCCCGACACTGTATTCTACCTGTCATTTTGTCCGTTCTCCTAATCTGACTAGATCCTTCCACAGCCTCCCTGCTTTCTCAAATGAACATGGTCACTGCTTTGCTTTTTTTAAAATCAGATCTTCCAGCTTTAAGTTACTTTTTTTATCACATTTAGATGAAAGTTTAATATTGTATAGAAAGGCCACTGTTCTATTCGGGCAGGCTTTTCAGTATTTTGCAAAATACTCTGAAAAGAGGTATTGAATGTAGCACTTAATCCTGATGAGTAATCTCATTGCTTATTCACATTCATCTAGTTCAGGAAACCTATCATCTCAACATAATCATTAACCTGGATTCTCTCATCAAGCCTTTTACATTGTACTGGTTCACTGCACAAGCCGGCAAACTGAAAACACAGATGAAGATGGTTTATTGGTATTCAAGAGTATACAGTATACTATAGTCAAAGCAATAATCTCCACATTTGGAGAGCTGACCTTATAAATGTTTCATTATGATAGTTTTGAATGTTTATCAGAAGAATAGGCTACTTTAAAGTTTCAGTCTGGAAATGTTGACAAATCTAATGAATCCAAAAAGAGCATACAATCATTGTTGTGGCTTGGTATTTGGCATTCCATTAATTAAAACAGATCCCGAAGCTGATGGTGCATAGTTGGATTGAGTTCGTTAGTAACCCCAACTTCCCTGGACTGGAATTGGCAACACAGTCAGGAAAAGAATTAGTGTAAGAAACTGATCACCCCAAGAATCTCATCATACAGAAAAAGAGATCAGTAATGTTCAGAGCAGAATTGGATTTGTATAGAAACAAATAAAACTAAAGGCTGTGTATCCAACACAGTGGATCTAATTGGAAAGTTCTTCCAAAGACCTAGCAAAGAGACATGGCAATCTATTTGTTCATTTGTTTGTTTGTTTATTGATTGATTGATCGGGGTACAGCATGAAGTAGGTTCACGCTGTCCAGCAATAGTCCAGCAATAGCCCAATTTAATCCTAGCCTAATCATAGGATAATTTACAATGACCAATTAACCTACCAGCTGGAACATTTTGGATTGTGGGAGGAAACCAGAGCATCTAGAGTATCACATGATCATGGGAAGAACGTAGACAATCCTTACAGACAGCAGCAGGATACCATGTGTATATGTGCATGCACACATTGAAAACTGGCATTGCGCTAATGAGACAAGCCTCTTAATTTTACTCCCAGCTTACAATGTTAAAGCTAATTGCAAATGACCATGATTTAGATGTGTCAGTGAATTCTTAACTGGAATCCTCCATATGTAGCTTACATGATGAAGAATTTTTTTGAAGTAGTACACATAGTCTCCATTCACACAGTTCCCATTAAAGTGTGCACTACACTGGCCAAAGGTTAACAGTGCAGAGGTGAAGCAGCCCTGTAGCGCCATGACTGCAATCCCATCATGGCCTCAGTGTGTCAAAAGCTGACCACAAATGTCACTGAAATGCCCACTGTGAAATCACAGCATCCATTCATCCTTCTCAGTTGCTGACTATCTGACCAGCAGACTATCAGATTCGGCGAGAGACATACTACATAGTCATCAAACTGAAGAGTGGCTGAGCTATAAAAGAAAAGAGCTCTCTGGCATTAGACATTGCAGCACTGTTGTCCACCATCTGCACTTCAGTGACTGGGGGTGATCAAGAAGACCATTTGAACACATTCTCAGAAGACACAATTAAAATCAACAGTTCTAATTTTATGAATCCTCACCAACAACTTCATAAATTCTGTTCAGCAGGACATTAATCTGAATGCCAGCCATGAAAATGCAGAAGATCTCTTTAATGAGTGCTAAGAGCCACCTTAATTGGTCCTTGGAGATTTAAACTTCTTTGGGATATTCTTAACAACCAATTCAGCTCCTTTCCCAGAACATCACCTTACACTGAAAGTATTGTAGTTCACAACCCATTCTTGTAACTCCTGTACTTAGTAATTAAAGTGTCCAGTGAAAATAGCCCACATAATCACTCATTTTATCAACAGAAGGGACTTGCATTGACTCAGCTTCTATTGATGTAGAAAAATGATTACAGCAATCTTTATTTTACTGTGAATCTAAAAGTTATCAACAAAGCTGACATCTGGTGTCCTAATGTGCAGGTCTCAGAACATAGAAATTAGGAGCAGGAATATGCCATTCCACATTTCTAATCCAATCACTCTGTTAACTAACATCAATTGTACTTATGATGGAGTGCAGGGAAGATTCATTGCACTAGTCCCAGGGAAGGTAAATTCACCAAATGAAACTTCTTCCTCAAGAGTTTAGAACAAGAGAAAATCTCCTTGAAATAAACCAACTTCTTAAAAAGTTTGAAAGGCTGAAAGTAGAGAATTAACCTAAATGAGGAACCTAGCACAGTTTCAGACAAGGGATCAGTAGGATAGGCTGTTTGGGGCTGAATAAGCTTCCCTTAATTCCGAGGATGGTGAACCTTTGGAATTCATTAACCAAAAGACTGTGGAGGTTCAGCCTTTTATGTACATTTCAAACACTCATCAGTAGGTATTCTGGACATTAAGGGAATAAAGGAAAATGGCACTGAAGCAGAAGATCATCCATCATCTTAACAGATGGATGCCATGCAAATTTATAGGTATGGTATGTTGGCCATTGTTAGTCAGTGCAGAGTTCAAGACCTGCAAAGTAATGTTGTAGTTCTACAAAATTCTGGTTAGACCAACTTGGAGTTTTGTATTCAGTTCTACTTGTCTCATTGTAGGAAGAAAGTGGAAGCTTTAGAGTGAGTGCAGAGATTTACTGGGATTTGACTGGATTAGAGTACATGTCTTAATGAGGAAAGATTGAGCAAGCTAAGGCTTTTCTCTTTGGAGAGAAGGAAGATCAGAAAAGACTTGATAGAGGTGTATAAAATAGGAAAGCATAGATAGAGTGGACAGCCAGGTGCCGTTTTCCCAAGATGGCAATGGCTAATACAAGCGGACGTACTCTTGGAGGAAAGTATAGGGGGATGTCAAAGGTAGTTTTTTATTACTTAGCGAGTGGTAAGTGCATGGAACAGATTGCAAGGGGTGGTTGTAGAGACAGACATCTTAGGGACATTGAAGACTCTTAAATAGGCACACAGATGAAAAACGTGGAAGCCAATGTCTGAGGAAAGGGTTAGGTTGATCTTGGAGTAGGTTAAAAGGTCAGCACGACATTGTGGACAAAGGGCCTGAACTGTGCAGTATTGTTCTACGTTCTAATTAGTCAACACTTGTCTAATTTAAATTCCTTTTTGCCTTTGCTCTGCCCATATTTTCCAAATGTTCTAAGAATACTGAATACAACAGGACATTCCGTATCTACCTCCAACTATCACTACCTACAACTCACTACCTACAAGGGTATCATGTACAGGGATTCTAGGCTGCCTGGATGTTATTACTCCCTTCTCATCTTCCCAGTTTTGTCCAAAAGGATAGTACTGTGCAGAAGTCTTAAGTACATGTAAAAAAAATCTGTAACTTTTTTACAATGGGACAAAATTGACCCTCTGGAAGGTCAGAATGGTAATCCATGTGTGAAGCCAAAAGAGATGGGGAGAAAACTATTTTTGCACCTGTATTTACTCAGGAGATAGACACAAAGTCTATAGAAGTAAGGCAAAGCGACATCAACTTTGTGGACACTATACAGATTATAGAGGAGGAGGTGTTAGCAGTCTTGAGGCAAATTAAGGTTGATAAATCCCCAGGAGCAGACAAGGTGTTCCCTTGCACTTTGTGGGAAGCAAGTACAGAAATTTCTTGTGCCCTAATGGGGATATTTAAATCATCCTTAGCGACAGATGAGGTATCAGAAGGATGGAACCAGTTTTTCAGCTGTTCAAGAAAGGCTCTAAAAATAAATTAGGAAATTATAGGCCATTGAGTCTGACATCAGTAGTGGGAAAGTTATTGGTAGTTATTCTGTGGAATCGGATAAATAAGTATATGGATACACATATTGTGGATGTGGGTAGTCAGCATGGCTTTGTGCACGGTGAATCATGTCTAACAAATCTTAAGAAACTTTATGGAATACTTTCAAAGAGATTTTTCACAGTGCTCAACAAAAGTATATTCCAGTCAAAAGTAAGGACAGTAAGTGTGGGGAGAGCCAGCCTTGGATAACTAAGGAAATATAAGATAGTATCAAATTAAAAGCTCATGTGTACAAAGTTGCAAAGAGTAGTGGGACACTGGAGGATTGGGAAATCTTTAAAACACAACAAAGAACAACTAAACAAGAAATAAGGAAAGGGAAGATAGAGTATGAAAGTAAATTAGCACAAAATATAAAACAGATAGCAAAAGTTTTTATAAATATTATATGGTTATATGGTTAAATATATAAGTGGGTGGCTAAAGTCAATGTAGGTCCCTTGGAAGATGAGAAGGGGAAATTGATATTGGGTGATAAGGAAATGACTGAGGCATTGAACGACTATTTTGTGTTGGCCTTCACAGTGGAGGGCACGTCTAACATGCCAAAGAATAATATTATGGACAAAATGGGAGGTGAGGACCTCGATAAAATCACTGTCACTAAAGAGATAGTGATGAGAAAACTAGAGGGCCTGAAGATAGATAAGCCCCTGCTCCTGATGGGATGTATCCCAGGGTGCTGAGGGAATTGGCGGAGGTTATAGTAGACACGTTGGTAATCATTTACCAAAACTCTCTAGACTCTGGGCAGGTCCCGGAGGTTTGGATGACAGCAAATGTGACTCCACTTTTTAAAGAAGGATGTAAGCAAAAGACGGGCAACTATAGGCCAGTTAGCTTAACATCTGTAGTCAGGAAAATGCTTGAAGCTGTCATTAAGGAAGAAATAACAAAACATTTAGAAAGGAGTGGTTCTATTAGACAGACGCAGCATGGATTCAGAAAGGGAAGGTGCTGTTTGACAAACTTATTGGAGTTCTTTGAGGATATAATGAGTGCAGTGAAAAGAGGGAAACAGGTGGATGTCGTATACTTGGATTTCCAGAAGGTGTTCGATAAGGTGCCGCACAAGAGACTTATAAATTAGATATGGATACATGGAGTCGAAGGAAGTGTATTGGCATGGATAGTGGATTGGTTAGCCAATAGAAGACAGAGAATTGGTATAAATGGGTGTTTCTCTGGTTGGCAGTCAGTGGTGAGTGGGGTGCCGCAGGGGTCGGTGCTGTTTACCATTTACATTGATGATTTCAAGGAGGGGATTGAGTGTCACGTGGCAAAATTTGCTGATGACACTAAACTGAGTGGAAAAGCAAATTATACAGGGGATGTGGAGAGTCTGCAGAGGGATATGGATAGGTTAAGTGAGTGGGCCAAAGTTGTGCAGAGGGACTTGGGAGTGCTTGTTCATGAATCACAAAAAGTTGGCTTGCAGGTATAACAGGTTGTTAAGAAGGTAAATGGAATGTTGGCCTTCATTGCTAGAGGGATTGAATTCAAGAGCAGGGAGGTCATGCTGCAACTATACAGGGTACTGGTGAGGCCGCACCTGGAGTTCTGTGTGCAGATCTGGTCTCCATGATTTGAAGGCAGTGCACAGGAGGTTCACCAGGTTGATTCTAGAGATGAATGGGTTAATTTATGAGAAGAGATTTGGATCTTATAGAAACATACAACATTTTGAAAGGGTTATATAAGATAGTAGTAGTAAAGTTGTTTCCATTGGTAGGCGAGACTAGAACTAGGGGACATTGCCTGAAGATTTAGGGGAAGATTTAGGACGGAGATGAGGAGAAACTGTTTGTCCCAGAGAGTGGTGAATATCTGGTAATCTCTGCCCAGGGAAGCAGTTGAGGCTTCTTCACTAAATATATTTAAGATATGGTTAGATAGATTTTTACATAGTAGGGGAATTTATGGGGAAAAGGCAGGTAGATGGAGCTGAGTTTACGGACAGATCAGCCATGATCTTATTGAATGACGGGGCAGGCTCGATGGGCGGGATGGCCTACTCCTGCTCCTATTTCTTATGTTCTTATTTTGAGGAAATTACTAGGGTAGTTGATGAAGGCAAGGCAGTGGATGCTGTCTACATGGTCTTTAACAAGGGATTTGACAAAGTCGCACATGGGAGGTCTGTCAAGAAAGTTCAGACATTCAGCATTCAAGATGAGGTGGTGAATTGGACTGGACATTGATTTTATGGGAGAAGCCAAAGAGTGGTAGCAGTTAGTTGCCACTCTGACTGGTGGCCCGTGACTAGTGGAGTGCCACTGGAATCGGTGTTTTGTCATCTATATCAATGATCTGGATGACAATGTGGTTAACTGAATCAGGAAATTTGCAGATTACACCGAGATTGGGGGTGTAGTGGAAAGCAAGGAAGGCCATCATGTCTTGCAGGATCTGGACCAGATGGAAAAATGGACTGAAAAATGGCAAATGGAATTTAATGCAAGCAAGTGCAAGGTATTGCACTTCTCTAAGTCCAATCAGGGTAGGACATACCCAGTGAACAGTAGGGCACAAAAGAGTGTGGTAGAACAAGGGAATCTGGGAATACAGATCAATAATACATTGAAGGTGGCATCACAGGTAGATAAGGTCATAAAGAAGGCTTTTGGCACATTAGCCAAAATCATAGTATTGAATACAGGAGGTGAGATATTATGCTGAGGTCATATAAGACATTGTTGAGGCTTACTTTGGAGTATTGTGTGCAGTTTCCCTACAGGAAACATGTAAACAAGATTGACAGAGGACAAGGAAAATTTACAAAGATGTTGCCAGGTCTGGACAACCTGAGTTATAAGGAAAGATTGAATGTTAGGAATTTATTCCTTGGAATGTAGAAGATTGAGAGGAAGTTTGATAGAGATATACAAAATTATGAGGGGTATAGATAGGGTAAATGCAAGCAGGCTTTTTCCACTGTTGGGTGAGACTACAACCATAGGTCATGGGTTAAGGGTGAAAGGTGAAAAGTTTAAGGGGAACATGAGGGAAAACATCTTTACTCAGAGGGTCATGACAGTGTGCGTGGAATGAGCTGCCAACACAAGTGGTACATGCAAGCTCAATTTTGACATTGAAGAGATGCTTCAATAGTTATATGGATGGTGGGTATGGAGACCTATTGTCAATGCAAGTAGGCGCTTCAAATTGTCTCAGCATGGATTGGATGGGCCAGGAGGCTGGTTTCTGTGCTGTATTTTCTATGACTGTAAGCGAAGATACTTTCAAAAATAAAGAAATGAGAAGTTTCTAAATATCAAAAACTACTGCAAAGAGCAGTAAACAATAAAAAATGAAACCAAATCATTATCTGCTATGATCACCCTTTGCTTTTAAAACTGCATCAATTCTCTTAGGTACACTGTCATGCAGTTTTAGAAGAAAATCAGCCAGTAGCTTGTTCTTGGAGAACAGATCTTCGACAGACCATGGCTGTCTCATTTAGTTCTGTCTCTCCAGGTAATTGCAGACAATCCTGACGATGTTAAAATCAGAGTTCTGGAGAGAAAGCAGGTACAGGGTTCTGAGTTGGATGATCAGCCATGATCATACTGAATGGCGGTGCAGGCTCAAAGGGCCGAATGGCCTACTATTGCACATATTTTCTATGTTTCTGTGTCATCGTTTAAAATAGAGTGAAAATGTTATTTGTTTCTCCCCCATCCCAGAGTAGCATGGGTGTTTGCAACCCTCCTCCTCAAAAACAGATGGAAACAGAATCTTTCTGAATAACTTTAAGGAAAAGGTAGAAAGGTTCTTAACTGGTAAGTGGGGTGGGGGGGCGGTGGTGGGACTGGAAGTGCGGAGTTACCATGAGTAGATGGAAATGCTGACAGAGAGAACTTGCAGATGCTGGAAACCCAAACAAGACGCACAAAATGCTGGAGAAACTCAGCAGGCCAGGCAGAATCTATGGAAAAGAGCACAGTCGAAATTTCAGAATATAGATTATCTTAATTGGCATCAATAATGCTTACTGATGTGCTTAGACTCACATCAAAGGAACTCAGGACAAAGAAAAGCTGCATTTATAAAAATTCATCAACCCAGATGGGACTCGAACCCACAATCCCTGGCTTAGGAGGCCAGTGCCTTATCCATTAGGCCACTGGGGCCAAACATGTCATAATTTACACCATTAAGTGCTTTTTCTTGTTTGCTTTTTCCCCTTTTTAACATAGAAAAGTATTTTAAGTTATGGAATATCAATGTTCATGTAAATCCTCCCATAATTTTGAAATAATTTATTTAAAATGGAAAAGTTTGCTACAGAAAAGCAAAGATCTTAAAAAGTTGTGAATTAGGGGTAGCAGCTAATTAATTCAAGACAAACCACACACACACAACATGCTGGTGGAACTCAGCAGGCCAGATAGAATCTATGGTAAAGTGTAAACAGTCATCGTTTTGGGCCTGCTAAGTTCCTCCAGCATTTTGTGTGCGTAGCTTGGAAATGCAGAGTTCAGTTTGCAATTATCTAATTAAATGCTGGAACAGAGTTGAGAAACTATGTGGTCCATTCCTGATCCTAATTTATGTTATTTTTGAAAGCAGATATTCCCAGTTTTCAAAGACTTTCTCCAGTGAATCTCTAGATGTAAAAGAGCTTCTTTAAATGGTATGTGAACCCCCCTGTCTTGTGGTAAACTATGTATACCTGTCTGGACACGCACCCCCCCCCCCCCGCTGACTGCTCCTGTGGCTCCTCCCTCAGACCCTTGTATAAAGGCGATTGGGGGCATTGCTCCTCCCTCAGTCTCGACATGGTCGAGGTCCCTTTTTCTCTGTTAATAAAAGCCTATCATTCACTTCCAGTCTCCTAGAGTTATTGATGGTGCATCATGTCTGCCATCAGACAAATAGAGATGACCAACTTTACAGCTCAATCATGTCAAAAGTCAATGATGCAACACACAATTATTGTACTTGAGACAAAGGATAACTGAGTCAGGCTCCAATGGATTGGAACTTTGACTGCAAAGTTAGCTTTATCTATGCATCTTGATCCATGGAATCTTAGTTGAATAGAAGTAGAACAACAAAACTTACCCAACCAAACAGTAAATTAAGATGTTTGGAGGCCTGAATAGACAATACTGACTACTAAACAAATGCCACTCTTCAAATCTATAGCTCAGTGGAAGTTAACAAAGACATAGTATCTATCTTTTTGCTGCAACTGTCATCTGCTAGAACAAGGCTACAGAAGCAAGCTGGTATAAAAAAGTTTGAGCCAATCTAGAAAAAGTCAGCATTAAACGTGGTTCTTATTTGAAATCAGCCAGAACTAAAATCAATAATCAAAACTGAAGGAAAGGCAATACTTTTTCTCACAAATGTTGGAGCACATCAGAAATGAATAAAATGAATTGGATCAGCCTGAAAGACTCATGTATTTTTGTAATATCCCAAGTGAAAGCTTTTTTCCCCAAAAGACAGTGTTTAACAAAGTACACAACTGCTGAATAGATATATAATGCATTTATACTTGCTTTCTTTGATGCAACAGGATAAAACAATACTTTTCAGTTGACTGATTGGATATTCTTGAATGATGGTTTGATTAAACGGAGAACACTGCAACTTCACTAAATATAGTCAGCTAGTTCAAAATCAGTCTGTTTTTAGCTGTTTTTGTTCTATTGATTTCAACAGCAATTCAGAAAGGTTAATTTGGGTTATAAACCAATATGTGCAGAAGATGGATCTCAGAATATCAACAGCTGAAGCCAAATTTGTTCTCTTAAAGGAAACTTCAATATAAACACTAATGATATTGATTCAGATTCTTTGAAACCCCTTGTCTGAGAAGTATGGATTTGTTGTCTTTGTTATCCTTTCAACCAGACAGACAACAATAATTTAAATTGAAATCAATAGGCAAGGTAAAGATATAGACTGTTGTAACACACTCTCAAAACTTTAAGATCACTTGCAGAGGTTTTCAATCTTTCATTTGTTCTTTGAACATTGTGATTTAAGAGAGAAATAGCAGCCCAACTCTTTAATGGTTTTCAAAACATTGCTTAAACAGGAGCATTCTTTTAACCATAACACAAAATGAATCTGATTTGTTAGCGAACATCATCTTGGTTATTTATCCACCAGAAATTACCAGGGATCCACCCAGTATGGGAGTTTTACTCTGCTCTAATATAAAATAAAAAATGCTGAAAATACTCCACAGGTCAAGCAGCTTCTGTATACACAGAAAGAAAATTAAGTGTTTTAGATCAAGTACCTATATGGAAAAAGTTGCAGGTACATCATTTTGAGTTCCAGAGAAATGGGGAATGAGCAGTGAAAATAAAGAAAATGGCCTGTGAAAGAAAGAAACAGGAGAGGTTTGAGTGACAGATGGAGATGGTTCTAATCAGGGAGAAAAACAGTGATTCAGTCGCCTTTTAATTTTTACTCAGTTATGCTCAGCCAGAGTTGAGAGTATCAAGGAGTTAATTGTGGGCTTTCAGAAGGGGAAGACAACGGAGAACACATACCAGTCCTCACTGAGGGGTCAGCAGTTCAAGGATGAGCAGCTTCAAGTTCCTGAGTGACAACATCTCATAGGATCTTTCCTGCAACCAACACATTGACATAATCATGAATAACATCGATCATCTCTGGGAGGGAAGTAACAAGCTTCTTCATAAGCTATCATGAGGGGACCAGGATGGCAATGCTTGGTTGTTGGTAGGTAGGGTTAATACCTGACTTTCAAAAGCACTTGTGAGTTATGTTATGGCTGGACTTAGTCCTTAAGCTGCTGGAGAACAGTGCGGAAAGAACAGGTGCTGTTTTCTCCCGGTAGAGATTAGTTTATAGTTCCAAGTGCTCCTGTCATGTTTTGTCACCCTGCAACCTTATCCTTCAATCTCTCTGAATTATGGAGAACAGCGTGTGTATAAATGTCTCTCTCCAGCAGACTTCATCATGACTCCAGTATTTCTAGTATTTTTAAATGTTTCTTAATTGTACATATGGCTTTTTTATGTTCTATCGCTGAGCAGCAGTGAACCATCTGATTGGCCTATCAGAGTTCTCTTTAGGAACTAGTTGAACTTGACTTGCATTTCTGATCTGGCTATTGTTCACCATTGCACTTAATATAAATAAATAAATAAGGATTGGCAGAGGTTCTTATTCACTAGGCATTTGAAGAGGTTGTTATGTGTCACCAAAGTCTCTTGCAAATATGGACCTTCCAAGAAACAGGATCGCAAGAGGACGCAACTCAGTCTGTTTCATCATGGGCACAATTCCCACTACCATCGAGGACATCTTCAAGAGCAGGTGCCTCAAAAGGTCAACATAATCATTAAAGACCCTTACCATCCTGGACATTCCCTCTTTGTTTTATTTCCTTCAGGGAGTAAGTACAGGAACCTGAAGACCCATTGCTTCTTCCCCCTTCATCAGATTTCTGAAGGGACTATGAACAATACCTTGTTATTCATCTTTTGCTCTATTGATTTATTTTTGTAGCTTACAGTAATTTTTAACTGCACTGCTACCACAAAACAGCACATTTCATTATATACATCAGTGATAATAAATTGGAATCTGATTCTGAATTCTGCTCTCCATTGGAAAGTCTCTGTAAGTGCCATGCCCATTAAGTGTTAGGGAATCAAATCAAAGTTGGATCTGAAATCTCACCAAGAATTTCCTTAATATTTTAAATACATCAAAAACTAATGTTTGCCCATTATCTTTGCTCAGAATATACAAGTGATAACTCACTCTCTCCTCAAGTGGCAAAACTGCCTGTAGAGAGAATTTTCTTTGCATTCCCACTATCACAAATATATCCCTTTCTAGGTATTGTATTCCATATGGAAATAAGCACACATATTACACTGATGCTACCTTACTGTTTTGACATTTCCCTTTAAAACTGGTTTAATTAAAAAGATGAGTGAAATATTTGGAGAAAACAAGATGGATAGATCAGTTTGTGAAATAGTTTATTCTTACAACATACACAGCGTCATAGCTGACTATTTTCCAATATGGAAACCTGCTTTTATTTTTGTTTATATTTTATTAGTTTCACTTTGACATTGTTGATAATGTATCAGAGGTTACTAGGTATCTCAAGAATTTTTTACATTTAGGAAGTAAACAATTGCATCAAGGTTGCTTGCTGATTTAGAATAATTGAATAAGTCCAACTACTTTTTTAGCAATTGGTATTAAAAAAAAAGAATGAGAGCCGGAATAGGAGTAGACCAATTGACTCTTTGAGCTGGCTGCACCTGTCATTAAGATCATCAAAAATACAAAATAATTATCAAAGTACATAAATGTCACCAAACACTACCCTGAGATTCATTTTCTTGTAGGCATTCATAGTAAGTACAAAGAAACACAATGGAATCATTACAAAACTGTATACAACAAAGATGGACAAGCAGCCAATGTGCAAAAGACAACAGATTGTGCAAATACAAAAAAAGAAAAAAATAGATAATAAACAAGCTCCTAAACCTGGGCTTCTGCATCTCCTTCTCTAACTCCTCTCTAGCTACTCTAACTCTCCTTCTCTCCTTCTCCTTGACTTCCTCATTGAGAGAATACATACGGTGAGGATCAGAAATAACATCTCCACCTCACTAACAATCAGCATAGGGACACCTCAAGGATGTGTGCTTAGCCCACTGCTTTACTCTCTCTACGCCAACATTTTGTGTGGTTACGCACAGCTCAAACACCATTTATAAATTTGCCAATGAGACAACTATTGTTGGCAGAATTTCAGATGGTGATGAGCAGGCATGCAGAAGCGAGATAAATCAGCTGGTTGAGAGGTGTCACAACAACTTTACAGTCAATGTCAGTAAGACCATGGAATTGATTGTGGACCTCAGGAAAGTGAAGTTAAGGAAACACACATCAGTCTTCATTGAGAGATCAGCAGTGGAAAGGGTGAGCAGTTTCTAGTTCCTGGGTGACAATATCCCTGAAGATCTATCCTGGACACAACATATTGATACAATTACAAAGAAGACATGTCAATGGCTATATTTCATTGGGAGTTTGAGGAGACTTGGTATGTCACCAAAGACTCTCACAAATTTCGACAGATGAAATGTAGAGAACATTCTAACTTGTTGTATCACCATCTGATATGGAGAGACCACTGCATAGGATCAGAAAAAGCTGCAGAAAGTTGTAAATTCAACAGCTCTATTATAGACACTCCTCCCCAGCATCAAAGACACTTTCAAAAGGCGACATTTATCATTAAGGAGCACCCAAACACCCAGGACGTGCTCTCTTCTCATTGCTACCATCGGGGAGATGGTACCAGCGGTACACACACTCAGTGTTTCAGAAACAGGTTCTTCTGCCATCAGATTTCTGAATTATCAATAAACCCATGTACAGAACCTCACTAATATTTTTTCCTTTTTTTTGCTCTCTTTTTGCACTACTTAATTAATTTAATTTATATATAGTACATTTCTTATTGTCATTTATATTTGATATATCATTACCAAATGCATTGCAATAAGCTGCCACTGCAAAACAACAGACTTCACGACATGCGCCAGCAATATCAAACCTGATTCTGAAGTAAGTATTGAGAACACAAGTTGTTGGGTCTTTGAAAGTGAGAATTGGTTGTGGAATCAGTCCAGTGTTGGAGTGAGTGAAACTATTCCTTCTGAATAAACTCTTCTCGGGCTTCCAGCCAGGTACAGGTACTGAGTATAACCAATGTTTTGATGACAAGCTCTGCCATCTCCTTCAGGGATGATGCTTGGGTCTCTCTAGGCTGATGGTATTTATACCCCCGTAGTCTGTCACCCCGATTGGTTAGTCCTCATCTAATCAGGTTTCTACTTTCCCACCTTGTTTCCAATCGAATTCATTCTTATTTAGAGTGAGACCTTCATCTTTGTTAAACTTCTTTTCCTCTAGTTTTATTTCAATGGCTTCCTTTACCAGGCGGTTGCAAAAGCTATTGGCATAGTCCTATGGGCATTGCAAATGCAGTGTTCTGCTTCCACCGATTTCTCTGGGTAACACAAACGGATACATCTCCTGTGCTTCTTGATGCAGAACACTGCATTCGCAATGGTCGTAGGATTGACTTTGACTAAACCTAGAATAAAAGAATTTTAACAATGATGAAGGTCTCACTGTAAGAATTTGATTGAGCAGATGGGTACTTCAGTCTGCCAAAATGAGAAGTTAAAAATATCAATGAATCAATCAACCAGTTGATTAGCACAGGGTTTCAGTACTTGGCCTGGTGCGTTCTGTGGGTTCACCCTCCTGAAGGACGCTCTCACCTTGGCCTCAGAGAATGAAATTACTGAGTCCTCAGGGGTTGTGGAAAAGATGTGTTCGTGCTTTGCCAAAGCAAGCATAAAGCAATCACTGAGCTCCTTTGTGAGTGAAACCTTGTTGTCATATATGTCAATTGGTCATCGCACATTTTCTACTTCAGTGCTATTTTTCTGTATTGCCTCCATGTCTTTCCTTCTCACAAACTCCAGAAATCCATTCACTGTTTTCAATGACGTGAATGATGGAGCTTCCAGACCCATACACCACTCTTCCTTTTCCCTGCCCTCTGGAAAGAATTCCAAAGAACCTCAATTGTTTGTGTAAAGGAATTTCTCTTTCAGCTCAGTTCTAAATGACCTACTCCTTATTCTGAGACTAGAATAGTTGTGACTTTTGTGGAGACTAGCAAGATCTCTCCTCACTCTTCTAAACTCAACAGACACTCTTTGTTTCCTCACATGGTAACATTGGCTGGTCTTAGTACAGACAAGTCCTCACTGCACTCTCTCTGTGGCAAATATATCCAGCTTTAAGCAAGGATACATAAATTGTAAATAGTCTGGATTGATTTACCTACCTCAATCCTCATAATCCAACATATCAATTATTTTCTTGGACTTATTAGACCCCTTTGAACTTCAACATTTTCTATATCTCACTGCTTCAAAGATTATTCTGCTTTTCTATTTGTGTACTAAAAAGAATAACTTCATTTTTTTCTACTTTATATTAACTCTAAGACTCATTTGTGACCATTGAGCTTGCTCTTCTTTTTAATAAAATCATGGCTGATCTGGCTGTGGGCTCTGCTCCCCCAAGTTGTCTTTTCCCCATTAACCTTAATTCCCCTGCTATGCAAAAAAAATCTAACTGTATCTTAAATATGTGTAATTAAGTAGTCTCTACCATTGCCCTGGGTAGAGAATTTCAGAGATTCATTAATTTCTGGGAAAAGCAGTTTCTTCTCATCTTCAGTCTATCCTTCCAAACCTTGAGGCTATGTCTCCTGGTTCTAGTTGAAACAACTTTCCTGCCTCTATCATATCTAGCCAGATGTCGTGGTCCATGTAGGGGCCAATGACATGGGTAGAAAGAGTGAGGAGGTCCTGAAAGGTGAGTTTAGGGAGCCATGTGCCAAGTTAAAGGACAGGACCTCAAGGATAGCAATCTCAGGATTGCTACCAGTGCCATATGCAGGTGGGTTTAGAAATAGTAAGATAGTGCAGATCAACACGTGGCTGAAGACATGGTTCAGGAGGGAGCGCTTCAGATTTATAGATAATTAGGCAGTTTTCCAGGGGTGGGACCTATTCTGGTGGGACAATTTACATCTGAACTAGCGGGGGACAAATATTCTTGTAGGTAGGTTTGCTAGAGAGGTTCCAGGGGATTTAAACTAGATATGAGGGGGGAGGGGAACCAAAGTGTAGGAACAGATGTATGGGAGAAGGAAGAAACAGAAAACAGTAAAGTTCTTTGTACTGTTAGAGATAAACAGAGAGGAAGAGGTGGAGAATTTCCTAAGTGCATTTATTTTAATGCTAGGAGCATTGTAAGAAAGCTGGCTGAGCTTAGAGCATGGATTGATACCTGGAAATGTGTTGTTGTAGCTATTAGTGAAACATGGTTGCAGCAGGGGTGTGATTGGCAACTAAATATTCCTGGATTTTGTTGCTTCAGGTGTGATAGAATCGGAGGGACAAAAAGGGGAGGTGTTGCTTTGCTTGTCAGAGAAAATATTACAGTGGTGCTCTGGCAGGATAGATTAAAGGGTTCATCTAGGGAGACTATTTGGGTGAAATTGAGGAATGGGAAAGGAGTAGTAACACTTATAGGGGTGTATTATAGACCACCTAATGGGGAGAGAGAATTGGAGGAGCAAATTTGCAAGGAGATAGCAGGTATTTGTAGTAAGCACAGGGTTGTGATTGTGGGAGATTTTAATTTTCTATGCATAGACTGGGAAGCCCATACTGTAAAAGGGATGGACGGTTTGGAGTTTGTGAAGTGTGTGCAGGATAGTTTTTTGCAGCAATACATAGAGGTACTGACTAGAGAAGGGGCAGTGTTGGATCTTCTGTTAGGGAATGAAATAGGTCGGGTGACGAAGGTATGTGTTGGGGAGCACTTCGGGTCCAGTGATCACAATGCCATTAGTTTCAATATAATTATGGAGAAGGATAGGACTGGATCCAGGGTTGAAATTTTTGATTGGAGAAAGGCTAACTTAGAGGAGATGCAAAGGGATTTGGAAGGAATGGATTGGGACGATTTGTTTTATGGGAAGGATGTAATAGAGAAATGGAGGTCATTTAAAGGTGAAATTTTGAGGGTACAGAATCTTTATGTTCCTGATAGGTTGAAAGGAAAGGTTAGAAGTTTGAGAGAGCCATGGTGTTCAAGGGATATTGGAAACTTAGTTAGGAAAAAGAGAGATATTTACAATAAGTATAGGCAGCATGGAGTAAATGAGGTGCTCGAGGAATATAAAGAATGTAAGAAGAATCTTAAGAAAGAAATTAGAAAAGCAAAAAGAAGATATGAGGTTGCTTTGGCAAGTAAGGTGAAAATAAATACAAAGGGTTTCTACAGTTATATTAATAGCAAAATGATAGTGAGGGATAAAATTGGTCCCTTAGAGAATCAGAGTGGACTGCTATGTGTGGAGCCAAAAGAGATGGGGGAGATTTTGAACAATTTCTTTTCTTCAGTATTCACTGAGGAGAAGGATACTGAATTGTGTAAGGTAAGGGAAACCAGTAGGGAAATTATGGAAGCTATGTCGATTAAAGAGGAGGAAGTACTGGCGCTTTTAAGGAATAGAAAAGTGGATAAATCTCCAGGTCCTGACAGGATATTCCCTCGGACCTTGAGGGAAGTTAGTGTGGAAATAGCAGGGGCTCTGACAGAAATATTTCAAATGTCATTAGAAAAGGGGATGGAGCCGGAGGATTGGCGAATTGCTCATGTGGTTCCATTGTTTAAAAAGGGTTCTAAGAGTAAACCTAGCAATTACAGGCCTGTCAGTTTGACGTCAGTGGTGGGTAATTAATGAAAAGTATTCTTAGAGATAGTATATATAATTATCTGTATAGACATGGTCCGATTAGGAACAGTCAACATGGATTTGTGCATGGAAGGTCATGTTTGACAAATCTTAATGAATTTTTTGAAGAGGTTATGAGGAAAGTTGACGAGGGTAAAGCAGTGGATGTTGTCCATATGGACTTCAGTAAGGCATTTGGCAAGGTTCCGCATGGAAGATTAGTTAGGAAGGTTCAGTCGTTAGGTGTTAATGTTGAAGTAGTAAAATGGATTAATGGTGGCTGGATGGGAGATGCCAGAGAGTAGTGGTAGATAACTGTTTGTCAGGTTGGAGGCCGGTGACTAGTGGTGTGCCTCAGGGATCTGTACTGGGTCCAATGTTGTTTGTCATATACATTAATGATCTGGATGATGGGGTGGTAAATTGGATTAGTAAGTATGCAGATAGGTAGGTTGCGTTGTGGATAATAAAGTAGGTTTTCAAAGCTTGCAGAGAGATTTAGGCCAGTTAGAAGAGTAGGCTGAACGATGGCAGATGGAGTTTAAAGCTGATAAGTGTGAGGTGCTACATTTTGGTAGGAATAATCCAAATAGCACATACATGGTAAATGGTAGGGCATTGAAGAATGCAGTAGAACAGAGTGATCTAGGAATAATGGTGCTTAGTTCCCTGAAGATGGACTCTCATGTGGATAGGGTGGTGAAGAAAGCTTTTGGTATGCTGGCCTTTCTAAATCAGAGCATTGAGTATAAGAGTTGGGATGTAATGTTAAAATTGTACAAGGCATTGATAAAGCCAAATTTGGAGTATTGTGTACAGTTCTGGTCACCGAATTATAGGAAAGATGTCAACAAAATAGAGACAGTATAGAGAAGATTTACTAGAATGTTACCTGGGTTTCAGCACCTAAGTTACAGGGAAAGATTGAACAAGCTAGGTCTTTATTCTTTGGAGCATAGGTTGAGGGGGGACTTGATAGAGGTATTTAAAATTATGAGGGTGATAGATAGAGTTGACGTGGATAGGCTTTTTCCATTGAGAGTAGGGGAGATTCAAACAAGAGGACATGAGTTGAGAGTTAGGGGGCTAAAGTTTAAGGGTAACATGAAGGGTAATTTCTTTACTCAGAGAGTGGTAGCTGTGTGGAATGAGCTTCTAGTAGAAGTTGTAGAGGCGGGTTTGATATTGACATTTAACGTAAAATTGGATAGGTATATGGACAGGAAAGGAATGGAGGGTTATGGGCTGAGTGTGGGTCAGTGGGACTAGGTGAGAGTAAGTGATTGGCATGGACTAGAAGGGCTGAGATGGCCTGTTTCCGTGCTGTAATTGTTATATGGTTATAGCCCTTCCATAATTTTATGTTTCAATAAGATCCCCTCTCATTCTTCTGAATTCTAGCAAATATAATCCAGGCAACTCAATCTCACCTCAGAGGCTAGCGGCTAGCCTCTCATGTCCAAAATCAGCCAGGGAGATTCCCCTTTCATTACAATGAAGGGTCTCAGCCCAAACATCAACTCTTTCTTCCTGACTTGCTGAATTCCTCCAGCATTTTGTGTGTGTTACTCTACATATCCTATGTAGCTGATTTTACGTGCTCTCCAACAGGCAATTATTAAAATTTTGTTTATCACCTTCACAAAAATACTACTCCCAATGGAAATGAAGAAACATTTGCCCAGTAGCAGAAATGGAATCACAGCTGGATATGCATATAAATTCTGCTTTGAACTGTTTTTTTTTCCCATGAATTACAACTTTTTGGGGGAGATGCAAAACTTAAGTTTGTTCACTAACAGTTCTATTATCATGTTTATTGTACTGAAGTGCTTTACTTCACTGGTGGGAAGAAGATCATTGCAAATAAAGCAATATAATAAAGAGATATTTGTTTCTGTGCTCATTTATTAGCCTTTACTGATAAAATAATTTAAAGTGTTAATTTTTCTACTGCCCACCTTGTTGATTGCTGTTCCATAACTTTAAAACATGTTCTGGCATGAGTGTTAATCACTGTTTAAATAGTTTATGCCTTTTACTAAAAATTGTAATTAAATCTTTGGTGCAACATATTATTGTAATCTTTATTGTTGAAGTCAATATGTTATACAACAGAGAATCATATCCAATTAAACAATTTCTATCCAAAGAAAATGGAAAACTAGTTTCCTGTTGCAATTGCAACAGCACTATCTGTATTTAAAATTTTTACCATTTTATGTTCTGCAAAAGGTAGACAAAATGATCAAACAAATATCCTCTTCCAATATTTCTACCAACTATATGCTTTAGTATTCTAATTTTGTCAATGGCAGCTAAATGTCTGCATTTATAAAAACTGCCCAAATATCAAAAGGGGAAGAAAAGGTCACCAACCCAAAACGTTATTTAAACTCTTTTTCTCCACAGGTGTGACCTGACCTGCCAAATACCTTCAGCCTTTTATGTTTAGTTCAGATTACCAGCCTCTGAAGTTTTCTTTCATTATTTTTCAAAGAAAAATGTACTAACTTTTTCTGTTATCTAACCTGGAATGCAAAATTAAAAGAGAATGTCAAATGGGAAGAGTTAATGATACTAATTACATTTGCCTACTGTAAATTTTGTGTGCATCAACAAGTGGATTACAATGCTGCTGAGATTTTGATACATATATTCATTTTGATAAATTCATTGCCTTGGTACAGAATATTGTAAACATCAATCTGTGAACTGGTCCATTGGGGTATAGAAATACTGAATTAGAGTCTATGTACCAACTTAAAAAATATGCTACCCTACTAGTACTAGTATGAAAACCTACAACATTTATGGGCTTTCTATCTGGTTTTGTGTTTTGCATTGAATGTCTTGGAAATTATGTAGATTATTTCATATTTAAATCTCTTTTCATGTTATTATAGTCAAATCCATTAAATATCAATACTGAAATTATTAAAAGCAATTTCTGTTATGGAAGAATGTAATTTTCTTCCCAATGATACCTGTAATAAGACATAGCAAAATGCCATTTAAGCAATAATCATTTTCATACTCAACTATTTCCAGATTTGACATCCATATGATTTTGGATTGGTTACTAAGTCTGTTTGAATTGATGGCTTGAATTTAGCTTTGTCACAGGTATGAACCAATTCTAAATTCAACCCTCCTATTGTTCCTATTGTTCTTTTCAAACAGAATAATGATCAAGAATGTTAAATATTTTTTGGTGAATTTGCTTTCCAGCCCTCTTTTCTCCCCACCTACACATTAATATCAACGATGGGATAGTTAACAAATATCCAGGCAACAAATCTAACATGTTATTTAAAAGAATGGTGTTTTTAGGGAAGTACTGGAGCAATGATTTAAAACAAAATTCTTCCTTCAAAATGATTGTAAAGAAATTGAATACAGAACCCAACTGACAAGTGGACATAATCACAAACCTGCTGAAAAATTGTCACTTATTAAAGACCATTAAGCTTTTATGGAAGAAGTGAATCAATGTAACAGATGCCATAGGAAGACTATGGTAGGATTAAATCAGATATTGCACTGGCATAGAAATCACTTTTACACAACTTCTAGACTATGTACTGTAGCCACTGCAAAAAGTTGATCAAGGTCTTTTTTTCAATAAACTATTTTGTAAATTCAATTCATGCAAATAGGTGTTAAATTTAATGGTACCTTGATTGATAATTATTAAATTCTTGAATCTTTTGAAAAAATTCATAAAATTGCAAATACTGGACATGATTAAACAAAACATAAAATTGCAACTACTTTGGAACTGCAAAAGAGTATTTAACCTGAAATACTCACCCTCTCTGACCCCTTCCAGAAATGTTGCCTGCCCTGTTGAGCTTTTAATTTGTTTAATTTCAACTGGAGATATTTAAGCACCTAATATTCAACTTGATATATTCATTCGTTAAATTTGTAAGTGATGTCACTAATGCAAACTTTACCTTGCACTTTGCTATTACATGTAAAATTAAAAGGAAAAAAATAAGCTATACAGAGGAAATATTCTGATTCCTGTATCTCATACACATCACAAATACTTTGGTAAAGGACAAGAAACTCGAATTTTAAGTCATTAAAAGTAACCTTTACCACATTCATGTAGCTCACTTTACTCTTTCTGGGTCCTCTATAATTTGAGAGGGAATTTTGAATCTGATGTAATTATCCTCTTGGTTTATTGAAAAAGCCTTGACAAAAATTAGTCATTGTAACTGTGTTGTTAGTGTCAATGGGTACACATTAATTTGCAACCTTAATCAGAGACCCAGAAGCGTGTTAATTTGGGGAAAATTATCTGTATATTGGATATTCTGCTGAATGTACTTAGTAGGTAAAAGTGCTTGACTGATTTGGGAGAATTTAATACTAAGAACATCCAGAATAGACAAGGTGCAATGCTGTAGCTGTACTCAGTTGTAGAAAGATCTAAGAATTAAGTTACAAGTCAAACATCGAATATCAGACGTACACATGCAGCCAACAAGCCCCATGATCAGGGGACTGCATTGGTTATGATAAACTAAACCTCAAACATACAAAAACAGTTCCACTGTTGCCAGGTTCAATCTGTTTAGCTCATTCAGTGACAAGAAACTTTGGGTTGAAGAAATCTCCTCCCACTTGGATGCACATCCAAATCAGAGGTTTATTACCATTGAATCAAATATCATGAATATCAGAATCAAAGAGGTGCCAAAGGGCAACTTCTCCCAGTGAAATTCTTCCTCTTCTAATGCCTCCATTTTGCATTTCCAGATAGTTGGGGTCTGTCGGAATCTGTGATCTACAGTGGCACTCAAACTGTAGTTCTTCACAGTGGCGTGTTCCCGTTCTGGGAGCTCGTCAATTGACTGCATTTTCAATATGTCCAGGTGCGGCCTGAAGTCAGGTATCTTCAGGGTGCTGCCTTGTGTGGCCCCGTGGACACAAATTCTCACCAGTATGATGAACTGAAGCATCGTGGGGAAGCTGTACACCAGGAGAGCAAACGAGGCTGTCAGACACTTCTGCACATGGATGATCACTTTCTCTCTCTTGTGATGCTGAGTGAGAGTTTGCTGCCAATTCTCGAGTTGAGGAACTCAAAATAAAAAGTGACCCTCCAGACTGTGACTGTAACATTCAAACTGTGACTGTTTGCCTCCCCTCTCACTGTGGTAGGAATGATATTTGCCTTTCCCTGAGCCTGAGGGACTTCGAATAGTAGGAAAGAACAATTAGTTTTTTTGATGTACTGTAGACCATGGTCTCTCTTTGGGGCTTTGCTGTTGCTTGCATGGTGGGTAGTGGGAATGCTCATGCTTTATCTAGAATAAATGGAGGGTTGACTCTGCTTGCTGTTGCTTGTGTGTGGGAAGGGGCAGGAGGCTTTGAGGATCTTACCTTTTTCTATCATTCATTCCTTGGCTTTTTCTTCTGTTTCGAGGATGGCTGCAGAAAGTAAGAATTTCAGATTGTATTTTGTATACATTCTCTGATATTAAATGGAACCACTAAATCAATTTGGGGCAATAGAATGCAAAAATAAAAATTACTATAAATTACACAATAAATAATACAAAAAAAAGCGTAACAAAGTAGCTATCATATGTCTTTTAGAAAACTGATAGTGGAGGGGAAGATGCCTTTCCAATATTGTTAAGTGTGAGTCTTAAGGTACTTGTATTACTTGCCCAATGGTAATAACAAGAAGAGGACATGTCCAGGAAGGTAGGGGTCCTTAGTGATGGCTCTGCCTTCGTAAAGCACTGTCTCTTGAAGATGACCTTGATAGTGGGGAGGAGCATGCTCATGATGGAGCGGGCAGAGTCTACAACTCTCAGCAGCCTCTGTTGGAGGCTTCACACCAGGATGTGATGCAACCGATCCGAACCGTCTCCACCAAATATCTATAAAAATTTCCAGGAGTCTTTGATGACATACCAAACCTCCTTAAACTGCTAATGTAGGAGAGCCACTGGATTGCCTTAGTTGTGGATGCATCAGAGATTCAGGCTGAGGATCAATTCCCCGAGATGTTGATGTAGGAGAAATTGAAGCTGCTCACCCTTTCCACTGCTGACTTCTGCAGTAACGGTGAGGCAAAAGGATAACGTAATACCCTATGTTCCTGTCTCCTTTCAGTTCCTGCTTTTATCTCATTCCTGCTCCCTATTTTTGAGCTGAAAACACTGGCATTTATGAAAAATATTGAAGTCTAAGGGCAATAATGAAATGAAATATGGCAATGGATAGAAGACATAAGTTAATTTTATACAGTAACTAATTTGAACTTAACTCATTAAACTGATCTACAATTCAATGGAGATCAGTGACCATTGGTGTGCCTCAGGGATCTGTTCTGGGGCCTCTGCTCTTCGTGATTTTTACAAATGACCTGGATGAGGAAGTGGAGGGTTGGGTTAGTAAATTTGCTGATGACACAAAGGTTGAAGGTGTTGTGGAGAGTGTGGAGGGCTGTCAGATGTTACAGACATTGACAGGATGCAAAACTGGGCTGAGAAGTGGCAGATGGAGTTCAACCCAGATAATGTGAGATGGTTCATTTTGGTAGGTCAAATATGATGTCTGAATTTAGCATTAATGGTAAAACTCTTGGCAGTGTGGAGGATCAGAGAGATCTTGGGGTCTGAGTCCATAGAACATTCAAAGCAGCTGCACAGATTGACACTGTGGTTAAGGCGGCATATGGTGGATTGGCTTAATCAACCATGCAATTGAGTTTAAGAGCCGAGAGGCAATGTTGCAACTATATAGGACACTGGTTAGACCCCACTTGGAGTACTGTGCTCAATTCTGGTCGCCTCACTACAGGAAGGACGTGGAAATCATAGAAAGAGTGCAGAGGAGATTTACAAGGATGCCTCGATTGGGGAGTATGCCTTATGAGAATAAGTTGAGTGAACTCGACCTTTTCTCCTTCGAATGACAGAGGATGAGGGGTGACCTGAAAGAGGTGGACAAGATAATGAGAGGTATTGATCACGTGGATCGTCAGAGGCTTTTTCCCAGGATTGAAATGGCTTGCATGAGAGGGCATGGTTTTAAGGTGCTTGGAAGCAGATACAGAGGAGATGTCAGTGGTAAGTTTTTATTTAACACAGAGAGTGGCGAGTGCGTGGAATGGGCTGCCGGCAGCAGTGGTGGAGGCAAATACAATAAGGTCTATTAAGAGACTCCTGGATAGGTACATGGACCTTAGAAAAATAGAGGGCTATGGGTAAGTCTGGGTAATTCTATGGTAAGGACACGTTCAGCACAGCTTTGTGGGTTGATGGGCCTGTATGGTACTGTAGGTTTTCTATGTTTACCATAGAAATTATTGGCTCAACCACCAGATGGCACTCTTGCAGTTGAGAGGATGAAATTACCAATGAAAATCAGATATTGCAGAAATTTAAAACAAAAACAATAAAAAATCATACTCAGTCAGGGTGCATCAGTGTGTAGAGAAATGCACAGGTCAAAGGCACTAGCTTAGGAATCTTATGAGATCAAAATGCAGATACAGGAAGTGGAAAATAGAATTGAGTCCTTGCAGGGTGGGACAAATTGTAATTGAGACAGCAATGGGTGTTGATAGGCTTGTGGCCTCTTTTATTGTTATAATGATACCCAATGCAAGCTTGAGGAACAAAGATCCTTGATCCGAACTGGGAAGGAGAGAAAAGCTAACTCTACAAGGATGGTTGTGGTTGGGAGGGGGGGGGGGGGAAATATCTCTGATAGGGTTACTTAGGGGTTAAGACAGCCAATAATTGATTGAGCAGTTATAGAGTGAGAACAAGTGTAGATAAAACGCCATCGACAAAAGACTGCAGGAGTTAAGAAATACGGAAAATGAAATCTTGCCAGCAAATGGAGCTGAACATGTTCACCAATTCCAGAGCCAATAGAGGGGAAAGAAGAAGCTAAGCCAAGATTTTAGAGGTATGATTAATGCAGACAATGAAATCAAGTTGTAGGACTCAAAATTTAGTTCAGAAGTTTGCAATGTGCCCAGACTCAAAATGAGTTGATCATCAAGCTTGCACTGGGTATCATTACAACAGTGCAAGAGGCCACAAACCAATGGGTCAAAGTTGGAGATAAAACAATTATTAACATCCATGACAAGCCAATCGACTCCCATTGCTATCTCAACTACTTTGTACCACCCTGCAAGGACTCAATTGTGTTCTCCACTCCCTGTGTATGCTAAGTTTGCTCTCATAAGATTCCTAAAATGGTGCCTCTGAAATACATTTTTCTTCTTCCTAAACCATGGCGTCCCTTCTATCATTGTTAACAGAATCCCCTGAAATAATCCCAGTTATCTCCTGCACCTCTGCTCTCACCTCCAGGACAGGACAAGGATAGAGTCCCCTGGTCCTCATTATTCAGCTCAATATCCACTACATTCAACAGATCATTCTCCATAACTTCTGCAAACTTCAGTGACTGTACCACCTGGACTCCATAGTCTTCTTTTCTATTGCCACCAATTCCTACTCCTTACAGCACTTTCTTTTATTATCACAAGTAATTGAAACTAACCCCTTATTCTCTTCTTTTCCCAAAATTCAGGAACCCAGTCTTTCCAAGTGAAGCAGTTATTCATATGTACTGAGTGTTCACAATGTGCTTGCTTCTGCAATAAAGAAACCAAATTGATTGGGAAACTGTTCAGTTGGGCACCTGCATTCAGTCTTTAAGATAAACCGTGTTACTCCATCCTTCCCCAACCTACCAGTTTGTTACAATGAGGTTAAATGCAAACTTGAGCAGCACCACTTCTTCCATATGATACTCGGGATCTGGCCTCAAAATTGAATTCTACATTTTCAGATTACTTGATTTCAATGTTTGTATCAGTTGTTCATTTGTAACCATTAGTTCAGCTTATTTCCATCCTACTTGTCTTGCTGGAAGTAGAGGACCAACTTCTACCTTTTCTTCTGTCTACCTTCACTCATTTGCAGATATCTGCCATCCCTACAGCTTACACTTCTTTTCTTTCCTTTTCAGAGTTTTTGACCTGAAATATTAACTGTTTTTCCTCCCGCAGAAGCAAACTCCCCTAAGCATTCCAGCATTTTCTTTTATTTTTATTACCCATGATCCTGCTCTGCTGCACAACAGTTCCAGCAGAACCTTAATAATGGCCATGATTCATCAAAATACCCAACAGTACGAAGCAGTTTGTGCATATATGTTACAGTGCTTATAAAAATTATTCACCCCCTTGGAAGTTTTATTGTTTTACAACATTGAAGCACAGTGGATTTAATTTGACTGTTTTTTTGACACTAATCAAGAGAAAAAGACTCTATGGTGTCAAAGTGAAAAGAGATCTCTACAACTTGATCTGAATTAATTACAAATATAAAACACAAAATAATCGATTGCATAAGTATTCACCCCTGCAAGTCAATATTTTGTAGATGCACCTTTGGCAGCAATTACAGCCTTGAGTCTGTGTGGATAGACCTCTATTAGCTTTGCACATCTGGACTCTGCAATTTTTCCCAATCATTCTTTACAATACTGCTCAAGCTCTATCTGATCACATGGGGATCATCATGACTGAACAGCCCTTGTCATGTCCAGACACAAATTCTCAATCGGATTGGGTCTGAACTGGGACACTCCAGGACATTAACTGTTGTTTTCAATCCATTCCCGTGTAGCTTTAGCTTTATGCTTCTGGTCATTCTCTTGCTGGAAAACAAATCTTCTCCCAAGTCAGTTCTCTTGCAGACTGCATCACATTTTCCTCGACTTCTCTGTATTTTTCTTTTTACCCTCTACCTTCACAAACCTTCCAGGGCCTGCTGCAATGAAAACATCCCTGCTGCATGATTCAGCTTCCATCATGCTTCACAGCAGGGATGGTGTGTATTTGATCATGTGCAGTGTTAGGTTCACACCAAACAGCATTTCATCTGATGGCCAAAAAGCTCAATTTTTGTTTCATCAAACCATAGAAACTTCATCTTGCTGATTTCAGTCTCCCACATGCCTTCTTGCAAACTCTAGCCGAGATTTCATGCGAATTCAGCAGTGGTTTCTCTTTAACCACTCTCCCATATACCTGCAACTGGTGAAGCACCTGGCAACAGTTGTATGTGCAGTCTCTCCCATCTCAGCCACTGCAGCTTGTAACTCCCTGAGTTGTCTTAGCTCTCTTGGTGGACTCCATCACCAGCCCCCTTCTTGCATGGCCATTCAGTTTTTGAGGACGGCCTGGCAGATTTACAGCTGTGCCATGTTCTTTCTATTTCTTGATGATTGACTCACCTGTACTTGAAGGGCTATTAAGTGACTTGGAAATTTTCTTGTATCCATCTCCTGACTTGAGCTTTTCAATAACCTTTTCACAGAGTTGTTTGGAGTGTTGTCTTCATGGTGTAGTTTTTGCCAGGATAGTGACTCACCAGCAGTTGGACCTTCCAGATACAGGTGTATTTTTAATACAATCAATTGTAATACCTTGACTGCATACAGATCTCTAAAAACAGATCTCCATTTAATTAATTATGTGACTTCTAAGTCTAAATGGGTGCACCAGTGATAGATTGTTTTTTTATATTGGGGGGGGGTGAACACTTACACAATTAATTTTGTTTAATCATTGTAATAAATTTAATCAATTTGTGGATTTGTTTTTACTTTTGACATGAAAGAAATAGTTCTGTTGATCAGTATCAAAGAAGCCAAATTAAATCTACTGTGATTCAATGCTGTGAACAATAAAACATGAACACTTTGGGGGGGGGGGGGGGGGGAAGAGAGAGAGATTGCTTTTTATAGCCTCTGTATATTCTTTATAACTAAGCTACTGTCAGATTCATTTTAAAATATATTCCTCGCCTTGTGTTCTGCATACAAGTCAAAAGAGATCTAATTATCTCGGCCAGCATCAACAGTATATTAAATTTAATAAAACAGCAAGGGCAGAAAAAGATTATTTTCATCAAATGTATAGATGCAATTATATTGTTCAAAATCTCTATTAAATTTAATACTATAACAAGAGTACAAATCGTTTGTCAAATAGGCACCATGCTAGCAGAGCGGCTAGCTTGACGCTATTACAGCTCGGCACTGTTTGTAAGGAGTCTTACGTTTTCCTTGTGTGCTCTGGCATCCTCCCACAGTTCAAAGATGTACCAGGTAGGTTAATTGGTCATTGTAAATTGTCCTGTGATTAGGTTAGGGTTAATTGTGGTTTAGGGGCTCCTGGGGCGGCATGGTTCGAAGGACCAGGAGGGCCTACTCCATGCTGTATTGCTAAATATTTATTTAAATTAGATTAAAATAATGAAGTCACCATCAAATAAAAGCTATATAGGAATACTTTACTGGGTGGAGACTGAGAGACATGATGGTGGTGTCTGCCAAGAAAGGGTGAAGGTGTATTGATCACAGATGATGCAGCTGGAAATACAAGTGACAAATGAAGATAAAAAATAAGATGACACAAGTTTTACCACCTTCAGTAGGATTCTATATCTTCCTTTCTCTTCTCAGCAGAGTCCATTTCCAATACATTGCTCTGCTTCACTCTTGTACTTCTGAGCAGCTTTTCTTGTAACTGCAGGAGATGCAATGTGTATTTTTTCCTCCTTCCTTCCTGCCAACGCTGGACTGAAACTCCTAATTGAAGCAGCTATTTGGTTGCAATGTTTTTAATTTAGAGCTTCCAGAAATGAAACAGAGTGGTGGCATTTTACAGAACACTTCCAGGCAATTCACAACAATTTTCAAGTTCCCCATCATTTTAAATTCACGTTCCCACTTAGCTCTTTGCCTTTGCCCTCTTATATCTGTTCATGCATCCTAAGTTTACACCTCCTCTGGACAGATCAGCAGTAATCAACAATCCTTTGCCATCTTTTCTCAGCTAACATTTTTTTGGTTCCCTTTTTATCACAGGCATTCCCTTTGATCCAACTTTCCTTGCCCCCATACAGGTTCCAGTATGTGAAGATATTTTTTGATTTTCAAGAGATATCACATAAATTTGACATTTACGTACTTAGATTTCTTGAGAAACTGCTTGTTTAAACTCTACAGAACAGATTTTGGCTACATCTTAGGATAAACTGTACAGGGATACAGCCATGCTGGATACAATACTTTTTAAAACCACACAGCAGATAAATAAAGACACTTATTATTTGTATTTAAGCTCCATATTTTGCTTGACTTTTAAAGTACAGTGAAATATAGTACATCAGATATTATAATTAGTCCTCATCTACATTCTCATTTAGAAGTCATCAATACCAGTTGTTTGCAAGGTGCAACTTTAAGAAGCTGTAAACACATCTATAGTAAAGATAATGAGCAGAAGCCCATAAGGATAGATTAGTTTACAGTACTGTAAGGTTTATTTTGTTTAGGCTGGAAATATGAATATTACATGGGTGTAGAATTAACTACAGGGTGAAAGTTCATGAATCCAATAAGTTTGTTGTGACCTAATCCTAGGATTTTCCTAGTTCAGATAGTAAATCAAAATCAAAGATACATTTCTCAAGAATAGAACCACAATTGTTGGCCAAGGTAAAATGGTTTATTGAAGACAAGCATGGCTTACACCATACTACCCCCATTCCAAAAGTAAATCACAAGAATTACCATAACAGGTTGGTGCTATGAATGTTCAATTTGCCATAGTATCGATAACACAGCAGTAAAACAGGAAGGTCCTCAATTTAAAGTTATCAAATTTAACCTACAATGACAACTTCTTCGTTAAGGAATTCATATGGAGGAACTTCCAGATTAAGAGGCGCAGGGCCTTTCCTGATTCTCCCTGATGCATCATAGTGAGATCCATGGCAGGGGCAGTAGTAGCCACCATATTCACCCGCATTGGCTATTGGCACACAGCCCAGGTGAGTGCAGACACCAATGACAATCATCCACTGCGGATCTTTTACTCTATCAGAATCTAACTGTGGGTCACGTAACTCAGATAGGTTCACTGCCTGCTCAGTCTCAACTTCCTTGGATGAACGGTGGCGGATGAAAAGAGGTTTGCCTCTCCATTTGAAGGTCACGTTCTTGCCTTCTGGAATATCACCCAACTTAACTTCGATCTTAGACAATGCCAGCACATCAGCAGAGGCACTCATGCTTGTGACGAACTGGGTGACAACATTCTTTGCAGCATAGGCACCCAAAACAGCTGTAGTCCCAGTTAGCAAGTAGGAGAACCCTTTCCTGCTATCACTGCTGCTCTGTGAGGATTTTTTGGAATCTTGAACATCCTGCCGTCGGTAGTCAGAGAAATCTGGAATGCTGACATCACTGTGTGCATATCGAATTGTAGACAAAACTGCAAAAATAAAATGATAAAAAAATTTCAAACTGGTACACTTAGACAGCTGATCTAGATTACATCCAGCTTGAACAGTTTTAAGATTAAGGTATTTTTCCTCCCCTGGCTAGTACTACCAAAGAAAAACAAGTTTTGCTTCATTTCACTGTTGGCATCATCTAGATAATAGTGGCCATTTGGAAAAAGTTTTTTTTTCATTGTTACCAATGCACAAATATTGAAATATTGCTATAAATTATATTTTTATTATATTATTATATTTTAGTTTTCTATGTTTCTATGATGCCAAATTAAACTCCTGGATGGATACATGGAGCTTAGAAAAATAGAGGGTATGGGTAAGCCTAGGTAGTTCTAAGGTAGGGACATGTTTGGCACAGCTTTGTGGGCTGAAGGGCTTTATTGTGCTGTAGGTTTTCTATGTTTCTATCTAGCACCTCATATGTTCTTTGGTGCCGTGGTGTGATTAAGTATACTTCTATAACGCAGATTACCTTCCAAATTTAAAATGAGGACCTGTGATTTTCTTTTTTATAGCAATTTATGGAGAATATAAAGCAATATTATTAATATTAATGCATATTAATAATATGGAGTTGCAAAATAAGAAATTTTATTCCATTTTCTGTAAAGGCACTTATTATTCCAGTTAGAACTGAAAAATAATTTTAAACACATTTGACATTGATCTGTAGCCATTTGGAGCCTTGAGGAAACCAGATATCAAGCGTCTCACCTACTTTTGTTCAGAAGAAACAAAATTCTTTAAGATAAAAAGCAGAAAGGGGCATATACTTTATCAAATAGAAACAGATCCAAGCAAAACTTGACAAGGAATTATGAATGTTTAAGCAGAATATGTGATAACACTGGATTTGCATAGGTCATTCTGCCCTTTTCATCTACTCTGCCATATGCTTAGGTAGGTCTGATTGCACATTTTATAATTAACTGTCATGGCTTTATTGCTGATTAATACAATAGGCTAAACATTTCAAAAACAAAATCCTCAAATTTAAAGTGATTTATTTGAGAGGATGACACACCAATCCCTGTGTGGGATGGTGCTTCTTAACTTTTCTCCCAAATGGCCTAAATCAGATTTTAGTCATTGTGGCAAAAAAAACTGTTTCAAAGTTGTAAATACAATCTAAATCATTATTCATTTTATTTATTCCAGGAAGTTCAGAACTATTTTATGCTATATCTCTCAGCAGGATATCTGGCAACATTCCTGGTGAATCTATATTGTATTTCTTACAAAATCAAAACATTGTATGCAATGCTCAGAACAACAGAAAGAACTTTAGACAAAAGAAATAAAATGTCACCTAACATGCTACCTTCCTTTTATATTCTATATATGGCTCTGGTCATCTTGTTGATGTATACATAAGCAATTAAATTGCTTTGGACTTGCATGGTGCCTGGTTCTTTCCATTTTCAATTTTTCATATGTTTTTGTATATAAATATCTTTAGCTGTCAGCATGTTAAAATTGAACTGCAGAACAACACACACAAAAACTCAGCAGGTCAGGCAGCTTTAAAAGAAAAAGAGTAAAGTCGATGTTTTGCGCTGCTCTGCTCTGCTCAGTTCCTCCAGCTTTTTGTGTGTTGCTTTCGTGTTCCAGCAACTGCAGATTTTTTTTGTGTTGAACTGCAGAAATTGTGTTTACTAATATACCTTTAAGGAGTTTATGTGCAACACTTCGCTGTCTTACTGTCCCTAGATTTATAATGTCAGTCTAAAATGCATATCACCTATTTTTTGACAAAGATCTTACTCAATTAAAAGAAAAGCCACTAAATGGTTCCAATAGTCAAGCTTTAATGAAAGAAAAACTTGCAGTAGACTGATTTATGGGGTACCAGCACTAATAGTTAGGGAATATTAGGCTGGTAAAGCAGTTATTCACTGGAACATGGTAGAATGAGAGAAGAGCGAATAAAAATAAAACGATAATATTCAAATAAGGCATCCCAAATCCAGTGAGGATAGCTTGAGGGTCCACAATCTGGGGTCACATCCTCAAGATAAATATATCATTTAGAAATAAGATCGGATCAAATTTCTTCATCCAGAGGATGGTGAAGTTTTGTAATTTTCTATCAAAGAAAACAGTGGAAGCCAGATAACTAAATGTATTCAAGATATTTCTTAACACCAAAGAAATTAAGTGATGTGTAGAGAAAGTGGGTAAATGGTCTCAAAGCAAACTAATCAGATAATTAGTCCAGATCACGTAAAATAGTGGAACAGGCTCAAAGGACAGTAATGTTCCTGCTTTCAATCTGTCTACGACACCTTGAAATGACCATCCCAATATACTTTGTAGCAGTATTTTAGAAGTGTAATTGTTGTTATAAGAGAGAAATCAAAGAAAGTGATAAGGTGACCACAAACAGGGTTCAATTCTGCCACTGTCCATAAAGAACTTGAACATTCTCCCTGTGATCATGTGGGTTTCCTCCGGGTGTTCCATTTCTTCCACATAACAGAAAAAAAATGCACAAGTTAGTACATTAATCAGTCACATGGATGTAATTGGGCAGAACAGGCTCATTGGGCCACAGGGCCTGTTGCCATGTTGCAACTCTAAATGAAACAAATTAATTAAGACTAATCTTAAAATTGTATTCCATATTATTCAGTTGCAAATATGCAGTCTGAGAAAGTTGCCGTGAAACCATGCAAATGAACAATTTTCCAATTAGTTAAATAAGGCAGCAGAAATAATATAGCTAAAACAATAGTGTTTGGAAACAATATCAGTGGTGCTGTATGGGGGAGAGACAGGAAAGAAGTAAAATGTGTAAATTAATTCCGGATTTTGCATCCAGCCATAACCAGCATGAATAATTCAGGATCTAATAATTCATCCGAGTACACAGTATTGAGGTATACTTTGAGAAGTGAAAAGTTCTTATGAATTACTTTCTTAGTGATCTTAGACATTCTGTAGATAGTTTAAGGTGCAACATGTTGAAAAGCTTTGCATGAAAGCACCTTAAAGCAAACTATTTATTCTATATAAAGTGTAGAGGAGTGCAATCTTCAAGATTTTACATAAGAGAATTTAATGAAAGCTCATGTGTTTTAAAAAATTGTAAAATGGAATTTTGAGGAGCGACCTTTAATACTTCAAAATTTAATTTGTTAAACCACAGATAGAGAAATGGCTTACTTTAACTACACGAGGTGAATTGTTACACCTCTAAGTCCTATTAACAAGATAGTATGAAACTAATAATCTTCTCAAACACTAACCACTGATACAACTTCAAACAAATGGCTTAATTAATAACACAAATTCTGACGATGCTGGAAATTCAAAAGCAACACACAAAGTGCTGATGGAACTCAGCAGGTCAGGCAGCATCCATGGAAATGAATAAACAGTCGACGTTTTGGGCTGAGACCCTTCTTTAGGACTGTTCCATTTCCATGGTTGCTGCCTGACCTGCTGAGTTCCTCCAGCATTTTGTATGTGTAACTTAATTAAATCTGGGTGCTCATCCATGATAGACCTATATTCACTTGCTGCTCAAAGCCCGTCCCACTTTACAGGTAATGACAAGCCACACCAACCATTCATTGTACCTAAGCAACAAACAAAACATCTGTAACAAGAGACAGCTCTGGGGCTGTTGCAATTGTTGTGATAGGAAGTCCCATGTACCTTGTGAACCTAAATGAGGCTAAAGCATCTTTCATGATACCCAAGACATATCAGCAAACTGGAATCAAAACCGGCATGGTGATGGGAGGCAGAGTACTGATGACCGGAAGTCTGTAACAAGTGGTGTACTGCAGAAATCAGTTCTGGGACATGGCTGGGTGAAATAAACAGTATATAAATAACTTGAATGGGAATGTACTACATTAATGGAGCCATAGAGAGTGAAGAACATTGTCCAATGATAGAGAAGGACATAGATCAGACTTAGTAGGTGGAACTTAATCCAGGCAAGTATGAGGTAATCACTTGCAAAATATAGGGCTGGGATCTTAGGAGCAATGATACATGGACCATGGGGTACAAGTGCATAGCTGAGTGAAAGTAGAATCTGAGGTGGATAGTGTAGTGAGATGGCATTTAGTATGTTTGCCTTCATCAGTTGAGCCATTGAATGGACGAGTTGGGATGTCATGTCATCAATGTACAAAATATTTGGTAGACCATATATGAAAATTTATGACCTATTCTGGTACCGTGTTATATGGCAGATGTTGCAGCTATTGAGAACACTTAGAAGAGATTCACCAGGATGTTATATGGAATGGAGGAATGCTATTATAAGAAGAGATTGCATAGGTTGGATTTATTCTCACTGATACATAGGAAGTGAGGGGGTTAGGAAATAGAGGGGTAAAGATAGGATATATAAGAGTCTTTTTCTGGAAGGGGAGTCTAGTACCTATGGCTGAGAAAGCACGCAGATGTCTCCACTTCATCAGAAGTTTACATGTTCCCAAAGACCCTCACAAATTTTTACTGATTCACCAAATGATCCTACTTGGATGTATCACACCTTGTTGTAGCAACTGCTCTTCCCAGTACCACAAGAAATTATAAATAGTTGTGAACACAGCCCAGTCCATCACAAAAAAAAAGCCTCCCTTCCATCTTCATTTCCCGCTGCCTCAGAAAAGCAGCCAACATAATCAAAGACCCCACTCAGCTCAATCATACTTTCTTTTTCTGCCTCCCCACCCCACCCCTAAACGGCACTGGAAAACATGCGGCACCAGGTTGAAGGAAAGATTCTACTGTGCTGTTATAAGACTCTTGAATGAACCTCTTGTACAATAAAGATAACTCTTGATCTTTCAACCTATCCCTTTGTGGTCTTTGCAATTTATTTTCTATCTACACTTTTGCTGTAACATTGGTTTTCTTTTAGTATTATCTTGATGTTCTCATGTTTGGAATGATCTGGATGACATGGAAAACAAAAGTTTTTCCACTCTACCTTGGTACATTGTGGCAACAAAATCCAATTAAAGGGTACAAGTTTAAGATAAGAAGGGTGAAATTTAGAGAAGGTCTGAGTATTTTTCCACAGACTGATTATCTGGAACAAGTTATCAGAAGAGGAGATGGAGGTAAATACGATGAAAACATTTAAAAATTCAAAGTTCTATGTAAATTTATTATAAAATTATGTATGTTATCATGTAGTACCTCGAGATCCACTTCTTACAGGCATTTCCAAGTAATATGAAGTACAACAGAATTTTACAAAAATCTATACATAAACAAGACAGACAAACAACTAATGTGCAAAAGACGACAACATATGCAATTAAAAACAATGCTGATAACAAGTTGCAAAGAGTCCTAAAAAGGAATCTGTAAGCAGAGCAGTGGTGAACGAAGTTATCCACAGCAGATCATTTGGACAGATCTTAGATGGGAAAGGCAAAGAGTGATATGGGCCTAATTCAGGCTACACAGTCAGTATGGACAGGTTGTCTGGGGGGCGGGGAGGGGAGAAGGGGGCATGGGGGCATTTCCGCGCTGTACAAAAATGTAATTCTGTAAAGTGCAAATCAAAAATTACAATATTAGTAATTCAATTTAAAATCAAAATGAAATAATGTTCAAGAAATTTACTAATAATTATTAATCTACAGTATGTAAAAGAATTCATATTTGCTAGTTACCATTCAGTGTTAAGAGTGCACATAGTGATTAAAACCTCCAGGATGCAAACCCTGATGTCTTCCTGGTGCACTTGTTAGACTTATGTGACAAATTCAACCTTGCAGAGTCACTTGTGGCCTTTGTACATAATTTGTCTACCTGTACTAAACTTCCTCTGTAACTGCAACACAGCATTCTGCATTGCTGTTGCTTTTCCCTTGTACTAACTTGATGTACTGATGTGCCAGAATTACCTGTACCTCAGTAGCTGTGTGAATAGTAAATGAATTTACCAAACTAAAACCAAAACATATGGTGAAGAATCTAGAGAAGCAGGATTTTTGAAAAGCAGTTTCCAAATTTGCCAATTTAAATCTGCATCTACCATCATAGAAAGTAACTTTTCCAAGTTTCTGATCGGTGGTGAACCCAGATTCCCATGGTGTGAGATTTGACAATGATAATGTTATCAGCAATAATCACATTCTCCTACTGCAGATGCATTTATCTGCCATTTGCATGACACAGATGTTACTTACTATTTATACCAAAGGCTGAATGTTACTGAACTGGTTCTAATTTCCTTAAATTAAGGAATTCTGAATAAAATTTAGCACAAACCAGTCACAAACATTCAATTTCCACTTCTCACTTTATAATGAAGGCAATATCATACAGCTGAAGATGTTGTCCTAAGAAACACCAACAGCAGTATCTTCCTGTTGCTGTTTTGAGGCTGACCATCCACGGGTTCAGGATCAATGTAATCTTCTAGGAAGGGTACTAAAGCCTTTGTGGTTTAGTTTGTACTCAAATGACCTTGGGATAGAATTAGGAAGCTTAAGTTTACCCTGTTGAAACAATGACCATCTCCAACAATTTATCTACACTTGGTATTTCACTGTATTTCTTCACTAGAAGGACTGCAATGGTTCAAAGCAACAACTCATTTACCATCTTAAGGCCATTTAGGGATGAGCAATAAACATTAGCCTGTCAACCAATACACAGATTATAAAAGTAAATTTCAGAAACAAATATGGTGAGGCAAAATAGACCAGATCAATTGCTTTCTTCCTTGAACCATAAAGGAAATCTTACTGGTGAAAAAATGATCAAATATAAAAGGAGGTAAATTAGCATTGCTCATCAATTAATGTTCAAGAGTGTTCTAAAAGATGAAAATCAAAGGTGACCATGTACGTGGGCAGTTCAGGGCTGCATCTGTGATTGAAAACTGGTCAGATCATGTATTATTTACCATTGACACATTTTGGTGATAAACATGGATCCTACACTAAGTGACCTTTCTCTTGACTTGCCAAATACGTTGCCGGGTGCAAGTCAGGAATGTGGCAGAATACTCTCACCTTTCCTATATGTATGTCGCTCCAAGAACATTCAAGAAAATAATCAAATACAAAGCAGTTTGCTCAAATGGCAACGCAAGAGGGATACACACATTAGAATGCTGTTCCTGGACTACAGTTCAGCATTCAACATCATAATTCCCTTCAGACTTGACAGGAAGCTCAGAGACTTCAGTCTACACCCCTCCTTGTACAGCTGGATCCTATCGGATTGGCAACAGGTGGTAAGGATGGTCTCCCTCATCTCTGCCCCTCAACACAGGTGCCCCCAGGGTTGTGTCCTAAGTCCTATCCTCTACTCCCTTTACACCCACGACTGTGTTGCCACACACAGCTCCAATTTGCTGATTGGATTTACAGATGACACAACACTGATTGGCCTTATTTCTAGTGATGATGAGACAGCCTACAGGAGGAACAGAGACAGGCTCATCCCAATCATTATCAATGCGACTGTAGTTGAGAGGGTATTGAGTGTCAAGTTCCTCAGTATACACATCACTGAAGATCTCACCTGGACAGTGTGGCAAAAAAATACACAACAGCACCTCTTCCACTTCTAGTTCAGCATGAGCCCCCAAATCCTCAAGACCTTCTACGGGGGCACTTCAAGAGCATCCTGACTGGCTTTATCACGCCTGGTACAGGAACTGCACCATTGATTGGCAAAAGGGATAAAAGGTTGGAGAAGGGGGAGTATCGAAGGATGGAAGGCCTTGGAAGAAAGAAAGGGGGAGGGGAGCACCAGAGGAAGATGGAGAACAGGCAAGGAGTTATTATGAGAGGGAAAGAGAGAAAAGGAAAAAAAAAATTAATGATCGCTAGGCACTGCAGAGAGTGGTACAGGCAGCCCAGTACATCCGTGGATGTGAACTCTCTTCCACTGAGGACATTTACAGCAGTAGACGAATAAAGGAGGCCTGGAAGATCATCGAGGACACCAGTCACCCCAACCATAAACTGTTTCAGCTGCTTGTCTGGTAAACTGTATACCACAGCATGAAAGCCAGGATCAACAGGCTACAGGGCAACTTCTTTCCACAAACCATTAGACTTTTAAATTCACATGTCTGTACATTGCAACAGAGTCATAACGCAAAGATTTTTTACTCCCTCACGTTGTGGGATAGATGCAAGATTTAAATAAATTCAGATTCTTTCCCTAATGTAACTAAAGTATATTTTAGTTACAACACTAACAATTTATAGGCCTCTTCAATAGCAAATTCACCATCACAATTCCAACTTAGGGGCAATGTGGGAGTACCTTCAACAGTACTGCTGCCCTTCAAGACGTCACCAATTGCCCACTAAACTGAACTTTAAATCCGGCCTCTGGCAGCATCACAGCCACATCCTGAATTTAAAAATCCTTAACAACAACAATCAAGGTGCGCACAAGCACTAAGCAGAGCTTAACTAGAAATTAATAAAAAAAATTAAACCAAGACAAGTCTTGATAGCCTGTTTTAAATAAGCCATGTTTTTTGTCCAAACTGCTTAAGTTGTAAGTAGGATGGATAGCGACTTAAGGCTTCAACTAGGGCCCTGGTCGAAGTAGCCAGGCAGATCAATAAGGATAATTGCATACGATAACTTGAATCAGCTACGCAAATTGTCTTTTTAGGCCCCGTGATTTAACATTGCATGTTACTGGGTGACTGATATTTTTTATAAGAGTCTCGCAGAATTAGTTATCACAAGGTCACCTAAAACCTCAGTTCAAACTTAGGCCAGTTGCAACTTCCTAAACCCAAACCACGCAACCGGATGCATTGAGAGGGCAATCCGAGGACTTCCACCAGGGTCCAGACCCTCACAGCCAGGTCCGAGCCTCCAGACTCACCGTTGAGGCCGGCGGTGGCGGCAGCACCGCTCCGGGGCGCCTGGCCCATCAACGACTCCCTGCACAGAAACGGCCGCTTCAGGTCCAGCAACACCGCGTCAGCCTTGGAAACCAAGCCGGGTACCAGGGGCTTCAGCTGCGACGCCACCGTGTTTGAGGTGGCGGACAAGTACGGGGCAAATGCCCCGGAGCGGAGGGTAAACGACAGCATAGGGAAAGCGCCGGCCGGCAGGACTCGGGTAGGCCTCAGCAACGACCTCCTACCGCCCAAAGGACGAGTGGCGTCAGAGAGCGCAAGCGCAGAGGGGCCAACGTAGCCGAGGCCGACTACTTGCGAATGCGCAAGCGCAAGGAGGCCGGCTGGATGCGAATGCGCAAGCGCAAGGAGGCCGGCTGGATGCGAATGCGCAAGCGCAGATCTGGGCTCGCTCAGGTCGGAGTCTTTGCAGCATTGTTTGTTTGTTTGCCGGTGTTCGACATACGTCAATGAACTGGAAACAAAGATTAGAGAACTTAATCCAGAACAAAAGAAACGAATCGCATTATTTGCACCAAAGGTAGATACAGCCACGCACACAAAATGTTGGAGGAGCTGTGCAGTTCAGGCAGCAGGGAAATAGTTCACGTTTCAGGTAGACACTCTTCATCAGGACTGACACAGTCTGCCTTTGCCTTGGGTTATGCGAAGCCTTGAGGGTGCACAGCCAGTAAGACTATGTGCTTGCCTAAACCCAGGGGCTGACCTTTGGGTGGCCAAATTACTGAGTGTGAAATTGAAGAGAGGACCTTTCAAGTAATGGAATAGGAATTTCACCTTTCACCTTTCTATATGTGAAAAGAGACACGACGTTGTTTTGTAATTCCTTTCAATCAAGACTGCATTTTACCGGCAATAAGTGCAGCCACAGATGTACTGCAGGAAAAACAGCCAGTTTGCACACACCATCCTTCTGCAACATGTAATATGGCAAAGGCCAAGTTAATTGGTTTAAATTATACATTTCAGCTTTGGATATTGTAACTGTTGTGTATTTAATATTTGAGTCATCTTGTAAATATATTGTTTGATTAAGCATTCTTTGTTTATATTATTCATTATGGTTATATGTAAAAATGTGAATTGCATATACCATCATGTGTGTGTCTCACTGAAAGTAGATAAAAAATTTCAGACTTTCGTGTCTTCCTTTCAATGAGTTTAATGTGTTGAAGTTACAAAACTTAACATTGGCGACAAGGTATTTTTCAATGCAAACACGAGAAAATCTGCAGATGCTGGAAATTCAAGCAACACACACAAAATGCTGGTGGAACGCAGCAGGCCAGGCAGCATCTATAGGAAGAAGTACAGTCGACGTTTCAGGCCGAGACCTTTCATCAGGACTAACGGAAAAAAGAGATAGTAAGACATTTGAAAGGGGGTGGGGGAGGGGGAGACCCGAAATGATAGAAGAAGACAGGGGGGGAGGGATGAAGCTAAGAGCTGGAAAGTTGATTGGCAAAAGGGATAAAAGTTTGGAGAAGGGGGAGTATCATAGGACGGAAGGACTTGGAAGAAAGAAAGGGGGAGGGGAGCACCAGAGGAAGATGGAGAACAGGCAAGGAGTTATTATGAGCGGGAAAGAGAGAAAAGAAAAGAAAATATTTAAAAATTAGGGATGGGTTAAGAAGGGAATGAGGGGCAATAATGGAAGTTAGAGAAATCAATGTTCATGTCATCAGGTTGGAGGCTACCCAGACAGAATATAAGGTGTTGTTCCTCCAACCTGAGTGTGGCTTCAACTCGACAGTAGAGAAGGCTATGGATTGAGATATGGGAATGGAACTTGGAATTAAAATGTGTGGCCACTGGGAGATCCTGCTTTCTCTGGCAGACAGAGCGTAGGTGTTCATTCATGCCATCAGGTTGGAGGCTATGCTCAGTCCGCCAGAGGAAGCAGGCTCTCCCAGTGGCCACACATTTTAATTCCACATCCCATTCCCATTCTGACATGTCAATCCATGGCCTCCTCTACTGTTGAGATGAAGTCACACTAAGGTTGGAGGAACAACACCTGATATTCTGTCTGGGTAGCCTCCAACCTGATGGCATGAACATTGATTTCTCTAACTTCTGTTAATGCCCCTCCTCCCCTTCTTACCCCATCCTAATTTTTAATTAAAATTTTATTTTTCCTTTTCTCTCTCTTCCTCTCATAATAGCTCCTTGCCTGTTCTCCATCTTCTTCCTCTGGTGCTCCCCTCCCCCTTTCTTCCAAGGCCGTCCATTCTACAATGCTCCCCCTTCTCCTGCCTTGTATCCCTTTTGCCAATCAACTTCCCAGCTCTCAGCTTCACCCCTGCCCCTCCTGTCTTCTATCATTTTGGGTCTCCCCACTCCCCTACCACTTTTAAATCTCTTACCATCTCTTTTTTCCATTCGTCTTGACCCGAAATGTCGACTACTTCTTCCAAGAGATGCTGCCTGGCCTGTTGTGTTCCACCAGCATTTTGTGTGTGTTGCTTGAAGGTATTTTTCAAGACAGCTATCGACCTGTTGAGGTGCAGTAAGGAACATTCAGTAGAAAAACAGCACAGCATGTGCAGAAACTATTGAGTTTTTAAAAAGGCAGAAAACAAAAGAATTCAGGGTTCAGTACCATGTGATAATAATCATTTTAAAAAGAACAGAAATGGCTGGTGACTGCAGAAAGATTGACTGATATGGTTACATAAGAGATAACTGGATTTTATATACTGAGCAAATTGAACAGTAATTTGAAGCAAATGAAATAGCCAATGAGAAACGAGCCAATTTTGCTGAGTACATTGGATTTAAAGGCATACAGCTTACTTCAAAGTTTAACTGCCCCAACCAAACCATCCGAAATTAGCTTTGCTGATATTGTCAAAGTGATGCAGGATCATCTGGAACCATAATCATTGTTGATTGCACAACACTTTAGGTTTCAGAAGTAGAATCAAAAAGAAAGGGAGTCGTTTTCAGCATATGTGGCTGAAATCAAGAGATTGTCCAGACATTATCAGTTCAATGATGGGATTAATGATGCATTGAGAGATCAGTTAGTTTGTGGAATCTTACAAAAAAAATCAAAAATGGTTCCTAACTGAAGCACAACTTACATTTAAAAGAGCAGTTGAAATCACTATTTCAATGAAGACTGCAGACAGACACAATTGAATTGCAGTCAGTAATGAAAGTGAGTGTGAACAAAATTGCAGTGTCTAAACAGAAACCAGCCTGGGCAAACAAATTGTGTTACTGTTGTGGCAGAGTCTCACAGACACCAAGAAAATGCAGATTTAAAGGCAAAACTTCTGAAAATGCAACAAAGTAGGATACGTACAAAGAGCGTTTCAGGCAAAAGAGATAAATGGATAGCACAGGGAAGAGAAAAAGCTAAAAAGTCAAGTTTCAAAAAGAGCATTAATCTGCATGCTGTTGATGAAAATTCCTATAATGTTGAGAGTGACACTATGTAGCATGAAATGCACAATGTGAAAACTAACAACAGACAGGCAATAAGGCATATGCCAGAGGTGAATGGCAAATTAATTAAAATGTTGGTCACCTGTTCAGATGTTTTAGTCTTTCCATAAAATGACTTTGAATGGGATTTCAAAGATACCAAACTGAAACCTGCAGATATCCAACTGAGAATTGATACTGGAGAAAAGATAACTTTGGTGGGAATGGCATAGGTAATAGGGAAATACAACAACCAATAAGCCACATTAAGCTTGCATGTGGTAAAAATAGGAGGGCCAGCATTCTGGGGGCATGGATTGGCTGAGGCAACTACAACTTGTTGGAGATCCATTCACTACAATAGTATGCCACGTCCCCTACAGTAAAGTCTGCTGAAAGTAAATTAAGAAAGGTACTGGATGATGCCACAACTGTCTTTATGCTGAACACCATGAACCATTGCCCAACAGAGGACAAACAGGTGTGGGTGCCAGCCTCTGTGCCTCTGGTTGGAAAACATATTGGACCAAGGAAGGACCATATTGCTCAGAGGAACTGTGAAAGTGTCAAAAGCAGTGGTCTGACTTCAGCAGGTTTTGTAGGTTACAGACCTGAGTAAGATTCTGATATGTTATTCAGGCAGTTACATGCGAAATGTGGCTTGCTTTTAAGCAGGAAGAGAGTTCAAGGAGCTTTAGGAAAGTTGCAAATATTTGGCTTTTGTGAGTATAAAGAACCAGAATCTACTCTGCGTGCATTAAAGTTATTACAGGAACTTAAAGCGGGAGACAAAAATCTGCTTGTAAGTCAATGCAAAGACCAAGGCCGAGCTGGATGAATGGAAGGCCAGAAAGAAAGGAGTCAATGCATATATGAAAAGAAGATTCATCAGATGGTGCTGTAGATGAGGAAACTAACAGGAGAGATCAAGTCATAAAGGGAGCAATAGAAGTATTAAAAGAGACTGTTGGATGAGACCTCTGTAAGGAGATGCCAACATATCTGCACCCATTTCAAAAGTCAGATTTGGATATTCAATAGCTATATTTTTTACAGGTTACAAAAGTATTTTCACTATAAAATTGAATACAGAAACAATCAGAAAACTATGTCACATAATACAAACTAGGACTACCAGCTTCTATGTGGGTGACAAGAAGTTGGTATTGTACCTAAACTTTGGTAGATAAATCACACTACACCAACAGATTTTTGCTTTTGTGGAAAAAAAAAGAAATCAAGCTACAAATCAATTTTGACACAAAACAGAATGAGATATTGAGACAGTTCTCTCTGGAGCAATAAAGGCTGAGGAATGATTTTATAGGGGTTTATAAAATGGGATGTCTGTCCGCTTTCTCAGGGTAAAGATATCTCAATTTAAGAGTATAGGTTTAGGGTGAGAACAGAATAATTTAGAGGTAATTCGAGAGGCAAGTTTTTCACATGCAAGATGGTGGGTACATGGAGTGAGCTGCCAGAAAAGGCAGGTACAATTGCAATGTTTAAAAGACATTTGGACAAACAAATGGATTGGAAACTGTTGACCATAAATTATACACATCTTTACAAGAAAGAAGCCAATTAGAATAAAAAGTACCCAACTAAAATGTAGTGCAAAGTATTCAAAGTGGCTATAATGTGGTGGAACTCTGGTGATTAGTGTTATGCTGGCTTGTGCTAGAACTGAATGGTTGAAGGGAAGGAACTATACTTGAACCTGATGGTGGGGGACTTCAGGCTTCTGTATCTCCTGCCCGATGGTGTGAGAAGGTTGAATGTTGTCCTCTTGATGTAACTCCTTTAGATACTAACAACAGTGGGAAGTGATGTGAACATGATGTATTAGGCTTACACCACTATTCACTGCAGAGTCTTGTGTATATGAGTTGCCATATCAGCCCATGTTCCAACCAGTGAGGATTCTTTCAACAGTAGATCTGAGAAAATTTGCTAGAGATTTTGTGACAAGCCAAATCTCCTCAACCTCCTAAAGGAGTAAAGAAGCAGGCACACCCTCTGATGCACCATCAATAACTCTCGGAGACTGGAAGTGAACGATAGGCTTTTATTAGCAGCAAAATGGGAGCACGACATCTCGGAGACTGAAGGAGGAGCTGTGCTCCAATCGCCTTTATACAGGGGTCTGTAGGAGGAGCCACAGGAGCAGTCAGCAGAGGGGCGCGTCCAGACAGGTATACATAGTTTACCACACCCTACTTACGATTGCACTAGGAGAGACATCTGAAATGTTAACACAGAAACTTAAAGCTGCTGACTCTCCCTACTGCCAGTCCCCCAGTGTAGACTTGCTCATGTTCACCTTTCTTCCCTTTCCTGAAGTCAGGAATAAGCTCTTTAGTTTACTGATATTGCGTGAGAGGTTGTTGCCACGGCAACCAGGTGTCCTACCTTCACTGTATGCTAACTTATCACTATCTCTACTTATCCAACAACAGTGGTGTCATTGGTGAATTTGTAATGGCATTAGAGTTAAACTTAGCCACACAGTCATGAAGTTCATAGACAGAGAAGCAACTGTTGATAAAAGTGTTTTTTAAATTTATTTCATAATTAATTAGCATTTTTCTGGAGAAAGTATTACTTCTTTGGCACAGGTTTTATGTGTCACCAGTGCAGTAACTTGAAACAGTAAAGACAAGTTAAAGATGAAAAAAAAAGTTAATTAGTTGGCATGATATGTTTCATCTGATTTGCAACCACATGTTAAAAGAAATCTTGCACATTCATCTTTCACTCTTCACTGTATAAGAAGCAAGTCATCTTCAAAGCTGAGGAAGTGCCAGAGTTGACATTTGATCAGGATACCTTCTATTCAACACAATAAACACAACAAAGATTAAATATCCAATTTGAATGACTCATTCATCAGAACTGGTGTTACTGTGAATTCATATATCACTCATTCTTGAAAGCACAATTTTAATGGAAAATATGCTGAAAAGGTCAATACTTTATTTTAAAAAATCATCAAATGATTAAAAACTTGAGCATCTGAGTGAAAAGGCTCCTGACATGGAAGTTACTAGGGAAATGAATATCTCAAATATTCATAGTCCTGAAAAAAAACATTTTATAAAAAGCTCTGTAATAAAGAGTTTCTTAAACATGCTACAGAAAATGTATCTAATATACACTCAATGGCCACTTTATTAGTTAAACCTGTACACCTGCTCGTTAATGCAGAAACCTAATCATCTGGCGGCAACTCAATGCATAAAAGCGTGTAGACATGGCCAAGTGGTTCAGTTCTTGTTCAGACCAAACATCAGAATAGAAAGAGACGTGATATAAATTGGTTTGACTTTGGAATGATAGTTGCTCCCAGACGGGGTAGTTTAAGTATCTCAGAAACTGCTGATTTCCTAGGGTTTTCATGCACACCAGTCTCTATAGTGTACAGAAAATGATGGGAAAAACATCCTACGAGCATCAATTCTGTTGATGAAAATGCCTTGTTAATGAGATATGACAGAGGAGAATGGCAGACTTGTTCAAGCTGACAGGAAGGCGATATTAAGTCAATAACCTTGCATTACAACAGTGTTGTACAGAAGGGCATCTCTCAATGCACAGCATGTTGAACCTTGAAGTGGATGGGCTACAGCAGCAGCAAACCATGAACATACACTCAATGGACACTTTATTAGATACAGGAGGTACATAAGAAATTGGCCACTAAGTGTAATTTTAGGTTCTATATAGCTAAAGAGTCCACAGCAGGTCCTGTAAACTTGTCTTTCCCCAAAGCTCTTTGTATTTATTGCATTGACTGGCCACAGGATAATAATCAGAATTTGGGAATAATAAAACATTTCAGAAATCCAAGGAAGACCTGTAGAAATGAGATTGTAGCAATTGTTACGTATCCCGTAACTGGGTGTCTAACCAGCAGAGAAAGAAGAATTTGTTGGAGTCTGGTGGTACTATATCAAAGGTGTTTATTAATAAAAAAATAAGCAAAACCATATCAATAATGCAAATATACATATAAAACAAGTTAGCAGTAATAAAACTAAAAGTGTAGGAATAATAATAATCAATAATAAACAAGCTCTATCGATGTCTAGGGGTAAATAAATTGACATAGAAAAGTATAAAGTTCAGTTCAGTTCATGAGTGCTGATGTAGTTATAGTTGTTGTATTGTAATCGTTGGAGAGAGAGAGAGAGAGAGAGCGAGCGAGATGTAACAGCTACAGTTGGGCAAACCTTCCTTTGTTTTCTTAATCCGTCGTATCGGGGTGGTCATTCAGTTATGACCTCTCCGTCCTTCTGCTAGACCGTTCTTCCGTGGTGGACTCGTCACTCTGGCATAAGTGGACACACACACAAGTCCCCACCAGTCCTGCGTTAACACTGATTGCCTTAATGACCAACCACCTGGTTCGGTCTTTAAAGCCCCCACCTTTCTTGTGGGTTCCAACACTCAATCAGTGTCCACTGGTGTGTCTGGAGGGTGTCTCTCCAAGCCTGTCTTTTATCCCTACTCACGGGGACTCAGCTATCCATCACTCCTGAATGACTGTGTCCATCAAATAAGGCCACTCCTTCAGTCCACTGAGGAATATTTATGAGCAAACTATTGTCCTTGCAGTGAAACAGTAAATAATTCAAAAAGGAATCACAATACGGTTAATCAGCAATTTCCCCCTCTCTCTTATCTGTTGCCGATGTTCTTACTTGTTTTTCCGTCTCTCTTTCTCATGGTCAGCATAGCAACAGCAATAGTTTGTGTTTCTCAGGAGGGGAATAGTTAACTCTGTACCCCATTGTCCATCAGGTCTATTCATCACTCATAACACAATAAACAAGATCAAATAGATTGTAATGAAGGAGACACAACAGACTGATAAAGCTGGAACCTAGAATAACAAAATTCAGTGGGTCAAGCAGTATCAGTGGAGGTAAAAGGACGATCAAGGTTTTGGGCTGAGACCCTTCATGGGGTTGTAAAGAATATTGTGAACAATGGTCAGTGAAGTAGATTAATGACATGGACCAAAAAGAGGAGCTGGAAAGTAAGAGTTACACATGCAAAATAAGTATGCTCAGCCTTTGGTTAAAAGGAAATTTTAGAAAGTTAATGAAGGTTTGTCAATAGAATATAAGCTAGAATGCTAATGATGAGTGATTGGACGCAATAGATGGCTGAATGTGGGAGAAGCTACACTAGATGATGTGAAAAAAATTGAAGGCACTGAGTTACAATACATGAAGGAGCACAGGAATATTCTAACCTAGCCAAATAGTTCGACTCAGCATTGTAAGAATTGCTCAGAACAAAGGCCTGGACATGTGCAATTATAGCTGTGGTCAAGTTAGAGCATCAAAAACCCTAAATACTAAATTCACACTTTGTTAAGCTTGGTCAAAAGGAGTAGAAGACTGGGTAGGGGCTCCAGTCTTGCCAATACTGAGTTGTATGAAGTTATAACAAATACATGATCTTATATCAGCTGAACAGCAACAATATGCATTTACATGTGGGCAAAGTCCCAGTGCACTTCTCTTGATCATAAAAATGACTAAACATGACAACAACCCAGGTATATTAAGAAGACCTGACAAAGTGATGCATACTAAGGAAGCTGTCAATAGATGTGGAAAAGGTTTAGAGAAAAAAAATTCAAAAAGAGGGACCCACACAACTGAAGACAGTGACAATGTTTAAGGACAAGCAGTTTGGTGCCCCATGTTCCCTAAAGCCAAAGTTGGAAGGACCCAGGATTCCTTGAGAGATGTATTGCTGAAGGATAATCAGCAATCAGGACACATTACGGGGCAAAGATGTAGAATGGTTTAGGTGCACCTATAAAGTTACAAAAGGGGGAAAAAAAGCATAGCTGAGGAAAATACTGAGATGCAAACCTGGAAATATCCATATGATCCATTTATTTGGCTAATTGTCATCTTGCATTTATCTGTTTCTTAAGCTTCCAAAATGTCAATCTCAGATCATACTAACAGGACAAAATATAAACGCTACACAAAAATCTTGAAATACTAAAACAATATAACTATCAAATGAATGTCCTTTTCTGTTGCAAGAAACATAATCATAAGATGGTTATAGTAGGTGATTTCAACTTTCCACGTATTGGTAGGGACTTCCATACGTTAAAGGATTAAACGGGATAGAGTTTGTCAAGTGTGTTCAGAAAGGTTTCCTTAATCAGTAAGTAGAAGTCCCAGTGAGAGAGAGTGTGATACTTGTTCTGCTATTAGGGAATGAGACAGGGCAGATGAAAGAAGTTTGTGCAGGGGAACACTTTGCATCTAGTGATCAAAGTGTCATTAGTTTCAAAGTAAATATTGAAAAAGATAGGCCTGGTCCATGGGCTGAGATTCTAAATTGGAGAAAGGCTAGCTTTGATGGTATCAGAAATTATCTGGCAGATGTGGATTGGGACAGGCTGTTTTCTGGCAAAGGTATACTTGGTAAGTTGGAAGCCTTCAGAAGTGAAATTTAGGAGCGCAAAGCTTGTATGTGCCTGTCAGAATTCCGAAAATAACTGGTGTAGCAAAACTTGGTTTTCAAGAGAATTTGACGCCCTGGTTAAGAAAAAGAAAGGAGAAGCATAGCAGGTAAAGGCAGGTAGGAACAAATGAGATATTTATGGAGTATAAGAAATGCAAGAGAATACTTAAGAAAGAAATCAGGAGGGCTAAAAGAAGGCATTAAGTTGCCCTAGCAGATAAGGTGAAGGAAAATCCTAAGGGATTCTATAGGTATGTTAAGAGCAAAAGGACTACAAGGGACAAAATTGGTCCTCAGTAAAATCAGAATGGTAATCCGTGTGTGGAGCCAAAAGAGATGGGTAAGACCTTAAATAATTTTTTTTGTCTCTGTATTTACACAGGAGATGGACACAGTGTCTATTGAAATGAGGCAAAGTAGCATCAACTTCGTGGATACTATAGAGATTTTAGAGGAAGAGGTGTTTGCTGTCCTAACACAGATCAGGGTGGATAAATCCCAAGGCCTGACAAGGTATTCCCTTGGACCTTACAGGAGGCAAATGAAGAAACTGCTGGTGCCCGATCAGATATTTAAATCATCCTTAGCAACAGGACAGGTACAGGTAATTGGAGGATAGCTAGTGTTGTTTTGCTGTTTAAGAAAGGCTCTAAACATAGAAGAGGAAATTATAGGCTGGTGAGTCCGACATCAGTTGTGGGCAAGTTATTGGAAAGTATTCTAAGGGTCCAGGTATATAAATATTTGGATAGACACGGATTGATTCAGAAAGGTCAGCGGGACTTCATGCATGATAAGTCACTTTTAACCAATCTTATAGAGTGAATGAAGGCAATAGATGTTGTCTACATGGACTTTAGCAAGGCATTTGACAAGGTCCTACATGGAAGACTGGTCAAGAAGGTTCAGTTACTTGTCATTCAAGATGAAGTGGTAAATTGGATTAGACATTGGCTTTGTGGGAGAAGCCAAAAAGTGGTAGTAGATGGTTGCCTGATTGGAGGCCTGTGACTAGTGGAGTGCTGCAGGGATTGGTGCTGGGTGCATAGTTGTTAGTCATTTATATCAATGATCCGGACGATGATGTAGTTAACTGGATCAGCAAGTTTGCAGATGACACCAAGGTTTGGGGTGTAGTGGACAGTGAGGAAGGCTATCATGGCTTGTAGAGAGATTTGGATCAGTTGGAAAATTGGGCTGAAAACAGCAGATGGAATTTAATGCAAATAAGTGTGAGGTGTTGCACTTAGGTAGCCCCAGTCAGGATGGGTCTTACACAGTGAACAGTAGGGCACTGAGAAGTGTGGCAGTGCAAAGCAATCCAGATATACAGGCCCATAATTTGTTGACAGTGGCGTCACAAGTAGATAGAGTTGTAAAGAAGGTTTTTAGCACATTGGCCTTCATAAATCAAATTATTGAGTACAGGAGATGGGATGTTATGTTGAAGTTAGATAAGACATTACTGAGGCCTAATTTGGAGTTTTATGTGCAGTTTTGGTCACCTACTTACAGGAAAGATGTAAATAGAGTTGACAGACTACAGAGAATTTGCAAGGATGTTGCCAGGTTTGGAGGACCTGAGTTATAAGGAAAGATTGAATTGCTTAGGACTTCATTCCTTAGAATGTAAAAGGTTGAAAGGAGTTTTGATAAAGGGATACATAATTACGAGGGGTATAGATAAGGTAAATGCAAACAGGCTTTTTCCACTGATGTTGGGTGGGACTACAACTAAATGTCATGGGTTAAGGGAGAAAGGTGAAAAATTTAAGGAGGGGAACATGAGGGGAAACTTCTTCACTCAGCATGTTGTGAGAGTGTGGAACAAGCTGCCAACACAAGTGGTTCATGCAAGCCCAACTTCAATGTTTAAGTGAAGTTTGGGTAGGTACATGGATGGCAGAGTTAAAGAGGGCTAAGGCCCCATGCAGACTGATGGGAGGAGGCATTTTGAATGGTTTGGCGTAGACTAGATAGGCTGAATGCCCTGTTTCTGTGGTGTACTTTACTATTGTATGTTTTTGTAAGTAAAATGAACTGAGGCATTTTATGTTTAATAAAACTCGGAAGACATTTTATTGAACCCCAAAAGCTAAACACAAAAGCGCATTAAAAACCCTTACGCAACAACGTCATCAGATCAGACCAGCCTCTTAAATGTTGGTGTTTATGAATTACTGTATGTACGTTTCTCCCAATTAGGTTACCCTACACAGGCTCCCTCCCCCACCCCAGAATTCACTAAAACTGGTATTGTGAGTCTGTCTGACGCTCGGACAAGCTGCTCGGCTCAGATCCTGTCCTCCATAGGCGGAGGAACTACAGTTGCCTCTGGCTTATCCAGAGGTGTGACATGCTCAATATCCTGTTGAGAAGCCAGGGGCATGGGCAGTGGAATATTCTAGATCTTGGAGTGCCGGTTTAAGGTGATCTACTGCAATACATTTAGGTTTAGCCCTCTTATCTATGATAAATGCCTTTTATCCCCATTCCACAATGTGCTATGGGTCATAGTAGGGAGGCCTAAGGGCCTGTTGGTGTGTGTCATGACAGGCAAAAGCAGACTCTAGGTCAACAGGAACACATGCATACAGTACAACCATGATGGGAGGTAGTAATAGGGGAAAAGGAATTGAATTTACTGAGGAGGGTGGAACACTGTTGAGGGACGGCCCAGACAGTCATGGCATCAGGAATGAAATCACCAGGAACTTGTAACAGCTACGCATGTACCAACTCAGCCATGGATGACTGCTGGTCCTCTTTTGGAGAAGCTCTGAGCTCCAGCAGGACTCATGGGGGATTATCGTTGCAACACTCATTCATCGGGAAAGCCCTCAGAGCACCTTTTAAGGAGCAGTGAAACCACTCGCAGAGGCCATTGCACTGTGGGTAATATGCTGTTGTGTGATGGATCCTAATGCTGAGATTCTGGGCCAATGCATCCCAGATCTGAAATGAATTAAGGACTATGGTCAAAGGAAATATCAGATGGGGTGGCAAACTGAGAAACCCAGGTGCTGATGAATGCCCAAACCACATTTGTGGCTGATGTCAATGCTGGAGGGATGATCTCTGGTCATCTGGTAGCATGGTCCACCATGTTAAGGTGCGAAAAAGCACGGAAGGAGGTAAGAGGTCCACATTGATATGGTCAAATCGTCACTCAGTGTTCTCAAAAAGTGCCTATGGCTTCTGGACATGACGGTTAAGTTTTTGCCCACTGGCACTCCAGACAAGCTACAGTCCAATCATGGATTAGGCCGTGCCAGACAAACTTGAGTACAACGAGGCATTTCAGCCCGGATGTGAGAAGCCATGTATGGAGTTGAAAGACATCCATCTCCAGCTTGCGGGCATGATAGAGCAAGGGCAACAGGTTGAGGCATTGCACAGGAGAGAAAGCCCAGCTTCTTTGAACTTAACGTCAGCCAAGTGCAGGCCTGTGACTGCTGTTTGGTATGCCTACATCTCTGGGTTAGTTAACTGGTGGGCTGCCATGCCAGCATAGTCAACCACTATATGTATGGCCTCAATGGTTGGCCATGAGAGTCAATTGGGCATGGCATTATTTTTCCCCTTGATGTATTGTATACCTGTTGTGAACTCTAATGTGTAGGCCAGCTGGCAGTGCTGCTGTGCAGATCAAGGGTCTGATATTTTGACCATCGCATGCACAAGGGGCTTATTATCAATGAATGTTGTGAAATGGTGACCCTTTAGAAGAAAATAAAAATTTCAGACAGCAGATAGAAAACTAGAAGCTTACAGTTAGACATGCTATACTTCCTATCGGGGGAAGTGGGGGGATGCGGATGGAGCGAGTGAAGAAGGCGAGTAGCTGCCATATGCCCCTGATCAGCTGTTTGTGCATAGCACTCACAGCATAGTCCGAGGCGTCAGTAGTAACGGCTATAAGTGCACTGGGGAGCGTTTGCACCAGTAGGGTCACATTAGAAAGAACTCACTTGGTATCATCTAATACCATGGTCACGTTCGCTGACCAGTCAAGCACTCGATTAGGGATATTGCCTTTAAGTGCACTATACAGGGGGAGCATAAGTTTAGCAGCTCGATGAGTGAAGTGGTGACAGAAGTTCAGCTTGCCTAAAAACTCCTGTAATTTTTTAGTAGTTGGGGGCAGTGGGAAATACATAATAGCAACTACTTTTGATGGGAGAAGTTGCGCACCTTCTGCAGATTTGGGATGACCGAGAAAGGCAATGGTTGACAACCCAAACTGGCATTTAGCTGGGTTAATAATCAACCCGTGTTGGCTTAAATACTGAAAGAGTGTGTAGAGATGAGATATGTGTTCAGATTTGGATGCACTGGCAACAATCTGCGGAGTAGACTCGATGGGCTGAATGGCCTACTTCTGCTCCTTTGTCTTGTCTTGTGAATTATGTCACCCAAGTAAATAGAAAGAAAATATAAGTCTTTTACATAGTGTCTATCAGCCATTGGAAAGAGTGTGCTGCATCTTTCAGTCCAAACGGCATGCACAGAAACTCAAAAAGACGAAATAGGGTTACCGTAGCTGTTTTGGGAACGTCCTCCGAGCATACAGGAGGATGGTAGCACCTAACTTGATCAACTTTGGAAAAGATTAACTTCCCAGCTAAATGTGCTGGAAAGACTTGGATGTGTGGGATCGGGTAATGAACGGGGCTGGTGACCTCGCTAAGGAGTTGGTGGTTAACACATGGGCAGCAACTACAATGGGGCTTGGGGCCATATGGAGGGGTGAAGTCAGGGGGCTTTTTGACTGGGGTACAACATCTTTCCATGTTGGCACAGTCAGCATTCACGGTTGCCAGCTTTTCTGGGTCCAGCCTATATGTGCAGGCATAGACTGGCAGGCCATTTGTGGGAATGTGCTGTTCAACCCCACGTTTTGTGAATCCAGTGGAGAATGTGGGCTTTAGTGAGGTTTGGAAATTTGCACAGCAGTCTGATAAACTCACAAGTGGTGTTCATGCGCTTAATAGAGTCATTGTGGGGAACTTACTGGGGGAGCTGGCTAACAACTCAGAGTCCTTGACATCCACAAACTGGCAGTTCTTAATAGTGACCAACAGCCCTTGGATACACAGGAAATCTGCACTGAGCAGAGGTCCAGCCACTTTAGCTGGGACTATGTGTAATGTCGCCCACTGAAGCAGACCGTCACGTGTTGTGTCCCATAATTCTGAATCTTGCTGCTGTTGACTGCCTCCAGTGAGATTTTGTTGCTCTTTGCCTTCTCATCAATAGGTGATGCTGGCAGCACACTCACTTGAGTACCCATGTCACACAGGATCGTCACCCTGAAAGGGTGTCCGTAATGATTAGTAAACATCCCTGGCAGTTGGAATCCATCGTGTTCACAGACCTCTGATGTCCTGCTGCGCTGGCATTGTTGAAGCTGTAAGGTGGTCAGCATTTCCTAGCCTTTGCACCAAAGTGTGTGTGGTAAAACACATCTGTTTCACAGCTGCGGGCATCCTTGTGTTGAGGGCCTTGCTAAATGAGCTTATTGAGGCAGAGAAAGGAGGCACAATGATGCACTACTGCCTAGCTTAGGGTAGACTATCAGCCATTTTAGCAAGCTCCATATAGTTGTTCACAGGTGTATTAGAGAGGGCTATGTGAACTTGATCAGGCACTTGCTGCATGAAGAGTTCTTTAAAAGTAAACCAAGGAAGGTGATTTTCCAGGAGAGACAGCATGTGGTCCATTAGCTTCGAAGGCCTAGCATTGCTGAGACAGGGTAAGGACAGCAATTGTTCAATACACTCAGACTGATAGTCCAAAAGTCTGTAAAAGGTGAGCTTTCAGTGATCGGAATTCACCATGTTTAAGCATCCTCTTGCAGCTGTGGAACTGCTGAGCGACTCTACCACATAGTAGAATTGGGTGTCATCAACAGTGATCTCTTGCAGTGCGAACTGGCCCTTGGCTTGTACAAACCATGCATCTGCATTTTGCTCCTAAAACTCTGGTAATTTCAAAGCAGCTGCACTGGCTGACATGATCAATAACACTTGGAGTACTGTGCTCAGTTCTGGTCACCTTACTACAGGAAGGACGTGGAAACCATAGAAATGGTGCAGAAGATATTTACAAGGAAGTTGCCTGGATTGGAGAGCATGCCTTATGAGAATAGGTTGAGTGAACTTGGCCTTTTCTCCTTGGAGTGACTGAGAATGAGAGGTGACCTGATGGAGGTGTACAAGATAATGAGAGGTATTGATCGTGTGGATAGTCAGAGGCTTTTTCCCAGTGCTGAAATCACTAGCACGAGAGGGCATAGTTTTAAGGTGCTTGGAAGCAGGTACAGAGGAGATGTCAAGGGTAAGTTTTTTACATAGAGAATGATGAGTGTGTGGAATGGGCTGCCGGTGGCAGCAGTGGAGGTGGAAACAATAGAGAATTTTAAGAGACTCCTGTATGGCTACATGGAGCTTAGAAAAATAGAGAGCTATGGGTAAAGCCTAGTTCTAAGGTAGGGACATGTTCAGAACAGCTTTGTGGGCCGAAGGGCCTGTATTGTGCTGTAGGTTTTCTATGTTTCTATGAATCGTCCTAGAGCATTGGGGTCACCAATGTAGGTTTTTGCAAATAAATGAAGTGAGGCATTTCATGTTTAATGAAACCCATAACACATTATATTGAACTCCAAAACTTTAACACAAAAATGTGCTAAAATCTTTTATGTAGTAACGTCGTCACATCAGACCAGCTTCTTAAAGGGAAACCCTAATTTACTGTTGATGGCTGTGAATAATATTCATTCCTCCCAATTACATTTCCCTGCACTTTGATTCTGTGTGTCTGTTACTTATAGCAGTTGTATTAATTGCTTGATTGCAGGACAAAATGCTCAAGTAGATCCTGCACCTATTATCTGCCCAATAAGGATGCCGGCAAATCTTAGTACAAAGCAAATAAACTCCCAAATTTCATGAATAAGTAAGATGTGAGAAGTTTGAGTAAAAGGATAAATTTCAGGGAATTAATTCTAGGTCAATCAGCCTTTATACAAAGAAGAGGCAAATAATAATTTCCAGTGTAAAATCCACCATCATTATAAAATAAAAAATAATCATCATCAATTCTACAATATTAAAATCTTCAAAAGTAAGTAGACAACAGGCTCTTTAGCCATAGAATTAAATCAAATGGGTAGGATGAACTGCAAAGTACCAAATAGAGACTTGAAAGTGTTGTGAAGTGTTTATATAAAAGAAGCTACAAATAGCGAACATGGTAAAAAAAATATTAAATGTATGTGGATATAATTAAGAAATAGAAATGGAAAAGCCAATGATATAATTTGAAGTGTGGATTACAAGACAATCAGCAACAATTCAATACAAAGTTTTTTTTCCATACTATTCCGAGAAATATGTAGAAATGTCACTGTGTATTTATTTATTTACATAATTAAGACAAAAGAAGAAAGATAATGCAAATTCCCAAATTAGAAGACACATTGAGAATGAGTCTTTTCTCATTTTAACACGTTTCTAGTCAAAGAGACTATATATACTTGACTAAGTTCTCAGAAATTAAACAGAGCAAATAACTGGGTTAGAACTGGGGCAAACAGAAAGTGTTGATCACAGTGTAGGTTCACTGAAGGGAAAGAAAAGGATAGCAAAATAAAAACATAAGAGTTTTAATGTGGAAGTAAAATTCCAAATTTCACAACTAGAGGGATCTAGCTCTAAGTAGACTGGACAAACTACGAAATGCATTAGCAGGTGAAAATATTCTGTTTTAGATGGTACACAAAGTAAATGTATTCTATAAAGGTAAAAAATAAGAGTTGTATGTATAAAAAGAGAAATTAAAGCTAAATCCAAATATAAACCAAAGCCAATCAAAGCAAAATGCATCTATGAGTCCTCTATTCTTGATGTTCTCTACTGTTCCAACAAGGCTCAACGTAAACTCACTAAACAAAGCCAGGTCCCCTGCCTACAAACATTACTACTTTGCAACATGGAATTCAACAATTCCAGAAAATCATATTTTCAATATTCACTTTACTCTGTTCTGATAATTTCAGTTAGCTCGCTTTCCATTTCGGTTGATAACTTTATTACAGCAAAGTCTTACAATACCTTTAGAAATACCACAGTTGAAGAAGATCTTAGCACAGACTTGCAAAGGATATGACTGACCAGATAAAATGAGCTCAGTAAATGCAGTTTTTAGAAGGTATTTCAACAGAGACATGCTAAAGCACACATTTATGTTGTACTGTATGAGGAGAGCTAGATCTATCACAGCAGCCAAGAATTTAAATTCAATAATTATATGAATATGAACTTCAAAAAGTATCAAGAAATGGTGGCCAGAAAGCTTACAGACAGCAGCAAAAACCAATCCTATTCATTTGAGTCCTTCAGGGAAAGAAATATCCCATCTTTACACAGAGTGCTCTACATTTGACTCCAGACCTGCCATTGTGACCCACTAACCTACTCAGTCAAAAGGACACTAAAGGTTTGAATTCAATGCCTGCAGCACATAGGTTTCTTGAATCATTAAGATGAAAAAAGGGAGAATGTACTTGTGTAAATAGAAATGTGATTTGCTGTTAGGGTAGCTTACTAGTGATTAGAGTGAATACTCGCAAGCAGTATGAAGTTTATAAACTATATTGAAATTTAGCCAAAATGATCACATGATGTAAAGAAGTAATGATGATACAGGCAAGCTATATTTTATATAATTTTGTCATTTGGATAAGCAAGGCAGCACTATGAGGATCATGGTTTTTCATTTTTCTAGTGCCTTCAACACCATGCAGCCCTCATTGCTGGGGGAAAATCTCTGTTCAATGCATGTTGGCACTCCATTGTATCTTGGGTAATAGACTATATGACCGGCAGACCACAGCTTGTGTGGCTTCACAGCTGTGTGTCAGACATGACTATAAGAGTCACTAGGGCCCCATAGGGGACCGTATTGGCTCCCTTCCTGTCTACCTTGTAAACCTCAGACTGACAACACAACACTGCAGAAATTCTCTGATGATTCAGCAATAGTTGGGTGTATAAAGAGAGGATGGAGGATGAATACTGGGCCCTGGTGGAGGACTTTGTCGAATGGTACAAGCTGAATCATCTGCAGCTCAACATCAGTAAGATAACGGAGATGTTGATGGACTTTAGGAAGGCTAAGCTACATTGCTCCCTATTACTATTGATGGTGAGGATGTGGAGGTGGTGAGGACCTACAAGTACTTGGGGGTACACATGGATGGCAGACTTGAGTGAAGCACTAACACAGAGGCTGTGTACAAGAAGAGCCAGAGTCGCCTCTGCTTCCTGAGGAGACTGAGGTCCTTTGGATTATGCAGGCCTCTCCTTCACATGTTCTACCAGCCTGTGGTCACTAGTACAATCTTCTATGCGGTGGTGTGCTGTGGCAATGGCATCAACAGAGGTGATGCTGTCAGGCTCAATAAACTGATTGGAAAGGCTGGCTCTGTTATAGGAGTCAAACTGGACACACGGGAGGCTGCAGTAGAACAAAGGACCCTACTTAAAATCCTGGCAATTCTGGACAATGTTTGTCACCCTCTGCATGCCACCTTGGCTGAACAGAGGAGCACTTCTAGTAATCGATTTAGACAACTGTGCTGCTCCAAAGAGCGCTACATGGGGTCAATCTTACCCTCGGCCACTTGGCTCAGTAATGAATCAACCTATAGCCAGGGAAGTGATGACCACCCACCCCCCCACCTCCAGTTAGACAGTTTGTGGTAACTTATTTTTTATTCTTTCTTACTTCTCTTCTAATATTTGTGTATTTGTATATCTGTGTACTTGTAATGCAACTGAGTCACTGTAATTTCCTTTGGGATCAATAAAGTATCTATCTGGTGCAAATCAACAGGCCATTTTACATCTGACTCCAATGGATATATAAATCAAGATTGCAAAAAGGACTGCTGATTTACTATAAACCATTTTAACATAAAATCATGGAGAAAAAGCAAAACTGTGCTCCAAATGTTCATTTGCTAACTGAGAAATAATGAGGCTTGATGATTCATTACAAACCTTGTTTTTTTCTGGAGAATAAGAATCCATTAATCGAAAATTAGAGAGGCACACAAGAATAAACTGCTACTTACTGTGAACCTTAAAGATACGATTTTGTTGCTTAGCCTATTTTCAACAAACCACATCTTCTATGGTACGCATTTTCTCCAAAATGCAAAGGATTCAGAATCCATTTACTGAAATGACATGAACTACCAAACTCAATAGGCTATGTATGCAAAATGCAAATTTGCAGCACTGGGATTAAAAGGATTAATGCAATATGAAGTCAAGTCAAGTCAAGTCACTTTTATTGTCATTTCGACCATAACTGCTGGTACAGTGCATAGTAACAAACTGAGACAACGTTTTTCGGGAACATGGTGTTGCGTGACACAGTACAGAAACTGGACTGAGCTACGTAAAAAAAAAACACAGAGAAAGCTACACTAGACTACAGGCGTACACAGGACTGTGTAAAGTGCACAAAAACAGTGCAGGCATTACAATAAATAATAAACAGGAGAATAAGGCAAGGTGTCAGTCCAGACTCTGGGTATTGAGGAGTCTGATAGCTTGGGGGAAGAAACTGTTACACAGTCTGGTCGTGAGAGCCCAAATGCTTCGAAGCCTTTTCCCAGATGGCAGGAGGGAGAAGAGATTGCATGAGGGGTGCATGGGGTTCTTCATAATGCTGTTTCCTTTGTGGATGCAGCGTGTAGTGTAAATGTCTGTGATGGCAGGAAGTGATTCTCTGGATCTATGATTGATTACCTTAGGGAGTTGAAAAAGAATTTCACAATATTTTCCCAAACTGGGGACTCCTCTTTGAATGTGTGTCATTTTAGAAATTGTTTCACAAGGTTTTGGGCTGCTCTGTGCCCAGAAGGCATGTCACTATTTGTTCTTTTTTCCTTTATATTTACAAACACCTATGTTATGTCACCAAATTGTGTTTGGGAAGAATATATGGTTCAAACTCTTTAAGCTTGTTGTCCTGCTTTAAAATAATCAGCGTTATATTTATTTATAATACTTCTCAGCAGGGTGCTTGAACTTAGGGGATGTGGAGGAAACTGGTGGGGTCTGCCTAACAGGTAGAAAGGCTAACACAAATTTTACAGCATGTTCTTTTCAGTACATTACAATCTATGGGGAAACATCTGGAGCATACAGATGTAAATTCATACTGAAACAGGCCAGCTGTGCCTGGCAACAGTCTAAACCCATAACAATATAGCTTCCAGATTCTTGGGGTTATCAGTAAGTGACTAATTGGATTTAATTTATTCTCATTCATTCACATTGAGAAAATTCTGAAGTAGAACATATACTACTGAAAAGAATGAATTCAATTATGAAGGCAAAAGCTTAAAGAGCACTGCTTGGAACAGAATTGCAGTGATTTTTGGGGTTAGCATGTTTATATTTGGCAAATTACTTCAGCCACCAGTCTTTGGGACTTTGCATATATTGTAGATTTAATTTGGAGTGCAGCTCTGAACAATGGGTTCCTAAAAACTATGAATCCCAGACCAGACAATGCTGAGTAAAATTCATTTGGATGTCTGTGACGTTGGTGCGAATGGGGAGGTGAGAAGTTGGTGCGTGGTTTCAAAGAAAGCTTTGTAGATACATTGTAAATATGGAATTGTCCTTTGATGTTTAGCACATAAAATATCGAGCCCTACATTAGACCAGCCCAACCTTTCAACCAAAAGTGTCTCCATATGATGCCTGCTGTATCTTGTTTTGTCAAATAAAGACACTGCTTCATACCTGCCACTACTTTTCTCCAGTAATTTCATTCACGCTACAACAATAACAATGAAAATAAACCTTCCTGTTTGTGAGGGCAGCAGCTTAAGAATCAGCATTTCATCGTTCAAAATAAAATTTTAAAGCAGTGAATGTTTCTAACAGATCAATGACCATTAGGAGGGCTGCACTAAACCAGCCATGAACTTTATATATATGGGAGAAAATACTTTGAGAGAATAGTAGGTGAGATATTCATTGGCTATTACGTAGTCACAGCCAGCCTTGTATCTGCTTTGTTAATTTTAATTTAATTACTGATAGCTGACCCAGTTCATCTTCCATACAATGATTATCCCTTTGTTTTCTAATTGAAGTCACAGTTAATTATATATTTCTTCATTTTGCCTTTGAATTCCAAATATCATTTTGGAGAATTTGTATCCCCAAGGCAAATGTATCATTCCTGAGATAGGGTGGCCATAACTGACAGATAGATTTGAGATGGCATATCCCTAAACTTTTGTACAATTGAAGCTCCATGCTTTCACTATTGTATTTCAACAGTCTTCAAAGTAAGGAATACAGGCCAATATTCAGTTGGTTCCTAACTGACTATAACCTTCATCTTGATGTAAATATAAGATCCGAATGCCAGGAAAGAGAGAGTAGATGCTCTTGAAATCAAAATAACAAAAAGCTGGCAACATTACCTTAGTCAGAGTGCATCAGTCTAAAATGCTCCAGTTATTAATGCCATGGAGAATATTTATGCTTAATGGAGACCAATTCTCAAAGGAAAATGTCCTTGTACAAATTTTCTTCAGCTGCTTTGTTACAGATAGACCTTTGAGCAAAGATAAACATGTCATTTTCCTTTCTATTTCCTTTCTGTACCTGTTTGAATAACATGCCCATGATAATATTTTCTGGAATTTTCCAAAATCTGATGGCAATCTAACTAATTTGCAACTTCTTGTTTATCCCTGCGTTATCCCTGGCTGAGGGAGGAGAGATAGGTGAAGACAGGTTAATTGCAGTTGATCTGTCGTGTGGAGGTGTAGGTAAAGGAAAATGAATAAAGACAGTATATAAAAACAATGCTGTTAAAAAACAGGAATTGCTAGAAAAACTCAGTGAGTCAGGTCGTATCCATGGAAAAATCAGCAGCAGATGTTTTGGATCTGTTTACTTTCAGAACTGAAAAAGAAAGATACAAATTAGCTTTCAGTAGGAGAAATGTTTTGGAGAAAGGGAAAACCTGCAATTAAAAACAAGAGATTCTACAGATGCTAGAAAAGTTGAGTAATACATTCATTTGTGATTAAATGAGTTTACATGGCTTAATGATAATTGTTACCAGCACATTAAGCTTTGTGGTCTTTGTAATGAGTCGTTAATGGTAAGATGGTGGGACCTGTCTGGCAGACCAGATTTATATAGTAGGATAAGGAAAACTTGATGTAACAGCGATAAAAAGAAGCAGGCCAGCAACATCCGGAGAAAGGGAAACATTTAGTATTGGAGATGCCTGAAGAGAAAGAGAAATACGTTTAACAAAGTGGTAGTGTAACCAAGAACATTTCTTTGATGAGATTACTTTACTTCTTTCTGATTCAAGGCCAATTGATGCACAATTGAGATGAATCCAATGATATTGATTGAGTCAAGTACAAGTGTGTTTCTCTCCTTTATCTCAGATGAGAAGCTATTATGTATTTCATTGATCGGTAGTGTAGTTCAGAGCTGATTATTAAGATTACCCTGATGAGTTATTGCGTATTCAACTTTTGAGACATATAGATCCCAGACTGAAAACATCAAAATGATTGTAAACCAGGCGGCTTAGTTATTTATGAAAACTTAAAATTAAACTGAATAATTCATCAACAGCAACTTCTAGACTACCATTTTTGCTTTCTCCGGCAAAGTTGATTGCAATAATACATATATAGAGAAGTGCTTAAAATGCAATTCAGACACTTCCAGTGTTCCTTTACTTTGACTTTCAAAAGTCATTTTCAAATTCTAATCCTGTGTTACAAACAGAATGCTGATAGACAATTTTGTGTATGTGCTATGGAATTAGAATTCTCAAAGTGTCCTGTTTACTTCAGATAAGTAGGCGGGCATTCATGGCAACCTTAATCTTCATGCTAGACAGTCAGTATGACTTAATATTCAGGCTCATAAATCCTTATGAAGTTCAGCATTAAAAGCCTACCATATTTTTTTTCGACGCCATGTCACATCCTCGTCCCTCACTAGTACTGCCATGATTAGATTATAACATCCACCTCAGCCGAATATTTCAGGTGCAGTAACAAAACTGTATACTCCTTGTTATTCCAAAAGACAGGTAACCAGAAATTGGATCAAATGCACAGAAATCAGTTTAATTTGTTGTGCATTGCATTAGCTTTCTCTCTGGATGAAATTGCATCTGGGTACCTGTCTGAAGGACATCAGCTGTACATTGCTGAGTTTGTCCAGTAACCAAAACCAAAAAGATGACAACCATAAGATAAAGCAGCTGAAGTAGGCCATTCGGTCCATTGAGTCTGCTCCACCATTCTACCTTGGCTCATTTACTATCCCTCTCAACCCCATGCTTCTGCCTTTGTCACGTAACCTTTGATACCCTGACTAATTAAGAAACTATCAAACTCTGCTATCAAACACTAAGTATACTCAGTGACTTGGCCTCTGTTAGGCAGGTGGGTTATAACCAAAGGGAAAAATGACTGGAGTTGCTTTGCACTTTAGTGCAAGAGTGAGTGACATTTGCCATGTTCCAGTCTTCCAGAACATTCTCAAATCTAGTGATTTCCAAAAGATCATAATTAATACTTCCAGAATCTCTTCAGTCACCCCTTTCAGAACCCTGGGATGTAGTCTATCTGGTCCAGGTGACTTATCTGCCTTCAGGCTTTTCAGCTTCCCAAGCACCTTCTCCTTAGTAATAACTTCTGTCCACTGAAACTCTCGGATTTCTGGCATACTGCTAAGTTAACAAATTTCACATCACATGCCGGTGATAATAAACCCGATTCCGACTCTGATTCTTTCCCAGTGGAGACTGATGCAATATACTATTAAGTTCATCTGCCAGTTCTTTGTTCCCCCATTACTACCCCTCTCGTCTCATTCTCCAGCAATCCGATTTTCAGTCTCACTTCTCTTTTACACTTTATATATCTGAAAACAACTTTTGGCATCCGCTTTTATATAATTGGCTAGCTTACCTTCAGATTTTATCTTTTCTCTACTTAAGGCTTTTTTTTAGTTGCCTTCTTTTGGTTTTCACTATCCTCAAACTTCCCACTACTTTTTGCCATATTATATGCCCTCTTCTTTTGCTTTAATGCTGTCTTTAACTTCTCTTGTTGGCCACAGTTGCATTATCCTTCTTTTAGAATACTTCTTCATCTTTGCGATGTGTCTATCCAGTGCCTTCCGTGCTCCCCCCAGAAAATGTAGCCATTGCTGTTTAGGCGTACGTTGTTAGTATTGTACCTTCTCATACCTTTTCAGATACATGAGAACTGCAGTCTTCGCATGATTTGCAAGTGGCTGCAAATAATTTTAACTCCAGCCTTGAAAGCATATATCTTCATTGAAGACACATGATAAAATTGGCCATAGTCGGTAAGGGAAAGCCTTGCCTGTTGGAATTCTCTGAGGAAATAACAAGCAGGATAGACAAAGGAGAATCAATTGATGTTGTGTGTTTGGATTTCCAGAAGGCCTTTGACAAGGTGCCACACATGCAGCTGTTTAACGAGCCACAAGCCCATAGTATTACATGGAAGATTCTAGCATGGATAAAGCAGTGGCTGATTGGCAGGAGGCTAAGAGTAGGAATAAAGGGAGCCTTTACTGACTGGCTGCTGGTGACTAGTGGTGTTTCACCGGGGCTGTGTTGGGACCGTTTCTTTTTATGTTATACATTAATAATTTAGATAATGGCATTGTTGGTTTGTTGCAAAGTTTGTAGATGATATGAAGATAAGTGGAGGGGCAGGTAGATTTGAGGAATTAGAGAGGATACCGTTATGTCCGTAGCCCCCTCCTTTGTGAGGATCGCCAGATCACTGTTGGGTTGAGTTAAACGGGGGGCCCAAGACATGAGGGGGAGACATGCAGGATGTCGCGTTTCTCCCCCCCCCCCCCCCCCATAGCGATGTAAAGCTACGGGACATGGCCATTGTCTCTTGGAGACAGATTTGTGGATTGAGATGCTCTGCTACGTGAATGCCCTCGGGCAAAGTGGGCTGGTTGAGGGAGAGATTGCATCACCCCCAACCTGAATGACATCTACGACCCTGCGAGTCAGAATAAAAGAGGGACTGTAGGAACAACCCCTCAGACGCACCGGAAGAAACGTTAAGCAACCACGTAACAGCAGGAAGTCATCTGAAGGAAGCCACGTGCGTTTGATTCCGTGGCCGGAATCGGTGGCTGGAACCACGGAAAGCAGCTTTTAGCTAACAATGGAGAAGCCCGCTCCCCTGACTCAACGGATTGGCATCTTAAAAGACCTGGGGCAAGTTTAAACCACATCACTTTTAAACCCAACAACGCTGCAGCTTGAATGAACTGATAGTGACTTATCTTTCCATCGGACAATACAGTAACCCCTAGACAACGATAGAGTTATTTCTTATCGATTATTATTATACCCGCGCTTAGATTTAGTATTGATGACGTATATTATCTGTATGTTTGCATTAATCTTCTTTTTGTGCCCTTTATCAATAAATACTTTTAAAAGTAGTACCATCAGGCTTCAACGGACCTCTCTATCTTTGCTGGTAAGTGATCCAGTTACGGGAATTTCGAAACAATACAGAAGAACTTAGGAAGTGGCAGATGGAACACAGAGTTGGGAAATACATGGTCATGTACTTTGGTAGAAGAAATTAACGAGTTGACTATTTTTTAAATGGAGAGAAAATACAAAAAACTGAGGTGCAAAGGGAGTCCTAATGAAGAGTGTCAGCCCAAAATGTTTACTGGACTTTTCTCCATAGATGCTGCCTGACCTGCTGAGTTCCTCCAGCATTTTGTGTGTGTTGCTTGAGAGTCCTTGTGAAGGATTCCCTAAAGGCTAATTTGCTGGTTGTGTCAGTGGTGAGGAAGACAAATGTGATGTTAGTATTCATTTCAAGAGGTCTAGAATGTAAAAGCAAGGATGTGATGTTAGGCTTTGTAAAGCACTGGTGAGGCCTCACAGAGTATTGTCAGCAGTTTTGGACCCCTTACCTCAGAAAAGATGTGCTGACACTGGAGAGGGTTCAAAGGAGGTTCACAAAAATGATTCCAGGTTTGAACGGCTTGTCTTATTGTGGTGAACTACATATACCTGTCTGGACACGCCCCCCCGCTGACTGCTCCTGTGGCTCCTCCCACAGACCATGGTATAAAGGTGATTGGAGACACAGACCCTTCCTCAGTCTCCAGGATGTTGTGTGATGGTCACTTGCTGCTTGTGCTTTCTTCCAGCCAATAAAAGCCTACCTTAACCCTCGTCTCAGAGTTATTGATGGTGCATCAATTTTATTGGCCGGATCACAACACCAACTTCCAACGATTTTTCCAAGTGACCAAAGCTCTGAACCTTTATTACAACAGGGACAAGTGTGTGTTCGGAACCACCCGACTCGCTATCCTTGGGTATGTCGTGGAGAACGGGGTCATTGGCCCTGATCCCGACTGTATCCCGACCATATCCCGACTGTTAGAACTCCCTCTTCCCACCACCCTCAGAGCCCTCAGATGGTGCCTGGGCTTCTTTACCTATTACGCCCAATGGGTCCCTCATTACACAGACAAGGTCCACCCCCTGGTCCAGTCTACCACATTTCCCCTCTCTGCCAAGGCCTGCGCAGCCTTCAGGTATAAAGGCGATTGAGGAATAAGTGCATTCTTCTGAACTACAGTGAGTACAGACTCAGAGCTACTAGATGCTCCTCATATATTAACTTGTGTGATTCCTGGGATCATCCTTGTAAAGCTCCCCTGACCGCCTTCCTGTGCCAGCACGTTCTCATAAATGGCTGATGTTGCTGATCATTTCTGCAAAAATTATATTTAGAACTGTTGGGTCCATTCTGGTGCTGCACTTTCTATTGGTTGTCAAATGCAACACTCCGACCATTTCCTGTGTGAGATCAGGTTCGCGGGTTTGGAGAGTGGGGACAGAAGACACTCGTTACCTGTGAATGAGCTAACTATCTACTTACAGCAAAAGACAGACACTAAACATTCAGTAAACCCTTCAAGCTAAACTCGGATACAAAAACTTATCAAAACAGTGCGAAAAGTGGCAGGACAAAATAGAAATTAAACATACACACAGTGGCAAATACTTCCCAGTGCCTGGGACCTCTTTACTGTAGCACACCTCCACTGTTTACCGTTTCCGTGGCACCCTTGACTACTTGGCCCATGAGGACCCAGAGTGCGAAACAGTCCATGTGATTACTGTGTGCTGGATTTAAACACTACCAGGGCTATGGCATTATCAGCTACTGGTAGTTAGTGGGAAGGGGCCTCAAAGCTCCTCACATGGACCAATCCCCATCTCCGATGAGCAAGTGGCTTTCAATGAGCGGATAAGTTAGACACTTCTTGCAACATCCCACTCCTTGAAAGACACAACAGTGTGGCACTCGGCCCACAAGCTAGTATAACACCTGTGGACTCTGCAATATATTACACACAAAACAAAACACACTACAGAATTATCAACCCACCTTTTGTATTACAGTGATCCACCAGATTCCTGATGCCCCAAAAGACCACCAACTTGCCCCCGTGCTGTAGTAGTTATGAACTGGCCCCTATTTTTCTGATCATATTTACTGACTGCTGGATATGATCAGCCAGGTGTGTAATTTTCCCAGATTTGGAAATGTAGGTGCAGCACTCCTGACCAATCACAGCATAGGTGGCACCTTTTTCCACCATCAGCTACACTAATTCCACTTTTAGCAGTTTTTATCTATAATTAGTTTGTGTTACTTCCCGTGCCTCGTTCTCACATAGCTTTTTTCCCCAAATTTTCTTTTTTTTTAAATTCAGTAAAACTCGTTTTCATCTGTCCACAGGTGGAGGTTTCTAATGTTACATATTTGAGTTTAATTAAGCTGGGTTACATCTCTCACACAGAGAATTCTGAAGATTCAGTACTGTTGAGGAAAGTTCTTCTAATCCCTGAATGGTGACGTTGTGGCGACCCACTTCCTAGCGCACTCGAACCGGCTCACAAATAGCCAGCGCGCCGGCATAAAGGCCAGTCCCAAAAGGGCACCAAGTCTGCTCCACCAACAAAGGGAAAAGCCCACGCGGGACTGTGAATACGTGCCCCCTACAGCATCCGCACGCGGGACAGGACTGTGAATACGTGCCCCCTACAGTATCCGCGCACGGGACAGGACTGTGAATACGTGCCCCCTACAGTATCCGCGCACGGGACAGGACTGTGAATACGTGCCCCCTACAGCATCCGCGCCCGGGGAGGGCAGGATCAGGGAGGCTTTAAAGCGAGGCCGCAAAGTTCGAATAAAATCTTTTTTAACTGCAGTTTACCGACTCTGTGTCATTATTTCAGCACTGCGTGTAGCACACCACTACAATTGGTGACCCCGATGGCCCAAACAATATTTGGGCCAAAGATGAACAACGCCGCATCTGTTCATGTAGTTTCGTTGAAACTGCCAAGCTTCTGGACGCTGCAACCTCACCTATGGTTCCAGCAGGCAGAAGCCCAATTCCACGTTCGGCAGATAACCTCAGAGGACACACGTTACTACTACGTGGTGAGCTCCCTTGACCAGGACACAGCGGCCCAGGTTGAGGAGTTCATACAATCACCCCCAGCGGACGGCAAATACACGGAATTCAAAGCCCTGCTCATAAGGACTTTCCGACTCTCACAGCGCGAGCGAGCTGCCCGTTTACTGTACCTGGATGGTTTGGGAGACAGACCTCCATCGGCTTTAATGAATGAGATGTTGTCTCTGGCCGGAGGACACAAGCCCTGCCTCATGTTTGAGCAGGCGTTCCTGGAGCAGCTGCCCGAGGACATACGCCTGCTGCTGTACGACGCGGATTTCAGTGACCCTCGGAAGCTGGCAGCCCGGGCGGACTTGCTGTGGAAAGCCAAGTAGGGGAGTGGGGCGTCCGTCACACAGGTCACCAGGCCACGCTCCCAGCAGCAAACCAGACCAGGCCCGGCCACAGACCCCACTAACCCCAGAGGGAGACCAATGAACAATGGTGCTTCTACCACCAACGGTGGAGCGCAGAAGCCCACCACTGTCGCCCACCCTGCAAGTTTCCGGGAAACGCCAGGGCCAGCCGCCGCTGATGGCTACGGCAGCTGGCCATCGGGATAGCCTCCTGTATGTGTGGGACAAGCAGTTGGGACGCCGTTTTTTGGTTGACACTGGTGCTGAGATCAGCGTCTTACCTCCGACGAGTTACGACACCTGCAACAGGGCACCAGGTCCCCCCTTGAGGGCCGTGAATGGCAGCACAGTAAGGACCTATGGCACCCAAACAGTGCAGCTACAGTTCGGCTCCAGCCAGTTCACGTGGGACTTCACACTGGCCGCCGTAGCCCAACCGCTTCTGGGTGCGGATTTTTTGTGGTCTCACAGCCTACTGGTTGACCTGCCGAAGCAGAAACTGGTCCACGCCGAGACCTTTCAGACGTTCTCCCTGGGTGAAGCCCAGTTGCCGGCCCCACACCTAGACTCCATCACGCTGTCCGACAACAACTTCACCAGAGTCCTGGCGGATTTCCCATCGGTTCTGGCACCGCAGTTCACAGTGGCCATGCCCTGACACGGCGTATAGCACCACATCCCGACACAAGGACCACCCCTCCATGCCCGTGCTCGAAGGCTTCCCCTGGACAAGCTCCGACTGGCGAAGGAGGAGTTCAAGAGGATGGAGGAATTGGGGATCATACAGCGGTCCAACAGCCCGTGGGCCTCCCCACTGCACATGGTGCCCAAAGCAACAGGGGGCTGCAGACCATGCGATGACTACCGCAGGCTGAACGAGGCTACAACACTGGACCTCTACCCTGTGCCGCACATTCAGGACTTTGCAGCAAACCTGCACAGCACATGGATCTTCTCCAAGGTAGACCTTGTCCAAGGATACCATCAAATCCTGATGCATCCGGACAACGTCCCCAAAACGGCTCTCATCACCCTGTTCGGCCTTTTCAAGTTCCTCCGCATGCCATTCAGCCTGAAGAATGCCGCACAGACGTTTCAGTGGTTAGTGGACGCGGTGGGACGCGACCTGGACTTTGCTTTCATCTATTTGGATGACATCCTCATAGACAGCAGTAGTCGCCAGGAGCATCTGTCCCACCTCCGTCAACTCTACGCCCGACTGAGTGAATACGGCCTAACAATCAACCCGGCCAAATGCCAGTTCGGGCTCGACTCCATCAACTTCCTGGGCCACAGGATCACTACAGACGGGGCAACCCCTCTGCCCGCTAAGGTAGACGCAGTCCGCCATTTTCCCCAACCCACCACAATCAAAGGCCTTCAGGAATTCGTGGGTATGGTAAATTTCTACCACTGCTTCCTCCCTTCAGCTGCCTGGATCATGCGCCCCCTGTTCGCCCTGATGTCGGGTCCGGGCAAGGACATTACCTGGGATGAGGAGTCCGCTGCCGCTTTCATTAAAACCAAAGAAGCCTTGGCAAACGCCGCGATGCTAGTGCACCCCAGAATGGACGTCCCTACCGCCCTCACAGTGGACGCGTCTAACACGGCAGTCGGTGGAGTACTGGAGCAACTCATCGCGGGTCGCTGGCAACCCCTGGCGTTTCTCAGCAAACACCTGCGACCGCCCGAGCTCAAATACAGTGCTTTCGACTGGGAACTGTTGGCGCTATTCCTGGCAACCCGGCATTAAAGGTACTTCTTAGAAGGTAGGCCCTTCACCGCGTTCACGGACCACAAGCCGCTTATCTTTACGTTCACGAAGGTGTCCAATCCCTGGTCGTCCCGCCAGCAGCGCTATCTGTCCTACATCTCTGAAAACACGACGGATGTCCGGCATGTCTCGGGTAAGGACAATGTCGTGGCGGACGCGCTCTCTCGCCCTAACATTCATGCCCTTTCCCAAGGGGTAGACTTTGAGGTGCTGGCAGAGGCGCAGCAGGCAGACGAGGAGATCCCTAGTTCCAGAACTGCAGTCTCTGGTTTGCAGCTCCAGGACCTCCCTGTAGGCCCAGGTGAGAGGACCCTACTCTGTGATGTCACCACCGGCCAATCCCGTCCCGTCGTCCTGGCAGCCTGTCGGCAACGCGTTTTCGACTCCATTCATAACTTAGCGCACCCCTCCATCAGGACAACTGTCTGGATGGTCTCCAGCAGGTTCGTTTGGCACGGACTCCGCAAGCAAGTCAGTGAATGGGCCAAAACGTGCATGCACTTCCAGACGGCCAAGGTGCAGCGGCACACCAAAGCTCTGCCGCAGCAGTTCCACCCCACCCACCGGCGTTTTGACCAGATTCATGTGGATATCGTGGGCCCCTTGCCAGTGTTGCGCAGAGCGTGGCACCTCCTGACTATCGTGGACCGGTTCACAAGATGGCCAGAGGCAGTCCCGCTCACCGACACCACCTCCGAATCTTGCGCCCGAGCCCTGATCGCCACCTGCGTATCCCGCTTTGGTGTACCGGCTCACATTACCTCCGACTGAGGCGCCCAGTTCACCTCCGGCCTGTGGTCAGCTATGGCCAGCCTTTTGGGGACACAGCTGCACCACACAACTGCCTACCACCCACTGTCGAACGGACTAGTGCAGCGTTTCCACCATCACCTGAAGTCGGCTCTCATGGCCCACCTGAGAGGAGCTAACTGGGTGGACGGGATTCCCTGGGTCCTACTCGGCATCCGCACGCCGCCCAAAGACGATCTGCAGACCTCGTCGGCCGAGTTGGTGTACGGCGCACCCCGGTCATCCCCGGGGAGTTCATACCAGCCCCAAGGGGGCACAAGGACAAACCCGCAGCAGTCCTGGACAGACTACGCGAGAGGCTCGGTGACCTGACCCCCATACCCACTTCGCAGCATGGGCAGAACCCGACCTGCGTACCCAAAGGCCTGCAGAACTGTAAGTTTCTGTTTGTACAAAGGGGCGGGCATCGGCCACTGCTGCAGTGGCCCTACGAGGGGCCTTTTACGGTGCTCAGGAACAACGGGTCCACGTTTGTGCTGGACGTTGGGGGGAGAGAGGAGGTTTTCATGGTGGACCGGCTCAAACCGGCCCATGTGGACTTGGCACAACCGGTCGAGTTTCCGGCACCGCGGCGCAGAGGCCGACCTTCCAAACAGGGTCCGGCCCAGACCATGGACATTGGGGGGTGTATCGTCGGTTCTGGGGGTGGGGGGTTATGTGGCGACCCACTTCCTAGCGCACTCGAACCAGCTCACAAATAGCCAGCGCGCCAGCATAAAGGCCAGTCCCAAAAGGGCGCCAGGTCTGCTTCACCAACAAAGGGAAAAGCCCGCACAGGACTGTGAATACGTGCCCCCTACAGCATCCGCGCCCGGGGAGGGCGTGATCAGGGAGGCTTTAAAGCGAGGCCGCGAAGCTCGAATAAAATCTTTTTTAACTGCAGTTTATGGACTCCGTGTCGTTATTTCAGCGCTGCGTGTAGCACACCGCTACAACGTTTTATTTTTATACGGTGAACCCCTGGGTTTAACACCCTATACAGTTGTGCATTTACAGTCAAGCTTAATAAAAAATTACACAACTTAATATGATCATATTTTTAAATTCCAGTAAGCAAAGTCTGCTTATTCTTTCCTCAAAACAAAATTGCCATGCCAAGAATAAATCTGATAAACCTTCACTCCAGTCCATCTAATGCAGGCATATTCTTCCTTCGGCAGGGAGGACAGGAGCAGTCTCACCATGCTTAGAGCTAAATGTCTCCACCCTTAGACTCACACCTCAAGTTCAAAGTTAACTTATTATTAAAATATGTATCTGTTACCAATTACTACCTTGAGAATGATTTTCTTGCTGTCACTTACAGGGAAAAATAAATACAATGGAATATAATGGGAAGCTCTACATAAACAGACAAAGACTGACAAACAAACAATGCAAAAAAGACAACCAGTGAAATTAAAAATAATACTTCCCTTGAAAGTGAGTTTCTGAGTCATAGGATCAATCCAGAGTTGTGGTGAATGAAGTCATCCATGCCGGTTCAGGAGCCTGATGCCTGTAGAGCGATAACTGTTCAGAACCTTGTGGTGTGGGACGAAACTGTAGTCTCTGCCTTCTGAACTGCTTGCTGAAGTTGCATGCAGACCTTCAGTGAGTTGTGTAAAAAGGCAATGATAGACCTTTTTTTCCTGTTTCAATGGATGACATTAAGTTCTTCCAGATTATATTCTATCTACTATTTTCCTTGCCCATTCAATTTTATCCATTGCCCTTGACTTTTATCTATTTATAACCACTTGTAGCTTCTCTGCATTCACTTCACAGTCCACACTGTTATCTAACTTCTTTGTAACTTTCTAACCATCAATAAACTTTGAATTCCCTATTTACTCACAATGATTAGTAAAGCATAGTCTTGTAGTTGGACTATTGTATCATTACCATTCGATGTAAATTTGTTACATGCTTCAGTAAACCCTTTCACAAACCATATTTTTATATTAGTCATCTCTATGGATGGAAAGGTACCTTAATTGCTCATGGAATGGTATATAAAATCAGGAAGTTTTGCTATAATTATATAGGGCATCACCATCATCAAGTTTCTGGTGTAAAAACTCCAGAGTAATTGAGTGTGTCAAAGGTTTAAATTGCCCGCTGTACAGATAATTCTCCAGAAAATTTATGAAGTGCCATCGAACTTAATTAAAATACTTAGAAGTAAATGGCTCAAGAAGATTCCTCAAGAAAGATGATGAATTGTATTACATTCAGTGAATGCTGAAACATGTTAAATTTAAAATAACCGAATTAAAGACAATATTCAACTATCAGAAAGGGTGACATTTTAAGGTTGTTTATGGATTGCAGTATGATTAAAACTCAATGAACAAGACAGTCACAGTAATCAGATCAGGAATAAGCTTTCCCACAAAAGCACCAGTACAAATTAAAAGCATTATCCACTTATTGGTATGTGGATAGGATTAAGTGTATTCTGCAAATCTGATAAAATCACTTCTTTCAGTTTGTTCCAATTAAAAAGGACTTAGAATTTCAGGTTTATCAAATGCTCAGTTATATTCTCAGATTTCCACCACTAAGGTATTAACAGTGCCTCAGGATTTAGACAGCCATTCAAAATCAGTTTATGTGCACGAAGTTGCAGAATGCACATTTAATGTATGTTCTGTGCATTGAAATCAACTATAACAGACTATCATATTTATTTCATAGCAGGATTGTTTTTTGTTCCCCAACCAACTCAGAACAGGAGGTGGTAGTTTTTAATTTAAAGGGTATTTGACCAAAATAACTCAGTGTTATTTACAGGTGACAAAATTTAGGGGAATTGTGCAGAACATTTCTAAAAAATCTATAAAAGAGGTAAATGACCTGAATTTATTTCATGGTCAACAATAGGAAATAACAACAACAACAATAGGAAAAATAAACTAAAAGCATTCTAATAACAGTACAAAATGATCTACTGTGGGGAGGGACAGCAGAACATAAGAAATCACCTTCACCAGGACTGATGATGATCAGGACAGGGTTTTAGCCTGAAACATCAACTGTTCACTCTTTCCCATAGATGCTGTCTGGCCTGCTGAGTTCTTCCAGCATTTTGTGTGCGTTGCTTGGATTTCCAGTATCTGCAGATTTTCTCTTGTTTGTGATTACTATCAGTATCAGCTTATATGGCCAAGTGATAGGCCACATTCCATTATAAATTATCATCGATGCAATGGTGTGCTAATTAAGTGATTTGTGAATTCCTACATTGATCTAATTTGCTTCTATATATTCTGATAAGTTCCCATGTAGAGACTTGTCTTTGAAGAAACTTGCCCTTTGACACAAGCCACAGTGAACACATACCAGCTTCAAAGCACCCTTGGAATGTTGAACAACCTCAAGGGCAAAGGTCTTAGAAATGGAGCAGAAATATGCAATATGTTATGGGAAGTTTCAGAAAGAGCAATGATGTGGAAGAATAGGAAATAATAACTGGCAACATATGAGATCAGTTTAACATTATAGATAATTGCTTTCTGAAAGAACAAACTAAATTCAGAAGCCTAAAACATTATTATTTTGAATATTAAAAAACCTTATTTTTCCAGTGCACATAATATAATTTCTTGACTAGCCGGCACAACATCTGCCAAATCTGCCCTATTAGTCAATAGTGAACCATTCTATCTCCATTTCCTTGATCACAATGATATTCATGTCTATGATAGCCAAGTTTTAAAATTCAGAAGTTCCAGTTTTGTGCATTATAGGGAGCAAGACAGCAGTTTGGAGAAGGGTTGGTGGGCTTGGAAAGTTGTGTTATGAGATAAATCCCTGGGCCAGATAGGAGACAGATGGAAAGATAGGTAGGAACGTGCATTGATACAGGCCAGTGAACCAGAGGTACAATGATAAGAGGCAGATGATGGATGGAGAAGTTTGTGGGTAAGAAGATAGGAGAATGAGGAGGAAACCAGGAACAGAAGATGAGGAGAGGTTTGGAAATGGGATGGAAATAAAGACTGCCAGTTCGAAAAGGAGATCTGCAATATGGGGGCAGGAATAGCAAGGAGCAGTCAGGTAATTGTAGATAGGGTATACAGAGAGAGGAGTGTATCAACCGTAATGTCAATCCAAATTAACCCCTTCTGCTAGCACATTCAATATTAATCTATCCCCTACCTGTACATGTTGGTCTAAGTTCTTCCTAAGCGTTTCCATCACATCTGCTTCCACCATCAGGCTGGAGATTGGGACTGAGAGCGAAAATGGATCAGCCATGATGTAAAGGCAGAGCAAGCTCAATGGACCAAATGGACTCATTCTGTTCCTATATCTTATGGTCTTATTTCCTTTTACAGTACATTACAGACACCAACTACTCTCGGTGTAAAACACTTACCTTGTAAATCTCATTTAAACTTTTCCCTTCTCACCTTAAACACATTCTCCCTAGTACTTATCTATTTCACTCTTGGAAAAAGACTCTGATTAATAATCCTTTCAACACCTCTCATTATTGTATGTATGTCTATCAGGATGTCCCTCTGCCTCCAGTCCTCCAGAGAAAACAATATCAATGCCTATGCAACCTCCTTATATCTAATCCAAATAACATCCCATTGGCACCCCTTTCTGTGCGCCCATTTCCAACTGGTGAACGATTTCACAACCTTCCTTACCATCTATAACTCAGCCACATTTTCTGCCTATTGAGTCCGCCTACATTTTTGTCCAAATCATTTATACATCACAAACAACAGAGGTCTCATCCTTGCCTCTTGTGGAACTCTACTGGCCATGGAACTCCAGTCAAAACACATCTCCACTACAACCTCTGCTTTCCATGACCAAGCCAATTTTGGATTCAATCCACCATGTCACAATTATTTGGGTATTTATCACTGACATAACTGCAGTACCCTTATCGCGTATCTGGATGCAATGAATAATTCTGCAGAACATATTGAGTATTATAGCCTGAATGTTATAGCTTTTTGTGTATGCATGACATCTTGTGACATCCTTTAAACTGGCTAAGAGCTGTCACCTGTGAAGATGGAATCATAGCAAGAGATCAAGTTAAGTTATTCATTCAGTACTCCAGCCTTGCAATTTGCTTTCATGTGTTAGGCCTCTCTTTTCTTCAGGAAGTTCTGATCTCCTCCCTTGAGATAGTCAGATGTCCGCTAATATTCAAGCCTTGATGCAGAGCAGAGCCCTGTTCCATTTTGAATAGTCTGTCTCCAAATTCTTCCTTTAACCAGAAAGTATAGAAGACAATTTGTTTTTCCACTTAATTAGTAGTTACATGGTATAATTGTGCGAATATCCAGTTTTGAAATATGCAATATCTGACTTTCATAGCAAGTAATTAATTAGAGAAAAATAACTATTCATTTGTAGAGAAATGTTGTCCCTAGGTGTTTCTGTTATGTGGCATTCATGGTTCTTAAAAGCCATACAGCTAATTAATTAATTCTTACGATCATTCTCTCCAAGTTCCAATAGATCCCACTTGATTAATCATTGATATTAAATTGCTCCACTTTAAAGTTTTACATGTGCAAGTAAAAATTAATTAAGTTTATTGAAACTGGTTGAGTGTGCCCAAGGGTTATATTCTCAAGTATAGACTTTAATCCAGTCATCTTGATATGCTACATAATACTAATAAATAAGTAACATTAGCCCGACAAGATCCAATTAAAGTACATTTTATTGAACTCAAATTCTCTGGAACATTTGAGTGAAACTCACACATTCCAGAATAACATAGTCTATAACGATAACATATGTCTTAGAGAGCAGACATCACAGCATCTAAATCTTAAAGAAAATGCATTTAATTGGATTGAAAAAGTGTGGAAAGACATAAAACAATATGATTGTTAAACCTATTCTTTGCATGTGTTTGGTGTAAAGCCTTGGAAGAAGCAGAATGTCTCACATAGTAAGACAATCAAAAACAAGAGAAAATCTGGGAATGCTGGAAATCCAAGCAATACATGCACAATGCTAGAGGAACTCAGCAGGTCGGGCAGCATCCATGGAAAAAACTACAGTTAACGTTTTGGGCCGAGACCCTTCATCAGGACTGATCAGGGTCCTGGCCCGAAATGTTGACTACTCTCCTTTCCATAGATGCTGTCTGGCCTGTTGAGATCCCCCAGCATTTTATGTGTGTTGCATGTCTCACATAGTGTTGGTGTAGTGGAGACATCAGGAAAAGTGCTGTTTGTTCACTGTAGTTAGTGTCAAATCGTAACGTGGCTTAATCCACAATGCTCCCGATAGAGTAATTTAGAATCTTTGACAGCCCATAAACCTTAAGTCAATCTTCACCTGATAGATGACCTAAATGTGTGAGAGTATGCATGCAACATGAGGCAGTTATAAACTACTTATATGGATTTATCTTCAGTTTAGTTAGTTGTAGCAAAGCATAAATTTACTTAATAATATGTGTATGTAATTGACTGGCTATACTTGATAGTTGTTCACTTCCAAGACAGCAGAGATTATATTGTTTTGGGGAAGATTTACCTTGTGTCACTGTTTTGATCTTTGGCAGACACCTTTTTATTTGGTTACTGCTGGGGCTGCATTTGCAGACATGTGCATTCAGCAGGTTTGAAATTTAAAAAAATAATTAAACTACCTAAAAGAGAATGTCAGCCTTCACCTTATTTGTATGTTAAGATATAAAGTAAGTTTGTAAATTGTGATGTACTTACACACACAAACCCATTGTTCACTAAACAAAAGCTGTCCTTAGCCACACATTTCATAGACTTAATTAATATATTTCCATTTCAAATCAATTTTAAATGAATACATTGAAATATACCTCAGTATTTAATAAGTTTACAAAAAGACCTGAGATACACGCTGACTATTTTCCATGTGCTCCGTTGTCATGCACCCCACTTAGAAAAACAAATTTAAGGAAAGCATAGAGTTGGAATTGTTCTTGAAGCAGAGAAGATTTTCAGAGTATCTGATAAAAGCATTCTAAATCAAGAACAGTATAGACAGCAGATGGAAAGATTGAGAACTAGGGGACATCAAATGATGGTAATTGAAAACAGAACCAAAAGTAACATGAGAGGAACATTGGTGAGGGTTTGAAATGCACATTTGTGATAGTAATCAAGGAAGATTTAATGGTAGCATTCAAAAGAGAGCTGGGTAAATGTCTGAAAAGAGAGACCTGTAGGAATATGGGGAGAAGGTAAGGAAATTGGACAAGTTGCATTGTTTAATTAAGCACTGTGATAGAGCTGACAAGCAAGGAAGTCTCCTCCTGTACTCTAAATATTTTGTGTTTCTGTTGATATTACTAACTGTAACTTGTGGAAACCATCATGATATGCTGGCTGTTATTTACAGCAACAAGTTAAACATTTATTTCAGAATTTTGATTTTGGTATGTCAATCACCTGCCTCAAATATTAATATTATTCTCCTTGAGGAGCAAAACAGGCCTGATGATGTGTTCTGGTAGGCGTGCTTCTCCATAGTCAGCATTTCTCCAGACTGTTAAGATATCCTTTCCAAATGTTTTCTTCACATTTGATATATAAATTAATGTTTTCTTGTATTTGTCCCGAAAAAAAATTAACTGCCTTTTACCACCTGGTTGTTTTGTTCGGATCAGATGAGGTTTAAGATTAATAATGACTACTGTAAATTCCCCTTCCAAACCCAGCTTGAATGATTCCCAATTACTTTCCACTTTGTTCTATAGCTTAGGTCATATGTGATTGACACACATACTGATGGAGGAACTCAGCAAGTTAAGCAGCGTCTATGAAGATGAATAAAAAAGTTGATATTTTTGACCGAAACCCTTCATTAGGACTGGAAAGAAAGTGGGAACACACCCGAATAGAAAGGTGGGGGAGAGGAGGTGGGAGGAGACTGAGGTGAAGCCAGATGTATGGGAAAGGTAAAAAACTGGAGGAGGAATGAGATAGGAGAGGAGAGTGGACCATGGGAGAAAGAAAAGAAGAAGGGGCACTACGGGGAGGTGATAGGCAGGTGAGGAGAAGAGGTAAGGAATGGAAGAAGAGGGAAGGGGTAAAGAAAAAAAAATACCAGAAGGAGGAATCAGTAAAGAATCAATTAATACCTAGCAATAAAGAAATACCATACTACTGTTGGTACAGCCGCAGAAAGAATTTGTGTGTGTAATACTTCACGAATTTGAGTTCCTTAAATGATTCATATATTCTTTCACTTTAGCCCATGATTCCATGACATTTCCTTTGCAAATTGAGGTTTTATTCTTTTAATTTATTAGCACGCAAAAAAAGCTCAATACAAACATCCTAAAAATAGTCTACGTGAGATCAGTATGCAGGGAGTGAATTAAAAAGCCCACAATATTTACATTGCATTGTAATTAAATTTTCAGTTTGATACATTGTATTGACAGGTCATCTAAATCACTGGTGCTAACATCAATTGGGATTAAATTAATCTGCTGTTGTTAGTACAAACATTTAATTGATTTATTGTACATTCTGATAGAATGACAAGATACTATCAATAAAACCATCAGGTATCCCAATATGCCCAAATAAGTGTCAGGACCAGAAATGTTCAAAAGTGAACTTTCATTACCATGGCAATTAATTAACACAGGCTCATCAGTGCCTTCAGGTTTGTTTCAGATCATTTATTTCCCTGTTGTCCTGTATACTGAGTCTCACCGAGCAAGAAACCATCAATGTTCCTGTCCATGCTACTTACAGAATTAATTATTATTGCACTGCTCTAAGATGATCTCTTTATTATAATCCCATAAAATTAAAATCTCCAAGAAGAAATTAGCCAATATTCTGATTTTATTTTTAGTATGTTAGGAACTAATCAGAATTCTCAACAAATATTTATTTCCATGTTTGGCCTACTGACAAGAATTATTATATGAATTCTAAGCTCAGACTGATATAATTTCAATGCCTCAGTTTATTTGATATCATTATTAGATACACTAAGATCTAAGTTGTTAATATTGAATATTTATTAACTTTGTAAAATTATGTTAGCTACTTGAATATAAAAACAAATGCTATTAGTGTTAAAGCTTTGAAACAACAAATTATTTATCCAACTTCTGAACAGAGAGGTTAATGCATTAAGTGAGAGACTTCCTTCAGGTATCCATGTTCCCTGTGCTTTCTAGATACTACATTGAGTGGCTTTATTGTCATGAAAACAAAATCAAAATGCAAGTGGTGTCCGAGTATTACTGATCTTAAAATGATGCATTATAATAAACATGCAGAATGGATTCTGTACCTTGCAGTGCTCCCAGTTCAGTGACTGGCTTTAAAGTTCCTTTCCAGATTATCACAGCAGAGATAATACCAGTGGGGAGCAAGTTTCTTGATTCTGCCAAAAAACCCATTTTCTGCATAATATGTTGCAAGTGTATTAACTAATTCAGAATGCATTCATTCAGTAATGGAAATATTTGAACCTAAAGCTGGCAGGCATATAAATGTGCAGAGAAAAAATAGCAGGAGTTGACCATTATCCTCCTCAAGCTTGCTGCATCATTCAGTAAGATTAGATCTAAACCTTTGTTTCTCATTCACTTTTCCCATCTGATCCCAAGTCCACTAACACCACCTGACCTCAACCAATCAAAATGTGTGCAATGGCAAAGCAACCACAGTTCACGAAACCAGCAAGTTCCAAAGACTTACAATGCATTGCTGAAGAGGCAGCTCTTCGTCACATTTCTAAATAATGACGCAGTATCGCGAGACAATACCTTCTGTGTCAACTAGATCCTACCCATCCTGGAAAGTTCTTTGCCACATTGAAATCGCTTCTCATTCTGCTAAAGTCTAAGAGTATGGCTGTTTTCCTCACCTTAACTTTACAGAACATCATCCACAACTCAATATTATGAATTAATGCTGTCCTCACTCTAAAATAAATATATCCTGATTCAGGTAAGGAGATCAAACTAAACAGAGATTTCCAAAGCCCTGTACAATCTCAGCAATCTGCTTACCTTTTTGCTTCAATATATAATTTGCCTTCCGGATTGTTTACCATCTATGTTTACCATTTCCTCATCTTGTTAGACAGTCCTCAGAGATGAGGATGACTTGCTTCTAGTTCATTTCTATGGTCTCTGAAATGGCTGATGAGGCTAATTGAAATTTGCAGACTCCAGCACAGTGGAAAGAGGAACTATAGATGAAGACTGAAGTAGTTTATTTTGCTGGTGGCGTTTTCTTTCACCTATTTATATTGGATTTTCTGTGTGCTCCTCTGAGGAGACTCAATGTTGCCAATGCCATCCCCAAAGGCTCCTCCATTTTGAATTTTGAGCCAGGGATCCCTGTAAGTCTGTGGAGTCATTACACTTTTTTAAGGAAGCCTTGAGAACATCCTTGAATTGTTTTTTTTTTTGTCCACATGGCAATTTCCTTCCTTGACAGAGCTCAGAACAGAATAACTGTTGCGTGACGTCAGTGTTGTGAATACAAATGACATGGTCTTCCCAGTGAATGTGACTGGATACAATCAGGATCTCAGAATTGGTCCAGGAGAAGGCACTGATGCTGGTTTAGTTATTTATCAGCAAATTTGGGGGATTATTCCAGGGGTGGCATTGATGGAATCCCTTTAGTTCCCTGAGGAGCCTGCTGTAGGCAGTCTACATCTATGAACCATATGGAAGTGCAGCGATCACCATTACCTAGGTTTTTGAATACTGATTTCCTTGACAGCAAAAACTTTTTCTGGAGCATTGAAAGTGACGGTGCTCATTTAAAGGTAGTGAGTGACATGGGAAAATGGTGCACATTTAGCCATGAGTGTTGGTTGTAGGGGAGAGTGGTGAGAGAATCCTGTTGTGGGTGCCTGTGGTGAACTACATATACCTGTCTGGACACGCCCCCTTGCTGACTGCTCCTGTGGCTCCTCCCACAGACCCCTGTATAAAAGCGATCAAGGCCTGAGCCCGGCCTCTCAGTCTCCAGGATGTAGTATGGTGGTCACTAACTGTTTGTTCCTTCTTCCAGTCAATAAAAGCCGATATCTCGCCTTACGTCTCAGAGTGAGTTATTGATGGTGCATCAATGCCGTGATCCGTGAAAAATGCAGCAAGCTTCATTTGTGCACCCACATTAACAGGGATCGCAATGCTGAAAAAGATTTGCAAAAATTAAAGTCAAAGGAACGAAATAAAATAAATCTATATTTCACTAACATCGTCCTATTTGATTTTCATGATTTTGGCCTTTATTCCTTGTAACGTAGAAGATTAAGAGGAGATTTGATAGAGGTATACAAAATCATGACAGTAAACTCAAGCAGGCTTTTTCTACCAAGGTTGGACAAGACTACAGCTAGAGGTCGTGGATTAAGGGTGAAAGGTGAAAAGTTTAAGGGAGACATGAGGGGAAACATCTTCACTCAGAGAGTTGTGTGAGTGTGAAATGAGCTGCCAGTGTAAGTGGTGCATGCAAGCTCGATTTCAATGTTTCAGGGAAGTTTGGATAGGTACATGGATCATAGGGACATGGAGGGCTACAGTCCTGGAGCAGGTTGATGGAAGTAGAGAGTTTAAATGGACTAGATGGGCCAAAGGGCCTGTTTCTGTTCTATACTATTCTTTGACTCTGTGGTGTTTTTGATGAGTATTTTATTCATGTCTGCAATTTTGCAACATGCATGATTTTTCACTTCATCTGCACTCTAGATACTAGATACAACATCCTATTTCCTTTTATCTTAATCATTAAGATAAATTATGAACAGATGAGGACCTGGTTATTCCATTTGTATTCTCTGTTTTCTCTCTTTTAACCAATTCTTTATCCATCTCAATGTTATCCCCCAAGCTTGCTATAACATATAAAAATAATTTTGCATTAAAATTTAGCATATCTGGTTATGTTAAAAGTATCTTGTCATCATGATCTCCAGTGAAATCATCTCTGGTAATCCAAACACATGGAAGTATACCATAGAAAAATGGTGGATTCTAACACACATTGATGTAAAGTAAACAATATCACTCAGAATGATTGGGGAGGAAAATGCCAAATTCATGCTGGTGCAAAGAGAGTGAGATGCACTTCTTATAGTTAGGATATGCCAGGATAAAATAAGGCAGAAAGTTAATGGTAAAGTAAGCTACTTCACAACTTGTACACACTTAAACTGCTGTAATCATTCACTCAACTTAAAAAACATGCCCTGGCTTTGTAGAGTACAGAATTAGAGAGGATTAAGGCTTTCTGAAGAACTGAAATATTTTTAAGCATTGAATCTGTGAGCTTTGACTGTCATGCTAATTACAACTTTTTAGACACTCTGTCAGCCTAACAGCCTGCAAGTCACAGTTCACGTATTAACCACAGCATAAATGGTTGATGTTGGCACTCAGTGCTATTTGTGCCTGACCTAATATGTGAATTACATTTCATGAAAATGTTCAAATTATATTCACTGTGTGCCTAAAATCCATAGATTATACTTTTTGTTAAATTAAGTAGAGACTACAATTAAAGAAGTATGTTATTTTTTCTAAATCACAGTGATTCTGAGGCTGTGAATACTGCTATTTAAATTTACATCTTAAATATTTTTGCATTTTTTTAGGGTTTTGTGTACATATTCAGGTTGTGTCATTGTGATTCAATCTGGCTACATCCAAGCAGTCCTCCAAGAGAACCGCAAACTTGCCATAGGGTTTGGAGGCTTGTGTGCTGGAGTCAGGGCTTTATGCTTAGGCTCTTGGTGGGGTCACCAATTCCAAACAGGTCGAAGGGTAGAGGCCAGGCTAAGTGTGGTCCATTGGTCTACCAAGCTCATGGGTACACCTCAGGGCTAACAACCCTTACTGGCAAAACAAAACTATTACGGAATCAGCAATGAAGAATCCTTCTACATCTGAGTGTGACTGTGTTCCTGAGTCTCCATCCGGGACTTGTGTGACTGACAGTAGTGAAGACCCAGAGGTACCTACTGACATAATGAAGGAATCTCTGGACACCAACAGAGATGGAGGACCTTCATTGCTGCCCCAAATGCTAATGGCACAATGGGCAAGAAGATGCTTTCCAAGCAAAATCTTTATTACTTTGGACAACATTTTTACATATCACAGAATTTATTAATTGCAGAAAATTAGATTGCTTAATAAATTTCTGGATTTCTAGTTAAAATGAAACTCCCCTCCTACCCAAGGGCCATCAGTGAAATCATCTAGTTGCTAGGATAAAACATTAGCTATCTGAATTAATACTGCTGTATATTGAGCTGGCAGATGAGTCTTCTAATTGCACAGATGAAAAGTGTTCTTTCAATCAAAATAATAGAAAATTAGCAGATAAGATTTGCTTTTTAAAGTATTAATACATTTGAATGTTTATATGAACCAAATATCCTTCTGTAAGTTTGTACTTAAGTGGTTTAGATTTTAATAGAAGATGATTGTGTGCAGGAGGCTTGACATTTGGTCCTAATGTTCTATTTAGCATTCAGGCTGCCAAAACCGATTAGTGAATCAATTCTTTGCAGGCATGTTGCTAACATAAATTCCAGGGACATAATTCTACAAAGCTGCTTATTTGTTTAAAGCATTATTGAACAATTAAGGAGTCATCCACTCTGAATCCATTTTATGAAGATCAAAGTTAAAGAGATATATGTTGTTATTCTGAATGAATTTACAAATATTATATTCAACTGCTATTAAATATATATGCTATCGAGTTGTTTTCACTTAAACTTGCTCCTGTAACTATGGTAAGTGATTACAGGACATATCATTTGATTTCCACAATTCCTTCTGGTCAGTGATGAAATGTGACATGAACTGAAAGGAACTGAGCATGAATTAGATCTTTTCAATTTAATTCAACTATACTTGAATGGCTGTTATTTGGGCAATTTGGATTGTTCACTTTAATGACATCAAATTGCAAAGTGTAGTAAACATGGTCTTGAGAATCATGCCACTTCATGCCAGTTATTCCACCAAATTGAACCAAGCTTCAAAGAAATTTAAATAAGTTTGATCAAGAATAATATTCATATGCTCAATGTTTGTTCTAGAAAGGAGGGGGACAAACATCAGGGAAGTATGGGAAAGTTAGCTCAACAGATGGAGCTCAATCCAGAAGAATGTGAAGTAATATATGTATGTTTGAAAGTCAAACTTGAAGGCGGAATATAAGGTTAATGGCAGGAATCATGGCAATTTGGAGCAACAGAGGGAATTCAAGGTTCAGATCCATACATCCAGGCAAGTTAATAGGGTGGTTTGTTGGTTTTCAGTAGCTGGGGGACTGTTTTCAAGAGACACAAGTTAATGTTGCAGCTCTATAAAACTGTGGTTAGATTACACCTGCGTTATTGTGTTCAGTTCTGGTCGCCTCATTATAGGAAGGATGTAGAAGCTTTAGAGAGGGTCAAGAGGAGATTTACCAGGATGCTGCCTGGATTAGAGAGCACGTTTTATGAAAGAAAAGCTGAGCAAACTAGGGCTGTTCTCTTTGGAGCGGAGGAGGATGAGAGGGGACTTGATAGAGGTGTAAAAAATGACACGAGGCATAGATAGAGTTGACAGTCAGAGACTTTTTCCCAGGGTGGAAAAGGCTAGTATGAAGGGGCATCATTTTAAGGTGATTGAAGGGAAGTATAGCGGGGATGTCAGAAGAAGTTATTTTACACAGAGAGTGGTGGGTGCATGGAATGCATTGCCAGGAGTGGTGGTAAAGCAGATATATCAGGGACATTTAATAGGAACTTACAGATAGTCAGATAGATGAAAGGAAAATGGAGAGCTATGTGGGAGGGAAGGGTTAGGTGGATCTTGGAGTAGGTTAAAAGGTTGGCACAACATCTTGGCCTGAAGGTCTGTATGTGCTATATTGTTCTCTGTTCCAACACACCTAACACTTGTTATTGGCAAGTAGTTCATTACGATAATCACCTGTTATTACTTATTTTATTTAGCGATACAGCATGGAACAGTCCTTCCAGCCCAACAAACAGTGCTGCCTGGCAACCCACCTAATTAACACTAGCCTAATTGCAGGACAATTTACAATGACCAATTAACCTACTAATCTATCCATCTTTGGACTGTGGGAGGAAACTGGAGCACCTGGAGGAAACCCACGTGGTCACAAGGGGAGCGTAAAATTCCTTACAGCCGGATCTCCAACATCCCAAGCTGTAATAGCGTCAAGCTGGCATTTACTCTACCAAGTGGCCCCAAAGAGATAATTTAAAGCTTTAGAGAAATTAAATGCAATAAAGTTAAGACAAAACATATTTTACAATCTTTTTTCAGGCTCTACAAGAATTTACCAAGCAGAGAAGATGGAGGGAACTGATAAATGTAGTATATTCAAATTTTTAGAAGGCATTTGATAAGGTACCACTTAGAAGGCTGTTAAACAAGATGAGTTGAGTATTGAGGGAAATGTGTTGACATGGAGTGAAGTTCTAGCATCATATAGAAGATAATGTGTTTGAATTAGTGAGTCTTTTTCTGACTAGAAGGATATAGTTAGTGGAATGCCCAATGGATTAGGTATTGGTACTCAATAATTTACTATCTGTATTACTGGGTAGGAGGAGGGGACAATATAGAGTATCAAAGTATGCTGGTGACACAAACTTACTGTAATGGGAATATTTGGACTCTGCAATCACGAAAATTTGGCAAATGCAGTTTAACACAAAAGATTCTGGAAATCCAGAGCAGCACACACAAAACGCTGTAGAAACTTAGCAGCTCAGGCAGCATCAACGGAAATGAATAAAGAGTCGACGTCTTGGTCTGAGACCACTCATCAGGACTGGAAAGGATAGGGAAAGGACCCAGAATAAGAAGGTGGGGGGCGTGAAAGGTGATAGGTGAAGGCAGGTGGATGGGAGGGGTTATGTAAGAACCTGGGAGGTGATAGGTGGTGAAGGTAAAGGGCTGCAGAAGAGGGAATCTGATGGGAGAGGAAAGTGGACTATTGGAGAGAAGGAAGGAGGAAAGGCAGCGGGGGAAGTGATAGGCATGTGCAGAGAAGAAGTAAGAGGACAGAGAGGGAATTTGAAGAAGAGGGAAGGGAGGGGAGAATAATTACGGGAAGCTGGAATAATAAATGTTCATGCCATAAGGTTGGAAGCTACCTCCGTGGAATATGAGGTGTTGCATTGCCAGTCTGACACTGCCTTATTGAGGCAGAAGAGGATTCATGCACCGACATGTCAGAATGCAAATGAGGATTTTAATGAAAATGGTTGGCCACCGGGAAATCTTGCATTTTCGTGGATGGTGTAGAGGAGCTCAACAAAGTAATCCTTCAATCTACATCAGGACTCACTGTGGTGAACTACATATACCTGTCTGGACATGCCCCCTGCTGACTGCTCCTGTGGCTCCTCCCACAGACCCCTGTATAAAGGCGATCGAGGCCTGAGCCCGGCCTCTCAGTCTCCAGGATGTAGTATGGTGGTCACTCACTGTTTGTTCCTTCTTTCAGTCAATAAAAGGCAATATCTCGCCTTTACGTCTCAGAGTGAGTTATTGATGGTGCATCACTCGTCGCTGTAGAAGAGGCCACATCAGGAGCACTGGATACTGTAGACAACCTACTGGTAAGAACAAGAGGAACTCGTTCCCTGTCAAAGCGGCAGGAAGATGAGGCGAGCTCAGATTTCTGGGAAACAGAGGAGATGCAGGTGCTGGCATTATCAATTGTGAAGGAAGGGAAATCCCGTTCTTTGAAGAACAACATCTGCAAAGAAATGAGGCAGAGACAAAGGAACTGAAAAAATCCAAATGTCCTTTAATACAACTTAAAGAACCCCAAAACCTCCTGCCCACTCCCACACACAAGAAACAGCAAAGCAGCATCAACCCTCCCCACTGCTCTTCTCCTCACTCATTCTCGCAAAGAAGAATCTGCTTCCCACCACCCACCAAGCAAGCAACAGCAAAGCTCCAAAGGGATACCATGGTCTACAATCTATCAAAAACTACTGCTCATCTCTACAGTTCGACATCCCTCGGGGGCACTCTCACTAACAAGAAAGATATCAGGCCTTCCACATTGATAGGAGAGAGAAACAGCTGATGCTTCGATGTTACAGTCTGCCTGTAGTGCTGTTTTTTTTTTGAGTTTCCCCTGACTCAAGAATTGGGAGAGAGAGAGCGAGAGAGAGAGAGAGAGAGAGAGAGAGAGAGAGAGAGGTCACCCCAGTGCAGAGGCCTCCAACAGCCATAGTCTTTGTCTCAGAGTTCCAGCTCCCCATGACGCTTCTGTTACGACATCAGTGAGAAATTGGCTCCACAGGACCGCAATAGATGACACCCTGTAGGCACCATCTTCCAGGGCGCTACTGGAGATATCAAAAACACAGCAGATTGGCAAGCTCCAGGAAAAGGAACATGCCACCATGAAGAACTGCAGTTTGAGTGCAGCTAAAGATCACGGACTCCGACAGGACTCCAGCTGCCTTGAAAAGTTAAAAAGAAGAATTTAAGTGATTTTTTTTAATTGGAATGAATAAAATTTTCTTCTTACAGTGAGTGGCAAATTTCTAAAATTCTCTATCATGGAGAGTTGTGGAGGTTAGATCACTGCAGGTACTTATAGATGATAGCTAAAGTTTTGAACGATTGGTGAACTGAGAGCTAGGTGTATAGAAAAACTGAGGCCTGCAGCAGTTTAATCACAGCCTTTTTAAACAGCAGAGCCTGCTCCTGTTCCCTTTTTTGCATATTCTTGTGTTAATAAGCAAATGGTCCTAGTTTCGCTTTAAAACGAACTTCTTTTTGTGTGTGTGACAAATAAAAAATAGAAAGGCCTTGGGGTGAGCAATGGTACCCAGTTTCTCACTCTAACTTGCTCTTGTAATCACAGTATTTATGTCAGCAGTCCAGTTGAATTTCCAATCAAAGGTGACCACCAAAGATGGCCAGGCTTCAGCCATGGGAATACCTTTGAAAATTACAGTAGGTTGATAGACATTCTCTTGTTGGAGATGGCCATTGTTTGGTGTTTTGGTGGCACAAAGTATACTGCCACTTATCAACCCATACCTGTATATTGTCTAAGTCCTGTGGCATCAGTAGAAAGATTAAATAAAATTAGTGAATTCCATATTGCGACAACTATAAAATAACTGAATATATTGGCAATATGGCTGACTTAAACTTCATTTTTGGGTTCTAACTGAAAGAGTGCAGAGGAAATTTACAAGGATGTTTCTGGGACTCGAAGACCTGAGGTACAGGGAAAGACTGAATAGATTAGGCCTTTATTTTCTACAGCATAGGAGAATGAGGGTAAATTTGATAGAGGTATATAAAACTATGACAGGCATATATATGATAAATGCTAACAGGCTTTTGCCACAGTTGGATGAGACTAGAACTAGAAGTCATGGGTTAAAGGTGAAAGGTGAAGTGTTTAAGAGGAACATGAGGGGGATCTTATTCCCTCAGAGGATTGTGAGAATGTGAAATGAGCTGCCAGCGGAAGTGGTGGATTTGGGTTCAATTTCAACATTTAGGTGAAATTTGGATCGGCATATGGAGGCGTATGGACAGTTATGGTCTGAATATGGGTTGACAGGAATAGGCAGACTAATAGTTCAGCTTGGACTACCTCGGCAAAGGGCCTAATTCTATGCTAACATGAGAAAATCTGCAGATTCTGGAAATCCAAAGTAACACACTCAAAATGCTGTAGGAACTCAGCAGGCCAGGCAGCATCTATGGAAAAGAGTAAACAGTTGATGTCTTGGGCTGAGACCCTTCACCAGGAATGGAAAGAAAGAGGAGAAGTCAGAGTAAGAAGGTGGAAAGAGGGGAGGAATAAATACAAAGTGGTAGGTGATAGGTGCAACCAGAAGAGGGAGAGGGGGCCAAGTAAAGAGCTGGGTAGTTGTTTGGTGAAAGAGATAAAGGGCTAGAAAAATGGGAATCTGATAGGAGAGAGTAGAAGGCCTTGAAAGAATGGGAAGGGGAAGGAGCACCAGAGCGAGGTGATGGGCAGGTAAGAAGATAAGATAAGAGAGGGGAACAGGAATGGGAATGGTGAAGGAGAGGTGGGGCGGGGAGGGGGTGCAATTTCTGGAAGTTTAAGAAATCGATGTTCATGCCGTCATGTTGGAGGTCACCCTGATGAGGAGTAAGGTGTTGCCCTTCCAACCTGAGTGCAGCCTCATCGCGGCCGTGGAGAAGGCCATGGACTGACATGTCGGAATCCGAATGGGAAGTGGAATTAAAATGGGTGGCCTCTGGGAGATCCTGCTTTTTGTGGCAGTCGAAGCAGAGCTGCGCAAACAAAGTGGTCCCCCAATCTACGACAGCTCTCAATGATATACACTGGGTGCATTAGATGACTCCGAGGTGAAACGTTGCCTGTCCTGGAAGGACTGCTTGGGGCTCTGAACGGTTCTATGCTTCTACAACTCTGGCTGTACAGGTAGATGTGTCTGAGGGGATTTGCTGGAAATGTATTTCGTCATTGATTGAGATACAGTGTGGAGTCGGCCCTTTAGCCCTGTGAGCCATGTTGCCCAGAAACCCCCAATTTAATCCTAGCCAAATCATGGGACAATTACATTGGCCAATTAACCGACCAACCAGTACGTCTTTAGACTGTGGGAGAAAACTGGAGCACCCAGAGGAAACCCACGTGGTCATGGGGAGACTGTACAAATACCTTACAGGCAATGATGGGAATTGAACCCAGGTCACCAGTACTGTTAAAGTGTAAAACTCCTAACCACAATGCTACTGTGTCACCCCTACCATGTGGCAGTTTCTAGTAAAGTGTGTATCAGGAGTTCTGTCTTATATGGAGTTGTCATTCATTTGTAGCAGAGGTAAGTGTGACCCTGTGCAGTATAATAGCAAGGTTGTTTCATAAGATTTTTGGAGCTTCTCCATGAGCTGGATTGCAACCAGTGCACGGTGACCTGGACACCTCCTCATGTTTCATCATACTCACTGACGGCTAAAGACTGAATGGTTAAGAGTATACACACAGCCCCGCTAACTGTTTGTTGCTGACAAGTATTGCAATGAATTGTATGTAGCCCTGAACTTTATTTATTAATGGAGAATTAAATAAATCTAAGTTTTGTTCTTTTAGGTGAATTAGACTAGATTTGTAGCTGTGGGTAAAAAAGTAATTAGATCTATAGTTCAGAGTTAAACAAACTTAATTGAGTTACTAATTTCTTTGCTCTTTTAATTAAGGTTTAAATAAAGTTACTCAATCAACTCATCTGTATCTTTCTTTGCCACCTCAGTTGCTCGAGTGGAATCAAAAGGGACACAATTGAGGCATGGGCTGTTTTAATTATGAGGAATTACAACTGAACTTGGGTGGCAGGTGGAGACACGGCTCTACTGAGGAGGTGTAAGGTGCCCCTTCCCTCATCTAGCCTGCGGATCATCCTTGGGCAAAGGGTAGCACCTGGTTAGCCCCCAGTCAGGGTCACAGGAAGCCATGGGAGCAGGTCATGAATGGTCATATGAGCATCTGGTGCACATCACAAGTCCTGGTTATGCAATCACCGACACCAAGCAATCAATTTCTGAAGAGTATTGATGATGGCCGAGGTCACCCATCTTGTACAGAGACTACTCAGAATAAGGCAATAGCAAAACATTTCTGTAGAAAAATTTAGCAGGACGAAGTATGTTCAACACCAGAATCGCCCACGCCATATGACACAGCACATAATGAATGAAACAATAGAACTCAACATTGTGCAGTCAGAACTGAGCATCGCTTCTGCTGACAGTTTGATGGATGAAGGTCATTGATGCTGCAGCTGAAGATGTTTGGGCCTAGGGCCCTATTCTGATGACCTCCTGTAGCCTGTGCCTGGGAGGATTAATCTCCAGCAATCACTAATACTTTACTTTGGTGAGGTGGGCTCCTTAATTCCATGATTTGCTACATGTTGGTTTGAGATCAAGGCCATCACACTTGCCTCTCCTATGGAATGCAGTTTGTTGACCCTTTTTGCCTCGAGATTGTGATGAGGATGGGAGCCAAGTGACCCTCCCGAATCCCAAGGGAGCAGTTAATTGCTAAGTAGAGTTTGATGGCACTGCTGACGATATCTACCCCTGGACTGTGATTGAGGATAGATTGATCAGGTCGCATTTTGCCAGGTTGGATTTGGCCTACTTTTTGTCAACTCAATATACCTGGGCAACTTTGCGTATTTTCAGGTAGAAGTCATTGTCATAATTATATTGGAACATCCCATCTTCTGTCTGCAGTATGAATCTCCAGTTCATCTGCACTTCAGTGACTGAGCCTGGACACTGGTTGCCTTACAGATTGCTGAATCTGAACTTGTCTTTGTTTGGCATTCATTCAGTTCACCTCCAGAACACAAACGACACCAGGAGTCACCAGGAGCCTAGAAATCAATTCAACTTTTTGTTACTTTCACCCAACTGCAATCCAAATGAAAACAGCTAATTCCGTCCCGATATGGGATCACACCATAGCTGTCTGCCTGGGTAAGTTTGCTTCAGGCAATTTTGTACAACTAAAGCATAAATGTTGTTAAGGAACTATAAATGTTCTTTAATAATGCAGATTGGAAATAACATATCTATCTCGCTGCCAATGAACACTGGTGCACCTCTGGGATGTGTGCTTAGCCCACTGCTCTGCTCTCTCTACACTCGTGGCTATGCGGTTAGGCACAGCTCAAGTGCCATCTATAAATTTGCTGATGATACAACCATTGTTAGCAGAATCTCAGATGATGTCTAGAGGGTATACAGAAACAACAGAAATGAGCTGCACCAGTTAGTTGAGTGCTGTCATAGCGACAACGTTTACACTCACCGTCAATAAGACCGAAGAACTTGTGGACTTCAGAAAGGGTAGGACAAAGGAACACACATCGGTCCTTGTGGAGGGATCAGAAGTGGAAAGAATGAGCAATTTCAAGTTCCTGGATGTCAATATCTCTGAGGATTTAAACCGGACCCAACATATTGATGAGGCTATATTTCATTAGGAGTTTGAAGAAATTTCACATGTCACCTAAAATACTCACATATTTCCACAGATGTACCATGGAGAGCATTCTAACTGGTTGCATCACCCTCTGGTATGGCGGGCTGGGAGCGGGGGTGGGGGGCAACTACTTCACAGGATCGAGGTAAACTGCAGTGAGTTGTAAACTTAGTCAGCTCCATCATGGGCACTAGCATCACCAGCATCCAGGACATCTTCAAGGAGTGATGCCTCAGAAAGGCAATGTTATCATCATTAACACCCAGGCCATGCCCTCTTTCCATTGTTACCATCAGGAAGGAGATATAAAAGCCCGAAGGCACAAACTCAACAAATTAGGAACAGCTTCTTCCCCTCTACCATCCAATTTCAGAATGGACCTTGAACCCATAAAAACTACCTCACTATTTTTTTTATTTCTATTTTCTGCACTAATTCAATTTAACTATTTAATATACAGTATATATACTTACTGTAATTCACAGTCTTTTTTCTCTGTTATTATACATTGCATTGTACTGCTGCTGCAAAATTAACATATTTCATGACATACTGCACGCTGGTGATATTAAACTTGATTCTGATGTTTGGTAAAAGTTAAATTATTCTCCATTGAAAGTACAATTCTCTTGTTTATTGCTGTAAAATAACCATGGTTGCCTTGAGGTGAATACTGCCCCCTGGCTTTCCTTTGCTTGTCCTGGCTTAACACATTGATTCGCTAGAAAAGATGCAGGCCACAAATAAAGAGGAAAGCTCACAAGAAGACAGCTGTTGTGCACGGTAGATACTGCCTGCACTGTCCTATACTTTACTATTAGTGATAGTATTTTGCCAACCAAGGCAAAGTAGGCTATAAAGACATCTTTGGAGAAAATATTCCCCAATTTAGTGCACCACCTATGATTTGTCCACATTTTGCATCCATGGAGATTTGTAAAAACAACTATCTTCTAGCTCCTCAGGTTTTTGGCAATATTACTACAGCACTATATCCAGCCACTAAATTGCTTGCTTTCTGTATGTGAGGTATCACTTCCTTATCAAACTTTGTGCCATCAGATGACAAATTTCAAGATCAGTAAAGTCCTCAATCACATTCAACTCCGTTTTGCCACTAGGGATCAGTGGTCCAATTTACAACCACCCAGAGGCTGCTTCATACATTAATGCAGTCTTCTTCAGTCTAATAAAATGATCATAGCTGGAAGCTGAAACGGAAATTCTATTTATCATCCATTGCAAGTTTCCTTTGGAATGTACCACAAGTGCACATTTGTCAGGATACCAAAAGTTTCAGGTGAGTTTATTTGATTGTTACGTAAGACCTCAGCATACCAACACAATTCCCACAATGCAGATTCATACCCCAATCCCTACTGAAAATATTCTTTTACATCTCTAATATAGTGACATAAACCTGCATCAACCCTCAGTTTACACCTTCACTTCACATTACAATGAGGAACTAATTTGGATAACTTATCTTTAGGACAAGCAGTGACAACATGGAGATGGTTAAAAGCCAATCAAAACTTCTCTGAATAATTTGATTTTCTTCAAGGTCTGGAAGGCATTACTGTCTCAGGCTTTGATGATGCGAGCAAATGTTTCAGGTCAATGACCTTTCATCAGAGGGATCTTGCTGCATTTCTGAATTTAGTACATAAGCAAGACCCAAGGTGTCTTGATTTTTACAGATGTTTCAAGTCTGGCTGCCTCTTCCACTTGTTATATAACCCCAAGGTTCCTTTTTTCTGTGGACTCTCACTTCAAAATGCCAGAAGAATGAGACTGACTTTTGGACACTATTTGAGCTGCTCCAGAGAGAGAGATATGGAGTTATTTGATGGACAATCGATGTCATGGTTTCTTTGCAGCTTGTTTGGAATATACAAGGACATACAGACACACACAGCTCAGAGTCAAGATGGATTCATTCAATGGAAGACACCAGTGAGCCGGTTGCTGGTTTAAACTTTCAGTAGCCCAAAAGGTGTGAGTTGAGATCGATTCAGATTATTGATAAATGACTCTCACAAGTTTTCTGCAACTAGAACAAGTTTGCTGGAAGAGAAGAGAGGAGAGGAAGGTTTGAAACAGAATAAACCTAGTGACAAAGAGTTCACTGTTTCAACTCTCTCTTCAAAGTAGCCCATGAGGGTGAATTTGTTGCCATTCGACTACGAAGTGTGATTGTCACTTAGTTAATCCACAGGAGTGGGTTCTCTGGTGAGGGGAAAACCTTTGTGAATACCACGAGTGTGTTTACCCTTTGTCTGGGTGTGGTAGTTCACTGAAGAAAGGCACCCCTGTGGCAAATCACTGTTGGAGTTATTTCATATGCAGTGGAACTGGATAAGTAGTTGTGTGATAGGGGTAACCTTGTGGTGTGTGGTGTGTCGACTCTTGCCTGGGTAGTGGTTCCCTTGAAGATGGTTCCCTTTGTGATAAGCTACTGTTGGTGATAATCCGTACGTGGATTCTGTTTGAGTATCCTTTGGCCACCACTTTGGGATGTCTCGTAGCTGAATTCAGGTGTGGTGCAACTTGTATTGAAAGGATATTCATTGAAGATCACTGTTGGTGGTAATTTGTGTGTGGAGTTGCAACAACTTCGGAGATAAAACCTACTCTTATTGTTATTTTGTATTGCTGTCATAGAATCTGTGGAATATTGGCATAACTGCCTTCTCACAACTTTCGCCTTTGGATTACAAACATCTCTCATTAATTAACCTGTGCACTTGAACTGAACTTTTCTTACATATCGTAAGACTGTAACTCTTGCCACCTGAGCTTGAATAAGTTTGGGAACTTTATTATTTTCTCACCTATATATGCATAACACTGTTAACTCTTGATTTACCTGGTTTAAGTTACTATATGACGTAGTTACTAATAAAGTAGTGTTTTGTTAACAGCAAAACCAGACTCCAGGTGTTCTATTGCTGCTGAGACTTTTACAGGGTTGCTTGTAGGTAACACACTAAACAAAGATTTCACTTTAGAAACTTCCAAGACCATAGATTGCTATGTCTTCGAACATCCAATGTGCAGTTCTCTTTTGGAAGTACATGTTGAGGTTAAGGCTGAGGCTGGACGCTTATAACTGAACTGAGATTGCTGAAGGAAATGGCATTTATTCTTCACTTTCACATCCATTTTCCCAATAGCTGCTGTTTCTTCTAACTTAAAAACCATTAACCATTTACCACCATTTTTCTTTCTTTTCTCTGCTTTCCCCACAAACTCTGCTTTTTCCTTTTTATTCGGTCAGTAAAGTTCTGCAACTTGGCCAGGCAGCAGAGGGAGACCAGGAAAACAGGGATCGAGATACAACTCAGAGCAACACTGCAGACATTTTAGAGGAGAGCTCTTGAACAAGATGTGCATATAGTAAAATCGAAAAAGTGAAGATTATGCATGTTTTACTAGATGAAAGAGGTTACATGTTGGATATGCGGCAAAGATGATGGGCTAGACTCCGGCAGACAGTTGGTGCATGTACACTGAAAAATGTTTGTTTGTTTAGCTTGCTTATTGCTTGATCTTTTTATTATTGCAAAATGAAACACATCTGTATCAATATATATGCTTATAATGGGTTAAAAAGCAGACACTAACTTTTGCCATCTTGCTAAATGTCCATAATGATAAACCCAGAATGTGTTTACACACCGATTCAGCTTCAATCCATTCTTTACATATTAAATATAAATTAACAGGGAATTTGCAAATTTACTTGGGATTTGCTTAACTGATACATGCATAATTGTGCATAATTGAATTTGATGAAAAAATTCTACAGGGAATTGTCAGCACTGAAGGGATAAAAAGAACTCAACATTTCTAATAGAACTAATCAGAAAACATGGCAGTATGCTGTAGTCTTCCACTTGTCTTTGATAAAATCTCTCAAAGAACCTGAACAGCAGAAGAACCTGAGTTATAGGGTAAATGCAAACTTACCGTCTTTTGTTCCACACACGACTGAACAGATTTTCGGATGCAAAACAATCTGTTGAAATAGGTAGGCGAGCAATCTGACTGGTTAGTTCATAATGAGAAATAACACTGTACTCAACACACAAGTTGTAATCAGTTCTACGTTTATCTGTATCATTGGAATGTTCCAATGCCAGATGATATCATCATCCAATAGGCACTTCACTGTTAAATATTAGGAAAAAAAATGACTATTGTTCCACATAAATTAAGGTTAAGAGGAGCATCCTGCAGTACCAGCATGGATTAGATTAACAGTTCCAAGGATACAGTCCTCTAACTATTGCACCTGTGTCAGCATTGTGAATTCCACTCTTGAGAAGTTTCACTGGCATCATTTTTTGACTTTATCCAGCAAACTGCAAAATATTCTCTACTCTATATGGATATCTCTTCTTACCGAACCACCTATGAGAGGAATACTGATGGAATTATGCATTTCATGTCTTGTCGCCTGCAGTAGAGCATTTACTACTGTCAAATGTAGCTAGGTGACCATTGAACTTAAATCCCTTTGTGAAAGATCTAAAGCATCACTCATTTATATGGCAGAAATACCATTCAGTAGCCACTTACACCTGCTTGTTAATGCAAGTATTTAATCAGCCAATCATGTGGCGGCAACTCAATGCATAAAAACATGCATAGATGGTCTAGAGTTTCAGGAGTTGTTCAGAACAAACATCAGAATGGAGAAGAAATGTAACTTAAGTGGCTTTAACTGTGGAAAAATTGTTGGTGCCAGATGACTGGTTTGACTATCTCAGAAACTGCTGATCTGCTATTTTCATGCGCAATGGTCTCTAGAGTTTACAGAGAATCGTGTGAGAAACATAAATCATCAAGTTAGCAGCAGCTCTATGGACAAAAGTGCCTTTTTAATGAATGAGGTCAGAGGAAAATGGCCAAACTGCTTCAAGCAGATGTGAAGTTGACAGTAACTCAAATAACCACGTAGTGATCAGAAGAGCATTCCTGAATGTACATCACATTCAACTTCGAAGTGGATGGTCTACTGCAGCAGAAGATTATGAATGAGCACTCAGTGGCAACTTTATTAGGTACAGGAGTAACCTAATAAAGTGGACATTGAGTGTATTTCCAAGTCAGATGATGTGTAACTTGTGTACAATGTGTACAATGACCTGACTTTGAGAACCTTGGGTAAGGTTCCAAAAATATACTTTAAGGTGAGTTCTCAATTTTAAAATAATTGATTTAATATTTCGCAGAGTTAATTAAAGTGCTGTCAGGGATTTTTGTTTATGTTTTCAGATGCATCTAAATGCTACCAAAAGATTTGAGTGTTTTAGTATTTTGACAGTCTTCTCTTCACCATATTTTGACATTCTTTTTCTGTCAAAATTTCTCTTGCTTTAGCACCCAATTTGGTCCTATTATGGCTTTCATGGCTAAGGTCTTCACCACCAATGATTCCTCTCAGTATTTTGACCAATGTGTTCATAGGAGAATCACAAAAGGTATGACAAATTTTCTGGAAAGTCAGTGATAAATCACTGAATTAGAAATCTGAGCTCATATTCCTGATATGGCAAACTACTTTGGTGGGTCTCTATGTTTTTAACAGCACAATATTTGTATTTATTTAGTAGATTTATCAAGCAAGCCCTTGGAAAACAATGAATAGGGGTAGTGATTCCGCATTAGAATTATTAATGGCACAGGTTTAAACTGCACTAATCATTGTTTTTCTTTCTCTTGTGAAATCTTAACGTGGCACAGAAATGGATAAAGTGGAACTTAGTAAAGTGATTTTAATGAACACATTCCAAGTCCTCTCAAAGTTTCTCCATGTCATCTGTGTTTTGTATGACCTGAAGCATGCACTGCAGAATTTTAACATTTTCCTTGATAATACCCCACCACTAGGTAGTAACGGCATTGGAGTTCCCACATAATTCAGACTTCGATACGGATTGCAACTACTTCATCACCCGAGGAAAACTACCACCATCCAGCACAATAAACAGAACAAACAGCAGTAGGTCATTAAGACATACCCTTACAGTTAAGGTCAGGCACTGCAGTTAGTGAAAGCACCTGCTGAACCCATGATGCTTCACAATTCAAGATCCAGCATTGTTTCATGTCATTTCCAACACACAAGTGTAAAGGAGGCAGAAATAATTGTTACTCTGCATCTGAAGCAACACAAGAAAAAGAAACACAGTAACACGGTAATATAAAAAATCACAATACATAAATATATAAGGATACATACTGCCAAGAATGACAAAGGTAATAGGCTGATATCATCAAAGGCAGATATACCTTTAAGAAACACACTCCTAATCATTTAATTATTCACTGAGCCAATGTCCAGGAACTCTCCACCCAAAGAACAGTGGAGTGCTTTTGTAAAAGGGTTGTGGCGTTTAAAGGTGGTTCACCACTATTGAGTTCCACCGGTGTTTTGCGTGTGTTGCTCAAGGATAGTGAAATGATGGATTTGGCCTATTTTATGTGAAATTAAAGGATATTGCGGGCATCTGGGATTTTGTTTGGCAGAGACAGTTTGTCACCATGGAAGTGATCAGGGAGTGGAAGTAAAGAAATTTTATGGATAGAGTGGCATTATTAGCACATCTTTTTTCCAATTTTAGGCCATGTCATGGATAATAGCTTTGATAGGTTGTCTGTAGATAAGGCAGAGGAAGTAGAGTTGATCTCCAGGGGATATTGGAGCTGACAATGTTAAGAATGAAGTTGACATTGAGCACAGGCTATGGAGGAGGATAAGATAGCTACCTTATCAAGTGCAGTTGAAATTTCAGAGAGGACAGGCACATGAAATGCATAGTGATAGCAGTGACAAATGAAGTAATTCATGGACTTTGGCTATGGCTATCTCCTGCTGGAACAGGTAGCTGAACGGACCCAATACACTCCAGACCCTGAGAACAGAAAGAATGTAAGTGGTGGTTACTGAGAAAAAGGAAAGATTGCATATAGGATGTTTCAGCTGAGTGGGAATAATCTTAAAGTTTAGAAAGATGGTGACAGAGGAAGGAAGTCTTAATAATGTCATCTTCCATGGGAACCAGTAGGAATAACTAATTACTGAATTGGACTAGAGCCATAAATGTAATATTTAACTTCAATAGAGGATTAAGAGCATGATTATAGATTACCCTGTTAACAATGTCACCAGATGAATTTCCCGTCATTACCCTAGTTTAAGGTCATGAGTTTGAAAGAGGAAAACATTATTCTCCCTTTCAATGTAACAAAGTTAAGATTTTATCGAAAATTAGTTATGCAATGTCAAATTGAAACTTTTCTATTTCTCTAACAGGTGAACAGATCATTTGCCTTTGCAACATAACTACCAACAAGTTAAATGATCAGAATATTGCAATAACATACATCAGAAACTGAGTTTGCACCGATGTACATGTTTGTTTGAGATGTCTCAGCTTACAGTGCAGTTGAGTTTTGCCTTCAGTTTTCCATTATTTTGATAAATGTTATGTCTGCAATTTTTGGTGTTTTAAGAATGTAAAATTCTACGATTGTTCTAAAGCAAGTAATTATATTTTTGCAACACACTGCAGATTTCCTCTTGTTTGTAATTATATATTGTTCTAGATGTGGATTTCACAAAATGGTGATATATCTAGAGATGTTTAGCTATTTAAGAACAATTCCTGAGGAGGAATAGGTCAAAAATTCATACCGGAAAGGGCAGTGCGGAAACACAATCAGTATGTCCAAATTATAATGACCAGACACATCAAGGAGTAAAACACAACTCTTCTTTGAACTCCAAACCCAATCAGACAGAATATCCATACAGCAGTGTATGTCAAACCTTCATAATTCTTGTGTTCCCCAGTCCTCAAGCCTTAATTTTTTCTTTAAATTATAATCGGATTTGAATCTAAATCCTCCACTCCAAGTTTAATGCACAAATAGCTGAACGATTTATCTCTAAAATCAAAAAAGTTTACTAAGATACTTCATCTGTGAGGAAGGCAGATTTGTGAAATGATAACTGATGAAGCAGGGTTGCCCATTGCAGACTTGGATTGTTCTGGCTGTGAACTTGAAAATGTCAGTCATCTAGAATATATCCATGGCTAGTTCATTGTAATCACACTTTCTGTTTTTAGGTAAACAACACTGAGTAAATTCCATAAGAGCTTCAGAAATGTAGGAATATCAAGATGGCTTTATGTCCAGGCATGCACCGGGATTGAATAGCTTCACTTTATGGAAGTATGTCTTGGTACATTCATGGGAAAGCTTCCTTTTCAGTTAATGTACAGAGCAGCTGCAGAGCACAATAATACTCAATACTAGCCTACCCTTCCCTTGTTCCAGTCATCTCTGCCTGCAGCTTTAGAATATGACGGCTGACAAGAACGTGGCAAAAAGAATGAACACATCTCTTGAATGTTGAATCAGTGCTGTTGTGGGGGTGGAACTGACGGTTCTCTGACGGTGGTGTCTGAAAAGAGGATGCTGTCCAAGTTGCATGCCATCTTGGACAATGTCGCCCATCCACTCCATAAGGTACTGGTTAGGCACAGGAGTACGTTCAGCCAGAGACTCATTCCACCAAGGTGCAACACTGAGCGTCATAGGAAGTCATTCATGCCTGTGGCCATCAAACTTTACAACTCCTCCCTTGGAGGGTCAGACACCCTGAACCAATAGGCTGGTCCTGGACTTATTTCCACTTGGCATAATTTACTTATTATCATTTAATTATTTTTGGTTTTATTTTGTTATATTTCTACTCTATTCTTGGTTAGTACAACTGTAACAAAACCCAATTTCCCTCAGGATCAATAAAGTATGTCTGTCTGAATTCAGTTACCTCTAATCTAATGAGAAATCTACAAATACCACTAATTCACTATTGGTATCCAGCTTTCTGTGTCTCTGCCATTGCCTCACAAGCATCAGCACTGCCTGGTTTTGAAAAGTCACACAGTAAACCACTGACTTTAAATTGTTTCCAACTCAGGATAACATCGATAAATTATGAAATTTTCTGTATACAAAATCAGAGCCTATTGAAGTTAGGCGAATAGCACCATATATCCTTTTCTACCTTCACCCTCAAAATAACCAGCAGTTCACATGTAGTCACTTTTGGGATCTTTTTTTAACAAATGGTGTCAACTCAATGCATAAATTAGCACACATTTACTTCCTTTGGTGTTAAATCAACTGCTTCTTTAAATCTATGCCTTATCCCAGATCTATTATCTGCATTAATCAACCATTCTAGACATTAGATGTCAGTGAACAGGAGCCTATATATTACTCAAAGCAGTTGATATAATTGCATTGCATCAATTTACTGGGGGTGAAAGTTTTCCAAATAGCAAAGCAGTCTAAGCCAGTATGCATAAGTATTACTTCCACAATCTCATTTTCAGAAACCTTTCAGATGATGTCTGATGCCTTTTAAATCTGTAAATAGGGGTCAATGTAATGGTTAATAGTTCCCTTTCACTAACTAGGTGCTTCGTGAACAGGGTAGATCTTGGAACAGCCTTGCTTAAGCTTACTTAGCGTCACAAATTGCAGTCTGCCCAGGGGAAGTTTTTGATTTCCATTTCAAACACATATTTCCCTGGAGCTAGTAGCAATGCAAGCCTGCAGTACAAAAGCGAAGTGGTTTATTTATTTACTTATTTTTTTTTTAATTAAGTAAGTTGAACTTACTTCAACCACAATTAGAATACTGTGCCCAGTTAACCTCTTGTAATTTAGAAAAAAATGTAAAGTTTGTCAGGAGCTTGCATAAGTTATAGAATGAGGAACTTTAGCTGTCATGAGGAAATCTGCAGATGCTGGAAATTCAAGCAACAAAATGCTGGTGGAACGCAGCAGGCCAGGCAGCATCTATAGGAAGAAGTACAGTCGACGTTTCGGGCCGAGACCCTTCGTCAAGACAGCTGTCATGTTACACTGGAGAAGTTAGGGGGTTATTCTTCTAGGATCTAAACAAAGAGAAGCTATCTTCAATAATCGACAACTCAAGGACTATTGATCCAGGATGTGTTAAGAGTGGTAGAGATAGAATTAGTTTAAGAACAGACATTTAGTAATGTTTTTTTTGGCCCAACACATCTGTGTCAACTGTGGAGACTACCTATGTTAATCCCATTTGCCCACATTAGGCCCATATCCCACTATCTTTCCGATTCAAATATCTTTTAAACGCTAATTTAATTGTATTTCCCTGTACCATTTCCTTGGTCAGCTCATTCTAGATAACTTTCACACCTGTGTGTGAAAAAACTATCCCGTCCACATCTCCTTTACATTTCTCCCCATTTAACTTACATCTATGTCCTCTGGCTTTAGATTTCTTGACCCTTGGAAAAGATTCTGACTTTCTATCCTATCTACGGCCCTTATAATTTTAAAAACTTCTCTATGTTCAACCCTCAACCCTCATTCTATACTCAAGTGAGAATAAACCCAAGCTATTCAATCTCTCCTTATAGGTAAACCCTTCCATTTCAGCAAATATTCTGCTGTGATTACTTGCACAATGCATAATACTCCAAGGAAAAATAGCTCTCAAAGCTATATGAACAAAATGAGAGAATGAGACCACTGGTTTGGTCCACAAACTCAAAGTTTGAGTACGCTCCTTCAATTCTATAAAGTTTCCTCACAATTCTATACAGACTTTGTTTAACTCTGCTGGAGTGGTGTACAGAACTTATTTCTGGGCTGCAGCTGATGTAGTGGGTATCCAGAACTTACATTTCCTATGGGGCAGGTTGTTGTGAAGACGTGGCCAATACCTCCTGCATTTAAAGCCAGAACATTTATTTCTATTGACTTCAAGTGCTATTCCATTTTCAGTTTAGCTCCAGATCTCAGTTTAGCAAGCAAGCTCAGACTCAAGCCGCAATTTTATATCAATGTTATATCACATCCAAAATCTTGCCAAAATGTTCACTCTGCATAAACTTTCCTGTTTAAAAGAAAAGTAATTTACATCCTTTCCTTACTTCATTGTTGGTTATATCTGACTGTAGATGGCATCATCTTCTAGAAAGCTTTTTGATCTTCTCTTTAGTTTGCTGTTTGATCATACATCATATGGAATGCACCCAATTGATTTCATTTAACTTTAGTTCAGCCATTAACATTTTGTGAGTCATTAACTCTGGAAATTGGTCCTGGATGCAGTGATTTTCATGGATGATAATTTTAGATTCTGGATCTTCCTTGCATAAAGGACAAAGAACATCTGAGGATCCAATCATCTCCAATCATGCAGTGGTGTGTCATTTATGGTATTATTTTCCAGAGGTTGTACATTTGCCAGCAAAATAGTTGGTAGTGGAAGTCAGAACCTTCTCTTTAAACAGATTTTTAAAAATGAAATAACATCTCCACCTCACTGATAATTGACATGAGTGCATCTCAAGGATGTGTGCATTGCCCACTACTCTACTCTCTTCACACCCATGACTGCGTGGCAAGGCACAGCTTAACTGCCACCTATACATTTTCCAATGACACAACTATAATTGTAACATTTCAGATGGTGACAAGAAGGCATACAGGAGCGAGATAAATCAGCTGGTTGAGTGGTCACAGCAACAACCTTGCATTCAATGTGAATAAGACCAAGGAATTTATTGTGGACTTGGGTAAAGGGTAAGACCAGCCCTCATCAAGAGATCAGAGGTGGAAAGGGTGAGCTATTTCAAGTTTCTGCGTATCAGCATCCCTAAGGATCTATCCTGGGCCCAGCATATCGATGCAGTTACAAAAAGAGGTATGACAATGGCTATATTTCAATAGAAGTTTGTGGAGATTTGGTATGTCACGGAAGACACTTGCAAATTTCTACAGACGTATCGTGCATCACCAATGGTATGGAAGGGGGCATTGCACAGGATTGAAATAAGCTGCAGAAAGTTGTGAACTTAATCAGCTCCATCATAGACACTAGCCTTGCCAGCATCCAGGACATCTTCAACGAGTGACGGTAACCATCATGAAGGACTCCTGTCACCCAGGGCATGTCCTCATCTCGTTGTCACCATCAGGAAGGATATGCAGGAGCCCGAAGCACACACTCAACGATTCCGGAATAGCTTCTTCCCCTCTGTCATCAGAACACTACCTCACTACTTTTTCCCCTCTTTCTGTACTACATATTTAATTTAATTTTTAAAATATGTATATATATCTATATACATATTTATATATCTTACTGTAATTTACATTTTTATGATAATGTATTGCAATGCACTGCTGCCTCATGACATATGCCTTTGATATTAAACCTGATTCTGATTTTTCCTTGCTTAAGTACCTTAAGGGAGCCTCCTATTTGTCCAGTCATTGGCTCTTGATGACAACTTATTTCAATTCAATTTGTCCTATGGATGTTGAGCAACTTTGAGTTTGGTTCTATGCTGTCAGAGAAAGTCATAATAATGAAATTTTTACAAAAAAATCTCATAGTTGGAACAAAATCTAATTTTAGTTGCACAATATAGCAATCTTGACGGAAAGGAAAAACAACAGTAATCAAAATATCTGTTTGCTGGTATTTCCATTTTGTTCCATTTAGTTTGAAGAAAACCTAACAAAAATGAGCGATATATATTCATGCAAGATAGTGCTGGGTTTCAAAAACCTGTTACCTCCTGACAATTTATTGATGAACTTGTTGATAGCAGCCTATAAATGTAACAGAGAAAAGGCAATATAATTTTAACCCAGGCAACCTGTGCATATTCTATACCTTCACAGTATGGTCTGGGTCAATATTGACCCGGCCAAGAATCCCCTCGTAACAAGTGTCTATATCAAAATTTGAACCACAGACTATTTAGAATGGATAAATAGCCTATCTGACATTAAGAAATGGGCGAGTAATCCTTAATTAATGTTTCAGAGATCTAAAATCCATTTCAATAGATGCCAATCAAATTTGACCCGGAATAGCCTCAATGTAGCACCTGTATAAAAGTAGAAAATTTTAAAATATTTTCATTTTTGCACATTTTGGGTCACTTTCAGAAAAGTCATCAAATTCTGGCTAAAAAAATAACATTTAGGGTGTTTTTACCGCTGTCAAATGTCAAAACGGGTCAAATTTGACCCGAACAATATGTAAGGGTTAAACAAAAAAAACTAATGCAAAAATATATATTTTTTCTCACAGTCTATTTTACATTTATTACTTAACATTTAATTTTTCCATAAAGCATTGATTTTCCATGAAGGAATAGAACAATTTAGCAATTTCTCAGTCACTCCCTGATTTGTCATTCGAGAAATATATCACTGTAGAGATTTTTGCTTAACACCAATTTGGTAGAGACTGCCCCATACAGTCATTAAATATCCATCTATGGGAGGGGACTTAGTTAATACAAGAAATTAAAAAAAGTAACACACACAGAATGCTGCAGGAGCTCAGCAGGTCAGGCAATATCAATGGAGAGGAATAAAGAGATGACGTTTTGGACCAAGACCCTTGATTAGATCTGAGTTATCATGAATTCAAAGGCAGCTGTGTTCATATTCAACCCACCAACCAGTGTAAATCTTCCTCATGATTCCAGAATAGATGGGTGGACATATTTATGAAGTGTTCACATGAATTTCTGGTGCTACATGACCCATCTAACTATTAAGTTTTCTGCTGAGTTCCTCCAGCATTTTGGGAGCGTTACTCTGGATTTCCAACATATGCAGAATCCCTTGCATTTATAGAAAGAATCGCAGAGATTTAGCACTGACCAACTATGACACTTGCCTTTGAGACTTGTTTGTTTTTCTCTTTTCTCAGAGTTTTTCTTTCTCTTTTCATGTCCCAGGCTTGACACATAATTTCTCATCATGCATTCCCTGCCTTTCCTCTGCTTGTAGTGTTTGTTCCTTTTTATGCCCTGTGGTGCATCGGATGGCACTTCTGCCGTTTCTGTAGCCTTTGACCGTTTTTGCTTTATTGAGGCTGAATTGCTAGCTTGATACTCAATGCAGCACAGATGGAAAGTGTGCAAGGACTCGGCCGGATTCAAACTTGGGGCCATTTTCCTCGAAGTCCAGTGCCGACGCCACAGCACCACTGGCCAGCTATGTTCTCAGCATTGCTCCTGATAATACCTTCTATTACTGGCATGCAGCAAGTGGAAGTTTCACCCTAAACCATGTAAGAGCACAGATACAATGTGACTGGCTTACATAATCAAATTTAACAAATCCTCAGTGGAAATTCAGGATCAATATGTAGATGTAACCAGACTATTTATCTGGACTGCAAATCAAAAATCTGAGGTTTGAGCTAACAAGCCTGAAGTAAGGAAAGTAATGAATATTTTCCCAGAACTGTGCAACAGTCCAAATAACATCTAGGGAAGTAATAGAGAACAGTATAATATGAGATGAGATTCTGCACAGCATACAATACAGGAAAAGTGCCAAGGGAAGTGATCTGATTTGTAGAAGTCAGCCAGCCAGGGTGAATGAACAGTAAATGTGCAAAGAATGGAATTTTTGTTTGCTTTCTATTGGACATCATTTGGGCAATGCAATGCATGTAACATCAGCATTAAGATCAGAGTTGATTGCATTTGGTCTGAATAAACAGTGAGCTTATGGGTAGAATACATTTACTTGCTTCACATCTTAAAATGAGTCCACAGGACACAAAGAACTAAACATTAGTTTGCAAGTTGTTGAATCATAATAGGAATATATGACTGGTAATTTAAAAGAAAAAAACTAGAATCGTTAATTAAAGTAAGTAATACATATATTTGATACTTCTTCAATTCAAAATCTTTCCTAAATTTTCAGTAGTGAAAAACTCATGATTCCAATTGTGTAAGTTAAATCAAAAGCATCTTAATGAAATCAAGCTAGATAAGGTAGAATTAACATTTGTACATAACAATCAATTTTTTTTTTAACTTCACTGATTACTCTGCTTATCCTAGAATGGAAATCAACAGTTATGAAATCCACTTTACCAGATTGAGACCAAACGAGAGAAAATCTGCAGATACTGGAAATCCAAGCAGCACACATACAATGCCGAAGGAGCTCAGCAGGCTAGGCAGCATCTATGGAAAAAAAGTACTGTTGACATTTTGAGACGACAATCTTTTGCTGGTCTCGGCCCAAAACATCAACTGTGCTTTTTTCCATAGAAGTTGCCTGGCCTGCTGAGTTCATCCAATATTGTGTGTGTGTTGGCCAGATTGAGAAATCAGTAACAATCAATTGTTTCGTAATGAAAATCTTGAAAAAAAAGTGTGTTCTTCAAAACTTGCCATGTATACCTGCTTTCATAAGAAAGTATTAAAATTATGAGGAAACATTCACATGCCTCAGCAGTCTTCTTGTCACCTGCATATGCAGGAATGACTCACTGTATCATTGTGCTTCAATTGAAACAGGTTAAAATTAAAAAGCTACAACCTGATATAGTGCTGTCAAGCGGTGAATGAAATAACATTGAAAACTTTCCATTACAAACTAAAATCTATTTTTTCCATTATTTCATTTTTGCAAAGTTATATTTTGTTAGGCTTGGACACTTTTGTAATCATTGCATTATCTCAGCTATGAAGCTTTCTTTAACCTGAAGTATCTCATAAATCATGATTGTTCAATGCCCAATCAATACAGGCCTCTGCTTGTTGCTATCTCGACGTATCTATCATTACAAACCATAATACAAAGTTGAGACAAATCATGTTAGTACACTTGAAATTAAAATAATTATAGTTCAATTTTCAAGTTTTTTACAAAAGTTAGATTCTCCAAACATCTTATGAATCTCTATTCATTTTAAATTTGTAACATAATGGGTCTAAATCTCAGAGAATATTCCAGTATACACATTTCTTCATTTGCAATTTCATTTCAACTGAAATCATAAATTCAACAAAAGAAATGATGCTAAATTTTGATTTTTGGTTATGATGTCTAATATAGTCCATTTTATTAGTTATTTTATTATTACATTACAACTGATAAAAACTCTCTACAGAAAATATTCCAGATTGCTGCAGCCATTGGCGTTAGAAAACTTACATTGCCATCTGTCATTCTAGAAATGTGAAATAGCTTTAGGAATTACAAGATATTTTCTATCCAGAGAATATCTTTAAAAATAAGTGTGCATTGAACATTGTTCTGTAGAAATAGAAATTTGAAACAACTAGCATATACCATTTTGGATAAGTTATATGTAACAGCCTCTCTGATCACACCCATCTACATCTTTCAATGTTCTCTCTTACAAGCCATATGTACATATACATACGTTGTTTTTCTTTCCCTTCTGTTTGTACCTTGTTATAAGAAATTCCCTCTTCTCCTGTCCATATCTCTTTAAACACTGTTTGATTCAGCCTCGTAAATCCTATGTGTAGGTTAAATCAACAGAGCAAGCTACTGTATCAACGGGAAGGTGATGAGTGAAAAAATAAACAGATTCTCTAAAAAAATAATTAAAATATAAAAGAAATGACTGAGATTATTGTTATAGAATAACTGATTAATTGCTTTGATTGCTGGCAGTGTTGGTATATAATGTAATTATGTGCTGGCAGGTGCAGAACTAAATTTACTTTGGTATTTGCCTAACAACAGTTTTGTTTCTCAAGCACCTGAATGAAAAATTTGGAGTCATCTCAATCATCAGCATTTTACCAATTTTAATTCTTCTTTCTATAATTTTTTTTTTACACACAGTTGGGGGTAGGTGCAACATTTTGACTAGAAATACAGTTTACATTCCTTCTCAATATTTCTGGAAGGTTAATAATAGCTACCTAGACATTTAGATGTACATATTCTTAACTTATTGATCAAATTTACTGAAGACCAAGGTAAGACTTTAAATGTACTTTAAATATATTTTGTTTTACTGAGTATTTGTGCAACAATTTCAGACAAGAAGATCCCATTTCAGGATATCAGAGAGAAAAACTTTGCAATTATAATGCTCCATCAGGATACTCCAAAGCACTCCACAGCTAAATGAGTGTATATTACTTTTAGAATATAGAAAACACAGTAGATAACTTGGGTGCAGGAACTTTCCATAGGATGTTATGAGACAACCATTTTTACCTAGTTTTAATAATTCTGTGGGATTAAATACATTAGCCAGGAGAATAAAGTGAACATTCCAGTTCTTTCCCAAATAGTCCCATTGGATACTTTACCTTCTTGGTAAAATGTATCATGCATTGGTGGGGCAATATCTAATTAGAAGAATGTAAAGAGTGAGAATAAAAGGGGCCTTTTCTGATTGGCTCTAGAAGATCAATAGAGTTCTGCAATGGTTAATGCTTGGTCTGCTCTTTTCACGCTACATATATATTAGTGATCTGGATAACAGGATTGATGGCTTTGTGGACAAGTTGCAGATGAATAAAAGATAGGTGGAAGGGAAGGGTGTATTGATGAAGCAGGGAGCCCACAAAAGGTCTTGGATAGGTTGAGAAAGTGGGGAAAGCGGCCAATGGAATGCAGCATGGGGAAGTATATGGTCATGAATTTTAGTAGCAGGAACAAAGGTGTAGACTATATTCAAAATAGAGGGAGAATTCATAAATCAGAGGTGCAAAGAGTCATGCAGGATTTAAGGTAAACTTGTTTGCTGAGTCAGTAGTACGAATGGCAAATGAGATATTAGCATTCATTTCCAGAGGTAGGATACAAAATCAAGGATATAATGCTGAGGCTTTTATAAGGCATTAGTCAGACGAAATTAGAAGTATTGTGAGCAGTTTTGGGCCCCATATCTAAGGAATAATGTACTAACATTGGAAGTGATTGACAGGACTTCAACAAGAATAATTTTTCTATAGGGCAGTTAGGGGGGAGGGGTTAAGGGGAGGGGGTATGGGTTATATACATTGTTTTTTCATACTTTGTAATCATTTAAAAATGCAATAAAAAAAGTTTAAAAAAAAAGAATAATCCCAGGATGAAAGGATTAGCAAATAAAGAGCATTTGATGGCTCTGGGACTGTGCTCAATGGAGTTTAGATGAATGAGGGGGAATCTCAATGAAACCCACTGAATGTTGGGAAGGCAGGATAGTGTGGATGTGGAAAGCTTCAAAATAAAACAATGTCCCTTTAGAGCAGAGATGAGGAAGAATTTAATTAGGTGGTGAATATGTGCAATTCATTGCCTCAATACATCCTTTCTTGTGCAATTGAATACTCCATTTCCTCACTTGCAGACCCCAGTCAGTTCAGACTGGCAACAACATCTCCTTCACATTCTCCATCCGCTCATGTGCACCACAAAGCTAAATGCTTAACCCCCTATCTCTACTTGCTTTACGTTTTTGACCACATGGCTAAACATAGCTCCAAAACATTATTCAAGTTTGCTGACAACACCACTGGCGTAGATCAGATCAAATGTGGTGATGAATCAGCATATATGAGGAAGATTGAACCTCTTTCTCAGTATCAGCAAGATCAAGGAGCTGATAATTGACTTCAGGAGAAGGGCTCCAGAGCTCCATGAGCCTGTGCTGATTGGAGGATCAGAGTGCAGACGGTCAGGAACTTTAAATTCTTTGGTGTTACTGTTTTAGATAACTTGTCCTGGGTTCAGCATTTAAGTACAATTACGAAGAAAGCATGGCAGCACCTCTACTCCATTAAGAGTTTGTGAAGATTCAGCATGATGTCCATAGATGTGTTGTGGAGGTATATTGACTGGCTGCCTCACAGCCTGGTATGGAAACACCAATGCCCTTGAATAGATAATCCTACAAAAAGTAGTGGATGCAGCCCAGTCCATCACGGGTAAAGCCCTCCCCACGTCTACACAAAGCATTGTCACAGGGAAGTGGCATTCATCATCAGGGACCACCTCCACCCAGGACCTGCTCTCTTCTTGCTGAATCAGGAAGTTACAAGAGTCTCAGGACTCAGACTAACAGGTTCAAGAAGTTATTACTCCACATCCGTCAGGCTCTTGAACCAAAATTGTCTTTTTGACAGTTTTGTTTCTTTATTTTAAAAGGGATTTACATTCTTTAGAAACTGGTTCTCCAGTTGATTTTTGGAATATAAAAGTTGCCTTATCAGGAAAGATTGAGCAGATTTGGGTGATTTTCATAGAAGTTTAGAAGAATAAAAAGTGATCTTATTAAAAAATAAACAGTTTTGGGAAGGTTGTCAAGGCAGTCAATGAACGCCTGCTTCACCATGGGAGAATCCAGAACTAAGGGGCTAAGTTTCAGAAAAGATGATTGGTAAACTGGTTTCTTATTATCATATACAACAAGGTACAGTGAACAGCTTTGTCTTGAACACCATCCATACATATTATTTCATCAGACAGTGCACTGAGGTAGAACAAGGGAAAACATAAATGGAATTCAGAATGAAGTAGTGGAGAAAGTGCAATGCAGGCAGACAAGAAGGTGCCAGGCCATAATGAGATAGATTGTGAATTTTATTTCTCTCAGGGAGCATTGTATAAGAGTATTATGAAGGTTAATTAATTGTTGAAACAGACAGATGGTTGGATTGCTGGGCAGCCTAGGTTTATGGAATCAGATAGAAAAATAGTTGAAGGTAAAATCAGGAAAGTTACAATATTGCGAAAAGGCTCAATGATCCATTGCATCTCTATTTTTTCCTTCTTATGAACTTACACTCTTTTCTGGAAAATGGGTTTTTGCTTTTGGATCTGTTTACCTCCCACTTACCTTGGTTATGGTTCAGTTTTCCGGAATATTCCACTTTTTTTTTCTATTCTTTATGTTTCACTTCGACTTACAAAATGGAACTGCTTTAATCACTCCAGTGCAATGCAATGCTTACAAATATTAAATGGTAACTTGTCAAATCACTAGCTTTTGTTTCGAATAAGGACCCCTGAAAAATTGCTTCAATGAAGGTCTGAAGGTTGACGAAACAATGAAGGGAGAAGAGAAATTCTCAAAAGCTAGATCCTTGAGGTGAGCAGCAGTCTGTTGCTTTCACACTGATGCTTTGCCTGGAAGAGTGTAAGGTAAGAAAGCTGTGAATACTTTTTTTTGGTAAATGTTGATGGATATAAAAGGAACAAGGAGCATAATGTTGCATTGTGCATCAGATGTTTTTGACATAAAAAAGCACAAGTTTAGGTAATGAACTTACTTGGACTTCAAAAGTTCATATAGGTGACTTGCCACTACCTTCACGTAGGGATGGAGCATAATTCTGGCCTTACCACCGATGACTACATAAGTACATTATTTGAAAAGGTGATCTGAAACGAAATATATGGATTCAGCTATCAATTTCCACAGACCAAAAGCTGCTAGAGAAAAAAATAACTTTCCTGAATGAGAGGACAGGAGGCAGAGATTTCACTCCTAAATCTACACACAAGAAGGGCCCATTGACAATTCACTCACCGCTCTTGCACGATCTTTTTGTGCATCCTGAATGAGAGTCTCAGCCCGAAATGTCAACTGTTTGTTCACTTCCAAGGATTCTGTCTGACCTGCTAAGTTCCTCAAGCATTTTGTGTGTTTTGCTTTGGATTTCCAGCATCTGCAGAACATCCTGTGTTTTTGTGTTTTCTTTTCAGTTTCAGTATCAATGCAGTAACGTACAGCTGGAATTAGATTTGTGCCAAAAGTTACATGTACTAATTATGACAAAATCTACAGATGCTGGAAGTCCAAAACAACACCCATAAAGTGCTGGAGGAACTCAGCAGGTCAGGCAGCGTCTATGGAAGAGTGAAGAGTCGACATTTCGGGTTGAGACCCTTCATCAGTCCTGAAGAAGGGTCTCTGCCCAGCACATCGACTGTTTACTCTTCCATAGATGCTGCCTGACCTGCTGAGTTCCTCCAGCATTTTGTGTGTGTTACATGTACCAATTGTTTGGCCAATGTGACATATAAGAAATTGAAACAAAGCATAAAGTGCAGAAAAATCTGAGCAAATCATGCAGTTTACATAGATAACAAAACAGACAACATTTTGGGTGGGCAAACCTTCCTTAGAATAATCTTCAGTTCCCAAGTAAAACTGATTGTAGTAACTACAGAGCTGAGTTGTTGAGGCCTCCTTCAGTCAGAGTCGACCGTGGATATTGTGTCCTAGCTGTCCAGTTATGCAAGCCTGGGCAGTTCGATACAGAGAGCAAGCTGCTGCCGATGTAGCAAGCTCCCCCTCTCCACACATCTAATGAGCCCAAAGGAACAGTAGTGTCCGGTACAGTTTGGTACCAGCAGCATCGCAGGAGTTGCCAGTCAGCATTAAACTCAATGTAGGACTGCCTTAGGGAATCCAGCTCTGGAGTTTTCCCTCAAGGTTTACTTCCAAAGCCTTCCCCATGAGTGGGTACAGTCTCAAGGCAGCAGAGGTTTGAGATCAGAGAGTTTACTTTCTCCTAGATGAGCTGCCAACCACGGCTGATGAGCCCATCTGCCTGAAGCGACTAGTATTAAGGCACCAGTAACCTAACTTTGCATCTTCTTCTTTCAGTAGAAACAGTTCTGCCGGGCTTAGCAGCTAAGCCACATGCGAAGGCCAGGAGCTGGACTTGGTTGTCAGAGGCCATTTGTGGCACACTCCTTTGGGAACATTTAATAGGTAGTGGGAGCTTGTCTCCATTACCACCCCAGCTAGAACAACCTTAACAAAACAAAGAGTAATGGAACTACAGAGTAACGTTGGTTTTATCTACCACAGAGAACCCCATTGTCCAGATCCTTCTCAACCATCTCCTTCCGGTCAGCAAAGCACTGCTCCTTGCAATACAGTGTGAATTCTGTCCATCTAGAGGAACAGCTAACATGAACTTTACCACATGACAACACGTGAAGAGATGCATCAACCACTAGGCATGACCTTTATTATTTTACATAAGAGGTACATCCTTCTCATCTTTGGCAGAGTACAATCATTTAACTTTGCCTTATATCTACAACATAGTAATTGGTTTATTATTGTCACATCTACCAAGATACAGTGAAAAACTTACTTTTCCTGCTTGCAATCCAGATCATTCCATGCATTAGTGTATTGGCGTAGTACAAAATCAAATAAAATCCAGAATGTATTGTTATCATCACAGAGGAAGTGCAGTGCAGGTAGACAAATAAAGTGCAGGGGCTGTGGAGAGGTAGGGTGTGAAATCAAGAAGTCATCTTTATCATGTAAAAATTCCTTTCAAGAGTTTATGATGACATAGCAGTTGTAGACTCACCAACATATCTACAATGAGACTCAACGTCCTCTGTGCTTTTCAAACTTCCTTGCTGTAGTATTGCATCTCACCTTACACATGCTTTCTGCTGCATTGGGACTAATAGGAAACAGTACATCCCACATCGCCTTCAAAACCAAGGTCCCTACAAACTCCACCATCAAATTTCAGTGTTGAGATGATGCTTGCATCTCAATGCATTTGGAAGCTTATCTACACACTAGTATCAATTTGGTTACTGAGCCAAAGAGAAAATAAGCTGAGCTTTTAAAAAGATGCTCCACTCAGTTCCCCCAGAGTTCAGCACTGCCCTCTGACAGTAAAAGTGCACACCAAGACCTGGGAAATATGGCCACATCCCACATCTCAGTGAAGGCTTATACACTTGGGTGCCTCCTGTACCTAACTGATTGGTCACTGAGTACATGTCCATGGTCTTCTGCATCAACATTTGGCATGTCATGCCTTTAGAGTTGATCTTCTGTTTACCATTGTAGTGCATGGTTATTTGAGTTGCTACTGCCTTCCTGTCAGCTTGAGCCAGTCTGGCCATTTTCCTTTGACCTCTCTCATTAATAATGCATTTTCACCCACAGAACTGTCGCTTTTTTTTTTGTATTTTGCTCCATTCTCTGTAAACCCCAAAGACTGTTGAATGTGAAAATCCCAGGAGGTCAGCAGTTTCTGAGATACTCAAACCACCCCATCTGACAGCAACAATCATTCCACAGTCAAAGTCACTTATATTACCTCTGTTCCCCATTCTGATATTTGGTCTGAACAATAGCTGAACCTCTTGTTCTTCTGCTTGTAAAGTTTAATGGTGGTTGGCAGACCAACATAAGGTTCATTACTGCCACTTACTGAGTAGAAGTGTGGAGCAAAGAAACAGGAAGTATACCCGCTAAATTCCCTCCCACCAAAAAAAATTTCAAATAATATCAAAAAGTTTAGCTGAATCTCTTGACCAAGGTTGCATGATATTATCCATTCAGTTCCTGCCACATGATTGACTGATCAAATATTTGCATTAATAAGCAGATATACAAGTGTACCTAACAAATTGGCGACTGGAGCTTAGAAGAATGAGAGCTGACTTGATTGAAACATACAAGATTCTGGGAGGCTGTGCGTGTGGAGATAATGTTTCTTCTTTTGAGGTAGTCTATAACTATGTACAATAAGTGGTCACTCATTTGATAGAAATAAAACAAAGCATTTTCCCTCAGAGAGTCCTAAACCTTTGGAACTCTCTTCCGCAAAGGCTGGTAAAAAATGTCTTCAAATATTTATAAAGCAACAATAGATAGAATCTTGCTGAGCAATGTTGTAATAGATTATTGGTAATCAGAAGCAGTGGATGTAGATCAGCTATGAACTTATTGAATAGTTCAGTGGGTTTGAGGACTATGTGGCATATTCTTGCTCTTAATTCATGTATTACATTCACCAAGCTCTTCAGACTTCCAACTGGACACCAAGTCTACGGGTTAATTGTAATTAGCGCCCTGTGGATGCATCTGAGCACAAACTATCTGCAGCAGGTATTTCAAAATATTGGAGAGATATCACCAGCACTGACACCACAGAATTCTCATTCTTAGTGCGTTCTCCCACACCAATATCTCAAGCATTGAGGCCCTAATTATGCTATTATTTATGATGGATGTGTCACACTGTCCACATGCCTAACATTAGACTTGCAAAACGAGCGCTCTGTTTCAAGCTCCATACCTTTAAAGATTATCCTGTGAGTAGAAGAAACAATACAGGGATGTTCTCAAAGCCTCCTTGAAAATGTGAAACATCCCCATGAACCCTTGGAAATCACTGGCTCAAAGTGGAGGAACGATTGAGATGGAAACACAAGATAATGTGCCACAATGATGAAGCTGGTGATGGCATGTATTAACTCCAGCCTTTCAGACTGTCTTGAGCCACTGACAAAACAGGTATACGACTAATACCATCTTCCTGGCCCTACACTCATTTCTGTAGCAGATGGACAGTAAAGACACTAATGGTAAACTATTACAAACAAGAGAAAATCTGCAGATGCTGGAAATCAGAGCAACACACACAAAATTCTGGAGGAACTCAGCAGGCCAGGCAACATCTATGGAAAAAAGCACAGTCGATGTTTCAGGCACTACCATTCTGCCTTCAATACTGTAGCTCTAGGCAAACCCATCACCAAACTCTGGACTCTGGGAGTCAGAGTCTTACTCCGCAACTGAATTTTCAACCTCCTGACCATCTATTTGCAATTAGTATGGATGGGCTGCAACATCTCTACTGTGATTAATCTGAACACTGATGTTCCATCAGCATTGAGGAAAGATATACTGGCTTTGGCAGTGGTGCAGAGGAGGTTCACCAGGGTGATTTCAGAGATGAGGGGGTTAGACTATGAGGAGATTGAGTCACCTGGGACTGTACTCACTGGAATTCAGAAGGATGAGAAGAGATCTTATAGAAAAATAAAAAATTATGAAAGGGACAGATAAGGTAGAGGCAGGAAAGTTGTTTTCACTGGTAGGTGAGTCTAGAACTAGAGGACATAGCCTCAAGATTCAGGGAGTAGATTTAGGATGGAGATGAGGAGGAACTGCTTTTCCCCAGAGAGTGGTGAATCTGTGGAATTCTCTGCCCAATGAAGCAGTGGAGTTTGCCTCAGTGAATATATTTAAGATAGGGTTGGATAGATTTTTGCATAGTAGGGGAATTAAGGATTATGGGGAAAATGCAGGTAGGTGGAGATGAGTCCATGGTCAGATCAGCCATGATCTTATTGAATGGCGGAGCAGGCTCGATGGGCCAGATGGCCGACTCCTGCTCCTATTTCTGATGGTCGTATGTAGGTTGTGTCCTCAGACCCCTACTCTACTCCCTGTACACTCATGACTGTGTGGCCAGTTCTACTCTAACTCCATCTAGAAGTTTTCAGATGATATCACTGTTTTGGGCCATATGACAAATAACATTGAGTCAGAGTACAGGGAAGAAATGTAGAGCCTCTGGCATGGTTTCATGACCACAACCTTTCCCTCAATATCAGCAAAACAAAAGAGCTGGTCCTTGACTTCAGGAAGGAGGTTTGGTGCACATATTCCAGTCTTCACAAGTCATGCTGAGGATGAGAGGGTCAAGAGCTTATAAGTCCTAGGAGTGAATATCACCAGCAGCCTATCCTGGTCCAGCAGCACCTGGCTAAGGCAGCTAAGTTCCTAAGGCAGCACCATCCAGACCCACAACCACTGCCATCTAGAAGGATGAGAACAGCAGATACATGGGAACACCACCAATTGTAAATCCTCCTCCAAGTCACTCATCATTCTGACTTGGAAATATATTGCTGTTCCTTCATTGCTGCTGGATCAAAATCATGGAATTGCTTCCCTAACAGCACTGTAGGGGTACCTACACCTCAGGAACTGCAGTGGTTCAAGAAAGCAGCTCATCACCACCTTCTCAAGGGAAAGTAGGGATGGGCATTAAAGCTGGCTTAGCTGGCAAAGCCCTCATCCCATAAATGAATTTTTAAAAAGCCATATAGTCACCACAGGCAAGAAAGATCACAAACACCTCTATTTCTTCAGGAGGCTAAAGATGTTTGGCATGCCCCTGTCAACCATTACTAATTTTTATTGATGCACCATAGCAAGCATCACATCCCCTTGCATAATGGCTTGTTATGGCAACAACCCTGCATGCAACCACAAGACGGTGCAAGAGTTGTGGGAACAGCTGAGCTCATCACAGAAACTAGCCTCCACTCTATAGACTGTCTACATTTCTTGCAGTCTCGGTAGAGCAGACTTCTAGCCAAAAATATTCTCTCTTCTCCCTTCTTCCATCAGACAGAAAATACAAAAGCCTGAAAGCTCAAGGACAGCTCATATGCCACTGTTACAAGAGAATTGAGCAGTTCCCCAGTATGATAAGATGGACCTTTGACCTCACAACCTACCTTGTTATTATCTTACACCTTATTGGTTATCTGCACTGTACTTTCTCTGTTGCTGTTACACTTTATGCTGTACTTTATTATTGTTTCGCCTAGTTCTATCTACCTCATTACATAATGTATTTGATTCGTATGAACACAATGCAAGACAAGCTTTCAATTAATTCTCAGAGCATGTGACAATAAACCAATTCTATTGAGGACCATAACCATTTGTTATGAGCACACAGATTCCAAATGTGAACACTGGACAGAGTACGCCACCTCCCAATCTGCCCACACATCAGTCATCTGTAACCACAGCTGCACGTCCCACATTGGCCTTACCAATCAGCTCAGAACCTTCAGAACTGAAATAGAAACAAATCAGCCTTCATGCCCAAGGGTCCGATTGAAGGCAGCACAATTATAACAAGTATGGAATCATGCCACTGTGGGAACTAGTTTTGAGATGGAACCTACTGCAATCACCTGGAAGTGTACAGCTGGAATCCAATTAGTTCACAATTCCTGAGTTTAGTTTGAATGTGGAGAAATCTGCCTCTGAACATAGCAGAGATGTGTCTGACCCTTCAGATGCTGATCAGTTTGTATTTTCAGTACCAGTCGCAATGTTTCTTTCCTGTGTGTAAAGAGGAACAGTCATGACTCAAATTGGTTGAAAATCTCAGTGAAAATAAATTATGAATATCCATTGAAATCAGTTTGCCATGTTATCAGTCAAAAAAAGACAGAGGTTGTAATCTCTTGTACGGAAATGTTCATTTCCTATCAGCAATAGGCTTCAACTTATTCTGAAACATCTACAAAATTTGTTAACACTATGTTAGTGTGATTTTTGTTTGACAGCTTCATTCTTTTGGTAGTGTGCAAATGAATTTTTAGGCCACTATTTCCATAAAACATAAAGGATTCTTTAAATATGCCATGGTCAAATTTCCATAAATTGTAATATAATTCATGCTACCAATTTGTTTTATTCCAGATGTGTGTGCATTATCTTTTGTAGATACATTTATGCATGGGCATCATTCCAAAGATAACTCTTGCCATCTATTTTTCATGAACTATCACAGTTACTGCAGACACATGCAAACACCAGCCTTATTTCTTTCATTTGGCAGAGAAAATATACGATCAAAAGCTTTGTAATTTTTTACAGCTAGCCATAGAGCAACCAGCAATCACTCAGTCACCAATGTGTGGGAACAAACTGTGCTGAAGTAGGAGAAAGAAGCCATTCAGAAGGTTATGCAACAAATGCAACACTGTGTTTAATGTTCAGACTCCGAACTTCTATGTGCCTGAAACAGAAAACAGTCAAAAACTGGAATAGGACTAAGAATATAGAAAATCTACAGCACAATATAGGCCCTTCGGCCCACAATGCTGTGCCAAACATGTACTTACCTTAGAAATTACCTAAGGTTACCCATAGCCCTCTATTTTTCTAAGCTCCAGGTACCTATCCAGGAGTCTCTTAAAAGACCCAATTGTTTCCGTCTCCACCACCGTCACCAGCAGCCCATTCCATGCACTCACCACTCTGCGGAAAAAACTTATCCCTGACATCTCCTCTGTACCTACTTCCAAGCACCTTAAAACTGTGTCCTCTCACATTAGCCATTTCAGCACTGGGAGAAAGCCTCTGACTATCCACACGATTAATCTCTCTCATCATCTTATACACCTCTATCAGGTCACCTCTCATCCTCCATTGCTCCAAGGAGAAAAAGCCAAGTTCACTCAACCTGTTCTCATAAGGCATGCTCCCCAATCCAGGCAGCATCCTTGTTAATCTCTTCTACACCCTTTCTATAGTTTCCACATCCTTCTTGTAGTGAGGTGACCAGAACTGAGCACAGTACTCCAAGTGGGGTCTGACCAGAGTCCTATATAGCTGGTCTTCTGGGGCCTTCTTTCACATGTGAAGAAATAGTTTCACACTGTGAAAAAGTCGTGATAAAATGTAATCAGGTTAAGAACCTTCCAACAGGGCTTTACAATTTCTCGCGTAAAAAGCATTAGCAGAGTAGTTCCTTTTTATCTCAATTACCTGAAGGGGGGGGGGGGGGGCAACTGAGGCTGTAATAGGTTTTCCCATGTGTGATTTGAACATCTCTGAAGTTATGTCACTTTGAGCCAACAGAAAAGCACGGTAACTTACAACTGCACTCTTAATACACAACTTCAGCTAAGCCTTAAAAGTTTGATAGTAGCAACAGAATATAGGTCCTGCAGCCCAACCAGTCCATGTCTACCATGGTGCACACACAGCTAGTCCTAATTTCCTGTCCTCCAAAACTTACCCCTCCACGTGCCTCTCCAAGCGCTTCTTGTACGATGCTATTCGACTTGCCTCAACCACCTCCACTGGAAGTTCATTCCACATATTCACAACCTTCTGTGTGGAAAAAGTTGCCCCTCAGATCTTTCTTAAATCTCTCTTCTCTCACCCTAAACCTATCTCTACCTGGGAGAGATATTTTTACTATCCATCTTATCTATGTCTCTCATAATTTTAACCATTTCTATAAGATCACACTTCATTCTTCTAAAGAATAAAAACCTAGCCCAGCCAACCTGTCTCTATAAGATTGATAAGCCTTATAAACCTGTCTCTATAAGACTGATAAATCCCCAGGGCCGGATATAATACACCCCAGGTTGTTGTGGGAATTGAGAGAAGAGATCGCAGGAGCATTAACCATGATCTTTGAATCCTCTTTGGCTGCAGGGGAAGTGCCGGAGGACTGGAGAATGGCAAATGTAGTTCCCTTGTTTAAAAAGGATAATAGGGAGAAACCTGGGAACTATAGACCAGTGAGTCTTACGTCGGTGGTCTGCAAACTACTGGAAAGGATTCTTAAGCTTAGGATCTACGAGCATTTGGAGAAGTACAGTTTACTCATGGATAGTCAACACGGCTTTGTGAAGGGAAGATCGTGCCTCACAAGCCTGATCGAGTTTTTTGAAGAGGTAACAAAAGAAATTGATGAGGGTAGGGTAGTGGATGTGGTCTATATGGATTTTAGCAAAGCATTTGACAAGGTCCCTCATGACAGACTCATCCAGGAAGTCATGAGGCATGGGATAAGTGGAACCTTGGCTGGATTAAAAAAATGGCTTAAAGGAAGAAAGCAGAGGGTAATTATGGAAGGAAAGTATTTTGCCTGGAGGTCGGTGATTAGTGGAGTGCTGCAGGGATCTGTCCTGGGACCCCTGCTATTTGTGATTTTTATAAATGACCTGGATGTAGAGGCAGAAGGATGGGTGAGTAAGTTTGTGGATGACACGAAGATTGGAGGAGTTGTGGATGGAGCTGCAGGTGGTTGAAGGTTACAAGAGGATATTGACAGGCTGCAGAGTTGGGCAGAAAAATGGCAGATGGAGTTCAATCCGGACAAGTGTGAGGTGATGCATTTTGGAAGGACAAACCAGAAGACTGAGTACAGGATTAATGGTCAGTTACTTAAGAGTGTGGATGAACAAAGGGACCTTCGGGTTCAAGTCCATACATTCCGCAAGGTCACTGCATGGGTTGATAGGGTGGTTAAGAAGGTCTATGGGATGCAAGGCTTCATTAACAGGGGGATTGAGTTCAAGAGTAGAGAAGTCATGTTGCAACTCTACAAATCTCTGGTGAGACCTCACTTAGAGTATTGTGTTCAATTCTGGTCACCTCATCATAGGAAGGATGTGGAAGCTAGAGAGAGGGTGCAGAGGAGATTTAACAGGATGTTGCCTGGATTGGAGAACAAGTCATATGAAGCAATGTTAGCAGAGCTGGGACTTTTCTCTTTGGAGTGTCGAAGGATGAGAAGGGACTTGATAGAGGTCTACAAGATTATGAGAGGCATAGATAGGGTGGATAGTCAGTACCTGTTTCCCAGGGCACCAATAGCAAACACTAGAGGGCATATGTACAAAATTAAGGGAGGGAAGTTTAGGGGAGGCATCAGGGGTAAGTTTTTTTACACAGAGAGTTGTGGGTGCATGGAATGACTTGCCAGCGATGGTGGTGGAGGCTAATACATTAGGGGTATTTAAGAGCCTCTTGGACAGGCACATAGATGAAAGGAAAATGGAGGGTTATGGGGTAGTGTGGGTGTTGTACTTTTTTAAGGATTATATGGGTCGGCACAACATGGAGGGCTGAATGGCCTGTACTGTGCCGTAGCGTTCTATGGTTCTATGGCTCTATAACTCAGGCTCTCATATCCTGACAATATCATTGATCATACTTGCTGTGCTCTGTCCAGTTTACTCTCATACTTCCTATAAGAGGGAGACCAATGCTTACACAGTACTCCAATGAGTTATATAGTTGCAACATTTTGACCCAACTCCCATATTCAGCGCCCTGACTGGTGAAGATCTGCATGCTAAATACTCTTTCTCACTACTCTCTCTGCTTGTGATGCTGCTATCAACCTGGCAAGCTAGTCTGGATGATTCAATTGTATGGAATCAGGAAGAGCTAATTACATGAATTTAAAAAATCAAAGGGCGTTGGTTGAAGGCTCAGAGACATCTTCGACTCGGGCATCTGGGAGGCCTCAAGAGGAAAGTTACTCACTGTAGGACATCCAAAGTTCAAAGGTAATTTATTATTACAGTATGTATATGTCACCATATATTACCTTGAGATTTGTTTTCTTGAAATTTACAGAAAAATAAAGAAAAGCAATAGAACTTATGATAATCTATAAATAACGAAGATTTTAAACAACCAAAATGCAAAAGACAAATAATAAAAAAGGTAAGTAAATAATAGCGAGTTGTGACAATGAGTCCATTGGTCAGCATTGAGGTGAGTGAAGTTATCCATGCTGGCTCAGGACCCTGATGATTGTAGGGTAATAGTAGACTCTAATGTGCTCTTGTAGTTATGCTGCTTATGTGGCTGGTCCAAATGTGTCTCTGTTCAATGATGATCCCCAGGAGAACGTGACACTGATTGATGAATTACAACATTTGCTCACCCAAATTTAAATACTTCAATGTATAACTCAAACTCACAAATTTGCATTCCTTTGCTTACTACTTCATGTCATAGATGATGATCAACTTGCTAAGAGAACTACACCTTGGACCTGTGGTGTGTGGCTGATAGGTCTGGTATTGGCGTGGCTTCAACTGAGCAATGAACAGTTACCATTGTACCGCAGATTCCTGTTAATTGGGGCAGCCACTTATTTGGGACAATTCATAAAGAACAAAAACTAAAAAAGAAAATAGCCGGAATTCCTTTTATTTATGTGGGGCATTATGCCACTTAATTGGGGCAGGATAATCTTGCCAAACAGTTTCTAACTAATGTCAGCCACATGTACTTGTACAGCTGTTACACACTACACCATGCCAGAGTGAACAGTTTTAAAACAACAAACACAAGAACATTTGCAGATGCAAGAAATAAAAAGCACCACACAAAAAGTGCTGGAGGAACTCTGCAGGTGAGGCAGCATCTATGGAAAAGAGTAAACAGTTGACGTTTTGGGCAGAGACCTTTCTTCAGGACAATTAAAGGAATCCTGGCTATTTCTGCCTGACCTGCTGAGTTCCTCCAGGATTTTGTGTGGGTGGATTTAAAATAGCATTAGTTGTGTGTGCTTGTGTTCAAAATACAGTGATTTTTGTCACTGATAGTTGGCAAGAAATAAGCAGTAAGGTAATTTAAAACTGTTTTGCTCACTGCAGTTTCAAGCATTTGGGCTTGGAGATGCCAGAAACAGCTGGGAGTGAAAAGGAAACAATTTCACTACTCCAACAAGTAAGTAACTAAGAAGAATTTGAAGGTATTGATGATCATGTTAAATGTTACAATGTATATGAAAATTCGCAGGATGAAATCATCGATAGCATTACAGTATATGAAGGCAGTCCATTATCTGCACTGGATATCTGTGTTAATTTTGTTCATTTCTAGATAATCGAAGAACATATACACTGGATGAATTCCTCCATCAATAACTATTAGGAACTAATGTACAATTTTATAGTACTGTTGTAGTATTAATGGTGTTCTAATTTGTTCTTTATTTAATTTAAATCAGAACCAAATTTGTTACTCACTTAAATGATAGTTTATCTTTTTTATACTCTTTTAACTATTTCCATGAAACTCCAGCTAATAGGAGCAGCTGCTTAATTGGACCGAAATGTACTGGCCCCAGTGAGTCCCAATTAACCGGAATCAACTCTACTTGTCAGAGTCAAATGTGTTTTTTCTTTCTTTCAGCAGTTGATCTGTAGAATTGGTCACTCTGATTATGGAAGTTGAATTCACAAGAAGGAAACATAAGAATTTCCACAGATGTTGGAAATGCTGGAGGAACTTAGCAGGTCAGGCAGCATCAATAGAGAGGGAAAAAAGAAAGAAGTGACATTTTGGGCTGAGACTCTTCAAAGGGAGGTCGAACGAGGAGTGTTGCTTTGGTATCACCTCCAACTCCTGTTCTCACTGTTCCCTCAGGAAAGGAGAACATATCTGCTGTCATACTTTGGTGCTCAGGTCTCTTCATAAGCAAGATTTCCCAATGGGAATTATGCCAAAGAGTTTCAGGGTAATTGGTACTCCAGAGGGGTTGGTGTTGAACTCACTATGAACATTAGCGTTTACTAATAGACTAGAGAACAAGAAAACCAACTCATTTGTTTAAATACTATAGACATGTGCTCCTCACATTATTTTATATTTTAAAATACTCTCACTAAGTGAATATTCAGGACACCTGTGCTTTAATGCTGAAGTAGATATAATAGTGGTTAAACAAATAGGACTTAAAACATTTTGCAAACTTAATCTGCAAGAAATAATTTGGGGCATAAGTGTGATGCAAGATGATTCCTACAAGTAGTTTAGTTTTACTTAGCTAATAGACCTCAGTAATTAGTACCCAAGTCCAGCATTCGTAGTGCATATCAGGATATTTTTAATAAGGCAGTTGGTGAGGTACAGGGCTTAAATTCATAGAATTATACAGCATGAAAACAGGACCTTTGACCCAACATCCATTATGACCCAGCATTGCCTTGCATCATATTATAACTAAAGAATAATAATATCAGGCCTTTGTGCAAACCATTTCTGATTTCTGCTGGCTGTGCTATTATCTACAAAGAAGCTGTGAAAATCTATATCCTGAGATGGTTCTTGGCTCTTCTCACATCAGTAGAACTATCTTATTTATATAGCAGCTAGACCATCAAAGTGAGGAATGCCATCTTCAGCAGTACTGGAAGATAGGAAAATAAATGGTGCATTGATTGTACTTTGCAGTAGATAGAGTCTGATGTGTGCTACATCATAAAAACTCAACGTGAGCAATTACTGTATTAACTCACTCTTGAACGCCCAAACTTAAAACCTAAGTTTCTGAAAATTTATTTCCCCTTTCTTCTACAAGTTTTTTTTCCCTCTTTTGCTGTGTTAAAGTTTGTTTGATTGATTAGGGTTCTATTATAAGTTCATAACTGGCATTTTTAAGTATTTGTAGAAATAATGACTTTTTAACAATTCTTCAACTGAGTATTTCTCAAGGACTAGAATATAAGAGCAATGATGTAATGCTGAGGCTTTATACTGCATTGGTTAGACCACATTTGGAGTCCAGCCAAAGGGTTTTGGCCCAAAACGTCAACTGCACTCTTTTCCACAGATGCTGCCTGGACTGCTGAGTTCCTCCAGCATTTTGTGTGTGTTGCTCGGATTTGCAGCATCTGCAGAATTTCTCTTGTTTGTGATTGGAATCTTGTGAGCAGTTATCTAGGAAACGATGTGCACATATCAGAGACTGTACAAAGATGTTTACAAGAATGATTGTGGGAATGAAAGAGTTAACATATGAGGAGTGTGTGATGGCTTCAGACCTATATTCATTGTTTAGAAGAATGAGTGGGGATATCATTGAAACCTATTGAATCCTATATCAGGATGCTGTTCATCAACTATAGCTCAGTATTCAACACCATCATTCCCATAATCCTGACTGAGAAGTTACAGAACCTGGGCCTCTGTACCTCCCTCTGCAATTGGACCCTTGACTTCCTAACCAGAAGACCACAATCTATGCAGATTGGTGATAATATCTCTTCCTCGCTGACGATCAAAACTGATGTACCTCAGGAGTGTGTGCTTAGCCCACCGCTCTACTCTCTCTATACCCATGACTGTGTGGCTAGGCGTAGCTCAAGTACTATCTATAAATTTGCTGATAATACAGCTATTGTTGGTAGAATCTCAGATGGAGATGAGAGGGCATACAGGAGCGAGATATACCAAGAGGAGTGGTGTCGCGGCAACATCCTTGCACTCAGTAAGACCGAAGAGCTGATTGTGGACTTCAGGAAGGTAAGACAAAGAAACACATACAAATCCTTATAGAGGGATCAGATATGGAGAGAGTGAGCAGTTTCAAGTTCCTGGGTGTCAAAATCTCTAAGTATCTAACTTGGCCCCAACATATTGATGCAGTTTTAAAGAAGGCAAGACAGCAACTATGCTTCATTAGGAGTTTGAAGAGATTTAGCATGTCAAAAAAAACACCCAAAGACTTCTATAGATGTACCATGGAGAACATTGTGACAAGCTGCATCACTGTCTGGTATGGGGGCAGGGGAGCTACTGCACAGGACCGAAAGAAGCTGCAGAGGATTGTAAAATTAGTCAGCTCCATCTTGGGTACCAGCCCACAAAGTATCCAAGACATCTTCAAGGAGTGATGAAGGAATAGAAGCCTGAAGGAACACACTCAGCAATTCAGGAACAGCTTCTTCCCCTCTGCCATCCGTTTACTAAATGACATTGAACCTGCAAACACTACCTCACATTTTTAATATGTATTATTTTTGGGGTTTTATGCACAGTTTTTAATCTATTCAATATATGTATACTGAAATTGATTTATTTTTTATTATTATTTTATATTTTTCCCCGTCTTCTATATAATGTATTGCATTGAACTGCTGCTGCTACGTTGACAAATTTCACGACACATGCCATTGATAACAAACCTGATTTTTACTTTGATAATGAAAGGTCTATAGAGAGTGAATGTGAAGAGGGAGTTTCCTGTAGTGGTGGAGTCTAGGACCAGAGGACACAGCTTCAGAATATTAGGATGTCCCTTTAGAACATAGATAGAGAGAGGAATTTCTTTAGCCGGAGAATGGTGAATCTGTGAAATTCATTGCCACAGATGACTAGAGAGCAAGTAAGTAGGCATATTTAAAGTGGAGTCTGATATGCTCCCAGTTAGTAAGGTGTTAGAGGTTTTGGGGAGAAGGCAGGAGAATTGCATTGAAAAGGATAACAAATCAGCCATGATTGAATGGTGGAGAAGACTTGATGGGCTAAATGGCCTAATTCTGTTCCTATGTCTTATGGTCTTATAATAAATGGGATAAAAATTCAATTTATTTTTCTAACAGATCCAATTTTATACCTCTGTAATTTGGTATGGACACAAATTACACAGACTGAATTGTAAACTTTCCTGTTGCTGGTTCAGCTAGTACCACTGCCAATTTAGAGACGGCTGCATTCAAGTGCAAAGAGCCCCAATTTATTGTATATTCAATGAACTATAGAGGCTGTTCAGTTACTAAAGGCAGCCTCAGATATATTGATTCTGTTCTATCCTACTGTCAAATTACACTTTCTGTGCTTGCTTGGATGAATGCAATTTTGACGACTGTCAAGAAGCTGTATACCATGAAGACCACCAACTAACTCCAACCCACCCCATCATCAAAGTTTCACCTTCTTCACCCACAGCACACTATAGTTGCAGTGCCATTTACAAAATGTACTGAAGCAACTTACTTTGATTTCTTCAGCAGCACCCTCCCAAACGAGCATCCTCCACCGCCTGTGAGGAGAAGGGTGGAGAAGCAGGTGATTGTTCTTTTCCATGTCAGACACCTTCTGAATTTGAAAGTAACCCTATTCCCACATTAGTGCTGAGCCAAAATCCTGGATCAGTGTGTTGAAAGGCACTGTGTATGTAGGTTCACCACATGATCTGCAGACATTCAAGAAACTGGATCGCCACCAACTAAAGGGATTTTTTTAATTAAATTTTGGGATGTGGTAATTTTGGCAAGGGCAGTATTTATTGATAATTTCTTTATTGCTCTTGAAAATTATTAGTGAACTATCTTCATAAAATTGCTGTTGTCCTTCAATTAATAGGGCACTCATGTGGGTGTTGGAGGGTTGCAGGATTTAAATCAGCAGTAAAGCAACAGTGATATATTTCCAAGTAATGTTGGCTTTCAGTGACAGCCAACTTCCAATGGTATCATCCTCATTCCCCCGGAGGCAGAATCTGTGTGCTGGAAAAGCAGAAGATAAGATCGCCTATAATTATCACATGTACATCAAAGCATACGGTGAAATGTGTCATTTGAGTTAACTGCCAGCATAGTCAAAGGATGTGCTGGGGACAGCCCAAAAGTGTTGCACGCTTTCAGCATGCCCACAACTTACCAGCCCTGACCCTAACCGTAAGTGTTTGAAACATGGGAAGAACACGGAGCACCAGAGGAAAACCCATGCAGTCACAGGGAAAATGTACAGTCTCCTTATGGACAGCAGTAGAACTGAACCTGGGTCGCTGGTGCTGTAATAGCGGTATGCTAACCTGGGTCGCTGATGCTGTAATAGTGGTATGCTAACCTGGATCGCTGGTGCTGTAATAATGGTATGCTAACCTGGGTCGCTGGTGCTGTAATAGCGGTACGCTAACCTGGGTCACTGGTGCTGTAATAGCGGTATGCTAACCTGGGTTGCTGATGCTGTAATAGCGGTATACTAACCTGGGTCGTTGATGCTGTAATAGCGGTTTGCTAACCTGGGTCGCTGTCGCTGATGCTGTAATAACAGTATGCTAACCTGGGTCACTGGTGCTGTAATAGCGGTACGCTAACCTGGGTCGCTGATGCTGTAATAGCGGTATGCTAACCTGGGTCGCTGATGCTGTAATAGCGGTATGCTAACCTGGGTCGCTGGTGCTGTAATAGCGGTATGCTAACCTGGGTCGTTGATGCTGTAATAGCGGTATGCTAACCTGGGTTGCTGTCGCTGGTGCTGTAATAGCAGTACGCTAACCTGGGTTGCTGGTGCTGTAATAGTGGCACACTATTGGGGTTTGAAGAATCCTTGGCATTCTACAAATGGTCTGCATGAGCTGAGCGAGTAGAGGGATTGCCAATTGACAGGCTGTTTTTCTTCCTCCTGTCTACTATCATTTCTTAATTGTTAGCCTCACCAGCAAAGTTTAGTAGCACTTACCATTTATAGGTTTTCTATTGGGCTTGCACTAAATTTAAAGATGCCCTATTAAATGAAAACTGCTCGGTTAATTATACAAAAACGAGATATAATCTACTAAGGCGAACAATTCCTGGTTTGTTCCTCAAATGAGTCAGGTCCCTACTGGTACAGCTGTCAAAATGACATTGATACCTTAGTGTATTCGTTTTGTAAAGATAAGCTTTGAGTGTAAGAGTTTAAAACAAATTGAAAGAATTAGTACTGCACATAAAATGTAGACATGTGGAGGAGATTGGCACATAGTTTTCATTCTTTCGTAAATATGTTAGTTCTGCCTTGTGTTTTTCCTATTTCTTTCTAAAACAATGTAGTATTTCTGTCCTATATTCCATCTACTGGTTTCTCTTTTAGTGTCTTGGCTTTCACAAGTTTTCTCCCTTCCTTTGACTTCAAATATAATGGTTATTTTATGCCTGTCCCATCTATCCATTGGTTATCTGATTCTGCCCCCCCTTGCTTCTTGTGTTAGCTGACAAGAGTTTTCAATCATGCAGATCAATGAAACTCATTACCTAATTGTCTCTCTTTTGCAATTAATTAACAGCTTTTAAACAATTCTTAAAGCCCATATTTTCAATGAACTTATTAATAGCTTCCAAAAACATATTTCATGGCACTACATTCATTCCTTTTATTTCTCTGCATCTTTGAATATTTCTATGTTGGAGATGCTAAATAAACAGAAGTCAGTTTTGATCTGATCCTTATCTGATTTGAGCTTGATTATATCAAGAAACATGTGTCGACAAGTATTGTGATCACAGTCAAGGGTATTGTCTGCTGAAGGGTATAGAGCCAGAAATTCTTACAGGCAGTACCAGCAGATAGGAATCTGGTTCTCTAGCTCATCACAATGAGAGCCAGACAGAAGCTTGCACGACTATGCAAAATATTTCAAGAAAACAAGAAATCACAAATAAATAAACTCTGTCATGGAAAACAAACAGACCATAGCAAAAGCCCTTTCGGATCTGTTCACAAGGCATGAAATCTCCTGCTACTCCGAATATCATGCCGTACCCTTAATATTGAACTGATAGCTCTGGTAGACATCAAAATACACATCTGCAAGAGTGTGCACGATTTAGTGACCACAAAGTATCACTATTCTATTCATCATTGTTAAGGTAAAGCCAAGTCAAGCGCACTTTCGCTGTTCCATACCAGAGCTACTTTATGTTGGAAAAGGGACAGCAGATTGAAAACAAAATAAGAAGCAGGTGGATAAATTGATTTCTACTTAAGCCTATTAGATTGCAGATCAGTAATTGGAGGCAATTTATCCATCTGAGGACAAATATACTGCAGGTCAATATTTATAAAGAAGAATCCCCAGTATTTCATAAAAATCCTTTCAGTCTATTGGGAACACTCAACAAATAATACAGGTTTCCACAGCTACTGATTCATTGCTTTTAGAAGAAATGTAATTGAAGAAATCTAATTCAGTAAGTGTTCAGAAAATAGTTTTAGGAGAAAAATCTAATGATTATTGAAAAGACACGCATACAAAACGAAGCCCACACCTGCCTGAACAAGCGACAGACCATCATTTCCCCTGATCAAAATTGTATTCACCTACTCATTTGAATATTCAGAGCCATTATCTCCTTGTTGAGCCTACAATTCCAGTGATAATAGCTGATGAATTTCAGAGATGAAAGTAGCAAAACAAGGTCTTATTAGTGAGCGGTATTTCAGTACCAATCCCAGGAAAGAGGGGCCTAGTGATAAAAATGACCAAAAACAGCCAATGTCTGAAGAAAGAATCAAGGATCAAGCAAAACCAAGGTTGATGTGTTGGTCGCAAAATATGTTTTACATAGATAAAATGTTGGTTAAGTAACTTCTTTCTAACTGCTGCCTGTTATGTCTCATCAAACATTTGTCCTTCCTACACATTACAGAATTTGCTATTGGTGATCACAACCAGAACAAAAATGTCCAGATCCACAGCAGCTCATTATACTAGTGGTGTGTGTGTGCTACACATCCTACACATCTTTTGCTCTGATTCTTCATGTACGGTGTGCAAATTTCCACTCTTGACTGTAACTTCCAGATGAGTTTCCAGAAGAAAGAGCACCTCCAAAAATGGTAGAAACATGTGACAATTCAGTCTAACTCAGGGAAATCAGTTTCAGTTATTACAGGACTTAGAACTATTTAGTAAACTTATTAGGCAACACTCTATTACAATGGTTGTGGCTAAATTACAGCTTATCTTTGTGCTTTGCAGAATAAAAATAAAAGATATAGCAACAGTAATGTAGCCACTTCTGAGGAATCAATTGTAACATGGATATTGGGCAAGTAGTTAATGCATAAAGTTGTTGCATGGAATCACATTGGCAGCTTCAAGTTCTTCATGCGTGTGATGAACAGCATTCTCTCTGTGAGAAGATCTAAAATTGGATGTATCCAGGATTATAGAAGTGCAACCAGCTGAGAACCCTCTGTGTTCTAAGAACTTGTTGCCTCGCTACTGCTCACTTTCAGATTGAGAGTTTGAATGTGAAAGGAAGCCCTTGAAAAGTGTGTTCTGTAATATGCATACAACATTGGTTATATTGGTTCATAACCAGTATAAGGTCCACAGCCCAAGAGGAAAAGGGAACAGTGAGTCGCTAGAGCAAAATAGGGCATTGACCAATGACCGATCTGCATATGGGATGGATTAGTAACAGTAAATTAAAGGAAAGCAGTGGCAAGCACCATGTCCATCATCACAGGTGCTATCATCTGCATGGACAGAGTGGTGATCTTGAGGCTTTAGCTCTTCGAGGCTTCAGTCAGAGAAAGCAAAGAAAAGAAAAGCTCGAGGCTACATTTCTTTTTTCCTTCTCTTCTTTAGCTAAGCTCGGACAGCAGAGTTGCCAGGCAGGACAGCGGAACTTTCCTCTTGCGGGATGAGGGAAGGCAGGGAGACCTCCAGTGTCCCTGAAAGACAACAACTGCATGCAGTGCATCCAGCTGAAACTTCTAACTATCCTCATTAGAGTCAGAGCTGGAATTGGATGAACTCCAGATCATCCAGGAGGCTAAAGGGTGACAGATAGGACATATATAGGACACCCAAGGTGCAGGGCACAGAAAACTGGGTGACAGTCAGGAAGAGGAAAGGGGTTAACAAGCCAGTGCAGATGATTCCTGTAGCCATCCTCCGCAACAACAGGCATTTCAGTTTGGATACTTTGGTGGGTTACTTCCCTAACGGAGGGAAGTCGCCGTAAGTCAGGTTTCTGGCACTGAGTCTGGCTCTGTAACTCAGAAGAGGAGAAGAGGCACGCTGTGGTGATAGGAAATTCACTAGTTAGGGGAACAGACAGGAAGAGAATGAGATTCCCGGATGGTATGTTGCCTCCTGGATGCCCGAGTCCTCAGCATTCTTAAGCGAAATGGTGAACAGCCAGAAGTCGTGGTCCACGTAGATACCAATGACACAGGTAGGTCAGGTAACGAGGTTCTGATGGGGGGAGGGTGGTCAGGGAGTTAGGTGGTAAATTAAAGGCAGGACCTTCAGAGCTGTGATCTCAGGATTGCTACCTGTGCTACATGCCAGTGAGGCCAGAAATAGGAAGATCATACAGATTAATATGTGGTTAAGGAGTCGGGGTAGGAGGGGGAGAATAGGATTTTTGGATCATTGGGCTCTCATCCAGGGAAGGAGGGACCTGCAAAGAAGAATGATTTGCATCTAAGCTGGAGGGGAGTAATATCATAGAGCAAAGGTTCGTTAATGCTGCACAGTGGGGTTTAAACTGGAGTTGCAGGGGAATGGGAACCAGAGTGCCAGAACAATTAGTGGAGACTTTGTGGAGGCAGATGTTAGTAAGACCTCAAACAAAGTCAGGAATCAAAAGGTTGAGCATGGTGCAACTAATCTCTTGAGATGTGTATGTTTCAATGCAAGAAGTATTGTAGGAAAGGTGGATGATAGTGCCGAAAATGAGGTAGCCCTGGTTTACAAATAGACAATGTGTAGTGAGGAGAGGCTGTAACAGGGCAAAATTACAGAAAAGAGGATGAGTTGCAATGTAAAAGGCAGACAGAATCGAGAAGGATGAATACAGGACTGAAGGTGTTATATTTGAATGCTCGCAGTACACAGAATAAGGTTGATTAACTTGTAGCACAGCTACAGATTGGCACGTGCGATGTTGTAGGCATCACTGAATCATGGCTGAAAGAAGCACATAGCCGAAAGCTTAATGTCCAAGGATACACATTGCATTGAAAGGACAGGCAGGAAGGCAGAGGGGCAGCATTGCTCTGTTGGTAAAATATTAAATCAAATCATTAAAAAAAGGTGACATAGAGTCAGAAGGTGTTGAATCATTGTGGATAGAGATAAGGAACTACAAGGGTAAAAAGACCCTGATGGGAGTTATAAACAGACCCTCCCAAACAGTAAGTAAGGATGTGGTCTACAAATTACAATGGAAGATATAAAATGCGTACCCAAAGTCAATGTTACAATAGTCATGGGGGATTTCAATACGCAGGTAAATTGAAAAAATTAAGTCAGCGCTAGAGTCCAGGAGGGAGATTTTCTAGGGTATCTACTGTATGAGATGGTTTTTTGGAGCTCACTAAGGGATCAGCTATTCTGGATTGAGTATTGTGCAATGAACCAGAACTGATTAGAGAGATTAAGGTAAAAGAACCCTAGGGGAAAGTGATCATCCTATGATTGAATTCACCCTGAAATTTGAGAAGGAGAAACTAAGGTCAGATGTGGAAGTATTACAGTGGAGTAAAGGAAATTACAGAGGTATGCAAGAGGAGTTGGCCAGAAATGATTGGAAAAGAACACTGGCAGGGATGATGGCAGAGAATCAAGGCTGGAACTTCTGGAAGCAATTTGGAAGGCATCGTATACATACATCCCAAAGAGGATGAAGTATCCTAAAGGCAAGATGTCACAACCGTGGCTAACAAGAGAAGTCAAAGCCAACATAAAAGCCAAAGAGGGGGCATATAATAGAGCAAAAATTAGTGGGAAGTTAGGGGATTGGGAAGCTTTTAAAAGCCAACAGAAGGCAACTAAAAAAGTCCCAAAGAAGGTAAAGATGGAATATGAATGTAAGCTTGCCATTAATATTAAAGAAGATACATAAAGTGTGAAAGTGAGGCATGAGTGGATATTAGACCACTGGAAAACAATGCTGGGGAGGTGGTAATGGGAGGCAAGAAAATGGCGGATAAACCGAGTAAGTATTTTGCATCTGTCTTCTGTGTGTAAGACATCTAGCAGTATGGTGATATTCCTGCTGTCAGGGGTCATGAAATGTGTGAAGTTACCATAACTAGAAAGAAGGTTTTTGGGAATCTGAAAGGTCTGGAGGTAGATAAATTATCTGAACCAGATGGTGTACACCCCAGGGTTCGGAAAGAGGTGGCTGAAGAGATTGTGAAGGCATTAATAATGATCTTTCAAGGATCACTAGATTCTGGAATGATACTGGAAGACTGAAAAATTGCAGAAGTCACCCCACTGTACAAGAAGGGAGAGAGGCAGAAGTAAGGAAGCTATAGGCCATTTAGTCAGACCTCAGTGAATAGGAAGATGTTGCAGTCAATTATTAATGATGAAATCTCAGAGTAGTGGGAGGCACATAATTATTTAGGGCATAGTCAACATAGTTTCCTCAAGGGAAAATCTTGCTAGACAAATCTGTCGTAATTTGTTAAGGAAATAACAAACAGGATAGGCAAAGGAGAATCATTTGATGTTGTGTACTTGGATTTTCAGAAGGCCTTTGACAAGGTGCCACCAGTAAGGCTGCTTAACAAGCTATAAGCCCATAATATTAGAGGAAATTTTCTAGCAGAGATGAAGTAATGGCTAATTGGTAAGAGACAAAGAGTCGTAATAAAGAGAGCCTTTTCTGATTGGAGGCTTGTGACTACTGGTGTTGCACAGGGGTCTGTGTTGGGACAGATTTGTTTTACATTATACATTAATGATTTGGATGATGGAATTGCTGAATTTGTTGCAAAGTTTGCCGACAATTTGAAGGTAGGTGGTTTTGAGGAAGTAGAGGGGTTATTGATGGACTTAGACAGATTAGAAGAATGAGCAAAGAAATGACAGATAAAATACAGTGTCAGGAAATGCATGGTCATGTACTTTGGTAGAAGAAGTGAAAGGATTGACTATTTTCTAAATGGAGAGAAAATACAAAAAAGCTGAGGCACAAGGAGATTTGTAACTCCCTAAAGGTTCATTTGCAGGTTGAGTCTGGTGAGGAAGGGAAATGCAATGTTAGCATTCATTTCAAGAGGACTAGAATATAAAAGCAAGGATGTAATGTTGAGACTTTATATGGTGAGGCCTCACTTGGAGCATTGTGAGCAGGTTTGGGCCCCTTATCCTAAAAAAAGGATGTGCTGAAACTGGAGCGTGTTCAAGGGAGGTTCATGAAAATGACTCCTGGATTAACTGGCTTGTCATATAAAGAGCATTTGATGGCTCTGGGCCTGTATTCACTGGAATTCAGAAGAATGAGGGGTGACTTCGTTGAAACCTATTGAATGGTGAAACGCCTTGATAGAGTTGAGATGGAGAGGATGTTTTCTATAGTGGGAGATTCTGAGATCAGAGGACGCAGCCTCAGAATAGAAGGGCGTCCTTTCAGAACAGAGATAAGGAGGAATTTCTTTTGCCAGAGATTGATAACTACATGGAATTCTTTGCCATAGGCAGCTGTAGAGACAAATACTGTATATGTATTTAAGGAAGAGGTTGATAGATTCTTGATTGGTCAGGGCATGAAGGGATATGGGGAGAAGGCAGGAGACTGGGGCTGAGAAGAAACTTGGATCAGCCATGATGAAACCTTTGAGCAGACTCAATGGGCTAAATGGCCTAATTTTGCACCTATATCTTGTGGTCTTCTGACATTTCAGGAAGAGCTTCTTCTCTTCAGTCATCAGATTTATGAATTGACCATGAACCCAAGACTATTACTGCACTTTTTGTTCTCTTTTTTTCACTACTTATTTACTTCTTTATATTTCTTATAATTTTTTATGTGTTGCACTTTACTGCTGCTTATTTTTTTGCAGGGGAAGATTGGCGGGGCCCCACTGAAGGTTTGGGCTGGTCAGATGCATTATGGGCAACAGGTGTAAATCAGTTAACTAATTTGTGTCAGTGGTATACCAAATGTGACGCATTAAATTTCATGACATAAGGCAATGATAATAAAGCTGATTTCAATTCTAATTCTGAACAATAATTGTCGCTTTAAGCCTGTGATTTCTTTAAGGATTATATCCTGTGACTAACCTGTTGCTTGATCACTAGCAAATTTTATGGGAAGTTCCAGGTAAGGCAGTTTGTGAGAAAGCCTTGACTTAAGATGGCATATATGTGTTTTGAACTCCTTGTGTCTGGTGTTTTTGTCTGAACACTCTGCAAATAAACCTTACAGTGTGTTAGAAACCCATAGAGAACACATGGTGATGATTGAGAGTGGATGGTAAAGTATCATAGACATCAAGAGTGACAGTTGGTCTGTGTTGCTCTGTGTTGGTGGGATGGATCTGGGAACTTCACTGCCAATCAAAGCAAGTTAAGGTGCGGAACTGAATGTGACGATAAAAGGTGGAGCAAACGAAGTGGCGGTGAATGTAAGACCAGATTCATTGAGCAAAAGTTTGTGCAAGGTAGGTATGTGGGCCACCTCTAAATGAACAGGCGCAGAATCCTATTATTTATTGAAAGAACAAAGGTGCTTTTCCAGGTGACTAATATTATTGAAATAGAGAATGTGAGCAAAGGTGCAAAAGCAGAACGGTGATAATATTATTGGACAAGTAGCATGATGCTACTTCCAGCTGACTGGACTAGCAAAGTCCCAGTTAACAAGATAAACTCATACCCATCAGAAATCAGGGAGAATTATAAGTTCAGGTACCACAGTCATGGGTCAAGGGAGTCAATTACTCTTGTCAAGAGAACCATTCAAACTGATACAAAATGAGCAAATTAGGCCTCTCTTGGTGGTCATCAAGATAAACAAAACTGATAAATATCCTACTGGGAAGGCTTGCTAGCTCTACATAGAGGGTTTAAACTAGAGTTGCAGAGATTGGAACCAGAGTGCCAGAACAGATAGTGCAGTGAATGTGGAGACAGATGTTAAGACCTTAGACAATGTCAGGAATCAAAGGCTGAGCTCAGAGGGACTAATGTTCTGAGTTGTGCATATTTGAATGCAAGTAATATTGTCAGAAAGGTAGATGAGCTCAGGACATGGATCAACACATGGAATTATGATATTGTAGCCATTAGTGAGACTTGGTTGCTGGAGGGGCAGAGCTAGCAGCTCAATATTCTGGTGTTCCGTTGCTTTAGATTAAATAGAGTGGGAGGGATTAAAGAGGGAGGGATGGTGTTATTAGTCAGGGAAAATGTCACAGCGGTGCTCAGTCACAACCGAACAGAGAACTGATCTAGAGAAGTTTTATGGGTGAAACTGACGAATAAGAAAGCTATGATAGCATTAATGGGGCTATATTATACAGAACCTATAGAGAGATTGCATACTGTTGCAAGAAACATAAAGTTATTGTAGCAGGTGAGTTTAACTTTTCACGTATTGACTGGGCCTCCCAAACTGTAAAAGGACTGGGAAAGAGTATGCCAAATGTGTTCAGGTAAATTTCCTTAATCAGTACACAGAAGTCTCAACTAGACAGAGTGTGATACTTGACCTCCTGTTAGGGAGTGAGACACCTAGGTGACAGAAGTTTGTGTAGGGTAACACTTTGCATCTAGTGATCATAATATCATTCATTTCAAGATAATTATGGAAAAAGATAGGTCTGGTCCTCATGTTGTGATTCTAAATTGGAGAAAGGCTGATTTTGATGGTATCAGAAAGGATCTGACAGCATGGATTGGGTTAGGCTGTCTTCTGACAAAAGTGTACTTGGTAGACCTTCAAAAGTAAGATTTTGAGAGTATTCTGTTTGTATGTGCTTGTCAGAATAAAAAGCAAGGATAATAGGTTTAGGGAACTTATGTTTTCAAGAGAGATTGAGGCCATACTAAAAAAAAGAGTTGCATAGCAAGTAGGAACAAGTGAGGTACTTAAGGAGTATAAGCAATGTAAGAGAATGCTTAAGAGAGATATCAGGAGGGCTGAAAGGAGGCATAAGGTTACTCTAGCAGACAAAGTGAAGAAGATTCATAGGGGCTTCTACAGATATGTTAAGAGCAAAAGGATTGCAAGGGACAAAATCGGTCCTCTGGAAGACCAGAATGCAGAATGGTAATCTATGTGTAGAGCCAAAGAGATGGGTGAGATCTTCAATGGATTTTTTGCATCTGCATTTACTCAGGAGCTGGATACGGAGTCTATAGAAGTGAGACAAAGCAGCAGCAAGGTCATGGACTCGATACAGATTACAGAGGAGGAGGTGTTTGCTGTCGAGATAAATTAGGGAGGAAAAATCCTCAGGGACTGACAAGGTGTTCCCTTGGACCCTGTGGAAGACAAATGTAGAAACTGCAGGGGCCCGAGGAAAGATATTTAAATCATCCTTAGTGTCAGGTGACATACCGGAAGATTGATCAATTGTTTAAGAAAAGCTCTAAAAGTAAACTTGAAAATTATGAATCTGACATCAATAAGTGTTTGGAAGGTATTCTAAGAGCCTGGACGTATGTGTATTTGCATAGACAGGGACTGATTAGTGATAGTTAGCATAGCTTTCAGCATGGCTGGTCATGTCTAACCGATCTTACAGAGTTTTTTGAGGAAGTTACCAGGAAAGTTGATGAAAGCAAGACAGTAAGTGTTGTCTACATGGACTTCAGCAAAGGGTCCGGGGAAGTTGGTCAAGAAGGTTCAGTCTCTTGGCATTCAAGGTGAGGTGGTAAATTGCCTTTATGGGAGAAGCCAGAGAATGGTAGTACATAATTGACTCTTTGACTGGAGGCCTGTGCCTATTTGAGCACTGCAGAGATCTGAGCAGGGTCCATTATTGTTTGTCATCTATATCAAAGATCTGGATGATAAGATGGTTAACTGGATCAGCAAATTAAACCAAGATTGGGGATGTAATGGACAGCAAGGAAGATCATCAAAGCTTGCAGCAGGATCTGGGCCTTTTAGAAAAATTGGTTGAAGAATGGCAGATGGAATTTAATGCAGACAAGTGTGAGGTCCTTTGGGAGGACCAACCAGGGTAGGTCTTACACAGTGAGCAGTAGGGAACTGAAGAGTGTGGTTGAACAAAGGGATCTGAGGACACAGATCCATAAGAGTGACATCACAAATAGACAGTGTCACAAAGAAAGCTTTTGGCACATTGGCCTTCATAGGTCAAAGTACTGAGTACAGGAAGTTGTATAAGGCATTGGTGAGACCTAATTTGGAGTACTGTGTGCAGTTTTGCTCACCTACCCATAGGAAAGATGTAAGTTCAGAGAAAATTTACAATGAAGTTGCTGGGACTTCAGGACCTGAGTTATATATAAAGATTTAATTGTTTAGAACTTTATTCCCTAGAACGTAGAAGATTGAGGGGGGGTTTTGTTGGAGGTATCCAAATTTTGAGGGGGATAGATAGGGTAAATGCAAACAGGCTTTTTCCACTGAGGGTGCATGAGACCAGAACTAAAGATCATTAGTTAAGGGTGAAAAGTCAAATACTTAAGGGGAACATATAGGGAAACTCCTTCACACAGAAGATGGTGAGAGCATGAAATGAGCTGCTAGATTTCGATTCCAATGGTTAAGAGATGTTTGGATAGGTAATGGCTGGGAGGTATATGGAGGTCTACGGTTCGGGTGCTGGTCAATGGACCTAGGCATTTTAACTGGTTCAGCACAGACTAGATGGGACTAAGGATGGGCCTGTTTCTCAGTTGTAGTTCTCTATGACTCTATGTTCAGCTATCTGAAGATTACAAAAGGATCCTGAGTAGAGCAATAGAGGATGAGAGGCATCCTTTACTGGGATAAAGTGCCTTTACAAAGCTGGATTTCTCTTGTGCCATTTCTCAGGTTAATGTAGATAAATAATGCCAACATTTATTGAAAACGAATACGCACAAGAAGCTGTATTCATACAATAATACAGTAACAAATTTGTTCCAGGCAATGATATGCGTATTGTACACAGCAGGGGGTATTTAACTGCAACAGCCATAAGAGTGAAATTCCTTCATACGCTCGAGGAAATGTATGGCAGGTTGCAATGACATTATACCAAGCTTACACAAAGCAAATGTGCCTTCACCCAGAGGTGGTAATTATATTTATTTCTGAATATTGATGTGAATAGGAAAGTAAAAAGAATGCTGGAACTAGGACACATAAAATACCATGGATGCTGGAAATCAGAAATATAACAAGGAGTTCTGGACATGTTCAGCACATCAGAAAGAAAAAGTTTACAGTTCCAACACATTCTTGAAAAGGTGGTTATTTGCTTTTGTTGACTTCAATGTCCAGCCTTAAGGGCTGTAACATATTGTTTCAGAGGATAAGATGCTGTTATTTGATTTATTGTTTGACTTCATTGGACAGAGATCCATAGAGAGGTCAAAATGGGAGTAGGAAGAAAATGGCAGGCAGTTAAAACTAAGGTTCACCTGGCACTCCATAATATGGTCAATCTATCAATCAGTTTGTGTTCTGTTTCTCCATTTTAGATTAGATCATTCTTACAAACCAGTGGCAGAAATAGAAGTGAATTGTTGCTTCATCTGGAAGGAACATTGGGTACATGAATATTGGGAAGGGATGATTTAAAAGGGTAGCCAAAGCATTTCCTTTGCTTGCATGGGTAAGTGCTGTGGAAAGGGGTGTCAGTGTTGCTGAATCCAAAAGAATGAGACAGCGATCCCTTCAGACTGTTGAAAGCAGAGAAATACTGAAACTGTGCCTAGTGACAGTAACACACTGGAAATGGTGAAAACTGCAATGGTTGATTTGTTAATGTGGAAGTTATTAGAGTGGAGTGTCAGGAGAAGGGGAATCCTTTCCTTGTTCTGGAGCAAAGGAAAGCGGGTGAGAACAGAAGTGTGGGACATGGGACCAATGTGCTTGAGAACCCTGTTGACTGTGAATGAAGTGAAATCATACTTAAGGAAAATGGAAGACATTTCAGAAGCACTGATATGAAAGGTGTAGTGACTGGAACAGATATGATAGAGCTGTAACAACATGGAGAATGTCTATGGTCTGTGCAAGAACACTTTCAACAGTAGATTAGTCTTAGAACACTGATACTAGGGAGAACATTTACACATGTTATTGACCATAATCCTCTGCAGGAAGATGCAGCACAGTGTAACATGTTAGGGTAAATGTTGTGTGGCGGACATTATCACTTACCAGAGGTCAATAGATATTGTCATCTCTCATTTAGTTCAAGAATGGATATGTGCTTTACTTTTTGTTAATGTAGGTGCTGCTTTATTATAAACCATTGCGACTCAATACAGGTAATACCAGCAATGTACACGTTAAACAAAACATCACGTCAAATATAACCTGGAACAACAACCTAGCTAAATTAACATTATTCCATCCTTTAAGCTTTAAAAATAGGACAATGCATCTTTTTACATTGGAACTTTATATTTTTGTAGCTTGAAATGTTTTCTAGTGGGTCGTTTGAGATAATCATGCTGTGTATGTCTCAGAGCCTCAAAGGGTTTGTCTGTTCACTTTTGTTTTTAATTGAATCAGATAGAAATAACAGCATAATTCCCAAGAGATTCATTGGCTGAGTGATCTTTTAAAAAAAATCCATACAAAAGTCCGGGCAGACTTTTACCATATTTGAACATTTCACATCAATACTCTTAGTTATTTTCTGGATAGCATGACATTGATTGGACATTTTTTTTGTCATGGATTTAGCATTCAAGGTCACTGTTCCATGGGATGGGTACATTCATACAGAACTGAGCCTGGCTTTAAACAAGATTTCTGGTGTAACATGGAACTAACGGTGCAAAGAGAAAACTGCTGCCTTCAGAGACATCATCGTGTTATTTCTGTTGAATATTAATTTATGTTATTGAATGTGCTGCTTACCATAATAGGTTGTGTGTACCGATGTGAGTCACATTACATGGTCACATGGGATTACCTAGAACTATGCAGTCATTTGAGGTTTTCTTAATGTTTTGTTTTATTTCATTGTTGAGGGATTCCATCTCGGGAAAGACTCTATTTTAGTGAATTTCAGCAATGCAACTTGGTAAGTTGATAATACTGAATTCCAGAAGGCTGTAAAACTAATTTTCTATGCAGCTAATGATAATCATACTACACTTACGATGTGCATTACCAAGACAAAATAGCAGCTTATACTGCAATATTAAATGTCATTGTCTGCAAAGTGAAGCCACATAAGCTACAGGCAAATTTAAAATTAGAGCAGGATATAGGAGTGAAAGTAATTAGTTGTGACAAGCTATGGTTGAAACATGGGCAATTGAAAGAAAATGAACGTTATATAAAAGTAAAACAGATAGCTCATCCACACAGTATATAGACAAAGCACCAAACTCCTAGTGTGAACTCATCTATCTATATGTATTCATTATAATTAGCCTCTTGAGACAGTTGATGACTTGTTCTAAATCACAACTTAAAGGTAATTTAAGATTGCTAATAAAATGTACAATATTCTAAACTTTACATTAATAATCATTTTATTGGATTCAAGTATTTGACAAAATATTAGCCAGTGATATTATCCTCATATTTCAACTTGGAGCAGCATTTCGCCATATATAAAAGTATTGTATAATGCTTATAAACCTAAAGGATGATATCTGTACATCAATATCACACACTTCAATGCACAACTATTTTGTCATTTTAGGTCAAATGTTCTGGATAAAGAACATAACTTGTATGTTATCCTGAGGTAAATTTGAATGTCTCTGTCACTTCTTGGCTTCAGGATTTTACATGATCTGGAAATTAAGCACAACTGATGATGTTTCTGTCTGTTTCTTTTTGACAGGGACTTGTTTGTTGATGGACATCCATATACCAGTGGGAAATGAAACCATTAATTGAAGCTGCAGTGACTAATCCATTACCCTGCCCTGCTTCATGGATTCTGACATAATAGTTGTCCCTCCAATCAGAAATTCACTCATGCACATTTTGATGAAACTCCCATCAAACTCAAATAATTGATTATGTTCTTTGGCCTATTGGTATGCATATCACCCTGAATCAGAGTAAAGCAAATGATGTTGAACTGAACTACCTAATTGGCTTTGTAGTGCAGGCAAATGAATGCTTTTTACTAAAAGAAAGGAACTATGTATTCTCAAGGGGATACTAAAACTGGAACCTTGATTTATCACTTCGAGGAAAGTTATAAATAACAATGAAAAAAGTTCTAAAACACAATATTGCATGTGCTGGATACCTGAAATAAAACAGAACATGTTAGAAACACTTACCAGTTTAGAGAACATCAGTGGAGAGAGAATTAGAGTTAATATTTCATGTCAACAGCCTATTTCCAAAACTAGGACTGAAGGAAAATATGAGTCTCTCTTTCCAACCTGCTGGGTGTTTGCAGCATTTTTTTTCAATTTTAGGTCAATAAGCAAGTTCTAAGTCATTCACTCACCTCCCAGGGGGCCTTGCTGTGTGTGTTTGGCACCCTGCCTTGCACTAATAACTATATTCAGAAATACTGCATTCATTTTCGACACATTGGGTTTGATAAATCAGCAATAGAAATGCAAATGTATTTATTTCTCTCAAAATCAAGGCCAATTTACAGTTTGGTGACACATTACCTAGCAAGGTGCATTGGAACTATAGTATTTGAAATCAGCTGCTCGAAACGCTTCCCAAAGTTACTCCATTAATGGTTGGCATTTACAACTCTTTCTTCTCAGAAGTTCAAATGAAAGGTCATCAGACTGAAATGTTAACCCTGGTTCTTTCTGCAGAAATGCTGCCTAACCTGTTGTACACTTCTAGCATTTTGTGTTAATATTTTCTTTTAGAAGATTATTACATCTAGGTAAGGCAACTTGCTGAGTCACAGACTCTGGTCCTTTGATCATTGATTCTGCTGTGATGCCAAGCTCTTGATAGACTACAGAACACCAGCACCACATTGTCCCCTGTATGTTATTAGAGATCTTTAGTCTACATATTGGCAACTTAATTTGGACTGGAGATACAGTGAACACAGTGCTTATATATATAAGTACGCTTTTAAACGCTGAGTGGACAATGTGGTATGACTTTGATACATTGTTGCATCAAATACTTGCCTAGCTGAAAGTTCCTGCTTTCAATAAACAATATTCTGTTGAGATTTCTACATCTGCTTTTGCTTATACAGGCAATAACTCAAAGGAGCCCATAGACAGCAGTACATTCACATTGACTGGGATGTTACTGCTTGGGGAAAGATAGGACTGTGACCAAGAACAGAAAAGGTAGAGAGCAAGTTCTCAAAGTGATGATGGCAGGCGCAGAAATGTATGATCTCTGTAATCAGAGACTGGCAAACACTTGCTGAGAAAAATTACAGAAGAACATCAAACGAGGGCCATAGATGGAGGTTAAGATAGTGCTCAGTCATGATCTCAGTGAATGAAGGAATGGGTTTAAGGACTGAATGTTCAAATTATTTTTTAGAACGTAACATTGTACTACACCAGAGCAGCAATAATTCTGTACTGAATAGTAATCTATGGTGGATAAATGCATGTTTCATCTAAAAGCTATTCCAGTAAAATTCAGTTGCTCTATATATCATGCATATTTATCACATTCAAAGGGCCTTTATTGATCGTAGGTTAAAGTTGAGGTAGGGAAGTCTGGATGGGGATAAAAGCCGATGGGAATAAGGCCTCAGAACCTCAAAAATGAGCTTGGAACCTGGGGCAGGGTCATGACTGACTGCTGGATTAGGCTAGGACCATATCACGTGGTAGGGGAAGGAACGTGGATGTTGGCTTTGGAATGTAGCTCTGATGAGTGTGGACAGGGTACCTATTGGAGTCAAGGTAGGGTGAAGTGGATTTGAGATGGAACCCACCGAGACAAATGAAGATAACACGGGACAGCAAATTTTCAAATATGTTGCTTCCTCAGAAGTATGCTGTGATTATGATAGACCACTTGAAACTGAACACAAATGTCATTTCACACTACTAGTATCACATAGGAATTGTGAGAAACAAGAAATTACATTTTATTGAATATTATGCATTTAGCTGCATAATGGTGCTGATGCTTTGCAATAGTTCAACTAAGCTAAAAATGTATTGTTGATGATTTTCATTTGTATTCAGTGCCTGAGGCTGTTCACAGAAGTTTCCAACAATAATCAGCCCGCAGTGATGGATTTCAGTTGCCCTGATACTGTTACTCCATGACCGCAATACCCTGGTGAAACCTTGTACCAGACTTGTCACTGACAGCCACGATTTGCAGGGAAGAAGTCTAAATGGGAATGAAGAAAATGAATTTTAGTGACATGTTGCACAGCATGGTTTTGTATACTTAAAGCACGTAGTTACTAGCTGCACATAGTTTGGGGTTCTGTAATTGCCAAGAACATCCTCAACAACATCTTTGAACACCTTCCACATGATTTTCTCCAGTCCCACAAGAAGTTCTTCGAGTTGCCTGTCATTCATGACCTGTCTTATTTGTGGACGAACAAAAAAATGCCTTTCTTAATCTTGGCATCAGTTATTCTGGGAAATATCTATCTCAAGTATCGAAATCTTTCACCTTCCTTGTTCATCGGTTTCACAAAATTTTCATAAGCCCCAGTTTTATATGGAGAGGGAGCAAAAATAATTTTGATGGGTCTACCAGTGGCTTATGTGCCACACCTTTCTGCGTGGGAACCAACTGCATATGGAGTGGCCAATCCTTTTTTATTGTGTTGAGATTCTTTAGCACTGCTGGCCCATTCACAAATGAAACAACAGTACTTGATGTAGCTGAGCTGCGTCCCGAGTAGCAACACTGCTACTTTCCGATCACTACAGATGGTCCAGTTGTAGTTGCTGTACTGTACGTGTTTCAACAAGACTTCACAATTTTGGTAGTTTTCTTTCATGTGTACTGCACGGCCGATTGGTATTGAGCGGTGGGCGCTCCCATTGTGTAGCAGCTCAGCTTTCAGGCTTAGCACTGAAGAATCAATAAAATGATGCCATTGTGGTTCATCCAAGCAACCCAAAGCAGTCGAAAGCCCATTAATATCAACGCAGAAACACAGATTATCAACCTGACCAAAGAATTGTGTCAAATCTTCTTGGCATCTGCAAAAGACTGAAATGTTTGTGCCTGGTGATAACATGCTGGCAATTTTAAACCCCAGTCTCTGACCAGGTCATTTAACTCAGATTGAGTTATCAGATGAGGCTCACTTGATTTTAAGAGTTCAAAATGTGTATCAATACGGTGTTGATTTCCATTCCTAGCTTGTGCATCATGACATCTTTGTCTGCCTCCTCTAGACTCCACGTCTTGGTCCTGGAAGGTTATCTTCATGCAGCATGGGTTGCATGGCTGAGGGGAGATTGGAGGAGTCAATGGATTTCTTGTTTTTTAGCAGAGAAACCAGACACAATGGTCAGACAGAAGAACCATTCTGTCACATGATCCTTCTGCTCTCACCAGATCATTGGTTCAGTGAACGTCATTGACTTCTGAGTATCGCTGAGCCAAGCTCTAAGATTGACAGCGCATGTTACGCAGCAAATGTGAGGAGCCCAGGCTTCGTCTTGGCCGCCAATTTTACACCAAAAGTAGAGTTCATAGGCTTTGTTAATAAAAGAAGTCATGCTCTGTCTTTGAGATTTAAGCGTATACTCGCCACAAATATCACAGAAAGTATCACGGCTGCTGCAACATTGGTGAGACGTTTTGCTGTCACAAATAATCCTGAAAATACAATTACTTTATAATGAGTACACACAATATGCCATGTGTGTAGAGCATGCACATCAATGTGATCCCAAACCAATATACATGTAAATGCAATGCATAGAATGATGTGTCCATGATGCTCTTATAGCCCTTTTTAAAACCTGCCCTGCCAGGCAGCATCCACCCTGCCTAAGCATGCACATGCTTATCTGGACAAGATAGAAAACTTCTCAGCCTATATTCTAGGCAATATTTAAATTTTCTTGGATTATGAATTGAAATAACAAATATAGGTGATGGTAAAGGATCTAATGCTTTCTTATTCTATATAATGAATAAAGTCTTCTCAGGCTTCCAGCTGGGTAAAAGTATTGATTTCAACCAGCACTTCAATGACAGCCTCTGCGTTCTTCATCAGTGATAATGCCTGGGCATATCTGGTCCGGTTATTTATACCCCTGTTGTCTGGCCCTCCTGATTGGTTAGTCCTCGTCCAATTGAGTTTCTGCTATCCCACCTTGTTTACAATCAAATTCCAGTTGTTACCTAGAGTAAGACATTTGTCTTTGTTAAAATTCTTTTCCTCTAGTCTTATTTCAATGGCCTCTTTCACCAGGCGGTCCCAAAAACCACTGGTGTGGCACAGTAGTCATCCACACACCCATAAGGAAGCTGATATCTCAGCTTAGGCTAGTCAAAGATGGCCTGGGTCTCAGGTCAGCAGCCGTTCACAGGATTCCCTGAGAATACAGAGCAGCGTATATCGTCCAGATGGGACATGTGGTGGAATCCGCACAGATGTATCCGTTTGGGTTGCCCGGAGATATCAGTGGTAGCAGAACATTGCATTTGCAATTGTCATAGGATTAACTTCGATGGAACAAAACTACTATGATGGACACAATATGTACCTAATACCTTTCAGTTTTTGGCTTCCTGGCAAAATTCTTCAACAAAGCACAGACTAAAGAACAGCATTAAAGGGAGGCGATTGTCAGGCAAGGAGATAAGGTGAGAGAGGGAAAAGGGGATGGGGAATGGTGAAGGGAGGTGCCATTATTGGAAGTTCGAGAAATCGATGTTCATGCCATCAGGTTGGAAGCTACCCAAATGGAATTTAAGGTGCTTTTCCTCCAACTGTGTGTGACCTGACCATGACAGTAGAGGAGGCCATGGACTGAGATATCAAAATGGGAATGAGCAGTGGAATTAAAATGGGTGGCCACTGGGAGATCCCGTATCTGCTGGCGAACAGAGTGCGGGTCCTCGTCAAAGCAGTCTCACAGCTTATGTCGGGTCTCACTAATATACAGGAGGCCACACTGGGAGAAATGGACACAATATATGGCCCCAAGTGACTCACAGGTGAAGAGTCACCTCACCTGGAAGGAATGTCTGGAGCCCTGAATGGTAGTGAGGGAGGAGGAGTGGTAGGAGTGCACTTGTTCTGCCCACCAGCAAAGCAGGATCTCCCAGTGGCCACCCATTTTAATTCCACTTCCCATTCCTAATCCAACATGTCGATCCATGGCCTCCTTTACTGTCGCAATGACGGCACATCCAGGTTGGAGGAACAACACCTTATATTCCATCTGAGTAGCCGCCAACCTGATGTCATGAAAGTCTCACCTTATCTCCTTGCCTGCCCATTGCCTCCCTCGGTGCTCTTGCCCCTTTTCTTTCTTACATGGTCTTCTGTCCTCTCCTATTAGATTCCTCCTTCTCCAGCCCTGTATCTCTTTCACCATTCAACTTCCCAGCTCTTTACTTCATTCCTCCCCCTTCCCAATTTCACTTATCAGCTTGTGTCCCTCTCTGCCCTTCCCTCATCTTTTAAATCTACTCATCCTTTTTCCTCCAGTCCTGCCAAAGGATCTTAGGCCAAAACGTCGACTGTACATTTTTCCATTGATGCTGCCTGACCTGCTGAGTTCCTCCAGTATTTTGTGTGTGTTGCTTGGAGTTCCAGCATCTGCAGATTTTCTCTTGTTTGTGACAGACTAAAGAACTTTTGAAGCATCATATTTTCAGTCATCTGCCAACTGTCCCATGAGATAGTATATTAATTTTCCCTGTGGTTAACTCTCTACATACAAAAAGTATTTTTATGGCGATATTCTTGTTCTTCTAATATATAACATTAGAAGTATTGTCTCCATTCAGAATCAAAAATTAGTTTAAAGGCAAATCAATTAACTGTTTGAGAAGAAGAATATTAAATTGGAAAGAGAAAGTAAAAAAAGGAAATATACTTACCAGCAATACCAACAAAAGCACCTACACAAATAATTAATAAATGGCCTATTTCTATCTTATTATGCTCTAGGATCGTTTCTTTCTGAAAAGTGCATTTACCAACATTTTACTTGTCCACAAGAAGGTTTATGTAATATCTGGCAGAAGATATACTGTAAATCACTTGGTTTTTTTTTGTTACACAAAGTCACAAGAAAGAAAAAGCAAGAAATGTTGTGTAAAATAAAAATTCCATATCCTCCCTAGTCTGTTCCCAAGTATCAGATGCACTTCTTTCAAAATATTTATATCTGAAAAATACCATCAAAATATAATTCAATATAAATACATTAGATTGTAAGTAGTTATATTCTTTTCAAACAGTTCATTCTTAAACGACTTTCTTTTGAGCTTTTAAACTCTGTCACCATGAAATATACAGGACACAATTGCTTCTTTGATGTTAAGGAAAAAATAATTAAATTAAATAGAAATGAATCATAAAACAAACTTCTTACCTTTCAACAATGGAAAAGTTTATTGTTAAGAGAATAACTTGATAACTTGATAACAAAATGATAACTTTTACTCCTTTATACACTGGGCTAGAACTTCCATTATTATGTCAGGTCAAAATGGTGACCGATGTCACATACCTTCCAATTTTTAATTCTTTTGAAGGAAACAATGGTGTATAATTATCAGTCATCTCCATCTAATCCATTTGCAGATAAAGAACACATGAGAATGGTACAAATGATTCAAACTGTATAGATCAAGCTCAATTTCATTTGGGATTAAATTATTAATTATAGCTAATAAGAATTTATATTTTCTATGTTCACAAATCTTTTTCATATATCATTGTCCAGTAGGTGGTTCATGTACATATTAAATACAAAATGTGTTTAATGACATTTATCACATTATTGTATACTGTCACTGGACCCGCTGCAGTTTGCATACCATCCCAACTGCTCAACAGACAATGCCATTGCCACCACCCTCCACCTGGCCCCAACCCACCTGGACAAAAAAGACACGTATGTTTGAATGCCGTTCATAGACTTCAGTTCAGCATTCAACACAATCATCCCTCAGAAACTGATTGGAAAGCTGAGCCTACTGGGCCTGAACACCTCCCTCTGCAACTGGATCCTAGAATTCCTGACTGGGAGACCCCAGTCAGTCTGGATTGGAGGCAGCATCTCCAACATGATCACACAGAGCACAGGGGCCCCCAGAGCTGTGTGCTCAGTCCACTGTTGTTCACTCTGCTGACCTATGACTGTGCTGCAACACACAGCTCGAACCATATCATCAAGTTCGCCGATGACACGACCGTGGTGGGACTCATCAGCAAGAATGGTGAGTCAGTTTACAGAGAGGAAGTGCAGCGGCTAACGGACTGGTGCAGAGCCAACAACCTGTCTCGGAATGTGAACAAAACAAAGGAGATGGTTGTTGACTTCAGGAGGGCATGGAGCGACCACTCCCCGCTGAACATCGACGGCTCCTCGGTAGAGGTCGTTAAGAGCACCAAATTTCTTGGTGTTCACCTGGCGGAGAATCTCACCTGGTCCCTCAACACCAGCTCCATAGCAAAGAAAGCCCAGCAGCGTTTCTACTTTCTGCAAAGGCTGAGGGAAGTCCATCTCCCACCCCCCATCCTCATCACATTCTACAGGGGTTGTATTGAGAGCATCCTGAGCAGCTGCATCACTGCCTGGTTCAGGAATTGCACCATCTCAGATCGCAAGACGCTGCAGCGGATAGTGAGGTCAGCTGAGAAGATCATCGAGGTCTCTCTTCCCACCATTATGGACATTTACACTACACGCTGCATCCGCAAAGCAAACAGCATTATGAAGGACTCACGCACCCCTTGTACAAGCTCTTCTCCCTCCTGCCGTCTGGGAAAAAGGCACTGAAGCATTTGGGCTCTCATGACCAGACTATGTAACAGTTTCTTCCCCCAAGCCATCAGACTGCTCAATACCCAGAGCCTGGACTGACACCTAACTGTCCTATTGTCTTGTTTATTATTTATTATAATGCCTGCACTGTTTTGTGCACTTTATGCAGTCCTGGGTAGGTCTGTAGTCTAGTGTAGTTTTTTAATGTGTTGTTTTTTACATAGTTCAGTCTAGTTTTTGTACTGTTTCATGTAAGCACAATGGTCCTGAAAAACGTTCTCATTTTTACTACATACTGTACCAGCAGTTATGGTCAAAATGACAGTAAAAAGTGACTTGACTAGACTTAATTTGATTCAGTTCCTCTAATTTTTAATGTGATTTGAAGTAAACAATAAGTTTACATCTGCTTAGGAGGCCATCTCATTTCCTGCTGCAAACAATACAGAATTGATACCACCTGCCATTCTTTGTTCACTTGCATCGCTTTGCATGATGAGCTTTGTATTCTTTGAGTGAAATAATCTTTTCTGCAAGTTTCTCTCTTCCATTTTGTCAGCTCTTATCAGGTTAACTGAATTATTGTAAATTTACTGCAATACTTCTTCATTTCTAAAATATTGGAATTGAAATGTAACAAATAAAAAATGGAAATCTGTAAATGCATTTTATAAATTTGATCTTGAGGAATCAATCCATTTCTGGCCCATTCACATGAATGGCCAAGGCATATTGTTTTAGCTCATTTTGATAAGATGATTACAAGGATTGGGATTTACTCATCAACTATAAAGAAAAAGATGTCCCAATAACACAACATCTGACCAAAATCAACAGAAAATAAAACAATTTGGTCATTTGTCTTCAGAGTGACAGATCTACTATATAAGACTTAATTTTGTTTTATGTATAAAGAAGTGGCTGCAAGACATGCTGTTTGCAAAATATAAATTATTTTATATATAAGCCATTTTTGTGTGTTTTACTCAACAGCTATCCTTCAGGATCTCAGTTCCAATGAGACCATTTCCATTTTAAGTGGGCTCAACAAAACTGTACTCAGGAGATGTTCCGATCTCCTACAAATCGGGTGAAAAATATGCCTGTCAGACATAACTGAGTACAAGAGAAAATAACTCAGATCCAAAAAGCAAGTAAGTAAAACTTCATGCACTAAAAGCACTTTGCACCTCCCCACCGCATCCTTCACCACCAGTTCAAATTGACTCCTAGATTGTTTTGTTGCTGCAAGTGCTTGTATACTATAATCTCCAAGAGAAGCATGATTTATGTGTTTCATTTATTCCATTGACATTTTAATTTAAAATATATATTCACCAATTTACTATTAAAAAGTTTTAGTTTAATATAAAGTGAAAATGTATGATAGGCATACTTACTACTGTAATTGTTTTTACATTAAAGAAAAGGAAATATGAAATAACTAAATGATGCTTTCACGATGGATATGTATTTTGCTATTTGTCTGGAATCATATATCATTTCATTTTTACAAAGTTATGATTATGTAAATGACAAGTAACCTGCATGAAGAAAATAAAAGCTAATCTCCAGGGCACTAGACTGATTAGATAGACTAAGAAGCAATTTTTAATTTTCATGGATTGTAAACAAATGACTCAAGGTATTTCTTCTTGTCTGGCTGCAGCTGGTGCTGATTTAACTCTAATGTATCATTTTTATTTTTAAAAGAACACATACATTTGAAGAGTAATTGCCTCAGCTGATGTTGTGAGAAGTGTGCTACATAAGCAAACTTCTCTCTGTGAAGCCCTACAAATTCCTTTGACCACTGGTATCCAGGACTGCCAATATACCAAGAGCAAATCCATCAACTTTTCATTGGAGGCTCCATCCAAGTATTAGTCTGCAGCTGCTTCAGCATTTCCTGTGTGATCTTGCTGTTTGAGGTTCTGGCATCTGTACTAAACTCTCTCCCAGCCTGGACTCAAGCCATGCTTACCTGCTGCAAATCCTGTTTGTAAGTTAAACTCCACAGAATGATAATAAAAGCTAATCTCCAGGGCACTAGACTGATTAGATAGACTAAGAAGCAATTTTTAATTTTTAATGGTGAATGCCAGAGTGAGTCTGAGTTCCGTGATTTTACATTTTCTTCCTCAACCAGCTACAGGACTTGGCCATTGTAAAGGATATAACTCAAGCAGATATAAGTGCAGGGTTGAAAATGAGAGGTCAAGGTTCTGATTTAAATTGTAAATCAGAAGAGATTGTGGGGTGAGAGCTATAAGAAGGAATGTTACTACTGAGTATAAAATTACCTTCAATGGTTACATCCACACTGTAGGTCACTGATTCACTCCTGCTGAATCACATTCTTTCCTTCATGAGAGCTGGTTGAGACAGTAACCTGTCGTCTGCTGCTGTTGGATCAGAGCCTTCTTTCCTGCAGAGAAATGCAAGGTCTACTGCCACAGTAGCACAATAGCATGATGCTATTACAGCACTAGGCATCGGAGGAGCTGAGAGTTCAATCCCAGTGTCCTCTGTAAGGAGTTTTGGAATCGGTGGGTCTTCTCCGAGTGCCATGGTTTCCTCCCACAGTCCAAAGGCATGCAGGTTAGTAGGTTAATTGATCATTGAAAACTATCCCATCGGGATGGGGAGGGGTTTGCCGGGCAGTGTGGGCTGGAAGGGCTGGAAGGGCCACACTGTATCTCTAAATAAAACAACAGAAAAATTAAAAATAAATGTCAGGCAGTGTGTCATTCCTGACTAACTGGGAGAGTGTGCAGGTTGGGATGTGGATGTTGGTACATGTGTGAAAGTGCTTTGGGACATATGTGGGTTGGGCCCCAAGCCCAATTAATAAATATTGGTGCTGGATATGGTGTATTATATATTGTATTAGCTAGTATTTTATTCACTGGGATTGACACACAGAGTTGCATTCAAAGACATGACCATGGAAATGAAGGCTTCAAACTTCTTGTGCCATTATTTCCAGTTTTTATTGGGAGCCCCTGCATTGGATTAATCTACTCCACTATGTCCTCCCATAGCCTTGCCAATCTCTATCTGGAAGGTTTCTTGTTTGATGAAGACGAAGGACCTCTCTTCTCTCCACTCCTATTTGGCTATGAAGCCTCCAGGTTTCTATTCAAGTCATTCTTGCCTCTGCCACAGTAACATGAGGATGACCCTGAACATATGCAGTGATAGTCAACAGAAAAATATCATAAAACATAAAACATAGAACATAGACAACTGCAGCGCGTTCCAGGCCCTTCGGCTCACAATGTTGTGCTAACCATGTAATCTACTCTAGAAACTGCCAAGAATTTCCCTACAGTATAGCCCTGTATTTTTCTAAGCTCCATGTACCTAGGAGTCTCTTAAAAGACCTTATTGTATCCGCCTTTGTATGTCAGTTTTGTGAATGCCCTTAATATAGCTATCACTTGCTGTCCAAAAATCAGGGCTATTGACAGACCAAATCTTAGAACCTTTAGCTATTGCTATTCGTGAGTCTCCTAATATTTTTGGTATTACCCGTAATGAGAAGTTATACAAATTATCGCTTTATGCTGATGATTTGTTGTTATATATTTCTAATCCTAGTAGGTCTATTCCTGCTATTTTATCCTTGTTGGCTCAATTTGGTAGTTTTTCTGGTTATAAGTTAAATTTAGATAAGAGTGAGTTATTCCCTTTAAAAGCGCAAACTTTATTGAGTGATAGGATGCCATTTAAAGTTGTTACTGATAACTTTATTTATTTAGGTATAAAAATCACCAAGAAATATAAAGATTTATTTGGACTGAATTTTTTACCTATGCTTCATCAAATTCAGCAACTTACTACTAGATGGTCTCCCTTATTTTTATCATTAGTTGGTCGGATTAATGCTATTAAAATGATGATTTTATCGAAATTTTTATATTTATTCCAAGCTTTACCAATTTTTATTCCTAAATCTTTTTTTGATAATATTGATTCAAAGATTTCCTCATTTGTTTGGCAAAATAAAAATCCTAGGTTAAGCAAAAGGCAATTACAAAAGTCTACAAAAGATGGTGGTCTAGCTTTACCTAACTTTAGATTTTATTATTGGGCGAATAACATTCGTAACCTAATGTACTGGAAACTAGATTTGGATTCACCTGTGTGCCCACAGTGGGTAAATTTGGAATGTAGTGAGGTTAAGGGATATTCTATATTTTCCGTTCTGGGTTCTTTTCTTCCTATTGATTTAGCCAAATTCAATAAACAGATATCTAACCCTGTTGTTAAACATACACTACGAATTTGGTTTCAATTTCGCAAATTCTTTAATCTGAAAAACTTTGCTCTGGACAGCCCTATTTTATGTAATTTTTTTTTCAAACCTTCATTGACAGATCAAGCTTTTAGTATATGGAAAAGGAAAGGTATAAAATGTTTTCGTGATCTTTTTTTTGAAGGTACTTTGATGTCTTTTGATCAACTATCCAACTAATTTGAATTACCTAAATCTAATTTTTTTAGATACTTACAAATTAGAAATTTCTTACATAAAATTCTTCCATCTTTTCCTAATTCAACTCCATCGGATTTTTCAGATTTGATTTTTACTTTTAATCCTTGTCAGAAGGGATTAGTAGCTTTTATTTATAACATGATTATGAAGATACAGCCAGAAATATCGGATAGAATTAGACAAGAATGGGAAAAAGAACTTCGATGTAATATATCAACAGATAAATGGGAAAAAATTTTACAAATGGTTAATTCCTCCTCTATTTGTGCTAAACATGCTTTAATACAATTTAAAATTGTACATAGAGCTTATATGTCTAAAGATAAACTTGCCCGATTTTATTCGCATATTAATCCTCAATGTGACAGATGTCACTTAGAAGTGGCTTCATTGACTCACATGTTTTGGACATGTCCCACTTTACATAACTATTGGAAGGACATTTTTGATGTCATTTCCTCAGTATGGAATATCGATTTACAACCCCATTTTATTACTGCAATTTTCGGTATACTAAATGAAGATGGCAATCAGCTTTCCCCTTCAATCAGACGAATGATTGCTTTTGTAACATTAATTGCCAGAAGGTCTATATTACAAAACTGGAAAGAAGTAAATCCTCCTACTACATTTCAGTGGTTCTCCCAAACTATTTCTTATCTGAGTTTGGAAAAAATCAGAAGCACTATCTTTGATTCTTCAATTAAATTTGAAGAAACCTGGGGACCATTTATTCGACACTTTCATATGAATTAATTTGGCTTATTTCAGATCCTTTTCTCTACTTATACTTGTTCAGGTATGGAGTTCTGGAGTTCTTTTCTTGACACCTTTATATATTTATAAAGTGCTATTATTGCCCATGTTAGTTTTAGTTTAGTATTTTTTTTCATTATATATTTTTTCTCATATATAATTTCAATTTTTTTTTCTTTTTTCGACGATTATTTTTGTTTTTCATATATATTTATATAGACTTGATTGATTTATGTACCTTTTGTTGATGGATGTTTTAATAGGATATTATTATCCTATTACTAATGTAATCTCAAGTTTATTGAATCTGTAATCTATTCATTATTTTGTGTTGTTTTTTTTTATATATGAAATTTAATAAAAAGATTGAAAAAGAAAGAAAGAAAGACAGACCAAATCATCACAGTGCTTACGAAGCGAGCTATGGCATAACTTGAAGGGGAACAGACTGAGTCAATCCCATTGTGGGCTGGAAACTCACTTCAGTAAGATCCAATGCCTATCTTTCAGATGACTCCCAACTGCCAATCATAATGATACTAAACTTAAGGCTAACTCCATCACAAGCCACACTGTTTCTCTCTGACCTCTCTATTAATCATTAGTCCATAATGGATATCTATCTCCTGTGTCAATTCAGTGTTCTGCTGATCATTCATGACCAGTAGCAGCTGATGGGCTAAGATAACCCTCAAGACCTTGATTTTCTTTAAGTGACTCCTACCCATCACTCCTACCTCTCCTCGCCCATGAATGCCTTACTCAGTTCTGTTTCATAGCCTAACCTGCGACTTGCTTGTAGAAAAGAGCAGAGAACAGTACAAATCAGCCCACCATGACTCTGCCAACCATGATGCCAATCTAAACAAATCCCATCTGCTTGTTAAGTTGGAGCTACTAAATTTGTGGAACTGAATCTACAGAGAAAAAATATATAACTTTTGCACTCACTGGCCATTTATGAGCTACTTCCTGTACCTAATAAAGTGTCTACTGGGTATACGTTCGTAGTCTTCTGTTGCTGTAACCCATCCACTTCAAGGTTCAACATGTTGTGCACTCTTCTGCACACCACTGTTGTAAAGTGTGGTTATTTGAGTTACTATCTTCCTCCTGTCAGCTTGAACCAGTCTGGCCATTTTCCTCCAACATCTCTCATTAACAAGGCATTTTTGTCCACAGAAATGCTGCTCACAGGATTTTTTTTTCTCTGTAAACACTAGAGGCTGTTGTGCATGAAAATCTCAGGAGGTCAACAGTTTCTGAGTTACTCAACCCATCAACAATTTTTCCACAGTCAAAGTAACTTAGATCACACTTCTTCCCTTTTCTAGCCTGAACAACAAATGAATCTCTTAACTATGTCTGCATAGTTTTATGCATTATGTTGGCTGATTAGGTATCTGTGTTCATGTGCAGGTGTACTGAGTGTAGATTCTTTACACTACTGTTATAATAAATTTATTAAGAGATTACAGGAATCAGTTTATATAGAAATCAATGGTAAAATTGACTCAAAATGATCAAACTCAAACTGTGAATTTCCTGCCAATAATGTACCTTTGTTGCATGTACCACAATGATAGATTTGAAGCCTGGATGTATAATTGATTTTCACTAACGAACCAAGACACCTTAATGGAAAGATATTTATGACAATGGAAGACTTTGGGGAGTAGAGTCCAGTTCATTTCATTCTGCTATATTTTTAAGTATTTGATTTAGTATGAATTATCTGTTTCAAGTGTGATTCAACATAATGCAAAGTTTACATCTCCATTGGTGTACCTTTATTATATCAATACTGATGATGCTTTCATTTTCTCAGACGGCGAGGCCACTCTCATCCATTTGATGATATTAACTGAGATGTTCACAGTGGGCTAGAACAAGAGAGAAGCCACATGTAGGTAGTCATCAGACAAGGGCAAAACTCGAGGGCTGCACACCACTTGAGAACTCTGACCACCTAATTCACAAATGAAAGTTGAGGGACAATCTTAGGTATGATCATGACCATGAATTGTTGACCACCAGGCACATTATTCAACTTAACCACGAAGACCCAATGTGGCAGGTATCTCGCTTCCCAGCTCCAAATCACAGGAGATGTTGTGATGACCATTGAAGTATAAATCTATACAGGCAAGCAGCGATTTGCTCAAATGTAAAATGGTGGTCATGAATGGCTCTGCAAGGTGTAATAGGTGGGATTTTGTATAATATCATTGTTCTGCTTATTTCACAGTTAGATACTATGTACTCACAGAAAAATAATTAGTAATCAAAGACCCTGGCTGCAACAAGCTGTATATAAATAAATACCTGGTGCGTCAAAACTGCAATATTCATAAGAGATTATATGGAGTTGAATTTCTAGTCCCTCCTTCGAAATTTTCAGTCTTCTTCTTTTTACTGCAATTGTAAGGGACCTATTTAAGAATAGGGCTTACTGCCAATTGGAATATAGACAAAAGCAATAATCCATGAAATATGTCTGATCAACAATATGAAAGTGTGAACGTAAAACATAACATGGTGGAAATACTCGGTTAGCATCCACAGAGAAAAAGTTAATCTTTCAGGTTGATGAACTTCAGTCTGAAATTATTTGAACGAAAGGCCATCATTAACTTTGTTCTCCTCTCCAGAGGTGCTGCCTTACCTTCTTTCTGTTTTTTCTCTTTTCTGATTTCTTGCATTTGCAGTGTTTTGCTTTTGGCTGCTTAGTACTCAATTAATTTTAAAATCCTTTGTAAGATCTGTACATGGATTGTGAGTATGTGTGCCTTTATACGTTCAAAGCTCAAAGTAAATTTATTATCAACGTATATAATATGGCACCATATACTGCCCTGCGATTAATTTTCTTGAGGGCATTCACAGTAACTACAAAGAAATAATAGAATCAATGAACAACTGCACATGGCCATGGGTAACCATTGGTGATAAGATACTCAGGTAGATAAGGACAGGTTTGTTCCTTCACTTCTGAAAACCACCTGCGCTTCATCTAGAAAAAATAAAAACTTATTAATTACTCATTTTATTGCGGGTGGTGCAGCCAAACAGAACGTCCACCATAAGCAATAAATCTTGGTTATAAACTGACAACAGTGTGATAGAGAGGCTGGGCCACTGGGATCAGATATATTTTTCTAAATAGCTAGACATGACAATGTACTTAGGGTATGTGTTTACATATCCATAAGAGCACCTGCAGCATCAGAAACAGTCTTCACCACAATCTATAAGTCTATAAGACCATAAGACATAGGTGCTGAATTAGGCCTTTCAGCCCAGTTCAATTCTGTTGAATTCTGTCCAATTCTGTCGTTTCACCATGGCTCATCCCGGATCCCATTCAATCCCATACACCTGCCCTCCCACCATATCCCTTGATGCCCTCGCCAATCAGGAATTTATCAGCTTCTGCTTTGAATACACCCATGGACTTGGCTTCCACCGCAGTCTATGGTAGATTCACAATTCTCTGGCTAAAAAAAAATTCCTCCTCACTTCTGGTCTAAAGGTCACCCTTCAATTTTGAGGCAGTGTCCCCTAGTTCTGCATACCCCCACCAGAGGAAACATCCTCTCCACATCCACCCTATCTAGTCCTTTCAACAGTTGGTAGGGTTCAATGAGATCCCCATACATTTTTCTAAATTCCAGTGATCACAGGCCCAAAGCTGCCATGCACTTCTCATATGTTAACTCCCTCATTTCCAGAATCATCCTCGTGAATCTCCTCTGGACTTTCTCCAATGACAATACATTCTTTATGAGAGAAAGGGCCCAGAACTCCAAGTGCGGCCTGACTAGCGTCTAATAAAGCTGCAGCATTATCTCCTTGCTTGTATATTCTATCCCCCTTGAAATAGATGCCAACATTGCATTTGTCTTCTTTGCCACAGACTCAACCTATGAATTACCCTTCTGGGAGTCTTGCTTGAGGACTCCTAAATCTATCTGAACCTTGGACATTTGAATTTTCTCCCGATTTAGGTAATAGTCTGCACTATTGTTTCTTTTACCAAAATGTATTATCATACATTTCACAACATTGTATTCCATCCGCCACTTTTTTTGTCCATTCTTCAATTTATCTAAGTCCTGCTGCAATCGCATTGGTTCCTCAACACTGCCTACCCCTCCATCCATCTTCATATCATTCACAAACTTTGCCACAAAGCCATCAATTTTACTATCTAAATCATTGACAATGTGGAAAGTAGCGGTCCCAATACTAACCGTTGAGGAACACCACTAGTCACTAGCAACCAACCAGTAAAAGCCCCCTTTATTCCCACTCACTGCCTCCTGCCTGTCAGCCATTCCTCTATCCATTCCAGTGTATTTCCTATAACACCGTTGGATTGTATGTTGAGGCACCCTATAATCTCATAATCTCATGGTTTGGCATATCTCTCTTTCTGCCCATGTTAACTCGAGGAACCAAGCTTAGTTCAGTGGAGAGTGGTCATGCTGAGAGCTGAAAAAGCGTGAGGTACCATGCCCATGAAGCTGCAACACAGATTACCTACATACTAAATAACAAAGGTAGCAGCTATCAATCAATCTGCTGTCATTAGATCAGATGAAGTCTCATCCAATATATGGGACTGTACAATCAGATAGCCTAAAGGACCCAAGAACATTTCTACTTTGATCCATGGCTGAAGTGCTTGTAACCAGAATAACGCTATTGCCCTGCATTATGTATGTTGGCTTCCTCCTGAAACCCTCACTGTCACAGACAGTCATCAGCCGATTCTATTGTGGTTACAAGGAATAAAGAATAATCCAAAAGCAATGGATGGCTGTGGGACCAGACAACATCAGAGCTGTAGAGTTGAAGAGATGCACTCCAGGAGTAACTGCACATTCCAGCCTGTTCACTTGGGTACAGGAAGAACACTCGTACCTGCATACAGGGAAAATTGCTCAATAATGCAGGGGAAATTTAATCCAGATTACAACCCAGTCTACTCTCCACCAACAACAAAGTGATTGATGGTGCCATCAAAAGACTTATCAAATAGCACCCACTTATGAAAACTTACTCACAGAATCTCATTTTAAACTTCAAAAGAGAAACTGGGCTTCAGATCTTATCACACAATAAACTGAGCTTCAAAGGTGAGAGGGAGAGAGAGAGAGAGACTACTGTTGACATCAAAGTAATAAATGACTATGGCATCCATTAAAATTAAAGGGAAACACACCATCAATATGAAATTATCCTTCACATGAAAAGAAAGTCTTTGGAGATCTATCTAAAGTTTTTTGGACATCTATCTCTTAACCCCAGGATATTACAGCAGATATTCTTCAGGACAATGAGTTGGGCTCCGCCATCTTCAACATGCTTTGTTCATTACTTTTCTTCTACCATGATGTCACAGATGACAGAGGAGGTGCCCAATCATTGTGCAATGTTTAATTTCATTTTCATCTTCTCTAAAAATAAATGAGCTAATGTCTTCTCACAACAAGAGCTATACAACATTGAGGCATAGTCTGATAAATGCCAAGTTTCTGATCCCTCAGGGACAAAGATCAAAGTAAATTTATTATCAAAATACATGTACTCTGTATACAACCCTGCGATACATTTTCTTGTGGACATACTCAATAAATCTACAGAATAATAGCCATAACAGAATCAATGAAAAACTGCCAAACATGGATGTTCAACCATGGGACAAAAGACAACTGTGCAATTACAAAAAGAAAGAAATAACAATAATAAATAAATAAGCAATAAATATCATGAACATGAGATGAAGAGCCTTTGATAGTGATTCAATTGCATGTAGGAACATTTCAATGATGAGGCAGGTGAAATTGAGTGAAGTTATCCCCTTTGGTTCAAGACCCTCATCACTGGAGGTTAGCCTCTGCTCATGAACCTACTGATGTGAGTCCTTAGGCTCCTGTAACTTCTTCTTGATGGCTGCAGTCAGAAGACAGTATATCCTGGGTAATGGGGTTCCTAGTGATGGATGTTGCTTTCCTGCGACAACATTTCAGTGTAGATGTGCTGAGTGGTGGAAAGGGCTGTACCCACGATGGACAGGATTTTCCATTCAAGGGCATTGGTGTTTCCACACCAGGCTGTAATACTGCCAGTCAATATACTCTCCACAACACATCTATAAAAGTTCGTCAAAATTTTAGATGTCGTGCCAAATCTCTGCAAGCTCCAAAGGAAGTAGAGGTGCTGCCATGCATTCTTAATAATTACACTTATGTGCTGAGCCCAGGACAGGTCCACCAAAATAATAACACTGAGGGATTTACTGTTACTGACCCTCTCCACCTCTGATGAGGACTGGCTCATGGACCTCTGGTTTCCTCCTCCCGAAGTCAATAATTAGCTGCTTCATCTTGCTAACATTGAGTTGGCAACACTCAGCCAGATTTTCATTCTCCATCTCATATACAGATTCATCACCACCTCTGAGCATGCTTCTTTATAACACCTGAAAACCCTGAAATAAAGGGGTAACTGGAAATAGTACTGCCAACAAGTTCCAAACTGTATGTTCTCCCTAAATCAAAATTCCTACATCTGCCTACCTAACAGCACAACGAGTACTTTCACCATTGGCTCCACAGTGATTCAGAAAGGCAGCTTACCATCATTTTCTTAATAGAATATAGGAGCTTGAGAAAAGTGCAAGAACAAAGTTCAATCATGGTAGAGGTTTCAGGTATGCTATGAGGTGAAATGAAACATAGTTGACTGAGTTAAACATTAAAGTTTAAATCTTATCTTTAAAAACAAATTTTAAAAAAGCTTAAATTCAAATGTACAGTACAATCTGTGAGACTGTTTAAGAAGAGTGCAGGAGACAGAGGCTCCCTGAGTTACTGTATGTGTTGTTATATGTGCTGAGAAAAGTGGCTTCCTAGTGAGACACTCCTGCTCCCTGGTGAATCCGGCTCCATTAGTGGGTGAATGGATGGCAGGACACACCATCCTGCCCATGGTGTAGTGAACGGCTGCAGTCTGCCCATTAAGAAGAACCCAGTGGTTGACCAAAGATACCCCCATAGCTTGGGGGAAACCAGGCCCAGGTCTGGCTGAGCCAATAGCTTCAACTGTTGTTAAGCCAAGTCCAGTTCAAGTTTAATGCCATTCAATTATACAAACATTTGTACATGAACACTCATGAATACACCCAAATGATCCAGCATTCCTCCAGGCCCAAGGTGTAAAACACAGTACCCACTGTAATATCCAGTGCAATGCACATATAGCACATATATATGTCACTGCTGGCACCAGCGTGGGAGGGGTACCTTCACCAAATGGGTAGTGATCCTAGTAGCAGAGGGAAGTATGTAGCTTCAGTGTAGAATAGAAAAAGTTGCAAGCACCTGAGGAGCCGTGGTACAAGAAGAGGAAAGCAGAGGAATTGAGAGGGGAAGTCAGATGGGGGGGCTGTGAGGGACTCCAGATGTGGGTCCAGGAGATGTGAAGGGAGATTAAGGGAGGCAGTTAGGGAAGGAGATTGAGGCAAGGAGATTGAAAGAGGAGGAACTAATGAGGGGAGGGATGAGGATGAGGAGAAGGTGAAGAAAAGGCCATCAGAAAGAGAACAGAAAAAAATATGTTTGTATATGTAACCGTGTATGTGGAATGTGAAAATATCCCTGTGTCCATGTGTTTTTATGTGCTGCATTTATACAGCAGCATTAGTTCTTCAATCATATTGGGCTTCCTTGCTAGTAAAGCAGTGTTTTGTGGTAGATGGTGTGGAATGTCTGCCTAATATTGGCAATAACATAAAATGGCTCTTTCCCGGATTCAGAAAACTGGATTCGATCTTGACCTTGAATGCTGCCAATATCATGTTTACATGTACTCCCCATGAGAACACTGTGTTCCTGGGTACTCCTATCTTCTCCTGTGCCCGGAAATGTACAGGCTGCTCATTGTGCATTGCCTCACTGTGGGAGAATCTGATTGGAACTGATGGGAGAGGAATGAAAAGGTATTGGTATAGTTGGGAGTTTTGATAGTTGGGATAGGCTTGGTAGGTCAAAAGGCCTGCTTCCCTACTATATGACTCTAATTCACAAACAGCATCTCCATCTCCTCACGACCGGATTGGAAGTGAAGCACTATCTCTCAAGGCATACCCAAGAAGAAGAAAGGAAACAGAACTGAGGAATAATCAACAACAATCTCCACGTAGTATTGTAAATAAATAATTTTGATGTTTGCTGAATGCAATAAAAGATGTTTAAAATTCTATACTCCAAAAATTCCACATTTGTTTATTAAAAATTGTTTTCCATTGGTGTATTTTAATATTTCCTGTAAATGAAATTTTAAACAGACTATAAGATTGCATAACATTTCTTCCTCCCAACAAAAAGATTACCTGCTTTGTTGTGTGCATATAGCACTGCAGACTTTCTTCACAGACGCTGCATGCATGCTGTGATGACTTTCTTTTCAATCTTAGCTCTTGTATTCTAACACAGTGGTTGAGTACCAGAGGTCAAAATGTGATGTGGTGGTTTATTATTTCTACTTTTCAATCACAATTCTGTCCCCTTTTGGGACCTAAAGTGAAGCAACATGAAAAAACATGCACACGATATAAGGAAAATTGACATGGAAATGAATCCGCTACCTTAGTGCCCATATAAATTCTAAGCAAATATTGTCACACAGATTTTCAGCAAGCAATTCTTTTATATTAAAATACATATTGAGTAAAACGTAATCATTTTATGAGTGCTGCAAATTTTCATACAGATATAAAGACTAGCTTAAATATAAATTTTTAAACAGTATAAATGTTTTGCCTCAGGTATTAAATATATGTAGTGATGAGGAAGAAAAATTGATAACAGTAAGCATTTTGGTGAGAAGATTGAAATATGCATATATTAAAATACAATAAGTCATGTTAGAATATTCACGTACTCAAGAAATTTAAATGTAATTAAGTGTATAATTCATGTATTTTGTACCGGGGGACATAATATGCATTAATTAGATTTGAAACCTGCAGCAATTATGCTTTTTGAAGACTAATTGCATTTTATCACAGAAGTATTCTGCAAATACAACCCTCCGTTTAAGCATGTTTAAGCGTTTTCTTTCTGTAAAATAAATAATTTTCCAACTTTCTACCCAGGAAATATCCATTTGATGTAGTTTTGCAGGAGTGCTGGAGATTTTTTCTAGGGGAAACATGAAATTATGACCGTATCTTCTTTCCCAGCTGGAAGTAAAATGCACATTGTTTCAAAGATGAGAAGGGAATTTATCCCTGAAGCTCTTAGCAATATTTATCACTCAATTAAACAACATATCTGGTCTTTACATTAATATTGGTGGGACCTTGTTGTGCATAAATTGGCCGGTATTTGTTTTCTGCCTTACGGTCATGAATATGCTTCCAAAGTGTGTTATTACTGTAAAATAGTTTGAAATATCCTGAGATCATTAACAGACAACATAACTGCAAGATCCTTCTTGGATTTTTCTTTCAATAAAATTATTAAGAATGAAAATGATCCCTTTTCAGTTTATCTATAATTCAATTTCAGTATTCATCCCTGGCAAATTATATTTTTTTCCTTTTATTAATCCTCAGTTTAGCAAATGAATCTTGAAGAAAACTTAATGCAAACAGTTCAGTGTTCAGTTCTGATTTTAACACATATATTTGTAGGTGCAAAAGTGAACAATTAAAAATTGGATCAAAAATCAATTCATGAATTGGCGTCCAAAAGTCCTGCATACATTTTCATATTAAACTGTTACATCAGCAACTTGCATTCTCAATAAAATACCGTTCAATGAACGTTACTGAAATAGGTAAAACACAGTATTTTCACTGTTGATTGAATACAGGTTGAGCACATCTTATCCAAAATTCGCAAATCCTGAAAACTCCAAAATCCAAACATTTTTTGAGTGCTGACTTGACATCACACATGGAAAAATCCACAAGGCACTGGAAAAGTTCCAAGGCAATGCACAGGTCTCGGTGCTCCACACATCTCACATCTGTAATGAACAGAAGTTAATGAAAAGTAGAAAAACTACATAAAGCAAAAAATGAAGATCTCAGTCATGTATTGAAAGAGTGGATTGGTCAGCATTGAAGTGAACATACAGTATGCTGATCATGAAACAGCAAAGGTCTATCACGACAAACTGAAAATTGAAGTTAAGTGTGAATATTCAGCAGGAGGGTTGTGACAATTTAAGAAAAGGTGAAAAGGCATAGCTTTAAATTTTGATTTGTGGTGATAAAGTGTCTGCTGAACATGATCAGCAGAGAAATTCATTGATGAATTTGCCAAGATCGCTGCTGATGAAAATATAATGCATCAGTACATATGTGTTGTAATGAACAAGTGTATGACAAAAAGCAAACATGAGGAAATCTGCAGACGCTGGAAATTCAAACAACACACACAAAATGCTGGTGGAACACAGCAAGCTAGGCAGCATCTATAGGGAGAAGCACTGTCGACATTTTGGGCTGAGACCTGACGAAGGGTCTCAGCCCAAAATATCAACAATGCAAGTGTATGACAAAGACGACTTACTAGTAGTACATAAATTGCACCTTTTTGTTACCAATTCTCTTGACACAGAGTTCAAAAAAAGTGATGTAACAGACTTTTAACATTGTAAATCAGCTAGTTTCTTGTTATGTCTCCCTCTCGCTGTGAAACAGGGATACCTCTTTTTCCCTTATTAGGAAGAGAGAGAAAGAGAGAGGGAGTCTGTGGCGTGTCGAATTACCGGGTGAATGAGTATCTTTGCGGTACTGCAAGTCTGTGTCTTTATTGATGCTTGCTGCAGGCATGAGTGCTCGGTGGAGGGTGCTGCTGCTTTTTCCTGGTGGGGGTTGGGGAGGTCGTTGCCTTGCTGCTGTTTGTGTGTGGGAGGGGAGAGCTGAGGGGGGCTCTGGGGTTCTAGCGCTTCAATTGTCATTCATTCTTTAGGGCACGTCTCTTTTCGTGGAGGTTTGTGAAGAAAAAGAAATTCAGGATGTATTATATGTATCTCTCTGACATGAAATGCAGATATTGAAAAGTCAGGAATGATGGCAATGCCAAATGGCCACTGACTGTCCAGATGGGCTGCCATGGTGGGGATAACTTACTTTCCTGATGGTTCAAATTAAATAATATTGTTTCATGCACAAAATCTGTTTCTTACTACCACCAGGGTCTATGTATAACCTGGATATATAATATGATATTGTGTCTAAACCATCCCAAGTATCTCATTATATATATATATATATATATAAAATAGATAGATGCAACTATTCCAAGTTCTGAAAAAACTCTGAAATCCAAAAATTCTGGCCCTGGGCATTTTGGACAGGGGTGTTCAGCCAGTGCATCTGATTCTCCAGTGAAAGGAGGGGCATTTTGTCCATGGTCGTTAAAGACTTGAGTACTGAAGAATTGAACATCTGCTTTCAGTAATATTCAGCAGATGTACACACTCTCCCCTTACCCGGAAGTCCACAAACACCAACCTGCTAATTAGCTCCCTACTAATTTTGTTCCCACTGCCTTTGTTGGAAAGTGAATGTAATCTTCAACTGATAACAATCCATTTTTAGAACCATGGGCCAAAGCTCTTCCCAAAAATAGTCACTGTGCATGTTTGCTGTGATGAAAATTTGCTGATATTGCATTGGTGCATCAGCATATTAAAATGTATATGCTGAGAATGATTAAGCAAGTCATATAGCCATTTGTGGGTGCATTATTGAAACACAGCTTCACCAGGACTCAAGATGGGGTGGTGAGGGTGGGGGGTGGGGGGTATGGTATATAATAGTAATGTTGTTTACCAGTATGAGCAATTCACTTTCAGCTAACACTTCATATAGTGGTTTATCAAGCATGAGGAAATTTTTCAGTTGAAATCAAGAATTCAGTCACAATAGTGGAATACAAACTGTGATTGATCCAAACTATGTGGATGAGTCCTTGTGGGATTAGACTCTCTCACTACACAAAATGGTTTTTATTGGTTGGGAGTGGTAATGCTGACAGCTAAGTTCTGCAATGCATTTGTTCTGGTTGAATAGATTTATTTATCTCATTTTAAAGCCCCTTGGCATTTATCTTTCCAGTAGCTGAAAATAATATAAGAAAAAATGTTAACATTTGCTAACTTTGTTTAAAATTGAGAAAAAGTTGTTCAGATTATTAAGAGCTTAAATTTTTGATCATGTTTTGTTTAATGACTGCGTATTACCGGACATTCTCTGTTTATACAAAATCAGATGTATAGAATATTTGCATTATGTTTAATATAAAACCAATATGTAAAGCAGAAACAATCAATAATCATAAAAGTCAACAAATTAATGATTATAAAGAAATTGAAATGACAATTTCACTAGCAAGCTGAATATTCTATAAAGTTTGTGGTGACAAATGTTTCCTGTCTGCACACTTCATTTGGCATCTATTGACAATGAATTGATAAAACTTGCTGATGTGAGGTTACAGATGCAGGAATCTGGGGCCATAAAAAAAAGCTGCTGGAGGAAATCAGTAGGCCCAAAGGATGGGTGATGTTCCAGGTCGAGAATCTGCATCAGAATTGAAAGTGCAGAGGAACTTAACCAGCATATAGAGGGAAGCGGAGGGGATGAGACAGAAGCTGGTAAATGGTGTGGAACCAGACGAGGGATGGTGCTTATGGTGGACAAATAGAGATAACCTGGGGGAGGGGGTGATGTAGGGGTACTGGATATGGTGGGAAGGGAGGTTCAGTAAGAGGTGAAGTGAGGATTGAGGGAGAAGGCCGGTAGGTAGTAAGTGGGAGAGATGGATGGGACAAAGTGGGAGTGAGGAGTTGGGAAAGACTGAAAGTTAAATCAAGGGAGAAAAAATCCAAGTAGGATAGGTATGTGGGCAGCAGACAGATGGAAACAGGTGGGATAGGGTGAAAAGCCTTAGAAACGAGGGAAGGGGAGAGATGGAAAAATGAACAAAGGGAGAGAATGAAGGTGGGCTGGCGGCAGTGGGGAAGCAATAAAAGGTTGTGGGTGTGTGGGTTACCCGAAATTGGAGAATTCAATATTCATACCATTGGGTATAGGCTACACAAATGGAATGTAAGGTGTTGTTTTTCTAATTTACGATTGACCTCAGCCTTGAAGTGGGATAAACAGCTCATTGTGGGAATGGAAAGGGGGTTGGAATTACTTGCAACATGAATCGTAGGATGGCCATTGTGAACAGGATCCAAAAGCATCACCTAGTTTATGTCTGAGGTAAAAGAGGCAGAGAGAGAGAGAGAGAGAGCTGTCTGCTCTCAGAACCCGTCTCCACAGACACCACAGAGATCATGTTTGCTATCCTCTTTTCATCCCTCTAGTCTCTGCATCGAACTTATCATCCTTCTTCATTTCCAACAGCTCCCAGGGGATTCTACCATATTTCTCCATCAGCAAATTTTCCTTGCAAATTGATTACAATGACTAATTAAATCATGGACATATAAGCACACAAGTATTACCATCAAAGTGTGGGGTTTATGACAATTGTCACAATGTAATGTTTGAATTATAAGAATAGGCATTTGAGGGCAAATTTATAATTATATGGGAAATAAATTCTAAAGGAATACAGCACCAGATTTTGTTTTACTCACTGTTTTAGCAGTTCCATCTTTTCTTTCCCTTTTTTTTCTTCCTCCATCTGTTTAAAAGTTTGTAATTAATAACATTTTTGATCTGAATTAATACAAGAAATCAAGATAGGAATTCCATTGTTGACGTGTGCAGTTCCAGTTAATGTCATGAATTATGTAAGAATTCCCAACTCAATGTATCTGATTCCCAACAATGCATTAAAATTATTAGTTTGAATTTTAGATTAATATTTTGTAAAATGATTTAAATTAGTTATTACTTTTAAATTGTACATGAGTTTCTTGTTCAAAAGGACAAAATGTTTGTGAGTTACTTTAAAAAATTTGAAGTATTAATGGATTAAAAACAAAAGCATTTCTATTCTGTCATGGCTCTGATATTACCAATGGTACATATGGCTGGGAAAAATGAATTAAATTTGAAATTAAACATATCAGATGTTCTATTTTAATTAAAGGGTTTTCCAGTATGTCCAAATAAAAAATTAAGAATTTAATTTGCAGACTGAAGAGCCACTTCCTTCCTGTACTTTTCTATGAAAAGACCCATATTCTAAAGGTCAGTTCTAACCTCAACAAATTAGTTCTGGAATAGTGACTTACCGGTGTGCAACTAAGATATTTTTTTAAAAAAGCACATTTGGCTTGTATTCAGTTACAGTCAAAACTGTTTTTGCCTCATGAAACACAAATTAACATCAGCCTCTGATCCTGACTGTGATCAGAATATCATAACATTAGCTCTTTGAGGCTTGAGTGAGAGTGGGTGAAAAAGCCGGAGGTACATTTTTCCCAGTTTATTTATTGCTTCCTTCTTTATATTTTGCACAGTTAGAACAGTAGGGATGCCAGGCAGGATAGTTGAGTGCTCCTCTTGTGGGCTGTGGGAAGGCAGTGAGACCTCCGGTGTCCCTGGCAACTTCAGCTGCAAGAAGTGCATCCAGCTGCAGCTCCTAACGCTCCACGTTGAGCTGGAACAGGATGAACTCTGGATTATTCAGGAGGCTGAGGGGTGATAGACAGGACAGATAGAGAAGTAGTTACAGCTGAGGTGCAGGACACAGGAGACTGGATAACAGTCAGGATGGAGAAAAGGGTTCATTAGCCAGTGGAGAGTACCCCAGTGTCCATCCCCCTCCACGGCAACAGGTATACCACTTTGGATACTAATGTGGGGAGGGTGGGAGTGACTAGGTGGAGGAAAGTCACAGCTGTCAGGTCTCTGGCACTGAGGCCGGCTCTGTGACTCAGAGGGAAGGGGGGCAGAGAAGAGATGAGCTGTGGTGATTGGGGATTTAGCTGTTAGGGGAACAGAAGGAGGTTCTGAGGACAAAAACGTGATTCCGGGATGATATGTTGCCTCTCAGGCACCAGGATCCGCTATTCTGAACATTCTTACTTGGGAGGATGAGCAGCTGGAAGTCCCGGTGCATGTTGGTACCAATAGCTTAGGTAGGAAGAGGGACAAGATTCTGCAAAGTGAGTTCAGGGAGGTAGGTGCTAAGTTAAAGGACAGGACCTTCAGAGTTGTGATCTCAGGGTTGCTACGCATGTCTCAAGCTAGTGAGGCCAGAAATAGGAAGATAATACAGTTTAACCCGTGGCCAAGGAGTTGGTGTAGGAGGGAGAGGGATCAGATTTCTCAATCATTCTGCTCTCTTCTAGGCAATGTGGAACTTACACAGAAGGATGGTTTGCACCTGAACTGGAGGGGGACTAATATCCCAGCGAAAAGATTTGTGAGTACTGCATGGGTGGGTTTAAACTAGAATTTCAGGGGAATGAGAACCAGAGTTCCAGAACAGTTAGTGAAGAGGTTGTGGAGACAGATGTTGGTAGGACCTCAGGCAAAGACAAGACAGGAATCAAAAGATTGAGCATGGTGCAACTAATGTCATAAGCTGCATATATTTCAACACAAGAAGTATTGTAGGAAAAGCAGATGAGCCTGGGGCATGGATATTGAATTATGGATATGGATATGGAATTATGATATTGTAGCAATCAAGACTTGCTTGCATGAGGGCCAGGACTGACAGCTCAATATTCTGGTGTTCCATTGTTTTAGACACAACAGAGTGGGAGGGATGAAAGGAAAAGAGGAGGTGTTACTAGTCAGGGAAAATATCAAGACAGAATGGAGAATTTGTCTGGTGAAGCTGTATTGGTGGAACTAAGGGATAAGAAAGCTATTGTTAGGTTTGTTCTTGATAAAATACAACTTTAGCATGGGCAAAACTAACATAAATTTATTTCCAGAATGGCTACTGCTGGACACGAGTGCATTCAATCATGCTCACCAGCGTCACTTTCAGTTCTGGATTAACCTCCTGCATTGCACAATGTGAACTGAAGTTCTTTACTATGTACTCATATTAACACATCTTCCCCCTTTAAATTAAAAAAAAACAAACACAATGCTATGTCCTCATAAACCTGCAAGAAACAATAATGTTTTGCAACTAAGATATTTACTCTATGTTAACTTCAATTGTAATGAGCAAATATAGTCCCTTATTCACTTAAAATCTCTCAATCAGTCTCTGAGGTGGTTTGATTAACCTTTCTGCTCTGCTATTTGTTTGCAGAGATGTACTGCTATCACTTGCTTTGCTAATATTAGTGTCCTTCTGAGAACTCTGAACAACAAGTTTATTTTTCACATCTACAGGTCCCTTTAGTCTATTGACTAGTGATGTGCCATAGAAATGGTTTGGAAGTTGTAGTCGTAACTCCACATGGTTCCTTCTCAGAGGTGTTCCTCATTTCATCTGGATCTGGTAACTTCTTTGTGCACATATCCTTGCATGGACCACGTGCCAGAATCATAATCTCGGATTCACACTTCATCTCCAGACTTCAGGACCAGTAGGCTTTTCAGAGTCTTGCTGGGATATTGTTTCTGTTTTCCCCTTTCTCTTTAGCCAGTTTGAGCTTGTGTGCTCCCTTAGGTGTCAACAGTTTTCTGTACATTGGAAGGTAAGTGCACATGCATCAACCCATCAGTATTTGAGCTGGTGGAAGTTCATTCTGCAGTGACACACTTCTGTAATGATCTGACTTTTGTGGATGTCCTTTTGTCCATCTTGTGCCTTGTTCATGACACCCTTCACTACCTGGACTGAACTCTCTGCTAGGCCTTTAGATTTTTGGTGAGGTGCACTTCAAGTTATAAATTGAAGCCCCCAATCTTTGGCAAAAGACTCAAATTCACAACTCGAAAGTTGTGGACCATTATCTGATATCACCTCACATGGAACTCCATGCCTCGTAAACACAGCTTTCAGGAAGGAGATGACTGCTTTGATGGATGTTATTTGCAGTGCTGAATCTATGAGTAAATGGAAAAATAGTCTATTACAACAGTATGATTTTCCCATTACAACAAACAAAACGACTCTAACTTTGAAGTGCAACCTGTCTGATACATGATGTGGAGTAAGTAGTTCTGCTTGCTAGTTTGGTCGGTATTTAAGACATATTTCCCATGAAGCTGTCTTTGTTCATTCTCTCTTCTATGGGGAGATACTGAAATGGAGGTGACAATAATGTCTACATAGGCCTACAGATAGCATTAATCTCTTGGTCACTTTTTTCCTCTCTTGTTGACTGCGCGAGACAGCGCATCAGCAGCAAACACATATTTCCGGTGTGTAAATCATTTTCACATCATATTTCTGCAGTCTTATCAACACGTGCTGCATCCTCATGGACAATCATTCAGTGGTTTGGACAGAATTGAGACCAATGGCTTATGGTTTGTCTTTACTTCAAAATGTACTGATGGAACCTTTCACATGCATATTCGCTGGCGAGAAGCATAGCTGGATTTGTGCATAGTTGGATAGTTGGATTTGCACACTTGTTAAATCTCTTGATGCATAGGTTGCCAGGTGTCATACTGCTGCAGTAGTACTGCTGTAAGATCATAAAAGGATGCATCAGCTGAGATCCTAATACATCTTCCCTGATCATAAAATTTCAGCATGGGCTCTTCAGTTAGGATTCCTTTCAGCCTCAGGAAGCACTCTTCTTGCTCATGATACCAAATCCACTCATTTGGCTGCTCAAGGAGTGACCTAAGTGGTGTTGACACAGTAGGTGCACGACGGATGAACTTAGCCAAGAAAGTCACCATCCCCAGGAAATGTCTCATCTCCTCTTTGTTATAGGACACCTCCCATAAAAGTCAGTGCCTTAACATCAAACTCACATTTCTCTTTATTCAATTTCCAATTGACATTTTTTAAAAAATTTTTATTAGTTTTTCAAAACATTTTACAAATTAAAAACCCCAAATCCCAATGAGGAACATTAAAACAGTGCAAAATTAAGCATACTGTAACAATATTCTAGAAAGGAAGAGAATTTAGCAAAAAAAAAAGCACCTGAATTAAAGACAAGTAAGCTTAGTGTCCTCCCCAAGCCCCACAACACAAGAAAAAACAACAGCAACTCCAGACCAACCACAACACAATATAGAGAGTATAAGTCAGGACAGCCAAACTCCCAGACTGTGAATACACTCAGCAACAGAGGGTAATAATGCCTTCTACCAGAAAAAAAAAGGAACTGAAAGCAAGGGACCGAAAAGAAAAAAAAACCCTAGTCAAGAGGAAGGTTATGAAAGTACTCGATAAAAGGTCCCCAGACCTTTTGGAACTTTAGATCGGAATTGAGAACTGAATAATGAATTTTTTCGAGGTCCAAACAGGCCATGATGTCGTTAAGCCATTGAGCATGAGTGGGCGGGGCAACATCTCTCCATCTAAGGAGGATCAAGCGTCTAGCCAGGAGAGAGGCAAAGGATAATATTCGGCATTTGGTCAGACCCAGACATAAATCTGTCTCGCCCCAAAAACCAAACAGAGCAATTAAGGGGTTTGGTTCTAGGTGCTGATTCAGAATACACGATAACGTAGTGAAGACATCTTTCCAGAATTTCTCCAAGCTAGGACAGAACCAGTACATATGGATGAGAGAGGCCACGCCCCTCTTGCATTTATCACAGAGCGGACTAACACTAGGGTAGAATCGAGATAGTTTAGATTTAGACAAATGGGCTCTATGAACAATCTTAAACTGTAAAAGGCAGTGGCGAGCACAAAGAGAGGTTGAGTTAACCGATTTGAGAACTGAATCCCAGCTCTCCTCAGATAAGGAGATATTTAAATCCTGCTCCCAGGTCATTTTGATTTTATCCATGGGGGCCCGTCGTAAGGCTGCTAGTTTATCTCGGATGATTGATATTAAGCCTTTACCTAGTGGATTCATGGAAAGAAATAGGTCCATAGCATTTTTCGCAGGCATTTCAGGAAAGTTAGGAATTAAAGGGGCAATAAAGTGTCGGATTTGGAGATATCTGAAAAAATGAGCATTGGGCAGATTGAACTTAACAGAGAGCTGCTGAAAAGAAGCGAAGCGATTATCAATGAAAAGATCTTCAAAATGTCTAATGCCCTTCCTATACCAAACCTGGAATGCTGAATCGTATGTAGTAGGTAAAAAAAGGTGATTATGAGCAATAGGGCTGGAAACGGAAAACCCCTGGAAACCATAGCATTTCCTGATCTGAGCCCATATACGCAAAGTGTGTCTAACAAGAGGATTAGCTATTGATCTGGGCAGACTACTAGGGAGTGCAGAGCCAAGAAGTGCAGAGATAGATAATTCTTTAGTGGAGCTCAGCTCCATCGCCACCCAGTTAGGGCATTCGGGAAGAAAGACCAGAAGGTAGCACAACGTATATTAGCTAACCAATAATATAAACGAAAGTTAGGTAAAGCCATGCCACCCTCTTTTTTAGATTTTTGGAGATGGATTTTATTAATTCTGGAGCGCTTATTCTGCCACAGATATGACAAAATAATAGAGTCTAAGGAATCAAAAAAAGATTTAGGAATAAAAATTGGGATAGATTGAAATAGGTATAAAAATTTGGGGAGAACATACATTTTAACAACATTAATACGACCTACCAAAGGCATAGATAGAGGTGACCATTATACCAGACTCTGTTTTATAGCATATGAAAGATTGGCAAAGTTTTCACGAAAGAGATCTTTAAACTTCCTTGTGACTGTAATTCCAAGATAAGTAAATTGATTATGGACTACTTTAAAAGGGAGATCATGAAATGTTAGCTCTTGTGCTTCTTTATTAATTGGGAGAAGTTCACTCTTATGTAAATTAAGTTTATAGCCAGAGATCTGGCTAAACTGGTCAAGAAGTGAAAACATTAGAGGTAAGGATGTAGACGGATTTGAGAGAAAGAGCAATAAGTCATCAGCATAGAGAGAAACTTTATGCTCAACACCCCCTCTCCAAATCCCAGTCAATTCAGGGTAGTTTCGAAATGCTATCGCTAGAGGTTCCATAGCCAAGCCAAAGAGAAAGGGACTTAAGGGGCATCCCTGGCGAGTGCCACGTTTGAGATTAAATACTTGGGATTTCTGAAAATTGGTTAAAACAGAGGCAGTAGGACACAGGTACAGCAATTGGATCCAAGAGATGAAACTTTGGCCAAGGTCAAATTTTTCTAAAACTGCAAAAAGGTAGTTCCACTCTATACGATCAAATGCTTTCTCCGCATCGAGGGAAATAACACATTCAGGAATCCCAGTTGGAGGTGAGTATAAGATCTTAAATAGACGCCGAATGTTAAAAAAAGGGAAACGGTTTTTAATAAAGCCTGTTTGGTCATCAGAGATAATGGAGGGAATGACGGTTTCTAATCTATGAGCCAAAACTTTAGCTAAGATCTTTACATCAACATTGAGCAAAGAGATCGGCCTATACGAGGAACACTCTGTTGGGTCTTTGCCCTTTTTTAAAAGAAGAATAATAGATGCCTCACTGAAAGAGGGTGGCAATTTGCCGTAATTAAACGAGTCAGATAATACTGAAAGTAACTGAGGAGAAAGAAGAGAAGAGAATGATTTATAAAATTCTACAGGGAACCCATCAGGTCCAGGAGATTTCCCTGAGGACAGTGCAGAAATTGCAGTAGATATTTCTTCTAATGACATAGGCGCATTGAGTTTGGCTTTGAAATCAGATGAAAGTGAGGGGATATTCAGATTCTGTAAAAATTGATCAACAGAGATATTGTCATTCAGAGATTCAGAGGAATAAAGCCAAGAATAAAAATTTTTAAATGTGTCATTAATTTCTAAATGATCCAATGTAAAGTCTCCGTTCTCCTTCCGGATCTTTCCAATTGACATTTTAAGTCACATCTAGCACCTGTCTCAGTCATACATCATGTTATTCCTTGATCGACACCCAAATGATGATGTCATCCATCATGGTCTCGATACGATGTCTGCTCACAAAGATCATGGTAGAATTCTGGTATGGACAGAATCCCATATGATAACAGAAGAAAGTGATATCTTCATCAAGCTTCTTCAGCGTTGAGTTTTCTAAACCACTTGGCACCTGCAAACCGGGACATGATCTCCTCCTGTGTTAGCAATTTAAAATGCTCTCTCTTTGAGGCTTTATTGAGATCTCATGGGTCTTGTCATATCCATAATGCTTCATTTTCCTTTTGCACAATGAACAGTGCACTTGCCCAGTTTGTTGGTTCTTCAATTTTCTACATGACATTTAACTATTTTGTTTGTGCTAGTTCTTTTTTAAGTTTGTCTCAAAGTGAAAACGGAGCTTTCCTGCATGCATGGACAACAGAAGCTACATGAATTTTGTGTACACAAGGTCAACATCCAAGCCCCTCAAAGACATCTGCACACTCTTCCATAAGTGAAATATGGTAATCTTCCGTCTGTGAATCCATTATGAAAACTCTTTTCACCAGTTGAACTTTACACATGCACTCTGATCTAATATTGGCTGTATTCTGTTTTCAATTATCAGAACTTGTGCCTTTAGGTGCTGTCTGCTGAGCTTGAAAGTCAATACCCATCCCCTTTTACTGGAATTTTCTGTCTAGTAGAGCCTGTCACTTTTAAGTTACTCTTTATTTTGAGAGTCTTGTAATCATCCATAGATTACAGATTCACCTAGTCTCTGGCGTCAAGCTTGAATGGAATTACTGTCTCATTCACAGTCACTTCTGGTTTACGAGTAGAGAATCTACAAGCACCTTGTAGATCCACAGATCCACTTTCTCAGCAATAGTGTGTACCTTTCTCTTAGTTCTGCGTTCTGATTCTTTGCAAAATTAGTCTTCTCCCACAGTTACTACAGGACTCTCCATAAGCAGGACACGTCTTAGCAATGTGCCCACCTTCACATTTGCTCCATTTGCTGTTTGAACCTTCCTTTCTGTTTGCTGTTGCTTTGGGAAACCACTTGTGCTCTGCCGCTCCGATTTCACAGCATACACTGTTGTTTCTGCCCTATGCAGCTCCGTAGCCTGTGATCATGTGGTCTCTGCTGCCCAGCACATGTCCACAGTCATACCAGCATTAAATCTTGTTCATGGTGCAGGCTTTCTCTAATTCATTATCTGTAATTCCACAAACTATATTGTCTCTAACTAGCGAGCCTCTCAAATCTCCAAACTCACAGGACTTACTCAGTGTGTGTGTAGCTCAGTACTGGTCAAAGCTAACACCTTGTTTCTGGACACAGGAAAAGAACTTAGATCTTTCAAACGTGATGTTTTTACTTGGGACAAAATACTCCTCAAATTTTGTCACCAGGGTGTCCAACATAAAGTCTGTCTCATCAGTTTGAAAGCTGTTGTAAATGTCCAAAGCATCTTCGTCAATTACATGTAGGAAGATAGACACTTCCAATATTCCATTTTCCTTCATTGGCCACTAAATATATGTATTAAATATATATCTAATCATTTTTGAATGACTAAATATACATTCTCCTCGTATGAGAGAATGAGGAGGTGATAGACAGGAGCTACAGGGGGTAGTCACCCCTAGGTTATAGGAGACAGGTAACAGGGGTGACTGCCAGAAGAAGGAGGGGAAATGCACAGCTAGTGCAGAGGACAACTGTAGTCGATCCCCTCAATAATATGTAGATAATACTGACAGGGGTGACCAGGTCTCTGGTACTGAGTCTGGTGCTGTGGTTCAGAACAGCAGAGAAGTGAAAAGAACTGCAGTGTTGATCGGAGATTCCTTACTCAGAGGAGCGGAGCCGAGGTTCTGTGGGCGCGAAAGAGACATTAGGATTGTATATTGTCTCTCTGGTGCCAGGATCAGGGATGTCTCAGATTGGGTCCATGACATTCTCAAGGGCAAGGGTGAGCAGCACATGTCTATTGGCACCATTGACATAGGTAAACAATGTGAGGTCCTGAAGAAAGATTTTAGGGAGCTAGGTAGAAAGCTGAGAAACAGGAACTCCAGGGTACTAATCTCTGGATTGTTTCCTGTGCCACATGCCAGTAAGAGTAAGAATAGGATGAGTGGCAGGTGGATACATGGCTGAGGGACTGGAGTAGGAGGAAGGAGTTCAGATTTATGGATCATTGGGATCTCTTCTGGGGAAGGTATGACGTCTACAAAAGGGACAGGTTACGTCTGAATCTGAGGAGGTCCAATATCCTTGTGGGCAAGTTGGTTACAGTAGGTTGGGTGGTTTTAAACTAATTTGGCAGGGGGATGGGAACCAGATGGTTGACAAACAGGGGCAATGTGTAGTGAGACTCCGAGCAAGTAGACACTGATGATAGGGCAAAATTACAGTCAACAGAATGAGTTGCAATGTAAAAGGTGGACAAAACCAAAAGGATGAATACAGGACTAAGTGTATTATATTTGAAGGCATGCGATATATGGAATAAGGTCAATGAACTTGTAGCACAGTTACAGATTGGCATGTATGATGTTCTAGGCATCACTGACTCATGGCTGAAAGAAGATTATAGCTGGGAGCTTAATGTCCAAGGATACACACCGTATCAAAAGGAAATGGAGGATTGGAGTATACTTAATGTTATTCAGCTGTTTAAGAAAGGCTGTAAAAATAGACCAGGAAATTATAGAGAGCCTGATATCAGTAGTAGGAAAGGTATTGGAAGATATTCTAAGGGACTAGATATATGATTATTTGGATAGACAGGGAACTGGAAGTAACAACATGAAGACAGATGTTATTGTCGGCATTGTGTATTTAGTAATGAAGTACTAGAAATAAGTGTGATTAAAAGCAAACTAAATCCTCAAACAATAAGAAAGTTTTAGTTAGAAATTACAGTAAGGAAAGTACCAAATTGAAAACAATAAATTCTTCAAAGTATCCTGCACAGGTACCCAGATTTTAAAACATAATCTATAATCTTAAAGTATGTAACTGATATAAAATGATCTTATAAGGAAAATGCAATGTTGGCATTCATTTCAATAATACTAGAATATAAAAGCGAGGATGTAATGTTGAGGTTTTATAAGGCATTGGTGAGTCCTCATTTGGAGCATTGTGAGCAGTTCTGGGCTCATCTGAGAAAGACTGTGTTGACACTAGAGAGGATTCAAAGAAAGTTTGTGAATATGAAAGGATCATATGAAGAATCCTGAGCTTGTACTCATCATATGAAGAATCCTGAGCTTGTACTCATTGAAATTCACAATGATGAGGGGATATGTCAATGAGGCCTATCAAATGTTGAAAGGCCCGAATAGAGTGGATGTGGAGAGAATGTTTCCCATGATGTTTAGGACCAAAGAGCACAGTCTCAGAATAGAAGGACGTCAATTTAGTACAAAGATGAGCAGAAATTTCTTTAGTCAGTGTGGTGAATCTGTGGAATTCATTGCTACAGGAGGCTGTGGAGGCCAAGTCATTGATTTAAGGCAGAGGTTGACAGATTCTTGCTTAGTCAGGGCATGAGGGGTTATGGCAAAAAAACAGGAGATTGGGACTGAGAGGCAAATGGATCAGCTATGAGGAAATGATGGAACGGACTTGATGAACCAAATGGTTTAATCCTGCTCCTATATCTTATGGTCTTATGGTCTAAAATGGTTTGCTATCAACCTCAGTTAATCAGATGTAATATCAAAATGTACTTTGTCAGACAAGTCTAGTTACATAAGGTTAGCCATGGGGAAAAAGACCAAACAAGTTCAAAAGAAGTCGCCAGAAGCTTATAGACATAATTTGGCAACAATTAGATATAGATTACTGGGAAACCACTTAAGATTCATGGAAAATTAAAGATTAGAAAGTATTTTGAAATTTAAAGTAGTAACATGCTTCACCCAGTATTTTGGCCATAACTTAAAGCTCATAGGAACAATGAGAAGAAGATGTTTGATTAATAATATAATGACAATTGTATTGAATAGGTTTAGAAACAATGAATATTAAATTGAAGAAAGCATACCAACAAATCACATTTATTTTATAACAAAACACAAAGAGAATGCGTGGAAATACTCAACAGTTCAGGCCACCTCTCCGGGAAGAGAAATAAATATTTCAGGCAGAAAACTCTTCATCAAAAATATTAACTCTGTTCATCCTCCCACAGATGTGGTCTGACTTGTTGAGTATTCCTAGCATTGCCTGTTTCAGTTTCTGATTTCCATCATCTGCAGCTTTTCAGATATTCAGTAGCTGAACACAGCAGCAGCCCAATTCCATAATTCTAGAGTTAATGAAATACACTGATCTTTTTTAGATGTAGGTGTGAAAATGGCTCAATTCAAAATGGAAGGTCAAAGTGCCAGCTCCATTAAATGAGTCAGATAATAGCAATATCTGTATAATCCTCTGAACATAGTTTATAAAGTCTCTGCATGTGGAGCAGATAGGTGACTTCCCATAGACCTAATGGGTTATCAGCAAGAAAGAGAGGCAGTAATTCGTGTCTATGAAACCATGAGGATTCTCTGGAAGTGAAAAATTGTATGATTGAGTCTACAGCAGGAAAAGATGGAAATGTTAAATCTGTTCATGATGGATGTAGGCGGAATTGTAATGAATGATGTAACTACAGATGAAAAAATCTGTAGAAACAATCTGACATGCTTATTAATACAGTCAGTGTTCAAATTGAGACACAGGGATGGCACTGAAGAATTAGATCACAGTTCAAAGTTCAAAGTAAATGTATTATCAAAGTACATATATGTTACCATATACTACCTCAAGATTCATTTTCTTGCAGACATTCACAGGAAACCGAAGCAATGCAATGGAATTTTACAACAACTACATAAACAGTTAAAGACCTACAAACAAGCAATGTGCAAGCACCATGATCTTGGTGATTGATAGAGGAGGCATGAAGGACCAAATGGACAGCACGTGTAGCTAATTATTACATCCCTATGTTCACACAATTATGTGAATTTAATTAAGAGTAAAGTAAAGTTGAGAGATACTTGTGACACAATACAGTGTCATGGATGCAACAATTATGGGGAATTGCAGTTAGTATAAACCTTCCAATAAGAATCACATCTGTGTTGATTGGAACTCGGATTATTTATGTGTTCTGTTTGTCTGGTATTGAGAAGGAAATGATAATGGAAGAAGAGGAAGAGGAAGTTAATGTATGAGGCTAGCTCAACAAGAGCAGGAAAAGGTGGCTTAGAGGTAGTGAGTCATTGAAGACTCAAGACGCAGTAACATGGTATGAGATCCTACAGCCAACATATTTAACCTCTGGTAAAGCAATATCAAAGTAGTCACTTGGCTGTACTATAAAGACAGGTGTAATTTTTACACATAAAACTGACCAAGTGTCTCATCCCACCATGCCAATGAACAATGGGACTAATTAAAGAAGCTGATAAAGCTTAACTGATAAACTGAAGAATGTACAAAACATGTATTTCATACTGAGACATAAATAAATTAACCCAAAATCACAATTTACACAAATGCCCAGGTAATAAACTCATAATTCTTTCTTGACAAAACAAGGTTACTGTGAAAATTGATGGCAAGAACTAATTACACTGAGCAGTTCATAGTCCTACATGGGCTTATTTGGACATGGTGTTTATGTCATTGTCACGAAAAGATTTTTGCATTCTAACGGTGGCTATCTGGGGAGAAACATTTTGGAGGAAAACTGCAGATGGTGATTGCATGAGAACAAGTTTCCTTGAGTGATCACTGGAATTAACTAGCAAGAACCATGTGTGAATAGAAGTTGCGGTTGTGTTTAAGAATTGAAAATGTATAAGCCTAAGTTAAAATCAAAAAGCAGGTTCATACACAGCGTTACTTAAATGGTCTTGTAATATTTTATGTCATACTACTTGTAGTGTGTGTATATGTTACTAACCTCGTTGATTTGTTTAAGTAAACATCTAAACAAGCCTGACCTCTTCTCTGGTTTTACACCATGTTGATGGGTTCAGGCTGAACTCAGAAAGTAAGTGTGCAGCAGAGCTGATGGAAGGCTGCTGACTCACTGCAGGGGGCCTCGGCAAACAACCTTCACCAGATTTGGCCTAAGAAGGTGTGGTGAACTACATATACCTGTCTGAACACGCGCCCCCCCCCCCCTGACTGCTCCTGTGGCTCCTCCCACTGACCGTGGCTCCTCCCACAGACCCCGGTATAAAGGCGATTGAGGCCTGAGCCCTGCCCTCAGTCTCCAGGATGTAGCATGGTGGTCAATTACTGCTTGTTCTTTCTTCCAGTCAATAAAAGCCAACATGTCACCTCACGTCTCGGAGAGTTATTGATGATGCATCAGAAGGTCATCTTAAACCCCCTCAGCGCCAAATCAGTTTTGACCAGCTAATTGACAACATGAAGAACATTTGTCACGTTGCAGCAGTAAGAGAATAAGTGGATTGAGAGAGGGTGCCAGGTGTCGGCTCTACAGAGGAAGAAATCTCTAATATTAATAAGCCATATTCACACATTGTGGCACTACTGTGACACCTTGAGTCCCTTTGATCAGAGCTATACAGTCACGCATCTTTCTGAGCAGGAGAGCAGTCTTAGCTTGTACAGAAGGAAATGAGTTTACATGAAAGAGGTTTAAGTTTCCACTGAGACTTTGAATGTGCTACTACATATGCTGCAATAAGAGCTGGAACATCATTTAACAGATGTTGTGTCACAGATGAATCTGCAAATGAAAGTGCTGGAAAATGCTGGTTCCAAGCTCTATATAAGTTCATGAACAAAGTCAGTCAAGCATTTCATGGCACGACTCCTTCAGTAGTGACCTGTCCCTCTCCTGTCCTACCACTCTCCAACAAGATGCCACCTACCCCTTGGCCTGGACTGCAGACCACTTACATGTGTCCTCATCGCTTTCTTTTCTGGTTCCATGTCATATATTCCACACTCACTTCCCCCACCTTCTCTATCTGCCCCCTTTTTGGCTCCATCCTTGTCACCACCAACTGTCATCTCCAAATTCCATCCATGCCCATCCTTCACCTTGCTCTATCTTCCCAGTGTCCTCTAGTTCCATCCATAACCTGATAGACCCTACATCATCTCTCCCTTTCACCTTTAAATACTTGCTTCTTACACTTGCTCTTGATGCAGGGATAGCCATCCCTGTGCCTCCATAGATGCTGCCTGATCTCATAAGTTCCTCCAGCAGATTGATTTTTCCCAGCATTTGATCTGCTGACTGAAACTGTTTTAACAGGTCCTCATCTTTGTTCTTTTCTCACTCTCATGCCTCAGCCTTGTCAGGTGCCATTTCTTGGCATCTGAAAATGAAAAGGCACAAGGATAAAGTTGCAGTGAATGAGGGAAGTTGAAGAACAGGATGCATGTCTACTCAATCACAATATTTCCCACAAAAGAGATGAGCTGAGTAGGAAGTAAGATGTGTGAAGAAGGATTAGATATTAGATCTAAATATTTGATCTACCTAGATGTCAGCTCCAACACCTTACATTGCTTTGTTTTGCAAGGAACAAAGGAGTGCTATTGATTGCCATGCAGTCTGCTTGGCAGACATGGCTGTCATGAATAAATCATATGCACACCCTGTACACTGTGTTAGTGAACTGAGTAGAAGTCCAAAGACTGCAATAAGGTTATAAATGTAATGGTAGAGGAGGTTGATATTGGAATGAGGGCTCTAGCATTTCAGCCAACTGTATTACATCTGCTTGTTAATGCAAATGTCAGATCAGCCAATCATGTGGCAGCAACTCAATGCATTAAAGCATGCAGACATGGTCAGGAGCTTCTGTCCAAATATCAGAATGGGAAAGAAATGTGATCTAAATGAGAATGATTGTTGGGGCCAGACAAGGTGGTTTGAGTATCTCAGATCTGCTGATCTCCTGGGATTTTCACACACAGCAGTCTCTAGAGTTTACAGAGAATGGTGCGATAACCAAATGTATCCAGTGAGCGGCAGTTCTGAGGGCAAAAACACCTTGTTAAATGAGAGAGGGCAAAGGAGACTGGCCAGACTGGTTCAAACTGACAGGAAGATAACATCAACTCTAATAACCAGAAGTTACAATAGTGGTGAGGAAAAGAGCTTCTCCAAACCCACAAACATTGAGCCTCAATGTGGATAGTCTACAGAAGCAGAGGGCCATGAACATACACTCAGTGGCCACTCTAAGGTACAGGAGCTACCTAATAGAGTGGCCTCTGAGTGTATGTTCCTTGGCTCTGACTATGTGAGGTCATAATTGAGCTTTCAGCAGCTTCATTTGCAGGTTCTTGGAGTTGAGTCCCTTGCATCACCATCATGCTAGCCCTCTCCCAATGCATATGTTGGTCTTCCTGATCCTCCTCCTAAGGATATTTCTCTTCCTTTCTGTCTCCTTTATCAAGGCTTCTAGTAGCTGATTGAAAAGCATTGTATTCACCCCATGTTGAGCTATTTGTCAATGCCTCCCACCCCAAAGTAAGGTCCTGAATGATGCTCAGCATCTGAACCAATCACAACACAGCTCGACTTTGAAAGGAACAGCCTGACCTTATGTACTGATGATGTCAGCCTATCACCACGGTGGATCTCAGTAAGCTGTGCAGCTGCTCAGTGGAGCAGATAGCATTAGCTGAAGTGCGCACCGATTATAGACAGTACAGACAGTGTAAAATCAGCATGCTCTGCCTCTGTCAGAGTATTAAAAATAACAGGTGCAGTGGTTTTGCACACCGTGATCAATGTGCCTGCTTTATTGGGACTATTGATTTTAGAGCTCCCTTAGCCCCGTGACGGATGCAAATTTCATACATTTTGTTGTGTAATTTCTATTCATCATGTTTGCTTAGTCAGAGCTTAAGGGAAGAGGTTTGGAAATTATTGGGACTCCATTCATGACATCTAGACTTTCAGAAGATTTTCTTTCATTTTCTTGATAATGGTGATACAGTACTAGATTTCAACAATGTATGGTATTTAAGCCACTCAAAAGTTAACCCTTTCTCAGTTGCAACTAGATTTTATATACAAGCTAATTCATAGCAAAATCCATAGGATTCCTTGAAAAATTTACAGTGTCCCATTATTCTATTATCCAAACATTTATGGAAATTCTGATTCCTGAAAAGAAATCAGAATACCTGATTTCCAAACGTTATCGGAAGGTCCAAAATTGTAAATGCTGTTATATGTCAGATATTGTAAAAATATAGCAGCACCAATAAAGCAAACTAAAAATAATCAGAAAAACTTAGTGCGACGGGGAATGAATCAGGGTCAGCTCCCTGGAAGATGTGAGATGACTGCGGACCAGCAATTCAAAAGAAATGGTGGAGAGGGGTCGGGGTAGGTAGTACTGAGGGAGAGTGGATGGATTGGGACCTGGTGTTTCAAAAGGATGTGGGTGAGGTCAGGAGTGAGCCCTGGTTTGAGGAGTTGAGGCAATTGTGAGGTCAGGGGCAGGATGGAGATCAAGAGTCCCTAAAGAGGTCAGTGCAACTTGGCAGTAGAAGGAGGTGGAGCAGGAAGAATGAAGGTAGGCAATTAATTTGCCGGGTGTGCATTCCTATCCACGTCTGTGCTGGGAAGACCCTATTGTTTCGGGTGTGTCCAACAATAGTTGCTCTTGGAACAATGATATTCGAAAGGTGAAATCCATGAGGAATGATGGTACCCTGAGTGCGCTGGAACTCACTTTAGGCTTAAAGTCTTCAGAAATTCTGGTGTGACTTGAAATGCCGCAGAAATGGTTATTGTGGTTCTTTCAGAAAATCTCACGTTTTAGTTGTATAATACCGGAAAAAATGCTGTCAAAATGGTTGTTGTGATGTTTCCAGTGGGGTAGTGTAGTGGGTAGTGCTTGTCGTTCTCACTTTCAGCTTCCACCGCTGGCTAGTGGTCTCGTGAAAAGGAGAGTTGCATGTGTAAGTCTCTCCCTGCCAGTACTTAGTCTCTCCAACAGCAAGCCTCCTCACTGGCAACACACAAACTGAAATCCTTTTGGACTCAGGCTGAAATAGGAAGGTCTAGCCCCTGCACACATAGTACACAGGCCCACCAGCATGTGGACACACCCTGGTGCTCGTGAACCAGATCCCCAGCTATGAGTAAATAGCCCCACTGCCTTGTGGTCAGCTTTGAGAGAGACGGAGGCTACAGGAGTAAACCCAGACAGAAAATCTGGAGTGGAGCCTCCAAGGCGGCTGGATGTCATTGAACATCCTTCCAGCACCTCCTGCTGCTAAGCTTGTGTCAAACATATTGCTTCATAACATAGAAACATAGAAAATAGGTGCAGGAGTAGCCTGCACCACCATTCAGTATGATCATGGCTGATCATCCAACTGAGAACCTTGTACCTGCTTTCTCTCCATACCCCCGGTCCCTTTAGCCACAAGGGCCATATCTAACTTCCTCTTAAATATAGCCAATGAACTGGCCTCAACTGTTTACTCTGGCAAAGAATTCCACAGATTCACCACTCTCTGTGTGAAGTTTTTCCTCATCTTGGTCCTGAAAGGCTTCCCCCTTATCCTTAAACTGTGACCCCTCGTCCTGGACTTCTCCAACATTGGAAACAATCTTCCTGCATCTAGCCTGTCCAATCCCTTTAGAATTTTATATGTTTCAATAAGATCCCCCCTCAATCTTCTAAATTCCAGCGAGTATAAGCCTAGTCAATCCATTCTTTCTTCATATGAAAGTCCTGCCATCCCAGGAATCAATCTGGTGAACCTTCTTTATACTCCCTCTATGGCAAGAATGTCTTTCCTCAGATTAGGGGACCAAAACTGCACACAATATTCTAGGTGTGGTCTCAGCAAAGCCTTGTACAACTGCAGTAGAACCTCCCTGCTCCTATACTCAAATCCTTTTGCTATGAATACCAACATACCATTTGCCTTTTTCACCGCCTGCTGTACCTGCATGCCCACCTTCAATGACTGGTGTACAATGACACCCAGGTCTCATTGCACCTCCCCTTTTCCTAATCGGCCACCATTCAGATAATAACCTGTTTTCCTGTTCTTTCCACCAAAGTGGATAACCTCACATTTATCCACATTAAATTGCATCTGCCATGAATTTGCCCACTCACCTAACCTATCCAAATCACCCTGCATCCTTTTAGCATCCTCCTCACTGCTAACACCTCCGCCCAGCTTCGTGTCATCCGTAAACTTGGAGATGCTGCATTTAATTCCCTCGTCTAAATCATTAATATATATTGTAAACAACTGGGGTCCCAGCACTGAACCTTGCGGTACCCCACTCGTCACTGCCTGCCATTCTAAAAAGGTCCCGTTTACTCCCAGTCTTTTCTTCCTGTCTGCCAACTAATTCTCTATCTACATTAATACCATACTGTAGCGGTGTGCTACACGCAACGCTAAAATAATGACACGGAGTCGGTAAACTGCAATTAAAGAAGATTTTATTCGAACTTCACAGCCTTGCTTTAAAGCCTCCTTGATCCCGCCCTCCCCAGGCGCAGATGCTGTAGGGGGCACGTACTCACAATCCCGCGCAGGCTTTTCGCTTTGTTGGTGAAGCAGACCTGGGGCCCTTTTGGGACTGGCCTTTATGCCGGCGCGCTGGCTATTTGTGAGCCGGTTCGAGTGCGCTAGGAAGTGGGTCGCCACAATACCCCCAATACTGTGTGCTTTAAGTTTGCACAGTAATTCCCCGTGTGGGACCTTGTCAAAAGCCTTTTGAAAATCTAAATATACCACATCTACTGGCTCAGCCCTATCCACTCTACTAGTTATATCTTCAAAAAATTCTATAAGATTCATCAGACATGATTTTCCTCTCACAAATCCACGCTGACTTTGTCCGATGATTTCACCATTTTCCAAATGTGCTGTTATCACATCTTTGATAATCGACTCTAGTATTTCCCCCACCACCGATGTCAGACTAACTGGTCTATAATTCCCCGGTTTCTCTCTCCCTCCTTTTTTAAAAAGTGGGGTTACATTAGCCACCCTCCAATCCTCAGGAACTAATCCAGAATCTAAGGAGATTTGAAAAATTATCACTAATGCATCCACTATTTCTTGGGCTACTTCCTTAAGCACTCTGGGATGCAGACCATCTGGCCCTGGGGATTTATCTGCCTTTAATCCCTTCAATTTACCTAACACCACTTCCCTACTAACATGTATTTCCCTCAGTTCCTCCATCTCACTAGATCCTTGGTCCCCTACTATTTCCGGAAGATTATTTATGTCCTTCCTTAGTGAAGACAGAACCAAAGTAGTTATTCAATTGGTCTGCCATGCCCTTGTTCCCCATGATCAATTCACTGCTTCTGAGTGTAAGGGACCTACATTTGTCTTAACCAATCTTTTTCTTTTCACATATCTATAAAAGCTTTTACAGTTAGTTTTTATATTCCCTGCCAGCTTTCACTCATAATCTTTTTTCCCTTTCCTAATTAAGCCCTTTGTCCTCCTCTGCTGGTCTCTGAATTTCTCCCAGTCCTCAGATGGGCCGCTTTTTTCTGGCTAATTTGTATGTTTCTTCTTTGGACTTGATACTATCCCTAATTTCCCTTGTCAACCACAGATGCACTACCTTCCCTGGTTTACTCTTTTGCCAAACTAGGATGAACAATTGTTGTAGTTCATCCATGCGATCTTTAAATGCTTGCCATTGCGTATCCACCGTCAACCCTTTAAGTATCATTTGCCAGTCTATCTTAGCTAATTCACGTCTCATACCTTCAAAGTTATCCTTTTTCAGAACCTTTGCTTCTGAATTAACTATGTCACTCTCCATCTTAATGAAGAATTCCTTTGGACTACACTGGTGAGGCCGAGAGGGACATCTCTAATCTCCATATCTTCTGATGAATATAGTCACCCATTGTCTTTCAAAACAGATGGATGCTAACCACAATTTGCATTTGAATTCATAAGCACCATTGTCTGTTTTGCAATTATCAACTTAGAATTTCTTACAATAAATGAGTTTTCCAACATTAAACACTATTATTTGCAGGATCAGTAATATCTGCCAGCCAGTTTGTAACAAGTTCTTCAAAACTGGCAAATCATTCAGCTAATTAACACATGTTGATTTGACCACAGCATCTGCAGTGTACTTTGTGTTCATCATTCAGCTAATTGATTCAAATCTCACAATGTTACTAGTTACTGCTGCTAACGCTTTGCTCCAGGTAGATTGCCTGACTCAGCATCACAGTGAGGTTTTACAGTCCTTGTCTTGCATTTTTTTAAAGTTTAAGAATAAAATCATTATCATTGATAATCTTCCTATTTAATTGCATGTTTAAATAATCAGGTAAATTATATCCTTTAAAATTGAGTCCTGAAGATGTATACCAAAAGATACATATTTAATTATAGGTAAATGAAACCAGACACAATCTAACACTGACTTGGAAAACAAGCACAATGTCTGATATCAAAACTGTTGCTACAAATACAAAGCTGTAAATGACTGATCCTGTGAACATGGTGTATTGACAGTGTGCTAAGGTACTGGAACAAACGACTGAGAATTGAATGAAGTACCAGGAGAACTTTTGACTTCTGCTGGAAAATATGATGAAGTTATTCGTTCTTAAAGAGGAGACGGTGAATTTGTGGACATCTGTTTCTTGTGTGTTTTTGTATAATCTGACACGAATTCCAGAAGTCAACAAACTTTAGTGAATGAAGTGAGGAATATGTTTACATCTGTGGAAATGGCTCTATGTACCAGTTCCCTGGAACTGAGACCAAAACGGGAATAGCACTAAGAACTAGTTTTTACTTTGATGCAATTAATGTAAGAAATATGTTTAAATTGGCCACTGGAAAGGGTAATGTATTCAGTGTATGCAATAACTGGCTCATTGCAGGGTCAATGATCATGTATATTTTCTCTGGTTTATTATGCCTTTTCCCTCCCACAACTGTGATAGGTAAAATTACATAGGCAAAATTCAATCACTACTTCTCAGCTGGACCTCTCACACCCACACAGTTAACATGTGATAACTGTATCCAGCTGGTACGTTGGGGGTTTCACACTGAACAACTCAACTCTGATAGCATCCCAAAGCATTGCCATCATGGTGAAGTGATTGAATTACTGGACCCCTGTGATGACTTAGAATAACATATTCAAAGATATATGGGGCAGCAAATAAAAGGTGGCCCTGCCAATGACAGCCACAGCTTGAACACAGAACATGACACTGAAAATGTTGGAAATATGAAGCAACAATGATATTTGTCAGATGGCACTTGCAAATTAGGTTACTGAACTACATACAATTTTATATTATTGATAATACTTCAAGAAGGCAACATCTATAATCAACGATCCCCTCCACCCAGGACACACCATCTTCTCAGAGCTGCCATTGGACAGGAGGTACAGAGGCCTGAAGTCCCACACCACCAGCTTCAAGGAAAGCTACATCCCTTCAATTACTTGGTTCTTGAATAAACCTACTCAACTGTAATTATGATTTTAGTATAGTTCAAAGTTGAACGTTCAAAGTAACTTTATCATCGAAGTACATATATGTCAATGTAATTAACTCTGAGATTTGTTTTCTTGCAGGCATTCATAGTATAGCAATATTACCACCACTTTGACAACTTTGCATAACATTATGATACAAATACCAAGTTTACTTATTTTATAAGATTTTTAAATGTTTATTTTCACATGCCATTATTTTAAATTACAATTTTCTCAGTTTAAAGAATTGGCATACATAGAAATTGCCTTCCAGTATGTTAATTTTATATGTATTTAATTATGTTTGCATAAGATCAAAAACAACAGTGGCTCCTTTGTGTCTGTATACCAGAGAAAATTGGACAAAGGATCTAAAATTTGCTTGGATGGTTTTTCAGATATTCCTCTTTTGGACAGAATCTTCAAAGTGTGTATATGAAATATAGGTTTTATATTTAAATTTCTTTATGGAATGAAGAAGTCATCATTTGTTGACCACCCTTATGTGAGGTGATGATCTGCCTTCTTGTATCAATACAGTCCCTGAATATTGTTTCCATCATACTTAGGTAGGGTATTCAAGTTTCCATTCCAGCACTTTTGAAAAAATAGTAATATATTTTCTTCCTGAAGTTGTAAGTTATTTTGTAAATGGTGTGGTTCCTGAGCCTCTACTGATCTTGCCCTTGTTAAAAGTAGAATTCCTAATTTTGTTGGGTGTTGTTACAGAAGCCTTGTGTGTTTTGATGATGATACAGAGTATAGCCATGATCAAGGGAGTCTAAATGTTTAAAGTGGTGGATGGTGTGCTATTCAAGAATCCACTTACTATTTTCAAATGTTGATGGAACTGCATCATCCATTATACTCCTAACTCGTGCCTTATAGAAGATGCAGAGTGACTTGCTACCAAAATCACAGCCTCTTATCCACTCACACAGTTACATTATGTGGCTGGTCCAAAAACTCTGCTTAATATCTCCCAGATATTGTCAAGAGTTGGCTCTCAGACTCTCTCTTGTTGGAGATGGTCATTGATAAGGACTTGGCCAGCATAAATGTTGCTTGCCACTATGTTGGCTCATGTTTTGGTGGTGTTCTGTTGTTGCAGCATGCAGACATAAACTGCTGACCTGGTGCATTGTGAATGTAATCAAATCCTGTGCAAACATCAGTGGACATCCTCATTTCTGGCACAATGAAGTAGATGAAAATTGTTGAGTCATGGCCATTATTCTAGGAAACTCCTGTGGTGATGTCCTGAGGTTAAAATAGGAGGCAGATAGCAAATACACCTATTTCCCTTTGCACCACATATGAGGCAATCTGTAGTGGGTTGTCACCTTAATCATTTAACTTTAATTTTACAAAACTCATTGCAGCCACACTTGGTCAAATGTTGCATTGATTTCAAGGGCAGTCACACTGATACACCCCTGGGAGTTCATTTCTTCAGTCTGCGTTTGAGTCAAGGCTATAATGAGGTCTGGGGCTGAGTAGTCCTGATGGAACCTGACTGTACATGATTAAGCAGGTAATTGGTCAGTAAGTGTCACTTGATTGAATTACGAATAATCCCTCGCTGACTACTAAGAACAGACGAACAGACGGATAGAGCAATGCTAATTTTGCAGCTTTACTGGGAGAATTTGGCTAAAGGTGAGGATAGTTTTAGAAAACAAATCTTCAGTACGACAGCTCGAATGTCATCAAGGCCCTTGCTGCATGAAGAGCAATCAACTGGCTATTGACAACTCATGGCATTAAACACATTAATTGTAACTTGGCTTCTATGATACGATGGACCTCAGCAGGAGGCAGAGATAAATCATTCACTTGGCACTTCTCACTGAACGTGGTTTGCAAATATTCCAGTCTTGTCTTGTGCATTTTTATACTGGGCTTCACAGTCCTGAATCATAAAATATATTGTAAATGTAAGCAGCAATATATTATTGACAGGAACAGTGAATGCTGGAAACACTCAGGAGGTTAAGCAGCATTTCTACAGAAGGAAACAGAGAAAATACTTCTGGTCATTGTTCTTTTGCCACAGGTGGTAGCTGATCCACTGGCTTTCCACTATTTTCTAATTTAAATATATTTTAAATAAAATTGAATATAACAGTTTTAAAAAATGATCGAGTGCTTTCCCGGCATGTATGATGAATAAGCTCTTCATGGGCTTCCAGCTGGGTACAGGTATTGACTTTAGCTGATGTTTTGATGTTAAACACTGCCACCTTCATCAGGGATAAGGCCTAGGCATGTCAGCTCCAGAGGTATTTCTACCCCCATCGTCCATCCCTCATGATTGGTTAGCCCTCATCCAATCAGGTTTCCACTGCCCCATCTTGCTTACAATTGAACTCCAGTTCTTACTTAGAGCATGACTTTTGTCTTTGTTAGAATTCTTTTCATCTAGTCTTATTTCAATGGCTTCCTTCACCAGGCAGTCCCAAAAGCCACTGGCACAGCACAGTAATTTGGTGCCATCAAAATCAATCTCATAGCCATTGTGAAGGCAATGTTCTGCTACCGCTGATTTCTCCTGATAACCCAAATAGGTATACCTCCTGTGCTCCTTGATGCAGGTTTCCACCATGCATCCCAACTGGCCAATGTACGCTGCTCTGCATTCACAGGGAATGCTGTAAACACCAACTGTCTGACCCGCATAAACTGTGATTTGAGCTTCCTTATGGATTTGTGATGGTATTAATCCGGTATTTCTTCAGGATCCTGGTGTTCCTTCCAGAAACCAGACAAATACAGGGAAGACAGGCAGCAGCGACGGGTTCCTCCGCGTTGTTAGGTTTCTTGGTTTTCCCATCGGCCCTTTAAGGGGCCCAGTTGATTTTCTTCAGCTTGTAACCATTCTGTAGGAACAGTTTGCATAATTGTCTAATTTCCTCATGGAGAGTCACCATGTCTGAAATAGTTTTTGCACTGTTAATCAAAGTAGAAAGAATCAGTGGCTTTTGGGACCACTTGGTGAGGGAAACCATTGAAATAAAACTAGAGGAAAAGAATTTTAACAAAGATGAAGGTCTCTCTCAAAGTAAGAACTGTATTTCGATTGTAAATGAGCATTGACAGCAGAAAGCTGATTGGATGAGGTGTACCCAATCAGGAGGGACAGATGGCGGGGGTATAAATACCACCTGACCAGACATGCCCAGGGATAATCGCTGATGGAGATGTCAGTAATTGTCTTCGAAACATCAGTTAAAATCAATACCTGTTCCCAGCTGGAAGCCCAAGAAGAGTTTAATTGTAATAACAGTTTTCATTTGACTGGAATCCTTCTGTCAACAATGAAGTAAAAGATCTGACATGCAAAACAAATGATTAAGTTATTTACAAATAAAAGGTGAAGATGAGAAAATCCATACAATGTCTCGCAACATATAAATCCTTCCAAATACTTCCCAATGGTTCCTTGATATAAAATAAATTTTAATAATTTAGATTCAAGCAAACGTAACTAAATATGAGTGAAATCCTTCAACCAATGTTTAATTAAGAAATCTCTAGGTTCAACATTCAAAGTAAAATGTATTATCAGAGTACATAGATGTCACCATGTACAACCCTGAGATTCTTTCTCCTCTGGGCTTACTAAGCTTATCTATAGAATAGTCACTGTAAACAGGATCACTGAAAGAGCAAGAACATAGAAGACAACCAACACAAGGGTTGTGTTCTGAATCTTCAGGGAGGTAGGAAGTGTTGGTGGATAAGGCAGAGTTCAGACTTTGGGAAGGTTGGAATATGTTCAGTGATTTCCATGAACAAGCAAATCAGATACTCAGAGTACCTGGAGATCATGCAAATTGTTTGAAACACCAATTTTCAATTACATTTCAAAATTCTTTACACTTAATTGCATGAAATGCAAAAAGATGGTGCTTAATAAATAAGTTTTGGCAATAATGTTCTTAACTGGTTATGTATGCAATAAAACTTTCCATATTATTATATGGCATCCAAATCTCATGTACAAACATTGGCCCTTGATAATCCCTGAATTTAATAACTTGAGTTCCCAACTAATTCTGATTCTGTGAAAGAGAGCATTATTCCTATTGCCTGAGAAGTGAAATGAAGAAAAGGGCAAAACATTAATGTCAATATTAAATGGCATTTAATACCTAACATCTAAGATTCAAAACAAAGCCAAACAGTAAAGACTGAAACCTGATTATCTAGATTTCCTATTGAGCCCCATTCCCAAATGAATAAAGAAATGGTATGACACATTGGCCCCAGTTGCTCCGTCTTCCAACATAGGATCAAAGCAGAGGCACTAGGCTTGACTTCCACTTCTGGTGCGGTGAGACTGTAAGACCTAACACATTTCAATAGTATGACCTTGTTTAAATCTCATTGACAAGCCTTCTATTTATTTTACATTGCGAACAGACAGATCCTCTATAAGGAGAGCAGAATTCGCAGCAGACCTGTTTTTACTTGAAACATGATTGGTCTTGTTAAAGCAAGTCCTTCTGGGAGGATTTTGTAGTTGCTGCTGCGAGCACTCAGCAAGAGCTGACATTCTTTCGCAGTTTCATCAGTGAAGGCCTTGCCCCCATCTGTCTGCTTTCCATGTGTTCAGGGTGCCATTTTAATGATTGAATTATGTTCTCCACACACACTTAGTTGTGAGAAAAGAACAACGGTTATCTGTTGCTAAGGCACATGTAAACACAGGCTACATGTTATCCATGTTATCAAAGTGATAGTGATAGTACCTGTGGAGAAGATACGGATCGTCCCGGTTAATATCTGTGCTCCATTTTTCCACCCACTTTATGTTCATAGTTGACAAATAAATGCTGCTCCTGCCCAATGAGGAAATTTCAGGAACAGGTACAAGCATGATGGGGATGTTGAACAAGTAGTTAATGTCACTCATTCATTGGCTGTAAGGGAGATGGGGTGGATAATGTCAGAGCTACAAATGTCGGCACCTTTGGGCTTAGGGGGAGTGACATGCCCACGGTTCTACACTACACAAGACTGTGTCTACATTTCTACCATGCACGCTTTGGCACAAACACCAAGAAGCACCAATCTTCACACAGCTTTGACAGTACCAGCGCATTAGGACATCGGAGGTCTATGAACACCATGGGTTCCAGCTGCCAGGGTTATCTACTGTTTATTATGGACACCGTCCGGGGTGACGCTTCCTCCATGACACGGACGCTCAGATGAGTCTGCGAGCATCGCCCGTTGATTATGAGTCAGAGAGCAATGGGTCCTCGCAAAAGGACACCGACAGCAGCAGGATCTGGATTACGGGACATGGCGCATGATGCTCCGCTTCAGTTTACGATGTTACACATGGAGCTTTGCCTTGGCTAAAGTTGCTAGACCTCTGATGGGTGCAGATTTCCTACGCTCCAAAGGACTTTTGTAGATGTTAAGAAACGCTGGCTTGTGGATGCAAAGGACTTTGGGTTGTTACCCTTCACCCCCAAAAAGTTCCCCAAGGTGACTTTGTCTAGCGCATGCCCCACCACATGTGAATTTACTTGCCTGCTGAGCAAATTCCCAAACCTCACCAAGCTCACATTTTTCACTACGGTCGCATTTCCACAACTGGCTTTCCAGTCCGCGCCCCTGCACCAACACCAGACGCAGAAAAGCTGGTCAACACGAAACCTGAGTTTGCTAGCATGGAAGGTCTTGGCATTGTACATTGGTCAAATAGCCTGTGGTCTTCACCCCTACACATACACACTTTTCAAGCACTTTAGCCAACATGGTGTAACACATGTGTAGCACCGGTCTTAACGCATGTGACTAGTCACCGCGCCCTTTGAGAAAATCAAATTACCCTAGGTGCTACTAGGCCATCAGAAGACTCTGGTATCGGAAGGAGGCAGTGGATAGAAACCACACACTCCTGGAGATAAGGCTTGTTTATAAGGGGAAAAAACAATACGTACAAAATATTTACATAAGAACAACTCAAAATTCTAACATTCTCTTTAGCTTCCAAATCTTAGATATCAAACCACAACAAATTCCTTTTTAATTAGATTTCCAGTGAGATTCTTTTAATACTCTAATCTCTCTAACTAATTAGATCTAGTATTCCCTATTTAAAAGTTTTACAGACTGAACTTTCCTTTTTACTTATCCCTGGTTAGTTACAAAAACAAAAATATAATTCTTATTCTCAAGTATGATAGTTAACTTCAGTTTCAGTTCCAGGCAATATATTTACAAATTTAAATTCAAATTCATAAATTATATATCTACACAGTTTAACTCCTTCCACGACAATTCTCCAACATCACAACTCTTAAACAAAGTAAATCTCATTCAGTAACTTATCAAAGTCCTAGCAAAAATAACCAGTTCCTGCAGAAAATCAAATTTGGATCCTTCATATGAAAATAAACTTGTAATTGAACCATATTAAATCCTTTGTGTCAATACACATTTTCGGTCCGGCACTGGTTCGTTGACTCTTGGGAGGCTCGCCATCTTGTTGCTTGCTTCATTGGATGAAATAGTTGCTCATCCACGGAAAGTCAGTTCACAAACCTGGACAAAATCTTGACCAAATTCCTTGGTATGATTTTACAGAACTAATTCCCGATTACACGGCAGAAATTTTGGACACTGGTCTCTGCCGATGTTGTCTCATTAAAGCTGCTGCTTGTTATAGCTGTAGCTTCAATAAATCTTTTATCGTTGTTGTCTCTCCTCTAGGGGTTTCAAGTTAGCAGGGTAAAGATACTTACTACTAATTCCACTCTTAGCAGTTCACGCCTTCAGCTTCTAATCGTTGCAGCGTTTCTCTCCTTGTCCATGGCTGCATCAGCTCTTTTTTTTTCAAATTCTCTTTAAATCGGTAAACCTCGTTTTCATCTCTCCGCAGGAGGAATATTCTAACATTACATCTTTTAGTTTAATTAATCTGGGTTACAACGGGCTGATTACTAAACTCACGAAATGCTAGTTCGGGTTGCCTACTATTGACTTTCTTGTCCACTGCATGCATTTCTGCAAAAGGTGTGACACCCATGCTGTCAAAAATCACCACTATTATGGATTTTCCTGTGTCTTTCACTACCAAAGCACTGCAAGAGTTTTTTGCTGTGGTGAGTTTCTATCACCATTTCAGTCGTGAGCTGCTGAACATACGCTCCTCTTGTATGGTGCTTTTTAAGGCTGTGCCCCTAATCGCATGGGGTGAGTTGTCAGCAGATGTGACTAAAGCATTTGATGACACCAGACCAGCTCTTTCGAACGCGACCATGCTGGTGCACCCACTCCCCAGTGCACCTACAGACATCACTACAGACTGGTTGGTACTGGTTGCACGGAAAGTTAGTTGGAGGCGTGTGGCCACTACTCATCTGCTTCAGTGGGCAGCTGTGCCCCCCCACCCCACCAAGAGAAAGTACACCACATTTAACTGTGAGTTTCTTGGCCTCTCTCTGGATGTCCGCCATTTTTATTTTCTACTAGAGGGTTGGCACTTCACAGCATTTCACAAGCTCCTCCTGCACACAATGACCCTTAGTCTGCTCAGCAACAACGCCACCGCTCCTACATTTCTGAATTCATGACTGACATACAGCACATCAAAAGAAAAAAAAAGTCATGGCTGATTGCCTCTGACAGCCCGCCATCAATGCCATACACATTTGGTTTGCCTGTGCCAGCAGAGCAGCTAACCAAGCTACTAACCTGGAGGTCCAGGCTTGCAGGACAGTAGTCACGGGCCTGCGATTGGCTGACGTCAAGTTTGGAGATGCAAGAGATTTTCTGTCCTGTGCAATGTCTCAACTGGTCACCCTCACTCCATTGTGCCTGCAAACTGTTTATAACTTCATTCACAGCCTCTTGTGTCTGAGTGAGAAGGCTTCACAGAAACTGGTTGCTTTAAAGTTTGTGTGGAATGGCCTTTAGAAGGGTACACCAGACTGGAGAGCAGTCTGTGTTGTTCACCTATGGGCAAAAATTAACCATCACGCTCAGACACCTTCAGCACCTTTCAAGGACCCCGAATGTTGGATTGACCACAGCAATGTGGACATGTGGACCTGGATGGTCCTCCCCAACCCCCACCACTGCGGTGTCATGCATCCCATTACCATGGTGGATCGTACCACCAGGTGGCTACAGGTTGTCCTTCCAGTGTTGACCTCAGATGCTCATCAACACTTGGGTCGGTCGGTTTGGCACCTTATCTCATACTTCTTCTGGCTGCAATCCCCAATTCACATCTAACTTCTGGGCTGCTATAGCCCAGAACCTCGCATGAAATCGCATCACATGACAGCATATCACCTACAGTCCAATTACCTTTGCAGGTGGCCTCACTGTTCCTTAAAGGCTGCTCTGAGGGCCTCTCTGATGGATGGATGTTGGTACAATCATCTCCCATAGGTCCTGCTGGGGCTCAGAATGGCTCCAAAAGTGGACCTGCAGGCCTCTGCAGCTGAGTAGGGACAGAGGAAGCCATTTTGGGTCCCAGCAGCATTCCACCCTCTTCAGTGAGTTCAATTCTTTTACACTTATTCCTACCCCCCATCACAGAGCACTGCACTGTTGGATTCCAGATGATCTACATTCTACCTCGTTCATTTTTGTCCACAGTGATGCACATCAACATCCTCTTAAGTCCCATTACAATGGCCCGTTCTGCTTTTTTGAACAGGGTGAACAGACTTTTACTGTAGATAGGAAGGGTAAACCTGAACATATTTCTGTAGATCGCCTTGAATCGGCCCACCAAAACCTGCATGGTTCCACTACCATATCCCCCGCAACACAACATGACCATATGTGTGTCAGCACACCCCTGGTTGAAGCAGGGGCACCTGCTGTTACTGCAACCAAGGCACATAGGACCCAAGCTGAGCAGTTCATACGCGTGCTAGACAGACTTACAGTGCTGGGGGCCCTGTCTAGGGTAATGTGATAGGTGACAGATGGCACATATTGTTCATAACAGAAACTGTCCTACATAATTCACAGACACTGTCATTGAGTTGTTGTGTTCACTTTACAAGACGGTGTCTGACGTAATGACTTCAGTGTAAGGCCGCTGCTTTTGATTTGTTTGTAATGGAAGTAAAAGGGTCTGGCTTTTGATAAGCACATAAAACAACTCTAGCATGTGTTTTATTCGTAAAATCCTACAGTTCTCCTTACCCAGAGGAGAGCGAATCTTTGGAGGATTGAGAGGTCACATCATTAAGGACATTCAAAAGTAAAGACAAGCAGACTTTTAGATGTTAGAGTAATCATATGATATGGATCAATGCAGAAATTTGATACTGAAGTTAAAAGATTGGACCACAATCTCATTGAATGGCAGGATGAGGTGGTAAATGGTAGGGCATTGAAGAGTGCAGTAGAACAGAGTGATCTAGGAATAATGATGCTTAGTTCCCTGAAGGTGGAATCTCATGTGGATAGGGTGGTGAAGAAAGCCTTTGGTATGCTGGCCTTTCTAAATCAGAGCATTGAGTATAGGAGTTGGGATGTAATGTTAAAATTGTACAAGGCATTGGTAAGGCCGAATTTGGAGTATTGTGTACAGTTCTGGTTACTGAATTATAGGAAAGATGTCAACAAAATAGAGAGAGTACAGAGAAGATTTACTAGAATGTTACCTAGGTTTCAGTACCTAAGTTACAGGGAAAGGTTGAACAAGTTAGGTCTTTATTCTTTGGAGCTTAGAAAGTTGAGGGGGGACTTGATAGAGGTATTTAAAATTATGAGGGGGATAGATAGAGTTGACGATAGGTAGGCTTTTTCCATGGAGAGTAGGAGAGATTCAAACAAGAGGACATGAGTTGAGAATTAGGGGGCAAAAGTTTAAGAGTAACACAAGGGGGAATTTCTTTACTCAGAGAGTGGTTGCTGTGTGGAACGAGCCAGTAGAAGTGGTAGAGGCAGGTTCAGTATTGTCAGTTAAAATAAAATTGGATAGGTATATGGACTGGAAAGGAATGGAGGGTTATGGGCTGAGTGCGGGCGGGTGAGACTAAGTGAGAGGTAAGCTTTCGGCATGGACTAGAAGGGCCAAGATGGCCTGTTTCCATGCTATAATTGTTATATGCTTATATGGAGGAATTTGTGGTTGGTTGGGAGCAAGTTAGCTACTCCTACATATTCCATATGCTTTTGTAAACATAGTCTAGAAAACACACAAGCAAAGCATTCTGTACTTTGCTCTTCAATTTCAGTATCCAAAGAGTCATCATTTTTCATGCTTTGGTTAATGATTTCAAACATAATAATAGCTGAATTAAAGGTGAAAGAATTCAGGATAGATAGATTAGATGTGAATTTCCCAGCACTATAATAATTAAAAACTCTTTAATGTCTTTCAAATTCTCTGCAATCAAACTGTTGGAGGTGCTGAATTTGACAGTTTATCTCTGAATACTATTTCTATTCTGCTATAATGATATTCTACATTTGGAGACTGAGAAAATACTTTGGATGGAAAGTTAATAGAAAAGAATATACTGTAAGGAATATAAAGTGTTTTAGCTATTTATTAAGAATTTAAATATTGATTCTCCAGTGGTATGTGTGTGTGTGTTAAAGAATTAAACAAGAGAAAGATTGCAAATTATTGTGGCAACTTTTAATTAAATCCAGATCCATTCAGACTGGTGGATGCAGACATTATGGTTTTGTTGTGAAGATTGAATTTGTGACCCTCCTTTGGCTGATGCCATGCTCTGGCAGATCAGATTTCCACAACTTGTCACCTCTGCTTCTGTCACATACAAATTACTTCAGTGTACTGGGAAAGTTAAAACAATCCACTTCCACAGATCTCTTCTATTTGATTCATTCGGCATTAGTAACCCAAGTGTTCAATGTCATCCACAAGCTCTGCATACATTGCAACTTCCCCTGAAAAGCAATCTATAGCCCTTCCTTCCAGTGCAGAGTAATTTCTTAAAAATAATTATCTCCACATTCAATAAAAAAAAAAGCCAACTCTTTCTATTGCTCACCAGAAACATTTTTGGAGAGTCAGTTATTATCATATTTGGTCTCATTTCAATGGAAGAGTAAACCGCAATTATTTCATTTAGTACAATATACACCTGAAATTTGTGCTCACTTTGGAAGTGCACAATAAGTACAGGTTCAAGAACATTGCATCTAGGGTTGTGATAATGTTACTTAATAGGTACTAGAGGATACCACAGAAGATTTTTTTTAAATAATTCAGTTAATGCCAGCCTTACAGTCTAAAACAACACTACATAACCATGGAATGCAATTTCAGGAGTAACCAGTATCATCTGAAGCTAACTGACAAAAGAACTAACCTCTGCCATCATCCACTGATGTTGACCTGCTTAATATTGTTGGGACTGCACTCATTAAACTAAATGGAGAATATTGCATCAAACTTCCAATTTATGGCTCATATAAGGTGTAAAACCAAGGGAAACGTAGGGAGTAAGTCATTGAGATTCTGGTTTGTCTACTGTGCTTCTGATCTCAATATTTATGTGGTTCTTAAGTATCTGGACACCACTGACTTTCAGGGTGTTGATATTAGGACACATTGAAAATGACGGGTGATTGGTTAGACAATTTTTGGAGTTGAACATAACTGTTGATTGCACAGTGCAGATGTTACTTGACAATTATCATAACACTTCCAAATATTTTCCATATCTTGCAGCTTTTGGACATAGGTTACTTCCATTGAAAGAAGTTGTGAAAGGAATCAGTGAATATCTCCACTTCTGACAACATTACCTAGCGGAAATCATTAATAGTCTGACAGATAGTGATATTTCTATCATTATCACATTACCTCCTTACCTAATAAAGTGGCCACTGAATGATTATTCATTCAGTAGCTCATCCACTTCAAGGATCGACATGTTGTGCATTCAGAGATGTTCTTCTGTACACCACTGTATGTAATTCATAGTTACTGTAGTTATTGTTGCCTTCCTGCTAGCTTGAACCAGTCTGAACAACTTCCTCTGATCTCTCTCATTGACAAGGTATTTTCATCCACAGAAATGCTGCTCACTGGGTATTGTCTTTTATATTGTGCACTATCCTCTGCAAACTCTAGGTACTGCTGTGTGCAAAAATCCCAGAACAGCAGTTTCTGAGATACTCAAACCACCCCCTCTGGCACCAACAATCATTACACGTTGGACTGCAAAGTGTAATCACTTAGATCACATTTCCTCACAATTCTGTTGCTTGGTCTGAACAACAGCTGAACCTTATGACCATGCTTTCATGCATTGAATTGCTGCTACATATTGGTTGATTGGATCAAGTTCAAGTTTAATTGTCATTCAGCCATACATGAATACCCATGAATATCCAAACGAAACAGCGTTGCTCTGGGGCCAAAGTGCAAAAGACAATACCAACAGTCACACACAGCACAAAGCACACATAAAATAGCAAGCACATACAAGATATCAGTAATCTGCGGTCACAAAAAAATATTGTCCTATATAATATAATCTTACTGGAAGATTGGATATTTGCATTATCGCAAAAATGTAGAGATGTACCTAATAAAGTGGCCACTGAATGCATATTGATATTCATTTCTTCTCCTTGACACTGGTATACACTAGCATTGTTTTCGGACCTTGCAGAGGATGTTTCTGAATCAGAGATTAAGTAACAATGTACAATATGGTCATTAAGAATTTCTCTTCAGGTATTCTGCATAATTTGCTTGGCAGAAGATGTTCACATTGACAACAACTTAGCCAATCTATTTAAAACTGCATCCATAATCAGCTGGGTTGTAATTGCTTCTAGTCATGTATTGATTTCTAATCATTAGGTTTCATGTTCCTTAAACGAATAGGGTCATACATTTAAGAACCAAGATAATCATTTGCATTTTTCACAGCATGGTGTTGATTGTTGAATTCAAAACTTTCACACAAAACATGAGATTAGTTGGGATTAAAGAGAACGCTGGCAATTGCTCTACTTTCAAAAAGTTGATGCTTGGGAAACAACATCAATCCATAATGATGATGATGATGATAATAATAATAATAATAATAATAATAATAATAATAATAATAATAATAATAATAATAATAATACATGTAATTAAATCAGACAAATTGCATTAAGGCTTTTAATGAAATTAATTATTTGAACAGTTCAATGGATCATTTCTTCTTTTGATTTTTTAAAATTTCAATTAGCTTTTAATGTTGTTTGCGATAATAAATGCAAGCTCTTTTGCATTTGGTCAATAATTAATTTCTCAGTTAAAGGGAATAAAGTTAATCAAACATATTGAAATATATATGACATATTGCACATTAATATATCATTTACATTTATTGTTTAGCCACTTCATTCCAAACTTGTTCTGAATTTGAATTAGTTCTATTGACTAATTTATAAATGAATGATTCCATTCCCATGGTGAATATGTTAAGAATTCTTTCAACTGATTGAATTCACAACTCAGTGTTTCTTCAGTAGCTGGTTAGCTGGTTCTAAAAATCATAATTATGAGCGAATTTCACACTGCAGAAAGGGAATGGTAAGCTTATTTCAAACTGACTGCATTCAGACTAAGTTCATAAAGAAACTAAATGATGAGGAATTAAATTGTGTAAATTAGCTCATATATTCCATCAATGAAAGCCTTGTTCATCCTTTGTTATCAGCTCCTCTGCTCTCTTTGGGTGCATTATTTTTCTCTCCACAGCCCTCTATCTAATGGTGTTTCAATGCCTTTGTCTGACATCTGCAAACCATTGTATCAATCATGCAACCTCTGAGAATGGTTCAATGGGTCCAATTTCTTTAATGATTTACTGCCTGACAAACTCTCTGATTTGGTAGTTGGATTATGAGACCTGTTGCAGTTTCGTTGAGTAGCGTATTTCAAAAGCGTCCATTATGTTCTCTAACCTTTTTTAAGTGACCCTGTCTCACAACTTTAATACCTCATAAGGATAAGCAAAGCTCACAGAAGACGTAACTTTATCTTCAGTCCAATATTTTTCCTTCTTCATTTTCATCAGCTTTGCCAAATGCAGGTGGCAATATCCCCTTTGGCTTTGGCTGGATTTTCAGATGAGAATTCTTTTGTGAAGGTGGCTCCCTGACATTTAAAACTCATTATTCTTCCTCGCTTGTTACATTTGATCTTCAAACGAACTTTGCTTTTGGTAAACGTGGAGGCTGTCACAACATTCTTGGTGTATATTTCCATTCTGTAGTTCATCTCTAAGACTATGCAATGGAAATGAGCTTCTGTCAATTTGAAAAATTGCTTCTGTGGATAAATTAATGACAGTGCCAGCTTTCAGCTTTCCTCCAGTGGGCAAGATTTGGAGTAGTACTGCTTTTGCAAGGAAAAAGAAAACTGCAAAACCAAGGAAATATGGATTCTCATTGAATACAGTGGGGTGGTTTTAACACTAGTGGAAACCAAACCTTTGTACATTTAAAATAGTATAACTTACTTACCCAGTCAGAAACATCTAGTAGAGTTACAGAGTTATAGAACACTGCAGCACAGAAACAGGCCCTTTGGCCCATCTAGTCCATGCGAAACTATTATTCTGCCTAGTCCCATCAACCTGCACCCAGATCATAGTCCTCCATACGCCACATCTAAGTAAATATATTTGAACTTCACACACAAAATGCTGGTGGAACACAGCAGGCCAGGCAGCATCTATAAGGAGAAGCACTGTCGATGAAACATCGACACCAGCATTTTGTGTGTGTTGTTTGAATTTCCAGCATCTGCAGATTTCCTCGTGTTTGATATTTGAACTTCCTCTGTTATAATCTCAACCCCTCAACTTTAACATAAATCCTGGTTATTAAAATCAGGCATATCTTACTCTGTTGGAGTGGACAGTAAATTACCAGCATAACTTCCCAATAAGCTGCTTGCATTTAAGATCCAGATTTATATTTAAGAGTGTAGGAATGTTGATCCCAGTGTGTAGAATAAAACACAGCATATGCTGGCTGTCAGTATTCAAAGAAGAAATTCTTTGATCTAGAATTCATTCCATGGAGATGATGGTAAGTCATATAACAAGATGAAGAAATACTCTTGCTTCTCTTGTAAGATATTTAAACCTCTTTCTGTGTTGAACCCAGGTCCAGGAGTTCCAGCTATATGCATTGACCCCTTCGATTTTCCGTCTGGAACAGTAGCTGATGTGGAAGAGTGCCTTTCACTTTAACCTCTCTTCCACCAGTAGTGTGTCCAGTGAGGCTTTACAGAATTGAAAGGCGGACTGGCAATTATTTTCGGCAGCCACTGTAATTCCCAGTAGTTCTGTAAGAAGTGTTCAAAATTAAGATAGAAATTACACACCATAACCTAAAAGCTATATAAAGGACAGTCCAGACATCTAATCTCACTGAAGTTCTAAAATATCTCAAGCCTCACATCAACTTGAAGGTACTGATCCAGACCACAGCCCCGCCTTATGATCATCAGGTCTTCTCTGATTTGCATGTCTGTCAATCACAGTCATTAAATAATTGACTGTCGTACATTTAAGTAAGCAAGTCACAAAGTCTGTGTGTATCTGAAAGGAGTTTTACTGCTTTCTCAAACTTCACACACAAATAACATGGAGCTGTGCTTGGGAGCAATAATTTGATTTCATTTAGTACTATTTTATTAAGGTACTAATCTTGGCTAATAGCTGAATTTAATGCAGAAAGAAGATCTGCGTCTACCCACAGTACAAAGTTCACCCTGAAATCTTGTTAAATGAAGCACATTCTATCCTCCGATGGGTCTTTGGAGCGGACGGTAAGGCACAGCCAACATTCAGGAGCTTGATCGTCCATCATTTCATCTCAGAATCACTGACTTTGCTTTTTAATTCAGTTACATTTTTCTATGCATTTCATTTTCTCTAAAAGGCCTTTGGAAACAATTCTTATGCATTTGAAGTGTTTTTACTTTTAAAAAAATATCAACATTTACTGTCATTTATCTTGAATTAACTGCATCCAATAAAACTGTCTGCTCGCATTAAAGCTGTTTTCTTTTGCATAAAAACGTGTTATGTTCCTTTTAGCTATGCTTCCAACGTCACTTCAAGTCAGGTTGACATATGACTTAAGTTAACGGGGAACAGAGAATTGCCTTGTTTCTGGAAAATCAGGATGAATATATGGTAGCAAACAGGTTGACAGGTTCTGCTTTCCAATACTCACCAATGTAAAATTCTTCTGGACATCTGAGACTAAAACTGTGTAGTAAGCCAGATCTTGTGCATTTAACATACTGAAAGTCCTTTCTCTGACGCATTTCATAAATGTAGGTGTGAGTAAAGGAGAACAACAAATTCAATTATGAGCCATCATTCACAGGTGGGACATTATAAGGATAGAGGGGAGCAGTTTGGAGAGAATCTGGGTGACATGAGAGCAGGATTGGAGAAGCCGTTATGGAAATTGGTCAGGTCATCAGTCTGCAGTGGAAGTGATAGATGGGGATCACAAGGAAGGGAATAGTTGGGGACTGAAAGCAAGCAGTAGTAACAGGTAGACTTTCTTCTTAAAGATATTGCTGAGATAGGCTTCCAATCCCTGACTTCATAGCTCGGATTTGCTCAGACAGTTCTTCTTTACATAACCAAGAAGTAGGCCTCACAGTACTATCTGCCCTATCATTAATTATGATTATGTGTATGGAAATTGAGTTCAAAGGTGAAATTGTATTGCATTGGCGACCTCCATGCATTGCTGCCTGCCACGCATGTGAGATTGAAGACAAAAGATCATTGATTTATTGATCCTAGCAGTATTTTTCCATTGCAGTTCAATCCATAGTGCTCATAAATGATGCACTACACAGTAGAATTTCTAGGCCAACATATCTTAAAAAGGAATTGTAGGCATTTTGGAGCATAAAATGGGTAATGATCTGAGACTGTTTCTACTGGAGATAGATCATGGGATTATCCCAAGAGTACTGACAGCTCATATACATTATATGTGCTTGGAAATCAGGCACTAAATCTTGGAAACATTTGCTCATGATTCATTTGCAAACTTAGTGACCTAAAAAGCAAGAGATTGATTCAAGAATACTTAGTTGAGAAAGTTATTGGAAGCCCACAATTATGTTAAAGAATGTAATACATTCTTGTACGTCCTTTCTTCACCAAAACAATTAATACACTTCTTTGGCCAAAATACTCATAATTCTATTCCACATCTACAGAAATTGTTCAATAACAATGTTTCTCAGTCATATAGCTAAATCACACTCTCTCATATGTGAATATGTAAAACCTTATACATGGGTAACACATTTACTTTCAACATGCCAAAAGACTGCCCTGTATTTGCAAATCCATTATTAAATCTACATTATTAATGGCAGCTGAAAGACAAATTATGTTGATTTTAAATCTGTACTGACTGCACATAAATAAAAACTTGCTTCAAAAATATCAAAATACAGTGAAAATAGATTTGAAGTGTATACACAAAAGTACACAGAGCACGGTAATCAAGTCTGGTGAGCTGCAGGCACAAGTTGTCGCATGAGACTATGACAAAGTAGCAATAATAGAGGCCTCGCCTGATGAAGGAGAGGGAGGAAGACTTTATATTCCTTACTGGGTGCCACTAAACAGGGGGAAGGTTGTGGAAAAGCAACTTTGCAGACAGCATACAGAGAGCTGCAGAAACTACAACTTAATGACAAAGAGTAAGCAATAGTCTAAACTTGAAAATGCTTACCTGAAGTACACTTTAGAGAAAAGGGGTCTGGCCCACGTAGATTGCAATGAAACATCTGAAAGGGAGCAGTGACTTACAAGGTCTTCAAAGGAGAGATATTACTGATGCAGAATACACATATTACTATAAGGGGGAAGGAAGGAGATGTAAAACTGAAGCTCTGTCTATGAATAGATATGGTTAAAAGTATGACAAAAAAAAAAGAAAGGTTGCAATATTTGCAAGGTCCTTGGTAATTAAGAAGTTCAGAGGTTATTCAAAAACACAACAGTTGTGATCAGGGGCTGTGTGGTTCCTGCAGAGAGCACAAGAAAATCTGCAACATATAAAGTAACCCAGAAGCATTTTATGAGCAAATAGTTAGTGAAAGGGTAGTTAAAGGAAGGCTGGAAAAACTAAATGAATAATCCTGTGGAGACAGAACATAACTGAGATGTTAAGCGTGTCTTCACATCTGCCTTTATGAACAAAGGGAGGACACTGCCAATGCAGCAGAAAAGGGTAAGTCAGCATTGATACTGAATGAAGTAAAGGGGAGGCTGGTGATCCGAAAGTAAATGGCTCACTGTGCAAGGTTAACAAGAAAAGCAAGGGTGGATGTTATGTATTCTGGCTTCAACCTTGCAAAACCTGTAAAACCCATGAAGGCGAGTTCAAATTTTATCCCCAACCTTATTTAAAGAAAAGGCGAGTTAAAAACTCTAATGAGTGGAGCAACATATATTCTAGAGCTATTGACTTCCATGTCATGTTACAAAGGCTGTGCAATGTGTGTAAGCTCTGTACAATGTTGTTCCTTGAACTATCTGTAGGCAGTCTGCCAATGTATGCAGCATTTAATTGTGCATACTCATCAGCCCTCTCTGTAAGCTGACTAGCAAAGTTCTGCTTATTTATCTGATGCAGGTTTTTGAAACATCAACAGTTCCTTTTTACCCATAGATGTTGTTTGACCCATTGAGTTCCTCCGACAGATTGTCTGTTGTTCCAGTGAAATACTTCGAAGTCTAGATAATATGGAACATAGAAAGGAATATGCAAATTGTGGTTCTCCCCTACACATGAAGCCCTTGCTGTTCTTACTGACTCTTGGTCATGAATTTGTAGATGTTGTATATTTGCAGCCTTAGTGCAATGGTGGTGAAGGAAATTGTCATGTATATAGTGGGGAATGGTATACCAATCAGGGAAGCTTCTTTGTCCTGGATTATACCAAGCTTCTTGAGAATTTTTGGAATCAAGCAAGTGGAGACTATTCAATCACAATGCTGACTCTTAGGAGGGGCTGTGGGTAATATGGAGGTTAATTGCTAAACCCAGGATATCTGCTCTAGTAGCCAGAGTATTTATGAGATACATCCAGTCAAGTGACTCCCAATATATCAATGATGGGTGTCATTATTATGTTAATTGAATATATAGGACCATGGTCATAGTCTTTCTTGGTGGAGCAGTTTATTGTCTGTCATTCTTGTAGTGAAAATTTTATCTGCCACTTCTCTGTCCAAACTTTAAGTGTTGTCTAGGTCTTGCAGCATGCAGGTTTGTACTGCCTGAACTGCATTCACTACAGAGTGTGAATGTAACTAGACATTGTGCAATCATCAGCAGGCATCCCCATTTCTGACCTTATGATAGACGGAAAGTCATTGATGAACCAACTTGAGATGATTAAGAAAAGAATGCAACAACTAGGTTTAACTAGTTTGATATGAGTTCAGCATGCTCTCTGCTCTTGTATTACATGCCTCTGCTAAAAGAGATAAGTGTCCTATATTCCCTTCTTAACATGCTTAACAAACTGTCCTGCTATCATGTCCTTTATGGACATGAGTTCCAAGATTGCTCTGCTCCTGTACATTTATCCACCAGTGAACTGTCCTACCTCACCTTTTCCTGCAGTGGATTCCACTTACCCAAACCAAACCGATGATATCTTCCTGTAGTCCATTATTTCCCTTCTCACAATCAACCTTGCATTTTTTTTATATTCTTATGTTTCTGTTTAATCAAACTCAGAAAGACTTGTTCATGACCACAAGAAGCAACTAAAAAGGTGATTTATCAGATCCAGAATCGAGTTTAATATCATTTGAATCTGTTGTGAAAGTTGTTTTGCCAGCAGTAAATCATTTACGTACATTCAGTGCAAACAATTAATATGTGACAAAGACAGAATCCCATTTGGTTCATGGACACGACCTCCCTTGTACTGCCTTTTTCTTTTTTGCTGTGCAATGCTGTTTCTTGACTATCTTGTGCCAAATCACACTTTCGCCATTTCTTTCTCTCTCTCATTCGCTCGCACACTCACATATTCCACCACCATGACCCATCAATGCTTTTAGCTTGTCTTTCTTTTTTATTACATATTAGCTAACAGTATCCTGACTATCTTACCTCTTTTTATTTCTTATTCTTAACAATACATCTTATGTTTTATTCATTATCAACCCCATTTCTTCTTTCACAGAGTGAACTCCTCCTTATCTGATGCTTCACATAACCAATAACCAATCTTGTATTCTGTGATAGATTTTGCTTGCTTCAGTAATAGGGTCACATAGATGTTTCAACCTCTGCTGTTCTCCATCTCCTAATCAATATTCTGCCTCTAATCTACTTGTTTTCAGAACCATACCTCATTAGTACACTCTAAGTACACTCTTTTAAAATTTAATTAATGTTCTATTCTCAGTAATCTGTCTACTCCAACCATTGAAGTATGTTCACAAATTCCTTATTTACATTCTTACACTGATTTACAAAGTCTGCAATTTCTAAAATTTTCTTGCTTCAATGTATTCTTTGCAGTTAGCATGTTCTTACTGAAATTCTTATTGAAGTCGTTGTTGTCCTCCAAGGGCTATAACAAGTGTGTACAAAAGAAAAAAATGCTCTTCCTTGGCCATACTGTTCATGTCCTTCATGGAAAAGTGTAGCAGGCCAAAGACCTGATGGGTCAGAATGATCTGACATGGAGAGTTAGTGTGACAAATGACTTGAGGCTGGTTAGAATTTGTTGTGTATTTAATATTTCAGTAATATTTGAGTAATATTGTAAATAGATTGTTTGATTAAGCATTCTTTATTTGTTTACATAATCCATTCAGGGGTTTATGTAAGAAGTACATCAATGTCATGTAAAACATTATGCCACCACGCCTTAAGTGTGCTCCAAACTAAAGTAAAACAGATTACACATGCATCCCCAGCTACCACGCTTTTCTTTTGATTAATTTCTGGAGTTACAGAACATAACAGTGATGACGAATAAGTTTATAAATGAACCCAAGACGACTACCTACCTGTTAAAGCACAGCACTTTTTTTTTCACTTTGAGAGGGGAAGGAGAAACGTTTGAGTTTTCAAACGTGCACATGGGAAGAAAGATGGTTGTTAAAAAAAATCACATTTTAAGGTCACCATCACTCAGTACTAGAAGTAGATCAATATCCTCTTCCCAGGACAGAAGATACCTTTCTGGAGGGAAACACTTCAGCAGACTTTGTTGAGACCCACCTACAGACTGAAATGAAAAAAGAGTCCAAAGTGTTCTTCACCATAAGCACACACAAAAGGCCTTTATCGCTACAATAAGCTTATTCTGGAGTAGCATCTGCACCTGCACCCTAGCAGAGAGCTATGGACCAGGTGCTGCAAGGCTGCCCACACACTCAGTGTTAACTGCAGTTAACAGTGAGGATGACAAGGAACATCTACAAAATATCAAGACAGTGTTAAAAGGATTAGAAGGTTATGGACTCAAAGCACATCACGACAAGTGGGAATTCTTTAAACCAAGCATCACTTGGTGCTAGAGAGCAGCTTCTTTGAGTTTATTTGTGGAAACAGCTTAATTTCTACATTTAATGTCTCTTATTTTTCCTTTTCAAGGTGGAGGGGGGTTTGTTGAAGACCTGACCTACAGCTGCACCGGAACTTCGGGTCTTATGGTGATGGTTCCCGCTCCTGAGACTCACTGACCAGCAGTTTATCAATATCCCAAGGACGCAGCCGCAAAGTCAAGCATGCCCTGGGGATGCTGAGGCTCTGTGGCCCTGGGATGAACTGATTTTATGCCAGTGTCACTGAGTGAAGCATGCGGGAGGAAATGGAATATCGTGAGCAGTGGGTCAGCTGTCAGAGGCCTCTGCACTCAAATCATTCCCTCTCTTCCTCTTGACAGTGGGGGAGAGTTTGTTGCCGATTCTCGACTTGGAGAACTCAGGGAAAAAGAAGTGACCTGGCAGAACTTAACATCGTAATTAGCAAAGGTTATTTTGTCTTCTTGGTTAGTTTCCCCTTGATGCACGATCAATAACTGTCGGAGACGGGAGGCGAACGATAGGCTTTTATTAGCTGCAAAAGTGACCACAACATCTTGGAGACTGAGGGAGGAGCAGTGCCTCCAATCGCCTTTATACAGGGGTCTGTGGGAGAAGCCACAGGAGCAGTCAGCAGAGGGGCATGTCCAGACAGGTATACACATAGTTTACCACACCCCTCTTGCTTTGTGGCACCTCTCTGCCCCTTTATTAGAGAGAGAGCAAGAGAGAGAGAGAGCTTGTGGTATGTTGAATTGTCAGGTGAACGATTAGTTTTTGTTGTACTGCAGATCATGGTCTTTTGGGGGGCTTTGCAATTGCTTGCATTGTGGGTGGAGGGTGCTGATGCTTTTTGTTGAAGTAAGTAGGGAATGGAGAGGGTCGATACTTCGCTGCTGATTAGAGAGGAAAGTAGAGGGTGGATTTGGGAATTAACATTTTTATTGTCGCTCATTCTGCATCTTTGTGAACGTCTGAGAAGAACAAGATTTTTAGGTTGTATATTGTATAAATTGATAGAACCATAGAACATTACAGCACAGAAACAGGTCTTTTGGCCCTTCTTGGGGGTGCCATACCATTTTTCTGCCTAGTCCCACTGACCTGCACCTGGACCATATCCCTCCATACACCTCTCATCCATGTACCTGTCCAAGTTTTCCTTAAATGTTAAAAGTGAGCCCACATTTAACACTTCATCTGGCAGCTCTTTCTACACTCCCACCACTCTCTGTGTGAAGAAGCTCCCCCTAATGTTTTCTTTAAATTTTTCCCCCTTCATCCTTAACCCATGTCCTCTGGTTTTTTTCTCCCCTAGCCTCAGTGGAAAAAGCCTGCTTGCATTCACTCTATCTATACCCACCATAATTTTATATACCTCTATCAGGTCTCCCCTCATTCTTCTACGCTCCAGGGAATAAAGTCCTAACCCATTCAACCTTTCTCTGTAACACAGCTTCTCAAGTCCCAGAAACATCCTTGTAAACCTTCTCTGCACTCTTTCAACCTTATTAATATCCTTCCTGTAATTCAGTGACCAAAACTGCACACAATACTCCAGATTCAGCCTTAACAATGCCTTATATAACCTCACCATAACATTCCAACTGTTATACTCAATACTTTGATTTATAAAGGCCAGTGTGCCAAAAACTCTCTTTACGACCCTATCTACCTGTGATGCCACTTTTAGGGAATTATGTATCTGTATTCCCAGATCCCTCTGTTCTACTGAACTCCTCAGTGTCCTACCATTTACCTTGTATGTTCTACCTTGGTTTGACCTTCCAAAGTACAATACCTCACACTTGTCTGTATTAAACTCCATCTGCCATTTGTCAGCTCATTTTTCCAGCTGGTCCAAATCCCTCTGCAAGCTTTGAAAACCTTCTTCACTGTGAAATATACCTCAATCTTTGTACCATCAGCAAATTTGCTGAACAAATTTGCCACATTATCATCCAGATCATTGATATAGATGACAAATAACAATGGACCCACCACTGATCCCTGTGGCACACCACTAGTCACAGGCCTCCATTCAGAGAAGCAATCCTCCACTACCACTCTCTGGCTTCTCCCATTGAGCCAATGTCTAATCCAATTTACTACCTCACCATGTATACCTAGCGACTGAATCTTCCCAACTAACTTCCCATGCAGGACCTTTTCAAAGGGCTTACTGAAGTCCATGTAGGCAACATCTACGACCTTCCATTCATCTACTTTCCTGGTAACCTCCTCGAAAAACTCTAATAGATTGCAATGCTATTAAATGGAACTAATATTACTAGTGCATACTAATATTAAATGGAACTAATGAACTGTTGAACTTACTGTGGTCACATCACTGACACACAAGCATTACACAAGCCGTGTAGATCCCCCAAGGCCAAAGGACATATAACAATTGTGGTCCTTTTTTAGGATTTGTCAATTACTATAACAGGTTCCTGCCAAACCTGGCTACTGTGCACCTCCCCTTGAACTCATTACTAACAGATCATGAAGAAATGGCAATGAACAAATCAGTACGAGATTGCTTTCAAAAAGGTAAAGGTAATGAAGACGTCAGACAATGTACTCACACATTCTGATCCACATCGTCCAGTGCAGCTTGCCTAACACACCTCTAAGTGCAGCTGTGTCATGCTATGAGTAATGGAAGTGAACACCCCATAGCCAATGCATCATGTTCCTTTACCACTGCAGAGAAGAATTACACACATATTGACAAAAGAGACTTGAATCTGGTTTGGGGTGTAGAACAGTTCAAATGGGACCTGATGGGAGAGAACCTACCCTTGTTACTGATCATCAACCACTAGTGTCCATTTTCAGTCCACAGAAGGGTGTTCCACTAACAGAAGCAGCATGAATGCAAAGGGGGTTCTGCTTCTTGGAGGGCACAATTAAAAGATCAAATTCAAGAGCACAACTAATCATGGAAATGCTGAAGGATTGTCCTGTTGACCCTTGGAAATGGAAATACCTGAAAAATTTTTAAAAGAGTACACTCCTCTTGATGTACTTCCCATAATGCAAATCAAAAGTCTCCCTAACACAGCACAGATGGTCCAAAGAGAAATCAGAAAAGATCCCCCGCTGTCTCAAGTCTACATGGCAACTCAAAATGGCTGGAACGTTCAGCAGAAATTCTAGTTTCCCCATTTTTACCAGTGACAGGAGGAACTTGCCCTTGACAGGGATTGCCTTATGTGGGGATTGAGAGCTGCTGTACCAATCAAGCTGAGAACTGAAGCTTTGGAGGAGTAACATGCTGGTCTAAAAGGAAGTGTTGGCTCAAATGTTTATCTAGTGGCCTGGCTCATGCTTGGGCCTCCTCAAACCAAATCTCAGAAGAGCATGCAGGACAAGCAGCTGACACAAACTGAGGGCTCCTCTAGCAATGAGGTTCAATGTTTCACTCCTGGACAAGCTGTCCTGACAAGGAACTACAGAGCTATCAAAGTGGGTACTCGGAAGGATTAAAGACAGAACTGGACCACTCTCCTACACAGTGGAGATTGTGTCTGATGTCATCTGGAGAAGACACATTGAACAGTTGAGGAGAGCAGAGACAACTGTTAGAGAAGAAAGATGCCCAGAGCTGTCAGAACCACTTCCTGCAGTCCCAGAATCAACTTCTACAACCACCATGAATGAGGCCCAGATCCTGAGATTGTTTCCTAGCTTAATGTCTCACCTGCCAAGCAGAGTGACTCCCCTTGTCAGGTGTTACGTACCCCGTAACTGGGTCACTTACCAGCAAAGATAGAGAGGTCCGTTGAAGTCTGATGGTACTATTTTTAAAAGTCTTTATTTATAAAAGGGCACAAAAATAAGATTAATACAAACATTCAGATAATATACGTTGTCAATACTCAATCTAAAAGCGTGGGTATAATAATACTGATCAATAAGAAATAGCTCGATCGTTTGTCGAGGGGATTATATATTGCCCGATGGAAATATAAAAGTCACTCAGTTCCTGCAGGCTTCAGCCTTTGGGGACCGCTGGGTTTTCACTTGTTCGAGACAGAAAGATTTGTGAGAAAAGAAACTTGCCTGGGTCTTTTATGAAGCAAATCCGTTGAATCGGGAAAGTTGGTTCCCCGTTGTTAGTTCAAGAAAATCGTTTCTGAGGTACCCACCACCGGCTCCCAGGCGAGGGAACCGAACGCACGTGGCTTCCTTCAAATGGCTTCCCGCTACTACGGGATCGTTAGCGTTTCTTCTGGTGCGTCTGAAGGGGTTGTTCCCCCCAGACCCTCTTTTATACTTCCTCACGGGGTCGCAGATGTCAATCGGGTTGGGATGATGCAATCCCTCTCAACCAGCCCACTTTGCCCGAGGGCTTGCACGTAGCATAGTCCCCAATCCACAAACGTGGTCTCCAGGAGACAATAGCCAGGTCTCTCTCATTTCCTGGGTCCTCTGAGCCAACCCAATAATGCTCTTGCGATTCTCACAAAGGAGGGGGCTCCCCCACCCCTTCGGCCCCTCAGAGCTGTGGTGCATTCATAACACAGGAAAGATCATATCCCACAAGAGACCGAAATTCTCCACAGAGATTAAATCTTTAAGCCCGAATGAGACAATTTAAAATTTACTATGCTTTGCATGTTCATATATTAGTTCTATTATACAGTATACTGTATACTATATATATTTATATATGATAACTAGAGAACAATTTGTTTCATATTTGAGTTGAGATGCATTCCATACTGAGTCACAGGGAGGAGTGAATTGTATTTAATATTTCAGTAATATTTGAGTAATATTGTAAAAATATTGGTTGTTTAAACATTCTGTTTGTTTACATAATCCATTACAAGTTATATGTATGAAGTACGTGAATGATATACGTCATTACACTGCCACATCATAAGTGCGTGCCTTACTAAAGTAAAACAAAATACACAGTCATCCCCTGCTCCCCTGTTTTTCGTTTGATTAATTTCTGGAATTACAAAAACATAACAGAAATAAGCCACCCCACATTTGGTTTTGCCAAGGTTGGGAGGACAATTGAGGACAGTGCATTAAGCTGAAGGAAGTGCAAGTGAATTACCTTTTTGTCTGGATTGTGTGGGAAGGAAAGAACTAAAGGGGCAGATGATGCATCTCCTGTAGTTGCAGTTATGCTGTGACTGGTGAAGGGAGATAAATGAATGAACAAAGGATTGAGAGGGAATGATTCCTTCGGTGTGTTGAATGGAGAGAGACAAATGTGCCTGCTGATAATATTCTACTAAAGGTGGCAGAATTTAAGGAGGAAAATTCATGGATTTTAACGACAGATTTTCTCACTTTGGGTGAAAAGTGAATGAGTGAGTGTGTGTGAAATAGAGCAGACCTTGTTGATGTCCCCATGAAATGTGAATGGAAAGCTACAAACATGAAAGGAGGAAAATATCTGAGCCTATTACTTTAATTCTCCATCCCACTTCCAGCCTATTTTCTTTTCTCTTCAACTTCTATTTTTCTGAAAAGATTAATGGTAGCTCAACCAATCACAGCTCATTTTCTGCCAAGCCTTTAGGATTCAGCATTGAGTTCAACAACCTCAGAAAACTGGCCTTTCCAGTCTGACCCTTTGCTTTCTGCCACTGAGTCAGCTTTTAATGCAATTTATTACATTCCTTTGGACACTGTGTCCTTTTCTTCCTCAAAGAATCTGCCATGTGGGACTCCATAAAACATCAAGTTAAACTCCATATATACTCCATCAATATTCATCAACTTTCTTTTTCACCTCTTTCAAAGTTCAATTAAATTAATCAGACATAACCTTCTTTTCAAATTCATGCTGAGTGACTAAGATTAACGTATGGCTCACAAAATGCTGACTTGTGTCATCCTTCTGAATCTTTTCCAACATTCTGTCCACTATGAATGTCAATCTGACAGCCTATAATTAATCAGTCCATCCTTTTTAAACCATGAGATCACATTAGAGACTTCCCAGTCCTCCTTCAACAGGAGGCAATGAAAAATTATAGTTACAAGCTGTACTAGTTCCTCCTTTCTTTCTCTTAAGAGTTTGGATGCTTTTTATCCAAGTTTGACATTATATTATACTTATATATTTATATATACTTATATATATTATAGTGTTGGACTCCTTAATATGATTTATACTTGACTCTGCTGTTGCTACACACTCATCCAAATATGTTCTGTACTGAAACAAAGGACCAAGGAACATGAATAACATGCAGGAGATACTCAGCAGGCCAGTTAGCAACTGTGGAGAATGAAGAAAATTAGCATTTCACATTGATTATTTTTATGAGGATACTAACATGTTTAAGCTTTCTCTTGTTCTGATCATAGATCAAAAATGATGTTCCTGCCTTTTTCTTCACAAATGAGACGACTGCTGAGTATGACCAGCAATTTGTCTCTTGATTTGAGATCTGAGATCTTGATTTCAGATCTCCAGCACTTGCAATCACCTAGGCTTTTCAAGAGCTACGTAAAGCATGATTAACTTCAGCTCGATGTGTTTATTGTAATGAACAGGCGGCTTGAATTTATTGTGTCTCTTGAATTAGGTCCAATAGGCACAGTTAACCACCTAGCACTACATATTTAGTCTTTAATCTAACATGGAGTACCTATGTCACCTATTGATGAATGGCAGATTGCTTAGACTCAGGTACCAATCTGCACAATTTATACTACTATCATGATTGAGCCAAAAGGAAGTAGATCAGGAAAAGGAAAGTCTCTTTTCTTCCCTTAATAGTTGTTGTTAGGAAGTTGTTAATGCTGTTAGGAAGTCAGCCCTTCAGCCTTTTTCTGTCTCCTATTTGGACCATGTCTATTGAAACAAAGATTCAATGTACATTTATTATCAACGTATGTATACAGAATACAACTCTGAAATCATCCTCCCACAGGCAGCCACGAAACAAAGAAAAACCAGTGAACCCGTTCAAGAAAACATCAAACACCCAATGTGTGAAAAAAGAACAAATTGCACAAATGGCTCAATGTGAGCTAACAACATACAAAGAATGTCAAACCTCAAGCCAAGAGTGCAGTGCTGTTCAGTTTGGTTCAGATCAGCACTGCGTTGCAAGGCCACTGCAGGCCCCAGAGGTATTCTTCATCGAAGTGCCCCAGCCTGCATCAATCGCCACGATCAGACTGATCGAAAACAGCAAATAAAAAGTAACCAGAACCCAGGAACATATGTAACATAAACTTCAAAGTCCTCCAAAACAAGTCCACAGCCTCCCTAATCAAACCTTGCAACGTGGATCCCAAGAATCCTGTACTTTCTTCCACAGCAGCTAGTGAGAACAAGAGGATCACCAGATAAATGCAGGCAGGCGGCACCAAACACCCGGCTCTCCTCTGATCCTGTCCTCATTGACTTCACCTTGCTTGACACCTCAGTCATAGGGAAGTAATGGAGTCAATTATGGCTTCACATTCCCAACAGCTCATCACAGAAAAACAACGGAGTTTGTTTTCTCACCTGCATAGAAACATAGAAAACCTACAGCACAATACAGGCCCTTCAGCCCATAAAGCTGTGCCGAACATGTCCCTACCTTAGAACTTCCTAGGCTTCTATTTTCCTAAGCTCCATGTATCTATCCAGGAGTCTCTTAAAATAACCGATTGTTTCTGCCTCCACTGCTGCAGCTGGCAGCCCATTCCACGCACTCACCACTCTCTGCGTAAAGAACTTACCCCTGACATCTCCTCTGTACCAACTTCCAAGCACCTTTAAACTATGCCCTCTTGTGCTAGCCATTTCAGCCCTGGGAAAATCTTCTGACTATCCACACGATCAATACCTCTCATTATTTTGTATTATCAGGTTGTCTCTCATTCTCCGTCGCTCCAAGGAAAAAAGGCCGAGTTCACTTAACCTATTCTCATAAGGCATGCTCCCCAATCCAGGCAAAATCCTTGTAAATCTCCTCTGCATCCTTTCTATATTTTCCATGTCCTTCCTGTAGTGAGGCGACCAGAATTGAGCACAGTACTCCAAGTGGGGTCTGACCAGGGTCCTATATAGCTGCAACATTACCTCTCAGCTCTCAAACTCAGTCCCACGGTTGATGAAGGCCAAAGCACCATATGCCTTCTTAACCACAGAGTCAACCTGCACAGCAGCTTTGAGTGTCCTATGGATTCGGACCCCAAGATCCCTCTGATCCTTCACACTGCCAAGAGTCTTACAATTAATGCTGTATTCTGCCATCATATTTGACCTATCAAAATGAACCACCTCACACTTATCTGGGTTGAACTCCACCTGTCACTTCTCAGCTCAGTTTTGCATCCTATCGATGTCCCACTGTAAACTCTAACAGCCCTCCACACTATCCTCAACACCCCCAACCTTTGTGTCATCAGCAAATTTACTAACCTATCCCTCCACTTCCTCATCCAGGTCACTTATAAAAATAATGAAGAGTAGGGCTCCCAGAACAGATCTCTGATGCACACCACTGGTCACCGACCTCTATGCAGAATATGACCCATCTAAAACCACTCTTTGCCTACTGTGGGCAAGCCAGTTCTGGATCCATAAAGTAATGTTGCCTCGGATCCCATGCCTTCTTACTTACTCAATAAGCCTTGCATGGGGTAACTTGATAAATGCTTTGCTGAAATCCATCTACATCTACTGCACTATCTTCATCAATGTGTTTAGTCACATTCTCAAAAAATTCAGTCAGGCTGGTAAGGCATGACCTGCCTTTGACAAAGCTATGCTGACTATTCCTAATCATATTATGCCTCTCCAAATGTTCATAAACCCTGCCTCTCAGGATCTTCTTCATCAACTTACCAACCTCTGAAGTAAGACTCACTGGCCTATAAGTTTCTGGGCTATCTCTACTCCCTTCCTTGAAAAAGCAAGCAACATTTGCAACCCTCCCTTCCTAATTGATGATGCAAAAATCATCGCCAGAGGCTCGGCAATCTCCTCCCTCACTTCACACAGTAGCTTGGGGTGCACTTTGTCCAATCCCATTGATTTATCCAACTTGATGCTTTCCAAAAGCTCCAGCACATCCTCTTTCTTAATATCTACATGCTCAAGCTTTTCAGCCTGCTGTAAGTCAACCCTACAATCACCAAGATCCTTTTCCGTAGTGAATACTGAAGCAAAGTATTCATTAAGTACCAGTGCCATCTCCTCCGGTTCCATACACACTTTTCCACTGTCACATTTGATTGGTCCTATTCTCTCATGTCTTATCCTCTTGCTTTTCACATACTTGTAGAATGCCGTGGTCTTTTCCTTAGTCCTGTCTGCCAAGGCCTTCTCATGGCTCCTTCTGGTTCTCCCAATTTCTTTCTTAAGTTCCTTCCTGCTAGCCTTATAATCTTCTATATCTCTATCATTATTGAGTTTTTTGAACCTATCATCATCTTCTTGATGAGATTTACAACAGCCTTTGTACACCATGGTTCCTGTACCCTACCATCCTTTCCCTGTCTTGTTGGAATGTACCTATGCAGAACCCCATGCAAATATCCCCTGAACATTTGCCACATTTCTTCCATACTTTTCCCTGAGAACATCTGTTTCCAATTTAAGCCTCCAAGTTCCTACCTGATAGCCTCATATTTCCCTTTACTCCAATTAAACACTTTCCTAACTTGTCTGTTCCTATCTCTCTCCAATACTATGGTAAAGGAAATAAAATTGTGATCACTATCTCCAAAATGCTGTCCCACGGAGAGACCTGACACCTGCCCAGGTTCATTTCCCAATACCAGATCAAGCACAGCCTCTCCTCTTGGAAGATTATCTACATATTGTTTCAAGAAACCTCCCTGAACACACCTAACAAACTCCACCCCATCTAAACCCCTCACTCTAGGGCAATGCCAATCAATATTTGGGAAATTAAAATCTCCCTCCACAACAACCCTGTTACCATTACACATTTCCAGAATCTGTCTCCCTATCTGCTCCTCATGTCCCTGTTACTATTGGGTGGTCTATGGACCCCTTCCTATTCCTAACTTCCACCCACAGAGACTCCGTAGATAACCCCTCCACGACTTCCTCCTTTTCTGCAGCTGTGACACTATTCCTGATCAACAGTGCCACACCCTCACCTCTTTTGCCTCCCTATGTGTCCTTTCTGAAACATCTAAAGCCATTCCTGCCCCTGTACCATCCAAGACTCTGTAATGGCCACAACGTCATAGCTCCAAGTGCTGATCCATGCTCTAAGCTCATCCGCTTTGTTCATAATACTTGCAAAGAAACAGACGCATCTCGGCCTCAGCTGCCTATCCTCCCTTTCACACTGTCTCCAAGCTTTCTCCATTTGTGAGCCAACCTCCATTTCTCCTGTCACATCAGTTCAGTTCCCGCCCCCCAGCAATTCTAGTTTAAATTCTCTCCAATAGCCTTAGCAAATCTTCCCGCCGGGATATTGGTCCCCCTGGGATTCAAGTGCAAACCGTCCTTTTTGTACAGGCCACACCAGTCTCAAAAGATGATCCAGAAACCTGAATCCCTGGCCCCTGCTCCAATCCCTCAGCCACACATTTATCCTCCACCTCATTCTATTCCTATAAGCACCATCATGTGGCACAGGCAGTAATCCCGAGATGACTACCTTTAAGGTCCTGCTTCTCAACTTCCTTCCTAACTCCTGTAGTCTGTTTTCAGGACCTCCTCCCTTTTCCTACCTATGTCATTGGTACCAATTAGTATCACGCCCTCTGGCTGTTCTGCTTCCCACTTCAAGGTATCATGGACGTGATCAGAAACATTCTGGACCCTGGCACCTGGGAGGCAAACTACTATCCACGTTTCTTTTCTGCATCACTGCTATAACACTGCTGCCAACCTCTTTCTTTCCCTAGCCTTCTGAGCCACAGTGCCAGACTCTGTGCCAGAGGCACAACTACTGGTGCTTCCCCCAGGAAGGCTGTCCCCCCCCCCCAACAGTTCTCAAACAGGAATACTTACTGTCAAGGGGGACAGCCACTGAGGTACTCTCTAGCATCTGCCACTTGCCCTTCCGTCTCCTGACTGTTACCTACTTATCCGTCTACCCAGGTCCCAGAGTGACTACCTGCCTATAGCTCCTCTCTATCACCTCCTCACTCTCCCTGACCAGATGAAGGTCATCGAGCTTCAACTCCAGTTCCCTAACACAGTCCCTAAGGAGCTGCAGCTGCGCAGATGTGGCCGACTGGGAGGCTGGGAATCTCCAGGACCTTCCACAACTGACACCGAGCACGGAAAACCAGCCTCATACACATAATTTCATGTGGCTACCCATCATTAAGTAAAATCAGGTAAAATATTCCAAGTCTTAACAATTCTCTGAGTAAAGACGTTTCTTCTTGCCTCGTCCTTCAAATTTAGCCATACTACTGAGAACATCCTTGAACATACTCAGCAGCGAAAATGGTTTCTCTTCACCTACTTTATCAAAGCTTCTCATATTGAAATTCTAAATTAATTAAATATGTACGTCATGCAAAATTACCTTCCAGTTACAAGAACTTGTAAATGTTTGAAGCTTTCTCTAAAATGCTTAAAAGTAAGAGATAAACTTCATTGAATCCTCTTTCTTCATTTGCATTGTTATTCTCCCTTCCAAGTCATTCCAGTAATTGTTCCTGTGTGATACTTGAGCATGACCTTCCTGGGCCTTGTACATTCACACATGGTGTCAACCACATGCTCACTGGAAATTTCAACTTGTCAGCTCCTTAGCTGCATTTGTGGAAGAAAATCGGCTTATTAAAGTCTAGTAAATTTTTTCCCTTTTGTAACTTATATGTTAGAGAATGCTCATATTTCTCATCTAGTCTAACAATTCTACATGACCTCATTTCATTATTGGAGATTGGAGATTCATTATTAGAGATTGGAGAGATTGGGCTTGTACACACTGGAATTGAGGAGATTGAGAGGGGATCTGATTGAAACGTTTAAGATAGTTAAAGGATTTGATAGGATTGAGGCAGGAAATATGCTCCAGATGTTGGGAGAGTCCAGTACCAGAGCGCATGGATTGAGAATAAGAGGTCAGTTATTTAAAACAGAGTTGAGGAAGAGCTTCTTCTCCCAGAGAGTTGTGGAGGTGTGGAATGCACTGCCTCGGAAGACGGTGGAGGCCAATTCTCTGGATGCTTTCAAGAAGGAGCTAGATAGATATCTGATGGATAGGGGAATCAAGGGATATGGGGAAAAGGCAGGGACTGGGTATTGATAGTGAATGATCAGCCATGATCTCAGAATGGCGGTGCAGACTCGAGGGGCCGAATGGTCTATTTCTGCACCTATTGTCTATTGTCTACTTCATCCCTCTAGTGGTTAACAGCAGAAGTCAGAAATTTGATCCTTTGCCATAGGCACAGCCCGACTGGAGAGAGTTTGCAATCCCAGATCAGCAACTGCTGTGAGGGAATGAACAACCTGAATACTTCCATCAATATGGCCAGGTAATAGCATTATGTCCACTACATTAACATAATGAAATAAATTTCCTGCAACTGTGTAAGATTTGCATGTCCCCTGGAAATTGGTATCTTGAGTGGATCTCGATAAACTTGCAGCACACCTGATCTCTGCTTCAGCTCCAGTCACTTCAGTGCTAGTAAAGCCCTTTTATAGGTATAATTGACTCACAAAGTACCTTAATGAATCAAAAATAATGAAGTTTTGTATGAATTATGGTCAAAGATAACTTAACTGTGAATGTTTTATGGTCTAAGCATCCTGTTTATACCATTCATCATGGAACAAATTAAAATGATATAAGGTGGATGCCAATATTATTTTTAAATATGAATTATATTCATACCAAATTGGTGACAGGTTCCAGTAATTCCAGAGTGAATTATAAACCCAGCAATTCTCCATTGTGACTTCATTTGCATAAAATTTAATAAGGGTTTGATGAAGATATTAGCACTACACAAGAGAGAAATGTATAAGTTCAACACTGGAGACTTAAGACAACAGATTGTTTTACAATTTACACTTTTTTTCTTTGTGCTTAATTGTTCTCAGCTTGGTTTCCTGAGTTGTTTGCATTGGCTCGATGACCCTGAAGTAATTTCACTATATAATCATGTATCAGACATGAAGAGCAAAAGAATCAAAGAAAACAATACTGTATTTCATTCAAGGTTGTTATTATCCAGGAATTAAAGACTGGTGGGGAAAAAAATTCAATAATAACCTTTGAAGGGGAATTGAAAAATATTTGAATGGGAATGGTTGAAAGGCTTATAAGTAAAGGCAAGAGAGCTATAATTGAATGGCTGCTTTAAAGCATAGGTACAACCAAATGATTTATTTGCTATTGTACTATTGTGTGATTCATTATCTAACAATATTTTAAAATGTCATTCTGTGGAGGAACTCAGAGGCTCATATGCAAGATCTTTGAGGGGAAAGCAACTGTTGACATTTCAGGTCGACAGTTAAAAAGACCTATTATAGCATACTCCCCCAAAATATAAACAGTAACTTCAAAAAATAACATCATTGGTGGAACAAAGTTTTGCAAATTATAACAGGTCAAACAAGAGTTAGTGCATTACAGCACAGGACTATTGAGATTTTGTTTAAGACTAGTAATGATACCAGAAATTGAAAATGGAGTATTGATTTCTTCCCACGCTTGGTTATACTTACATGGTCAAACGTTTGGTGGAAAGTGGCAATGACTGAACCAATCGTCAGCTTATTTTTAATTCCAGGAAAATAACATGGGCTTACATTGTAAAGGGTATCTCAGTGTAACACATTGGGTTCCACAAATGAATATTACTTCAGATTATTTTCCTTCAGATCAATATAAAAGGATTATTTTGACCAATCTATATCTTTCTATATTGTACTTTGACTGCAGACAAAGTTCCACAATTTGAATGCATCATATAAATTCAGCAGATTAGAAGGCATGTTATATAGATTGTGCTTACATGCATTAGACATGTGCTGTACATCACTACCTTTCTCCAACTAATTCTTCTTAAAGAGTCTGGTAGAAAGACAACAGAATAGCTTTGTGATTATGTCACTGCAGCACAATCATTTCTCTCTGTGAACGTTTATTTATTCTTTAGATGGTAACACAAGAATAAAAGTAAATTGAAAACTGTATTGCAAAATCTCACATTAGGAATAGATGTAGCATTGTGCAGAGAAAAGGGAAGCATTAAAATGAATATTAATATGAGGAGCCTATGGCTTTGGGTACAGGTGGTGGGTCAAATGAGAAATCTCTTAGTAAGTCAGCTCCATCCCAACAACCTCATTGCTGTAGGGCATGAGGGTGCATGCATGAAAGCTGTAGAGGAGGGGAAGGTCATTAATTAACATAGAGTATGTTAATTACTCTATCAGAAAGATATTTCCACAGAGCTCCTTGAAATTTGTCAGTAAAAGTGAGATGAAAAGTCACAACAACTGAGGAGCCTGAATCAACCTCAGGATAAGATGTTCATTACTCACAGTCACTTTCTCCTGTCTTGCAAAAAGAGTTGCTGAGGTTTAACTTTCTTCACTTCAGCAGATGCTTCGACGCTTTGGGGATTATTCTGCATATCTTACCAGGACGGCTGCTGATTGCACACTTCAGATGAGTTGTAGCTTCACCAGCAGCAGCAATAAATTGATAGAGGACAACCTCAGGGAGGTGATCAACAGAACAGGCAGCTACAGCGTGTGATACAGAGTGTGACATAGGCTGAGGGATAACTTGCCTCAACATGTCTGAGTAGCTCACCTCATCCCATCAGGCAGTGCTGGACTTTAATTCTTAGCATCAAAGCTACCAAGCTTTATGAACACAAGAAGCAGATTTGCTTGCTTCTGGACCTAATGCCACCTGCTACCCTTCAGCTCAGCCTTCAACCATTAGATCCTGCCAGAGCTAACAGGAACTCAGCCCGAAATGTCAAAACAACAATTGTTTATTCCTCTGCATAGATGCTGTCTGAACTGATAAGTTCCTCCAGCATTGTGCGTGTGTGTGTGCGTGTGTGTGTGCGTGTGTGTGCGCGTGTGCGTGTGTGTGCGCGTGCGTGTGTGTGTGCATGTGTGTGCGCGTGTGCGTGTGTGTGCGCGTGTGCGTGTGTGTGTGTGTGTGTGTGCGTGTGTGTGTGCGTGTGTGTGCGCGTGTGCATGTGCGTGTGTGTGCGCGTGTGCGTGTGTGTGCACGTGCGTGTGTGTGTGTGTGTGTGTGCGTGTGTGTGTGCGTGTGTGTGCGCGTGTGCGTGTGTGTGCGCGTGCGTGTGTGTGTGTGTGTGTGTGTGTGTGTGTGTGTGTGTGTGTGTGTGTGTGTGTGTGTGTGTGTGTGAGTGTGCGTGCGTGCGCTTTACTCTGGATTTCCTGCAGAATCTCCTGTGCCAATGAGATCCTGTCAGAGCTTTGCCAACAACACATCCAGGGTTGAAGCTGTATAGGACTAATGATGGAGGCTCGTGTCAGGAGCTCAAATTATGTGAACTTTACCTGTTTTGGTCTCAGCGACCTGGCATTCAGATTTACTCTTCTGGCTGGCTTTCCACTATTTGTGACGTAGACCGCACACTGTAAAATTAATGAGTTTTCTCAACCACAACAATTTCTCCACCATCAATCTACAGCTGATGCACAATCATGAAAGATCTTTCTACAGCAAGTGAATTCACAGATTTGGAGTTGCAGTCATTACACACCAGGGTGGTCACTGTGTGTTGCACTCTGTATGAATGAACACAGCAGGGAGGATTGGATCAGAATGAGGAAACTGCAAGCAGACCAAATCTTTCCTCGGACAATTACAGAGTGTTAAGGACAGTGGACTTTGAGCTGTCATGCTACATAGAAAGATGCAGGTACATAGAAGATAACAGTTTAATTAGCGTTGCTGCTGTGGCCCAAGACACCAAGAAAATAAGGACCTGTTAGGCGGGATCTCAGGAAAAACTGTTTTCACCGAGAGGGCACTTGAAACCTGAAAAATACCTGCTTTCACAACGTTAGCGAAGCATTCAGATGAGCTCTTAAAGCACCCAGGGACAGAAGGCTGCAGATAGAATGCTGGGAATGGTATTAGAGTGGATTGGAACTTGGAAGCTGATATGGACAGGGAGGCAACAGGCCTCTAACTCTGATGAAAGACTTCATGGCTATGATTCTATGACCTTGGCTCCTCTTTCTTGGGAAAAGTCCATTTAAGCAGAACTAAACAGGATCTTTTTGCTTTTTCCAAGAAATCAGATGGTGATGAGGAGGCGTACAGGAGTGAGATAGATCAGCTGGTTGACTGTTGTCACAACAACAACCTTATGCTCAACATCAGTAAGACCAAAGAATCGACTGTGGGTTCAGAAAGGGGACGTCAGGGAACCACACCAGTGATTAGAGTGGAAAGGGTAAGCAGTTTCAAGATCTCTGAAGATCTACCCTTGGCCAAACATATTGATGCAATTACAAAGTAGGCATGACAGCGGCAATACTGCAATAGGAGTTTGAGCAGACTTGGTACATCAACAAACACTCTATCAAATTTATACAGATGTACCATGGAGAGCATTTTAACTGGTTACATCACTGTCAGGTACGGAACGGCCGTGGCACGGGATCTGAAAAAACTGTAGATAGTTGCCTACTCAGCCAACTCCACCATGGCACTAGCTTCCCCAGCACTGTAGATGCCTTCCAAAGGTAATGGTCACAAAGGCAACATCTATTATTAAGGACCCCCATCACCCAGGACATGTCCTCTTTTCATTGCTACCGTCAAGAAGTACAGGAGCCTGAAGCCATGCACTCAATGTTTCAACAACAGCTTTTTCCCCACCACCATCAGATTTCTGAATGGACAATGAACTCATGAATGCTAGCTCACAATTTTTTGTTTTCTTTTTCAGATTCAGATTCAGATTATTGTCATTTAGAAACCATAAATGCAATGCAGTTAAAAAATGAGACAATGTTCCTCCAGAATGATATCACAAAAGTACATGAAAAAACAGACTACACCAGAAAATCCACATAATATTTGGCAATCCCCAATCCAGAGTCCGGAGAGGCTGCTGCGTATTAATATCGCGCTACCGTCTTAGCGCGTTCCCCAGAAAGGAGCTCCAATCCCACCAGGCAAAACAGGATCAAAGACTAAAGCTGCAAGATCTACATAAAACCACATAGTTACAACATATAATTACAACTGTGAAAACAATAGCATAATAGATTTGAAAAAAAGGCCATGGTCACAGTAAAAATAGTCCAAAGATGTTAAAAGACTATAAATTCAAAAGAAACCACCACACAGTTTCCACAAGTCCTCAGGGTCCCGATAGACTCATCATCCCACGCTGGCGGCAGAGGGGAATAACCCCGCTATGGACTTCCACGGCGCCGCCCGACTCAGCCTCTCAGACGCAGCACACAAGGAAAGCTCTGTCGAACCCAGCCTCGCAGACACAGCACACACTGAAAGCACTCCGACCGCAGCAGACTCCGAGTCCGTCGAACCTCCGAGCCGACGATCATCCTCTCCAGCACAGCTACTCCGAGCACCATCCTCTGCCGAGCGTATTAAGATGCTCCCACCAATGGCCATCGGCAAGGCGACCCCGAACACTGGGGTCGTGTTCTTCCCAGCCGAGACCCGGACCTCACAACAGCAGCAGCAACGAAGAAGGTCTTCCTGGAGATTTCTAGAGGTTCCTCCGTGCTCCCACATCCGTTTTCCATCCGATTATGATTGCACACGGCACCCCGCTTCACAAATAACAGATAATCAGCTCCGGAGTGGCCGCTGCAAGCTGCGTCGCACTGCCATCTTGGATCTACTTTACTTATCTAATTTATATATATATATTTCTTATTGTGCTGAGATTTATCATTATGTATGTAATATACTGCTGTCACAAATCATCAAATTTCATGACATATGCCAGTGATATTAATCTTGATTTTGATTCTGATTTTGAAATCATGTGACACAAGAAGTTCGGTCAAACAGTTAGAAGATGCCGGTCCTATCGTGCATTCCGGCAATGTATGGGGTTGAGCCAATTTGCACAGGTAGGTATGCTATTATTGCACAAGTCTTTCCTGACCTGCTTGGACCAAAGCTTCCCTTTTTCTGAATCCAAGAGTGAGAGGTCATAACTTCTTGCTCCTGATATATTGAACAAAGAGTGTAGCCCAGCAGAGGAACAGGCCATTTGGCCCACTGTACTGTATCTGTGCCAGCCATAATGCCAAATTAAAGTAATCCCATCCTATTATTGGCATCAAGATCAGCACAACCTCATTCTATGTTCTGCTTTCAAAGCTGGCACATGGTAGATTTCTCTCCATACCCTGCTATGAAGCACAGAATTTATTTCACCTTCATTTGAGCCTTACCGCTCACTCTGAACAGCCATGGATTCAAACACAGTGGGACAAGCCAAGCATCTTGGACAGACGTACCAGGTCAAATTAGGATGAAATTGGATGAATGTTTGTCACATACAGAAATGATTTCCCTTTCATGCAGGTTCTTTAATAATGCAGCCTCCCAATTAAAAATACTATAAGTTCCACCACATGGATAATTCAAGTATCTTTGGCAGCCTGAGACCAATCAGTATCAGACTTGTGTTAAAGTACTACAGAATCCATTCTGAAAATATTACTCTGCTCATTGCTAATTAATTTTATTCAAAAATGATTGGTGAATGAGAGATGACAAGTAAGCTTGCTATTGTTTGGCAAAAATAACGATACTTTTGCATAGACAAGCTTCAGTCAAATTCAAATGCGATCATCATGTTTTATTTCTGTTGTTTTAAACCTACTTCTGCCAAACATCTTTCACTCAAGGGAGGACCAACAACTAAATCATCTTTGTCCTCTGTAAATCAGCAAAGCTTGAGCCACCTCTCCTTCCAACATGCAATATTTCTCTTCCATATCTGCCTTAGAAATTACAGGTGAAATAAAATTTAATATCAGTTTCACTTCATTTCACACCATTTCATTGAATTTCTTCAAATACCTGTTTAGTTATTAGGCACCAATTTACTATAATGCTCAGAGCAGGCTAAATCGGACAAGATCCTGAGACGAGAAAGTTGAAATGTCCATCTGCATAAAGCAGGTGGAAAAGATTTACATATCTTGAGTGTCTTCACAATCTCAGGATCACCTGAAGTATTTTTTGCACCGTGAATACTTAGTAGTTAATTTGTACACAAGCAATTCGCATCCTCTCAGTGTCCACTTTATTGCATACACCTATGTAGTTGCTAGTTAATGCAAATATCAAATCACTCAGTCATGTGGCAGCAACTCAATGAATAAAGGCATGCAAACATGTTCAAGAGGTTCATTTGTTGTTTAGATCAGAATGGGGAAGAAGTGTGACCTAAGTGACTTTGACCGTGTTGGTGCCGTACTGGGTGATTTGAGTATCTCTGAAAGGGTGGATGTCCTGGGATATTCACACACAACAGTCTCTAGAGTTCAAGGGGAATAATGCAAAAAACAAAAATCATCCAACGAGTGGGTAAAAACATCTTGGAAATGAGAGAAGTCAGACGAAAATGGCTAGACTGATTTCAGCTGACAGGAAGATGGCAGTAACTAAAATAGCCACGCATTACAACAGTGGTGTACAGAAGAGCATCTCTGAATGTAAACACGTCGAACTGGGAGTGGATGAGCTACAGCAGCAGACCGCCATGAACACACGCTCAGTCGCCACTTTATAAAGTAAAGAAGGTAGCTAATAAAGTGGCCACCAAATGTATATTAATGTGATAATATGAAAGTTATCTAGTTTTTAGCAATAATTGAGTAATAAATACTGACCAGAATACCAAGGATACCTCAACTCTACTTCCATCTACACAAAAGAAAGCAATGCAGCCTGAGTTCAATGTCACATTGAACTGAATGCCTCCTGACTCACAGCTTGAGCCACCTCTGACATGTCTGATGTTAAATTCTTTTCTGGTGGTGTTCTTTTTTTTTTAATTTCTGATGAACAAATCAGAACTGTTAACTCTCTTTCTCTCTCCTCAGATTTTGCCTGACCTTCAAGTGTGTCCATCATTTTCTGTGTTTCATCTAATGCAAGTCAAGGTTGATGTACAGAGGGGCCTTAGGGTGCAGCTCCAATGCCTTCTTAAAGTGGCAACACAAGTAAATAAGGTGGTACATAAGGTATACAGCATGTTTGCCCTCATTGGCCAGGACATCGGCTGCACAAGTCGTGATGTCATGTTGTAGCGGCACAAACTCTCGGTTAGGTCACTTGGACTATGCAGTTTTTATTGCCACATTACAAGAAGGGTGTGATAACTTTGAGGAAAGTGCAGAAGAGGTATGTTAGGGTGCTGCCTGAGCTATAAGGAGTGATTGGACAAACGTACTGTTACCTCTGGATTGAGGGGTGACCTGACAGCAATATAAAAAATTATGAGAGGCATGAATAGTGTAGATTGTCAGACTTCTTTTCCCCTGGAGTAGACTGTCAAGTACTAGAGCTCATGGGTTAAAGGTGAAAGGGGACAAGTTTAAAGAAAATTTATAAGGCAAGTTTTTACACAGATAGTGGTAGATATCAGGTACACCCTGTCAGGAGAGCCATGAAAGCAGATACAACAGAACTGATCAAGAGTCATTTTGACCAGCTCATGAACAGATGGGGGCTGGCACAGACATTGTGGGCTGAACAGCCTCTTATGCTTTACTGTTCTGTGTTTTATGTTCTAAGTTCCTTTGAACTTCTGTAACGTTAACCTACACATTCATGCATTTCATTCAATATTACTCCATGGCCCACAAATGAGCTCCAGAGCTCTGTCAATATTGTTTCAGAATTATGTACTGAGTCCGGATTTGACTGAATAGATAAATGTCACAGTGACCTCAAGTCCAGAATCTGGCTTTCAAGTTTCCAGTAATGTACAGGAATCTTACCTTTTTTTGGTAGCTATTCTTACAAGTGAATGAAAAGTTAATTAGAAATAGCAAATGAAGGGACTTTAACGATATATTATGTACATAGGGAGATGTAAGCATTGAAACTACAGTGCACTGATGTGGAAACAGAAAGACTGGTATAAAATAAGCAATAGAAAAGAAGATTGGGTAAGAGTAAATGGATTTGTTGTAGCAGCAAAGAAAAACAATTTCATTTCTGAATTTATGTGAAGGAAGAGTGTTACACTTGGTACACAACAAAGGAGTGGACTGAGAATGTCTCTTCGTATTTTATTTAATTTGAATAGACTGAGTGAAATTGATTCATTTTCCAGTCTTTAAGCTGAATTACATGCTTTGATATTCGGTATCTCATTTTAATCTGACGGTAGGTACATAATTAAACAATATCAAGACCAACACATTTCCTCTAAAAAAGTATTTTCAAGTGGCATCCAACCGCAGCGAGCGAGAGTGAGAGGAAGAAGGCGCTGAACACCCGCTCGCTACCATGACTGTCTTCATTGATTTCAATCTTCCTCAATGCTTTAATCGGTGAGAAATTGAGTCCATCATGGGCTCCTGGTTTATTGGCCTTGTAGGCACACACTTCATTCAAAACCTCATCGAGCACTGTCGGCAATGGCAATGCATCAGATTACTAAATCAGCCCTAAAACACACCAGTAAAATGTAGATCACAAGCTCCAATCGTAGCAGAATCACATTCAGAAGAAGAAGAAGAAGCAAAAGAAATGAAAGAAGAACTTTCATGAACTGTCTGAACTATGTTACCCTTGGTCACGTTGTTTGCTGGCACCATCTTCTTCACATCAATGTGCCAACTTTTCATTCAGTCAGAAAACTGCAGACTGCCTGGCATTGCTAAACTCTTGTACTTTCTCTCCTTCCTTACTTCACTGAATCTCACCCAAGCCAGCCACTTCTTTCCTCAGAGCTGGACCCCTCTGCCCTCACCTCCAGTGTCTCACTATCACAACTCCATTCTTCTGAATTTTTGTTTCCTTCAAAGAGCTCTGTTCATTTTCAAATTGGGACATACTTGTATTGCTGTCAAAAAGAAATAAGGTTGCAGTGAGGAAACATCACCTGTCTACCCATATTAACACTCTCAACTGCACTGTTTGCCTGTTGACATGTACATGCATCTCGGTGAGAGTAAGACATATAGTAGAAAGGGTCAAGTACTTCAATATTCGACTTTTAGAGAAGATTAAAATTTTAAACTAGGATGAAGAAAGCTTCTCAGTTTAACAAGTTCTGAAATTGAGAGAGCCAGATATAAGGTGTTAAACTTACAGTGGACAGAGAATGCTGGAAGTAATGGTGCTCAGCCAACATTTTTAATTCATCTGTAAAGATAAGATAAAATCAGAACACATGGCCAGCTTATAGGTCAACTGGAAATAAGATGATTTTATATATATAATGAGTACTGATCTGGAACACATTGCTTAAAAGTTCAGCGGAAACAGTGAAAACTGACACTTTTATGAAGAGAATCAGACAAACGATGAGGGGAAATCATTGCAGAGATCTGGGAAAAGAAGAAGGATGAATGTAGAATTAAAGAAATTGAGGATTGATGGTCCAGTACAGATGTGATGGGGTGAAGAGACTGTTTCTGTGCTGTATCTTCATAAGAGTCATTGAACGCCAAGCAGAATCTGTGACGTTAGTACAATGTCATTTTTCTCTCAGTACCACTCAGCCCTATGCTAATTATAACTTTTACTTCATTGAAACTTATAGATTAATTCAATCTGTTTTTGCCTAACATCATAGAACTGTGTAAGCAAGAAGTACGGTAATTCCAAGCCCACACTTCTAGAAAAGGCTGAAATGTTTAATCTGGAATAAAGACTTAAATGGCAGTTCAATGAATAAATCTGACATTGTTAAATACATATTTCAACTTTCTCAAATCTATTTTATTGAATGAACACAATTAGAGAATGGATACATTTTAGGAAGTTTTCACAAACATAAAAAAGTATTGCCTCGCGTACCTCCTTATGAGCCTCCACATCCAACACATCATTCTTCACAACTTCCACCATCTCTAAAGGGATCCTACCACCAAACATATCATTGCATCCCCTCCCCTCTCTTCTCTTTCTGCAGGGATCACTCCCTCTGTGATTCCCTTCCCCATTCGTCCCTCCACACTAAGCTCCCATCCAGCACTTATCTCATTTCCATCACAACACACTGTAAGCAGCCAAAGTGCTGCACCTGCCTATTCACCTCTTGCCTCTCCTCCATTCAGGGCCCAAAACGGTCCCTTCGGGTGAGGCCTGCACTTCACCTTTGCTGGTCACTTCACCTGCAAATCTGCTGGGGTCATCTACCGTGTCTGGCGCTCCTGATATGGCTTCCTCTGCACCGGTGAAACTCATCATAAGTTGGGGGACCACTTTGTCGAGCACCTGTGCTCCATCCAACTAAAGTGGAAACTCCCCGGTAGCTAGATATTTTAATTCCCGTTCCCATTCCCATTCCAACATGCCAGCCTTCTCGTGTTCCAATGATGAGGCAACCCTCAGGGTGGAGGAACAAAATTTTATATTCTGTCTGGGCAGCCTCCAACCTGAAGGCATGAATATTAATTTCTCCAACTTGCAGTAAAATAAAATTCCCTCCCCTCCCCACTTTTTCTATCACCCACTCTGGCCTCTTACCTCTTCTGACCTGTGTATTCCTTCCTCCTTCCATTCCTCTTATGATCCTCTCCTATCAGATTCCTTTCTCTCCAGCCCTTACCTTCCCCACCCACCTGGCTTCACCTGTCACCTTCGACCTAGCCTCCTTCCCCTCCCCCCGACTTTTTTATTCTGGCATCCTCACCCTTCCTTTCCAATCCTGCAGAGGGGGCTAGGCCTGAAGCATCGGCTGTTTATTCATTTCCACAGATACTGACAGACTTGCTGATTTCCTTGTGCATTTTGTGTGTGTTGTGTTGAATTTCCAGCATCTGCAGAGTTTCTTGTGTTTATAATAGAACATAACCAAGTGGTCAGAGCTGCACGAACCCTGTCAGACACTGAACTACATTAGGTTGTTCTATTTTTTAAAATGGATATGCGTATTGATGATGATTAATATATGACAATAGAAAGAATTTTTAATAGAAAATGCATATAAGATGTTTAATGAAATATGTATTAATTAACATTTAACCGTTTGACATTTTGTTAGAATGATTAGGAAAATGTTGGAAAATGTGTGTGAACATTTTTTGAGATGAACTCTAGATCTGTTTCCAAGTTTTGGGTTTGAGGGAAATGTACCTGACCCTTACCAACCAATTCCTTACCCTCAATAATGTGAACTTATCTAAACTACCATGTAGGCAATGAAGGAATCATTTTTCTCATTCATTTCAATGGCAAAGGTATAAAAATATACTTTGTGGATTAATGACGTTGCCACATTTAACAAGTAGGACAATTCTGCCCCCACATCACTAAGAAATATTAGTGCACACTCACTTTTATGTCAAGGTCAATGCACAGATGGTAATATTTCTCAAATAGCCTGATGACATTTGACAGGTAGAACAGATGCAGGGCTGGCCAGAGAGATTTAAACAAAATGTACCAACCAAACTGCTGCATATGAGAAAAATTATTTAATCAATTTTATTTCCGTTAGAAAAAATACTTCTAAAAATATGCTTCATTAGACATTAACCAGAAAAGCATCAGCAAATAGCAGTTCAAGAGGACAAAACTGGTCAGAAATATTCTGTAAATTATGCACTTTACATCCAAATGATAATTTAAACTCAGTGAATTGCATCTACAAGTATTGCGCAAAACAACATTATTTGGCTGCTCACAGACAAAGACAAAAATGCACTTATAATGCTTATAACTGCACCAGGAATTATATGTGCTTGAAAGCACGAAAAGCACAGGTCTCATCGTTTCACATGCTGCGGTGACTGTCCTTGTTCAGCCATTGATATTTCCTTCAGACTCTGGGGAGCTGGCAGATGGCGAGAGAGAGGAGGTGGCAAGATAAAGGTCAGATTAAATTGAACATTTAGGTAATGGTAAACAATAATCCAAGTGGGAAACTGTTGGCTCCAATTAATAAGTGGAATCTGAGTATTAATTGTTACCAACAGGTTCCACTCTCATTTGTGAGATCTAATAATAACGAAGATAAGGCAATGTCTCTCAGACTGTTCACTTACAAAATCTTCAAAATATATCAGCAATTAGTAAAAACAATGGAGAAATTAATGAGATAATAAATCACCAGGATCTGTTGATCCGTATTCCAAGATTTTGATAGAGGTGTTTATGAAGTTAACATAGGCAATTGGCTGTCATCTTCCCAAATAAGCTGCATGCAAATTGGAATAATGCTAGTAATATCAGAGGGATAAATACATAGTTCAAAGATTGGTGTGGGAGAAGTGGTTTAAATTCATGGGAAATTGTCACCTGTACTGAATATGTTATATTTGAAAGGACAATATGTATATGAAATAAGGTAGATGATCTTGTAGCACAGTTAGAAATTGGCAGGTTTGACATTGTGGGCATCATTGTTTGGTGACTGAAAAAAATTATCACAGTTGGGAGCTCAACATCCAAGGATACACCTTGTATCAAAAGTACAGGCAGGTGGGCAGAGAGGGTAAGATATCTCTGCTGCTATAAGATGAAGTCGAATCCTTAGAAAGAAGTGACATAGGATCTAATGATATAGAATCATTGTGGGTGGAGTTAAGAAACTACTGGGGTCAAAAGACCCTGATGGGAGTTATATACAGGACTAGAAACATAGCTAGGAGGTGAGAACAAATTACAATGGGACTCAGAAAAGGCATGTAGAAAGGCTAACATCATGATAGTCATAGGGGATTTCCCAGAAGATTGGGAAAATTAGGTTAGTGATGGAGTCCAAGAGAAGGAATTTGTAGAATGCCTTTGGGACATTTTTTTAGAGCAGCTTATGTTTGGGCCCATTAGGAGAAAGGAATTTTGAGAATGGGTATTGTGTAATGAACCACATTTGATTAGGGAACTTGAGGTAAAGGAACCCTTAGGAACTAGTGGTTATAAAGGTATAGAATTCACCCATCGGTTTGGGAGATGAAAGATAAAATCAAATGTATCAGCATTACAGTTGAGTAAAGGGAAATGCAAGGGCATGGGAGAGAATATGGCCAAAGCTGATTGGAAAGGGATACTAGCCTGGATGATCAGAGAGCGGCAATGGTGGTAGTTCCTCAGAAGAATTTTGAAGGCACTATTTATTCATCCCAAAGAAAAAGAAGAAGCATTTTAAAGGAAGAATGAAGCAACCACAAAGTCGGCATAAAAGTAAAAAAGAAAGGGCATGTAATATAGCAAAAAATAGTGGGAAGTTAGAGGATTGAGAAACTTTTAAAAACCAATAGAAGGCAACCATTAAAGCAAAAAGGTGAGAAAAGATGAAATATGAAGATAAGCTAACAATAATATAAAAAAACAAATATTTTTTCATATATATATAAGAGGCAAGAGTGGATATCAGACCACTGCAACTGATGCTAGAGAGGTAGAAATGAGGAAAAAATACCTTTTAAGATATACTGAGTAAGTATTCATTATGCTTTACTGTTGATGACACCAGCAACATGTCAGATATTCAAGAATGTCAGGAGGCAAAAGTGAATACCGTCACCATTACTAAGGAGAAGGTGCTTATGAGCTGCAAGGTCTGAAGGTAGGTAAGTCACCTGGACCAGATGGACTACACCCATATGTAGCTGAAGATGCTGTGGAGGCATTAGTCATGATTTTTTAAGATTATAGAATGTATCCAGAGAACTGGAGTGTCACAAATATCAGTCCACACATTAAAGAAGGAGGGAGGGAGGAAAAATACATGAAATTATAGGCCATTTAACCACAACTTCTGTGGTTGACAAGATGTTAGAGTCTATTATGAAGGATAAGGTTTCAAGGTACGTGGAGGCACACAATAAAATAGGGGAAAGTCAGCATGGTTTTCACAAGGGACAAATCATTTGGGATTCTTTGCAGAGGAAAGTAATTGGATGTTGTTTACTTGTATTTTCAGAAGGCCTTTGACAAGGTGCCACACATGAGGCTGGTAAACAAGATAAGAGTCCGTGGTATTACAGGAAAGATACTAGCGTGGACAAAAGATAGTCTAATTGGCATAAGGCGAGGAATGGGAATAAAGGGGGCCTTTTCTGGTTGGCTGCTGGTGACTAGTGGTGTTGTGCAGGATACAGTGTTGAGTCCACAACTTTTCACCTCATATGTTCATGATCAGGATAATGGAACTTGTGACTTTCTGCCCAAGTTTGTGGATGATGCAAAGATACGTGGAGGGGTAGATCATCATAAGGAAGCAGGTAGTCTTCTACAGAAGTACTTAGGCAGGTTAGGAGAATGGACAAGGAAGTGACAGATGAAATACAGTAGATCGAAGTGTATGGCCATGCAATCTGGTAGAAGGAATAAAGACAGACTATTTTCTAAGCAGGGAGTAAATTCAGAAATTAGAGTAACATTCATTATGAGAGGACTAAAATATTTAAAAAACAGATGCCAGGGTTGTGGATGTTTCAGATCGTGCCCAAGATATCCTGCAGTGGGAGGGAGAACAGCCAGAGGACATGTTACATATTGGTGCCAATGACATAGGTAGGAAAAGGGAAGAAGTCCTGAAAAAAGACTACAGGGAGTTAGGAAGGAAGTTGAGAACCAGGACTGCAAAGGTAGTAATCTCGGGATTACTGCCTGTGCCACGCGACAGTGAGAATAGGAATAGAATGAGATGGAAGATAAATGTGTGGCTGAGGGATTGGAGCAGGGGTCGGGATTCAGATTTCTGGATCATTGGGACCTCTTTGGGGGCAGGTATGACCTGTACGAAAAGGATGGGTTGCACTTGAATCCCAGGGAGACCAATATCCTGGGCGGGGAGGTTTGCTAAGACTACTGGGAAGAGTTTGAACTAAAATTCTTGCGGGGTGGGAACCAAACTGAAGAGGCTGGGGAAGAGGAGGCTGGCTCACAAATACAGAAAGCTTGTAGACAGTGTGTGAGAGAGGATAGGCAGGTGATAGAGAAGGGATGCACTCAGACCAAAGGTTTGAGATGTGTCTATTTTAACGCAAGGAGTGTTGTGAACAATGCAAATAAGCTTAGAGCATGGTTCAATACTTGGAGCTATGATGTGGTGGCCATTACAGAGACTTGGTTGGCTCAGGGACAGGAATGGTTACTTCAAGTGCCGGGTTTTAGATGTTTCAGAAAGGACAGGGAGGGAGGCAAAAGAGCTGGGGGCATGGCACTGTTGATCAGAGATAGTGTCATGGCTGCAGAAAAGGTGAACACCATGGAGGGATTGTCTACAGAGTCTCTGTGGGTGGAGGTTAGGAACAGGAAGGGGTCAATAATTTTACTGGGTATTTTTTATAGGCTGCCCAATAGTAACAGGGATATCAAGGAGCAGATAGGGAAACAGATCCTGGAAAGGTGTAATAATAACAGAGTTGTCGTGATGGGAAATTTTAATTTCCCAAACATCGATTGGCATCTCCCTAGAGCAAAGGGTTTACATGGGGTGGAGATTATTAGGTGTGTTAAGGAAGTTTTCTTGACACAATATGTAGATAAGCCTACAAGAGGAGAGACTGTACTTGATTTGATATTGGGAAATGAACCTGGTCAGGTGTCAGTTCTCTCAGTGGGAGAGCATTTTTCATCATAATTCTATCTCCTTTACCATAGCATTGGACAGAGATTGGAACAGACAAGTTAGAAAAGCGTTTAATTGGAGTAAGGGGAATTATGAGGCTATCGGGCAGGAAATTGGAAGCTTAAATTGGAAACAGATGTTCTCAGGGAAAATTACAGAAAAAATGTGGCAAATGTTCAGGGGATATTTGTGTGGAGTTCTGCATAGGTACGTTCCAATGAGACAGGGAAGTTTTGGTAGGGTATAGGAACTGTGGTGTACAAAGGCTGTAATAAATCTAGTCAAGAAGAAAAGAAAAGCTTACAAAAGGTTCAGAGAGCTAGGTAATGTTAGAGATCTAGAAAATTATAAGGCTAATAGGAAGGAGCTTAAGAAGGAAATCAGGAGAGCCAGAAGGGGCCATGAGAAGACCTTGGCATTCAGGATTAAGGAAAACCCCAAGGCATTCTAAAAGTATGTGAAGAGCAAGAGGATAAGACATGAAAGAATAGGACCTATCAAGTGTGACAGTGGGAAAGTGTGTATGGAACCGGAGGAAATAGCAGAGGTACTTAATGAATACTCTACTTCAGTATTCACTATGGAAAAGGATCTTGATGATTGTAATGATGACTTGCAGCAGACTGAAAAGCTTGAGCATGTAGATATTAAGAAATAGAATGTGCTGGAGCTTTTGGAAAGCATCAAGTTGGATAAGTCGCCAGGACCGGATGAGATGTACCCTAGGCTACTGTGGGAGGCGAGGGAAGAGATTGCTGAGTCTCTGGCGATAATCTTTGCATTATTAATGGGGACAGGAGAGGTTCCAGAGGATTGGAGGGTTGCGAATGTCGTTCCTTTATTCAAGAAAGGGAGTAGAGATAGCCCAGGATATTGTAGACCTGTGAGTCTTACCTCAGTGGTTGGTAAGTTGATGGAGAAGATCCTGAGAGGCAGGATTTTGAACATTTGGAGAGGTATAATATGATTAGGAACAGTCAGCATGGCTTTGTCAAGGGCAGGTAATGCCTTATGAGCCTGATTAAATTTTTGAGGATGTGACTAAACACATTATTGAAGGAAGAGCAGAATATGTAGTTTATATGGACTTCAGCAAGCATTTGATAAGGTACCCCATGCAAGGCTTGCTGAGAAAGTAATGAGGCATGGGATCCAAGAGGACATTGCTTTGTGGATCCAGAACTGGCTTGCTCACAGAAGGCAAAAGTGATTGTAGACAGGACATATTCTGCATGGAGGTCAGTCACCAGTACTCTGTGGTTAAGAAGCCGTACAGTGTATTGGCCTTCATCAATCATGGAATTGAATTTAGGAGCCGAGAGGTAATGTTACAGCTATATAGGACCCTGGTCGAAACCCACTTAGAGTATTGTGCTCATTTCTGGTTGCCTCACTACAGGAAGGATGTGAAAGCCATAGGAAGTGGTGCAGAGGAGATTTACAAGAATGTTGCCTGGTTTGGAGAGCATGTCTTATGAGAATAGGTTGAGTGAACTCGGCCTTTTCTCCTTGGAGCAACAGAGGATGAGAGGTGACCTGATAGAGGTGTATAAGATGATGAGATACATTGACCGTATGGATAGTCAGAGGCTTTTTCCCAGGGCTGAAATGGTTGCCACAAGAGGACACAGGTTTAAGGTGCTGGGGAGTAGGTACAAAGGAGATGTCAGGGGCGGGTTGTTTACTCATAGAGTGGTGAGTGAGTGGAATGGACTGCCGGCAATGGTGGTGGAGGCCGATACTATAGGGTCTTTTAAGAGACTTTTGGATAGGTACATGGAGCTTAGAAAAATAGAGGGCTGTAGGTAAGCCTAGTAATTTTTTTTTTGTGATTTATTTTTTTTATTGAAGTTCATCGTCAATCAAATATTTCCATAAGATGTATTTCAGACATTGTACATATATATCATATAATCATGTATGTCACAAATCTCCACATAGTATTTATCTGAGATATACACTTATAGAAAAGAGTGGAAAGAAGAAACAAGCCAAAGGAAAATACTATGTACAAGTAGGGAGTGATCTTTTCTTCTAAGGTAGGGATATGTTTGACACAAATTTCTGGGCTGAAGGACCTGTATTGTCCTGTAGGTTTTCTATGTTTTCTATGTTTCTTTATAATGCTGAGATTTTATAAGGCATTTGTCAGACCACACTTGGAGGATTGTGAGCAGTTTTAATCCCCATGTTCCAGCATTGTAGAGGATCGATAGAAAGTTTATAAGAAAGATCCTGGGAATGAAAGGGCTAGCATATAAGGAGTGCTAGGTGACTCGCATCACTCAAGCTTAGAAGAATAAGGAGTGATCTGATTGAAACCGATTGAATATTGAAAGGCCTAGAGAAAGTAGACATGGAGATGATTTTTCTAATAGTAGGTGAGCCTAGGATCAGATGGCACAGCCTCAGAATTGAATGATGTCCTGTCAGAACAGAGATTAGCCAGAAGGTAATGAATCTGTGAAATTCATTGCCACAGTCCGTTGTGGAGGCCAAGGCACTGGATATGTTTAATACCCAATTAGTTACTTGAATAGTAAGGGTGTCAAAGGTTATGGAAAGGAGTCAAAAGAATGGGGTTGAGAAAGGAAATAAATCATCCATGTTCAAACGGAGGAACAGACTTGATGAGATGAATGGCCTAATTCTGTTTCTATGTCCTATATTGGAATCACCTTAAAATTCACATATTCTGGATTGGGTCATACAGATTGAAAGGAAGCAAATATCACTCACAATTTCAGAGAGAAATCAGAGAAACATATCTGATTTGGAGTCTGTACGCTGAAACATTAAATGATTTTTTTTACTTCCTGTTTTACTTTCCTTAGAAGTTGTCTGACCTGTTGCCTGTTTCTAGTATTTTCTGTTTATCTTTGTAGGAGGGAGAAATTAGGACCTGTTAGTCTGATGTCACAGTAGTGAAAATAGAATCAGCTGTTAAGAAGATGATAACAAGATACTAAGAAAATATAATAGGATTGGGCAGAGTTAACATGAATTTCTGAAATAGAAATTAAGTTTGATGAATCTGTTAGAATTTTGAGGTTGTAATTAGCAGAATAGATAAGGAAGATTTTCAGATGCATTTGAAAGAGTATCATATGCTCAACAAGTATCATAACTAAACAAAGTTAAAATATGTAATATTGTGGGTAATATGAATATTAACATGCAGGTACAGTAAACAGTTAAGAAGACAAACAGTATATTGCCAGTTATAAGAAAACTTGAACAAAGGTGTAAACATACCTTACACAATTAAGTTGGGCCCTGGTGAGACCACTCCTGGAATATTGTGCATAGCTCTGGTTGACCTACCTAAAGAAAGACATGATAGAGGGAATATAATAATAATTTATCAGATTGAATCCCTTAATGTGAGAAATATACTGTGAGCAGAGGTTAAGCAGACTGGGCTTTATTCTCATGTGATTTCATTGCAACCTATTATGATAATGTTTTCCCTGGCTAGAACCAGCTAAGGGACATATGCTCAGATATTAAAGGGATTGCTGTACATGGGATTTGTACAGAAGAGTAGCATTGGAGTAAAAGAGACCTAATATCCTATTTCTGCTTCTGGTTCTTATATTCTAATTCAGCCATTCTCAGAATTCACCACTATTTTGAAATTTGCCATTTTTTTTATTGACTCTTTCTGCTTTTCCCTTATCATTTCATTAATTAATTTATTTTTAAATTATTTATCCACTTTCTTTCCTAAATCAATTCAGCATTCAGATTACTTTTCCCAGCGGTCTTTTCACAACCTTCGGCTTAAAACCTTTTGGTCTCTCCTTTCAGTGTAGGAGCAGATGATCTTAAATTTATACCCCAGGTTACTGATGCACACACGAGTGAAAACAATCCCCATTCAACTTATTAAAGTCAATCATTTTGAGCATTTTAATCAAATCTCCCGTGAACCTTTTGTGAAATGGCAAAAATTGATTTCTGTTTATCCTTCTAGACCATTAAAGTGTTTCACCTCTACTGGGCTCAACAAGAGTGTGACCAGAATGAAGACAACAGCAGTATCCATCAATAAAAAAGCTCAGCATGATCCGGGGCACAGCATCCTACTTGTCAGGCAAGCCTGCTACCAAATTCAATATTCTCTGCTCCCCTCACCTGATGTACTATACGCAGGACGTCCTGCAGGAATTCACAAAGACTAGTTTGAAATGAACTCTCAGCCCAAAGATCTCAGTGCGAGGAACCAATGCTAAGGCATGCCCTGTACCTGTGTCCCATGTTTCTGAAAGAGAGAGCTAGGGAGAATCTGAACACGAGAGATTCTGCAGATGCTGGAAATCCAGAGTGACACACACAAAATGCTGGATAAATTCTGCTGGTCGGACAGAAACTATGAAAAGGAATAAAGATGCAAAGTTTGACTGACATTTTTCATCCTAACCAATGAAGGGTCTCCACTTGAAACATTAACTCTATATTCTGTGATAGTATTGGATTTGCTGACCGTGAAGTTCATACCATAAATGAAGACCATAAGCTATATCAGATATAAATAGCCGTGAGTACTCTCACCAAAGTGGGATTATACTATAAGTACACAATCTTCAAAAGCTAGGGCACTTTCCTGTTTATTCTCCAAAGCAGGTTTTGCTGCCAATACTCACTATTCAAGCAGTGGATCACCTCTCCCTCTGAAGGAGAATATAATTCCAGCAAACCAAGCAGTTTAAAACATTGTTCATTTATTTATTGATCCATGTTTAAACCCGCACATTCTTAAAACACATTTAAAACTCACAGAGAATTTCTATCTAATCACATGCCATTTCTAAGCACAAACCATCTCCAAAGCACAAAGCATTTATTAAACACAAAACAGAAAATATAGAGCACAATGCATTCCTTAAGCATAAAGCAATTAAGGATTTCTTAATCTCAGAGGATAAAAGATTTCCAAAACACATTTACAATGCCTATGAACTAAATAGACATACCTACAAATTGCAGAACAAATTGTCCATCACAGAAACCAAAGCTGGAGAAATGGATTCTAGTTCTTCCATGTTTCTTCTTGATGTTCTTTAACCCATTCCTAATAAACCTAAACTGCTCTCTAACTTATACCCTTTTTCTTCCACTTAGGTGATTTCACACACATATGATATTTCCTAATATATCCTTTCAACATAGCAGTTTAAATGTATTCTTTAGAGACATTGACCTCAGCTAACCTCCATTAATGTGAAGCTGGCTTTTTTGAGTACATGAACCTTCAACTATAAACATATTAGTTATTGATATGTTAAATAATATTATCCATCTGTTCTGGAAGCTTCCTTGAACTAAGCAACTTAAGACTCAGCGTGTCTGTTTGAAACAAGACTAATTAAATAACCTTTTGTCTTATCCTACCTTTTCAGCAGTAATAAAGCATGTGTAATGAGAGTGTCTGCAAAAACAGAGCGTGTTTGCAAAGCTGTGTTTTTAATTTCAAACTGATTATTGCTTGCTTTGACCTAGAGAGAGAAATGTGGGGAGTCTTATGGCAATTAGAAGGTTGAGAGATGATCCGACAAGGTTAGACAGGGAAGCTGAGAAGCTGATACCTCAGGCTGGAGAATACAGTGCTCAGGTGGAACAGTAACCAAAAGTGAAGAAGTGCAAGAGTTGGAAATCTGAAATAAAAACAGAAAATGGTGGAAATACTAAGCAAGTTATATAGCCACACTGGAGAATAAAACAGAGTTCATGCTTCAGGAAAATCATTAGAACAGATACTACATAAGAATCTTATTTTATATTAGTATAAGATCATCTTGGAATTAAGAGGTCTGAAGGCACAGATCAAAAGACACTTCTTTACTCAGTTTATGCACCTTCTACAAATTCTCTAGCTTAGGGAGCTCTGAATATCCAGTTGCTGAATATATTTAAAGCGGGGTGCAATAGATGCTTGTATGGTAAGAGAATCAGGGGATCTGAGGGATAGTGAACCTGAGGCATATTCATATTGAATGGAGGAGCAGGCTCAAGGAGTTGAAGGGCCTAATTCTGACTCCACTTAAATTTTCATGGACCATCAAAAGGACAAGAGAAATAATTTTATGATAAAACCATTCTTTGCAATTCTTGCTCTTTGCACCTCAAAGTCAGAGATTACCATGCTAATGTTTATTTTACCCTGCTTATCAATGCAGCCAACTTCTCATAACGGATTCTCTGCATTTAATATAATGAGTACAAAGGTAGATTAAAGTACAAAGAGCAATGTGTGGTTAAGTGTCTTGCTCAAAGACACAACACGCCTTGGCTGGGGCTTGAACTCATGACCTTCAGGTCGCTAGTCCAACGCCTTAACCACTTGACCATGCACCACACCCAGCTGAAAATGGGTACCGGCAAAACGCTGGGGGTTAACCTCACAATAGATTGGCGTCCTATCCAGGAGGGGGAGTCTCGTACTCTGAGTTGCTTCATGCGACAGAAACCGGCATAAGCACCGGCCTGATGAGTCTATAAGGCTCGGGACAGACTTTAACTTTAACTCCAAATAATTTGAGCCATGTTAAATTCATAGTTTAACACTTTCTATTTACACTCTAAAAACTGGACCTTTCACCCCCTTCTTACGTGTATTTTCAGAAGTGTGTCAGAGTGCAAAGAAGATCCATTTTTCTGTAACTACTAATCTAATAGCCAAGAGTTCAGGCAGTTCAGACAGCTAGCTGATCCATTTCAATTCGGTCCTCAAGTCTCAATTCTCAGATCTCAAGTCAATTCCAGAATCTGCCTCTGTAGACAAGGCTGTGTTCTTTAGAAGGTAGAAATGGAAACAGCTTGTGAGTAAAACCATCTATTTGAAGTTGTGCTGCAGAGAAAAAACATGTAAGAGAGATAGAAACCTTTGCATTAATCACATGCTTCAAAATGTTGGAGGTGTATTTTCATGGAAAGAATTTAGTAATAATATTTGAAACATAGTCATTTGAAGCAAAGTGAATTTGCATGGACTTAAAACATAGACTGCAAGAAATGTACATTTTTTTACCCTGAAGCATTCACAATGGTTCATTTTAAATCTGATACTGAATTACTAATCTCTAACATAAATGAGCAAAGTATCTTCAAAATGAAAATTAAACTAAATGGAAGGATCATGCTCAAATAATCATTGCTATAATTCAAATCCCTCAAGTGCAATTTTCAGATCATTATTGAAGTAGTTTTTTTATCAGATTTTAAATGCTTTGTGTTGATAGGAGTGAAATTAACTATTATTATGCTATATTCTATTATTACAATTCATAATCCTCAGCCTTCTTTATTTCAATGAAAACAGGCTCAGATTCTCATTGCAAACCTGTGGCTTATGCGCATTTTTGAATGGCTAACTTCCTTGAACGGCTGAATATCTGTCCCTGTTCCAATGTTCCTAAAAATGTTTGCATCCCAGGAAAAACATAAATTTAGGTTTAGGCATTGATACAGAAGCCACAGGGAGTGAGAAAGATAAGGAAGGAAATACGTTTTAAAAGCAAGCACTAAAAATAGCTTAAGAGCATAAAAAGCTGGAGGATGCTAGTATTTAGGGGCAAAAACTGTAAAGTTCGGCACATGATTTTTTGTTACTGACAGGAGAAATATTTACTTATTATCCAATATCGGTATAAATATCTAAGTTGCAAAAGGTTCTTGTACTGCTTTGATTTAGAAAGAAAAAATAGTTTTAATGCTCTGGAGACTAAACCAGGAAAACAGTCATTTATTTCTGTTAAAGACAATGAGGAAGGTTCTCACAACTTAGAGGGGATATTCATCATTATTGGAAGAAGTTTACATTACAGGCGTTTTTTTTTCAATAAACAAATTCAACAAATTTCAGTACATAGTAGAAACTGAATTTTCACAGTTAACCAACTGTTAAAATTGTAATGCAGTTGCATTTTCCGTTGATATAGGAATGTTAAAATGTTGATGTTTATCCACCAGACAACACTATTACTTATTGCAACATTAAACTTCAATGTAAATTTCACTGTCAAATGAAAACAAGATATCTGAGGATTCCGAATGTGAAACTGTAAGCTGTGTCATTTGAAGGCTATTTATCACTTCATTCCATATTGCTGGGCGATTTTATTTCCCTCTGCAAAACGTCCCGATGCAATCTGAAAAAAATGTCATCCATAGTTTTTCCCAGTGACAAATTAGGTATTAAAATAAGAGATGAATTCTATCTACATATAAATGAGGATCAGGTGGAAAATGGTGGGACATCAGTCATCATCTTATTGAACGGAACAAGAGGCTCGGGAGGCTGCATGGCCTACTCCAATTCTTATTTCCTATGCTCTAAAATAATCCAGTGATTTCTCAGCTCTACCTTTTCATGCTGACAGTGACATCTTATTTCCGAAGTAGAGCTGCTTCTCATTCCTGGGCCCAGATTTAACACTATTGCTCAAAGTTGGGTTCTCTTAATTGGAAATAAGAGAGCACAGTCTGAACACACCTGTGTAGCCAGTTTTGCGGGAAGCATCATTTAGATATTTCGCTCATTGACAGATGTGTCATCAGTATTCATTGGCACCCTGACCTGCTTGTGAGAAGCTAAAGATGAGCCTGCCTTTCTGATGAAAGTGCTTTCACAATGGAGAAGCGGGTTGACCTACAAGGCAATATATTTACAAAGCTGAATGTTTACAAATTTTGGTGAAATGACATCTTACATTATTGAACTCATTTTTTCCCTTAAGGCAGGGGTTTACAACCTTTCTCATGCTATCGAGTCTCACCATTTACCAAGGGGTCTGTGGACCCCTGGTTGGGAACCACTGCTTTAAGGACTTCCCTCATTGTTAGTGGCTTGCAGTGGAACTCCTCTTCCCTGCTCCTCAAATCTCCCTTGATAGTAGAAGTCACAGGTTTGATCCATTCTGTCAGATTATGCTACCAACTACTGCAGAGCAGACTGTAGATAGTACGCATTGTTACCACAGTGTATTATTGAGGCAGGGAATGATTTTTAGAGTGGAAGATTGGTGCTTTCATTTGGAATAAGTAGCATCTTGGGATGTTGATGCATCAAGTGGAAGTCTCATGGTCTCACTATTTCTGTTAAATTTTCAAAGGCAGTAACATTGCCCATTCCCAACTGTAACACGCTGAGAGTCAGCATTAGAAACAACTCAATACAGGCACTTGAGTCTTGTGGCTGCCAAAGCATGTCACAAGCATGCAGTACTGTAAGTGGTTCAGCTTCTTACCTGGCTAAGCTATTCCTCCCTTTGCAAGACTCAAGTCAAGCTTGTGCAAGTTTTATACAGACCTGGACTCACACAAGATTCTCATGTTGGTGTAGTGATGAATAAAGGATCTGAAGAAAGCTGTACATCATCCAATAAAAAGCAGCCCAAAGTTTTGCTGCATCATTAACTAACAAACTCACTGCCATTAACAAACTGTGCCTTGTTCCATGTACTTCATGTAAAATTTCTCCCTTCAAAAACAGAAGCCTCAAACCAGTCATCTAAAAGTTAAAGGTCTCACCACAATGCAACCCAGTCTCCACAATTGTTTGCAGCAATAGTTGAACTAGGTGTTCACCCTGTCTCTTGAAAGGAGCAGGCTTGATGCAAATTAGCAAAGATTATTTTCAGCTAGCCCTTAGCATTCCTGTTTGATGTGCACCATCAGGGAAACATCAGAACTGATGGCTCCTAAAGTCGTAGGCATATCTGAGAAAATCACACTAAAAAGGAATTAGCTTGTGTCTGCTTTGCAGCATACATGCAGTTGAATTTTTAGGTTATAGTATCTAATCTGTACAAATCACGCGTTTGTGTCACAATTCAAAATTGTTTAATGTAATTTCTGGTACACAAGTGTAAAGGAGGATGTAATAATTGTTACTTTGGATCTCATGCAGTGCAAAAAAGAACAATAAAGAACACAATAATAAAAGATGCACCATTAATATAAATACATAAGATAGCTTATATATATATATACAATAGTTGTATGCACATAACAGGAGTGTCTAGGTACAGGGTACATAAGGTGACTCTGACAAGAAGTGATAAAGTAGTGGTGGTGGCTTGGCAGGTGAAGGTGTTCATCAACCTTACTGCTTGGCAAAGTAACTCTTTTCAGTCTGGTCGTCCTGGCATTGAGGCTTTGTAGGCTTCTCCCTGATGGGAGTGAGCAGACAGTCCATAAGCAAGATGGGTGTGATCCACCCTGATATTGCTGGAATTTTCTAGCGCCTTTCTGTATATATGTCCTTGCAGGAGGGTAGGCTGGTGCCAGTGATGCGTTGGGCAGTTTGGACTGCCCCTTGTAGAGCCTTGCTGTCCACTGCAGCACAGTGTCCGTTTCATGCAGTGAAGCAGCAAGTTAAGACACTCTCTACTTTGCATTTGTAGAAGATAGTGAGTATCGATGTGAAAACTCCAGCTCTCTTCAGCCTCCTCAGAGACTAGAGGTGTTGGTGAGCTACCTGCATTGTGTAGGATGTTTTCTGGGACCATGAGATGTTGTGTGAAACGTGCACTACCAGGAGTCGGAAACTACTCTTAGTTTCCATTGCCGTGCCACTGAGGTAAAGAAGGGTGTGAGTGATGAGAGTTCTCCTGCAGTCAATAACCATCCCTTGGTCTTGTTGACATTGAGGAATGAGTTATTTGCCTGACACTAGGCCTCACATTCTTTCACCTCCTCTTTGTAGGCCATCTCATTGTTGTTGGTGATGACACTGTCACGTCATGAGTCAATTTGCAACGTGATTACTTGGGTGTTTGGCCGTGCACTGGTGGGTGAGGAGAGTGTACAGCAGTGGGCTCAGAACACAGCCCTGTGGGGCTCCCATTTTGAGGATGATCAGGAGGGAGGAGCTGTTGTGTATCCTGACTATCTGAGAGCTGCTTATTAGGTAGTCCAAAACCTGTTTGCACAGTGGTGTATTTAGACCAAGGAGTAGGAGTTTGTTCACCAAGGTCTTTGGGACAACAGTGTTGAATGCTGAAATGAAATCCTGAAAGAGTATACTGACATAAGTCTCCTTGTTTTCTAGGTGAGTCAGGCCCTGGTGAATGATAGATGCTCTGCTGATAAGATTTAGGTGAACATCCAGTGTGGCAGGGATGGAGTTTTTGATGTGTGCCATTATCAGCCATTCAAAGCACTTCATGATGATTGGCATCAGTACCACTGAGTGGTAGTCATTTAGTTCTGAAGGTGTAGGGTGCTTTGGTACAGGAATGATGGTGCTTGACCTGAAGCATGTGGGACAGCAGCCTAGATGAGTGAAATGCTGAAGTGGTCAGTGAAGATGTCGGTGAACTGCTGTGCACATTCCCTGAGTGCTTGGCCTGGGATGTTGTCTGGCCCAGCAACCTTATGGGGTTGACTCTCTGCAGAGTCCTCTTCACATCTGCTGCTGTTGCCTGGGAGAGGGGTAGCTTTCATGGCTGGCATTATGTTGCACGCCTTGAGGCCTGCATAAAAGTCGTTTAGAGTATCAAGGAGGGAGGCATCGCTGGTACAGCAAAAGCTGCTTATTCAGTAATGTCCTTGATACTCAGTCACATCTGCTAGGGATTATTGTCAGACAGGTGTTCCTGAAATTTTTGTGAGGTCTTTGCCCTCTTGATGCCTAACATGAGGTTACTCCTGGTCACTCTGAGAGCTGATGTGTCTCCAGGCTTTAAGGGATCATCCCAGACTTCTAGTAGGAAGAGACCTCTAAGTTCAGACAGGGCTTTTGGTTGGGCTATGATATGACTGTTCTTGAGGTACCATCCTCATTTATACACTTGCAGATTTAGCCAGTGACAGATGAGGCATGCTCCTCAATGTCTGTGTCTTCTCCGTTTGTAGCAGCCTCCTTGAACATCTCCCAGTTAGTCTGTTCCAAACAGTCCTGAAGCACAGAGCTTATCTCATTAGGCCATACAGTGATAGTCCTCTTGATCGGTCCCTCCATTTTCAGCAGCAGTCAGTATGCTGGCCTTATTATTGAGATGTGGTCACAGAGGCCAAGATGCAGTGTGAGATGGCTTTGTAAGTACCATGTCTGTTTGTATAAACATGGTCCAGTCTGTTTGTTTTCTTAGTGGCTATTGTGACGTGTTGGTGAAATTTGGGTAAAATGCCCTGCAGGTTAGGTTGTAGGATTGAAGTCTCCTGCAATTATGAAGGTACTATCCCAATGCTTGTTTTGTAGAGAGCCAATGATACTGTAAAGCTTTCCGAGTGCGTTCTGGGTATTCACACTCAAGAAGATGTAATCAGTACTAATGAACACAACAGTAAACTCCTTGAGCAAGTAACAGGCCGTTGTGTAAGCCAAAGTCATTAAGGTTAATAGATTCTTGATTAGTCAGGAAATGAAGGTATATGTGGAGAAAGCTGGAGATTAGGGCAGAGAGGGAAAATGGATCAGCCATGATGATCAGACTCAATGGGCCAAATGGCCTAATTCTGCTCCTTTATCTTATGGTCTTATGGTTTTCTGGCTGGCATTTAATTATAAGATGTTCAATTGCCACAGAACAGGAACTGCTAACTACAGATGAGCTTATGCACCAAACCTTGTTGATGTGCATACACAGTCCACCTCCTTCAGATTTCCCTGACAAGGAGTTCCAATCCATGCAGAACTGAGTCATCCTGCCAAATTGAAACACTATGTTAGATATGTTGCTGTTTAACCACATTTCAGTGAAAACCAGAATGCTGCGGTTTCTTATCTCTTTCTGTGCGTTCATTTTTCATCCATTCTCAGTAAAAAAAAATGCTCTATATCAGGGCTAAAAGACAGCACATAGTGGCAATTCTCTATACTTAAAAGGCTTTATAACAGAGAAAATTTGATTAAATTCAAGGGAACAATTAAAAATTATTGATAATGTTAAGATAAATATGGAAACCTCTTACTCAAGGTTGACTATTTGAGAGCCTAAGTTAAAGATTATCAGTTGAAGATTTAAAAGAAAATGTCTCTTTTTGCAATCTCTTTTGATGGCAGAAATTTCTAGAACTGCTTTAAAAATAAAACAAAAAAAAGTAGTAGAATGTGTTTAAACAGAGTATGTATTCACAGTGCTATTGTAAGTCTTTGTTTTCATTGTAAGGTGTGATGAATCTGACCAACCAAAAGCTTCTACTTTTCTCTTTATGATCCTGCCAAGCATCCATAGCTTTGACCTCCATAATATAAAACACTTTGTATTGACTTCCTACAAATAAGATCTTGAGAACTGCCACTGTTAATATTTCAACATGCACTACATCCTTAATATACTGAAAGCTTGTTTTAATAAAAACATATTTATTAAAGGTTTTATGTTGTTAAAAGGTAATTGAAACACCTTATAACAAAAATAAATCATTCCAACCTCTCCACATAGTGATTAGATAGGCTGCTTTCGCCATCATGAGTTGCTATGGTGATTGCTATTTGATTTTAAAGTCATTGCTATAAATCTTATACAATATTATTATTAGCCATTGATCTATTTTATTGTGAAAAACTTTGCATATCATGTTTACCAAAGGGGATTAGAGTAACTTGGTTTAATGCACTGTGTAGTACATTCTGCACTGCCTGCAATCTTTACAGGTCTGCTGTAAGTGATCTGGCTGACTGAGAGACATGCAAAAGAAGATCCATGCTCAACTTAAGATAAAATTGTGCGTGTGAAGAATGAGTACACATCTAACACTTACTGCCTCCCATGATAAATTGTAGTTATCAAAATTGCATCCTTTTCTGCAGGTATAGCTTGAAATTTTTCAATAGAAAGGTGTTTTTCATTGTTAATTACCTATATGGGGTAAATTTTTTGGACTTAAAGGCAAGAAGCATGCATGTGTCAAACTAATCAACACAATATTTGCTCATTTATTCCCAGTTGTTACTTACTGACGTGTAACAAACACATGGTACAAAACAAATGCATATTTTTTTTTCCTTTTGTGTGTATGTCCACTTATTATTCACAGAGTGGAGGAACAGGACAATTGGCCCAAAATGACTGTGCTAACAATGATGTCTAATTAAATCAATCGCATCTATCTGGACATAGAACATAGAAAACCTACAGCACAACACATGCCCTTTGGCCCACAATGTTGTGCTGAACATGTACTTACCTCAGAAATTACTTAGGGTTACCCATAGCCCTCGATTTCTCTAAGCTCCATGTACCTGTCAAAGAGTCTCTTAAAAGACCCTTAAAAGACATCTTTCCAACTCCTGCCCAAGCATCTCTATCTTTTCTACTTCCAATACCCCAACAGTGCATCCCAAGCACTTTACCTCTGTATCAGGCTTACCTCACACATCACATTGTAAAGATGTTAGAAAATTAATTGTCTATACAATTGGTTTTAATGGTGCATTTCACATTGTATGAAAACAACTTCTAAAGATTAAAAAAATGTTCCTTTCTGGAGTAAAGTTAAATAGCAAATTATGTAAAGTAAATAAATGGAGTTTTTCATCATTGAACTCAGAGTTAAATTTATTAAGTCACAATCTACTATATTACCAGGTTGGAAAGTGCCCTTGAAAGATATTTTGATTAAAATATGTTTTTCAACCATTAATCTTTCAGACATCTTTAATATTTTTCAGCAATACATCAAAATACATAGAGGAATGCCATTGTGTCATTAGTACATGGTTGCATATATGTTCCAAAGCTGTGACATTTTTGCATTACACGTTCATCACAGTGAAAGGCTTCACAGAACCCAACGTGATATCTATCAAATAAACATTACATTGCCTGATTTAATTCAGTGTAGAAAAGGTCATAAATTTAGGTCTTTTTTAAAGGGCAGGTCAATCTTATTTTTTGAAATGGTAAATTGAAGCAGTTTATTTACAACCATCTGCCAAGTGTTCTCAACAATCTGTTGCAGCTTGAGCAGGAACTCTGTTGAAGCTGAAGAATTCTCCTCCTTCCACCTAATATTCTCCAATTCTAGCCAATTAACTCTGGCTAGAGTACACTTGGATCCTTTATTGAAGTAATGAAAGTCAATAGGCAAATGGTTGAAGCCTCAACGCTCATCCTCTGACTTATTTATCTGGGCTCCCTGTTCACAGTTAGTTAGCCAGTCAGTCTACTATCATGTTAATGTACAGTATAATTCCAAGGAAATGAGCTTTTGTTCAGTAGCCTTCATTGTGGCAGTAAAACAAAGGCTTCTGTAAATCTAAGCATTATTACTGTATTATTTCTCTTTTATCCATTCTGATAATTACCTCCTCAAGGAATATTGATAAACTTAACAACACACAATTTCTTTTTCATTGCACAATGATTTTCTAAATATTCTACTTGTAGTGTTCTCGCTCGGCCAGTAAGAAAACGCTGAACTAAACACCGAGGTAAACCGTTGTTAATGAAGACAGGGTCGCAGTAAGACCAACCGTTTACTGTTCACTCTTCCACATTAACATATGGTGAAAACTGTTGATAAAACAATACAGGATTTGTACAGCATTTGTCTCCTTCTTGATATTACATTTACATCGTAAATACTAGCAAAAGTAAAACTACAACTACTACATTACATTAAAGTGCAGCATATAGTCAGAATCTACCTACGCCATTGACTGCTTTAAATACACTTCAACACAAACTATCCGCAACTCTTTAACTAATGAAAACATAAACCTTATCGACCACCGTTACTTTTAACAGAATCGGCGTTAACATTTAATTCAACATATCGATTATCTCATGACTTACGGCGTTGCCTCACTATGTTTCTAATGCATAGAAGACAACTTTTCTTACGCTAGACCTGCACATGTCAGCCCCCAACTTCCCGTTTCTCCAAACCAGTATTTTCCCACAGGATGCAGCGAAACCGGATGTGACGTCATCGCATGCCGCGATATATCACAGACAACGAATTTACTTTAAACAATCCTAACTTTAATTAGAATGCTAACAAATGACTTACTAAAGCAAAAATATTATAAACTAAATAACTGCCATAAAGGCAACACACTCCCCGCTTGACCTTCGTAAGGTCACAATGAACATAATACAAAACTTCAGTCTCTAGTCAGTCCTTAGGTAGAAGTAGAATGACTTCTGTAACTGGCCTTTGGTAAATTTTCACATTGCCTTGGTCGGTAGTTTTCAACTCAACCTTCCTGACATGTCCATCCCTACTAGGGAATGTAGCAGTGATTCTGGCCATTGGCCAGCAGTTGCAGGTGATTTGCTTGTCCCTGAGCAGGACTAAATCTCCAACTTGAAGATTCCTGCAGAGTTCTGTCCACTTTTGTCTGTGCTGCAACAAAGGTAGATATTCCTGTCTCCAATGAGACCAGAACCGATTTGCCAGAGCCTAGACCTGTCTCCATTGCTTTAAGTACAAATCCTTATCAGAGAAGTCCCCTGGTGGAGGGGGAGCTCCTGCCTTCTGCGTAAGGAGCATTGATGGCGAGAGTATGAAGGGGTTTTCCGGGTCAGAAGACACAGGTAGGAGTGGTTGTGCATTTATCATGGCTGTGACCTCTGCCATTAGTGTGCACAGTACCTCGTGGGTCAATCGGGTGCGTTGCCGCATCTCAGGTTTCCTTTTCAGGGTTTTTTGCAAGGGCATGAACCACTTGACTGCCTGCTCTTTGTTGTTTGGCAAGCACTGGCGTGGTTCTCTGAAAGGCAGTGGGGCGACCCCATTATTTGCTTCATCTCTGAAGACCTTGGTGTCCTTTGTTTTTAAGAAAATGGCGTTTGAGCTGATTGAGCAAGTTTATTATCATGCTCAGTTTGAGCGAAGACTGACTGACCCAGCGTCTTGTCAGTTACTTTACGTTTGTTAAAGCCTTGTCATGCTTCCTTGATATACATGACACTTGTGCGGGGTTGGAAAATTGAATGGCGGCCACTCTCTAGCACATTGGTCTTGAGTGTACTAACCGTCGGTTTGTGTACATTGCCAGGGCACACCTCTCCTATCACCACCCAGCCCAGATCCAGGCGTTGCGTAAAGGGAGCGTCGTGTGGTCCATTGACCTGCTGCCTAACCTTGTGCACCTGGAGAACATCTCTTCCTATTAGCAGGAGTATTTCTGCTTTTGAATCCAGTTCTGGGATGTGTTTGGCGATGTGGTGGAGATGTGGCTGGTGTAGCACTGCACTTGGCATCGGGATCTCAGTGCGGTTCTTCAAAATTTCATTGCACTCTAAGAGTGAAGGGACACAGATGACAACTTTACCATCCAGGGACTCGAGCTGGAAGCCTTCTGCCTTCCTTCCATGAGTTTCCACATTGCCTGAGCAAGTTCTAAGGTAGTATGGGAACTGCTCACTCTCAATGTTGAACAAGTTAAAGAACTCTGGATTGACTTGTCAGCGATTGCTCTGATCGTCCAGAATTACATCGGCTTTGATGGCCTTGTCTTTGGCTCCATTGGGGTACACCTTAGTGAGGCAGATCTTTGAACAAGAACGGCTTGACTGAGCTTGACCGCAAACTTCTGTACAGCTCAAGCTGACAACAGTTGTCCTGGAGTGAGCCTCTCCCTCCCCGCCGTCCTGTTGTGGGGGTGAAAGAGCGTTGTCGGTTTGCGGTAACTGGCCGGGATGCGTGGCCCCATCATGATTAGTGCTATTACATTCCGGACACTTCACGGCGATCGTACACTCTCTAGCAAAGTGAGAGGTTGAGGAACAGCATTTAAAACATATTCTTTTCTCCTTGAGAAGGGCCATCCTCTCTTCAAGGGGTTTTTCCCTAAATGTACTGCATTTTCTGAGGGGGTGGGGTTTGTTATGCAATGGATAATTCTTGCTAGGGTCATGGTTAGTTGTAAAGACTTCAGTCTTAAGCACTGAGCCGGGTTTATTAATGTTGAAATTATTCGAAGAGGATTTATCTGGCTTGGTGTAAATTGTACTGCTTCCTGGACCCATGATGCTAGGGTCGTTTCGCTTCTTCGCCTCCTAGCACACAAACCTAGTGAAATACTCAAAGGGAGGAAATCGACCATCGTGGTCTTCTTTGTACTCTGAGGCCACAGACACCACCTGTCCTGCAGCCCAAATGGAAGTTTGTCCACGATTTGTCTAATCCCGGATGGAGTACCTAGGTATACTAGACCAGTTGAGTAGCCATCTTCTTTGGCGCCTTGAATCTCCATGAGTAAATCTCCGAGCTCCCTTAACTTAATGTGGTCCTTGGCTGACACCTTAGGAAAATTTTCCAGATGTCAGTATAGTGCTGCTTCAATAATTTTGGGGGCCGCATAGCCCTCCCGAAGTCTCTCCCATGCTTTGCGTAAGGCTAGCTTGGGGTTGTTGATGTACACTGAACGTATGCGTCTCATCTGTTTGCATGATTCTTTCCCCAGCCATTTCGCCATAAGATCCAACTCTTGGGTTGCTCTGAGCTGGATTCTGTTGATAGCGTTGGTGAATGTGGAGTACCATGAATGGTAATTTTCAGGTTTATCATCAAACTGGTATAGTCCTGAAGTGACGAGATCTCGTCGTGCTAAATACTGTGCCAGGGGTTCAATCGCAAGTGGCATGCGGGCTGGGGAAATATGTCGGCGGGTATATGACCGAGGGCGTACCTCTGTTATGGACTTTGCTGTTCTGAATTCAGCCTTTGCCTCTCTTCTCGCCAAATCTGGTAAGTTTGGTGTCGAGAAGTACTTGTCATGAGCCCTTCCGTTCTTGAACTCATCGCGGAGTTGCAAGGGTAAATTGTCTTCCTCGGATGGATGTGATGCAATCGGGCCTCTCTGAGACTCCTCATGATGTGGGGCATTATCGTATAAGTATGGAGAGGAAGAACGAATCTTCCAGTCTATTTGAGATTGGACATAGTCACTTGTGCATTCCAATCTGGTCTTTTCTGAAGTAGATTTTACGTCAACCAGATCATGCATTTCTTCAGCTTCTTCTATTAACTCTGCTTCCACCCTGGCAGCTTCTCCTTCTCGTTCCAGCATCAGCTCTTCTAACTCTGCCACTATCCTTGCCCTTTCCAACTGGTTTTGGGCTTCTCAGGAAGCCTTTTCCATTTCTCTGGCAGCCGCTTCCTTTTCTCTGGCAGCCACTTCCATTTGGTTTTCGGCTTCTCTGGCAGCCGCTTCCATATTCAATTTTGCTTCGCGTTTGGCGTAGCGCACTCGCACCTTGGCGGATTCTGCTTTAGCTCTTGCATGGGCAGCCTTACTTGATGATGCCCTACTGCCCCTGTCGCTGGATGGCAATGACTGGATGTTGGATCGAGTTGTCATGGTAGCAATTGAAACACCTGATAATGCTGCCTTTTCACTGTAGTGTTCTCGCTCGGCGTGTAAGATAACGCTGAACTAAACACCGAGGTAAACCGTTGTTAATGAAGACAGGGTCGCAGTAAGATTAACCGTTTACTGTTCACTCTTCCACATTAACGTATGGTGAAAACTGTTGATAAAACAATACAAGATTTGTACAGCATTTGTTTCCTTCTTGATATTACATTTACATCGTAAATACCAGCAAAAGTAAAACTACAACTACTACATTACATTAAAGTGCAGCATACAGTCAGAATCTACCTACACCATTGACTGCTTTAAATACACTTCAACACAAACTATCCGCAACTCTTTAACTAATGAAAACATAAACCTTATCGACCGCCGTTACTTTTAACGGAATCGGCGTTAACATTTAATTCAACATATCGATTATCTCATGACTTACGGCGTTGCCTCACTATGTTTCTAATGCGTAGAAGACAACTTTTCTTGCGCTGGACCTGCACAAGTCAGCCCCCACCTTCCCGTTTCTCCAAACCGGTATTTTCCCACAGGACACGGCGAAACCGGATGTGACGTCATCACATGCTGCGATATATCACAGACAACGAATTTACTTTAAACAATCCTAACTTTAACTAGAATGCTAACAAATGACTTACTAAAGCGAAAATGTCATAAACTAAATAACTGCCATAAAGGCAACACACTACTACTACTTCATTAATAATGGACTCCAGGACATTTGTTTTCAAAATGGCCTACACCATACTGTTTTCTCTCTATCCCCTACCCTGACTAGGGGCATTGAATTAGCATTTTACCCTATCTGCTGTTACTGTTCCAGCAACGATAGAAATTTGTAGATAGCAGGGTAGAAATACTTCTCTACTAAAGAAGGTGTAAAGCGGTCCTTCCCTCCATTAGACTGCAGGTCACCCTTGGGCAAGGTGTAGCACCTGCTTAAGCGCTCCAATCAGGATCACATGAAGCCATGAGAGCAAATGATTGATGGTCGGATGAGCAGCTGGTGCATGTCGCAAGTCTAGGTTATACAACCACCGATGCCAAGCAGACAGTCTCTGAAGAGTACTGATAATGGCTGGGGTCATCCGTCTTGTAAACACATTCCCCACAAGCAATAGTAAACCATTTCCATAGAAAAAAAATTGCCAAGAACAATCGTGGTCATGAATAGACCATGATCGCCTATGTCATACAACATGGCACATAATGAGAACTTCGGAAGATAACAGCCAATTACCTGTGCAGTTACTTATGCAAGTTATCATATCCAAAAGTAAACTCAGGTCTTTAGACCCTGTTTACTTAGCACTTTTATTCTCCAGAAGGAGAAACTTAAACCAGTAATGGTAAGTTTAAACTTCTCCAGCTGTTTCTCTATGTTTCTTTCAGCATTACTGGGGCAATTTTAGTGTTTTCCTCTCTAAAGTAACTGCTAACTACATTTTTTGTAAAATTAGTTTCCTACTCTTATTCTTTAAGAGACAGGCATTTATCTTACCAAGTCTGTCCCTATTTATATACTTGTAGAAGCTCTTATTGTCTGTTTTTACATTTCATATTAATTAAAATTCTTGTTTGGAAGTGATGGCTCTAACATTTCACATTAATTAGGTTACGAATGAGTGTGCTGGCTGCTAAGAGATAAAGATGAACTAGTGTCCTCTCAGTTTTTCCGGAAAGATGGCAGCGCGCTCAGATGCGGTGGCCTCTTGGGGCCAAGCAAAAGTGTTTTGTTTCTTTCTAAAATGTCTTTTTTACGATTGCAAAGACTCCAGTGCTGCACTCCAAGAACTTCGGGTACTGCATGTCTACTCCATCAGTGAGCTGCTCATCGGTGGAGGAGCTGGACTTGGTGCAGACCGTGTGGCTGCCTGCAGCAGGAAGGTATCGAAGGCATTGAGGTTGGATCACGAAGGTGGCGTCCAGTGTAACTGCAGGTGATTATCTTGGACTTCCTCTTGCGATCACAAGACCCTGCTGAACGTTGAAAAAATAAGATGCCGCAGTCCTATTTCCCTTGTTTGGGATCACAACAGAAGGCAGGGGAGCTGTGTGGCCTCAGTTGTAGCGAGAACTAGACATCAAGCTATGGGCTTGCCTACAGCTGTAGTCCAGGAGAGGACACCGGAGAAGCAGTGTAACATGGCATCCATGCTTGGTTGGGGCTGGCCTCTCCCATTGGTGCTGCCCTCTGGTGTTCAATTGGTGGATGGACAAGCTGCATGTGCTTGTCTGCAGACTGCTGGGAACTGCACCATCAATTTGTGGGATATGTCACTCAAGGACCTCCTAGGCTATCCATTTTTTTTTGTGTGTGTGACCGTATGTGTGCTCCCTATCTTGAATGTGTTGCATTATGCTGTGCATGTTTTGCACTTTGACCCATGAGGAATGTCATTTCATTCAACTGTATTCATTCGTGCCTGAATGAAAGTTTAAAGAAATGAAAGATCCTTCAAATTTCAAAATTTAAAATAGTAAAGTTATTATTAAAGTACATGAGTTTCAGAGTCCTTGAAAGTGTGTCCACAGGTTCAGGAATGAGGAACAGCATCTAATGGTTTAGAAGGTTATGGGCAAAATACTGGTAGACAGAACCAGCTTCATTTGGGTATCTTGGTCATGATGGATCATTTGGACCAAAGAGCCTTCTTCTGTGTTGTATGAGTCTGACACTATAATGCATCTTCAAAACGGAAGTCTCTGTTCCAATGTGTTCATTGAAGTGGGATGTCTCAGCTAGTTTTAGTCCTTTGTGATGACATGACCCTATGACACTGAGTGGATGGATGATAAGTGAAACTTGCATTGGTGCTGAAGTGGAATTTTTAAGGGAAATATTGGAATTAAAGAGGATGTTGAACTTCAGCTTTAATGGTTAAAACATCCAGAGAAATGTATATTTTGATCTTTCCAGACCTAAATTAGCGCTACTCTTTGCTGATCAGAAATATAGATCACTTTGGCTTCTTTAGCCATGAAAACTCATTTTTTCAATCCATGAAAACCCATGCTCCTCAGATAAAATATCATTCATTTCAATTGCTTCTTATTTCAAAGCCAGTGTGAATTTCACTCACCATTCACCTGCTTAATGCTGAGGGTGCTGAAATCTCAAGGGACTGACTTGCAAAAGGGAATCTCATTTCAGTGAGTAAATTAAATATTTCATTTCTTTTACCCCTGCTTTGTGAAGGTGAATAAAAGAGTCCATTTGTGGACATTTCCCACTGATTTCTTAAGATCCTTCATCTCTTTAACCTTTTGTGACATGGAGGTCAGTTGCAGGGCTGAGGGAATGGCAGTGTTGCACCAGATTAGTTTTTGAATTAACTCAATGCAGAGATTAGACATTTAATTGGATTATGCTGTTGCCTATCATGTTCTTTGTTAGCATCTGTGAAGGAGGAGGCTTCCAGAGTTGATTATTTAATACAGCTGATTAGAATTCAAACTGATCCTTTTTCACAACTTAATTCTCTGAGTCAACGTTTCTGGCTGTCAAAGTAAGTACCACAGTAGCATAAGGGTTAAAACAATGTTGTTACAGCTGGGAGCATCCCAGACTTTGGAGTTCAATTCTGTAAGGACCTCCCCGTGGAATGTGTGGGTTTACCCTGAGTACTCCAGTTTCCTCACACAGTCCAAAGACGTACCAGGGAGGTTGATTGATCATTGTGTCCTGTGCTTAGATTAGTGTGAGGCTCGATGGGCCAGAGGGGCCTGCTCCATACTGAACACTAAATTAAAAAAATAATTAAATAAAGTGGCCAATACAAGTGTTGTGAACCAGCAACAATGTAGCCTTGTGCTAACTTTGATAGAAACCTTTGCAGCAGAGGTAGTTGCAGCATGCTGTATTTTCCCTGATCGCTCCTGTCTTTCAGGATGTTTGCTTTGTATTAGGGTAAAATAATGCCAAGTTAATCATTGTAAATTCTACCCTGGTTGTGGGCAGTTTCAAAATCACTTGTTGTTTTGCAATAGTGCATGATTTATTTTTGCTCTGTGTTTGAGGCCCATTGGGGTTCTGGGAAGTGGCAGGCACTAGACAATAATTTCTTTCTGCAGCACAAAGTAGATTGTAAGAAAAAGGAATGGATCCATCCAATCTTTGACTCTCCTTGCAGTTCTTTAAGATTATTTTTAATATTGTTTCATGGTTCTTCTTTCTTGTTTTATTTGCATATTTCTAGATTCCTTTCATATCCAGCAATCTAACCATCTTTTGTTGAAAGAATTTAAGGACTAATTCTCCACAGCCCTTTGAGGTAGATAATTTCACACTCCACTACCCCTAAATGAATGATTTTTTTTTATTTCTGTCATAAATTATCTACCCTTTGTTCTAATGCTGCAATGCTTGGTTGTAGACTCCTCAACCAAGGGAAACACCTTAGACCATAAGAAATAGGAGCAGAATTAGGCCATTCAGCCCATCAAGTCTGCTCCACCATTCAATCATGGCTGCTCCTTTTTTGCCTTCCTCAACCCCACTCCCAGGTCTTCTCCCTGTAACCATGGATGCTGTGGCCAATCAAGAACCTGTCAAGGTCTGCCTTAAATACACCCATTTGCCTGGCCTCCACAGCTGCCTGTGGTAACAAATTCCACAAATTCACCACCCTCTGGCTAAAGAACTTGTTCCACATCCCTATTGTAAATGGACGCCCTTCTATCCTGAGTCTGTGCCCTCTTGTCCTAGACTCCCACATCATGGGAAACATCCTTTCCACATCTACTCTGTCTAGGCCTTTCAACATTCAAAAGGTTTCAATGAGATCCCCCTTCATCCTTAAATTCCACTGAGTACAGACCCAGAACCATCAAATGTCCCTTGTATGATAATGTTTTCACTCCTGGAATCATCCTCGTGAACCTCCTCTGAACCCTCTCCAATGCCAGCACATCTTTTTGTAGATGAGGTGCCCAAAACTGTTCACAATACTCAAGATGAAGCCTCTCCAGTGCCTTATAAACCCTCAGCAACGCATCCCTGCTCTTGTATTCTGGACCTCTTGAAATGAATGCTAACATTGCATTTGCCTTCCTCACCACTGACTCAACCTGCTAGTTCCAGACTTTCATCTTCCCTGTATCTAGCTTGTCAATCCCAGTAAGAACTTCCTCAGATTACATGTGATCATTTCTTAACATTCCAGACTCTAGAGAAAATAGGCCTAAACTAATCAATCTGTCATGCGGAAAATCTAAGTTGGACCTAAATTAATCAAACATAAGCTTCATTTCAGAATTCTGTGCTAGCTCTCATTTATCACCTTATTCTGTTATTATACCCTGCATTATTCTCCCTATTCCCAAAAAGGGCAATAGGGAGAAAATAGGAGTGAAATGCTAGAACTGTGAGTGGCGAACACAACAGCTGACAGAAATATGAAATAACAGAAAATGCAGGAAATACTCAGTTCAGTGAGGGATGAAGTGATTTAAGTCCAACATAGGGTCATGGAGCAGCACGTCCTCCACCTGGGTATGTAACATTCTCTGAACACAAACTGAATTGAACAATTTCAGATAGCCAGTATTGTTGTAAGATCATCCACCTATAACAGGGGTCTACAGGGATCATGTATTGATCCTGCCCTCAGTAGCTATCATTGTAAATATTTCATCCCACATTCCTAAGGAGTTTTGGTTGGTTAATGTAAGGTACCCCTCGTGCAGGTGTGTGGCAGATGAATTCAGGTGGAATTAAAGGGCATGTGTCAAGGAAAAGAGCAGGATAATCAGACTGATTGCTATTGTCTCAGAGCTGGCAAACACTCAATAAAGAAAAGGCTCTTTCTCTCTGATCTACTGAATTTCCAGCAGTTTTTAATTTTGTTTCCAAATGTATGTTCTCAAGACTCCCCTTCCCTTTTGCTGTTTAAGTTGTTGGTACTAATTGTAAAGGTCGATTCTTACCCCTTCTCGATCAGGAAAAGTGACACCTTAACTATAGTACCAGGGAGGAAACAAACCTTTCATTAATCACATCCACGGAAATGCCTGCCTGATGCCCCAACCACTGAAGTGCCTGTCATTATTGTCGACTCATTCTTCATCTATCCCTCACACACAGCTGAGCAACTCATGGAGCCACACTCCATAAGAAAAACTAGCAGAAGTAGGCCATTCGGCCCAGTGAGTCTGCTCTGCCATTCTGTCTTGGGCTGATCCAATTCTTCTCGTCATCCCCACTCCCCTGCCTTCTCCCCATACTCTTTGATGCCCTAGCTAATCAAGACCCTATCTCTGCCTTAAATACACTCAATGACTTGGCCTCCACAGCCACTCGTGGCAACAAATTCCACAGATTTACCACCCTCTGACTAAAGTAATTTCTCCACATCTCAGTTCTAAAAGAACGTCCTTCAATCCTGGAGTCTCGCCCTCTTGTCCAAGAATCCCCTACCATGGGATATAACTTTGTCATATCTAATCTGTTCAGGCCTTTTAACATTTGGAATGGTTCTATGAGATCCCCCTCATTCTCCTGAACTTCAGGGAATACAGCCCAAAGCTGCCAGATGTTACTCATATGGTAACCCTTTCATTCCTGGAATCATTCTCGTGAATCTTCTCTGAACCCGCTCCAATGTCAGTATATCCTTTCTTGAATAAGTTCAAAACTGCACACAATTCTCTAAGTGTGGTCTCACGAGTGCCTTATAGAGCCTCAACATCACATCCCTGCTGTTATATTCTATACCTCTAGAAATGAATGCCAACATTGCATTTGCCTTCTTCACAATCAAGTCAACCTGGAGGTTAGCCTTTAGGGTATCTTGCACAAGGACCCTCAATTCCCTTTGCATCTCCTCATTTTGAATTTTCTCCACATCTAAATAAAAGTCTACCCGTTTATTTCCTCCACCAAAGTGCATAACCATACACTTTCCAACATTGTATTTCATTTGCCACTTCTTTGCCCATTCCCCTCAACTATCTAACTCTCTCTGTAGGCTCGCAGTTTCCACAACACTACCCTCTCCTCCACCTATTCTTTATATCATTGGTAAGTTTAGCCACAAATCCATTAATACTGTTGTCCAAATCATTGACATACATTGCAAAAAGCAGTGATCCCTACACCGAACCCTGTGGAACTACACCGGTAATCGGCAGCCAGCCAGAATAGGATCCCTTTACTCCCACTCTCTGTTTTCTGCCGACCAGCCAAAGCTCCACCCATGCTAGTAACTTCCCTGTAATTCCATGGGCTCTTATCTTGCTAAGCAGCCTCATGTGTGGCAAATTGACGAAGGCCCTCTGAAAATCCAAGTACACCATGTCTACTGCATCTCCTCTGTCTACCCTGTTGGAAAGTTCCTCAAAGAACTGAGTAGGTTTGTCAGGCAGGATTTTTCTTTCAGGAAACCATGCTGGCTTTGGCCTATTTTGTCATGTGCCTCCAGGTAGTCTGTAATCTCATTGCTAACAATTGATTCTAACAACTTCCCAACCACTGATGTCAGGCTAACAGGTCTATAGTTTACTTTCTGCTACTTCCCACCCTTCTTAAATAGCGAAGTAATATTTGCAATTTTCCAATCGTCCGGTACAACACCAGAATCTATCAATTCTTGAAAGATCATCGTTAATGCCTCTGCAATCTCTCCAGCAACTTCCTTCAGAACCCAAGGGTGCATTCCATCAGGTCCAGGAGATTTATCCACCCTCAGACCATTAAGCTTCCTGAGCACCTTCTCAGTCGTAATTTTCACTGCACAAACTTCACTTCCCTGACACTCTTGAATGTCCGATATACTGAAGATGTTTTCCACTGTGAAGACTGATGCAAAATACACATTCAGCAACTCTGCCATCTCTGCATCTCTCATTACAATATTTCCAGTGTCATTTTGTATCAGTTCTATATCTACCCTTGACTCTCTGTAACCTTCATATACTCAAAAAAAGCTTTTAGTATCTTCTTTGATATTAGTCACCCACTTCTTGTCATAATTCATCTATTCCTTCCAAATGACCTTATTTTCCTTCTGCAAGTTTTTAAAAGCTTTCCAATCCTCTATCTTCCCACTCGCTCTGGCTTCCTTGTATGCCTTCTCTTTTGCTTTGACTTTGGATCTGACTTCACTTGTTAGTTACGGTAGTGTCCTTCTTCCGTTTGAAAATTTCTTCTTATTTGGAATATATCTGTCTTGCACATCCCTCATTTATTTTTTTTTCAGGAACTCCAGCCATTGCTGCTCTGCTGTCTTTCCTAAAAATGTCCCTTTCCTGTCAGCTTCGGCCAGTTCCCCTCTCATACCATTGTAATTTTCTCTATTCCACTGAAATACCAACACATTGGATTTTTTTTCCCTCTCAAATTTCAAAGTGAACTCGATCATATTGTGATCACTGTTCCCTAAGGGTTCCTTAACCTTAAGATCTCTTATCACCTCTGGATCATTGCACAACACCCAATCCAGCACAGCAAATCCCCAAGTGGACTCAACGACAAGCTGTTCTAAAATGACATCCTTAGACATTCTACAAGTTCTCTCTCTTGAGGCCCAGTACTGACCTTATTTTTCCAATCCACTTTCATGTTAAAATCTCCAACGATTACGATGACATTGCCCTTCTGACACACCTTTTCTATCTCCTGCTGTAATTTGTAATCCACATCCCGGCTGCTGTTTGGATGCCTGTATACAACTGCCATTAGGGTCCTTTTACCTTTGCCATTTCTTAACTCAACCCATAGAGACTCTACACCTTCCAATCCTATGTCATCTCTTTCTAATGATTTAATATTATTTCTTATACCCAGAGCCACACCACCCCTTCTGCCTACTAACCTATCTTTCCGATACACCGTATATCCTTGGATGTTCGGCTCCCAATGGCAGCCATCCTTTAGCCAAGTTTCAGAGATGGCCACAGCATCATATTTGCCAATCTGTAGCTGAATGTCAAGATTGTCCATTTTATTCCTTATGCTGTGTGCATTCAAATACAACACTCTCAGTCCAGTATTTGGTGCTTTCTGTTTCAACTGCACCACACCTCTATTGCCCTGTAGCTCATGCCACTGGCTTTGATTAAGCCTTATCTCCTGCCTGTTCTTTCTATAATCTCCGTCGCACGCTATATTTGATTTATTTCTGTTTTCCCCTTCTTCAGCCCTATCACTCCCGTTCCCATCCTCCTGCCAAATTAGTTTAAACCGTCCATAACAGCTCTATTAAATGTGCCCGCTAGGATATTGGACTCCTCTGGGTTCAGGTGTAACCCGACCTTTCTGTACCGGTCGCTCTAGTTGCAATCTCGTTCTGAACCTAGTCGTCATAGGGAAGGTTTACCGGTAAGCAAGACTCAGAGCTCCTGCATTAGCTGCCCTTTACTCCTAGTCTGCCTGAAGATCATCTGTTCCCTCTCACACTGCAGTGGGAACTCTTCCGTGCACTTGTCATCCATGAAAGTCTCAGTTACAGTGCACACCAGCTTGCCGCTCCCATTTCATAACCTGGAGCCAAAGCTGCAGCAGATGTGGTTTTCCAGGTTGCCCAAAGCATCCTTTACTTCTAACCAGGCACATCTTCTATTCACTGAGAATACACAAGGCTAATTTCCCCAGCAGCCTGCCTTGTCTGTGCAGGTCTTGCACAGACAACACCTGACGTCTGACATCACTAATCTGCAGCCTTGACATGCATAGAGATCATGTGACTTACTCGTCGGAAAGGTTTCTGTCAGCAGAGCTGCTTGTTTTTTAGTCAGTCATAAAAAGTGGTTGTTGCCCCCTTGGGAAATATTGCCACAGCTTCCACAAGGAGTTTAATGTCAGGGCACAAACAGGAAATACTACAAACAGCTGATGACAACTTCAGGGCTTTGTGCACATGTAGAAGCACTGAAGCTGTTTCCAGTTAGAGAAATGTTGAGAGGGACAGTTCAGAGTTTGCTGATATTTCACCAAAAAACCCAAGCCAAAAATGATTCAAAGGATCAATTTGACATTGCGGAACTGGGCCATGATCTCTTTTATCCTACATGGAGACTTCCTTCTCCCCTTCAAGTGCCTAAAATATTTCATTTTAAAATTATCAATACACTTCAATACTACTGGTTACAGAGATCAAGATGACTATTAGTTCTAAGCTGTTGTCTTTCTTTGTACTATGTGATTATCTGAGGATGGTATTGGTTCAGTTAGAAAAGCCTTTCTAAAACCTAGGGATGCCACAGTTGGGAGATGCCAAGGTGATGACTTGATGATGTATAATAGGTGGTAACAGGCTGAAGTCTCCTTTGTGTGTCTCTCCTGGTATTTGTTTCCAGATAATTGGTGAAATAATTACATGAAGCTGGCAAAATTATCATAGAGAACAGGAAAGTGATCACGGGAATGGTGTGGGAATGGTCAGGGTGGCGGTTAGGGAGAGATGAGGAAGAAACGTAGGGAAGAAACAAGATGGCCCGGAGTGATGACTAGTAGGGGTTGAATTGAGCGAGTGACTAAAGGGCAAAACACAGCACCTCGAATAAAAAGGATCAAAATCAAAATGGCCTTTGATCTTCCCAGGATTGCATTATGTTTCTCCATTTTTGGGCTGATAGCTGTTGGTTGAAGTGAAGGATATATTGTGATTACCCCACAAATCACAACTTAACATGCATAAAAGTTCTGCTGATAAAGCAGAAACCCTCAATACCAAAATTCTTCAAAGTTCACCTGCCACAAAATTTCTGTTGGCATCCTCTGAAAAACAACAGAATATAAATTAGATTTCAAATATTTGCATGGAACGAGCAATAAAATCACTCATGGATGTTATACTCTGTTTCCAAAATTTGGTTCCATTGACTTAGGTATTCATAGTGCACATTTAACACAGGATAAATTTCTACCCCAGTGGCTTTGAGATGAATAATTGTAGTGCGAAAAAATGTCAGTTCAGCAAACATAAAGGCTACGAAAATGGTATGTTGTGAAAAATTATTTATTTCTTAAAATCAAGTCACTAAACAATCTAATCCAGCACATATTGTTTGTGCCTTCCTTCATTATTCATTCATTATAATATAATTATAATGAATAATGAAGGGAGGAATAAACAATATAATTATAATAATCATTCATTATCTTCAGTGACTCAGAGCAACATAGAAATTGGACCTGGAACCTTCACTAAGTTGGCACCCAACTTAGCTATTCAACAGTGATAACTGTTGTACCTTTGGCATGCTTGTCATTTAGAATTGTACAGAAAGCCAACAGGCATTAATCCTAATACAATAAGAATTAGATTGACATTAAGTCCATTAAGAAACTACCTCATATGAAAATGTGTAGCTGTTTACATTATTTACCATTTTAGTCAGTTTTAATTTAGTGTTGCACAAATTTGCTCCTCCCATCATGAAGTCGTACAAAGTGGAGGTCGGCCCTTCAGCCAACAAAACCCTCTGTCACATATCTATTTACACTCATCCTGCTTTACTCTCTCAACATTCCCATGAACTTCACCCAGATTCCATCAATCATTAATACCAATATTTCCCAACCTCTTTCAGCCCAACATCCCCTTAAAGCACCTTCATACTTGCCAATGTCCTTCTTAGGCACAATGTACTTTCCGGCACCTCCATAGTGTAAAAACATGTCTATCACATGCTAACATGAGAGAAATGACTCTGCTTTAAATTTTTATTTGTCTTTAAATCTAGCTTACACAGTACCTGTGTGCTGTGCAGCAGCTTTGATATCAATGTGGTCCTTGAGCTTGAAGGTTTTTAGGAAGAGTTGAAATATCTTGTTCAAGTTGTGACAGCAAAAGCCTTAAGTCCCCACGTGTAACAAAGTCCAAGTTGTTTCTCTTTCTTGTGAGTATATCATTCACTGCACTGAAACCTCTTTCAACAAGGTAGGATGATGGAAATGCAATGAAGAGAAATTTGGCTCATCTCCAAGGACCAGCAAATGTTGTATGACATGATAGACACCAACTACAAAAGCTGACATTTTTGAAAAGCATTTTTTCTGCTTCATCAATCTGAATTTCGATAAATTCTTCTTGCAACCTCTCTTCCTGTTCTTCCACCTTGCAAAGAAATGGGTTAATTACTCAGTCCGGAATTTCCAGGTCGCTCAAATCCTTGAACCAATCCTGAAGATCCTTCTTCAGTAACTGCAGGTGTAAGCAGTACTCTTGCAAATCACTGTCTGTGAAAGAGAGTGCCATACTTTCCATGCAGGTAAACTGTGAGAACATTCTTCTCCCAATGTTTTGCTTATATATTTCCAATTTTCCAATAAAAGTGAACACTGCACTTTTTGCCTGGATTAAATTGAAATTCTCACCCTGAGGTTTCGTATTTAGTATCTTCATTTTGTTGTACAGTTTGTCACATCTCCCTGCAGAAGTTCAATCTTTTTTCCCAAGCTCTTGTCAACTTGGAGCAAAAATTCAACCACAGTGTCAAAAAGATCAAAGAAATGTTTTAAGCAGCAGCCTTTTGACAGCCAACACACTTCAGTGTGAAGAAGCAAGTGTTCAAAGACCTTGTTATCTGGGCATAATTGGCAAAATATTCTGCTATTTAATGGATGAGCTATAATTTTGTTGATAGCAGACTTTCAAGAGTAATTCTTGAAAAAAGTCATTGGCTGAGGTTTTTGGCTCTGAGATGTTGATGATGAATTACACAATGGAACGCAATCAGAATTGGAATTTTTTTCTTAATGCCACTAAACCAGCATGGTGACCCATTATATATGGTGCTCCATCTGTTGGACAAGAAATCATGTTCCAAATCAGAATATTTTTATCCTCAATATACATTTTGAGCTCATCAGAGATGGATTCTCCATTGATGTTTGTTTTTTGCTTTCTACAAAAGAGAATTTCTTCATAAACTTTTCCATTTTGATAAGCTCTACATGTGTCATTAGCAATGCCTCATGGCTTTGCACAGTAAACTCATCCAGTTGTATCCCAAATTCTGTTCTTTGTAGGTCTGTGCATAGTTGATACTCAATGTCTTCACTTATTTCGTTAGTACGTTGAGCTATGGAGTTATTACCCAGAGGAATTGGTTTTAAAATGCTGGTATCCATTTGCAAGCAGTGGTGAAGACCTGATACAGCAGGCATTATTAATCTTTCACCAATTGTATGAGATTTTCCACAATTTGCTATCATTTTGTATATGTTATAAGAATCAATGAGACCACTATCAAGGTCATTTTTAACTTTCTTGGAAAATGACTCAAGTGTGCAACACTCTTCAAATGCTTATTTCATCTTCTGGAACTGAGTAATATCATAAGCAGTCTTTTCAGGAAGAGTACCTGCAATCTTGATGATTTCATGGCTTTATTTGACAGTACGGTATTCAAAATAATACACTTGGAACATCACTGAACTGATGGGAATGGAGTAAAACAATACTCCAGGTACGTAACGTTGTACTGATGTACTTTCTGTAGTTTCTGCTTCTTAGCAGGATTAGAATTCAAGGCTTCACCACCTTCAGGCTCACAGAGATCATGCCATATGTATTTATCCATCATTAATGGGACTAAATTAAAATCTAAAAATTAATACAAACTGGGAATGCCTATCAGATGTTGGTGACAGCAGCGAGCGGCATGCAAAGGAATGGCAAGGCAAAGGTGAAGATGATCACATCAGCAAAAATTATGCTGACAAAAATTCAGATTGATATCTGAATGTTAGTCAGGATAGAGCTAGTGTTCGGCAAGCTACCTTTATACTTTTCCAGTTAGCATGATTAACCAATCATGTAAGGTCTCATAATCCCCAAAGCTGGTTCTTGACTGCACGTATGAAACCGATCACAAACAAGAGAAACTCTCCAGATGCTGGAAATCCAAGCAACACTCACAAAATGCTGGAGGAACTCGGCAGGCCAGGCAGCATCTATGGAAAAAAGAACATAAGATCATAAGAAATGGGAGCAGGAGTAGGCCACCTGGCCCTTCGAGCCTGCTCCGCCATTCATTAAGATCATGGCTGATCTGGCCATGGACTCATTTTCACCTACCTGCCTTTTCCCAACAATCCTTAATTCCACTACTATGCAAAAATCTATCAAACTTTCTCTTAAATATATTTACTGAGGTAGCCTCCACTGTTTCATTGGGCAGAGAATTTCACAGATTCACCACTCTCTGGAAAAAGCAGTTCCTCCTCATCTCTGTCCTAAATCTATTCCCTTGAATCTTGAAGCTATATCCCCTAGTTCTAGTCTTACCTATCAGATGAAACAACTGCCTGCCTCTATCTTATCGATCCCTTTCATAAATTTATATGTTTCTATAAGTTCTCCTATCATTCTTATGAATTGCAGTGAGTTCAGTCCCAGGCATCTCAATCTCTCTTCATATTCTAACCTCCTCATCCCTGGAATCAACCTGGTGAACCTCTTCTGCATCACCTCCAAAGCCAGAATATTCTTCCTCGAGACCAGAAATGCACGTGGTACTCCAGGTGCAGCCTCACCAGAACCCTGTCTAGTAGCAACATTAATTTATTGATCTTAAATTTAATCCCTCTAGCAATGAAGACCAACATCCCATTTGCTTCTTGATAGCCTGCTGCACCTGCAAACCACCACTTTGTGATTCATGCATAAGCACCTCAAAGTCATTTTGCACAGCAGAATGCTGCAATTTTTGATCATTTAAATAATAATCTAATCTTCCATTTTTCCTTCCAAAGTGGATGATGTCACATTTACCAACATTGTACCCCGTCTGCCAGACCCTTGCCCACTCACTTCACCTATCTATATCTCTCTGCAGACTCTCCACATCACCTGCACAATTTGCTTTTCCACTCAATTTACTATCATCAGCAAAGTTAGAAGCATTGTACTCGGTCCCCTCTTCCAGATCATTCATGTATATTGTGAACAGTTGTTGGTCCAGCACCGACCCCTGCGACACACTGCTCACCACTGATTGCCAACCAGAGTAACATCCATGTATCCCAAATCACTACTTTCTATTAGTTAGTCAATCCTCTATCCATGCTAATACATGTCCTAACTCTACGCATCCTTATGCATACGTCTTTTATGTGGCACCTTATCGAGTGCCTTCTGGAAATCCAAGTAAATAATGTCCATCTGTTCTGCTCTATCCACGGCGCTCACAATATCTTTAAAGAACTCCAGTAAGTTTGTCAAACAGGGCCTGCCATGCTGCGTCTGCCTGATGGATCCATTTCTCTCCAAGTGCTTCGCCATTTCTTATTTAATGAGAGCTTCAAGCTTTTTTCCCAACTACAGATGTTAAACTAACTGGCCTCTGGTTACCTGCCTTTTGCTTACCTCCTTTTTTGAACAGTGATGTGACATTTGCTATCTTCCAATCCTCTGGGACCTGCCCAGAGTCCAGAGAATTTTAGTAAATCATCACTGAAGCCTCTATTATAACTTCTGCCATTTCTTTCAGTACTCTAGGATGCATTCTATCAGGACCAGGGGACTTGTCTAATTTCAGGTCCACAAGTTTGCTCAGCACCAACTCTTTCTACAGTCTACCTCTACAGGTAATGTTTCTGGCTGAGACCTTACGGCAGGAATAATGACAGAGCATTGGAAGACGTCCAGAGTAGGTAGATGTCTCCAGCATAGATCGAGAGGCCAAAGTCCTATATTCTCAGTCGGGCATGCTGGAGATGGGTGATGGGATGCTAATCCGGCGGTGGCCGTTTTCTGATGACATCTCCTCCAGCTAGTAGTCCCCCAGGGGCTCTGTGCCACAGTGCTGCATTTGGTGAGGGACAGCCTCTTTATGGTTGCAAAGATGTTGGGCAAACTGCGTGAATGCATCTATTGGCCTGGGTGCAGACAGGATGTGGAGCTGTTCGTGCACTGCTTCGACGCCTTCATGTCCTTGAAAGGGCCGGCTGCTTGTCTAGGACATCAATGGAGCAGTACCTGGTGGGGGCCCCAATTGAGCGTGTAGGGGTGGATGTCCCGGGCCCCTTCGCTCACACTGATGGGGGAACCACTACATTGTCATAGCTATGGATTACTTCTGGAAGTGGCCAGAGGCTTCCGTGGTCCTGAACCAGAGGGCCACCAGCACCTGAAAGACTTGTGGAGGAATTCTTCTTTTGTTTCAGTGCCGCTGAGGAACTCCACAATGACCAGGTGTGAAACTTTGAGGTGCAGTTGTTTAACAAGGTCAGCAAGCGGCTGGGAATCACCAAAATGCAGACCAAACCCTTCACCCACAAAGTGATGGCCAGGTGGAGTGTTTTAACCATGCCCTGGCTACACAAACTTACCATCCTCATCAGCCAGTACCAGTGTGATTGGGATCGCCACCTACCCCTAGTATTGTGGGCATACTGAGCAGCAGTCCAGGAGAGCGCCAGGTCTATGCTTGGGAAGGAGCTGCACGTGCCAGTGGATCTGGTGTTTGGCCCTCCTCCCGAGCGAGAGATTCCTGGGGAGGCTAGGCACCTCGGGGTGCCTGCAGACCGTTCACGATGCAGCTCGACACAACCAAAGCGCAGCCAGTGGTCACCAAAAGCGGGCTGATGATGCCCACAGCTAGAGATGGGTCTTTACTGTGGGGAACCAAGTATGGGTCTACTGCCCCACCCAGAAAAAGGGACTGTCCCCCCCAAGCTTGGGAGCCACTGAAAAGGGCTTGAAGAAGTCCTTGACTACATCTCCGATGTGATACACTGAATTAGCTGTCTGAGCAGCGGAAGGTAGCAGTGCTGGGCCGGGACTGGCTGGCACCGTATCAGCTCTTGACCACCGCCTGCAAGGCTGAGGGAATGAGGTGACCGTCTGGTATCCGACCTCTTGCCTCTCCTGTGCCCCAGGCAACAGCCTCGACCACCACCAGGACTTTGTTATGGACCCTGGGGTTGCTGAGGACAGCTGACCCCTCTGGAGGGGGGCAGTGTGGTGCTCCGGGGGTGTGGCCAACAGCTCGCCCCAGCATTCCTGGCGGCCGGTTCTACTAGTTCTTGTCTGAAAATCTGTTCTTTGTATGTATTCAATAGAACTATGGTGAGATGTTCAAGTTCATATATTTCAGCTCGGGTTATACAGTTGCTCACTTGTCTGCCTGTGGGTCATCCTGACTGTAACTGGTCTGTGTAATAATCACCTTGCCGTCTCATTGAGTTATTGCACTCCGTCTGTTATTGTGTTTGTTGCAATAAAAACAGCAGTTGAGATAAATGAGCTTTTCTCATCTGTCATGGACTGAATGCTCACCATAGTACTTTGATAACAAAAATACTTTAAATCTTTGAATCAAAAGGACACAGCAGATGAATTCCTCCATCAATAAGTATTAGGAATTATATACAGAGTTTTATACCATTGTAGTGGTATTGGTAGTGTTCTAATTTCACCTGTACTTGAATTAACTGCATAAATTGTTACTTAGTGAAATGGTAAGTTTGTCTTTTTTGTACCTTTTCCATGAAAACACCTAATTGGGATAGCGCTTAATTGGGTGAAAATGTACTGGTGCCAATTAATGGGAATCCACTGTACATGACAGGCTAATCATTCATCCACTTCACAGAGCTATACTCTATACTTTTACAGTCACCCTCCTCTCCTACCTTCTCCATTTTCTGCTATTCAGTGCCTCTTCCTCAAACTCAGTAACTCCACAATCTGCAGTACTACCATGAATATAGAACATAGAAATCTACAGCAGATTACAGGCCCTTTGGCCCACAATGCTGTGCCGACCATGTAACCTACTCTAGAGACTACCTAGAATTTCCCTAGTACATAACCCTCTCTTTTCTAAGCTCCATATACCTATCTGTGATGCTCTTAAAAGACCCTATTATATCCACTTCCACCACCGCCACCGGCAGTGCATTGCACACACCCACCACACTTGGTGTGAAAAACTTACCCCTGATATCCCCTTGGTACCTATTTCCAAGCACCTTAAAACTATGCCCCCCCCCCACCCCGTGTTAGCCATTTCAGCCCTGGGAAAAAGCCTCTGGCTTTTCACACGATCAATGCCCATCATCATCTTATACACCTCTATCAGGTCACCTCTCATCCTTTGTTGCTCCAGGGAGAAAAGGCCAAGTTCACTCAACCTATCCTCACAAGGTACGTCCTCCAATCCAGGCAACATCCCTGTAAATCTCCTCTGCACTCTCTCTATAGTAACCACACCCTTGCTGTAGTGAGCTAACCAGAATGAAACACAATACTCTAAGTGGGGTCTGACCAAGGCCTTGTATCACTGTAACATTACCTCACAGCTCTTGAACTCAGTCCCATAGTTGATGAATGCCAACACACCATATGCTTTCTTAACGACACCGTCAACCTGTGTCCTATTGACATGGGCTCCAAGATCTTTCAGATCCTCCACACTGCCAAGAGTTTTACCATTTATATTATATTGTCTTCAGATTGGACCTACCAAAATGAACCACTTCGCACTTATCTGGGTTGTACTCCATCTGCCACTTCACTGCCCAGTTCTGAATCCAATTGATATCATGCTGTAACCTCTGATAACCCTCCAGAACTTCTGCAACACCCCCAACCTTTGTGTCATTAGCAAATTTACTGACCCACCCTTCAACTTCTTCATCTAGGTCATTCATAAAAATCACAAAGAGGAGGCAGATCCCTGTGGAACACCACTGGTCACAAACCTCCATGCAGAATATGAACCACCTACAACTTCCCTTTGCCTTCTGTGGGCAAGCCAACTCTGGATCCACAAAGCAAGGTCTCCTTGGATCCCATGCCTCCTTACTTGCTGAAGGAGCCTTGCATGGGGAACCTTATCAAATGCCTCCTTGAAATCCATATATACTACATCCACTACTCTACCTTCATCAATGTGTTACATCCTCAAAGAATTCAATCAGGCTCGTAAGACATGACCTGCTCTTGACAAAGCTATGCTGACTATCCCTAATCAGAATAGGTCTCTCCAAATGCTCATAAATCCTGCCTCTCAGCAACTTCTCCAACAATTTGCCCACCACTGAAGTCAGACTCACTGGTCTATAATTTCCTAGGTTATCTCTACTCCCTTTCTTCATCAAAGGAACAACATTTGCAACTCTCCAATCCTCTGGTAATTCTCCCATACCTATTGGTATCACAGATCATCGCAAGAGTCTCAGCAATCTCCTCCCTCGCTTCCCACAGTACCATGGGGTATAACTCATCTGGTCCCAGTGACTTACCTAAATTAGTACTTTTCAAAATCTCCAGTACATCCTCTGCCTTAATGTCTATATGTTCAAGTGTTTCAGTTCGCTGTAAGTCATCCCCATAATTACCAAGGTCGTTATTAAGGATATTATAGACCAGTTTTACCTAAGTAGTTGGTAAGTTGATGGAGAAGATCCTGAGAAGCAGGATTTATGAACATTTGGAGAGGTATAATATGATTAACAGTAGTCAGCATAGCTTTGTCAAGGGCAGGTCGTGCCTTAAGAGCCTGATTGAATTTTTTTGAGGATGTGACTAAAGACATTGATGAAGGTAGAGAAGTAGCTGTAGTGTATGTGGATTTCAGCAAGGCATTTGATAAGGTACCCCATGCAAGGCTTATTGAGAAAGTAAGGAGGCATGGGATCCAAGGGGACATTGCTTTGTGGATCCAGAACTGGCTTGTCCACAGAAGGCAAAGAGTGGTTGTAGATGAGTCATATTCTGTATGGAAGTCAGTCACCAGTGGACTGCCTCCAGGATCTGTTCTGGGACCATTACTCTTTGTGATTTTTATAAATGACATGGATGAGGAAGTGGAGGGATGGGTTAGTAAATTTGCTGGTGACACAAAGGTTGGAGGTTTCATGAATAGTGTGGAGGGCTGTCAGAGGCTACAGCGGGACATTGATAGGATGCAAAACTGAGCTGAGAAGTGACAGGTGGAGTTCAACCCAGATAAGTGTGAAGTGGTTCATTTTGGTAGGTCAAATATGATGGCAGAATATAGTATTAATGGTAAGACTCTTGGCAGTGTGGAGGATCAGAGGGGTCTTGGGGTCCGAGTCCACAGGATACTCAAAGCTGCTGCACATGTTGACTCTGTGGTTAAGAAGGTGTATGGTGTATTGGCCTTCATCAATCTGGAATTAAACTTAGGAGCCGAGAGGTAATGTTGCAGTTATATAGGACCCTTGTCAGACCCCACTTGGAGTACTGTGCTCAGTTCTGGTCGCCTCACTACTGGAAGGATGTGGAAGCCGTAGAAAGGTTGCAGAGAAGATTTGCAAGGATGTTGCCTGGATTGGGGTGCATGCCTTATGAGAATAGGTTGAGTGAGCTTGGCCTTTTCTCCTTGGAGCGAAGGAGGATGAGAGGTGACCTGACTGAGGTGTACAAGATGATGAGAGGCATTGATCGTGTGGATAGTCAAAGGCTTTTCCCCAGGGCTGAAATGGTTGGCATAAAAGGACACCAGTTTAAGGTGCTGGGGAGTAGATACAGAGGAGATGTCGGGATAAGTTATTTACTCAGAGTGGTGAGTGCATGGAATGGGTAGCCAGCAATGGTAGTGGAGGCGGATATGATAGGGTCTTTCAAGAGGCTTTTAGATAAGTACATGGAGCTTAGTAAAATAGAGGGCTATAGGTAAGCCTAGTAATTTCAGAGGTAGGAACATGTTCGGCACAACTTTGTGGGCTGATGGGCCTGTATTGTGCTGTAGGTTTTCTATGTTTATCCCTGGTGAATACTGAAGCGAAGTATTTATTATGTACCTCCACCAACTCCTCTGACTCCATGCACACCTTTCCATTCTTACTTCTATTCTTACACTCGGGTCATCCTCTTGCTCTTCACATACTTGGAGAATGCCTTGGGGCTTTCCTTAATCCTGACCGCCAAAGCCTTCTCATGGCCCCTTCTGGCTCTCCTAATTCCAGTCTTAAGCTCCTTCCTAGCAACTTTATAATTTTCTAGAGATTTAACAATACCTAGTTTCTTGAACCTTTTGTAAGATTTTTTTCCCTTTAAACTAGATTTTATATATACTTTGTACACCATGGTTCTTTAACTCTACCATCCTTTCCCTGCCTCAATGGAACATACCGATGCAGAGCTCCATGCAAATGTTTCCTGAACATTTGACACATTTCTGCCGTGCATTTTCCTGTGAACATCTGCTCCCAATTTATGCTCCCAAGTTCCTGCCTAATAATGTCATATTTCCCCCTACCCTAACTATAGAAAGAGTGCAGAGGAGATTTACAAGGATGTTGATTGGATTGGGGAGCATGTCTTATGAGAATAGGTTGAGTGAACTGGGCCTTTTCTCCTTGGAGCGACGGAGGATGAGAGGTGATCTGATAGAGGTGTATAAGATGATTAGAGGCATTGATCATGTGGATAGTAAGAGGCTTTTACCCGGGGCTGAAATGGCTAACACAAGAGGCTGCAGTTTTAAGGTGCTTGGAAGTAGATACAGAGGAGATGTCAGGGATAAGTTTTTTTTTATGGAGAGAGTGGTGAGTGCGTGGAATGGGCTGCCAGTGACAGTGGTGGAGGCGGATACGATAAGGTCTTTGAAGAGACTCCTGGATGGGTACATGGAGCTTAGAAAAATAGAGGGCTATGGGTAACCCTAGGTAATTTCTAAAGTAAGTACGTGTTTGGCACAGCATTGTGGGCCTAAGGGTCTGTGTTGTGCTGTAGGTTTTCAATGTTACTTTGTTTCTATGGCACCTGAACAGGTTCATTTCCCAATACCAGATCAAGTACAGCCTCTTCTCCAGTTGGCTTATCTACATATAGTGTCAGGATACCTTCCTGAATACACCTAACAAACTTGACCCCTTGTGCTAAGGAGATGCCAATCAATATTAGGAATGTTAAAATCTCCCATCACAACAACCCTATTATTATTGCACCATTCCAGAATCTGCCTCCCTATCTGATTCTGTATATCCCTGTTACTACAGGGGGGTTTATAAAACACCCAGTAGAGTTATTGCCCCTTTCCTGTTTTTGACTTCCACCCGCACTGACTCAGTAGACAATCCCTCCATGACTTCCTCCTTTTCTGCAGCTGTGACATTTTCCATAATTAGCAGTGCCACGCCCCCACATCTTTTGCCTCCTCTCTGTCCTTTTTGAAACATCAAAAGCCTGGACACTCAGCAGCCTCTCTGCTCCTGAGACATCCAAGACTCTGTAATGTCCATGATGTCACAGTTCCACGTATTAATCCATGCTCTAAGTTCATCAGCCTTGTTTATGATACTCCTTGCATTAAAATACTTGTCTCAAACCATCAGGCTGAGCGCATCTTGGCTCTAACATCTGCCTAGCCTTCCTCACAAACTCCCCACAAGCTGCCTCTACTTGTTCTCCAGCCTTCCCATCCTCTACCTCTTCATTTTGGTTCCCACCCCCCTGCAAGTCCAGTTTAAACCTCCACAAGTTAGTGCTGGATAAAAGCAAAAGCTGGAAATCTGAAACGTCAAGAGAAAGCGCAGGAAACACTCAACAGGCCAGGCAACATCTGTGGACAGAAAAAAGTAGACTTCAGACTCTATACCTTGCATAGATATCAATCTGCCAGATATTTTTTTTTACAATGCCAGAACTCATAACAATACAATGACATTTACGTTTATAAGAAACATTCATAAGAAACATGATCATTACTAAATTAATGATTATTCAATGCAAGCTTCCGTAATAATGTATTACTAACTTAGTGGATAGGTTGATCCAATCAATACTTGCAATCTTGACCTTGATCATTCTGGAACAAGTTGATAGTAGGACAAATAAAAAAAAATTGCGTATTTCCTCCTAAAAATAAAAATTAAATAACCTTCAATGGTCAACAAATACACTCAAAAAGCCTTTTAGTCTTTTACTTGAAAGTTATGTGCAACAGTACCAAATCAACCAGATTGAGATGACACTCCAAACCTCCTGCAGTCTCTCTCCTTATTAATGTCTTGTATGCTTGCTTAACCTGAAGACCAGTAGCTACTATTTTCAGAATATTCTTTGGCTGGAAAAGTATGGGAATCAAAGGAATTTAAAGTTCAATGCAGGGATTATTTTAAAAGCTGAAAATTGAAGGTTCCAAGTTCAAAGTAAAATTTATTATCAGAGAACATACGTATCGCCACCCTGAGATTCTTTTTCTGCGGGCATACTTAGCAAATCTATAGAACAGTAACTGTAAGCTGTAAACTAGAAACAAACTGTGCAAATGCAGATATAAATAAACATCAATAAATAACAAGCATGAAATAACAATATAACAGAGTCCTTAAATGAGTGCAGCTATCTTTTGTTCAAGACCCTGATGGCAAAGGGATAGTAACTGTTCTTGAACCTGGTGGTCTGAGACTAGGGGCTCTTGTACCTTCTAGCTGATGACAACAGTGAGGAAAGAGCATGGCGTGGGCGGTGAGGATCTTTGATGATGAATGCTGCTTTTCTACGGCAACATTTCATGTAGATGTGCTCAATGCTTGTAAGGGTTTTACCTGTGATTACTGAGCCAAATCCACTACCTTTTGCAGGATCTTCCACTCAAGGGCATTGGTATCCCCATACCAGGCCATAATGCAAGTCCTCTAAGATAGTGACACCCAGGAATTTAAAGTTACTGACCCTCTCCACCTCTGATCCTCCAATAACTACTGACTCATGGATCTCTGGTTTCTCTCTCCTGAAGTCTACAATCAGTTCCTTGGTCTTTGAGTGAGAGGTTGTTGTTAATACACCACTCAACCAAATTTTCAATTTTTCTCCTGTATGCTGATTCATCACCTCTTTTGATACACCCCACAACAGTGCTGTTGTCAGCAAACTTGTACAGCTGTACTTAGCCACACAGACATAGGTGTAAAGCGAATAGAGCAGAGGGCTAAGTACACATCCCTGCTGTGCTCATGTGCTGATGGAGACTGTGGAGATGTTTTTGCCAGTCCGAACTGACTGGGATCTACAAATGAGGAAATCCAGAATCTAATTGCACATGGAGTATTGCCAAGGTCTTGGAGTTTACTCATTAGTTTTGAGGGGATGATGATGTTAAATGCCGAGCTGTCATCAATAAAGAGCATCCAGATGTATGTATCTTTGCTGTCCAGATGCTCCATGGTTGTGTGAAGAGGCAACGAGATAGCATCTGTTGTAAATAAAAACTCAAAATGCTGGCAGAACTCAGCAGGCCAGACAGCATCTATGGGAGGAGGTAGTGACGACGTTGAGCCTGCTGAGTTCTGCCACCATTTTGTGTTTTTATTTCCAGCAACTGCAGATTCACTCGTGTAGCATCTGTTGTAAGCTGTTATGTTTGTAACTCCAAAACATAAAAACTAATTAAAAGGAAAACAGAGCCAGGAGATAACTTGTGTATGTATAGTGGTGTTTTTAAGCGAGATATGCACATGTGATGTGGGGGCATGATGATGTATGCCATTTACTTACCTTTACGTGTAACCTATAATGAATTATTTAAACAAACAATGAATGTTTAATCAAACAATATATTTAGAAAAGTACTCAAATATCACTGAAGTATTAAATACACAAGCTCATCCCTGCTTAGTTATAAGCTTCAACAATATAAAATGCATCTCAACTATTATGTAAGTTGTCCCATTTAGACCTAAAGATTTAATCTCTGTGGAGGCTTTCTTATTCTTGTGGGATAACATCTTTCCTGGCAAAGGGGATCACTCTGCTTGGCAGGTGAGATTTGTGGCTATGAAACAGTCACAGACTCTGGGACCTCCTTCATGGTGGTTGTAGGATTTGACACTAGGACTGGAGGAAGTGGTTCTGATAGCTATGGAATTGATTGTAAACACCTTTTTCCTGGACTTATTGGCATCCCAAACAGTTCATGGCAAGATTCACTGGATGATGTGGATCATAAGGTGTCGGTACAATGTCTGATGTCGCCATTTCCTTTACTATCTGAAAAGCCAACTCACACTGCTTTGTCCATTGCCATTTCTTCCCAATCTGTAGTATTGAGTTCAAAGGGTGGAGCAGAGTAGTCTAGTTTGGCATGAACCTGTTATAGTAGTTGAGAAATCCTAAGAAGTATCACAAGTGAGGTATATCCTTTTGCCTTGGGGCATCCACCACTCCTTGAATTTTTTTCAGCATTCTTGTGTAATACTTGTGCATTTATGGTGTAAAGACAGTAAGTGATACTTGGTTTGAAGAATTCATACTTACTGCATTGTGCTCTGAGCCCATAATCTTCTAATCCTTTTAACACTTGATTAAGAATTTGGAGATGTTCCTTGTTATCTTTACTGGTAACAATTATTTTAACCTGGTAACACTGAGTGCCTGAGCAGCTGTGCAGAACCTGGTCCACAGCTTCCTGCCAGAGTGCAGATGCAGATGACTCCAAAAATAAGCCTATTATAGTGATAAGCTCTTTGTGAGTAGTTATGGTGAGAAGCATTCTGGACTCTTCTCTATCTGTAGGTAGGCTTCAGCTAAGTCCTCAGAAATGTTTGCAATTATATCTATCTTGGGAAGTGGGTACTAATCTACTTTCAGTACTGGGTTGATGATAACTTTGAAATCACCACAGATCCATTTTTATTTGCTACCAGGACCATTGACATTGTCCATGGGCTACATTCAACCTTGGAAAGAATTCCTTCAGCCTCCATGGGATCTCACTCACTGGCTACTTTATCATCGATGGTATAAGGAACCAAATGGACTTTTAAAACTTGGGCATGGCATTTTCGTTTAACACTATTTTACCCTTGATATGTTTGATTTTTCCAATGCCATCCTTGAACACTGCTGTGGCTTCATCCAGTACTTCACTTAATTCACTTTCAGTTGACTCTGGTGCAGGGGATGTGTCATGAAAATGGTGGATAGATCTACAATCAAGTTGTAATTCTCTCAACAAATCTTGGTCCCACAGTTCTGCCCCTCCTGTTTATACCTCATATAGGCTCAATGTAGGTTGTTGGTTGTTGTGTTTCACAGTTAGGAATGCTATTCCCAAAGGAGTTAAGATTCCTCCAATATAATTTCTTAGTTGGATATCACCAGGCTTCAGTTCAATATCTTTGAAATGATGTTCAGACTCATTCTGTAGAATGACTGAAACAGCCGAGCCAGTCTCCAATTCCATTTTAATTAATTTGCCATTCATTTCTGATGTAAACCATATTGCTTGTCTCTTGTTAGTTCTCATGTTATAAATCATAAGACTACTGTCTTGTATCACTCTCATCATTATTAAATTTTTCATCAATAGCATGCAGATTAGTGCTCTTTTTGAAACTGCAACTTGACTTTTTATCTTTCTCTAACCTGAACAACATGCTTTCTTGTCTTCCCAACGTGCTGTTTGTACCTGTCCTACTTTGCGGCATTGTTTGCAAGTCTGAAGTGTGTGAGCCCCTGCCACAATGGTAACACAATTTGTTCAGGCAGGTCTCTGTTTATGTAAAGGGGGTTTCTTCTTTTTTCTTTGTTACTGTGTATGTAATCAAAATGGCTTCTTTGTTTTGTTAAAAGCAGTAATGCTTCTTTGTTGCGAAGCTTGTTTGGGTTAAAATTTTCTGATAACGAGAATTGTATTCCTTTGTAAACCAATTGGGATTAATGTTGTTCTTTCTTCAGAGTCTGTAAGCTATTGTTGGCGGGCTTTTGGGGAGATCGGCGCGAGGGGGTGAGAGAGAGAGGACTCGATGCTGTAAACTGGGCGAGGAACGGACCCGGGGGGGGGGGGGGGTCCAAGGCCAGGAGGTAACCTGAGGAGAGGAGACAATGATAGATGTGCTTGGTTGACCACTTCGGGTGGTCCTGAGCTGCGAGTCGAGGAGTTCGGAGGGGATTGAATGGTGGCCAGAAGACTTCAGTAATTGATCTCCAACAGTTGTGCACAAAGTGGTTTGGACTTTGATAAGTTTGGCGCCTTTTCTTTATTTTTTTTCCTTCATATATACTGTATCGTTATTAATCACTTAGTTATAGTAACCTTTATAAAATTGTACTCATTTAATCGCATATGGTGTACTGTCTGTTTTTGGGCGAGGCGGGGACATCACACAGCATCCACACCAGCTGATTAACCAGTTTGGTGGGGCCGAAGGCTGCTCCCCCTAGACAAGAACGAGCTGAGCGAGCCTGAGGCGACCCAGGGGGTTACATTTAGATGTTGCAATTTTGTTCACACTCACGTGCAATTGACTGCAACTCCATTGTTCCTCTGACTGCTGTTCCCAATGATGCAACAGTTTCAACTGCTCTTACATTTAAGTTGGACTTCAGTTAGGAGCCATTTTTTAAACACTTTCTTGTAAAATTCCACTACCTCTCAGTCCATCATTAATCCCATCACTGAACTGACAATGCTCAAACAATCCATGTATGTTGAAATGGATTCCCCTTTTTTGTTATTCCACTTATGAAACCTAGTGTTTTGCAATCAACAATGCCTTCGGTTCTAAATGTTCCGCATTACTTTCGTAATATTGGCAAAGCTCATTTCAGCTGGATTGGTTGGAGGAGTCAAGCTTCTAAGAAAACTGTATGCTTTTAAACCCAATGCACTCAGTAAAATTGGCACTCGCTCCTCATTGGCCATTTCATTTGCTTCAAAATAAAGTACAGTTCAATTCCCTCAGTATACATATTGCAGTTGGCTCTTGTGTATTCGAATGCATCTATCTTTTCGGTGCAGACAGCCATTTCTGTTTTTTTTTAATTTATTATTATCATCATATGATACTCACTGTGAGTATGAACCTGTGAATTTGTCCATCTTTGTCCTTTTTAACTTGAACATCTTTTCTGAACTGTTGCACTGCTGCACTGTTGTTTTTTACTCGGCCATTTCTGGCTGCACTTTTTTAACTTGACTGTCTTGCTTTGCTTCTACAGGTAGATAGTCAGCTCTGGTTTGTCTAAATCTTCCTTATTGCCACTGCTATGTTTTGCTCTCCAAGATATAAAAAAAGATTAAAAGAAAAACACTGAGCTAGGAGATAGCTCGTGTAGGTTTAGTTTCATTTTTTACTTTAATCGAGACATGCATGCATGATGTGGTGGCGTTCTGACATATGCCATTTATATACTTTTACATCTAACCCTCATTGAATTATTAGAACAAAGAATGCTTATCAAACAATACATTTACAATATTACTCAAATAATACTGAAACATTAAACAAACAATAGCTAATATACAAGGAGAAGCAAAGTAAATGGTTTTAAAAACTGGTCACTAAGTATATGCTCATGGTCTTCTGTTGTTGTACCCCATTCACTTCAAGGTTCAACATTTCTCATTAACAGGGCATTTTCACCCACAGAAATGCCAATCAATGGATTTTTTAAAATGTTTTTTGCACCATTCTCTGTAAACTCCAGAGACTGTTGTGTGTGAAAAGCCCAGATCAGCAATTTCTGACACTCAAACAACCCCTTCTCTGCCAACAATCATACCACAGTCTATGTCACTTAGATCTCATTTCTTCCCATTCTGATGCTGGGGCTGAAGAATAACTGAATATCTTAACCATGTCTACATGCATTTATGCATTGAGTTGCTGCCACATAATTGGCTGATTAGGTATTTGCATTAACAGGTAGGTGTACCTAATGGACTGGCCACTAAGTATATGATTTAAGGTAATTTGTAGTTTGGATGTTTACTTTGTATCTTCACCTGATCACAGCTTCACCTGCTACTTAATAGATGGGGACAGCAGATCATCAGCTAATATTTCACATTAATAGCTATTGTTATGTAAATGTTATCATAATTCTTGTGAAAGTCAGTCAACAATAAAAATTGCTCACCCCTAAGTTAATGATGTTAAGGTTGCCAATTAAGTTAGATGTGCTATGTGCCTCAGGGGTATAACATACTTCAAAATAAATCACAAGGGGGAGAAAAAGAATATTAATTTTGAAGAAGTGTTGAACTCATGGTACTTGTAATATTGCAGATAAATATCAAGGCCACTACATTCACTGTCAAGGGAAAAAGTAAGTGTTATAATTAGACGTACTTCATTTCACGTAAAAGCTACTTCACTAACATTTATCTTGGCTGCTCCATTAAAATTTTGATGCTTGAATACATCAACATTTTCAAGATATCAGTGGATAGAATATGAATGTTTAATGATTTTCTGCATTGTTTTTCATGAAAAGAAATTACCTATACAATCAACATATGCAGAAAATATCAGCCAAGTTCATTGACTTGTTCACTGGCTCTGAAACCTGAGGAACAAGAGGTTCAGTGTTCATACTCGGTAAAGCATTCACCTGTCCCAGAAACTCTTGGTCATGTTATTGGCCAATTCTTCTGAAGAGCTGGGTCTATGCTACAGACCACCAACAACCTTTCGATCAGAACAAACAGTTTGGAGGGTATATTTTAACTTTTTCCTTGTTTTTGTAAGTGTTTTAGCTAAGTTATGAAAGCATCAGAAGGTGAGAAGGTGACAATTGGATCCTGCCTGCAAATCCACGTAGTGAATCTTACACCCAGTTTGGGAACTTCTAGACTAGTCACAGGTTGTTATAGCCAGGAGTGGTAATGGGGACAACCTCCCACTACCTATTAAATGCTTCCAATGGCATGCACCCTAAATTGCCTCTGACAACCAAGTCCAGTTCCTGGCTTTCACGTGTGACTTAGCTACTAAGCCTGGCCAAACTCGTTCTACTGATAGGAGAAGGGGCAAAGGCAGGTTACCGGTGCCTTAAAAGCAATCGCTTTGGGCAGATGGGGCTCGTCAGCCATGGTTGGCAGCTCATCTAGAAGAAGGAAAACTCTGATCTCAAACCTCTGCTGCCTTGCGGCTATGCCCAGCTGGAGCTAGAGTCCCTAAGGCCATCATAATTCAAGGTCAATGCTGACTGGCAGCTTCTGCGATGCGACTGATACCAAACTGTATTGGTCTCTGCCATTCCTTTGGGTTCATCAGTTGCGTAGAGGAGGAGAGCTGGCTGCATGGGCAACAGCTGCTCTCCATATCGTACTGCCCGGGCTTGTGTATCTAGGCAGCTGGGATCCATGATCAATTTTGACTGACAGAGGCCTCAGGCAGACAGGCAGAGGCTAGTCAAATGAGAAACAAAGCAGACTTGCTCTTTTTGATATTTAGCTTGAGGTCATTTATTTAGACATTTATTTTGGGGGCAAATAAAAGGCATCCAATGGAATGGATGCTGATAAAATATTCAAATCTGCTCTAAATTTCTGATGCAGCCTCATCCAAAGTTGTTTACAGTACAAAGCAAATAAAATGGCCAAAGCATTAGTTATTCAGCTGAGCCACATTGACTGACAGACTTAATAAGTAACCCTCATAGTCTTCTGAGCTTCAGCACCTCTTCAGCCCTCTGTGTATGCTTGGCCAGCTGCAGAAGTCCCAGGTGATCTGAAGATCAGCTGCTGGTGCATCTAACCTCTGCCTACTGACACACTCAGGAGAAGTTTGCACCCTTTCTGTGGTGCCATGGATCGCTGGCAAAAGTAGCACAACCCCATCAATATGAATTGGTTTGCCAACCCCATGAGAAAAGTTAAACCCTTCAAAAGTTTAAAAAAAAGTTGAACTCCTGACACTTTATTTAAATATTTTAACTTATTTCATTCATTTTTAATTAGTTTTAAAGTGCTATTTACTTTAGAAACGTTTAAAGGGCCATCTAGTATTTAAGGGGAACCACCTGAGAACTATTTGTCACTTGGAGACTACTTCAAGCACCTCCAGGATGGATAAGCTCCTCAAGCAGCAAATCCACACAGGATGCTGGACTTCTGTAAACCTCCTCCAGCTTCACTGCTCAACGTTCTCCAGACATTCTTCCAGTCCTATTGTAATTTGGCAAGACTGGTGAAGCAAAATTAATATGGCAATTGAAATGTAAGAAAATGTCTTGTAATATATTTTTATTGATGTGTGATGGAGAGTATGTATCATGGCCTGGTACGGAAGCACCAATGCACTTGAAAAGAAAAGCCTACAAAAAGTAACGGATAGAGCACAGTGCATCACAGGTAAAGCTCTCCCCACCATGGAGCACATCTATAAGGAGCGCTGTCACAGGAAAGCAGCATCCATCATCAAAGACCCCCACCATCCAGGTCATGCTCTCTTCTTGTTGCTGCTATCAGAAAAGAGCTACAGTTACAGGTCCCACATCACCAGGTTCTGGAACAGTAACTACACCTCAAGTCTCAGGCCCTTGAACCAGAGGTGATAACTGCACTCAAATTCACTCGCCCCAACACTGAACTGGTTCCACAACCTAGACTCACTTTCAAGGATTCTACTCGCACCGTTCTCAATATTTATTGCTTATTCATTTGTTACTATGCTTGCTTTCCTCATTTTTATTTGCAGTTTATTGTCTTTTGCTATCTTGTTTGATTTGTTGTTTGGCTGTCGGTTTTTTGTCTGTATTTGTTGTGTGTGGTTTTTCATTGATTCTATTGTGTTTCTTCATAGTTACTGCGAATACCCACAAAAAATTAAACTCAGGGTAGTATATGATGACATATATGCACATTGATAATAAACTTACTTTGAAATGTTGAAGCTTTTGAAACTTTAATTAGTACTGTGGACTGAGAGACAGGGCTAACAAAAGAAATCTCTTTTAGGCTTATGTTGGGGTGATAAATTTGGGACAGAAGGAGGATCTCTGATAGAGGGCTATGGAACTGTGGTTGAAGTCAGTCAGGCAGGTTGTGCCTATGGTGCAGGGAACAATTCCTCACTCAGATAGTGATTTTCGAGGGAAGGATACCCTCAGCAATGTATCCTTCCACATCCCCACTGAGGGAGGATCTACAAGTCACTGAGGTGATTGGGTGAAGAGGTTTTGGTCTATAACCATATAAATAACTATGGAGGTAAATGGGTTGAAGAAACAAAATGGATGAATAAACAGTCACCTAAATATTTGATATCAAAGCAAATAATGCAGTCCACTTAGAGACAGGCAAAATAATTAATATTTTACAATATAATCATCACGATTTGGAGATTTGGAAAGAAAGAACAAACAGAATTTACATCAATAGTGTTTGCATGAGTGGTAAAAGTTAATTTTGCACATAATTGATAAGATGAAATACTGAATTAGGAATGATAATAAGCATCATACCCAAGGTATTGGAAACACTTATCTGATGTCACTCATAAGATTGTTTCAAAAATATGCTCAATTGCAATTATAATTAAACTCCTGTCACATTAATACTGTAACAAGATCATTATAAACATTAGATATTTGACGACTTGTCTCAGAATAACTGTGCAAAATGTGTGAATGATTTTCACCATTTATTCTCTGTGCTTTAACAGATGTTTCCAATTCGGAGGGGAGGTCTACTTTTCTAAATCAAGATCTACCCAGGAGTTTCATTGGATGGACTCCCATGAGTCAGACCTCCATGGTTTTTATAGTCATATCTGTATACAGCAGCCAGCAAGAAGAAAATTGCCTGTTAGGTTTTCCCTTGAACAACTGACAGCACAATAAAAAGAAATAAATATAAATAAACAAGTTCAGCTGTCAAAATAGTGATAATGGTTTAAAATGTAGGAGATAGCATAGGGAGGAGAAACAAAAATTAACAGACTTAATGCCTATAGGAGTGGCAGGAAATCAGAACCATTACAAAGCCGGCAATCATCAATCAGGCTTCAGTTCCTACCACTGCCTGTACAGCATTTGTACATTCTCCCTGTGGGTGTTTCTGTATGCGTCAGTTTCCTCCCACCCACTGAAGATGTATGCTCAGGGTTAGTGAGTTGTGGACATGCTACGTTGGCGCTGGAAATGGGACAACACTTGTGGGCTGCCCAGCATTACCCTCGCTGATTTGTCTTGATGCAGTTCAATGGTGCATTTCAATGTTTATGTGACAAGTAAAGCTAAAGCAAAATGTGACAGATCCTTTTGTTCCACTCTCCCACACCATCTCCTAATATGTAATTTCCTGCCAGCAGCCCACACTTTCTTGCAAAAAATACTTAATTATGTACAGTTACAGTGCAGTAACAGGCTCTTCCAGCCCATGCTGCCCGCTTGCATGCATGTAACCAAATAACCTGCTAGCTTGTATGTGCTTGTGATGTGGAAGGAAGCCTATGAGGAGTGTCGGGCAGCTTTGGGACTGTACTCACTGGAATTTTAAAAAATGCATTTGAATCTTATTGAATCTGCTTCTTGGTCTTATGGTCTAAACCTGGGCAGCTGGAGGCAGGGAGAGGAAGTACAAACTGCTTACAGACGGTGTTGAAGTTGAACCCGGGACATTGGTGCTGTAATAGCTTTATGCTACACCACTGTGTCACACCCAGACATGAGCTTGCCATGTCAAAGGTAACTCACAGTGGATAATTTCCTAGTACTTGCATTTAGAATGATTAAGAGTGACCACAAGCAAGTTCCATTTATACCATACTGCCAGTATTGTTAAACTTCCTCAAGTTTAACTGGAGGAGCATCATTGGATAAAATCTGGCTCAGGTCATGAGAAAAGATAATAGGGGAGACGACAAACAATTGGTTAGCGATTGAAAGAAGACCCAATCTAAACTGAAGGATGAACCTCAGAAAATCACAGCTGAGAAGCAGACAAGATAGGCAAAACTATGGAAAATTAAGAGTTAATTTTTATTAATTATGATAACCTGTGAAAGGCAGTAAGCATATCTGTTTCTAAGATTATGTAAGTGACTTTATATGGAATCAGTTGATATTGCGTGGTCTCAGGACTGCGTGTGTCTGGCCATGTGCCACTTTTCACCCCTGGCACTCCTTCTCTGCCACCTGTCCCACACCCCTCCACTTTTCCATTCCCAATATCCTTTGCTCACAGCAGATTTACAAATTTTTTCTCCACCCCATATTGACAAATACAGTACTGTGCAAAAGTCTTAGGCACTGTATGTGCCTAAAACTTTTCCATAGTACTGTACATTCACCCTATATAATCCCTGATAATTGTGTAAATAAAATTCTCCTATGCTCCAGTGAATAAAATCCTAATCTATTCAACCTATCCCTGCAACTCATGGCCTGAAGTCCCAGCAACATCCATGTAAATTTTCTCTGCACTCTTTCAAGCTTCTTGATATCTTTCCTGTAGGTAGGTGACTGGAACTTAAGACAATACTCTAAATTTGGCATCACCAATATCTTATGCAACTTCAAAATTGCATCCAAACTCCTGTACCAGGTGCCCTGATTTTTGAAAACCAATATGTTGTGAACTCTCCTTTATGGCTCTACCTAACTGTGATGCCATTTTAAAGGAATTATGAATCTGGATTGTCAGGTCTCTTTGTTCTACCACACCCCTCAGTGCCCTCCCATTCAATGTTTAAGTCTTACCCAGGTTTTTTCTCCCAAAGTACAACAACACATACCATTCTAAATTAAATTCCATCTGCCGTTTCTCTGCACATTGACCCAACTGGTGCAGTTCACTTTGCAAGCTTTGAAAGTCTTCCTCACTGTCCACTACACCCCCAATCTTGGTGTCATCCACAGCATCTGCTGATCCAGTTTTCCACATTGTTGTCCAAATCAATGTAGGTGACAGACAATAGTGGGCCCAGCACCTATCACTGCAGCACACCACTAGTCAGAGAGACAACCATCTACTGTCGCTCTTTGGCTTCACTCACTAAGCCAACATTGCACCCAATTGACTACTTCATCCTGAATGCAAAGAGGCTTAACATTCTGGGCCAACCTCCCATGTGGTACTTGGTCAAAAGCCTTGCTAAAGTCCATGTGGACAATGTACACCATCCTTAATCAACCTTCCTGAAAACCTGCTCAAAAAACTTTATAAGATTGATTAGGCATGGTCTGCCACACACAAAGCCATGTTGATCACCCTTATTCACACACTGACAATGCAAAGATTTATACATCCTGTCGTGAGCCTGTGGGTCTGTTCACCTGTGTTTGTTTATTGTTGTTTTATCTAGGGTCTTTAAGCCCTTCTGCTTTCACTTTATCTTGCCAAGTTTATTTTAAGTGGCACAATTTTTCCGTGTACTGTGTCTCTACGTGGGAGTTGGTTATTCCTTTACACCTGGGTTTAGTCATCTGTCAGCGCACACAGTGACAGTAAGACTCAGTAGAGGTTCCACAGAGGCGTGGACATCGGTTGGCTGGAAATGAAGATGCCTTCTATTCTCAGTGCTTGTTTCTGAGTTTCCTAAGGCTACCTCCCCAGTTTCTCAAGTCCACATTCCGAGCTTCTCTAGTCTACATTCAAGGTTGTCAAGGTTTCCAGAGTCTCCCACTGCCCTCCAGGTTTTCAAGGGCTATTCCAGGTTTCCATGGACTATTCCCAGTTTCCAAGGACAGTTCCATGTTTCCAAGTTCCTGAGTTTGATTCTGTGTTCCGAAGTTAAATGCAATGTTTTTGAGTTATATGCAATGTTACTGAGTTTACCAGCCCTGTCTCCAGATCATCAGGTCTATCTGGAGTTCCCCAGGGCTCCCTGGGCTGTCAGATGTTGTCCTTTGGGAGGAAGGTATTGCCATGAGCCCTGTTTGCCTGAATTTGTTGCCATATCAAGATTTGTGAAGCCCTTGTGCTTTCTGTTTCATCTTGTCAGGTTATTTTGACCGGCATAGGTTTTCAGCATTCTGAGATTATTTAGATTCCCAACCCGCACTTACCACGGGGCCCTTTTTCTCGAGAATGATTTGTCTCACTGTGTTCACTCGGTCAACCTACTGATGTCCTGTTTGTGAATAAACTCTTGTCTCTCTCAGTCTGTCATGCACCTGGGTTCAGTCATCAGCCAGCACATACTGTGACATATCCTGACTTATAATACTTTCTAATAGTTTACCCATGACCGATGTCAGGTCCACCAGCCTATAATTTTCTGGCTTATTCTTAGAGCCTTTTTTTAAACAATGGAACAACATTAGCTATCCTGCACTCCTTTGGCACATCACCTGTGGCTAAGGACGTTTTAATTATATCCCTGCCAGGGCCTCTGCAATTTCTGCACTAGCCTCCTACAAGGTCCAAGTGGACACCTCATTGGACATTGAGGATTTATCCACCCTAATTTTTCACAAGACATCAAGCACCTCCTCTTCCATAATCTGGATACAATACATTACCTCACTACTTTTTCTCAATTCTATAGAATCTGTGTCTATCTCCTGGGTAAATGCAGATGCTAAACATATCAGTTTAATATCTCTCTCATCTGATTCAACTCCATGCACAGAAGACTATGCTAATCTTCAACTGGACCAATTTTGTCCCTTGCTATCATTTTGATCTTAATACAGCTGGAGAAGCTCTTGAGATTATCTTTCTCACACCCTCTTTTAGCCATCCTAATTTCTCTCTTAAGTGTTCTCTTGCATTTCTTATAGTCCTCAAGTGGCTCATTTGATCCTAATTGTCTACACCTGATGGGCACCTCCTGCTTTCTCTTTACCAGGATCTCGATATCCCTTCATAACCAAGGTTCCCTAAATCTGTTAGCCTTGCCTTTCATTCATACAGATTCTATGTTTTCAATACTTAAACTTTGAAAGTCTATCACTTAGCAAGCATTCTTTTGATGGAAGGCAACCTATCCCAGTTTATGCCTGCCATATCCCTTCTGATGCCATTCCAACCCCCTCGCTAGGCTCATATGCAAGCCTGGCTCATTTGCCGACTCTGGTAACAGCCATGAGATTCTGCGGTGAGAAACCCTCCTTTCATAAACAATGTACACCTAGGGTCGGTATGATTTGGGATTCAACCAAAGAGGAACACCCTGATGTTCCGGTTAAAGAAACCTCAATTTGAGCGAATACTGTGTAAATACTGCCCATACGCAATTGTCAGTCGGCAGGAAATAACAGATCGTACTCCGCATAAAATTATAAAGACAGTATATTTACAAATTTCAGCTTTATCAAACAGTTAGTAGGAAAAAGAAAACAAAAGGAACAATTACGGTCAACCCAGTCCAAACATGAATATAAAGTTAGAGCTCTTCTTGAAGTTGTCATTTTACTCACAGTGCTGAACCCACAGTCTGCGTGAAATCACACACCACAATCCAAACATTGTTCGAAATCCTTCTCAAATAAAGACACTCTCTCAGGAGTAATTGGCTCTGTCACAGGAAGAAGAGGGGCAATTGACACCCCAAGTCTAAGGGTAACATTTATCCCTGAGGCGTTCTTCCTAATCACTGTCACGGCCAAAGGTTTCTGCAGTCTCATCAGCACCCCTGACTCTTCTTCCTGATCATCGAGAGCATTCACCTGTGTGGCCGGGGCGTTGGGAATTCCAGCCAATTTGGATGTTCTCATCTCTCCAGCTACTCCTCCAGGATGTAGCATGACAGGTTTCCACACAGTTGCTCGGTTCTGCTCATCATCCTGATTAGGAGGAATATGCACCTTGTCGAAAGCAGCTCTGAACACCAGGAGAAAGGACACGGTTTTCAAAAAGCTCTGTCCGTTGCTCTCCTTGCATACTCCCACAAGCCTTCTCACAATGGAAGTATTCATTGCCAGTAGAATGGAAGATCCACCCTTTTCAACCAGACCCGGGCAGACTAACACTGGTGTGTCAACAGTCTTGACATCTGCTTCTGCCAATCCAATTTCAACAGAAAGTAACCATCATACGGGTATTCATGAGTACTAAGGCCCCAAATTTCAAGGCCTTTGGGTGACATCAATAGTAAATGCATTAAATATTGGTTGTAAAAGGATCTGTAGGTAAAGTAACTTGAGAACCTTTGTCAATTAGGACTCTAGCATAAATCCATATGGATAGATCAGAGCTTGGTCCCCTAAACCTTCAGGAATAGTGTTCTGCACTTTAGCATTTCCCTTGATACAATGATTTGAGCGCATCCTCCCCAAGATGCTGACCCATTCCCTTACTGGGTTCCTCTGCACTTTTGCCTCCTCTTGTCTGTTTGATTAACCGCTGATGTAGTCTTTGAAGATTTTCCTGCTCCTCACAGTCTCGCTTGAAATGTCCATCTTCTCCACAGTTGTAACAGAAAATACTGGTTGCCTCTCTAGTCCAGCAGCAGAACGCCGCATTGTAAGTTCTACAGGTGGGTTGGATTTCCCAACAGACATATCATACTTAGCTGAAACATCAGCAGACATCCATTGAATCAGCTCAGCTCGAAGATTTTCCACCTCGTTCCTCAAAAGCTCTTATCTATCTCCTTGGCATCAGCAGCCACTTTAACAACAGAGACTACCACTCGGCTTTTAGAAAAGTCTCGCTTCTCACTCATGCTTTCCTCTTCCTAAATTCTCTGAGTAACTCTAAAAGATGGAGGGTCATTTGAATACGGAGGCCCCATCTGCCACCTAGGCACTTGGGGATCAGACGACGCCATTTGAATGCGCAGAGCAATCGTGTCCCGTGACACCTTCACAACTTGCTCCATTCCGCAAGCAACTTCTCTCAGACAGTTGAATGCCTCCTTTGTGGCACAAATGATGCAGCATTTTCTCCAACTTGAAAATGTAGGCAGACAACCTTACTACTTTCTCCTGGAATGTGTGCCTAAACTTCATCATCAGATCAGCTGCACTTTCAGAATTGCCCAGTGCATCTTCCAGAGCTTGCAAGTAATTAGCTAATGGATTTTCTACTTTTAGGAACCTCATTATATCAGCTGCTGGACCCTTTAGGCTCTCTACCTGTCTCTGTTTTTTCATATTATCTGAACACTACCATTCATTCACTTAGCTGAAATGTCCGCTCAGCCCAAGCCGCATATTTATCTTCCCACTGGGTGTGGGCTTGAACCACACAGCACAGCCCCAGCCTGCAATAACTTTGGCTCTCCACATGTACACTTCAGCATTTATCAACCAGTGATGTAATAGCCAAAACCAGCTGTGCATTTAAATCAACTGTAGAAGGATCCATCAGACCCCTCCTGTCAGACAACTCTTTTCCTTCACTTCGCAGAATGAGAACTTGTCTTTAAGTTCTTCACCCTCAGCTACAAGCCCCCGCTTCTCTAAAAACATGCACTGCCCATGGCCCTGCCTCTCCCAGGTCTCCCAATCTATTGGACAGTACGACTTCAGTCACTGCTAGTCTGGACTGATAAAACATCCTTACCAGCCGATAGGTCAGATCACCATTCATTCAGCGTAACTCTCCCCAAAAACTTTTCAGAACATAGCACACTAAATAACAGGCCATCGGGAATGCAGACATCCACTCCGCTCAAACCACAAGCATTATTTGTGGATTATCTTTTTCATTCAAACCAAACCTTAATCCCTGGGTCATCCATAATAAATTACTTTTCCCAACACTAGTTTAAAGACTGGCTTAAGCACACAAACTGTTTAATCAACTCTTAACAGCAATTATACAGCAGTCAGTGAATCTTGGACACTCCCTCACAACGCAGCCCACTCAACAGGCTCTGTATGGAAACCTGGCTCATTGCTGGGCCACTGGACTTAGCGGTGGGAAGCCACCTTTCATAAACCATAGGCATCTGGGTTTGGTAAGACTTGGGGTTCAACCAAACTGGAATGTCATGATGTTCGGATTTTAGTCACCTCAATTTGAGTGAATGCTTCATAAGTACTGCCCATACACAATTGTCCTTCAGCAAGAAATAACAAATTGTGCACCTCATAAAATTATTAAGAAAATATATTTGCTCATTTCAGCTTTATCAAGCAGTTAGTAGGAAAAAGAAAAGGGGGGAAAAATGGCTCATTATAGATAACGCAGAGTTGGAGCTCATACTGGAGATGTCTTTAACTCAAACGTTGGACACACAGTCTGCATGAAAGCACATACCACACTGCGAACTTCACTCAAACCAGGGAGTACTGGCCCTTCCTCAAAGCGATTCATCTCTTTAAAGTACCCTGTGCAAGGGGGACACTCCTTTCCACTGTATCCTCAGTCATCTTCCCTCCTGTCCTATCCGCAGCTCTCAACAAAAAGACCCGTGAACCACACTGTCCATCACAAATCTCACTCCGCCCAGTTCTATCTAGAACCTTCTCCCAATTCCACCATCCGGATTGGCTGACACAACATTCCTAAGTTGAACATCATAGCCTCCTACCTTTTAGCCGAAACCTAGACGATCTACCTGCAGAACACGTTGTTTTTACAGAACTAATAAAATAAAATATCTACAGCATAACAGCAGAAATCTTTACCAGGGCATTATACCATCAAAACTGCCTTTTCTTCTGTTTAGTGTAAGGAGTTAGTATGTTCTCCCCATGACTATGTGGGCTTCCTCCTGGTGCTCCAGTTGCTCCCACATTCCAAAAATGTACAATTTAGAGTTACTAAATTGTGGGCTTGCTACATTGGCACTGGAAGCATGGTGACAATTGCTAGCTGCCCCCAGTACATCCTCAGAATATGTTGGTCTTTGACTCGAATGATGGGTTTTGATACACATGTGAATATACAAATAGCATGTGATGTACATATAAAGCTCATCTTAATCTTGAGGAGCAATGGAAATAAAGGCTGGAGATACTAGGAATGGTGGGAGACCTCAGAAAAGGAAAAAATGAAGGCTGAAGATCCCAAGAGAAGCTGATGTTTGAAGGTACACAGCTGAAAGTGGCAGGACTGCAGATTAAATTGTAGAATCTGCAAATTCTGCAGTTTTAAACATACCTTTCAGCAACAGAGGAGGAAAGACTGAGCAGGGGTGAGACAGGTGAGCAGGTTATTTTGAGTTAGAGCCCGTAAAGCAGAAGGAAGTTTGCCAGTGCAGGTTAGTGTGGCCAAACGTGAGGAGTGAACAGGACTAACTACTTCCACCATCACTGCTTCAGCAGCAGTCAAACCGAGCAAACCCTAGTTAAGGCTCAAACACCAGGAAAAAATACTCATTCTAAATGAGTAATACAATAAAGCATCATAGAAACATAGAAAACCTACAGCACAATACAGCCCCTTCGGCCCACAAAATTGTGCCGAACATGTCCCTACCTTAGAAATTACTAGGCTTACCTATAGCTCTCTATTTTTCTAAGCTCCATGTACCTATCCAAAAGTCTCTGAAAAGACCCTTCAATTTACCAAAACAGACTAAATCATAACTAGACAATGATCTGAGGGAAGGAAAGGAACTGTCGAGCTTTTGGGTCAGAACTCTGCATCGAGATACATTCAGAGATATACTTAGCGAACAGGAAAAAAATCACTGTGCCATATTTTGTGAGCCTAATGAAACCATTAATATTTGCATGAATTAGTGCAACAATCTCGGCTTCTGTGCTGTTGTGCAGAAAGCAAAAGGTCTGTAAAGTGCTGGAGGCCGTGAAATGGTGATTTACAACTGTTCTGATACTGGGCTCTCACAGAGTTCAGTTGCAAAGCCCAAAGGAGCAGAATTACATCACACGACACCACTGGGAATCCACACAAACAGTCTGAGGTGATTTAGATCCAGCATAGGCACATCTCTGAACTTCAGCAGATGGGAATGGCTACATGGGATTAAGGCAGAAGACAGCACATTTGGAATGTTTTACTTGATGAAAAATGTGTCTCAAAATACAGCACACTTTTTTCCTGCACTATCCATGACAAATGGGATTAAGGGAGTAGAGTTGCATCTAGCCCAATGTTTTCATTTCTATTTATATGTATATGAATTTAAGTGTCATAGCCAATCATGATCCAAAATCCACTGAGCATAACGGGGCTCCCTGAAGAGGAGAACACACACAATCCACACAAAAAGGTCCTGCAATTTTTGTTTCACACATTCATTGCTTTATTTTTACAGTTATAGAAATAGATAGCAAGCTCTGACAACTTTCATCATTGTCCAAAAACACACAATTTATTTCTGAAAAAAAAATGCAAGATGAAAGTGCTTCTGAAAGAATATAGACAAGTCACTGATGTCAGAGATACCAATGTCTATTTCAGATGTCAGAATCAGAATTGGAATCAGGTTTATTACTGCTGACATATTGCATGTCATGAAACGTGTTGTTTTGCTGCAGCAGTACGGTACAATACATAAAACTTTGCTCTTGGTTATAATAAATAATATAAAAATAAATAATGAAAAAAAGAGAGCAAATTAGTGAGGCAGTGTTCATTGGTTTATGGGCCATTTGGAACTCTACCGGTGGAGGGAAAATCCTGAAATGGTGAGTATGCATCTTCAGGCTACTGTAAATCCTAGCTGATGGTTGTAATGAGAAGAAGGAATGTCCTGGGGTTGTGAAGGACCTCAGTGGCGAATGCCACCTTCTTTTGATGATGTCCTCAATGGTGGGGAGTCTAGTGGTCATGATGAACCTGGATGAGTCTACAACCATCTGCCCCTTTTATTGATCCTGTGCATTGGAGCCCCATACCAAGCAGTGATGCAACTAGTCAGAACGTGCTCCATGCTGCCTCTGTAGAAACTTGCTTGAGTTTTTTTTGGTGACATAACAAATCACCTCAAGCAGAAAGTATAAAGTACAGTATGTGTTCCATTACCAAGTAAAACCATATTTGAAGCATAGATCTTCATAAATCTTGAACAATATAATGCAAAATGATGAAGTCTTAATGAAAACAATATATTTTATAAATAATCAAGCATTCACAGTTGCAAAATTACAAAACTGTTGATAAAGGTCATTTAACAAATTAATTAAGGACAGCAGTAGATTCAACCGGATCAACTTAGAAATTGCTGGAGAACCTAACAGCTCAGGCAGCACTGGCAGAAGGAAAAGGGAAGTCACTGTTTTGGGTCAATGATATAAAAGAGGATAGCAAAAATTGATTTCAGGTGCACTGTATAACGAGTAAAAGAGGGGCAAGAGTGGGCATTTGGGGTGTTGGAAAATGACATTCGAGAGGTAGTAATGTAGATGAACAGAGTAAGTATTTAGCAGCGTGCTTCACTGTGGAAAACACCAGCAGCATGCTAGAAAATCGAGAGTGTCAGTAGGAATTAAGTCATTGTTTTGTAGGAGCAGGTGCTAGGGAAGCTGAAAGGTCTGAGGGTAGGATAACAGAAATACCATTTGTTAATAAAATTAATTTCATGCCATATTACTATGTTAGAATACAGTGTTTTCTCACATTACCCTTGGTTACGCTGACTCTTGGTTACGCAGCATGACTCTGCGCTGTGTGTTTTCACGTGACTGCCGACTGATGACATTACGGCCTCGCATGGGAACACCAGTGCCTTTGAGCAGAAAATCCTACAAAAGGTACAGCTGCCTCAGGAATCACACCACCAGGTTCAAGAACAGTTACTACCCCTCAACCATCATGCTCTTGAACAAATGGGGATAGCTACACTCGTTTAAGGACTCTGTTGTATTGCTACTTCATGCTTGTTATTTACTGCTATTTATTTATATCTGCATTTGCACAGTTTGTTTACATTTTGCAGGTCCTGATGTTTAGAGTTTATCATTACTGTTCTACAGATTTGCTAAGTGTGCCTGCAGAAACACAATCTCAGGGTTGTATGTAGTGACATGTATGTACTCTGATAATAAATGTTACTTTGAAACTTGAACATTAGAATTCTAATATCCTCTTGTTTTCAAATCTCCCTTGTCACTTTAACTCTCCCTTTGCACGTAATAACTTCCAGCCTTACAAACCTCTGAGAGATCTGAGCACCTCCAGTTCTGATTCCATTTTTCTCTAGTTTATTACTGCATTATCAGAGCTCATTCCTCAAGCTGCCAAGAATCTAGAGTGCTCCCTTCCTAAAGAGCTTTGCTGCTTTCTCTTCCTTTAAGTGTCTTACTCAAAAGGTAGGAAATTATAGGCCAGTTAGCCTGACTTCAGTAGTTGCTAAGATGTGAGAGACAATTATTAAGGATGAGGTTTTAGAGTACATGTGGACACACAATAAAATAGGCCGAAGTCAGCTTGGCTTCCTTAATGGGGCATCTTACCTGACAAATCTGTTGCAGTTCTTTGAGGAACTATAGGCAGGACAGACAAAAGAGAGTCAATAGATGCTATTTATTTGAATTTTCAGAAGGCCTTTGACAAGGGACACCCAGGAGGGTGCTAAACAAGATAAGAGTGCATGGTTCTATAACAACAATACTAACATGGACAGTAGATTGGTTGACTGGCAGAAGGCAAAGAGTGGGAACAAAGGAGACCTTTTTTACTTGACTGTTGGTGACTACTGGTGTTGGGTCCACTGCTTTTCATGTTATATGTTAACGATCTGAATGATATAACGGACTTCATGGCTAAAACTGCAGATGATACAACGGAAGGTGAAGGGGCAGGTAATGTTGAAGAAGCAGGGAGTCTTCAGATGAATAGGCAAAAAAGTGGCAGATGGAATACTGTGTAGGGAAGGGTATTGTCCTGTACAGTGAAAGAAGGAATAACGATTTAGGCATCTCCAATGTTTGAGTGAATTCAGACATCGGAAATGCAAATGGACTTGGGAATCCTAGTTCAGGATTACCTAAATGTTAACTTGCAGATCGAGTCGATAGTAACAAAGAAAATGCAGAGTTAGCATTTATCTCAATTGGACTAGAATACGCTTAACGCTGAGGATGTGTTCCTTGGAGGTGGAGCATCATGCGGGGTCACTATAACATGACGTAAATTGGCATGTGAGCCTGATCTTAAAAAAACCAAACCCGAGATATATATATTATTTTATGTATACACAGTAATTTGTTGAGTAACAAACACATAAATAGGCCTAACCTGGACATCAGTGGAGCAGCTACACATTTCAGCGGTGGAGGGACGTAGGTGGTGGTTACATCTTAGAGGAGGGACCAGGCTGTGCGTGCTCCTCTAACTTTGGCTTCTTCTTCAAGTAGACGTTGAGATTTGATGGCCTTTTCATAAGTTTCCTCCCCTGAAGCAGTTCTTGGTAGCAGGAAATCATGTTGAGAACACCTCTCTTTGCCTTATTACTTCATTCCCAGTCAGGGTCGATGAACTGGTCCATGAATTGTGTGATTGTGGTGATGCTGAGGAATTTTGTGGTGAGATTTCTTGCTGGTGTTTCCGCTCCTCCATCCGTGTCCTCAGATTCACCCAGGATGCGATGCTCTGCCAATTCTCAAAGCTCTTCGTTGTTAAGGCACTCGCCGTGAGAGTGCAGTAACCCTTCAATATCACCATCACTAACTTCCACTCATCCCGCTTCACTGTCCAGTTCAACCATATTTTGGGTGACTGGTTCTGCCTGAAATCCTCAGATGTCATTGTATGCTTCTGGCCATAACTTCTTCCATACTCCATTCATGCAGTTTGAAGTTAATTCATCCCAGGTTGCTCTGATATTGTCCACAGCTTTCATAATGTTGTAGTTTTTCCAAAATTGCCTGATGGATTGTCTGTCTCGACCTTTTGTTTCCTCTACAAGTTGCTTGAGTGTGTGATGAAGGTAGTAGGCTTTAAAATTCGATTTTACACCTCGATGCACTGGTTGGAGTGGTGTTGGGTGGATGGTAAACCACTTCTACAAGAATGCAGGTCCACAACATGTCAAGATTCTCAGGGTGACTTGAGGCATTATCAAGCACCAACAATGCTTTAGGTTCAAGGTAATGCTCCTCACAATACCGCTTCACTGCTGGACAAAAATGTGATACAAACCTATTTTGGAAAACACCAGTTGTCACCCAGGCTTTCTTGTTGGAATTCCAAATCACTGGTAAACTTGACTTTATAATTCCTTTCATTGCTCGTGATGTTTCTGGATGACACACAAACACACGTTTTAACTTAAAGTCACCTTTAGCATTGCCTGTTAGCAAGAGACTCAACCAGTCCTTTACAGCCTTGGATCCAGATGCATGTTTCTCTTCTCAGGAGATGAAAGTCTGAGAGGGCATTCTTTTCCAAAATAGGCTATTTCATCCACATTGAAGACAGACTCAGGAGGATAATCATCTTTTTGAATTAGGCCTTCAGTGTTGCAGGAAATTCCCGGCTGCCTTGCTTTCTGCACTAGCTGCTTCACCAGAGATATGTACGCTATGGAGGTTACTGCACTGTTTAAATCTATCAAACCAACCTGTGCTGGCTGTGAATGTTACCAACATATCTTCTTCTTCTTCTTGAATATGATTGAAGATGTTTCTTGCCTTTTCCATTATTATCAGCTGGCTTACGGGCATGGTTTGTTCTGTTCGGTCATCCACCCATATATTTTCCATTTTCTCAAGCAAGTAGCTCCTTGAACAAGTCACCGTCGTTGATGATAAGTCTGAGGTCATTGTTGCAGAAGCTTTTATCTTGTCTGTATCTTTTATATTTGTTCTGATCGTCGATGTAGCCAATTTCAAACAGAGGCCTACATCAACCTGACGCTCACCAGCTTCCAAACGCTGTAACACTTGCAATTTCACATCCATGCTATTGCTTTTCCTAGCCATCTCAGACGTACTCCCCTCACTGGAAGTAGATGGCTGTTTTCCAGACATTATGGGCAAAAAAAATGGAATAAATTGGCAATGGATCAAGAACGTTTACACATGAGGGGGAGGCAGAGTGTGAACTATTATGGGACTGGCTGTGAGTGGCTCGGAGCATACAGAAAGCACTCTCATTGGCTGACTGAATGTTTACTGCAATGCCAGCTGCTCTTGCGAAGCTTAGGAGTTGTTCATAATGAATTTTTTTTCATTTCTAAAAATTTCAATAAAGAATTGAATAACCGCATTGTAACAAATCAGTCCTCTGCGAGTAGCTTTTTGCAGGATGTGAGTGTATAAAAGCAAGGATGTAATGCGGAGATCTTATGAGGTATTCTTCAGATCACAACTGGAGTATTGTGAGGCGTTTTGGACCCTATATCTAAGAAAGGATGTGTTGACATTGGAGAGAGTCCAGCAGAGGTTTACAAGAATAATACCAGGAATGAAATGGTTAATGTATGAGGAACGTTTGATGGCTTTGGGCCTGTGCTCGCTGGAGTTTAGAATAATGAGGGATGATCCCTTTGAAACCTATTGAATATTGAAGGGCTTCGATGGAGTGGACATTACAGAGCATTAAAAAAATGCGGATACTGGAAATCTGAAGCAAAAGCAGCAAATGATGGAATCATTCAGCAGGCCAGCTAAAATCAGTGAGGAGACAAGCACGCATCTCATGTAAAAGATAGCAGTGGGGAAGTGAGAAGGTGCATGTAACTTAAATTTCAGAGTGGAAAGAATGGAGTGGACAGAGGTAATGCTTATGATAAGAGTGTGCTCAAAGTTTGTCAAGTACCAGCCACTGGAGGTGGAAAAGAAATATGAAATAAATTAAAATAGAAAGGTGCAGCCATTTCAATGGAGACATAGGTGGCTGTCAGAATTGAAGGCTCAGTGGAGAATGAGATGCTGTTTTCAAATTTTTTAGATTCATTGTTGGAGAAATAACAGAGAGATTAGAGTGGGTGAGAGACAGAGAATTAAAGTGAGGAAAAGCTGGCCTCCCGAGCACATTGCACTTTCAACAGATCATCTACCATAACTTCAGCCACCTCTAAAGGGATTTCACCACCAGTCACATCTCCCCCTCCCTTCTACTTTCAGCGTTGGAACTGGATTATGTTGTCCGTGATTCCCTGCTCCACTTTTTCATATCACCATCACTACCATTCTCATGGCAATTTATCAGACATCTGCAAGTGTTGCATTATCTTCTTTGTTTATCCAACACCAAGTTAGTGTTTTGCCTTCAGACAATCACGGTATGATGAGATTTTCATTGGAGATTGCAGGTTAGATTATTGTTTTGCAGAACACCAACAGTAAGCTTACAATCTCCTGAAGCTTTAATTCTCCATCCCACTGGCATGCTGAGCTGACTGCCATTGGTCCATCAATGCTAAAATAGGCTTAAAGGATAGCATCTACACCCATCTGGGCAGGTTGCAGCCTTTGTGGCTTGATATTGAATTTAATCATTGTGGAGAACCCACAATTTGCTCTTTCCACAGATGAAACAATATTTCTGTTTCAAGCTGCAATTCTCAGTCATTAAGGTTATTATTTTGACAGGTTTGGGGTTTGCCCCCTATCACAGACATTCCCTCTTCTTTCCAGCCCTACCACATTCTGCAACTTCTGTTTTCTCAACTTTCCAGTTCTGCTGAAGGGTCCTTAACCTGAAGCACAGACTGTTTCTCTCCCCACCGATACCGCTTGATCTGCTGTGCACCTCCAGCATTCTCTGTTCTCGTTTCATGTCACTGAGATCCATCTACATTGTTGATACTAACAATGAGTTTGGGAACATTTTACAGAGCGACAGGAATACTTTCAGAAGATTGCATCGTGCTCGACTTGGCCTGCCATCCACAGTCAACCAGCCATGTCTTTTCAGTGGCTAATTTTGTGACCCTGGAGGGAGGAAGGATCTGGAGGCTTAGATCACAGTGCCATCTGTCTTCTGGGAGATGAATGGGCCACGAGCAGCAACTCACCCTCAAGATCCTGAGGCCCTGTTCCTGGAACATCCTAATACCATTAACAGTGATTTTTTTGGCTACTGAAAATTAGTTGATTAAAGAAATAATAATAAAGCACAAATGAGAGAAAATCTGCAGATGCTGGAAATACGAGCAACACACACACACACACAGACAAAATGCCAGAGGAACTCAGCAGGCCAGGCAGCATCTATGGAAAAGAGTACAGTTGACGTTTCAGGCCAAGACCCTGTGGCAGAGCATCTGTCTTACCATTGGGCAGTATTTTTAGGAGCCTGAATTCTCATACCACTGGCTTCAAGCACAGCAGCTTCCCTTCAACATACAACCTGAACCAACCTGCACAAACATAATCACGGGCCCACCACATTGATGCAAGAAACTTCAGAGAGTTGTGAACACAGTTCAGCACATCATAGTCTTCCCTGCAAGACTCCATCTCTACTTCTCACCTCCTCAGTAAAGCACCAAGCATAATCAAAGATTCCACTTACCCTGGCTATTCTCTCCTCTCCCCTCTCACTGGGCAGGAGATATAATATTCTGACAGACTCATTTGCACCTCATTGTCCACCTTTTCCTGAGCTGTAATACTTCATTCTACACTCTGTTATTGCCTGCTCTTACACTACCTCAATGCACTGCTGTAAACAATTGATCTGTATAGATGGTATGCAAGTTTTTCACCGCATCTCGTTACCTATGACAACAACAAGAAACCACTAAGCACAGGCACCTTTTTGAAAATCCACTTGTTAACAGTTGCACTTTTGAATAACAATTTTTTTAAAAATCAGCTTTTAGTACTACCTCTACAGTTGTGGCTTCAAAACCATCTTTGCACGGGGCTTCCATATGCATTTGAGTCTGTATTTTCAACTGCAGTAAAGTGGTAATTCAGAAATCAAATTCAGAAAGAGTTGTCCCAGTTGTTCTTGGTGCTCCTTTTCATTATGTGTTGCTAAATAGTTATCTGCTCAAATGATATTGGAACGGAATTGTCTTTACGGGCCTGCTCAATGGAAAATTTTGCAATATTATATTGCGGAAATGTCAGTACTGTAAGGTCAAATATTAGCAAATATTATCAACTGCTTTCAGACTGTTGCAATTGTCAGTCAAAAGCCAAGAAACTGTTCTAAGATGTGCTGGGTGCAATAAATTTGTGCCAAATTATAGTGAGGGAGAAAAGCACTAAGAATTGAGTTGAATCCACTTTAATTAAATATACACATGAAGGATATTAGCCAGTAACATACTTCAGGAATTGTCTCCTAAACAGATTTAAACATTTAAATCCACATTACCATGACCACCAGCGGTTAGTCAATGATACTTTTCCGCTGGGCTGTTCTAACAATAATTCAGAAACATATGTTCTTGCTAAAATGCTATTTTTCCTTTTCCAATTATCTACCTGGGATCTTGTATTCAACTTTGCATATACTGTCATCAAGTTAAAATCAGATTTACAATTGATTGATAATGAATGTACATTTTTTATAGTAACATTGAGAGGAAAAGTGTTGACCACGTTATTTGCTTCTGCCTTGTAAGTTAGATGTTGAATAAGAAGATTTAATTTCCATGATACCAGCAGTCTGTCTTCCCCCAGCAGTTAAAGCTATTCCAGCTTCCACATTTGCAGCCTTCATTTTTTTAGATCTCCGCAATATCTGTCCATATCCCGTGAATAATCATGTTGCTTGCCAGATTTTTGGCAATTTGATGGAACTAATGGAAACAGGATTTGTTTGATGTTTGCTCCTTGTGCTACCATGCAAACTAATGAAAATCACCTACAAGCAGAAAAACGGATGAATGCGTGTTATAAACAACAGTAGCAGCGATTGATTTATCATGAAAACAGGCTGAAAATCCATGCAAGAACATAAAATAAGAATTATGTGGTAACTTGACATAATGTAATGCTATGTGATATATTCTGTAGCTAGATGATAAGATGACAGTAACATTTTCTATGCTGCCTGAAAGTATTTTAAGTGAATTGAGAAATCTTCAAATAAAAACTGGAATAAAACCCAGTAATGAACAACAGGATTGTGCGAGGAGCCTTAATGGAGTGAAATAATTAGAAAAAACTCTAACCAGAGACAGCTTCAGTAGCAAAGCGGTTTATAACTATCTTGCTCAGGAGGGGCAGGGTCCCATCAAAGGGCACAGGGATTAACAGCCTGTGTTATTTGCACCCATTCAATGATCCAGGCAGAACTCCATTTACATGATGGCAGCTCATTATCAGGGATTGAGATCTGGTGCTGTTACAGCAAGAGTCCATTTTACCTGTTGATTGAGAGGCACTCTCCCATACTAGCTATGCACATTATCCCATTTGAGGAGCCATCTCATTGGCTACCATTTGGAACCTGCACCAGCTAATCAGAATCAGTCAGGTTTATTATCACCGGCTCTTGTCGTGGAATTTGTTAACTTAGCAGCAGCAGTTCAATGCAATACATGATGTAGAAGAAAAAGATAATAAATAAATTAAGGTATTTGTGTATTGAATAGATTAAAAATTGTGCACAGAAATAATATATGTTAAAAAAGTGAGGTAGTGTTCATGGGATCAATGTCCATTTAGGAATCAGATGGCAGAGGGGAAGAAGCTGTTCCTGAATCACTCAGTGTGTGCCTTCAAGCATCTGTACCTCCTCCCTGATGGTAACAGTGAGAAAAGGACAGGCCCAGGGTGCTGGGGGTCCTTAATAATGTGCGCTCCATTCTGCGACACCGCTCTTTGAAGATGTCCTGGCCTGGGTACTCTGTAGGCGAATACCCAAGATGGAGCTGACTAAATCTATGACCCTCTGCAGCTTCTTTTGGTCCTGTGCAGTAGCGCCCCTTGGCCATATCAAACAGCCTGTCAGATTGCTCTCCACAGTACATCTACAGAAGAATTTGAGTGTTTTTGTTGACATACCAAATACCTTCAAACTCCAAATGAATTATAGTCACTGTCTTGCCTTCTTTATAACTACATTGATGTGCTGGGACCAGGTTAGGTCCTCATAGAGATCTTGACACCCAGGGACTTGAAGCTGCTCACTCTCTCCCTCTATGAGAATTGGTATATGTTGCTTTGTCTTACCCTTCCTGAAGTCCATAATTAGCTCTTTCGTCTTACTGACGTTGAGTGCCAGATTGTTGTTGCAGCACCACTCCACTAGTTGTCATATCTCACTCCTGTATGCCCTTTCGTCACCACCTGAGATTCTACCAACAATAGTTGTATCATCAGCATATTTATAGATGGTATTTGAGCTATGCCTAGCCACACAGTCATGGGTATAGAAAGAGTAGATATCATCAATCTGCACAGATTGTGATCTTACTGTTAGGAAGTCAAGGATCCAATTGCAGAGGGGGGTTACAGAGGCCCAGATTCTGCAGCTTCTCAATCAGGATTGTGGGAATGGTGGTGTTAAATGCTGAGCTATAGTCGATGAACAGCATTCTGACATAGGTGTTTGTATTGTCCAGGTGGTCTACGGCCATGTGGAAAGCCTTCTGACTGTGTCTGCTGTTGACCTATTGTGGCGATAAGCAAATTGCAATGGATCCAGGTCCTTGCTGAGGCAGGAGTTCAGTCTAGTCATGACCAACCTCTCAAAGAATTTCATCACTGTAGTGCTACTGGGCGATAGTCATTGAGGCTGTTCACATTGTTCTTTTGAGGCACTGGTATAATTGCTGCTTTGTTGAAGCAAGTGGGAAGTTCCACCCATCGCAGTGAGAGGTTGAAAATGTCCTTGAATACTCCCCACCAGTTGGTTGGCACAAGTTTTCAGAGCTTTACCAGGTACTCCGACATGATGCAAGTATAGTATAATCCAGGGCACTGAAAGCACCTGGTCTCCTTTTTTTGGCTCTCTGGGTCAGGTCAAGGATGGTGCCTCAAATGGTGTAAGCCTACTGTAGTAAAAGCAGGCCCAGGTGCATAATCCAGGTAAGTATTTGTAACTGAGTGTAAACTGAATGGTTTACTGAATCGTTAGTATTTGCCTTGGCCTGTAATTAAACGGGTAACTTAGCAGTGATGAGTGTCTTCTGACCCACTCACCAAACCCATAAAGCTGATTTCACACAGCTACTGGAACTGCGAGTAGGGTTCGATGATTGGACAGAAGATTAATATGTGTAAATGAAAAGTAAGAGAGAGAAACTCCCACATGAGGAGTGCCAAGACCCAGGATGGACCAACAACTCCATGGAATTTGGGCTTCTCACCAACCTACTGGACGGCCACAGGATGCCAGTAAATGGGTCTGACAAGCTGGATTCCCACAGGGTGAATATGGATACCACTGACATGTAGTTAATGAGGTAGAGTACAGTGAGAGGAAGGGGAACCAGAGGGTGCTTTCTTGCTGCAAGAAGCCATAGTGAAGCTGGACAATCCGGACCTTTTCAATAATTTCAAGTTCCCTAGCCCTCATCATCTTATTTTTACTATGGATGTCTAGTCTAGTCCCTATACACCTCCATCCCCCACCAGGAAGGCCTCAAAGCTCTCAGTTTCTTTCTGGACATCAGACCCAACCAGTTCAACTACACCATCACTCTCCTCCATCTAGTAGAACTTGTTCTCACTCTAAATTATTTCTCCTTTGTCTCCTCCCACTTCCTTCAAATAATAGCCATAGCTATGGGCCCTTACATGGGTCCCAACTACATCTGCCTTTTTGTCAGCTCTGTGGAACATTGGTGTCCGTCCCCCACTTCTCCTATGCTACATCAGTCATTGCATTGGTGCTGCTTCCTCCACCCATACCAAGCTCGTTGACTTCATCAACTTTGCCTCCAACTTCCACCCTGTCCTCAAATTCATCTGGTCCATTTCCAACACTTCCCTTTCCTTTCTCAATCTCACTGCCTCTATCTCCAGAGACAGTTTATCCACTGATGTCTATCATAAAGCCACAGACTCTCACAGCTACCTGGACTCTACCTCTTCCCACCCTGTTACTTGTAAAAACGCCATCTCCTTCTCCCAATTCCTCTGTCTCCATGGCATCTGACCTCAGGATTAGTCTTTTCATTCCAGAATGATGGAGCTGTGCTCCTTTTTCAAAGAAAGCGGCTTCTCTTCCTCCACCATCAATGCTGCCTTCAACCACATATCTTTCATTTCATGCACATCTGCTCTTACCCCATCCACCTGCCACACGACCAGGGATAGGGTTCCTCGTGTCCTCACCTACCACCCCACCAGCTTTCACATCCAGCACATAATCCTCCAGAACTTCTGCCATCTCCAACAGGATCCAACAATCAAGCACATCTTTTCCTCCCCCCACATTCATCCCTCCCCACTGCTCTCTCTCCTGGCACTTATCCTTGCAAGCAGAACAAGTGCTACACCTACCCCTACACCTCCTCCCTCACCACCATTCGAGGCCTCAAATAGTCCTTCCAGGTGAGGCGACACTTTACCTGTCAGTCAAGTCAAGTCAAGTCACTTTTATTGTCATTTCGACCATAACTGCTGGTGCAGTACAGAGTAAAAATGAGACAACGTTTTTCAGGACCATGGTGTAACATGACACAGTACAAAAACTAGACTGAACTACGTAAAAAAAAAACAACACAGAGAAAAGAAGCACACAACAGCTACACTAGACTACAGACCTACCCAGGACTGCATAAAGTGCACAAAACAGTGCAGGCATTACAATAAATAATAAACAGGACAATTGGGCAAGGTGTCAGGCCAGGCACTGGGTATTCAGGAGTCTGATAGCTTAGGGGAAGAAACTGTTACATAGTCTGGTCGTGAGAGCCTGAATGCTTCGGTGCCTTTTCCCAGACAGCAGGAGGGAGAAGAGATTGTATGAGGGGTGTATGGGGTCCTTCATAATGCTGTTTGCTTTACGGATGCAGCGTGTAGTGTAAATATCTGTGATGGTGGGAAGAGAGACCCCGATGATCTTCTCAGCTGACCTCACTATCTGCAGCAGGGTCTTGCAATTTCTGAAACAGGCAGTGATGCAGCTGCTCAGGATGCTCTCAATACAACCCCTGTAGAATGTGATGAGGATGAGGGTGGGAGATGGACTTTCCTCAGCCATCGCAGAGAGTAGAGACGCTGCTGGGCTTTCTATGCTATGGAGCTGGTGTTAAGGGACCAGTTGAGATTCTCCACCAGGTGAACACCAAGAAATTTGGTGCTCTTAACGATCTCTACTGAAGAGCCGTCGATGTTCAGCGGGGAGTGGTCGCTCCGTGGCCTCCTGAAGTCAACAACCATCTCTTTTGTTTTGTTCACATTCAGAGACAGGTTGTTGGTTCTGCACCAGTCCATTAGCCACTGCACCTCCTCTCTGTATGCTGACTCGTGTCATCGGTGAACTTGATGATATGGTTCAAGCTGTGTTTTACAGCACAGTCATGGGTCAGCAGAGTGAACAGCAGTGGACTGAGCACACAGCCCTGGGGAGCCCCCGTGCTCAATGTGATGGTGTTGGAGATGCTGCTCCTGATCCGGACTGACTAAGATCTCCCAGTCAGGAAGTCTAGGATCCAGTTGCAGAGGTGGGTGTTCAGGCCCAGTAGGCTTGTTGGGGTCATATACTCACAGTGTAACCTCCTGTATATCAGTGAGACATGATATAGGTTGGGAGGTCATTTCAACAAGCACTTATGCTCCATCCACCAGAAAAAGTGGGATCTCCCAGTGGCCACCCATTATAATTCTATTTCCCATTCTTGTTCTGATATACCAATCCATTGTCTCCTCTGCTGTCGTGACGAGGGTACACACGGGTTGAAGGAGCAGCACCTTATATTCCATTTGGGTAGCCACCAATCTGACAGCATGAACATCGACTTCTCAAACTTCTGGTAATACCGCCTCCCCTTCCCCTTTTCCCTCTCTCACCTTATCTTCCCTGACTATTGCCACCCTCCGGTGCTCCTCCCCTTTTAATTTCTTCTTTCTTCCATGGCCTTCTGTTCTCTCCTGTCGGACTTCCCCTTCTCCAGCCCTGTATCTCTTTCACCAATCAACTTCCCTGCTCTGTACTTCATCCCTCACCCCCCCCAACTTCACCTGTCACCTTGTGTTTCTCTCTCTTCCCCCCCCCCCCCCCACCAGCTTATAAACCTACTCCTCACCTTTTTCCTCCAGTCCTGCCGAAGGGCCTCGGTCTGAAACAGCGACTAGACTTTTTCCCATAGATGCTGCCTGGCCTGCTGAGTTCCACCAGCATTTTGTGTGTAGCACTAGACTAGACAATCGCCTAGAAGGAGAAAGAGATAGGTAGCTTGAGAAACAAAGTATAATGCTAAACCAGTGATGTGTTACCATGGGGGAGGCTGCCCAGTCAGCACAGAGTTAGAGGACAGGGGTACAGAGATGGCCTACTGTTTAGTAAAGGTGTAGCGGTTAGAATCTGCTTGCAGACGTAACTTCATTAAGTCCCAAACGCTACATTGCTTGGAGACACACGAATGAGAGGTGGGGACATTTGGTTTGATGGTGATGATGCGGAAGAGAGTTTAGAGAGAGCCTGAGGGCTTTTCCCTCCTGTGTAGTCATGCCAGTACAGGCCAAACGAGTGGAGTACCAGGAGAGTACCTGGGGAGAATAGCGTGGCAGGCCTCACCAAACGATACTATCAGGGAGTTCTCCTCTAAGTAACTGGTGAAGCCGGGAGACGAGTATAGGCAGCAGCCAGGGGAGCCTCTGCCCACGTGGTTGCTGAGGATCTGAGGTTAGGGAGTGCAGGGGTGAGTTTATACTCAGGGAGATGGGTGTCCTGGCGGTGGGGTGTGGTGTTTGCTGTCATCTCATCACATGATTAACAATGCCTTGAGGGTCCCACACGCTTCCCAAGGGGGTGAAGAATCACTATCATGCAGAGTGTTCGCATTAGGTATCCCTGACATTTCCAGAGGGATCTGCAGCCCTGGGAGAAGTGGAGCACGATGGAGGAAGGGACGCTTTACTAGTGAGCTCTAATCACAGGGATCTACTATGACCAGCAACAACCCACCAGGGGATCATAGGTTAACCTCGACCATTTAGTTAAAGAGGCAGCTCTCCATGTAGAGGGAGTGGTGCTGCCCTTACTGGGACCATAGACACTGTATTCAGATTGCTGACAGGATTAGAGTACGTAGGGGAGGATCCCTGTAGTTGGATGCAAGAATGACACAAGCAGCCTGGCATGGAGGTTCCCGCGTGACCCACAAGGAAATGCTTTTGGGGTTGCTCAGAGCCAGGATCCCAAGGGTGTAGGTAAATGTGGTTCCCACTCCAACCCATGTGGAGGGAGCTCTGCCAGGGGTAGAGAGACAAGGAGGTCATTAAGAGAGAATGGTCATTTGCCTAGCCCTCCCCCCAGTAAAGGCTCCTTCTGTTCTCTGCCAGATTCCTTGTATTCCACATGGTTCCCTATATCCCTCACTGGAGTCTGCAAAAAGGCACTGGCCAGACCTTCAGAGGTACAGGGGTCAGGCAGTGGGTTGCGCCTTACCTCACCACCCTCATAGGGAGGAGGCTCATTCACCCGGCACCCCCACCCCATAATAAAGTGTAAATGGTTTGAGTTTGAAAAATTCAGCATTTTGTGCGTTGCTTGAGTTGGAAAAATGTTGTGTGAGGTGTTACCACATGTGAGATCACTTGAGAAAACGAGAGAGAGAGTGCAAACTCTGCCATGTGTTTGTTAAATCTGTACCAGAACAATATTTGGAATAATCTACAGGAAGATTGTGTTACTTGGTGTCTTATCTTGAGAGGCAGCCCCTTTAAGAAGATGTGTGAATGTAAGTGCATGGGACCCCCTCCAGCATTTCTATTCCCCAGTTCTTTGCAATGTGTTTATTGTATATTAAGTGTTAGTTCAAAGTATTTTTCAGTTTACCGGTACTTTTGAAGCTTCAGAAGAAAGCATCAATTTTTGTTTTGTCTTTTTTGTGTTTTAAGTTTGTATTTATTTGTTCCTTTATTCTGAAATGGGTAATGGAGTGAAACCCGGATTCCGCAATGGCCATGTGGAATCCAAGTTAAGGTGATGGAAATGTGAGAAATACGTTAATACGTGAATATGGATTTATGCATATTCAAATTGGGAATTCGAAATTTGTTTTTGGAGAGAGATTGGAACACTTGGGGAGTAAAATGTAACAAGAATGTTCCATAAGGTTAAAGTATATATATATATATATATTGAATATTGTTGTCAAAGTACTGATTGCGTTTTAGTTTTAGTTGCGTTTTAGAGGAGGGTATTTTAGGTTGTATTCTCAACTTAATGTGAATACAGCAGATATTAATTCAAGCATCAACCAGTCTTTAGTCCTTAATGTGGATTGTAAATTACAACCAATATATTGAATTTAAAAGCACACCTTTGCAAAGTGACAGCCATTAGACTTTTGTATATGCATCAGCCGGACATTAGGACAATGGGTCACTGGGAGGTTGGTGGGTAGCAACTGGTTGGGTGATAATTCTGGGTTTTGTAGTGTTACATTTTGTCTGTAGCATACTCGGGCACCTAATGGAACTACACTACCCTGTAGACTGGGTGTCACAGTGTTGTGTCTTTCAGGGGGGTTGTATGTTGCAGTAAGTGTCCATCTACCTGTTCATTGGAAGCTGCTTCCCTGTGCTTTCTAGGGATTGACCCATTTAAGAAGCATTGCAGCCTTCCCACTGGCTGCCATTTGGTCCCTGCACTGGGTGATGACATCAAGGCACAGGCAGATTATAAATCACTGAGTGCACCTGGTCTCTTCCTTTTGCGCTCTGGGTCACCATGGACCAGGTCGCAGATGGAGCCACATAACTATGATGCAGTAAGAGAGGGCCTAAGCACACACTTTAGGTAAGATCTGTAATTGGGTGTAATTTGAAGGTTTACTGAATGTTTATTGTTTGTCTTGTCCTGTAAGTAAATGGGTAACTTACTTACCAGTATTGGGTGTCTTCTCTCTCTCATCACCAAACCTGCCAACCTGGTTCCACCGTATTGTTGCTTAATTTTTTGCAGCAATAATGACCCAATATCATGAATGGCTTCCAACAATTCAGTTCAGTTGCACTGCTTTATGTCGGCCTGCATGTTTTAAAGGGGAACAGTACTGTGGCTGCAGCAGGATCTGAAAATTGTGGCACGGCAGAATTCATAGGTTCCAACTATTGCCCTCAAGGCCTTGGTGCAAACGTGAAGAAGTACGTTAAAAATAAGAGCAGTGGGAGGGGTTAATTACTGAGTTAATAAGCAGAGTCAAGCCCCAATGTCCTGGATGTTGCCCTGAGTGAAGAACGATGACCTCATTCAACCGGTCAAGATCAGAGCATACATACACCATCAAAATTGTAGGTTCCATGGTCGGCACAACATTGAGGGCCAAAGGGCCTGTAATCTGCTGTAGATTTCTATGTTTCTAAATCCTCGTGCAGATCCCATCTGAAATGTTATATTTTGCAACTCCAAAACATTAACTGATTTCAAGAAAAAGAATGGAGTCCAAGTAAGTGGGTCTTTGTTTTAAGTGAGGTGTGCACTTATCACATGGTATTGTCGTGATTAATGCAATTCACGTATTGTTACATATAACAAAGTAATGAATTATTTAAAAGCACAAGAAAGCTTAAACAATATATTCACAATATTACTCAAATACTACTGAAATATTAAATACACAACATTCTTCCCTACTTAGCTATAAACTCCAACTCAATATGGAATGCATCACAACTATACAGACAGTGTACTCTATAACTACTGTACCAAAATCCACAGCATTGTAAATCTTAAACAGTCATATTCAGGCCTGAAGGTTTAGTCACTGTGGAGGTTACTCTGAGTCGCTTACTCTCGTTTCCTGGCAATAAAGGTCACTCTGCCTGGCAGGTTAGACTTGTGGCTGTGAAACAATCTCAGGTTCTAGGGTGGTGGTGGCTCTGTGGTGGTTCTAGGAGTCAACTCTGAGATTGCAGTAAGTGGTTCTGACAGCTCTGGATACCTTTCTTCTCCTTTTCTCAGCATTTCTCTCAATCCTTGCTTCTTTCCCAGTCGCAGCTTCTCTCGCTCTCCTTCCTGCTCTTTTTTTCTTTCTAAGATGTGTATCTTGATCTTGGGAAGGTACATTTCGTTCACTGGAATATTCTCTTATTAATCTTTCTATTGCTCCCTTTGCAATCTGATCTCTTCAGTAGGTTTCCTCATCCGCAACATCATTTGAAAAATCCTCTGTTTTCATACCTCCAATGATTCCTTTCTTTTTGGTCTTCCATTCATCCAGCTGGGCTTTGGTATTTGCATCTACCCCTACAACCAGCTTACTATCTCCGACTTGAAGTTAATGCAATAAACTTAATGCACACAAAGTAGATTCTGGTTCTTTATACTCACAAAAGCCAAACGCTTGCAACTTTCCTGAAGCTCTTTAAAATCTCTTCCAGCTTAAAGCCAAGCTATGTTTTGCAAGTAACTGCCTGATTAACATATCAGAAGCTTTCTCAGGTATGTTGCCTCCAAAAACTGTTGTAGTCAGACCACTGCTTCATCACTTTCCCGATGGCTCTGAGCAGCATGGTCCTTCCTTGGCCCAATATGCTTTCCAATTAGAGGCACAGAGTTTGGCACTACCATCTGTCGGACAACTGTTCACGGTGTACAGCATCAATACCTTCCCGAATTCCCTTTCAGTGAACTCTCTTGCAGCAGATGTGGCATGCAGCTGGCAGGTGGGTCCCCAATCAAGCTTAACTGTCTCAGCCAATCAGGTCCCCAGAATGCTGGCCCTCCTGTCTTTACCACGTACAAGCCCAATGTGAGTTGCTGGATGTTACCTTTCACTGTTGTGGGAATGTCATTCCCACTGGAGTTATCTTTTCTCCGGTATAAGTTCTTAGTTGGATATCTGTAGGCTTCAGTTCAGTATATTAGAAATGCCATTCAAACTCATTTTGTGGAATGACTGAAACAGCCAAGCTCGTATCCAATTCCATTTTAATTCATTTGCCGTTCACTTCAGGTGTAAGCCATATCGCTTTTCATTGCTGGTATTCACATTGTAAGTCATCCTGAGTCACACTCATCATTATCAGTTTTTTCAACTGTATACAAATGAGTGCTCTTTTTAAAGCTGCAACTTTTATCTTTTTCCTTCAATTAGACATTAAGACAATAAAACCATGAGACACGGGAGCAGAATTAGGCCATTCAACCCATTGTGTCTGACCTATTTCATTACGACTGATCTACTTCCCTCTCAATCCCATTTTCCTTCATTTTCCCTGTATCAGAATCTATCTTATCAAGAATCTATCAATCTCTACCTTAAATACACCCACAGTTTCTGTGGCAGTGAATTCCACAAATTCACCACCCTCTGGCTAAAGAAATTCCTCCTCATCTCCATTCTAATGTGGCATTCCTCCATTCTGAGGCTGTGCCCTCTGGTCCTAGTTTCCTTCCACCACCGGAAACATCCTCTCCACATCCACTCTATCTAGGCCATTCAAATTCAATAGGTTTCAATGAGATCCCCCCCCCCCATTCTTCTAAGTTCCAGCAAGTAAAGGCCCAGAGCCATCAATCACTCCTCATACAATGTCTTTCATTACCAGAATCATTCTCTTGAACCTCCCTGAACCCTGTCCAATGTCAGCACATCCTTTCTTAAACAAGGGGCCCAAAACTGCAACAATGCTCCAAGGAAGACCTCACCAGTGCCTTCTAAAGCCTCAGCATTACATCGTTGCTTTTATGTTTTAGTCTTCTCAAAGTGACTGCTAAAATTGCATTTGCCTTCCTCTCCACTGACTCAGCCTGCAAATTGATCTTTATAGAGTCCTGCATGAGGACTTCCAAGTCATCCTGCATTTCAGATTTTCAAATTTTCTCCCCGTTTAGAAAATGGTCTATGCTTTTATTGCTTCTGCTAAAGTGCATGACCATACATCTTGCAACACTGTATTCCATTTGCCAATTCTCCTAATTCATCCAAGTCTTTCTGTAGCTTCCCAGCTTCATCAACACTACCTGCCCCCTCCACCTATCTTCATATTATCTGCAAACTTGGCCACAAAGCCATGAATTACATCATCCAAATCATTGACATACAACATAAAAAGAAGTGGTTCCAACACCAACCCCTGAGGAACACCATTAGTCACCAGCAGTCAACCAGAAACGGTTCCCTTTAACTCCCACTCTTTGCCTGCTGCCAATCAGCCAATGATTTATCCATGCTAGTATCTTTCTTGTAACACCATGGGCTCTTATTTTATTAAGCAGCTTCCTGTGCAGCACCTTGTCAAAGGCTTTCTTAAAATACAAGTACATAACATTCACCAATTCTCCATTGCCTGTCCTGCTTGCTATTTCCTCAAAGATTTCTAACAGATTTGTCAGGCAAGACTTTCCCTTGAGAAATCCATGCTGACTTTGGCCTCTTTTGTCATATGCCTCCAAGTACCCTGAAACCACATCCTTAACAATCGACTCCAACATCTTCCCAACCACTGCAGTCAGACTAACTGACCTATAATTTATTTTCTTCTGTTTTCCTCCCTTCTTGAAGAGTGGAGTTTCATTTGCAATTTTCCATTCCTCTGGAACCATTCCAGAATCAAGTGATTCTTGAAAGATCATCACTAATGCCTCCACAATCTCTTCACCTATCTTTTTTAAGAACCCTGCAGTGTAGTCCATCTAGTCCAGCCTACTTATTTACCTTCAGACCTATCAGCTTCCTTGTGCGGTCTATTTATTTTTGTGTGTCTGACATGCTCCTTGTATGTGTCTACCATGTTACATTTTCTGCAAATTTCACCTTTAAATCTGATGTATATCAGCCCCTATCACAATCCTAATACAATTTGTTCAGCCAGGCCGGGTTCTGTTTTGTCATTGCAATTTCATTCATGCTTATCTTCATTTCTGACTGCAACTCAATTGTATCTCTGCCTGCTGTTTCCATTGATACAGCTATTTTAACTGTGCTTCAGTTAGAAGCTGTCTTTGAATACTTTCTGGTAAGATTCCGCTAAGGGGCGGAGTGAAGTTGTGATGGCACTAAACAACAACTCCTTTGCTTGTCTATTCGGAAACAGCTCTATTTCTATCTTTGACATCTCTTTTTTTCCCTTTTTCAAGTTCTTTTAAAGATCGTGATCAGGAGTTACACTCTGACTTCAGTTCTTTGTGGGATTGGGACCCGCCCTCAGGCCTCAAGACCGGCCGCTTTTTGATATCCCAAGGACGCAGCCTGGAAGACTTCAGGCTTCCGGATTTTCATGGCTCTGGAAATGGGCTGATTCTAAGCTGGTGCCCCTGACTGAAGCATCACAGGAGAACAAAGGACATCATGACCAGCCAGTTAGCTGCTGTGAGCTGTGTGTGCAGAAAGCTGCACCTTTCTGGGACCGACTCTCTAGGTGCAGCGCTCGCAAAGAGTGACGCAGCAGACTTCTAACATCATAAATCAGTGAGTCGTTTGTTATGTCTTCGGGTACTGCAAGTCTGTGTCTTTATGGATGTTTGCTGCATGCTTGAGTGCACGGTGGAGGGCGCAGATGATTTTTTTGCTGGTGGGGGTGGTGGGTCGTTGCCTTGCTGCAGCTTGTGTGTGGGAGGGGGAGCTGGGGGTGAGTGGTTTGGGATTCTAACATTCATGCTTTGGGGCACTCCTCTGTTTTCATGGATGTTTGCAAAGAAAAAGAATGTCAGGATGTGTATTGTACACATTTCTATGGCATTAAATGCACTTATTGAAACTTCTGATGTCTCAGTGAATCATTAAGCCCATTACTGAAGTGACAATGTTCAGACAATCTCTTCAATTCAGCCACAAACACTGAAATTATACGTGGCCTATCAGCAGCATTGACAGAGCTTTACCAAGAGAGATTTCTCATAGGTCGGCGGCGGTTATTTAAAAAGGGAGCTTCAAGAGCATTTGATCATTGTGTGTGGCCTATCAGCAGCGTCAGCAGAGCTCGACAAACTAAATAAAAGTACAGAAGGGATAAGTGGAGCAGCCATTGTCGGGAGTAGGCCAGTAGCAAGACTAGAAGTGACGGACTTTGGCTCAAACGAGGCTTCAGCTCGGAGGAGGCGTCGGTTCTGTGTAAAGCGGCTGTTATTTCCTTTTTGTTTTACCCCCTCTCTTACTGTACCATTTAAATGGCTGTGCTGAGCTCTTCGTCCTGGATGTTGGAGAACTGGGAGACCCAGAGTCTCCCGGGAAACTATATCTGCGTGAAGTGCATCCGGCTGCAGCTCCTTGAAGACCGTGTTAGGGATCTGAAGCAGCAACTGGATGACCTTCGACTTGTACGGGAGAGTGAGGTTATAATTGATCAAAGTTACAGGGAAGCAGTCACACCAAAGTTGTGGGAGGCGTATAGCTGGGTGACCGTCAGGAGAATTAGAAATAGGCAGTTAGAGCTGAGCACCCCTGTGGCCATTCCCCTCAAAGTAAGTATACTGCTTTGGATACTCTTGTGTGGGATGACTTCCCGGGAAAATGCCACAGCAACCAGGTTACAGGCACCGAGCACGGGTCCGTGGTGCAGAACGGAAAGAGAAAGAAGGGAGCGGTGGTGATAGGGACTCGATAGTAAGGAGATAAGACAGGAGGTTCTGTGGACATGAACGGGACACCCGGATGGTATGTTGCCTCCCAGGTGCCAGGGTCAGGGATGTCTCAGATCGCGTTCACAACATTTTGGAGAGGAAGGGGGTCAGTCACATGTCTTCATACATACTGGTACCAATGACAACGGGAAGGGAAAGCAATGAGGTCCTGAAAAGAGAATTTAAACAGCCAGGTAGAAAGCTGAGAAGCAGGACCTCCCGGGTAGTAATTTCTGGATTGCTACCTGTGCCACGCACCAGTGAGGGTAGAAACAGGATGATCTTTTAGATAAATGTGTGGCTGAGAAGCTGCTGCAGGGGCAGGGTTTCAGGATTTTGGATAATTGGGATCTCTTCTGGGGTAGGCATGACCTGTTCAAAAGTGACAGGTTGCACCTGAACCCAATGGGGACCAATATTCTCACGGGCAGGTTTGTTAGAGCTGTTGGGGAGGGTTTAAGCAAACTTGACAGGGGCGTGGGAACCGGAGTGAAGGGACTCAGGAAAGGACAGATGGTAAAAAAGTAAAGATAGCGTGCAGGCAGACTGTCAGGAAGGGCAGGCAGGTGATGGGACTTAGTTGCAGTCAATAGGTTAAGTATTCAAATCATTAGGGATGCAGAGTCAGAAAGGACAGCAAATACAGTACTCAAGGTGTTGTATCTAAATGTGCCTAGTAGAAATAAGGTGAATGATCTTGTTGCAATATTACAGATGGCCTGGTATGTTGTGACCATCACTGAATCGTGGCTGAAGGATGGTTGTAGTTGGAAGCTGAATGTCCAAGGTACACGTTATATTGGAGGGACAGGAAGGTAGGCAGAGGGGGAGGTGTGGCTCTACTGGTAAAGAATTGCATCAAATCAGTAGAAAGATGTGACATAGGATCAGAAGATGGTGAATCCTTGGGGGCTGAGTTATGAAACTGCAAGGGCAAAAGGATGTTGATGACAGTTATATACAGGCCTCCCAACAGTGGTTGGGAGGTGGACTGCAGATTATAACAAGAAATAGAAAAGGCGAGTCAAAAGTGCAATGTTATGGTAGTCATGGGAGATTTTAACATGCATGTCGATTGGGAAAATGAGGTTGGAAATGGATCTCAAGAGAGTGAGTTTGTTGAATTCCTTAAGAGATAGCTTTCTAAAGTAGTTTGTCATTGAGCCTAGGGAATCAGCTGTACTGATCTGGGTGTTATGTAATGAATCAGAGATAATTAGAGAGCTTGATGACACGGGACAAGATAGTACAAAGTCAGCATGGTTTCCTTCAGGGAAAATCCTGCCTGACAAACCTGTTGGAATTTGAGGAGATTACAAGTAGGATAGATAAAGAGGATGCAATAGATGTTGTATATTTGTACTTTCAGAAGGCCTTTGACAAGATACCACACATGAGGCTGCTTACCAAGTTAAGAGCCCATGTTATGACAGGAAAGTTACTAACATGGTTAGAGCATTGGCTGATTGGTTAGAGGCAGTGAATGGGAATAGAAGTATCCTTTTCTGGTTGCCTGTCAGTGACTAGTGGTGTTCGGTGTTGGGACTGCTTCTTTTTATGCTGTATATAAATGATTTACATGATGAAATAAATGGCTTTGTTGCCAAGTTTGCAGATGATGTGAAGATTGGTGTAGGGGCAGGTAGTGTTGAGGAAATGGGGAGGATGCAGGACTTAGACAGATTAGGAGAATGGACAAGAAAGTGGCAAATGATATACAATGTTGGAAAGTACATGGTCATGCACTTTGGTAGTAGAAATAAATGTGCAGACTATTTTCTAAATGGGGAGAAAATCCAGGAATCTGAGATGCAGAGGGACTTGGGAGTCCTTGTGCAGAACATCCTGAAGGTTAACTTGCAGGTTGAGTCAGAAGGCAAATGCCACATTAGCATTCATTTCAAGAGATCTAGAATACAAGAGCAAGGATGTGATGCCGACGCTTTATAAGGCACTGATGAGACCTCACCCTGAGTTTTGTGAACAGTTTTAGGCCCCTCATCTTAGAAAAGATGTGCTGGCATTGGAGAGGGTTCAGAGGAGGTACACAAGGAGGATTCTAGGAATGAAAGAGTTATTATACAAGGAATGTTTGATGGCTCTGGGTTTGTACTCGCTGGAATTCAAAAGGATAAGGGGGCATCTCAATGAAACCTTTTGAGTGTTGAAAGGCCTAGATAGAGCAGATGTGGAAAAGATGTTTCCCATGGTGGGAGAATCTAGGACAAGTGGGCACATCAGGATAGAGGGGTGCCCTTTCAAAACAGAGATGCGGAGAAATTTCTTTAGCCAAAGGATGGTGAATTTGTGGAATTTGTTGCCACATACAGCTGTGGAGGCCAGATCATTGGGAATATTTAAGGTAGAGATTGATCAGTTCTCAACCGGACATGGCATGGTTATGGGGAGAAGGCTGGGAACTGGGGTTGAGGAGGAGACAAAAAAATGATCAGCCATGATTGAATGGTGGAGCAGATTCGATGGGTCAGATGGCCTAATTCTGCTCCTATGTCTTATGGTCTTCAATGGACTCCCCTTCCTTTTGATTCCACTTATGAAATCTAAACCATTCTGGAATCAACAGTGGCTTTGGTTCTAACTGTTTCTGTATTACTTTTACAGTATCAACAAAGCTTATTTCAGCTGGTTTCATTGGAGCAGTTAAACTTCGAAGCAACTGTATGCCTTTAAATCCAATGAACTCAGCAAAATTAGTATTTCTCATTGTCTATTTGATTTGATCTAAAATAGTTTATCTGCTCAATTCACTCTGTATATAATATCCAGTTATCTGTTGTGTAATCAAACACATCAATCTTTCCAATGTAGCCGGACATTACTGTCTGCTTTTTATGATTATTATTACGTGGTACTCACTGCTTATGAACCTGTGAATTCTACCATTTTCTGTCTATTCTTGAAGAAACCACATGCTGTACTGTTTCTATACTTGACTGAATCTTGCTGCAGTTCTACAGTTAGGCAGTAATTTCAGGTTTGTATAAAACTTCCTTGTTGCCACTGTTATACTCGGTAACTCCAAAACATTAAACAAATTGTAAGAAAAAATATGGAAGTCCAATGGAACCGGTCTTCATTTTTTTTTTACTTGAAGCAAGGCATACACTTATTATGTGGTAGCATTATGATTAATGCATGTACGTATTTTACATATAATCCACAATGAGTTATTTAAATAAACAAGAATGCTTCATCAAGAAATATATTTACCATATTCCTCAAATATTATTGAAATATGAAATGCACAACACGAAACCCAATGTTACTCACTGTGCCATACTCCTGATATTCAACCAGCAACTACCTTCATGAACCATAGGCCCCATCTGGATGGACAGACAGGGATGGAGCAGATCCCTGGTATGCTTTGCCTGGACCTCTGTGGGAAAGGCTACAATATTAGGAGTTACAGTGATTTGCTGGGTATTGCATCTAATGTTTTCACTGTCTCCTCCAACAGTGGTCCCAATTCATTCATGATCAGACTGTTGGCAAACAACTAATTTACAACAGTAGTATACCTATTCACCAACAGTCCTGGATCAGCATTTGAGTTGTTATTGACCACCACAATAACATGAATGCTGACTGGAAAAGTGAATAAGAGAGAGAGAGAGAGAATGTGCAAGATAGAGAAGGAAGGAGGGAGAGGGGGGGAGAAGGGGGAGGGAGAGAGAGAGTGGGAAAGAGAATAGAGAAGGAAAGGGTGGGAGAAAGTGCCAGGGAGGGAGAAGGAGAGGGAGGGGAGAGAGAGAGAGAGGAAGAGAAGAGGACAGAGCAGAAGGGAGGAGGACAGAGAGAGAGAGAGAGAGAGAGAGAGAGAGAGAGAGACATGTAAACAGGGCAGGAGACCACACACCGATGGCTCACAGTGGGAATAACAAGAAAAATTAAAGTGGCGAGGAACAGGTGACTCAGGTTTGCCATTATTCACTGAACACAGGTGCTCCATTAAACTGGCATCTAATTCCTTCTGCTCACTGAGACTGTACTGATCAGCAACCACTCTTTTACACTAAGACTAGATTAATCATACATTCACATCAGCTTCCCCCAGATTCTACACCCACTTGCACATTAGAGGCAATTCATAGTGGCCCTGTTAACCTGCAAGACATTGCATTGCAGGATGAGCACCAAGGAAATCCAAGCTGTGGCAGGGAGAATGTGTCAGTACCACACAGACAGCACCTAAGGTTAGGGCTGAACCCACTGCTACGAGGCAGTGGTTATACTCGATGACCTCTGTACTGACCATTGTGTCTTAAACTTATGCAATGGCTATTATCTCCATGGCCATCCTGGGTAGACAATCCCTAGATTTCACCACCTTCTGGGTGAAGAAACCTCTTCTCTGTCCCAAATGACTGACCCTTATTCTGAAACATGAGCACAAGTTCTGGACATCCCAGTCAGGGGAAACACCTTTGCTGTTTCAACCCTGTCAGGCTCCGTAATAAAAATGTGTATTCAAGTGGGATCACTACTTTTTTCCTGAATTTGGAAGATTATAAAACTAATCTGCTCAACCTCTCCTCAATGGACAAAATAGAACAAACAAGCCCCTCACCTCCCTCCCCGCTGCCCCCCGTCAGGAATAAACATGCTGAACATTCAGTGAACTCTATCCAGGTTAGCTTTAGCACTAACAGTGCTAAGCCCCATCTTGCTCACACAGTGCTTTGCTCTGTTGACACTGTGCATGGTAACCAGCAGGTAACACAAATATGACAAGCTGCCTACATCAAAAGCAACAGATGCAAGGTCTTGGTGGGATAGACTATGGTATAGGGTTCTTCCACTACTGGAGAGGAAAGGATCAAGTTGGGTGAGGAAGCCCTCAACTATTGTAGTAGTATGCCACCCAAGGGGGCAACATATTTGACAGCAGTGCTGTTGGTGTGTAGCGATAGAACAGTAATAAAAACATTGACGATCAAAGGCATTACACAGTTAATTCTTGTAAATATTTTTATAATGAATTAAGTGTTTTATATGTGTATATATGTGTGTGTGTATGTATATATAGAAAGAAAAAAAAATATATATATATATAAAAAGAGGGGGACAGAGAGAGAGAGAAAGAGATAACTAAATAGATAGATATAGTGCCACAATCTTATATCCAATTTGAGGGCACTCGCTTCCCTCTGTTAATATTTGACAATCTATTCATTATTACTAATAATTATATTAGCATTAGTATATTAATACAGCAACTAAATATTCCTGGATTTTGTTGCTTCAGGTGTGATAGTATCTGAGAGACAAGAGGGGAAAGTGTTGCGTTGCTTGTCAGAGAAAATATTGCAGCAGTACTCTGGCAGGATAGATTAGAGGGCTCGTCTAGGGAGACTATTTGGGTGGAATTGAGGAATGGGAAAGGTGTAGTAACACTTATAGGGGTGTATTATAGACCACCTAATGAGGAGTGAGGATTGGAGGAGCAAATTTGTAAGGAGATAGCAGATATTTGTAGTAAGCACAGGGACGTAATTGTGGGAGATTTTAATTTTCCACACATAGACTGGGAAGCCCATTCTGTGAAAGGACTGGATAGGTTGGGGTTTGTAAAATGTGTGCAAGATAGTTTTTTGCAGCAACACATAGAGGTACCAACTAGAGAAGGAGCAGAGTTGAATCTCCTGTTAGGGAATGAGATAGGTCAGGTGACGGAGGTATGTGTTGGGGAGCACTTCGGGTCCAGTGATCACAATGCCATTAGTTTCAATATAATTATGGAGAAGGATAGAACTAGACCTAGGGTTGAGATTTTTGATTAGAGAAAGGCTAACTTTGAGGAGATGCGAAAGGATTTAGAAGGAATGGATTGGGATAATTTGTTTTATGGGAAGAATGTAACAGAGAAATGGAGGTCATTTAAAGGTGAAATTTTGAGGGCACAGAATCTTTATGTTTCTGTTAGGTTGAAAGGAAAGGTTAAAAGTTTGAGAGAGCCATGGTTTTCAAGGGATATTGGAAACTTAGTTTGGAAAAAGAGAGAGATCTACAATAAGTATAGGCAGCATGGAGTAAATGAGGTGCTCAAGGAATATAAAGAATGTAAGAAGAATCTTAAGAAAGAAATTAGAAAAGCTAAAAGAAGATAGGTTGCTTTGGCAAGTAAGGTGAAAATAAATCCAAAGGATTTCTACAGTTATATTAATAGCAAAAAAGGATAGTGAGAGATAAAATTGGTCCCTTAGAGAGTCAGTGTGGACAGCTATGTGTAGAGCTAAAATAGATAGGGGAGATTTTGAATAATTTCTTTTCTTCGGTATTCACTAAGGAGAAGGATATTGAATTGTGTAATGTAACTGAAATGAGTAGGGAGGTTATGGAAACTATGACGATTAAAGAGGAGGAAGTGCTGATGCTTTTAAGGAATATAAAAGTGGATAAATTTCCGGATCCTGACAGGGTATTCCCTAGTACCTTGAGGGAAGTTAGTGTAGAAATAGCAGGGGCTCTGACAGAAATATTCCAAATATCATTAGAAATGGGGATGGAGCCGGAGGATTGGTGTATTGCTCATGTTGTTCCATTGTTTAAAAAGGGTTATCAGAGTAAACCTAGCAATTATAGGCCTGTAAATTTGACGTCAGTGGTGGGTAAATTAATGGAAAGTATTCTTAGAGATAGTATATATAATTCTCTGGATAGACAGGGTCTGATTAGGAACAGTCAACATGGATTAGTGTGTGGAAGGTCATATTTGACAAATCTTATTGAATTTTTTGAAGAGATTACTAGGAAAGTTGACAAGGGTAAAGCAGTGATGTTGTCTATATGGACTTCAGTAAGACCTTTCACAAGGTTCTGCACGGAAGGTTAGTTAGGAAGGTTCAATCTTTAGGTGTTAATATTGAAGTAGTAAAATTAATTCAACAGTGGCTAGATGGCAGATGCCAGAGAGTAGTGGTGGATAACTCTTTGTCAGTTTGGTGACTAATGGTATGACTCAGGGATCTGTACTGGGTCCAATGTTGTTTGTCATATACATTAATAATCTGGATGATGGAGTGGTAAATTGGATTAGTAAGTTTGCAGATGATACTAAGATAGGTGGCATTGTGGATAATGAAGTAGGTTTTCAAAGCTTGCAGAGAGATTTAGGCCAGTTAGAAGAGTGGGCTGAACGATGGCAGATGGAGTTTAATGCTGATAAATGTGAGGTGCTACATTTTGGTAGGAATAATCCAAATAGGACTTACATGGTAAATGGTAGGGCATTGAGGAATGCAGTAAAACAGAGTGATCTAGGAATAATGGTGCATAGTTTCCTGAAGGTGGAATCTCATGTGGATAGAGTGGTGAAGAAAGCTTTGGTATGCTGGCCTTTATAAATCAGAGCATTGAGTATAGGCATTGGGATGTAATGTTAAAATTGTACAAGGTATTGGTAAGGACAAATTTGGAGTATTGTGTACAGTTCTGGTCACTGAATTATAGGAAAGATGTCAACAAAATAGAAAGAGTACAGAGGAGATTTACTAGAATGTTACCTGGGTTTCAGCATCTAAGTTACAGAGAAATAAGTTAGGTCTTGAATAAGTTAGGTCTTTATTCTTTGGAGTGTAGAAAGTTGAAGGGGGACTTGATAGAGGTATTTAAAATTATGAGGGGAATAGATAGAGTTGACGTGAATAGGCTTTTTCCATTGAGAGTAGGGGAGATTCAAACAAGAGGACATGAGTTGAGAGTTAGGGGGCAAAGGTTTAAGGGTAACATGAGGAGGAATTTCTTTACTCAGAGAGTGGTAGCTGTGTAGAATGAGCTTCCAGTAGAAGTGGTAGGGCCAGGTTCAATATTGTCATTTAAAGTAAAATTGGATAGGTATATGGACAGGAAAGGAATAGATGGTTATGGGCTGAGTGCAGGTCATAGAAACATAGAAAATAGGTGCAGGAGTAGGCCAGTCGGCCCTTCGAGACTGCACCGCCATTCAGTATGATCATTGTTGATCATCCAACTCAGAACCCTGTACCTGCTTTCTCTCCATACCCCCTGATCCCTTTAGCCACAAGGGCCATATCTAACTTCCTCTTAAATATAGCCAATGAACCGGCCTCAACTGTTTCCTGTGGCAGAGAATTCCACAGATTCACCACTCTCTGTGCGAAGAAGTTTTTCCTCATCTCGGTCCTAAAAGGCTTCCCCTTTATCCTTCAACTGTAACCCCTCGTTCTGGACTTCCCCAACATCAGAAACAATCTTCCTGCATCTAGCCTGTCCAATCCCTTTAGAAATTTATACGTTTCAATAAGATCCCCCTCAATCTTCTAAATTACAGTGAGTATAAGCCCAGTCGATCCAGTCATTCTTCATATGAAAGTCCTGCCATCCCAGGAATCAATCTGGTGAACCTTCTCTGTACTCCCTCTATGGCAAGAATGTCTTTCCTCAGATTAGGAGACCAGAACTGCACACAATATTCTAGGTGCGGTCTCACCAAGGCCTTGTACAACTGCAGTAGAACCTCCCTGCTCCTGTACTCAAATCCTTTTGCTATGAATATCAACATACCATTTGGTTTTTTCACCACCTGCTGTACCTGCATGCCCATCTTCAATGACTGGTGTACGATGACACCCAGGTCTCACTGCACCTCCCCTTTTCCTAATCGGCCACCGTTCAGATAATAATCTGTTTTCCTGTTCTTGCAACCAAAGTGGATAACCTCACATTTATCCACATTAAATTGCATCTGCCATGAATTTGCCCACTCACCTAACCTATCCAAGTCACCCTGCATCCTCTTAGCATCCTCCTCACAGCTAACACTGCTGCCCAGCTTCATGTCATCCGCAAACCTGGAGATGCTGCATTTAATTCCCCTGTCTAAATCATTAATATATATTGTAAACAACTGGGGTCCCAGCACTGAACCTTGCGGTACCCCACTCGTCATTGCCTGCCATTCTGAAGCTGGGCTGCGGTGTTAGCTGTGAGGAGGATGATAAGAGTATGCATGATTTTCCTTTCACAAATCCACGCTGACTTTGTCCGATGATTTCACCTCTTTCCAAATGTGCTGTTATCACATCTTTGATAACTGACTCTAGCATTTTCCCCACCACCGATGTGAGACTAACTGGTCTATAATTCCCCGGTTTCTCTCTCCCTCCTTTTTTAAAAAGTGGGGTTACATTAGCCACCCTCCAATCCTCAGGAACTAATCCAGAATCTAGGGAGTTTTGAAAAATTATCACTAATGCATCCACTACTTCTTGGGCTACTTCCTTAAGCACTCTGGGATGCAGACCATCTGGCCCTGGGGATTTATCTGCCTTTAATCCCTTCAATTTACCTAACACCACTTCCCTACTAACATGTATTTCCCTCAATTCCTCCATCTCACTAGACCCTCGGTCCCTTACTATTTCCGGAAGATTATTTATGTCCTCCTTTGTGAAGACAGAACCAAAGTAGTTATTCAATTGGTCTGCCATGTCTTTGTTCCCTATGATCAATTCACCTGTTTCTGACTGTAAAGGACCTACATTTGTCTTGACCAATCTTTTTCTTTTCACATTTCTATAAAAGCTTTTACAGTCAGTTTTTTAAGTTCCCTACCAGCTTTCTCTCATAATCTTTTTTCCCTTTCCTAATTAAGCCCTTTGTCCTCCTCTGCTGGTCTCTGAATGTCTCCCAGTCCTCAGGTGTGCCGCTTTTTTTCGTTAATTTATATGTTTCTTCTTTGGACTTGATACTATCCCTAATTTCCCTTGTCAGCCACGGATGCACTACCTTCCCTGGTTTATTCTTTTGCCAAACTGGGATGAACAATTGTTGTAGTTCATCCATGCGATCTTTAAATGCTTGCCATTGCATATCCACCATCAACCCTTTGTGTATCATTTGCCAGTCTATCTTAGCTAATTCACGTCTCATACCTTCAAAGGTACCCTTCTTTAAGTTCAGAACCTTTGTTTCTGAATTAACTATGTCACTCTCCATCTTAATGAAGAATTCCACCATATTATGGTCACTCTTACCCAAGGGGCTTCACATGACAAGATTGCTAACTAACCCTTCCTCATTGCTCAATACCCCAATCTAGAATGGCCTGCTCTCTAGTTGGTTCCTCGACATGTTGGTTCAGAAAACCATCCTGCATACATTCCAAGAAATCCTCTTCCTCAGCACCCTTACCAATTTGGTTCACCCAATCTATATGTAGATTGAAGTCACCCATTATAACTACTGTTCCTTTATTGCACACATTTATAATTTCCTGTTTAATGCCATCCCCAACCTCACTACTACTGTTAGGTGGCCTGTACACTGTTCCCACCAGCGTTTTCTGCCCCTTAGTGTTATGCAGCTCTACCCATATCAATTCCACATCCTTCAAGATAATGTCCTTCCTTTCTATTGCGTTAATCTCCTCTCTACCCAGCAATGCTACCCCACCCCCTTTCCTTTCCTGTCTATCCCTCCTGAATATTGAATTTCCCTGGATGTTGAGCTTCCATCCTTGGTCACCCTGGAGCCATGTCTCTGTGATCCCAACTATATCATATTCATTAATAACTATCTGCACATTCAATTCATCCACCTTGTTATGAATGCTCCTCGCATTGACACACAAAGCCTTCAGGCTTGTTTTTACAACACTCTGAGCCCTTATACAATTATGTTGAAAAGTGGCTCTTTTTGCTTTTTGCCCTGGATTTGCCTGCCTGCCACTTTTACTTAGGTCGGTGGGACTAGGTGAGAGTAAGTGCTCGGAAGGGACTAGAAGGACCGAGATGGTCTGTTTTTGTGCTGTAATTGTTATATGGTTATGTAAATAACATCCAATAACATTGGAGAGGGTTCAAATGAGGTTCACAAAAATGATTCGCGATTGAAAAGCTTGTCATATGAGGAGTGTTTGATGGCTCTGGGCCTCCACTCACAGGAATTCAGAAGAATGAGGGATGACTTCTTTGAAACCTATCAAATGGTGAAAGGCCTCGATAAAGTGGATTGGAGAGGATGTTTCCTACGATGGGAGAGTCCAAGACGGGTGGACACGGTCTCAGAATAGAGGGTCGTCCTTTTAGAATGGATATGAGGAGGAATTTCTTTAGCCAGAGAGTGGTGAATCTGTGGAATTCATTGCCACAGGCAGTTGTGGAGGCCAATTCTCTATGTATATGTAAGGCAGAGGTTGATCGGTTCTTGATTAGTCAGGCCATGAAGGGAAAAGGGCAGAAGACTAGAGATTGGGGCTGAGAGTGAAACTGGATCAGCCATGATGAAATGGCGGATCAGACTCTGTGGTCAGATGGCCTAACTTAGCTTCTATATCTTATGATCTTACGTGCAGGGCAAAGCGCAGAACAAACAAAAATGTAAGAGGCAGCTAAAACCTTTCAATGGCCCGTATGAGTCAGCAGCCTGGAACTTTCATTCAATGTGATTGTAAAAGCAGAATTCCGCAGCATGGTGTATAAAGAGAGAACCAGAATCACAGCACATTTACATCTTGTATTTACTGCCACTGATACAATGACTGGTAAGCGTGGGTTAAAAATCCCGAAATGGACACGACTCATAAAGCACAGTGTTTGCACTGCTGTTAGCGGCATCTGATGAAACAACCAGTATTATTGGAAATTGATTGAGCATTCATAAAACCTCACATTTCCTTATGGTTTTCTGATGGGAATTTTATTCATAAGAACAGGATGAGTACTTTAATTTGGAGAAACATGTATCATAATTCAGCCCGTGATGACAGTGATATATCCACCGATGAGGAGCCACTCTTTGAAGCAAACTCCAATGAAGAAAACAACATAAATGTGAGTAAATGTTTTAACAGGCATTCAAAACCAGGATTCGGAAATATTTCCATGGAGCGTGAAACACCTTTAATAGCTTATATAATAGAACAAAAATTCAAAGTTGCATTCTTGGAGTGTGACATATCAAAATCATTGTGCATGACATTGCAGTGGATGTTTATGAAATAAAGCCAGGAATTGGTGTCAGTTTTGCCTGAATGTATGCAAGGAAATATAGATGGGTTTTCACAGTCGATGACCTATGTCAGTCAATCTTCCAGAAGAAAATCTCTGATCTGAATCCTCCCTAATTGATGGAGAAGCTGCTTAAGAACAAATGCAGACTCCATGTGAGAAGTGCATGACCTATCTGAATTTGAGCAGGGAATGAAGCTAACTTGCTCTGATCCATCTGTTTGCTTTCTGAGATTCTGATTTCGGTTTCAACTGGTACGAGTTTCTGATGCACAAAAGAACTCAGATTTCTGTGTTAAAATTTTGTGCAGCTTGGAAGTGAAACCTAGAAATTCAATTACCTGCTCGGCTCTGAATGGTTGCTATGCAAGTATGGATGAATTGGTCAAACTGTGCACAGATGATGAAAGCAGGATTAGCAGTGTGGCTCAAAGGGAAAGCTGATTTTGATTTGTTCAGCTTCTAATAACAAAATGACCAAAAGAAAGTGTATGCACTTCCCACTTACACAGGTGACATGTATACTGTGCATGTATATTCACACACACTCAGTGTTCACATGATTATGTACGCCTATACACCTGCTCATTAATGCAAATATCTAATCAGCCAATCATGTGGCAGCAACTCAATGCATAAAAGCATGCAGACATGACCAAGAGGTTCAGTTGTTCAGACCAAAGATTAGAACGGGGAATAAATATGATCTAAGTGACATTGATGATGGAACGATTGTGGGTGCCAGATGGGGTGGTCAGAAACTGCTGATCTCCTGGGATGTTCACGCACAATAGTCTCTGCTGTTTCCAGTGAATGGTGTGATAAACAAAAAAAACATAAAGCAAGTGGCAGTTCTGTGGGTGAATATGCCCTGTTAATAAAACAGGTCAGAGAAAAATGACCAGACGGGTTCAAGCTGACAGGAAGGCAGCAGAATCCCAAATAACCAGGCATAACAACAGAGGTATGCAAAAGAGCATCTCTGACTGCACAACATGTTGAACCATGAAGTGGATGGGCTACAGCAGCAGAAGACCATACCGGGTTCCACTCCTTTACCTAATTAAGTGGCCATTGATTGTATATGCAGTGCAAGCTATCTACTACACTATATAGAACCATATGTCCTGTTACTATCTGCGTTTCATTTTTGCAATCATTATTCCAGAACTATGAAATAAATGTTTGTTCTTTTACAGAATAATATGAGTGGTTGCTTTGACTTTTGATAATGTTACAGACCAGCAATATTAAAGGTTAGGATGATTTATCTGAAAGAACTGCTGAGTTTCCTGTATGAGGTGGTCTGCAGTATTGCTCCTTCTGAATTGAAGTGGCTTGGAAATTTGAATATGCACTCCTGTGGTTTTCAACACTACCTACAGTACATGAACATCATCAATGGAATGAGATTTTGATGCTCTCTTGGCTGAATATGACAACCTGCAAATCTGACCGGGCACCAGCTGTGAATTGCCCTTGTGATGATAAGCAATTTATTTGTGAGATAGACTGCAGGTATTGTCAGTACCCATGCGAGGATCTGTTAGACTGTCACTTGGGAAATCAGATCACATTGTTCTGAATAGTGCCAGTTGTTGATCGCTCTCAGAACGGTTAAGCGTCAATAGTCCTACTCCTGAGCAGGCTAAGCTGAATTTGGGAACTACATTCAGCCCCACCCCCTCCCCTCCTGTTGCATGGTATCAACCACTGCCTTATCCAGTAATCACCTACAATGACTCATTCATCGCTGCTCAGTGCTTCGCTCGTCCTTCCCTGATAGTCCTTGACTTGGAGTCCATTGCTTTGATCAGATCACAGCTGAAGGCCCGACTTAACCCCTGGCTTGCAGCTGAAGCAGTGATATGAATCTTGATCCTTCAACTTGCTGTTGAGCCTTGTTGTTCACTCCTTCACAATCCCCAGATCCAGTCCCAGTCCCAGACAGACCTTGGAGTTCCCTCCGGAGTGTGAGTTCCACAATGCTGTGGCACGTAACATGGGGCCCTGGGCCCAGGACACTGATGAATTTCTTGCTCGGTGTGAGGAGGTGGCAAGGATAATGATCAAAATACATTAAGCACAATTCTTTACTGTGCAGCCCCAGAGCCAATGGTTTTGCTTCAGGACCAAATCATCACTGGACACCAATATACAGGTGGAAGTTAAGAAATCATGATCAGCTTTATTATCAGTGACTTATATGTCATGAACCTTGTTGGTTGCAGCAGCAACATTCGCCAATGATGTGAAATTTGGCAGTGTGATTGTAGGATACAGTTTAAATGAACAGAGTGATGTTTTAAGTGTATGGGTTTATTTTAAAGTGCTTTTGCCATTTCAGAACATAGAAAATAGAACACTACAGCACAGAATCTACTTCACTAATTTGTCCACCATTAACTTAGTGGTCTATAAATCCCAGGGTTATCCCTCCTCCCTTTATTGAACATTTGCCACCCTCCAATCATCTGGCAGTACTCCTGTGGTCCATGATGACACAAACAACATACCCAAAGGTGCTGCAATCTCTTCCCTAGATTCCCATAGCAACTTCAGATATATCCTGTCCAGCCCTGGAGTCTTACCTATCCTAATGTTTTACATAAGTTCCAGCATGTCCTCTTTCTTCATGTTGACATGTTCTAGCTTATCACAGACCTCACAAATGTCGAGGTCCCTCTCTCTAGTGAGTACTGAAGCAAAATATTCATTAAGGACTCTCCCTACCTTCTCCGACTCTGTGCACATTTCCTCTTCTATCCCTGTTCCCGACTTCACCTTAGTCAGCCTCCTGTTCTTCATATTTGTATAGAATGTCTTGGGCTTTTCCTTAATCCTGTTTGTCAAGGCCTTCTCATGCCCCTTTCCAGCTGTCCTAAGTCCATTCGTGCATAGTTAGATTTTTTATCAAAGATAGCATTGCCTGGCACAGGAGGTGATGCACCTTCAATAACTCTCGGAGACGTGAGGCGAGATATAGGCTTTTATTGGCTAGAAGAAAGAACAAGCAGCAATTGACCACCATACTACATCCTGGAGACTGAGGGAGGAGCAGTGCCTCCAATCGCCTTTATACCGGGGTCTGTGGGAGGAGCCACAGGAGCAGTCAGCGGGTGGGGGGGGGGGGGCGTGTCCAGACAGGTATATGTAGTTCACCACAGGAGAATATGATGATTGTTTTGCATTTATCATCCTGTGTTTGAATGTTGCCTTATAACTACACTATTTATGTGTCTGGTGCCTACAGTATGCAGCTGAGGACTGCTACATTTCCTGAGTAAATGCAAATAGATTGAGCATTGTGCAGTCATCAGGGAACACCATTTTGAGTATGATTGAAGGAACCTCATTGATGGGCGCCACAGTAGCTTAGCATTTAGTGCAATGCTATTACAACTCAGGGAGTTCCAGAGGTTGGAGTCCAATTCTGGCGCCATTTTGTACATAGTCTCACTACATCCTCCCTGTGGAATGCATGAGTTTTCCCCAGGTCCTCCAGTTTCCTTCCATAGTCCAAAAACATAACAAATAGGTTTAGCACCCTGGGAAAGATTTCACTGCTAACACAATAGTCTTTCTGTAGAAGCAGTGTTTGGATAATGGTTAGAGATAACAGGTGCATTGGAATGTGAGCCATCCAATCAGGGGAGTGGGTTTTGTGTTGTGTGCCTGACACCAGTGTGAGCTGGGTCCTTTGTTCGGTGAGAGATGAAGAAGGTGACGCTAGACAGAACCGGTGATAGGATTCAACCCAAGGTGCTGCAGTCGACTGAAGTTTGGTGAACATGTCTCACTTTTGAAAGAGTTGAGCTCCAACTTGTGCGTATTTTACTGTTTAATTATAATGACCCCTTTTCGGTTTTTTCTTTCTTTTCTTTACTAACACTAAGTTTCATAAATAAAATTCCTTCAGTTGTATACAGTGTGTTGTCTGTTATTTCTTGCCATTGAGTTGTAACAGGGTAGCAAACTACAGCATCCACACAAACTGGGGTTTGGGTTGGGAGAGCTATCTCAATCTCACAGGTTTGGCAGGACTGGAGTGTCGATTCCCTAGACTTGTGCCACCAAGGAAACCGGGTGGGTTTCATTGTGGGGTATCGTCCCAGATCGATTTCATTGGCCGCAGTGTGATTGGTCTGAGCATTGATCCAGTGGGATGTGTATTTAAGTCTGTCTTAAACTATCATCCGATAAAGTGATTACGATACATGATTATGGATGCTGCAGGGTTGAGCGATGCTGCGAATCCATGGGGTTACCAGTAACGAATGCTTGTGTATTGAGTGAGGTTAACATTCGTAGCCTCAATGCATTGTTAAACAGTACTTTAGGAACTGTTAAAGCCTTAGGAACAGTTATGATCATGGAGCGGAGGTTTGACAAAAAGGCAAGAGCAGAATCAAGCGGTGGATCATCCAGGAGCTTCTGATGGTGCCATTCCACAAGCTTACTGCAACCTGACTCCTCTGAAGACAAAGCAGTTACTGGAATTAAGTCCTGGTGAAGTGGCAGCTGCTCAGCATAGCATAGGTAGCATTTGGTCAGTGGTTGCGAAAGGGGATGTGGCCCAAGAGGACAAAGAGTTGAGGAACCAGCTTCGGTACTGGGTCACTGGGTCACATCGCCTCCAGACAAACAGTGGCGTTCCCAGCTGGTTCTGCCTGAAAAGTATCACTTCATGATGGTTTTGGTCATCAGATGGTTGACAAAACCTATGGATTGCTCAGAGATGGGTTCGACCGGCCCCGAATGAAGCTGGAGGTCGAAGAGTATTGCAAGTTGTGCATTCTATGTATACAGGGAACACGTTGCCTAAAAGGGCCGCTCCGTTATCCCACTTGCAGAGCGCAGGGCCTCCGGATCTGAAGTGTATGGATTTCCTGTTAATAGAGCCTGATGCCAGCAACATGGAGAATGTCTTGACTATTACAGATCATTCCACCAGATATGCGCAAGCCTTCACTACCAAGGATCAGTGGGCACCCACTGTGGCCAAAGTGCTATGGGAGAAGTATTTCATTTATTATGGCCTCCTCAAGTAGATACAAAGTGATCAGGGACAGGATTTCGAAAGTAGGCTCATACATGGGTTACTGAGTATGCTTGAAGTCGAGAAGTCGAGGACTACGCCTTATCACCCAAAGGGTGATCCCCAGCCCGAAAGGTTCAATCAGACCTTGCTAGATATACTAGCAACCTTGGAGATCAATAAAAAGAACAAGTGCAGTCAACATATTGGACATCTAGTCCACTGCTACAACTTTACACGAAATGAAGCTACTGGGTACTCGCTGTATTATCTGATGTTTGGGCACGATGCAAGGTTGCCCATTCACCTCTGTTTTGGGACTGGTGAGGGAGATCTACAACAGAAGTCTTATCTGAAGTATGTGTATGATATGAGAAGAGAGCTGAAAATGGCTTATGAACTAGCTGATGTCTCGGCTACCAAGCAGAATCAAGGAAATAAGAGGAGGTATGATCAAAAGGTTAGGTTCTCCCAACTAATGCCTAAAGATCGAGTCCTGATAATGAAATTGGGGCTACCTGGGAAGCATAAGCTGGCTGACCATTGGGCGACTGTGCAATATGTAGTGGAGAGTCAGATGCCAAACATACCAGTTTTCTGGGTGAAACCAAAGGATGGGAATGGCCTGTCAAGATTCTCCATCAGAACCACTGGGACAAGAGGTACATGTTGACCCACATCCTGACCTGGACCCTACAACTAGGAAGAGGACTCTGCGGCGACATGGGGGAACCGAAGGACAAGCAGCAGGAAGGATTGGAGCAGACCCCACCCCTGAATGTGATACGGGATCGGAGAATGAGGAAACGAGAGTGTGGAATATGCTGCCCTTCGCAAACTCACCAATAATTGAAGAAGAGATTCCCAACCCTTCTCATGCTGAGGCAGGTAAAATGGGGAGAGCGAGCAGTGGACAGGCAAGTTTGTGGTTAGAAAATAATGGGAGGTTTGACTCTAAAGTAGCTGGGTAGGAAGGTGAGCACAGCCAAGTGCTGAGGGGCCCTGAGGTGTCAGGAGGCACAAGTAATGGACAGGGAGGGGCCTCCCCAGGTAGACAGGAAAGAGCTCAGGCAGAGTCTGAAGCTGAAGAAGTAGATTATGGGGTAAGGAGGTCCCAAAGAGTCAGGAAACCCCCAGACAGACTGGCCCATGTCACACCCAGGGAACAGAGTGTGGCACCAATCCCCTTGGTGAGCTATGTCACTGCCACTTACACCTGGGCTGGACATTATGCTTTGTATGAAGGGGTGACAAATTACCTCAACGTCATGAGGACATGACTAATTTTGGTGGGGGGGGAGGTAGAGTGTAACACCCTGGGAAAGGCTTCACTGCTAATGTAATGTCCTTTCTGCAGAAGCAGTGCTCGGGTTATGGTTAGAGATAGCGGGTGCTTTGGAATGTGAGCCGTCCAATCAGGGGAGTGGGTTTTTTGATGCGTGCCGAACACCGGTGTGAGCTGTGACCTTTGTTTGGTGGGAAGAGGCAAGTCGCTGAAGAGAACCACTCATAGGATTCAACCTGGTGGGGGACCGTGATTTGATGGAGCAAGGTGCCACAGTCGACTGAAGATCAGTGAATACGTATGACTTTTGGAAGAGTTGAGCTCCAACATGTGCACTTTTGACTGTTTAATAATAATGGGCCCTTTTTGTTTTTTTCTTTCTTTTCTTTACTAACCCTTAAGTTAAGATTCATAAATATAATTCCTTTCACAGTGTGCTGTCTGTTATTTCTTGCCACTGAGTTGTAACAGGGTAACAAATTACACAGCCTCCACAAAAACCGGGGTTTGGGGTGGAAGAGTCGTCTCAATCTCTCGGGCTTGGCAGGACAGGAGTGTGTCTTCCCTAGACTTACACAGCCAGGGAAACCAGGTGGGTTAATTGGTCATTGTAATTCATCCCATGATTAGAGTTAGTCGGAGTTGTGGGGTTACTGGGGTGGTATGGCTTGAAGGGACAGAATGGCCTACCTCGTGCTGTATCAAAGAAAGAAAGAAAGAAGCAGTTGACTCGGTTTAGGGTATGGCCCTAAGGATTTCCAGATTTCTGATATTGAAATGGTTGAGCTCTATCAAAGGCAAACATCTTCCTTTATGTGGAGTATGTTTTCTCCTTGATACTTGACTTCAGTTTCACTATAACTGCCTGGTGCTGCACCTGATCAAATTCTGCCAGGGGCAGTCACTCTCCCCTCACTTCTGGAATTTGGCACTTTGGTCCGAGTTTGGAATTAACTTTGGAATGGCCCTTGAAAACACTAAAACACAATATTGGTGAGTACACATTATTTGGACAGTCATTAGTTTGAATGAGTTATCCTACTTTGTGTGGGCAAAACAAATCTGGATAAGTTTACACATGTTTTTATCAATGCCAATATTGTGGCTACATAAAAACGGGTTGCCACAAGAAATGATGAGTTCTAAAGTACAAATTTGTAATACCACAGCACAGGTCATGCTATTGTTTAATTAGACATTAGCCTTGACTGTAAAGAATGAGAGGTCTGAGAGTAAGTGGTAATGCTGAATCCAAGAGAATATCGGCTTTAGGACTGTCAGGATAAAATAATTAATTGCTATTAGGGATGTGGTTCTGACTAATCCATTATCAAATCCTCTCAGGCAATGAAAACAAATAGAATTTATCAGAAGTAACCAATTGCTTGGCTTTTTGCAATTTTTCCATTATTGAATCCTCTGAACAAGGTTTCATTATTTGCTCTGTCTTGAACGAGGGTTGGTTATTGGCCTGCTGTAAGTATAACAGAGTCCTTGTTATCCCACAGATTGTGTACAGTACCAACTCAATTTTCTGCCCAAATATTTATTGAATGAGTACCTGGTTCATCATTAAGGGGTTTTTTTTAAGAATATTGTGATGGCCAATATTTTGGAGCACTCAGGATCAAGTGGGTTCATAACCTGGAAAACCAAACCTGAAGCACTCCCTTTCTCCCACATCCATTCTCCTCTCCTATAACATTCCTTCTTCAGCCTTTTAACTTTTCCACCCATCATCTCCCACCCTCTCAGGTCAAACCACTTCCCCCCCCTCACCCAACCTTCTTCCCCTTTCTTTCCAGTCCTAATGTAGGGTCTCAGCCCAAAACATTGGCTGTTTATTGCTCATCATAGATGCTGCCTGACCAGCATTTTATGTGTGGTACTCTGAAGCATTGGGTAGAGTGGGGTAGAGGGAGGTCGTTGTTTAATCATACTAGAAGGTGATCAAGAAGACTTTGAATTATGGCTATTTTCTTTTAATCTCATACGATTTACTAATGGAGAGAAAACCTTGGCATGAACACGACTGAACTGTTAGCGATTAACAATTAGTGTTGCTTTTGCCAGCACCATCCAGATCTCAAAAATTAAATATTAAAATAGAGTGAGATTGCCCTTTAAAAAAATTCATTACATCACATACCCAATCCTGACAGCTTTCTGAAAGTGTTGATGAATTTATTGTACAAAGTTTAAAAGCCTGAGTCAAGGCTTGATGCCAAAGGAAGAAAATGGAATTGTATCATTTGAAATTGATTTTTATTAAAGATGATGGATAGGTTTCTTACTTTAGGGGAGAACTACTATCAGTGTATGAAATATTGGAGTTAACAAACTAGAACCAAGGACTAAAACTACCATTCTGCAGAAATCCTATATTGTGTATAATAACTGTATAGACTTTGATGTCAAAAGCTGTTTAATACAACTGATGTCTAGCTTTTATCCTGTATAAAGAAATGTGAGGACAGCAAAAATCAGGCAGATATGCTGGAACATGTTGACATTAAGAGGGAAGAAGTGCTGAAACTTTTAAAGAACATTAGGATAGATAAGTTCCCCACAGCCAGGTGGGATATACAACAGCCTACAAGAGAGGAGACTGTGCTGGGAAAATGTAAAGTGATATGCTTTGGAAGGTCAAACCTGAGGGAGTGTACAGGGTTAATGCCAGGATTCATAGCTGTATGGAGAAACAGAGGGATCTTGGACTCCACATCCATAGATGACACAAAGTTGATAGGCTGGTTAAGAAGGCATGCGGTGCATTTGTTTTCATTAGCTGATGGACAAATTTCAAGAGCTGAGAGATAATGTTGCAGCTCCTTAAAACTCTGGTTAGACCACACTGTGTGTAGTGTGTTCACTTCTGGTCACCTAACTATAAGAAGGATGTGGAAGATTTAAAGAGGGTGCCGAGGAAACTTTCCAGGATGCTGCCTGGATTAGAGAGCATGACTTATCGGGAAAGGTTGTGCACCCTAAGGCCTTTCTCTTTGGAGAGAAGGAGGATGAGGAGCGGCTTGATAGGAGTGTATAAGAGGCTAAGAGTCTTTGATAGAGTGTAAAGCTACCGCCTTTTTCCAGGGTAAAAATGACAAGTACAAGAGGGCATAATTTTAAGGTGATTATTGGGGATGATGTCAGAGGTAGGTTTTTTTTCACACAGAGAATGTACAGCCAGGGGTGGTGGTAGGAAGGCAGATATGTTAGTGACATACTGTATAAGAGACTCTTAGGCACCTGGATGAAAGAAAAATGTGGGAGGAAGGGGTTTCACTGATCTTGGAGTAGGAGCACAACATCATGGTCCAAAGGACCTGTACTGTGCTGTACTGTTCTTTGTTCTTATGGGAATCAGTCTAATTTGATTATTTTTAACTTCCTAGAAAAACTCTGTAAGATTTGTTAGAAACAACTTACCACACAAAAAGCCATGCTGACCATCACTAATCAGTCCCTGTCTAACAAAATACTTATATATCTGGGCCTTAGAATACCTTCCAGTAACTTTCCCACTACTGATATCAGGCTCATTGGCCTATCATTTCCTGGCTAATTTGTAGAGCCTTTCTTAAACAATGGAACAACATTAGCTATCCTGCTCATCTGACTCCTCATTGTGGCTAAGGATGTTTTAAGTATCTCTGAGGGAACACACTGTCAGACCCTGGGGATTTACACCCCCCCCCCCCGCCTCATTTGCCTCAAGGCAGCAAACACCTCCTTCTCTGTAATCTGTACAGGGTCCATGATCTCACTGCTGCATTGGCTCCATAGTTATAGGCTTTGTCTATGACTCTCGAGTAAATACAGATGCAAAAAATCTAGTTAATACCTGCCCCAGCTCTTTCAACTCCACACGTAGACTATCACACTGACATTCCTGTGGGCCAATTATGCCCCTTGTGATCATTTTGCTCTTATTGTATCTGTAAAAGCCCTTAGGATTCTCCTTCACTCTGTCTGCTAGAGCAACCTCGTGTCTTCTTTTAGCCTTCCTGATTTTCTTCTTGTGTTCTCTTGCATGTTTATTCCTCAAGTACCTCGTGTTTTCCTTGCCTGCTATACACACCTTCTTTTTCTTAACCAGAGCCTCAATATCTCTTGAAAACCAAGGTTCCCTAAACTTGTTAACCTTGCCTTTTATTGTGAAAGGAACATGCATACTCCATACTCCTCAAAATTTCATAATTCTGCATGTTGATCCATGCCCTGCGCTCATCCATCGTTCCTACAAACGTTCCTTGCATTGCTCCGAATATTAGTCCCACCATGCTTGTCTTCTCAATTGCTGACTTAGTAACATATTTTTCCACAACCACCCCATGGTCTGTTCGGACTGTTTTAGTTCCCACCCCCTGAAAATCTAATTTAAATCCCCCGATAACCCCACTGTTCAGGTGCAAACCATCCCTTCTCTACACGTCCCACCTTCCCCGGAAGAGAGCTCAATGATCCAAAAATCGTGAAGCCATCCCTCCTGCACCAACTCTTTAGCCATGTGATAAACTGTGTGACCTTCCTATTTCTGGCCTCACTAGCACGTGGCACGGGTAGCAATCCTGACATCACAACCCTGGAGTTTGAGCGCTTTAGGTCAGATCAGATGTAGACTTGATAAGTTTAATAAAGAGCAGCATTTCAGCGGTGAACAGAATAAATTTGTGTAACACGCTGTAAGGATTCACTGCTAATGTAATGTTCACTGCTGAAGTAACAGTTTCTCTGTAGAAGTAATGTTTGGGTTATGGCTGGAGATAACAGAACTGTGGATGCATGTTAGCCAATCAGGATTTTGTTGTGATTCTGGAAGCAGTTGTTTTTGTGGGCTTTTGCAAGAGGGAGAGAGAGAGAGAGAGACAAAGAGCGAAGACACGAATGGAGAGGTTTGGCAGACAGCCGGATGGGGTGGACTCGGAGTGGAGGTCTGAAGGTCGGCAACGCTCAGAGGAGACTGAAGGTGGAAGAAGGACTACTGAATGAGCTCCAACTTTGTGCATAGACTGCATATTATTAAATCTTATGATTTGGGCCCTTTTTTTTTATATTTTGTTTCTCTAGTAACCATATAGTCAAAGTAAGAGCTACAAAGCTTAATCCTTTAATCGGGATACTGATTTGAAACAGGGCACACATTGTGCAACATCAACCCAAACTAGATTTCTTAAGTTTGGCCAGGCAGGGGTTATCACCCCCTGTAGTAAGCCACTAGGCGAAGCGATTGTTATATTTGTATTCCTGAACTACCACATAAGCAAAGCGAACTTTCTTCATAAATCTTCCAAGTGGTAAGGAGGGGAACTTACACTGAGGGTGCTGAAGATATAGAGCTTCATAAATTTTTGCACGATAATATGTCTACAAAGACAGCGTCAACTGCATGTGTGTGTGACAGAGAGATTCATGAGATGCCACAGGCACTATAGAGAGAATGAAAGAAATGTGTCACCTGTTACAGGAGCAACAGCACACAATGCAGTAAAATTAGCCCTTGTTTCAACATTTATGCAATTGGAAACATATCAGGGGCTTTTATTTGCATTACACCATTAATGAGATTACTGTATCCCAGCAATCTCACGCATTCCACTACTTATATTTACTGGATCCCTTTGGTATAGGACATGTTTAACTTACATCTATTCATGCATGACACTAATTATTTGATGAGGTATTTGGCTATTCAGGTTTAGCAATACACTGCCAGATATGGGGTGAGTTTCAATACAGTTTATCAACAGTGATTATTCACATAACATTAAATAAAAGCAGTAAAACAAGAAAGTAAGTAAATCAACCAGAAGCCCATCATCAAGTAGATTCAGTCTAGACTGTTTGATTAGTTATGGTGTCACAAAGAAGTTGATGTTTTTAAAAAATAAGTAAAAGTTATTACGAAGACAACACCTAAAAGATAAACTATATATCTGCATCAATTTTAATAAAAACCAAGCTGTACTAATAAATAGTTAAACCAACACCACATCTGAAGTCCATAAACAAATCTAAAGCTATCAGGAGCTTCTAAAAGGTCAACATTTGAAACTTGTACAGTGAAAGATGTAAAGTTAGTGATGCCTTGAAAGGTTATGACTAAACCATTTTCTGGGAACATTTTCTGCCACACCAATAACAATATTAAAAATCACCAACTTGCAATGCATCTGTCCCTAATGGCTTTCTCCAGCTGACAGAATGTGCTGACTTTAAAGTGTTGGCTGTACCCTATGATCGCAGGTTATCTTTGTGTCTAATAGAAACATCAACTACAGTGTTCCTTTTCTGCTGGATGACAATGACATCTTAACAGCAGCATCCAGGAAAGCTCAGCTCCTTGAAATCACTAAGGTTGGCAAGGGAAGCCTTCCTGTTTAACTCTGGTTGTGGCACTTCATCTTTGGCTGTTGAACAGACTGGTATCTGTCTGACACATGTCCTGTTCCCACATCTCACTGACACACATTCCCTACACCTTCTGCTTTTGTCAGATCTGGTGAGTACAATGCTATTTGACTAAGTATGTATTCGATCTTTAAACACAAGCTAATAATAAAATTAGATTGCCTAACCCTTTATCTAACTGCTTGATGGGGTACTGTTCTGAAAATCGCTAACCCTCACACCCTGAGGCATTCAGATCTCCATCTCAAGTTGCCTTGACAATTGCTTGTTTATGCTGATGTCAGATGCAGTAAACTCAAGCATGTCATCCTAGCTTTCAAACATGATTAATTCTTATACCTTAAGATCTAACAATCCAACTTGATTCTAGAAAATTTGAAAAGAAGAGATGGCAACTGTATTAAAACCATTTTATTCCTTTAGAATCATTATTGGGATCACAATTTTACCAGGAATTCAGACATCCCACCTCTCCTGGAAGTTCCAGGAGTCTCCTGCATATTGATGGCAGCTCCCTGATGCCCGCAAGTTATATACAATATCCTGGAAATCGATTTCTTTTGAGAGCAAGTGAGCTGGGGGGTGGGGGTGAGAGCGAGAGAGAGTGAGTGACAGACATAGCGAGAGATCAGTCTATCTTTGTGCTAAGTAGACCTATCAGTTTTCTCTGTGGGTGGGATTTACAGTCGACCTCTCTCTCTCTTTCATTGTCCTTCAGTCAGTTCAGTGTCCTGCAGCACCATGGCAGAGTGTTCCAAAAAATATATAAAACGTACTTCACCCCAGACTACACTAAAGAGTACCTAATAGGGGTCAAAAATAATGACAGTGTTGCTTGCTGCACTGTTTGCAACAGTGACTTTTCTATTGCCCATGGTGGGTTAAATGACTGTAAAAGACATGTTGAGGTGAGTTTAACAGGTGTCATTCATTCATTAGCATAGCTAATGTTATTTAAAGAAATGGAAAAGATATTTACATTAGCATTTCGCTATTAGCGACAAAATACTCAACATGGAACATATATGTGTGTGTGTGTGTGTGTGTAAATAGTTTCAATATGTGATCAAATAAATTGTTGTGTTCTTTCATAATCAAATGTCCTGTATACATACACCCTTGGAGGTCGACCGGGGGAGGGGGGGAGGGGGGGAATACGGGGTTATGAGGGGTGAGGGTGCTGGTGCTACCTCCCTGAAATGAGTTTTTGCAGGGTGGGATGTCTGAGAAACTGCTAAACCACCATCCCTCATCCTTGAGAACAAAAGTCACACAACAAGATAGGTGTAAAATATCATTAACATTATTTATAATTTTTGTCTATGTAATGTAATCTGACATACCTCAGTTAAATAATAAAAACATTGGAACAAAATAATGATTAAGTATATCAATTTATGGGTTGCCTTCAACCTAGCCTTGATAAATTCTTTGAACCCACCCTCCCTGCAGAGCAGCCTATCCATTGGCCAATGCTGGTGTTTAAATATTTTTTAAAGTATCTGGGATAATAAAACTGAGCTCTATGCCATTTCAAATCCATTTCTTGGCAGAGTTTTATCTTTAAAAACTGTATAAAAACCCAGTGTTTTATTGGCATTGACTTCAAGGTCAGTCTTACTACAAAATATTTCTCAGACCTTGAGATTTTTAGACATGTTCTTGTGAAAATCACTCACAAAGGCAGTATCAGCAATAGAAGCCAATGCAATACAGTAATATAATCGTCTTTCCCTAAATAAAAACCACAGCCATCTCAAATGAGTGAACATAGTAAAATGTCCATTATGATGTTAAATTTAATAATGGGGGGAAGCAGGGAGCAAGTTATCCCACTCATGATGGTGATGTGTCTCGTTTTGGCCTTAATGTTCTCTATAAAACTAGTCAGGGTGGAATTTCAGTCAGAGGTAAGAATGATAAAATGGATGTGTACACCTAGCCAGCCTAATGCTTTAATAAGTCGTCTATGGCTGATGAAGTAAAAGGCTTTGCCTAGATCTAAAAAAACAACTGCAAGGTCCAACTTGTTTTTCTTGGTCCATGTCATAAGATCTTTTAATATAGCAGTGTTTTAATTACAACTGAGTATGACTACTACAAATGTTTTTGGCGTATTTCAGTGTGATGGCATCAGCCAATCTTTGCCAGGACTTTTCTGAAACCCTTAATGCTATTGACCTGAATGATAATGAAGCTCCATTTATCAATATTTTCAGGTTTAATTGCATCGGGGGACTGGTGAATGAAGACTGTGCCACTGTTCTTAATATTAGACAGAATGCTGCCATATTTTACCCGAGGAATATAGAAACAGACTAAAACATTGAAGTCCACCTTAATAACCTCACCCAAAGACTTCCTGCCTACCATTCATTTTTTTCAAAGTTCAACGTTTGAATTTCAATTTATTATCAGAATACATACATGTCACCACATACAACCCTGAGATTCCATTTCTGCAGGCATACTTAGAAACAGTAAACATAAACTATGAACATCAGGAACTGTTAACTGTAAATAAACTGTGCAAATACAGATATAAATAAATAGCAATAAATAATGAGCATGAGCTAACAATGTAACAGAGTCCTTAGGACACACACAAAATGCTGGAGGAACTCAGCAGGCCAGACAACAACTATGGAAAAAATACAGTCGACATTTCAGGCCGAAACCCTTCGGCAGGACTGGAGGAAAAAAGCTGAGGAGTAAACTTAAAGGTGAAGGGAGGAGAGAGAGAAGCGCCAGGTGATAGGTGAAACTTGGAGGGAGAGGGATGAAGCAAAGAGCTAGGAAGTTGATTGGAAGACCGTGGAAGAAAGAAGGGGGGAGAAGCACCAGAGGGAGGTGATGGGCAGGCAAGGAGATAACATGAGAGATGGACAAGGGGATGGGAAGTAGTGAAGGGGGCAGGGTGAAGGCATTTTTGGAAGTTTGAGAAATCATGGTTCATGCCATCAGCTTGGAGGTTTCTCTTGTTTGTAACAGAGTCCTAAATGAGTGTAGCTATCCCCTTTTGTTCAAGAGCACGATGTTTGAGGGGTAGAAACTGTTCTTAGACCTGGTGGTGTGAGTCCTGAGGCACCTCTACCTTCTACCTGATGGCAGCAGCAAGTAAAGAGCCACATTTAGGTTGGAGGAACAACACCTTATATACCGGCTGGGTAGCCTCCAACCTGATGGTATGAACATTAACTTTTCTAACTTCCATTAATGCCCCTCCTCCCCTTCTTACCCCATCCCTGACATAGTTACTTGTTTGTTTTTTTCTCTCTCCCTGCCCATCACTCTGCCTGTTCTCCATCTCCCTCTGGTGCTCCCCCCCCCCCTTTCTTTCTGCCAAGGCCTCCCGTCCCATGATCCTTTCCCTTCTCCAACTCTGTATCACTTTCGCCAATCACCTTTCCAGCTCTTAGCTTCACCCCACCCCCTCTGGTCTTCTCCTATCATTTTGCATTTCCCCCTCCCCCCACTACTTTCAAATCTCTTAGTATCTTTCCCTTCAGTTAGTCCTGACGAAGGGTCTCGGGCTGAAACATCGACAGTGCTTCTCTTTATAGATGCTGCCTGGCCTGCTGTGTTCCACCAGCATTTTGTGTGTGTTGCTTGAATTTCCATCATCTGCAGATTTCCTCGTGTTTGCTTTGTAGATTCGAAATTGGCTTGTCCATAAGAAGGCAGTTAATGATAATAGATGGGGAATATTCTGCCTGAAGGTCAGTGACCAGTGGTGTTCCATAGGGATATGTTCGGACCCCTACTCTTTGTGATTTTTATAAATGACTTGGATGAGGAAAAGGAAAGATAGGTTACTAAGACACAAAGGTTGGTGATGCTGTGGATATTGTAGATGGTTGTTGTAGCGAACAAAAGGACATTGATTGGATACTGAGAAGTGGCAGATGGAGCTCAATCCAGAAAGGACTTTGGAAGGTCAAACATGAAGACAGAATGCAAGGATAATTGCAAGATTCTTACCAGTGTGGAGGGATAGAGAGATGTTGAGGTACACATTCCTCAAAGTTGCAGCCAAGTTGATAAGGTGATTAAGAAGATGTATGATGTGTTAGCTTTCATTAGTCAGGGGATTAAAGTCAAGAGCCTCAGGCTATTGCAGCTCTATAAAACTTAGGTTTGTCAGACATTATTTATATATAACATTTCTTTGTTTTCCTGTAAATGCCTGCAAGAAAATACCTCAAAGTAGTATATGGTGACAGTCAGCATATGTACTTTAATAATGAAAAAACTGATCAAAAAGGATGGATCTGTCCTTGGCTACAGCCCAGACTCTTCTGAGCTAGTGGTGGAGAGGAGGTCACTAAACAAACTGTTATCCATTATGAACAATCAGGCACATCCTTTCCATGACCTATTGAACAGAGCACCCTTTCGAACACACTCATTTAGCTCCACTGCCACCAGGATCATTACAGAAAATCCTTCCTACCAAATGCAATAAACATATACAACAGTTCATTCTGTGCGACAGGAGAACACACATCACAGTACAGTAGTCTCTGTTTGATTAATTTGTACACTATTACTTTATTACTTTATTGTCGCCAAACAATTGATACTAGAGCATACAATCATCATCAATCATCTTTATTGCACATTATTGAAAATTATTGTTCATTGGTAAATTATTATTGTGAATATTATTCCGTACTTTATTATTAGTTAAGTCTGCACACTGCTAAGGGTTTTTTTAATGTTGTTGCTGTAACGAAAGAATTTCCCACTCAGGATTCATAAAGTATTTATTATTATTGTTGTTGTTGCTATTATTATTATTATTATTAGAATTTGACTCTGGCTAGACACAGTTGGGTATTGTGTTCAATTCCAGTCACTTAACTAAAGAAACACTGCAAAAGCTTTGCAGAGGAGATTTACCAGGATGCTGCCTGGATTAGAAAGTACGTTTTATGAGGAGAGGATGAGCAAGCTGGAGCTTTTCCCTTTGGAACAAGGGAGGATACAAAGTGACTTGACAAAGATGTACAGTATAGGACGATCAGAGGCATATAGTCCGTGAGCCAGTAGGGTTGGCCGGTACCATTTAAGAGAAATAATGCTCATAGTGATTTTTGGCAAAGTATACATCTCTAGAGTTAGAAAATATGTGATAGCATTGCACCAGTGGTAGCTTAATGTGGGCTGTCATGCATTTTATTACACCACCATAAAATAAGCATTTCTGAAAAGTGGCCAATATAAAGTACAACATATATATTCAACCTAGTGGTATTTTGTCATCAGTGATCCCTCAACATTGAAATTTGTCGCAATGATAGCTGAGTTCAAGCACTTTTCATCAAATGTTGTTATAAAATTCTACATTGAAAAATAACCATGTCATTGGTGGCACTCGCAGTACAGTGCCCAACTTCAGTAGAGTGAATCATTTCATTTTTAGAAAAATATTTGTCTGTTGTTTATTTTGGAAAAGTCAATAAAAACCCTAGGACACATATAATCACATGGATTTGTAGAGAATTTATTCAGGAATTCAAATAAGTAATCACTTTTTGTATATATTCCATATTAACATCAGTACAGCAGAAAATGTTACCCCACCCCCCCAAAAGGTAAAAAATTTCATTTAGAGAGATTTCTGGAGTTTTATCAATGTCATGATATTTTCCACATTGTTGTATCAAATCAAAACAATCTTAAGCTTTTGTCATAGCGTATAGAATTACAGTACAATGATTCAAATGTGGGGTTCCACACGGCTATAACCTAGGCGCCATTTGGTTGTAAAATTAATATATTTAATCAAAGACTGCTTTCCATAATTTGTTTTCCACACTTTCATAACCTATTAATAATCATGATAATTTTCCAAGACTTCTACATCTTCCACATCTTCATCTGAACTTTCCACACTCTGAGGTGGTTGCCTGGTTCTCACAGTCTGCCAGTCTACACATGTCAGTACACCTGAGGCCATTTACAACACACATACATCTTGGGAGTGAACATTTTTTTGGACAGTTACAGGCCAGTAGATCCAAGACGGCATTGGGTGCTAGCTGGCCTTCCATCCAGTGCACCACCAACTGTTCAGCTTCCTCTTCTCTCTCCATCTTCCATCCTCTGCCTTCAGGGCTTGGCACTTGGGGGTCCTTCTCCAAACATCTTCTCCATATACCAGCCTGGTAGTTGGCTCACTGTGCATGTTTTGTTAAGCAGTCCTTGCATGATTGGAGTTGATGACTTTCGATTTCACCTTTTTTGGCAGAGAAAAATTGATACCTGAGCTCATTGACTTTTGTGGTCGATGCTTTTGGGGCATACAGGAGACATGTAAATGCCTGCAGTTTGTCCATCAGTTCTGGGGAGAGGTCCCATTCCTGACCCAACTCTAAGAATGTGTCCTGTTTCCCCGTTGCTGGTCAGAAGTTTTAGGGCACTTGTCTTCCCTTTGCCTGCAAAAGCACTTACAGTGCCACATCCTGTATATACATGCAACCTGATGAGAGCTTTACAAACCTCTGTGCCAACAGTGGCAGCAACCTTTCTGATGTCTACAAGCCTTGTACAGGTTCTAGTGCCACACTTCTGGAACAATGGGGCCTCAATCTTGTCACAAAAGACTAAAGACATGATAAAGACATCATTGCCTTTTGAGCAGATCACTTCAGACTGGTATCCCTCTCTTGTGGCATGGGCAGCATGGAGAAGTAGGCGGCCATCTGCTTCTTGTTGAAACTGAAGAACTGACACCTCCTCACTGTCTTGAGCTGTGATTCTGTAACATCTGTCATTCACAGTTGCATACAGAATCTTCTCCTGTAGCTTTGCTCTGTACTCCACCTTCCTCCATTCATGGACTATGAAGCTAATGAGATGATTTTTGTTACTAACTTTGGTCAGGAAGCTCCTTCACTGCCTCACCATCTGTGTGCCTGTGATACCTTACAACTCATGCCCAGTCTCTTCACCCCGTAGAGATCTTTCACTATTCTTGATAGAGTTCTCCTTGTATGTGTCGAACACAACATCTATTCTGCTACTCTGACTGTTCTCCCTCAGAGCCATACCCAGAACTGTTGTGGCAACATCTCTGAAAGTACCTTGATCACCTTTCACTCTTTGAACCGAATTCATTCCATCAACCACTGTAGCAGAGTTTCCTGGGAGTTGCTTTTCTACTTCTACATTTTTCTGCATGGTTGTGGCTAAAGTAGCTTTATTTGTCTTTCTCAACAATGCTTCTGGTGTGGACAGGGCGCAGGACGATGGTCCAAAGGGATGAGAAAGGATATCCTCCATACATAGACTGCACCCTTGTGCCATCACTATGATGCGTCCAAACAAAGACCTGTCTGCTTTCAAGATGATTGCCCTCCCATTTGATTTCACTTCTCTCTTCTTACACATATCACTGAATGTTTTCAGCTTGTCGGTTTTCATTGGGTCATGCAATTTCTTTGCTGATGGTCTTCCTCTAGTATCTCATCCTTGAAGGTTGCACAGCTTTGCACACTAATCTCAGATGCCTTCATCAGGTCGGAGGCAATGTCCTTGGGGGCTGCCTTTGCCATAGAGATGCTAATGAGGTCCCACTTCTCTGCAAATGGGTTGACCCATTCATATATGAGATGTATGAGGCAAACCACTGCTAAAACTGCTTCTTCATCTTTCTGGATTCTTGGCCGCTGTAGCTCCGCATGACGAAGCTCTGATTTGTTGCCTTGCACCATCTCCCTTAACTGTCCCAGGAATGCGCTGCGGTGCTCAGCCGTTATGTAGTAATGCTCGATAGCCCCAGTATTCAGGCTGAACCGTGATGTGCCTCTAGCAGTCCGTGTGTCTTTGTTCACTGTGGCTTCATTAGCCTGGTCCACAGGGATCTCCCCAAAGGGGTTGTTACTTGACAGCTGCACTGGGATTTGGCCTGTCTTGAAGGCCTCATACACAGAAGGATTCTTCTCTGGGAGGATCATCATTTGAGCAAAGTAAGGGGACAGGTACCTAGCAAAATTCATCTTATCATAGGCAAAGCACCATGGGATCATGTTTCTTATCGCATGGAGGTTACCATGCAAGTTACCACTGCTGCAATGCTATCACATATTTTCTAGCTCTAGGGGTGTGTACCTTGCCAAAAATCACTATAAGAATTGTTCCCCCCAGATGGTGTCAGTGGCCCAAATTTGGGGTCCTGGCTCATGGACTAGTAGTGAGAGCAGTCGGCTCCTTTTTTGTCAGGATAATCATGGCTCATATAAGAGGGCATAATTAAAGGTGATTGAAGGAAAGTATGGGCAGTGGGGGGTGGGTGCGGATTAGGTGTCAGAAATAGTTTTTTTACACAGGCAGTGGTAAGATCATGGAACACACTGCCAGCTTGATGGCAAAGGCAGATTTATTAGGGAGATTTAAGAGACTCTTAGATAGGCACATGGACGTCTCGACCCGAAATGTCGACAGTACTCTTTTCCACAGATGCTGCCTGGCCTGCTGAGTTCCTCCAGCATTTTGTGTATGTTGCATGGATTTCCAGCATCAGCAGACATTCTTGTGTTTGTGATGGAAATCAGAGATTATTGACAGGTCTGGCAGCCAGAGTCCTGGACCATTGATCTAACAGCATAAGTTTGAATTTCAACATGGAGGCTGGGGAATTTAAATTCAAATATTTTTTTTAAGTCTGGAATTTTGAAAGGAACCTAGCAGTTGCAATTGTTAAGTTGCCAGACTGTTACATAAACCCACTGGGAAAGGGCACCACCTTAGCATAGTGGTCAGCACAATTCTCTTACAGCATGGGTGTTGGAATTTTTAGTTAAATTCTGGCATCATATGTAAGGAGGTTACATGTTCTCCCCAGGACTGTGTGGGTTTCATTTGGGTGCTCCACTTTCCTCCCACAGTTCAAAGATGTAGCAGGTGTTAGGTTAATTGGTTAATGTAAATTGTCCTGTGATTAGGCTCGGGTTAAATCAGTGGGCTGCAGGGTGGTGCGGCTCATTGGGCCAAAAGGGCCTGTTCCACGCTGTATCTCTAAATAAAACAAAATAAAATCATTTTTACCTGGTCCAAGATATATGTGACTCCAGGCCAACCAGCAGATTGGACAACTGCATCCTCAGTTCAGGGGCAATTAAGGATGAATAATAACTGCCCTCAATGTCAATGATGTTGGTATCACGTCAACAAATAAATAAGCTGCATCTCCACCAGTTGTACGCATATTTCCAGCCTTCTCTTTTATTTCAGATTTCCAGAATGTACAGTGGTTCTGCATCACTAATTTACTTCACTTCTGTTCTTATCCATTCCCTTTCATTTGTACTTTCTCCAGCCTGACTGTCATCATCAAACTTTCACCGCCTCTCTGTATTCTCCTGGTCTCTATCCTGTGATGGAAACCCTTCTCCGCAAGTTACTGTGTAGACCCAGCAATTTAAAACTTCCGTGCCAGTTCTGTTGAAATGTCCTTGACCTGAAATGTCAAACCCATTTCTCTCTCCAAAACATTGCCTGATTTGCTGAGCTTTCCCCAGCATTTCTGCTTTTATTTCAATACCTGCAAAGCTTTGTTTATTGAATGAAAATAAAATTGTCAGTGGCAGAAGCCTCAGCAGGTGGTTGAAAGGAGAACCAGAACAAAAGTTAGCTGCAGTGAAGTGGTTACAGCAGGCAGAGGATCGGGAAGTGACGGCTGAAATCCAATGGTCCATTATTCTCTATTGGCCACATCACACAGTGACTATTTGCTTTTGTGGTTTGTGTTTTGTTAAAACCTGAACATTTTCCAATAAATTTACTTCCAATATCTAGCAGTCTCCTTGGTGCACAGGGGAAGCATTACACATTGCAATATTTATTAGAAATGAAAGGTCTTTACATGTTTCATTGCCTTGGTGTACTTGTTTAATCTATTTCTGCAATAGAGTTGCCCTTTGTGTTATGTGAACTCCTGCATCAATCGCAAACTACTGCAGATCCTGAAAAGCTGAAATCAAAACAAAATAATAATGTAAGTGCTCAGCAAATCAGGAAGCTGCTGTGGAGACAAAATAGCTGAGTTGTTTTTAGAACAATTCTTGTTAATTGTTCTTTGTATATTCTGCATATTCACTAAGTAAACATTATCTGAGGGAACTGCTCCAGCAAGCGATGGACAGTGTGTGACACGGGCATTTTGCTACTATTATTTGTAACTAATATGTCCAAGCGTACAATCTGTTTTGTTTACAGTGGTTCACTCATTTCAGACAGCTCCCACAGACCTTAATATAATCCATATAATAACACAGAAGAGGCATTGAAAAGTAATAACTGATTGCTGTCAGGGATCATCACACATTGCAATCCTTATTTCTGATTTACTACTGGCCTGCTTGAACATTGAATATGGGACATCCATAAATTTCCAAATGCTTCCTTTATTGTTACAAGCACAATTCTCCCAGCACATAGACATAGACATGACAACAATTAGAGCTAAAATTGTGATGAGAGAACTAGGTGAGGATGCTTAGGGCCCAAGTGCTGGAGTATCCGTGACTGGAATCAAAACACAATAGAGACTGAAACAAGGACAGGGTTCTGAACTAGTTGCTAGATGAGAATCCAAAGTAGAGCCGAGGATTGAGCCCCAAGCCTCAGTTCAAATGCTCTTTAAATATTAAAATCCTGTTGCCAAAACATGGCTGTCAATTAGTGGGATGGACCTAAATCTTTAAAGGAGCCACACTAGCTGTCCATATTCCAAAGAGTCAGAACATCTAAACCCTGGAAGCTGGCACAGTCAGGTTCATATCGTAACAGGATCCCTTCTCCTACAACCAAATCCTGACAACCCTGGCTGCTCAGAGTGATGATGATGGTAGAGTGGCTGCGAATCGAATCCAAGATGTCCCTTTCAGGAACTCAGCACTGTTCCTTGGGTCCAAATCCTTCCCAGTCCGTGACGAACAGCTGAAGACCCCAAACTGATTTGAATCCAGAATTCCTTTCACTGTAAAGACCTGTTCCCCATCGACAAACCTGGGTGGTGTCGAGACTGATGGTGGTGAGGCTAAAGGACTGGTGCTTACAGGATTTAATTTGGAAAGGTGGAAAGTGGAATTGATCTTGAGGGTCTTGGGGAGCTGCAAAGAGTAAGCCTTGGGTTTACTTTCCTGAGAACGTTGAAGGGTCCAATGAACTTGGGTGTTAATTTCCTGGACTCCACTTGGAGTGGCAAACTCTGAGTAGACAACCAAACCTGTTGAAAACTGGGCTCTGTCTTCTCTTGTGATTGGCCTCATTTCACCCTTTTAGCCCTAGTTCATTTTACCTTGCAGCACTGGGCAAGATCATTGGCTGCAGGAAAACGAACCTTGGCCTCCTACTCAGGGGAAGAGTGGCAGAGAATACCCAAATTGGAATTTGAACGGGGGCATCCCATGCACAGAATGCTGTAAAGTGTTGCGGCAACCTCTGCCCGCATCACCTGTCTGGTTTTGCTGAGGCCAGGCATCTGAGGGTTCATTCCATATACTGATTCATCCACTCCATCTGGCCATCGGACTGCAGGAAAAAACCCAGAGGAAGACTCATTGTAGCCCCGATCAGCATACAGAACACCTTCCAAAAACGTGACGTGAATTGTGGATCCCAGTCTGATACAATGTCCACTGGAACCCTGTGGGTCTTGAAAACTTGATGTAGGTCAACCTCAGCCATCTACACCACTGACAGTAGCTTGTCCAATGCAATGTATTTGAAAGCTTTTGAAAAATGATCTACAATTACCATGATGATGGCCTTCCCCTTGGAAGGCAGAAGAGCTGTGACAAGGTCCATGAATGTGTGCGCCGATGGTCTCTCCAGAACAGGTAGAGGGTGAGTGAGCCTTTGAAGTTGGGCATGAGGCTGTTTGTTCTGAGCGTACACCTCACATACCTGCACCTATTGTCAGACCTCATAGCCATTCCAGGCCACCAGTATCTTCTCTTAATTAACTCAAAGGTTCAAAGGTTCATTTATTAACAAAGTATACAACCCTGAAATTCTTCTTCTCCAGATAGCCATGAAACAAAGAAAGAAAAGAAAAGCAGCACAGTCTTCAACCCCTAAGTTCCCTCTCCATGCACAAAAAGAACAAACAAAAATGGAACAGGTACACCAACCCCCAAATCCACCTTCCTGCATAATAAAACAAACAAAATGAAATGGAGCAGACACATCAACATCCAAGTGTACACCCCCCCCCCACACAAAAAAATTGAGAAAGATCAAGCGAGAAACAGAGAATGAAAATAAGCTGTAAGATTGAGAAAAGTCTATAGTCCAAGTCCACATTCAAAATGCAAAATACCTGGGCAACATTCTCCGGGCACAGCAGCAAGCTCTCCCCTCTCCAGTAGTGTAGCAGAGTGATCCTCAACAATCAAAATGCAGACAGCCGGTGCCTACTTTCCACACCTATCTTGATGCTTCAATCTTCCTCATAGCTTTAACTGGCAAAATAGAGTCAAACATCAGCTTATGCCCCAATCTGCCATGAGGTTTACGTACACTGCCTCTGTCTCATGGAATCCTTTCAGAATTTGCAAAGCGCTGGAACACCCAAACGATCTCCAAACTTCCACATTCGCCTCGATGTTTCAATCTTCCTCATCGCTTTAATCAGCGAAATAGAGTCAAACATTGGCTCGTGCCCTGCAGCCATCCTGCCTCTGCCTCCAGGAATTCTCTCGGAGACTGCAGAGTGCTAGAACACCCAAACAATCTCCAGACAGCAAATCACAGACTCCAGCAGTTCCAGAATCACAGTCAAGATGAAAAACAAACATAAGAAACATAAAGAAGTGAAATATACAGGTTCATGATTTATCCTGAAGATGTCAACTGATACAGTGTTGTATGCAGAAGCCATCGTGACCGGAAGATGTCAAACACTCGAAGGGCCTGGCAACCCCTAGGTGAGCAGTCATTCAAATGTATGTCTTCAACGAATTTGGGACGAACTGATGACTCAGAAGTCAGTTCTTGAGAATCGCGCTTGTTCTTGGGACATGGGAATAAGTATGTCGATTCCCCAACTAATGAATGCTATCACCTAAGCTTTGCCCAAGACGCTGGCAGGCTGCTCCTCTCTTTCGAGTTCATCAAACTGATGAGACAAAACAATCGGTTTTTGATTCCTTGATCCCAGTTGACAGCTCAGAACAAAATTGAACTGGTTTAAGAAAAGAGACCACCTGGCCTACCTGGAATTCAGTCTTTTGGCTTCCTGAATATAAGCTAGGTTCTTGTGATCTGTCCATGCATTAAAAGTGTTCTTGGCCCCCTCATGTCAGTGATGTCATTCTTCCAATGCCAACTTAACCACAAGCAGCTCTCTATTTCCAATTCATCTGTCACCTCTTGCAGCGATAGCTGCTTGGAGAGGAGTACACACACATGCATTTTATTGTCTGAAGGTTGAGACACACTGCACTTACTCTGATATCTGAAGCATCCACCTCCAAGGTGAAGGGAAGGAAAAGATTAGCAGAAACCAAAATGGGAGCTTTCGTGAACCATTGTTTGAGTCCTACAAAGCAGCTTCCACTATGGTAATTCACACAAAAGGACCAATGGCTCTCCTAATTAGTGCTGTCAGCAGAGCCGCCACTGTGATGAAGTTCCTGATGAACTTTCTGTAAAAGTTGACAAATCCCAGGAATCATTGGACTTGTTTCGCACTGTATGATTGTGGCCAATCTCTGACTGCCTGTGCCTGAGTAGGGTCCATCCTGAGATTGCCATTAAAGATGATAAAACCCAAAAATGAAACAGTGGTTACATGAAATTCAGATTTCTCCAGCTTGACATAAAGTGCATGATCTAGAAACGTCTTTAAGATATCTCTGACGTGAGTAACTAGGCAGAGACTAGGTTCTAAAGGTCTAAGAGCCTTTCCGTTAGATGAGACTTGCTTAGCTGCAAGGGTTCCAGACTCCTTGGCCATTCCTCAACAGACCTGTTGATTTGTTCCTGAACTAGACACCCTCTCTCTCACTAGTTCCAGCATACCCCTAACTAGACAGGGTCAGGATTCACACTGTCCTGTTGACCGGAGCTGGTCTGTCTGCCCTTGGAGGCAAGACTGAGTCTCCCAAAGGCTCGAGGTTACCCTGAGCAAAAGTCTACCTCAGGATCAGGGGCATGCAGGGTGAATAGATGATATGAAAGCAAATGCTGTCTGCATGTTTCTCTATCTATCCTCATTCGCAAAACTGTTGCCTTCTGCAGGATCTGCCCGGACCAAAAGGTCGTTCATACAGGGTAGTTACAGGCATGGGCTGGCTTAACCCCTGCAGGGGTATGTTGAGTTGGCAGGCGGACTCCAAGACCACGAATTACCAGCTGCCCCAGAGCCCACAAAGGCATTCACCTCTCACTGGTTCTTGCCCCAGGAGATCACCACCCTCAGTGTGACACCAGAATTAGCGAATTAGTAGGGTTGGGAGCAGAGGCTGCTACCATCACAGTCCTCCCAACATTAGACAATCTTAGTAGTTTCCCTGACTGTTACAGCTTCAGATGTTCAGCCCACAGGTGACCTGCTTCCCTTCAGTAATAGCAGCAACCTCCACTCCGATGCTGGGACCTCTCAATGGCAGAGAGTCTAGTGCTGCCAATTAACATTGGCTCAACAGAATCTGGTGCAGGAAATGGTCTGGCCATTGTCCATGGTTGGGAAGTGGAACTGTGATGCATTGAGGCTGAGCTTGGGCTAACCCTCTTTGAGCTCCTGAGATTATCCCATTTACTCTCCTCCAGGCGATTATCAAGGCAGATGGACTGATCAGTCAGAGCCTCTAAGAGCTCTACTGGCTCTCCCAAGGCAAGAGCGTCCTTGAATTCATCTCAAGTCCATGGCAATACAGAGTCCAGCCACTCTCTTTGGCCAAAGTCAGAAACTCAATTGCAAAGTGGGCTGCCAACCGACTACCCTGACACACCTTCATCAGAAGGTCCACGGCTCTGTTTGCTCCACCCTCTTCATGGCATTCATGAATTCCTCCGAATCAGAGCAAATCTCCAACCTCCACTCCCAATGTGCAATGGCCCAGGCCGGTGTTCTCCTGCTCAGGAGAGAGATCATGAAGTCCACCTTTCTGTGCTCCATAGGAACCAGGACAGCTGGAGTTCAAACACCAACAAATAATAAGTGAGGAGGCCATGGCAAGAACCTGAGTCATGATTGAATCTCTTCAGGTCAGAAGATGGACCAACTCTGCAGAGCAACCAACAGACTCACCGGAGTGACTCTGGCTTCCTCCTAACGACATTTGGCACAAAGCAACCTGGAGGTCATGTAGCTCCTGGGATCTGTCTTGAAACTTTCTCACTGTGGCTGCCCACAGCTGGTGAGAGGTTCCAATACCCGGTTGGGTCCATGTAAGCCTCAATCGTACTGCGTTGAAAAACCAAGGCCAAGATGGTGAGAACTCAAGTTCTGGAGTATCCGAGACCAGAATCGAGACACTATATGAGACTAACAACATGTATTGTAATAAAAACAATAACAGTAAGAAAGATGTTCCAACTCTGAAAAGGATTACGTTACCAAGAACGTATTGGGCTCAGCCATGACTCCCTTCCAAGTCCATGAAGGATTATTAACCTTTGACTGGGATTCTAATGACAAGAAAGGCCAAAAGTTTACCTGACCCCAGTATATTCACAGTATGCGTAAATCCTAGTCCTGCCAAATGATACAATTCATGAATGAGGGGACATTCTGAGGGCCCTCAAGCTTACAACTTTTGCCACATACTGACATATTCAAGTCTTCCACACTGGGTCTAATTGGGTAGAGTGGCCTCAACTCACAGCACTCCTTAATTTTCCTTTATTTGTGCAGCTGCTTTGATGCTTAAGCAATGTCATATGGGTAGCAGTCATAAGCATGTTATGACTGACCGTTCTATTCTACTTGCTTTCAAACATTCAACCAAATTACAGATTTCAGTGCTGTGCTTCTATTTTACTGTGGAACCATCAATAAAATGGAATACTTAATTAGTTTTGAATGAGAAAACATGGTTTAGGTACAGTAGTTTAACTACAGTCGGGTGTTCTTAAAATTCTTAAAAGCTGATTTCAGGTATGATGTGCAGTATTTATATTTGGCTTTCTATTCTAGGTAATAAGGAATATCAACACGTATGCCAGGACAAAAACTATTGCCCAAGGCTTTCTGGACATAGCCTTATTTACTGCAAATGCATCACAAATGAAACATCTCCTGGAACAAGGTTCAGGAATTCGGTTTTACTATTTCCTTTTGGTTCTGTTGGTGCGTATACAAAATGCCTTTTACTTTGTGGTGTTGTTAATGTGGGCTCGGTTAGAAAGAATTGGATATAATGATATGAATAATGAAAATAATGCATGATTTTGATTATGCAACCACAACACATAAACTTAACACCACAACACAGAAAGCTGTACTTACTTAGAAGTATGTGCTATATTTGAGTTTTTGTAAACCAGCAGTATAGCTTCAAATTACACCTTTTCTAGCTGATCCAGTAAAATGTGGTCACTTGAGAAACAGGATTTTATTTTTGAAAGTAACCATCAAATGTGCCACATTGTTATAAAGGCAAAAACAATCCAGCACAATTCTCAAGGGAAAGGAAATTTCCAATCTTATCATCATGTGGCCTCTAAAATCCTCATCATCTCTGTGTTGCTAGAACACATCACTCAGTTATAAACTTATAAAGAGTGGCTGTTATTATCACCCATATGCCAAGGACCAATTTCAATAGCATTTAGTTTGGTTCTAATTATGTAAGTCATTTTACAACTAAAAGTCTCTATATCTATAACAGATTAATATAGTTTAGGTTCAACCATTCTATATTTGAATAAACTTTTTTTTTAAAACCAGCAGATAAGCAATTCATTTCCTTTTATACTGCTCAGTTATAAGAAATCTACAGACAGAAATCAATTATCTTGAAATACTGAAACCTGATAAAGTTTCAAGAATATTGCACTAGATGCGAGTGTGCATCAGTGAGGAACTCTTTTTACATCTAGATTGTTTAGAGAAATATCAAAGTAAACAAGGGGTGCTTTGCAACATCATATATTGCATGCTCTGTCCAATGTTAAAATCTCTTGTCTTACAGTGCATCTCCATCATACTTCAGTTGATTGTTGCAGCCCTGTTAATTTATAAAGGATCAAAGAACATAGAATGTGATGATCCTGAGCGCCGGCTCAGTGACAGGTATATTGGTTCTTGCCGTATATACAGAGCTTGCTTCTTGAAGATTTATCTTGTCTTTCACTTTGTACCTCTTATGTTAACATTTAACTTGACACAGTCAAGAATTCCTTGTATCACAAGCAAAGCTGAATAAGAGTGTGAAGATGGAACTGCTTTTGTGCTTGTGGCAACTGAGTTAATTTACCCAAAGTCAGCAATATCAGCATGAAAGATCATGTGTTTTCAATGGCAGGTAAAATCAAGCACAAATCAAATCACCATGATCTTTTGCAATGACATTTTAATGATCTGCAATTTTTTATGTATTAGATAATTTCAGAACACAGGCTACTGTGTCAAACTTTTGTTTTTCTTCTTCCTACCCACCCAATACAGACATTGAAATAGTAGTAATAACTTTTATTTTTACTACCCCTTTAAGAGTATTAGGGTGAGACTTCCACAGCAGCTCCTACTGAAAATAGCAATCAATAAACAGCAGTTAGATGTCGAGCCAAAAATGTCATACAGTACAAGTACATTGACAGGTAACAGTTTGGAATTGATGCTGCAGTATCACCACAACCAAAAGAACGATTTTTGATTCCAAATCAGAATCAGAATCAGGTTTATTATCACTAACATATGCTGTGAAATGTGTTCCTTTACTGCACTAGTATTGTACGATACATAAAATATACTACCTATTAGCTCAGTGAACATTTTGTTAAGTACACCTGTTCACCTGCATGGTAATACTAATACTAATCAGCCAATCATGTGGCAGCAACTTAATGCATGAAAGCATGCAGACACAATGAAGAGGTGTATTGGGGTAGAAATGTGATCTGACAAAAAAACATCCAGCGAGTGGCAGTTCTGTGGGCAAAAATACCTTGTTAATGACAGAGGTTTGAGGAAAATGACCACACTGGTTCAAACTAATAGGAAGACAACAGACACTCAAACAACCACATGTCACAAGAAGAGTGTGAGGAAGAGCATCTCTGAATGCACAACACATCAAACCTTAACTGTATGGGCTTCATTAGCAGAAGACCATGAACATACATTCAGTGGTAACTTTGTGACAATGTTATTTGAGTTTCTGTCAGCTTGAATTATTCTGGCCATTCTCCTCAGACCTCTCTCAGTAACAAGGTGCTTTCACTCACAGACTGCTATTCAATTGAATTTTTTTTTTGTCTGTTTTGTCACCATTCTCTGCAAGCTCTAGATACTGTTCTGTGTAAAAATGTGCAAGCTCTAGATACTGTTCTGTGTAAAAAAGTGTAAAAATCTAATAAAATGGCCACTGAGTGTCTCTATAAATCTAATGGCAAAGGGGAAGAAGCTGCTCCTAAAACATTGAGTGTATGTCTTCAGGCTCTTGTACCTCCTTTCTGATGGTAGTAATGAGAAGAAGGCATGTCATGGGTGCTGAGGGTCCTTAATGATAGGGCACTGAAAGCCTGTGCCAACCAACTGGAGGAAGAGTTTAAGGATAACTTCAATTCCTCATTGCTGCAGTTGGAGGCTACTATCTGCTTCAAAGGAGTATCGATCATTTAGGTTCCCAAAAAAGAGCAGATTGAGCTGCCTCAACGACTATCACCCATTTGCACTCACATCTATCATGGCAAAGTGCTTTCAGAGGTAGATCATGGCTAGAATTAACTCCTGTCTAAGCAAGGATCTGGACCTGCTGTGATTTGCCTACCACAATAATAGGTCCACAGCAGATGCACTCTCACTAACTCTACTCCCAGCCTTGGACCACCTAGACAACAGCAATCCTATGTCAAACTGCTATTTATTGATTACAGCTCGATGTTCATCACCAATATCCTTTATATTCACAACCTTTGAAAAATTAACTGTAAAACAATTGTTTAAAACCTGCTCTTCATGTATCTGAAGTATTTTAACAGATTTCATAACATTAATCAAAACGTCAGCTTTTAATTCTGACCCTTTTTCTTTAATATACAATTTTCTGTCAGAAAGACCTGCCAAGATCATTTTCTGGTTACCTAGGTAATGAGTAAAACCTCAGTGTTTGTACACGAAGTCCATAAGGTTGCAAACACTGATTAAAAAGAATGGTTAACTTTTTCCCACCACTCTCACCAAAAACACAAATTACCTTTAAAATCAAAAGGATTAAATTGGTCATTGACCACAAAAAAAACAGTGAATTAAGTTGAATTCAAAGGCTACTACTTAGCAGGATTGAGGGAGGGAATTATTCTTTGTGAAAGGAAAAGTAAAAAGTTTTTTTTGAGATAGCAGTGGTGCTTTTCTGAAGTGACTGAAAGCTATTGATGGAAGTTCTTAAACATCAGCTGTGGTAGATTGCTATAACAGTAATAGAGTACAGAGCATTAATAAAAACCATAAGTCATTGCCTGAGCAATTCAATACGTAGCAAGCCAAATTGCACAAAATGGATTGAACGTTAACAAAAAAACCCCTAAAGCAATTACCTAGATAACTCCAATTTAAATGTATAATATCTAAATTTAAAATGTACTAAAATACTAAATTAAAACTTCATTGAAAAATTAGATCATGTAATGCATTGTATATTGTAGAAGTGCCAAAGCATTGAACCACATTGTGCCATATAGAGAGGTGGGTGGGGAGGGAGAGAGAAGGGGTGGGCAATTTTAAGAAGATTTTCCCAAACGCAAAGAAACAAGCCAAAAATGGCATTTGGCACAAGTCCATTTTAAAAATGAAGATTAACTTCCACCTTTATCGTTTTTCAGTACTTCATTCATGCATGATTTAAGTTTGGCAATAATGGAAAATGGCATGTACTGTATAATAGCACTGCATAATTATCACCTCATATAATAAACATTCTGTTTTAAGAAGGGGGGGTGGATTTCAGCTATCAGACAAATTTCAGATATACTTGTATAACATACCTTGGAAAATTCAATATTGGACATGGTGCAAAGAATGCTAAATCGCCCAATCTCAATTATATCAAAAACAGTCACCACCTTATTTCACACCAGCAAATCCATGGGATCCTATTCAAATAAAATGCATATGCATCAGTCTATGCATTCATCCAGAAAGTGATCTGTATTGTGCAGCAGCTGTTTAACTTTGACAAAACATCACTAATCATTTCATATTAATATTTTCACACCATAATAATCTTAATTTCATTGTGATTTTTAGTTAAGGAGAAATCCTGCAATATCACTTAGCGTTTTAATGTCTTGCTTTTGCCATGCAAATGTTTTAACTGTGGTCTCAGAATAAAGCTGCTGTTTCACTCCAGGGTGTTAGTAAAACAATTGCTGTGTTAATGGAGTCCAGAGTAAGAAATCTTGCAAGTGGATACACTAGATGTTCTCTGAATTGAACAGAAAATTAAATTATGTATTATATAAAGCTGATTGGGACTCTGCATTTAAATTAGATGTTTGAGTTAATATTTCTGGTGTTACTTTTAACTGTTCTTGAGACTTTGTGCGTAGCCAGTTTATAACATTGCTTAATTACATTTGTTTATATAGAGGAGGGGACACAACTTGGGTTTCACAATTGGCTTCTTCAGTTTAGTTCATTATATAAGAATGAAGATTTCTTCTTTGAGGTCTTCTTACCAAAGACACGCTGATTTGTGAGGAATTTTTTCACAAGGTCGTAGCTTCTTAAATTTGAAGTTAGCAATACTTAAAAATATTATCATACATCCTTTGAGCATTGAAACAAGCATTTCTTAAGTATTCATAGAATAACCGTGACAAATATCAGACAACTGACTGAGAAGTGTTTTTTCCTGCCTCTCATTCTTTGGTAAATATATGCAACAACCCTCAAAGCAGTCTGGCAGGGTTCCCCATGAATCTTTCAGCTGGCAGTAATTTATTTACAAGTCAAGCTGCTTCACTTTCTGACATTTCCCATCCTGAATGCAGGAAATTAGATGATAGTCTAGGAGCACCATCTCCAACCATATATACGTACATATACTTCTGATTGACTTGCTGTCACTGCAGGCCTCCTTCAGAAAACTCCTGCTAATCCAGGAGGTAATAACAATTTAACAATTAAAACCCTAAAAAAGATTCCGTACAACATAACGTCCAAGGCACATTTGCCCACATTTTGCAATTTTGCCTGGCCACTAGGCATTCCCAGAAACAATATTCTTCACCTACTTTCCTTCAACGATTGTCTTGAATCTTAAGAATTCTGTTTGGTGAACATGGGGATTCAGGTTTTCCATATTTCTGACTGGTCCATGTGAGTGACCCTTTTGATTTAACAATCGTGTTTTTCAATCTGTAGGTTATAGCCAAAGCACAAGCCTGCAGTGATTACATTGAGGTTGTTTAAACACATTGTTCAAAGGTTCTTACACAAATCCTCTGTTTGTTATTTTTTATTACTAAATGAGCTCCTTGAAAATTGAGAATTAACTTTTAACAAAATAAGTAAAATGAAATGTAGGGAATATTTCAAATTTACTTGCATTATAATCTGTTTGTCTTTGAGGGATTTTTTCCCAAAATACTTACAATGGTATAACAGGGCCAAAGCATGGCTTGGTCAAATGTGGGAGAATTGAACAACTTGGCAAAAATGAGGCTGAACTGAGAAGTATTAACCATCCTATTCCAAAAGGATGATTGACAAATACAAACTTGTAATCATAAAGAAGGCAAGACAGCGGCTATACTTTGTTAGGAGTTTGAAGCAATTTGGCATGTCAGCAAATACACTCTAAAACTTCTATAGTTGTACCGTGGAGAGCATTCTGACAGGCTGCATCACTGTCTGGTATGGAGGGGCTACTGCACAGGACAGAAGAAAGCTGCAGAAGGTTGTAAATCTAGTCAGCTCCATCTTGGGCAGTAGCCTACAAAGTACCCAGGACACCTTTAGGGAGCGGTGTCTCAGAAAGGCAGCGTCCATTATTAAGGGCTTCCAGCACTTAGTGCATGTACTTTTCTCACTATTACCAATAGGTAGGAGATACAGAAGCCTAAAGGCATACACTCAGCGATTCAGGAGCAGCCTCTTCCCCTCTGCTATCTGATTCCTAAATTGACTTTGAAGCATTCGACACTATTTCACTTTTTTAATATACAGTATTTCTGTTTTTGCACATTTTTAATAATCTATTCAATATATGTAATTGAATTACTTGTTTATTTATTATTGTTTTATTTTATTTTTTATTATTTTTTTCTCGCTCTCTCTGCTAGATTATGCATTACATTGAACTGCTGCTGCTAAATTAACAAATTTCACGTCACATACCTGTGATAATGAACCTGATTCTGATTCTGCAGTGGCAGGGGTTCCTGAGGCAAAATGGAAGCGGTCATCTAAAGACGACCTGCACGTGATTTGGTGGGGGGAGGAAAAACAACAGGGGGAAGGAGTCTGAAACCAAACCACCAACATTAGTGTACACAACTGTCCAATATTTACGAAATGAATGCTGATCTCAGTAAAAGAATACAGTGGTGGCACCATTCCATATTGCATACGCTTGCCTGAGACCTGCCGCAAGCTAACAGCCAATAGGAAATCGATTAGAGGATGTCAGCTCTGTGTACTTGTTTCCAAATCGTTTTCTCTTCGGTTTCAGAGTACACCTGCTGAATAACATAGTAACTGGGTTGATCCTGGTGATTACAGCCGTCAATGTCTTCATCACCTCATTCTGGTTCAGTCCTCCCCACCCCGCGTCAGATGAACTGCACTGAAATCAATTTGGCGCCCACACAAAAAAATGTTGACTGGCCACTACACGCTGAAACTGCTTCTGAAAATAAACTGAATCTGTACAAACAAACGACTCCATCAACTCATTCTTTATTGTGTATTCTCTGATCACTAGATGTCGGTTTTCCTTTTGCCACCTCTGTGATTTGGTTTTCACACAGAACGGAGAGCAGGCATCACCGCGCCCTTGCTAACAAAATAAAATGTTTTTTAGTACGAATGCCGTCAAGATTGGAGATCTGGCTGATCATTGCAATTATCTTTTGACTCGCAGATGTGGGAACATAAAAGATGTTCACGTTAAATCACCAGGCTGAACCATTCTCAAAGTTCACCGCTAAAAGGGCACTAATTTACAGCCTACTCGTTTAAAGCTACATTTTGCGGGATTAATACGCTGCCTTCAGAGAGAATTGTTCTTTAACCATCAAAGCATCGGGGATCGTTTGCTGATAGGGTAGTTTACTGTTTCTTCTGCTACGGATGATATTTGTCAATATATCACCAACTCTCCTGAGTTTAGTCTGGATTCTAAGCCGAGCGCGTGGATAGTGCGCTTCCAAAAAGGAAAAGGCACACTCTAAGCAAAAAAAATACTGCACATGCGGGAAATTTGATCTTAAAATATGCTGTATAGTAGGTAGGGTGTCGGGCAATATTGATCTCCACCACCTTTCCAAATCACGACCCTGATAGGCCACACCGCGTTTCCCTCCACAATTGCCGACGAGTCCACTAACCGGTGCTTTCTGCTGCTTTAATATTAACTGAGTTATATTCATCTGCCTGGTTTGAAATGCAACGCAACAGTCAGAATGTCAGCCGCTGAGTTTCGATATCAATGCAATTGAAAATCCGCAAAAAGAGATTACCCCTCGGGGATTATCAAGACTCTGAACTCGCTGGCATGTAACTATAACATACTATTAGTATTACCGGGCAAGAAAGGGAAACAGATCAGCTTATTTCGTGATGCTTTGTAGTAAAATTCGTATTGCATTAAGAAACCGCATCGCTTCGCAGCGTATCGCCCAGGTCTCGGGGTTCTGACCGCTCCGGGGAGCTCTGACTACCAAGCCGCTGTGTGAAATGCATTCCCCTGAGCTGGAGCGGCGAGGTGCGACGCTGCGCCACGCGTGGACGCGGACCCTAGCCTCGCATAAAAGAATATTAGCGTGTGCGCCCGAATGTGAACAAGGGATTAACGCAAACTAGTAGCAGGATTAAAGGCAACAGGAGCGGTTTCCAATGGAACGCTCTCTTGCTTTTCCATGCAGAAACTTCTCGCTGGCGTTCCAATAAGTAGATGAAAGTGAAATTTATGAACTTGAATAATAGTAGCCTGCCAGGCACAGTCCTTGATTATTGGATATCCGCTATCGCGCTATGCCAGCGGGGTTTGACATCTATAAGGCAGAAAGTTGGGTTAACACTCGCGCTCTAGAAGTAGCGTCCGGCACGAGTGGGGGTGGGGTTCGTGCCGATCGATATTAATAACGGGGCACACTCTTAAACCGTGTGATATGGGACTTCATGAGACACAGGATAGGGTATAAAAAAGTACATAACACACAAAGCACTGATAACAAATTGCATGGAACATGCCTTGCAGTAAAATGACAAATAAGATCCCTTAATTGGTAAGATGATTTTATCAGGATGATGCATTTTATGTTTGGCCACACTCAGCCGCACAGCACCGTTCAGAACTCCACCAGGGAGACAATGGACACAATCTTGCGTGTCAATAGAAGGCAGAGGTCCAGCGTTCTCCCCCGTCTCCACACTTTGACTGCGGATTGAAGAGAATTTCGGGTCGTGGGCTATTTTTGTACAGATTAAAATCGCCTTTTAACACAATCTTCAAAGCCAAAAATCTAATTGAAATTCGCCTTTCTAATCCTTAGCAGCTAAAATTCTTCTCCGTTTAAAAGCTCCGGGCAGATCCACCGATCTTATTCATTATCCCCTGGGCTGTCTGATTAGGATTCCCATAGCATCACAAGTCAGGACGCACCTTCACCAACATCTGTGTGCTCATATTCCCCCGTGACGGGCGGATGTGGAGCTGAATCTGCGCGAATGGCGCAGCCGAGGATTTACTACTCGGGATGTTTTGAGCTCCTTTGCCTCTCGATTACGTGAGACGTCAGTTGTGTTCATTGCCCCGATAGGTTCAGGAGGGTGCTGTGGAAGCCGGTCGAGCTTGTGTGTATGTGCGTAAGTGTGTTTTCCTCCCTCGCCCTGCCTGTTGGGTGGGATGTCGGTGCCCCTTGTTTTGTGTCGTGAGCGCCAGGTGCAAACATATTATTACTCTCTGGAAATGCCCGGGAGACTCCGTCGCCTTTCCAGCCGCTAATCTACAAAATCACAAGCGGAGAAAGAAAAGGCAAGGAGGCGCGTGTCTCTTAGAACCCCAAAGGATCGGCGAGGGCTTCCCGGTACCAGAGATTTGATTCACATGGGGATGGGGGTCAGCGTGTCTAATCTGGAATCACTCCCTGCAACCAGATCCAGCTTCTTTTATTGGGAAAATTACTTGTGTTTCTAACCGTACCTAATTCGAATATAAATTCAAGCAAGACGTGTTTGTGAATTTGGGAGGCATCGCGGTCAGATACCAGGAGTGCACAGAAGGACGGGCTCCGATCAACTTGTCGATCGTGCTGTCCGTTCTCCGTGACACAACGCCGAGCCGAGTGCTCCACGTTTGTAACCTTGGAGAGCGAAGCTGCGATGGGATTGCAGCGCTCCAGAGGGCTCAAGATCTAACACCACTAACGATTGTCCTGAACATTAACAAGTCTCTATGAAATGGAAAATCGAGGGATCACCAGTATTCTCTATTACCTGATGCTAAACGCGCCGCTTTTGCTCTGTGTTAACGGTGAGTTGTATTTTGCGATTTATGTCAGTGTCTTCGTTTTGTAGCGCTTTGCAAGTCTCGTTGTCTTTAACAATCTATGGCAAATTAGCCACGGATGAGTATGTGCTGGAGACCTCTAATTGCATGTGTGCACTCTATAAATTATGGAATTATTAATTTCAATATATCGTTACCCACCTTTGGATGTAACTTCAAAATCTATTAATATTTCTAGTTTTCTTGGTCGCACGATGTCCTATTCGAAACTACCTAATAGCTGATACAGCAAAATATTTCACCTACATGCAATTACTTTAATAACGTTTAAATTTTCTTTTAAATTGCAATGGGAGAAATTGGGTGATTCGGGCAATGTGAGGGCTTGCGCGTTTTTAAAACTGCACAATATTGTGGTTTCTTAAATGCCTGTAAACAGTGGACTTGAGAAATGATAGACCTGCAGTGGTTCGGAGACTGTTGTACCTGTTGTAGTCCAAGTTAAATTATGACTTGGGTGAAATCGTAGAAAGAGGAGAAATGCAATCTTGGTGTTTCACTGAAGTCAGGCGAAGCCTCACCAGTTATGTTTGTTAGCCATCGGTCTAAAATTAGTTTTTTTTCTTTTCTCCTGGCAGCAAAATTTCTTGAAGTCCCCCAGGATGTGATTGCGAAAGAGGGGGATGATATTGAGATGTCTTGTGCCTTCCGGGCCAGCGGGACCACCTCGTACTCTCTGGAGATCCAGTGGTGGTATCTAAAGGAGGCAGCCAGAGAGCTGGCACATGGGCTAACACTCGGCGCCCAGGCCAGTAACAGGGCCAAGGTGAGGGAATTGGACACGGGCCTTGGGGCGTTGGTGCTGCGCCGGCGGATGTGCCTTAAATCCCGCGTCCGCTTGGTGCAACCGTCAATCACGGGAAGCACGATGGGATGGTTGGAGGGAAATCAACTACAGCCTGTGCCCTATCCCTCAACAACAATGAGAGGAGATGTGTCCGAGAAAGCTAGTGGTACAATTATTTTAAAAACAACAAAGTCCAGGGCATGGGCAACCCAGTGGCGCTGAAATAGGCAAAACCAGTGCCGTCCCAGCCTGTGTCCAGTCTGGGTCGTCATGGAGACCCCTAATGACAATGTGTAGCATGGCCCTTGACAAAAACTAGGTTGCATAATTAGTATCTGTGTCAGGTTTCGAGTCCAAGATAATATTGAGGGGAAAGTAATCAATAATTTGGAGCAGTACGTTTGACAATAGCGCAAAATCAATGCAGGGGCGAGTTTTAAGGCGAAACTTCCAAAAAAAAACTTGGACCCAGTTCTAGTTTGAGGCCGGAATGTAAGGTTTTTAGGAAGTCTGGTGCTTAATCTGGGAGAAAACTAGAGATGAAATCGTTTTTTTTTCTCGGACAATACCTTGCGTTAAACTGGGGGACTCTAGGACATGGACAGGAGGAGCTGCAATTCCCGGCAGCTGGGGAGCTGGGAAAATCAGGGCAGCAACGCCAGGAAAGGTGTGAATGAACAGGGGGTGTCGGGGGAGGGGGAGGTCGCCTGCGAAGGTGAGAATACACCGAGGAATATCGGGAGAGTCCGATTATGACTATCACCAGTTTAAAATGTTCGGCCGGTTTTGATCCCGACCGCATTCCTACTGAATACATCGACACGACAGTGACCTGACGCACTAAGTTGCCAGAAGCAAACCAAGTATGGCCACGGAAATTAGATCTTCCCTGCTTCGGCCCAGATCCGTAAAGAGGAACGGGGATGAATCCTGGGGAAAGGGTGTTGCAATGGAATGCGCGGGATACGGACGGATCTGTGTCGCGGCTCTTTGAGCTATTGTGCACTTCTGTGCAATCGGAAGCGAGTCGCATTTACAGTCCCGAAAAGCTGCCGGTCTGTATCACGTCCTTAGCTTTGATATATTGTTGGATACTAATTTATAATTCTGTGAATACAGTATTACGTGTCAAGAAATTGATGGCGTCAGTTCCTAATTTGAAGGCAGATTAATAAGATTCCAGCTGTGATCTGAATCAGTTGAGTTAATTGCATTATAATTGCTGACGCTATACTAATCTAACTCCAGACGTGGCACTAACGTCGGACAGAACAAAACAAACCCGAAGTTAAATACTTTCATTCATGGCACACCGCAATTTACAGTGTAGAACTCGAGACCAGGAAATGACACTACATGCACCCCGGCTTCTGAAAGTCTGTTCCCTCGGCTAATGTCTGGCAGGAAGAACTGAAACTCATAATAGAAAAATATTCTCTCTCGAAGAAATGTGATGCATATTATTTTCTTGTTTTAGGTTACGTTAAATAAAGATGCCACCAAAATAAGCGTAAGTGTTATTTTCCTCTATGTGTTATTAATAAACGAAAATGTTTTATTGGTCACTCTGAATTTAAAAAAAACCCGACTTCTACACGAGGAATAACGTGTTCTGCACCAGGAATAGAGAGCTCCATTGACAAAGATCACATGTTGCTGTGTACTTCGTGGTCAATATAAAATTGAATAGCTTGATCGACTATTTTGCAGAATTTCGTTTAAAATGCCGCCTGAGAAAAATAGCTACGATTTATTTTATTTAAACTTTAATTCTAGCTTCTAATTCTTTAATCGCCTTTGTTATTTTCTAAATTAAATACGTTTGGCATATCTTTACTGTCAATATTTCGCCAATCCAAAAGCAAAATACTGCAGATGCTGGAAGACTGAAATAAAAACATGAAATGCTGGCAACACCAAGTGTCCACATTAGTAGTATTATATTGTCGCCGATATTGGCTGCTTTTATTAATATCGTTCCATTAATTATTCGGTGTTGTGGAAATAAAACGTCACGGCAATGTTTCAATTCGGATTATTAATAGCGTTAGTCTGGTAGTTTTAAGTGTTCGTTTACTTTATTGACCGCGAGTCTTTCTCATTCTTCCTGCTGACTGGTATAGAAGTCGGTGGCAAATCAATAATTTCCCGGTTAGTGCCTTTGATTTCAAGTGTTTGGAGCGCCTCACGTGTTGCGGCCCTTTCTTTGTCTACAGACTGTCCGGGTAATGGGAAATGATATTTCGCATAAACTACGCCTCTCCAGTGTGAAGAAGGAAGACGAGGGGGTTTATGAATGCAGAGTCACCGACTTTATTGACGACGAAACTCAGGAACATAAAGCCCAGGCGACTTTACGGGTGACAGCCCGCTACAGTGCGGAGATGCAAGCGGCCGAAGCGGTCTCGCACATTCAGAGTAATGGGCGCCGCAGGAGCAGCGTGCGCTCCACGCCAGCGACCGGCACAGACAAGCAGCGAGTCGCGGAAACTGCCAGCGACGGAGCGGCAACCTCCTCAATCACCCCCGCCTCAGTTACTCCACCCCCGGGCAATGCAGCCATGATTGGACAGCACAACTCCGGTAAGTGGAGTTAGATTGCCATCGTGTGGGGACTTTAATGGGTTGCAAAGAGCAGGTCTAAGCAACGTCGCCTAATAACTGATGTTGTTATATGTATACAGTACTGTATAGCCTTTACTTTTCTCGATTACTCCCGACTATAGTCTTTCTACAGTGCCTTGGTTTCCCAGGATCGACTAGAATAATGACAGTGCTTTAAAAACAAAGCATGTTCTGAAAAATGTGTTAAGGATCCGGGGGGTTCTCCAAAACTTAACAGCCGGCGAAGACCTTTCAAAGCATTGCTGTAACGTAATGTAAATTAACAATCAAATAAGTCATCAACAATGATACTATGACCAGACAGCTTGATGTCGAACTGTTGGAAACGATAGTGCCACGAGATCTTAGAGCCACCGGAGGGCAGAGTAAACCGGGGTTTAATACCTCTGGTGCAAAACAGACGGCGGGATGGAAATTTAAAGCACGAGATTCTGCAGGTGCGAGAGATTTTCCGTCGATTGAAAAAAAGTTCAAAGTTCAAAGTAAATTTATTTTCAAAGTACATATATATTAGCATAAACAGCCCTGAGATTCGTTTTCTTGCGGGCATTCACAGTAAATGCAAGAAACACGATAGAATCAATGAAAGACCGCGCCCAACAGGACGGACAACCAACGTGCAAAAGACAACAAATTGTACAAATACAAAAATAAAGAAAACATAATAAGCAATAAATATCGAAAACATGAGAAGAGTCCTTGAAGTAATAGGTTGTGGGAACAGTTCAGTGACGGGGTGAGTGAAGTTATAACTGTTCCTGAGAGAGGTAATAAGTGTTCCTGAACTTGGTGGTGTGGGTCCTGAACCTTCCTCATGACAGCAGCAATAAGGGAGCATAGCACGGATGGTGGGGGTCCTTGATGATGGAAGCTGCTTTCCTGCAACAGCGCTCCCATGTAGAGGTGCTCACTGGGGAGAGGAATTCACCCGTGATGGACTGGGCTGTATCCACTACTTTATGTAGGCTTTTCTGTTCAAGGGAATTTGAGTTTCCTTACCAGGCCTTGATGCAGTTAGTCAATATATTTACAAGATGCTGGAGGAACTCAGCAGGTCAGGCAGCTTCTAAGAAAATGAATAAGCGGATGATGTTTCAAGCTGAGGCCCTTTTTAAATTCTACACCACACATCTATAGAAGTTTGTCAAAGTTTTAGACAGCATGTTAAATCTTCCCAAACTTCTACGAAAGTAGAGGCACTGCTGTGTTTTTTCATGCTGGGCCGAGGACAGATCCTCTGAAATGAGAACACTGAGGAACTACAAGTTGCTGACCCTCTCCACCTCTGATCCCCTGAAAAGAACTGGCTCATGGACCTCTGTTTTTCTCCTTCTGAAATCAATAATCAGCTCCTTGATGTTGCTGACATTGAGCACGAGGTTGTTGTTGTGGCGCCACTCAGCCAAATGTTCAATCTCCCTCCTATATGCTGATTCATCACCACCTTTGATTTGGTTAACACCAATGAAATTAAATATGAACTTAAATTTGGTCAGCAAACGTCAATATGGCATTGGAGCTGTGCTAGCCTCACAGTCATACATATAAAGCAAGTAAAGCAGGAAGCTAAGCACACAACCTTCTGGTGCACTTGTGCTGATGGAGACTGTGGAGGAGATGTTGCTGATCTGAACTGCCTAGGTCTTGAAGCCTATTGATTAGTTTTGAGGGGATGATAGTACTGAATGCCGAGCTGTAGTCAATGAAGAGCATCCTGATCTATGCAGCTTCGCTGTCCAGATGTTGCAAGGCTGAGTGAAAGCCAATGCAATGGCACCTGGTTGTGACAGTCAGCAAATTGGAGCAGATCTATGTCGCTTCTCTTACCACATTCTTCTTAGCCACTGGGATAAATGAAGCCTGCTTGAAGTAGGTGGGTGCCTCAGATTGATGACGCAAGGGGTTAAAGGTATCAGTGGATACCCCAACCAATTGACCTGCATTGGTCTTTAGTATTCAGCCAGGTCACCCTTTCTGGGCCAGATGTTTTCCATGGGTTCACCTTCCTGAAGGATTCTCCTGAATGGTCTGAATATGAAGTATTTGTGCTCTATGTTCATTGGATCTCCTTCCAAAACACAGAAATCACGTCAGCCACAATATTCTGACTTGGATAAGAACACCATCTTTGAACTAAACCTGATACCTCACTGCTCATTTGGAAGCTTGCCACTGATTGTATGAGAGTTAGAATTACATTCATAAAATGTGTAGCTTCCACTTATAATACACATTTCTCACAATTCCCTGCTGCTCCACAATGGCACTAATTAAATGGCATATTTTATGACATATTTAAGAAAACATTGCTTCTAACACAGCTCCTCCTGCAGTCTAACAAATTTAGAGAAGTAAGTAATCTCTGCAGCCAGAATATACGATGAATGCAGGAAGAAATAAGGGTTGGAAAAAGAGAGAATTTCTCCATTGTTTTCAGTGCATTGGCAGTGTTTACATGACACAAAAAAATCCAGGTGCATGAAATACTTTTGCCAGATTTCGGCAATTCACACATCATCCTGGAATACAATCACTCTCTTTGAGTCCATGTTTAATCCACATGTGCGTATTGGCAAAATGTGAAGTGCCTGAGGGCTCATTTGCTTTGCAATTGCTAATGGACTCATGTCAGTTAGTTGAGAGATTTTAAGACTAATTGTGGGTTACTGGTAAGATTGGCATTTACTACATATGCCCAGAAGTTAAGTCAACCAATCCACAAAATGAAGACGCCACCATGTGGTTGGTTGTGCTTTGCAGTGGTTAATATCATTGTGTAAGTAACTGGCCAATTCAGAGTTAATCACTGGGAGAGGTCTGAGATCACATAAAAGGTAGTCCAGATAATGATGCCATTTCCTTACTTAGAGAACATGCTTAAACCAGTTTGCCTGATACAGCAATCTAAAGACATTTTGAGAGGACAAGTTTCGCTTCCAGATTCTTTTGAACTGGATTCATATTTTTCACCTGGTGGTACATTCCTCTGTATTTGATTGGAACATGTTACTCGATCACAGAGCAGAAACAGAGTCACTACCTATTATTATGGTGTTGTTGGGCCTGTCACAGAGAATAGGAAGGAAAAGTCAGGCTTAAGCAATGACTTTTTTATTTTTACAGCTGATTAATAATTTCTAAAGCTTTTGTGGGGGTCTGGGTAGAATTGTGAACAAAAATACTTGCACTTGCTTGTACAAACACTGGCATGTTCTGATTGCCTATCTTAGAGAGCAGGTAGGTCAAATGATGTGGAAATACCATTGCCCCAGTGTCCTGGAAATGAAGGAGGCAGAAGACAAGCACAGGACAGAGCTGAGAGAGAAAAAAAATCAGGCATCAATTCTAGAAGAGGATACACTACCATCCATCTCACCAATGCCCTGGTCTTCACCAATCCTGTCCCTATAGAATATACAGAAAGCCTTGTGAGAGCTTTTCTTGTGGGTCCTGCATAAATAGAGTGCACTTCAGCAAAGAACTAATGGGGTATTTTTTTTCTGCTTTGTTGGTCTTCCACTGGCACCAAAGGCAAGCACAATTCTTCATCTCCCATGATGCATGAGGCTGCAATGGAGGATCAACATGGCTTCACCAGCCATGGATTTATCAGATCACTGATGCTCTTCACAGGAGAACTGGTCAATTCATCATTCTTGGCAGTTTTAACAAAGCAAGGCAGCAGCATGGGAAAGCTTTGTGGCTCTGTATGAATGCCTCTTCAAAATACGGTCTTCTCAGTGGCATCGACATTTATGTGAGAATTCCTATGTAACTCCCAGTTATATCAAGAAGACAAGATCTGCATGTGACAACAATCAGAAGATCCTATCTTCTGAAGTTTGGTATACAGGAAGTGAGAGGATGTCATTCCATTCCCAACTCAGCCCAGACTGAACTTACTGAGAGAAACCATTGCTGGTGAAACGCAGCAGGCCAAGCAGCATCGATAGGAAGAAGTACAGTTGACATTTCGAGCCAAGACACTCCGTCCTGAGAAGCTTTACAGAAGGCACTTCTGGGAGGGCCATCTGAGTACTGAAAAGGTGGATTGTTCAGGCAGCAAAAATCACAAGAGATACCACAATGTACCACATCTGATGTTGGAAGTGCTTATACACCTGAATGGGCTGACTCTAGCATAGATGATGAGAAGGATCTCTTTGGAAATAGAAGTACAATGGAAGAAAACCCACAATGACTATTTGAAACTGCAGCCTAATCTGGTGGGAAGAGAAGTTGCCTTTGTCTACCACCCACCCATATGATAGAATATAAGTTCTTTTAACTCTGCATGCTGTATCAACTATCGGAGTAAAAATTCCTCGTTAATGGAATATATCCATTCCAGCATTAATGACTTTCATGAATAGCAAAGTACATGCCAATATATAGTCTGTTTGAGGAAAGTGATTAAAACACACACAATTGTCCAAATCTTTCCTACACTGTACATCACCTGCATTTCTTTCTACACCAATTTTCAGGAAATTCTGGCAGACAACTCAGGGCAGATTCTTAACTTCTCATTTTGAACATTCAATCTTATTTTGTACATACAGATGGGTGTATCTCTGAACAGTTATCTGGGGTGTAATTTGGTGCTTCCAGCATGTTCCCTGGATATGATTTCATTGGGAAGGAATTTGATCACATCCTACTATGGTACACTAAGTGGTTCGGCCCACTTTATTTGCTGTATTGTCATCATTCACACCTGACAAATGAAGAAAACCGCAGACGGGAATCGGAAACAAAAATTAAAATCCCAATAGAACTCAACTGTTAGTCACCATTGCGGCAGGAGAAATCAATCAACATCTCAGGGCAGCAATCCTTCCTTCGAACTGGGTGAAGGGTTTGCAGCTTTCAAAGAGCAGGGGAAGGAATGAGAAAAATGTTAGGCCGAGACAGATCAGGTGATAAGGAGCAGAATGTTTACACCTTCCTCCTGTGTGATTGCTTGACGTGGTGGATTTGTAGTAATGAAGAGCAGAGAACAAGAACATATGCACATCACCTTCTTGATAGGTGGAAAGACTTGGAAGGCTGCAGCAATGTGGAACGCAAGAATTAAAGTATAAGTACTCAGTAAAGAGGTACAAGTAAGTGCCATCATCTTTGTCACCTGCTGCAATGGGAAATGAATGCTTCGACATGAACTCTTATTTAAGCCAGGTGGAGTACTTAAAAAGAGGATGAGACAGACGCTTCCTTCTGCGGCAACCGTCTGGTATTTGATCTTGAAAGAAGATATAGTAAGGGTAAGCTTTGGCTGTTAAGCAGTCTGTGAAAAATTCTGTGGAAGAGTTAGCAGAAAACCATGGCAACATGAGGCCATTAATGTGGAGACTGGGACAAGTACGTAAGTATTGCAGTGGGAAATGGGTTTTCAAAGTGCTTTCTAGATGCTGAGTTGCAGCCTTTCTTAATCAAAGAAAGACCTGGGCTGATTGTATGAGGTCTGTCCTGCAGGTATTCTTTTAAGTAGGTTCACGTTGGACAATAATTGGTAATTCATTTATTGTCATGTGGACCAAGATACAGTGAAAAGCTTGTTTTGCATTCCATTCATTGAGATCATTTCATCAAGCTAGTACAAGGGGAAAGCAATAACAGAGTGCAGAATATCACGTGACAGCTACAGAGAAAGTGAGAAAGTGATGGACAATAAGGTACAAGGGCCATGATAACGAGAGGTCAAAATTTCTATCTTACCATACAAGAGGTCTGTTTAATGGAAGGACGAAAGCTGTCCTTGAGCCTGGTCCTGCATTTTTTCAAGCTTCTGTATCTTCTGACTTGAAAATACACACCACCGGGCTCATTAAAGGAAGCCTAGTGCCTAACACGTTATGTCGCCCACTGTGGCAGCACTGTACAGTCATGAAGTTGAGCAAATTGGCATATAGTTCAAGTGCTTCTGGCTTCTGAATTGATGTATTCTGCACATTGGACAGCATGTGTGAAGAAAGAAACTGTTGTTGTTTCAGGGCAATGACCCATCACTAGCTCTGTTAAAAGTTTAATATTTGCATAAATAGCATAATGAAATTTAAAATAATATGCATATTGCTATAGTACACTTGTTACTTATCAGCACATGAAAATTGATTATAAATTGCTTGGTAACATAATTGGTTATCAAATATAAAACCTCATAGAATTTAACGGATTCATGAAAGCTGGAAAAATCTGTCTTTGAACAGTTGTTATGTTAGTCTCAGAATGATGGAGTTATAGTCATTTATAATATAAGGGAATTTTTACAGTGCAGGGATGGCACATACATAAATGTTGTTGGCATATAGCATGTAGTGCCACCCCTCAATTCTTTAAATCCCACCCATCATAAAAAGATACATAATGATTACTACGACTGCCAAATTATTATTTTCAACCAAGAGCAATGAGATGTTTTCACAGGAAACATCTCACAGCAACTTGGGCACTAGCTAGATGGTTATGAAAACACATAACGTAGAAACATAGAAAACCTACAGTGCAATACAGGCCCTTTGGCCCAGGATGCTGTGCCGAACATGTACTTACTTTAGAAATTACGTAGGGTTACTCATAGCCCTCTACTTTTCTAAGCTCCATGTACCTATCCAGGGTATCTTGAAAGACCCTATCGTATCTGCCTCCACCACTGTCACCAGCAACCCATTCCATGCACTCACCACCCTCTGCGTAAAAAACTTACCCTTGACATTTCCTCTGTACCTACTTCCAAGCACCTTTACACTGCGCCCTCTTGTGTTAGCCATTTCAGCCCTGGGAAAAAGCCTCTGACTATCCACATGATCAATGCCTCTCATCATCTTATACACCTCTATCAGGTCACCTCTCATCCTCCATCGCTCCAAGGAGAAAAGGCCAAGTTTACTCAACCTGTTCTCATAAAGTGTGCTCCCCAATCCATAACGCTGGATGATCTGTTTTGAAATCCTCACAGAGCTGCTGTACACATTACTATCTGGATTGTAATGGTTATAATAACACTACTATTTAGAAGTGATGTTATTTTTCAATGATCTTTTTAAAAGATTAATAGTAATAATTTTCAAACAGGTTTTCTAAATTTTCATTTATTTCAATCCGTGTTATGCTTTTATTAATTGTACCACAATGAATTAATGTAAGTAAGCAACAGGACTGATCCTTTTCCCTTGTAAAAGTCCATAATTATTGTTACTAATTCATTAATCAATTCTCAAAATTACCATGGCTTGTAAAAGAATGTTTTAGAAGATTATCAGCAATTTATCATCTACCCTAGTATATGGTGTTCATGCAGCAAAATACGGACTTTAAGTATACTCTACTTGTTAAGTTTTGGTCCACAGCCCTGCAGTTATTTCCTAAGCGGTGTTGTCACAACTACTCTCAGTCCTTTATCACCAGATGTACATAGTTACTTCTTTTCTGGCAAATGCTACCAATAGTCCCCCTTAAGAGCATAGATGTATTGAGGTTATGTGATGTGTGGCCTCATGCGGTCATGGTTGACCGTGGGTACTGCGCCTCTGGTAGTCACTGGTTTGTCGAGCAGCATCGACTGTGGCTATTGAGGCCAATCCTGGAACGGCAGGCTCTGCCACAGTTGCTGCATGTGTAGGGTGTCGTGGAATTGTTGTCCGCTGAGCTCTCCGTTTAGCTCTCCGCTCCTCAAACTGACTCAGGATCGCTCTTTCGCCTTGCTCAAGGTGTTGCTGAAGAGTGCCTCGCCATTTGTTGCGGTCGTCTGCCGTATCCTCCCAGCACTCTGTGTTGATTTTAAGGCTTTCATGTCGCGTTTGCAGAGGTCCTTGAAGCGAAGCTGGGGTCTACCAACGTTCCCCTTGCCTGTTGCTAGTTCTCCGTAGAGGATGTCCTTGGTCCAGCCAGCGCAGTCTGCGTTGTCTTAAGAGAGTGAACATTGTGGGAAGTCCAGCACAGGAGAGGACCTCAGGGTTTGGGACTTTTTCTCTCCAGGTGATGCCGAGGATGTGGCGAAGGCTGCGCAGGTGAAAACTACAGAGTTTTCTCTCCTGTTTGAAGTAGATGGTCTAAGTCTCGCTACCATACAGGAGGGTGCTGATAACGCATGCATTGTACAAGGCAGTCTTAGTCTTTGTAGCGAGTTTCGGATTCTCCCAGACCCCACGAGGAGAGTCGAGCAGAGGTCAATGCTGCTTTGCCGATACACCTATGGATTTCAGCATCGGGGGGGGGGGGGAAGTGTTGCTAATGGCCAACCCTGAGTACGTGAACTAGTGGACCACTTTCAGATTGTAATTGTCAATCGTAATGACTGGTATCTCCACTACATTCTGGGTAAGGACATTTGTTTCCTTTCGGCTGATGGTAAGTCCGAAGTGCTTGCATGCCTTAGAGAAGTGGTCCATGAGAGTTTGTAGTTGCTGTTTGGTGTGCGAGGTTATAGCAGTGTCATCGGCAAAGAGCATGTCACGTATTAAGATCTTTCGACCTTTATTCTTGCTCTCAGGCGCGCAGGGTTGAACAGCCGCCCATCAGACCTGGTGTGCATGTAGATGCCTTCTGTCAATGTCCCAAACACGTGCTTCAATAGCAGAGAGAAGGAGATGCAGAATAATGTTGGGGCCAACACACATCCTTTTGGACTCCACTACAAATAGCGAAGGGTTCTGATGAGCTGCCATCATACTGAACAGTAGCCCTTGTGTCGTCATGGAATGACTTGATTTTACTTTGGAATTTCGGGGGATGGCCAAAATTGAGGAGAATCTTGATGCGAGCTATACTATTGTGCTAGTTCAGGCTTGGAACTGGATCTCGGTTGCTTCCAATTTGGAAATATATTTATCAGCGAAGTTAGTGATGCTTTTAGATGCCGGTACATAAAACTCATTCACAAAATTTTATTGATAACTAGAAATTTGGTACATTGATGGAAAAGACTTCTGTTTTATGAAGTTGACAAGAAACATAATGTGAACTCAGATTCTTTTATATTTGGCTACAGTTAGTCTTGATCATGTTTTAGTTCCTCAACATTTTCCTTTATAGTGTCTCTATCACCATCCATAGATAAGGATCAGATTTGGTCATGTGAATGCTGCACTAGTGCCAAACAAATCAAGCAAATGTGAATGCAGAACCTTTCACTGAATTGGAAAATGGTTGGGTCTTCTACTGGAGTCTTGTTATGGAGTCAACTTTCAGCTGACTTATTTCAAGGCTATTTTCACTGGAAATTGTGAAGTGATTGCTTTCTGTAGTTGATTTAAAGGTAGTACAATAGGTTAGTGATGGTGCCTTTCATCTGGAACTCAGGTTTGAAACCACTCAATTTGTTGGCATGAAAGTCTTTTCTCCTTGTGTTTCCAATGGTTGCCCACCAAGCTATTCACAATCCAACACAAAAAGTCATTAAACTGGCAATTACATTTAAACATTTCAGAATGTTGGCAAAGAAATATGTTGATGCACTAGAATTTCTGTTTAGGCTTAAATCAGATAATTTCTCACATGAGCTGTGGGAGTTGATGTTAAATTGTTTCAAGGAAAAGTTTAACTGTATTCTATAGCCATCTAGTTTCAGTATTATCTAGTTTCATGATAGGAAAGTTTGCCAAAGGGTGAGGAAGGGCATTCACATTTTTGAAAATTGTACTCCAAGTGGACAGTATCGAGTACCTAAACCGCATGAGAAAGAGAAGCAATGTAACTCTGAAATAGACTACAAACCCAATTACATTTAACCATTGTCATATATTTGATTTTCATATAGGTGGAAAGCCAACACAGACACTAACATCAGGTAAGGTGAATAATAAAAAACTGACTACTTTTAAAATACAATTGCATGAGATTAAAACTTTGCATCCAGTAAAGCCGAATTCTTTCCATGCTCTTTTTTTGTTTCTTGTTTTAAAATATTTGTTGTATTGATGCATTTCCAAAAGTTGCTAGCTATAGTTTCAACAAAGCAAGTTTATTGAGCAAATTGTGTTCTTGAGGCCATCAGCATGAAGGCACATTTGCACGTTTGTACTTACATGTTTCTTTCTTGTAATTATGGAGCTTTATTCTTTTTCAGTCACTGGAGGATTTGTTTTACATTTTGAAAATTACATTCACCTTGAGTTATATTAGAGTAATTTTCTCAAATTGTCTGCTTTTCAGGCACTTTTCTGCTGTTTTTCCATAGCCACACATTCACCTTCAGGAATGTTGGCTTTTCTATTAGGAAGTGTCTTTCGACATCCAATCTTTTCTAAATAAAATGCCATGCTTGGCATCTATAGGTCCAACTATGAGTTGCCAAAATTCTTCACAATAGGCTCGCCAAAACCAGACAGTTTAGCAATTGTTGAAATCTCAACAGTGAAATATAAAAACATGATACTGAAAATTAAGGTCAAATTTCTTCCTTCCTATCCCTCCTGATTAACTAGAAAGACATTTTGTAGAGAGATGATATGATATGATTAGGTCTGAAGCTTAGTTGTGATTATGTGCCAACATCTCTTGTGTTTCTTTTAGATTCTTGATTCTATTACTCATGCTTTACGAGTTTCTCAAGAGCAACCCATGCATTTTCTGTGGAAGTAGAAACAAATGGTCTTGTTCGAAAGGTTAAAAAGTTAATTTATTCATATATTGTAATTGGTGACAGTGATTTATGTCAAAGGTTGTCATATTTCACTTTGTTATGTGAGATAGTGGAATTCTTACCAATTTGTTGGGAATCACATGCCACACTTCCATTACATCTTCACGTGAGAAAATATTTCTTTTATAACAGTTTTCTTGACTTCAGCACATATCGAAGCACTTTACAGCCAACAAAGTACTTTTGATTTTATTTGATTCGACTATAATTCCCTAATTGTCATTAAGAAGATGGCAATGTGTTATCTACTTGAACCATCACTTTCGAGTGTTGCTGATTAGGGAGCCAGTGGTGATGATTCGACAGCAATAAATCTTATGCCTGGAGGGTGTGTAATTTGGAGGGGCATCTGTAGGGAATGGTGTCCCAATATAACTCTCACCCTTGGTGATTTCTGGGTGATAAGGGTCACATGTTTGGGAGATACTGTCAGAATAGCCAAGATGAGCAACCGCAATGCATTTGTAAATGGGACACACTGCAGCCATTGGATCAAACCTTCCCATTGAGAGTATTCCATCACTGCCCTGACATTTGGCTTGAAAATAATTTGGAGTTTCAGGAGGTGAGTCATGCTGTCGAATTTATCTGACTGTTTCCAATAAATTTCTCATCTATGCTAAAGCTTAGGATGTTAATGCTGAGAACATATTAGAGGAAGGTCGCTAAAGATGATCATTGCTAGCACTCTCATAGCACAAATGTCACTTCTTTTGTATCAAGCATGCGTGAATGCGTCTAGGTCTTGCAGCATGCAAGCATGGGCTGCCTCAGTTTTTGAAGAGAGAACAGAGGTGGATCCCTTAAAAACCATGGAATGGAACTTGAATTCTCATTGACAGGAGAATGGACCTTGTTTGAATCTGTGTAGAAGAGTTTGTGAACTCTGGAAAAGTATGAAGAGATATATTTTGATCAGAAGAATAAGGAGAGACATCACCTGCTGCGTAGTGCCGATAACAAGGAAGCGTAAGGAAGAAGTGGGCTCAGATGATTTATGGTGCAAAGGGAATGTAAAAGAATGAGAACAGATTTTGTTGAAACCTACAAAATTCTTGTACATCAGTGCAGACTGGATGCAAATAATAGGAATGGCTTTCTCTGCTAAGTCAACTGAAGCCCATAACCATCCTGCAAATTTCCTCTCAATCTTTGTAGCTACAAGAAGAAAAATATGAAACTCTTGCAGACACGTTTACAGCTAAAATCAATACTTTCTGAAACCTTTATAGTTAAAACACCTTCTGAATCCTTTCTAGGAACGTTAGATTGATACAGAAGTGAGTACAGTTCTCCATTTTGATCCTGCCTTTATATTCAAATCCTCTATTTATGAAGCCTAGGATCCAATGTCTTACTAACTATATTCTCAGCTTGTTTTTTCTCTCAGGTTTGAGCACATACACCCTATGTTTCTTCCTTTCTGCATATCCTTTATTCTGTGAACTATCATTTAATATAATACCTTTTTCCATTCCGTCTATCATAATGTATTACTTTCAAATTCCCAGTATTAAATTTCATCTGCCATGACAGCCCAATCTACCTCCAGTTAATAATAGTTGTCCTTACTAATTATAAGGTCTAGGATTTTGGTGTCTCTGGTAAATTTTGTGATTTTGAACCATGTATTTACATTTCAGTCACTATTGGTCGAGTCACTATTCATTGAAATAAAGGCCATAAGACATGGGAGCACAATTAGACCATTTGATCCATTGAGTTTGCTCCACCTTGGCTGATTTATTATACCCTCAATCCCATTCTCTTAGTAACGCTCTTACTAATCAAGAACCTATACCCTGTGACTTGGCCTCCACTGGTGCCTGTGACTTTGCGTTCCACTGATTCACCACCCTCAGGCAAAAGAAATTCCTCCTCATCATTCTAAATGTATCCTCCGGTTCTAGACTCCTCCATTATAGTAAGCCCCCTCTGCATGTCTAGTCTATCTGGGCCTTTCAATATTCAATAGGCTTCAATGAGCTCTCCCATCACTCTACTAAACTCCATCGAGTACATTCCGCGGGCCATTAATGCTCCTCATGCGTTAACCATTTCATTCACAGTATCATTCTTGTGAACCTCCTCTGGACCCTCTCCAATGTCAGCACATCTTTTCATAGATATCGGGCCCAAAACTACTCACAATACTCGACAAGTATGGTCAAACCAATGCCTTATAAAACCTTAGCATTACACCTTGGTTTTATATTCTAGTCCTCTCAAAATAAGTGCTAACATTGTATTTCCCTTCCTTACTACCATCTCAACTTGCAAGCTAACTATCAGGGAATCCTGCATGAAGACTCCCAAGTCCCTTTGCACCTCTGACTTCTAAATTTATTGCACATTCAGAAAATAGTCCTCACCTTCTACCAGGACGTGTGGCTGAACACTTCAATGCACTATATTCCATCTGCCACTTATTTGACCATTCGCATAACCTGTCCATGTCCTTGTGCAGACCTTTCTTTCTCAACATTACTTGTCCTTGCACCTACTTTTGTATTGTCTACAAACGTGGCCACAGAAGTCATAAATTCCAGCATCCAAATTATTGACAATTGATGTGAAAAGAAGCAGTCTCAACACTGACCCCATTGGAACGTCAGTAGTCAATGACAACCAGCCAGAGCAGAGCCCTTTATTTCCAATTTTTGCCTCCTGCTAGTCAGCCAGTTTTTTTTATCCATGCTACTATCTTTCCTGCATTAGCATGGGATCTTATCCTGTTCAGCAGCCTCATGTGCAGCACGTTGTCAAAGGCCTTCTGAAAATCCAAGTAAACAACATCCACTGACTGATTTAATTTAATCATCTAATTTGAGTGAAAAGGAAACTCGCCCAGGGAAGTGCACTGCTGAATAAACCTGTAAATTTTTGGGATTATCACAACAATGCCTTAACAGATTAAGTCAAAGTTTACATGTGCAAAAGAATTCGGATTCTGTGTATAATGCAAATGTAGGCAAGGAACAATCCATCATAGGAAAAGATTTTCCAACGCCAACATGTTTGAAATGATCTCATTAGCATAGCATGAGAAAATCTGTTGTAACGCTATCAAGTGTTGGAACAAGATGAAGTTTAGATTAAGTTACATTGAATAATAATGAAGTTTGCATCGATAAATGCCAAGAACAATCATGGTTATGAGACCATGATCGCCAATGTCGTACGACGCGGCACATAATGATGCTGGTGATGACATCAATAAAATCTAAATTCCACAAGTAAGCTTAATAACTAAATGTAATATCAGAAAAATTGGAATTTAGCATAAAGCTAAAGATGCGGTGCAAATTAAAAACCATTCTGATTAAAGACCAAAATATTACAAATAAACTGTCAAAACAGACTAACAATATAGTTTTATTCTGACATTTTGTATAGAACATTGACAATTACAATTATTACAATTTTATACTAAGTGGACAGCCAGCATAATCTGAGATTTAGCTGCCACTTTATAAATATAATCACTTCCAAATCAGACATTTAATATCATGATTGTTAGATACATAATGAACACCAAACTTATGTTGAACTATCAGAAACATTAGTTGGGCTTCACTATTATATAATTTAATCAAAGCATACGGGGGCATATCTTCTTAATTTTATGCCTTAATTAAAAATAATCTGAAAGAACTGCTGGATTTTCTGTGCACATGTTCAGAATTTTATCAAATAATTTTTGAAAGGTTTAATGCTTGACATTAACAATTCTGATTCATGCCACAAGATGTCCTTGCAGGGAAAGAAGGCTGATTGCCTACTTGATATGTGATGTTGTTATTTCATTGTTTCTATTATATTTGTCTTCCTGGAATGTGAGCAGCACTGGAAATGCAGTATCCATTGTCCATCTCTAGCAGCACCAGATTTGAGTGACAGGTTCCTTTCCCTGAGGGAACTGTGAGGGGATAGGTCGTTGTTCCATGGATTGGCGCCCAACAGGAATGGCTGTCACTCTTTCTTTCTGGTTGGAAAGTGGCTGGATCAATACAACGGCGTACTGATTGCTAAGCTAACCACGTTTTGTCTGCCTGCTGGCCAGCAAAGCTGGTCCCTCACCATGCCACTGAGAGGTGGATTCTCCGAGCCATTAAACTGGTGGGCAGACCCTGCCATTTAGTGATTCAGCTCCACTAAATCTTGTGATAGAAACACTCCAACAGCTGAGTGAAACGTTGCTATGAGTCTACAGATCAATCTGAGCCAATTAGATTTGATATACGAGAAGGGTACACGTTTGGGGGAGTTGTGCTTTCTTTGTGGGGTGAGGAGTGAACCTGGTGAATATTGCCCAAATAATTATTTGTCCTAAATACCAGCTTTAAGTAGACAAGGATATTTGGAGCAAACAACTTAACAAAGACAAAGTTAACTGATTTTTAAATGAAAATTGTGAGAATCAGGATCCAAGTCAAATTTATTATCGCTGACAAATGTTGTGAAAGCTGCTATTTTATGGCAGCAAATCAGTGAAAGATATAGAAATTAAATAACTAGTGCAAAAAATTAATAATGAGGTAGTGTTCATGGACCATTCAGAAATTGGATGGCAGAGGAGAAGAAGCTGTCCTTCAAACTTTGAGTGTTGGTCTTCAGTCTCCTGTATCTTCTCCCTAATGTTGGTAGTGAGAAGACGGCATATCCCAGATGGCGTGGGTCTTTATTGGTGGAGAAGCGTCATTAATGATGGGTGCCAACATCTTGGGGGACTACATTTTGAAGATGTCCTCCATGGCAGGGAGTGTTGTGCCTATGATGGAACTGGCAGAGTCTACAATCTTCTGCAGTCTCTTGTGGTCCTGTGTGTTGGAGGCCGCAGCCAGTCAAAATGCTTTCTACTGTACCCTTTCCACTATTAACCCTCATAAAGACTGCTGCGTGTTCTCTAGACTTCCCCTTACTGAAGTCCACAGTCAGTTCCTTGGTCTTGCTGATGTTGAGTGTCAGTTGTTCACTCATTCATTCTCTCTCGCTCCTTCACACCTCCTTGTCACCATCAATGTCCTGCCAACAACAGTGGTATCATTGGCAAATTCATAGATCACAAAATCATGAGTGAGTAGAGAGAGTGATGAGCAAAGCACACATCCTTAAGGTATGCTTGTGTGATTGCCAGTGAGGACATGATGTTATTACAAATCGGCACTGACTGTCGTCTCCCAATGAGGAAGCTGAGGATCTCATTGCAAAGAGAGTAACAGAGGCCCAAGGATTGAAACTTGTTGATTAGTATGGATTATGGATTATGGCATTGAATTTTGAGCTGTAATCAATATCAAGCAACTTGATGTGTGTTTTGTTATGTCTAAGTGCTTCAAAGCTGTGTGGAGAGCCATGAGATTGCATCCTCTGTAGACCAGTGGAGAGAGGAAGGCAAATTGCAGTGGGTCCAGGTCCCTACTCCGACAGAAGTTAATTCTAGTCATGGCCAAGCTCCCAAAGCGCTCACCAGAGTGCTATTGGGCATTAGTCTTTGAGTCAGCTCACCCTGCTCTTCTTGGACACTGGTATGATTGACACCCTTTTGAACTCTAGCTGCAGCAATGAGAGGTTGACAACGTCCTTGAACACTCCAGCCAGTTGGTCAGCACAAATTTTCAGGGCTCTGCCAGATACACCATCAGAGCCTGACACCTTGCGAGAATCCCCTTGAAGGATGTCCGGATGTTGGCCTCTGAGATCACAGGGTCACCAGAAGTTGTGGGGATTTACAAAAGCGTAGTGCCTTCTTGCATAAAAGGCATTGAGCTGATTGGGGAGTGAAACAACACTCCCATTTACAAACGTTTGTAAGTTTTAAGAAGTCTTACAATCTTTCATTTCCTCCCAGACAATTAGCATGGAAATCCTGGTGATGTAATTTACCTGGGAATTGGAGGAAACATTGTTATTGGTGCATACAAGGACTAGTCACATCCCATATGCTGATGAATGCAGAGTGGTGCCAGGACTGCAAGCTCAGCTTGTCAAATCCAGTCAAGCACTCGACAGGTTTGGTATGGACAGTGAGCAAAACATGTTGTGGCCCCAAACTATCGGGATGCATGGATAGACGTGCAGGTGGGCTGAATACATTTAGAGAAAACACAAAATCGTAGAGAATACACAATAAATGTTGAGGGGGGAACGTCAGGTTGTGAAAGCATGTGATCATAGATATATGGGAATTAGCAGGACAGGATGGGTAAGCTCGTTTAAACGATATTAGAGATGTTTTACTGATTAAGATAGATAATTTAAGAGGTAACTTGCTGATCAATAATAAGGGCTCAGATAGAGGGCTATGTTCGGTTTCAGACATCCAAGAGAACGGACAGAAGGTTCAGAGCATTCTAATGACGATTTAGAGTTGTTTAATTAGAAAAATAAAATTAAGTGACTGGGTTTGCTTTCCTTATAGGAGGCAGTTGTGACATTCAGTGGACTGGTGGTGTTGGTAGTGGTGGTGGTGGCATTTTCAGGCATGTACATTTATGCAATGTATCTAAAATAATGGTGAAAATAATCTGTTTTCCTTAACTATGACACTAATAACCAGAAAGCAACATCACAAACCTTCTCGTTAGCTGCAACCTTACCAACCCATCCTTCCACTCTCTTCTAAATAATCTCTAAAATCACAAACAGCAGGGACCTCAGAACAGCTCGCTGCCGAGCACCACTGACTTGCAGATAGAATACACCCCTTCTACTGCTCTGTGGGGAAGTTATTTCCGAATCCATGCAACCAAGTTTCCTTGGATCCTATGCTTCCTTGCTTTGAGAATGAGCCTACCATGCGGAACCTTGTTGAACGCTTTACTAAAATTCATATACACCACATCCACTGCTCCACCTTCATCAACTTATTTTGTCATCTGCTCAGATAAGTCAACCAGGCTCATGAGGCAAGTCCTGCCACTCACAAAGCTATGCTGACAATCCCTAATCAGACTATGCTTCTCCAAATGCTCATAAATCCTCTCTCTAAGAACCCTCTTCAAATATTTGCCAACAACTGCAGCAAGACTTATGGGTTTATAACTTCATGGAATATCCCTATTATCTTCTTTCGCCATCCTCCAATCTTCTGGTACTTATCCTGTGGCCAGTGAGGATGCAAAGATCGTACCTGTCATAACAATCTTTTCCCTCAATTTTTCTAGTTAACTGGGGTACCTCCCATCTGCTTCCAGGAACTTAACTTTCCTAATATTTTTCAAAAATTCCAGAACACCCCCTTTCTTAACCTCAATATTTTCCAGCATATTAACCTGTTCTGGTCTGACTTCATTTTCGTCAATGTCCCTCTCACTGGTGGAAACTGAAACAAAGTATTCCCCAGGGACCTCCTTTACCTCCTCTGACTCCGGGCATGTTTCCCCATTTATTTTTCATCAGTTCTACCTTCACTCTAGTCATCCTCCTGTAATTCACATATGTGCGGATGCCTTGGGAGTTTCCTTATTACTACTCACAAAGGCGTTTTATGTGCCTTCTTTAGCTCTTTCCTGCCTACCTTGTAACTCTCAAGAGCCCTGTCTGATATTTGCTTAAGCATCTTTCCTTCTTCTTCTTGACTAACATTCCGCCTATTCCCCAAACATTTCTGAATAAGATTTTTTTCTTTTTAATTCTGTTGATTGATGTGTGAATACAGTACAAAGCACTTTGTGGCCAATGGGGTAATTATCTGTAGTATTTGGATGCCAGTTACTAATGGTGTTCCACAGGAATCAGTATTGCTGTTTGTAATGTTGATTTGAATGTGGTTATAGGAGTAAGTTCAGAGATTCCATGGGAATTAGTGGAATTTTTAATTTCATGGAGGGTAGTCATAGGCTAGAGGGTGATATTGAAGTGTTGGTGAAAGGGGTTGAGAAATGGCACCTGAGCTGATGCATTTGGGAATACGAATGAGGCCAGAGCATGTACTGTACCATGAATGGTTGTGTCCTAAGCAGTAGTGATGAACGGAGGGATATAGGTACACAAGGTGGCAGTGAGATAGATAGTGTGGTTACAAAGGCATATGGGATGCTGGCCTTCATTAGTGGGAGCACTGAACACAAGAGCAGGGAGGTTATTCTCCTCCGTAAAATATTGGTCACAACGCAGCTGGAGAAGTGTGTGCAGTTCTAGTCATCGCTCTGCAGGAAAGATGTGATGGTGTTGGAGATGGTAAAAAAGAACTTCTCCGGACTTTTGCATGGATGCAGGAGAGGCTAGAAAGGCTGGGTCTGCTTTCTACATAGTTGAGGAGGATAAAAGGAGACGTGGTTAAGGTATATAAAAATTTAAGGGTACAGAGGTAGGTAAAGCTAGAAGACCTATATATTTAGGAGAAGACATAAGAGATTTCAGGCAGATCTGAGGGGCTGTTTTTCATCCAGAGAGTTGTTAGTAGCTGGAATACACTTTGCAAGGAGCATAGTCATTGACAGCATTTAACAAGCATCTAGATGAGCTAGGTGAATCAATAGGCACAGAAAGCTACATGCCAAGTGCTGGGAGGTATGATTAAATTGAATCAGCATGGACATTGTGGGTAAAATGGCCTGTTGCCATGTATGACTCTTCCATTTGGGCAACAGGGTTAAAACTGACCAAGATAATATTCCATTCCCATACCACCATTTTGTTTCAGAGTCGTCTAGAACAGCAGTTGGCTCGATCAAAAGTATTGTGGTTAATTTCTCAAAAATATCATTTGATTTGGAAATTATGTGTTTACTTTAACATTCTCAACAATTAGATTTTTGGAGGAAAAGAGGAAGAAATAGAACAAGAAAATTGAAGTCTCTGATGCATGAATGTTTAACGGCGCTCAATTTGCTAATGCAGCTTATAAACGTAAAAAGCAAGTTTGTAATATTTCCTGATTTGATTAGAGAAAAAGGTCATGTACATCAGTCTACATCAAATAATTTCAATATCGTATTTGATGATTTATAAAAGCTTTTTATTAATGAAACGACTATCATGTTTCATTGGAGCTACTGGGAGTTTAAAGAATTGATCTATTGTAATTACAATTGCCATTGTTTTACAATTAAAATTAACCTGTTATGGATGCACATTGCTGCAATTTTATTACTGTACAATAAAAATAAGAATTAGAATCAGATTTATTATTATGGGCATATGTCATGAAATTTGCTGTCTGCGGCAGCAGTACATTGCAATAAATAATAATAGAGAAAATGTGACTTACAGTAAGTATATATACTGAATATTAAATAGTTAAATAAGAAGTGCAAAAATAGAAATGAAAAAGTAGTGAGGTAGTGTTAAGGATTCAATGTCACTACCTCACTTGCTATTGAAGAAGGTGGAGCAGTGGAAATTGGATTGCAGAGGAAAAGAAGTCGTTCCTGAATTGTTGAGTGTGTGCCTCCAGGTTTCTGTACCTCCTCCCTGATGGTAGCAATGAGAACAAGACATGACCTAGGTGATGGATCCTGCCTTTTTGAAACATCGATCCTTGAAGATAACCTGTTCACCTTCTTTTATCCAAAAATGTTTACTTCACATACATTGACATGTAGCTTATTATTTGTAGTAGTAAATAATAAATGAACAAGTCAAGAGTTTTACTTTTTAAAAACAAATAGCTGATGAAAGAATGAGAAATAAAGAAGATACATAAATGGCCATCCTATCCATCCAGTGATGCTTGGAGCATTTTGCCATTTACAAGGTTCTGTTTACAGTATATGAAAGCAGCAGTTGCTGTTTCCGCTGTGGCTGCTATTCCAAAAAAGGGTTTGTTTGTGAGAATTTCTTTTGAAGTTTCTCCTATTTGTTTATGACACAAATGAAAAGAAGTCATTTGTGCCAATGAGTCAGTGGCACCTCTCAGAGCATTTCCATCACTACCATTTCACTGTAACCCACTTTCTCCTGCATGCCAATTGACTTAGCTGCTTTACAACTAAATGACTCACAGGATAATTTTTGTAGTTAACTTTTTTTTGTATAGTAGCAAAAAACAGCAATAATACATGTAGACCACGTAAATTGTAATTACAATAGCACAATTCTTAACTCTCCCAGTATCACCAATGGAACATGATAGTTACTTCAATAATTAAAAGCTTTTATAAACGATCAACTACCATAGTGAAATTATTTGTTGTAGGTTAGTGTACATGGTCTTTAATCAAATCAATAAATATTATCAACTTGCTTTTTACATTTATAAGATGCATTAGCAATATGAGTGCACTTAAATTTCACCGAGTCATGCACCAGAGTTTAATTTTTTTGTTATATGTCTTCCTACATAAAAATCTAATCTCGGAGAATGTTAAAGGAAATGCACAATTTTAAAATCAAACAACTATTTGAGAAATAGTTCTGAAGGAGTGAACTCCTGTTCCAAACTAACCTGAAATAAAATGGAGTTTTATCATCCTGGACAATTTTAAATCTGTTATCTACAATGAATTGAATCACACAGTAGTAACCAAATTGGATTACACAGTGACAGAGCAGTTAGTAACAGAAACTCAGGTTTGATCCTGATCTGAAGGGCTATTTATGAGGAGTTTTCAAATTGTCCCTGTGATTGTGCAGGTTTTAACCCTCATCCCAAAGACATGCTGATTGGTGAATTAATTAGCACATAGTCACTGGGAAAATCATTTGCTCAAACAACCCTCCAGATCAGGACCAAATAGTTTGTTTAATTCTTTAGTGGAAATTTACCTTTTAGTGTAAGTTAACCGCAAAAATAATTAGAAGGTAGTTTCTGAGTGTGTGAGAAAGAATCCATGGGGAAATTAGGAGAGATAGAACAGAACTAAAGAGATTGCATTCTTTGGAGCTGATATGAAACCAATGGATTGAATGGCCTCCTGTACTGGTTTTATAAAGTTGGAGTCTCCACTATAGCTTTGTATGTACACAGCAGACTCCAATAGACTGCAAGACATGCAGTGTGCTGAATGATAAGTTTTGTCCAGAAAGTATTACCTGCATTATCTGCTCCTTTTCACAATTGAACTTCGAAATTTAAGTGTCGCTCTCATCTGAAGGCAGAAATTGCAATCCACGTCAGAAAAGATCGGAAGTGAGAGTGAGGGTGCCACTGACCAGCTCAAACTGCCACAAACTGTAAATGGTCATAACTCACACACACAAAAATAGTGAGTGCTTCAATTTGAAACAGAGTGCTATGAGAAAATGACAAGTTACCGATGAACAAACAATGTTAGTCCCCTCTCCAACAAGTTTATGTCTGGGACAGAGAACAATAAAACTTGTCTGACAACCAAATTGTTGAAATGTACTCTAATTGTCATACTTTCTTTCTGTCTCAACAGAGAAATTATTTAAACCTACTCTGTTAACAAATACACAGACCCATAGAAAATATTCATTCTGTCCTGAGTCCCCTAAATAGCCTTTTTTCATATTAGTGATGGTTGCATTAATCTCAGTTGTTGTCCATTTTAAATGTCAGACAGAATGACATTTATATGTAGGTGAACTTTATGTTGTCTACTCATTTTAATACAATATTTGAGACACAGCAAAACACTTACTGTAATTGGGCAGATATAAATTCAATCGTGTTCGGATTCATTCATTACAGAGAAATATTCTGTCATATTTGGGGCAACATGCAGTCATAGTCGGATTGATGATAATGATTTTATTTGTTCTTAGATCGATATTAATTCAATAAAAAGGAGCCATTGCACAATTTAATTCTACAGAAATCATTTACTGTAATCTCTGCTGCATATAGCTTTAGTCAATTTATCAAAAGAATGCCACATAAGCTATTAGTTACAATTATAAGCAAACATGCAGGGCACTGTCATAAAACATTATGCCAATAAATATGGAGGAATAGAAATCTTTGCCATTCTGTGGCCATGGAAAAAATGATTACAAGTGAATTTCAATGTAGATGCACAGGTGAGGGATACTGATAACATCATGAACCTTAAGTGCATGACTCGTGCAATTTATGTCACAAATCTGCAATTTTGGTGACTCTTTTGAACCAATTTAGTGCTCTTTTTATTTTATAGAGACATGAACTCAATTCTGTTACTTTACCCGGAGGCCTATTATTTGTGATTCAGGGAAAATGATTTGTACTTATTTTATATACATTTCTATTGGAGAGGCTATGAGGTTCTGTTACTTGTAAAAGCAATTTGCAGTTGCTCTTGTTACTTTCTATATTTATAGCTTTAATTATTTAATGTCAGCATTTGCGTGAATTAATCAGATTTTCTTGTCAGTGAGGGTGAGACTTGATTTAAATGTCTGTGGGGGAGTCCTACAAAAGTCTTTGGAAAATCTATAAATTCACTTAGCACAATTGCCAAATGTGTTTTGGAGCAGGAACTTTGCTTTCACTGCATTTCATACCTCCTTCTCTTTATTTTAGTCTTCTATCAAATTCCATCTTCTTCAGCCCTTAACCTCTTCCACCTATCACCTCCTAGCTCCTCACATTCTCACATCATTACCTTTTACTCCTCCCCACCACCTACCTTCCCCTTCACCTACACTCACCTATCACCTGCCAGCTTGAACACTTGCCTCTCACTCCACCATTTTATTTTATTTTCTGTTCTCTTCCATTACAGACTTGATGAAGGGTCTCGGCTGAAATATCAACTGTGTATTTCCCTCCATAGATGCTGTCCGACCTGCTGAATTCCTCCAGCATTCTGAGTGCATTGCTCTAGGTTTCAAGCATCTGCAGAATCTCTTGTGTCTTTTTAAAAAAAGCTGTAATAATCAAGATAAGTAGGAAAGTGCTGTTTAAATAGATAATTAATCCTGTGGTGATTGCAATCAGAGGCATAATGATGAGTCTATGGAAGATTGAGATATGCAAATGGTAGCAGTAGGAGATGGATGGAGAGGAGAAGATTGCAGTGTACTTCACATCTGACTCTGAAATACACCACTGAAGGTTGTGAGTAGTTGAAAGGAAACACTGCTGTGGCTAGTGGTTTCCTCAGAGATCAGCATTTATGCTACAAAGTATTTGTACCACTAAAGTCCCAGGGAATGATCATCTCCAAAAACAGAGCACCTTTCCAGCTATTCTTGACTTTAAGTGACATTACCATCACCACTGACCAGGAAACTCATCTGGACCAATCACAATTACAGCACACCATGTACTTCCCTGTGGGGTGTGACTCACATCCTGATCTCTTAAGAGTGTGAGTGTAGTTCCAACAACAATCAAGTAGCTCCACATCATTCAGGCAAAGCTGCCAACTTGACTGGTACCCAGTTTAGCACCACGAGCAATCATTCTTTCTTGCACAGTAGATGCAGTGTGTATCATTAACAAGGTGCTTGGCTGCTCAACAACTCCTTCTATCATCCTGATTTGGAAATATTTTGCCATTCCTTCATCCTCACTGGATCTAAATCCAGGGATATCTTACCCAACTACAATTTGGGAATGGCATGCAGCAGTTCAAGAAGGCAGCTCACCACGATCTTAAGAATGGGCGATAAATTCAGGCCTTCATTTATTATTAGAGTACAGACATGTCACCACATTCAACCGGGAGATTCTTTCAGATGCCTAACTAGAAACGTCAGTCTGAGAAGCATGCAACATAAAAGGGTTTGAGGAGAAGAACTCCTCTGGATTCGATCAACCACCTAAAGTGCACACGTGCCATTGTAGTGTTCAGATGATCCTCTGCCTCAGAGAAATGTTGTGAGAAACATTTTAAAAGTTTCTGGGAGCTAGCATCCAGGTGCAAAATTATCTGGGATGTTGGGCTCCCACAGAATGTAACTGACACAGCAGCAATCTGTGTATATTGAGCACAAAGAAAGACCATAGGTTTGTTCGCCACCTGCACATTAACTGAGTTGAATCTCTTCAGGCTAACAAATATTTTTTGCCCGTAATTACCACGTATGTGGATTCAGCGACAGTTGGCACCTGTGGAAAGCCAGACACTAATCTTTCTGAATGATGGAACTACCGGGCAATGGTGACAAAATTGCTAACTATGGCAAACACGACAGAGGTCTGTGGTCTTTTAACTGTTAGCATCCCTGCAAGTACAGTATGTTCAGCGCAATGATTCTGAGTTGAAAACAATGGGGATGGTTCTGACTTTTGCAGCCACTGCTGGAGCTAGCCCCGTCTGAGAACAGTGTTCGAACCAGTAGGCTGCCGTCAGCCACCTCCTCTCTATGCTCTGAAGCTTTTTCATATCTAGTATCAGCCGTGTTCAATGCTGACTAAACTTAACCTTTGATTCTGGTGTTTAATATGGCCTCCTGTGAAGGGCTGTGAGAGCCAGGCAGTCAAGGGTCATTCTGCACGCACTCTGTTTTGCTTGTCAGCTTGGCTCTTATCTGAGATCTAATCAAAGACCATCTAGTTGCAGCACATTCAAATTCTGTGAAGTAACTCCTCTTTGAAAAGAGCTGCAAGCAAGCAGTCTTCCACAAGCTGACATGAAAGCTGCAACCAGGAGTTGCAATTGCCTTTTGGCATTTGTCTGAGATCTGTTCAGTCAATACATTTGTTACCTTGCCTTTGTCTGCACACAGAGCAATGCGATCACGGTATGCCATTAGAATTTCGGATTTCTTCAGTACATATGAATTTCTTATTTCTTCTTCGGTACTTATGAATTTTGGTAAATTTACGTACGTTTCCTCTTTTCCTGCTGAGTTGGATTAAGTTCTGTGAAACCCAGCAATGATGTATGATATCTGCAGAATCTGGGAATTCAGATGCAGACAGCAGTACCCTAAGATAGGTAGGTACAGAAGAGATGTCGGATAAGTTTTTATGCAGAGAATGGTGAGTGTGGAATGGGCTGCCGGTGATGGTGGTGGAGACAGATATGATAGGGTCTTTTAAGAGATTCCTGGATGGCTACATGGAGCTTAGAAAAATAGAGGGCTAAGGGTAAGCCTAGGTAGTTCTAAGGTAGGGACATGTTCAGCACAGCTTTGTGGGCCGAAGGGCCTGTATTGTGCTGTATGTTTTCTATGTTTCTATGTTTCTGTATCCCATTCATCTTGATTCCTAATAATTTGTTATGGGGTTTGCTCCTTGTTTTACTAGTTATTCTAAAGGAAGGTCATGAATTTCATGTTAGTGCTGCAATTTTTGTCAGTGCACAGTGCTGGCACCATTGGTGTGTGGTTGACACCAGATATATGTCAATAGTACAAAGTCGAATAGTTACAGTCCAAACTTTTGATGTGTGGGAATAGCGCAAGAAGTGATTGCTCCCACATTAAGCTGTGTATAATGGCTTGCCTACATGTTTGGCATGTAGAACAGGAGCACAATGGTCCCATTGTTGGGCCTAAACATATCCAGAACTTTGCTTCCATCTGAGATAAAAGAAAGTAATGACTAAGAATATTTTTAAGAACATAAGAGATAGGAGCAGGAGTAGGCCAATCGGCCCCTCAAGCCTGCTCCGCCATTCAACAAGATCATGGCTGATCCAATCTTAACTCTAGTTTTCACCGAATCCCACAAGGCAACAGTGCCAACCAACAGGGCACTATGCTGCCCATTTTATTTTATTATTCATCCCGACCAAACCCACGTGATCACCCGGGGAAAAAAAAACAATTTGCCAATTGAGGAGAAAAAATCTGGAAAATTCCTCTCTGACCCATCCAGGCTATCGAAAACTGGTCCAGGAGATCACATGGCTGATCTAAACCTAGCCTCATGTCCACTTACCTGCTCGCTCACCGTATCCCCTAATGCCATTTTTATCCAGGAAAATGTCTATCTCTGTTTTGAATTTATTGAGTGTAGTAGCTTCCACAGCTCTCTGGGGCAGTAAATTCCACAGCCCCACTACCCTCTGAGTGAAGAAATTTCTCCTCATCTCAGTCCTGGAACGGCATCCCCTTATTTTAAGATTATGCCTCCTAGTCCTAGTTTCACCCATCATTGGGAACATTCTCCCCGCATCCACCCGATCAAGCCCCTTCACAATCTTATATGTTTCAATAAGATCGCCTCTCATTCTTCGGAACTCCAATGAGTAGAGTCCCAATCTACTCAACCTCTCATCATACATCAACCCACCCATCCCCGGAATTAACCTAGTGAACCTTCTCTGCACTGCCTCGAGAGCCAGTATGTCCTTTCTTAAATATGGACACCAGAACTGCACGCAGTACTCCAGGTGTGGTCTCACCAATACCCAGTACAACTGCAGTAAGACCTCCCTGTTCTTATACTCCATCCCCCTAGCAATAAAAGCCAGCATTCCATTGGCCTTCTTGACCACCTGCTGCACTTGCATACTAACTTTTTGTGTTACCTGCACCAGGACCCCCAGATCCCTTTGCACAGAAGCACTTTCCAGTTTCTCTTCATTTAGATAATAACTTGCTCTATTATTTTTCCTGCCAAAGTGCAAGACCTCACACTTGTCAGTATTATATTTCATCTGCCAAATGTCTGCCCAATCACTCAGCCTATGTCCCCCTGCAGGGTTTCAATGAACATTATAAACTTCTTCAGATTTGCTTAATTGCCAGTCTGTGCTGATCTCAGCTGGGAATGTCCTGCAGGCTTGGGGACAGGAAATTTGTAAAGGTAGCTGTTTAGGGTTAGGATCAAACATTCCCTCCTGCACAGGTGAAGGCAGAAAACAGTGTTTTATCTCACATGGTTGAATCTCTTGCTAGCACTCATTTGCCATTGTTTGTAAATACACGCAGGCATTTAGCAAGATGCTGGAGAGCAAACAGCACCAGTGAGATCGAGGCAGTAAACAGTGGTAGAAAAATTAGCAGTGAGCAATCCAAATTCTGACAGCTGGAAATTGAAGCAGTCATGAAGGAACACCTCAGTTTGTATTCTGAGGCCAACTGAGTGATGATCTGTACTGGTCTGCTCTCTGTGGAGGAAGTGTACTGCTTCAAGGTCCAGATGGGAACAGGGCAGGGGGCGATGATCTAATCATAAAGCTCTGATTGCAGTGGAATGAACAATGTTTACATTGGCAATTAAGTCAAATATTGACCCCAATGTTCACAACCAGTTTGAAGCAATGGAGCCACCATTTAGAAAGAAGACCACATGGTTCCAGAAACATATCAAAAACCTCTATCACCAGGAACACAAGAGCATCATCACCAACATCTTCACCCAGGTAGCAAATAATTTTCTATATTTTCACTGGCTATAAATCTGTGCCAGGTGCACCAAGATGCAGCTCCTGAGATACCATGTTAGGGATCTGGAGGTGCAGCTCGATGATCTACAGCTTATTAGGGAGAATGAGCGGGAGATAGAGAGGAGCTGCAAGGAGTTAGTCACCCTGAGGCTGCAGGAGTTTGATAAGTGGGTGACTGTCAGGGAAGAGAAGGGAAGAGCTCAGATAGTAGTGAGCACCCCTGTGGCCATCCTCTTCAGTAATCATTATCTCATTTTGATGCTGTTGAGGGGGTGACCTGACAGAGGACGACCACAGCGATCGGATCTCTGACACTGAGCCTGGTTCTGTGGTGCAGAAGGGAAAGAGGAAGATGAGGAATGCGGTAGTCATAGGGGATTCCATAGTGAGGGGAACAGACAGGAGGTTCTATCAGCCCGATAGAGATACCGGCATGGTGTGTTGCCTCCCAGGTGCCAGAATACATGCTGTCTCAGATCGGGTGCAGAGTATTCTGAAGGGCGAGGGTGAACAGCCAGAAGACTTGGTACACGTCGGTTCCAATGACACAGGTAGAAAAAGGAGGGAGGTCCTGAAGGGAGAATTCAAGGAGTTGGGTAGGAAGTTGAAAAGCAGGACTTCCAGGGTAGTAATCTCAGGACTGCTGCCTGTGCCTCGTACTAACAAGCACAAGAATAGCACGATCAGGCATATTAATGTGTGGCTGAGAGACTGGTGCAGGGGGCAGGGCTTCAGATTCACGGATCTTTGGAGCCTCCTGGGGGAGGTTAGACCTGTACCAAAAGTATGGGTTACACCTGAACCCAAAGGGGTTCAATATCCTAGCAGCCAGGTTTAATAGAGCTGTTACGGAGGGTTTAAACTAATTTGGCAAGGGGATGGGAACTGGAGTGATGAGGTTGAGGAAGAGGGAAACAGAAATAAATCAAAGATAGCGTGCAACAGAGATGATAGAAAGAACAGGCAGGAGATGAGGCTTAATCACAGCCAATGGGATGAGTTACAGGGCAATAGAGGTGTGGTGCAGTTAAAACAGAAAGCAACAAATACTGGTCTGAAAGTGTTATATTTGAATGCACCTAGCATAAGAAATAAAATGGATGATCTTGAAATTCAGCTACAGATTGGCAAGTATGACATTGTAGCTATTTCTGAAACTTGGCTAAAGGATGGCTACCATTGGGAGCTAAACGTCCAAGGATATACGGTGCATCAGAAAGATAGGTTAGGAGGTAGAGGGGGTGGTTTGGCTCTGGGTATAAGAAATAATATTAAATCATTAGAAAGGGAAAACATAGGATTGGAAGGTGTAGAGTCTCTATGGGTTGAGTTAAGAAATGCGAGGATAAAAAGACCCTAATGGCAGTTGTATACAGACCTCCAAACAGCAGCCAGGATGTAGGAGATAGAAAAGGCATGTCAAAAAGGCAATGTCATGACAATCGTTGGGGATTTTAACAAGTGAATTGAGAAAACCAGGTCAATACTGGACCTCAAGAGGGAGAATTTGTAGAATGTCTAAGGGATGGCTTTTTAGAACAGCTTGTTGTTGAGCCCACTAGGGGATCGGCTGTGCTGGATTGGGTGTTGTGCAATGATCCGGAGGTGATAAGAGAGCTTAAGGTTAAAAACCCTTAGGGAACAGTGATCACAATATGATCGAGTTCACTTTGAAATTTGAGAAGGAGAAACTAAAATACAATATGTCAGTATTTCAATGGAATAAAGGAAATTACAATGGTTTGAGAGGGGAACTGGCCAAAGTTGACTGGAAAGAGACACTAGCAGGAAGGACAGCAGAGCCACAATGGCTGGAGTTTCTGTGAAAAATGAGGGAAATGCAAGACAGATATATTCCAAATAATAAGATATTTTCGAATGTAAGAAGGACACTACCGTAGCTGACAAGTGAAATCAGAGCCAAAATAAAAGCAAAAGAGAGGGCATACGAGGAAGCCAAAACTAGTGTGAAGATAGAGGATTAGGAAGCTTTTAAAAGCTTGCAGAAGGAAACTAAGAAAGTCATTAGGAAGGAAAAGATGAATTATGAAAGGAAGCTGGCAATGAATAACAAAGAAGATACTAAAAACTGCTTCAAGAATATAAAGGATAAGAGAGTTGAGGGTAGATATAGGACCAATAGAAAATGACACTGGCGATATTGTAATGAGAGATGCAGAGATGTCAAAGGAACTGAATGTGTATTTTGCATCAGCCTTCATAGTGGAAGACATCTGCAAGATACTGGACATTCAGGAAAGAGAAGTATGTTCAGTGAAAATTAAGCCCAGGAAACTTAATCGTCTGGGGGTGGATAAATCTCCTGGACGTGATGGAATGCACCCTCGGGTTCTGAAGGAAGTAACTCGAGAGACAGCGGAGGCATTTACAAAGGCATCTTTCAAGAATCGGTAGATTCTGGCATTGAACCGGATGACTGGAAAACTGCAAATATTACTCCACTACTTAAGAAGGGTGGGAAGCAGCAGAAAGTAAACTATCGACCTGTTAACCTGACATCAGTGGTTGGGAAGTTGTTGGAATCGATTATTAGGGATGAGATTACAGAGTACCTGGAGGCTCATGACAAGATAGGCCAAAGCCAGCATGGTTTCCTGAAAGGAAATTCCTGCCTGACAAACCTAACCTACTGCAATTTTTTGAGGGAATTACAAGCAGGGTAGACAATGGAGATGCAGTAGATGTGGTGGACTTGGATTTTCAGAAGGCCTTTGTCAGCATGCTGCACATGAGGCTGTTTAGCCCATGGGATTACAGAGAAGTTACTAGCTGGTTGGCAGAAAACAGAGACTGGGAATAAAGGGATCCTATTCTGACTGGTTTCCAGTTACAAGTGGAGTTCCACAGGGGTCGGTGTTGGGACGCTGCTTTTTACGATGCATGTCAATGATTTGGACTATGGTATTAATGGATTTGTGGCTAAATTTGCCAATGATACAAAGAATAGGTGGTGGAGCGGGTAGTGTTGAGGAAACAGAGAGCCTGCAGAGAGACTTAGATAGTTTAGGGAAATGGGCAAAGAAGTGGCAATTGAAATACAATGTTGGAAAGTGTATGGTCATGCACTTTGGTGGAAGAAATAAACGGGCAGACTATTATTTAGGTGGGGAGAGAATTCAAAATGCAGAGATGCAAAGGGACTTTGGAGTCCTTGTGCAAGATACCCTAAAGGTTAACTTCCAGGTTGAGTTGGTTGTGAAGAAGGCGAGTGCAATGTTGGCATTCATTTCTAGAGGTGTAGAATATAAGAGCAGGGGTGTGATGTTTAGGCTCTGTAAGGCTCTTCTGAGCCCACACTTGGAGTGCTGTGTGCAGTTTTGAGCTCCTTATTTTAGCAAGGAAAAAAACTGAGATTGGAGAGGGTTCAGAGAAGATTCATGAGAATGATTCCAGGAATGAAAGGGTTACTGAATGAGGAACATCTGGCAGCTCTTGGGCTGTATTCCCTGGAGTTCAGAAGAATGAGAGGGGATCTCAGAAACATTCTGGAATCCTCAGGTTCTGTCAGCTGCATAAGTCTGGGGAAGACAGTATCTGGCCCCACCAGACAAATGAGATTGAGGTGCTAAACCTCCTGTTTGGGTGGATACTGCATGATGTGTTCCCCTGTTACAAATCAGTACCACAAAATAACAGAGTACACCATATGCAATTAAACAATTTAGCTTTATAATTCTTAATTTAACTAAAGGGTTAGTAAAGTAAAACAAAAACCTTTCCCAGGGTGTTACAATTCTGAAAGTTAAAATGCCTGAACAGATTAGATATGGCAAAGTTATTTCCCTTGGTAGGGGAGTCTAGGACAAGAGGGCACGACTTCAGGATTGAAGGACATCCTTTTAGAACAGAGGTGCGGAGAAATTACTTTAGTCGGAGGGTGGTAAATCTGTGGAATTTGTTGCCATGAGCAGCTGTGAAGGCCAAGTCATTGGATATATCTAAAGCAGAGATAGCTTCTTGATTAGCCAGGGCATCAAAGGGTATGGGGAGAAGGCAGGGGAGTGGGGATGACTGGAATAATTGAGTCAGCCCAGGATTAAATGGCAGAGCAGACTCAATGGCCTACTTCTGGTCTTATTGTCTTAACTTGGAATTTCCAGTCTAACAGAACGGTGGCTGTTTCTTCATCAAGATCTTACTTCCACCTTCTCAAGTTAAAATTGGACAATGAATGTTTGCCTTGAATTTTAAAACAGCATTTATTTTTCAGCTGGTGAATTTTACAAGCACATCAGACATAATGTGTTTCTCAGTGTTGTGGATTTTATGAAACTGGGAATGGAGTACCATGAAGCAATATGTTAAAACCACATTGTTAAGGAATGCATGTTCTATCGCCTGGTGGCATTAACATCAACCATTATGGAATGCTTTGAGTGGCTGGTCATGGAGCTCATTAAAGTTTTTCTCCCGATTACACTGGACCCTTTCCAGTTTGCTTATCACTCAAATCAATCCACTCATAATGCAATAGCCTCTGCCCTCCACTCTGTCTTGTCCCACCTGGAAAATGGGGTTTCATATACCAGACTGCTATTTATAGACTTCAGTTCAACTTTCAACACCATCGTACACCAGAAACTGGTGCGGAAACTGTCCTTGCAGGGTCGCAACACCTCCCTCTGCAACTTGTGTACTGGACTTCTTAGCAGTAAAGCCACAGTCAGTCCATGTGGGCAGCAACATCTCTCATCCCATTACATTGAACACTGGCATTCTCCAGGGCCGTGTGCTCAGCCTGCTGCTGTTCACACTGCTGACGCATGACTGTGTCACATGATCCAGCTCAGATCATGTCATCGGGTTTGCGGATGACACGTCGGTGGTTGGTTTTATCAAGAACGCTGAAGAGACGGAGTATAGAGAGGAAGTGGAGCAGCTGGTGGATTGGCGTGAGAAGAACAACCTAAGCCTTAATGTGGAGAAGACAAAGGAAATCATTGTGGACTTCAAAAAGGTGCGGACAAACCGTCCCCCTCTGCAGGTGTATGGCTCCTCTGTAGAAAGAGTTAAGAGCACCAAGCTCCTGGGAGTTCACATCACGAATGATAGTCCCACCTGGTCCCTTAATATCACCTTCCTGAACAAGAAGGTACAGCAGTGCCTCCACTTCCTAAGAAGATTGAGGCAAGTAAGGCTCTCCATCCCCTCCATTTTAACTGCGTTTTACAGAAGTACCATTGAGAGCGTCCTGACAAGTTACATCTCCATCTGATCTGGAAGCAGTCGAGCTTCGGACTGGAAGTCCCTACAAAGGACCGTGAGAACAGCTGAGAGGATCATAGTGGTCACCTTACCATCCATAAGGGACATTTATCAGGAGCATTGCATACACAGAGCCCTTAGTATTCCTTCCATCCATCCAGCATCCTTTGACATTTCTACCATCAGGCAGGAGACTACAATGTCCGTGTAAAATCAGATTGGTCAGGATGGGAAACAGTTTCTTCCCCATGGCCATCTGTTCGAACCTTACAATATTTAAAATCAATGCACCTTAGTTATTTATGTGTGATTCATACCTTCATAAGTTTTCATGTATTATCCATACCATTGTGCTTTACACCCTGGTTCATTTCCATATACGTTATGTGATTATGTACATTATATACATGTATAGAGTTACATGACAATAAACTTGATTTGATGCATGTAATTCTCTGCTTAAATTGTTTAGAAGACAAATTTTTAAAATTCAGTACTTTCACCTACAAAAAATATATCAAAAATTTAAGGAATACTTTGTGAGTACTAAGTCAATCAATATTAACACAATTCATAATGATTATAAGAAACAAATTAAATCATAATGCATTATGCTGTTGAATATTTACTTAATATTTTCAAGTTTGGAGTCATTATGCATCGTCACTTCATTTCAACCTTCAGCAACTTTAGTTACTTTTCCTGAAACTTCCACCATATTCATCTTTCTTACTTCTTCATCATGATTGTTTTATTTACTTATCGTGAGAGAATGGCAAGACCAATATCTATTGCCCTTTCTTAATTGTTCGATCTACGTGGTTCTCTGTTCATTTTACAGGATAGGAATAAGATAACTACAAATGAAGTACTGAAATTTATAAAACAAATCAATATTGGTCCCAGAATTTGCACAGCACTTATGATGACCTACAAAAAGTGTTTTGCCCAGTGCCCTAGCAGGAACTTTCAGAGAGAAGCTGACTTATGCACCAGGCCATGTGACTAAAGGCCTTTGCGTGGATTGTTGAAAGGTCTAGAGAGGGAACATGCCTTGCCACAAAATAGCTCAAAGTAGCTGAGAGACTTTTACAGTTATACAAACACAGAAAACCTACAGCACAATACAGGCTCTTCAGCCCACAGAGCTGTGCTGAACATGTCCTTACCTTTGAAATTACTTAGGATTACCCATAACCCTCTATTTTTCTGAGCTCCATGTACCTGTCCAGGAGTCTCTTAAAAGGCCCTATCATATCTGCCTTCACCATCATTGCTGGCAGCCCATTCCATGCACTCACCACTCTCTGCATAAAAAACTTATCCCTGACATCTCCTCTGTACCTACTTCCAAGCACTTTAAAACTGTGCCCTCTTGTTCTAGCCATTTCTAGCCCTGGGAAAAGCCTCTGACTATCCACATGATTAATGTCTCTCATTATTTTATACACGTCTATCAGGTGACTTCTCATCCTCTGTTGCTCCAAGGAAAAAAGGCTGAGTTCATTCAACCTATTCTCATAAGGCATGCTTCCCAATCCAGGCAACATCTTGTAAATCTCCTCTGCACCCTTTCTGTGGTTTCTATAACTTTCCTACAGTGAGGCGACCAGAACTGAGCATAGTACTCCAAGTGGGGTCTGACCAGGGTGCTATATAGCTACAAGATTACCTCTCAACCCCTAAACTCAATCCCACGATTGATGAAGGCCAAAGCACCATACGCTTTCTTAACCGAAGAGTCAACCTGCACAGCAGCTTTGAGTGTCCTGTGGACTCGGACCCCAAGATCCCTCTGATCCTCCACACTGCCAACAGTCTTACCATTAATACTATATTCTGCCATCATATTTGGCCTACCAAAAGGAACCACCTCACACATATCTAGGTTGAACTCCATCTGCCACTTCTCAGCCCAGTTTTATATCCTATCAATGTCCTGCTGCAACCTCTGACAGCCCTCCACAATATCCACAACACCCCCAACCTTTGTGTTATCAGAAAATTTACTAACCCATCCCTCCACTTCCTCATCCAGATCATTTATAAAAACCATGAAGAGTAGGGGTCCCAGAACAGATCCCTGAGGCACTCCACTGGTGACCGACATCCATGCAGAATATGACCCGTCTACAACCACTCTTTGCCTTCTGTGGGCAAGCCAGTTCTGGATCCACAAAGCAACATCCTCTTGGATCCCGTGCTTCCTTACTTTCTCAATAAGCCTTGCATGGGTTACCTTATCAAATGCCTTGCTGAAATCCATATATGCTACATCTACTACTTTACCTTCATCAATATGTTTAGTCACATCCTCAAAAAATTCAGTTTGGGTTCGTAAGGCACAACCTGCCTTTCACAAAGCCATGCTGACTGTTTCTGCTCATATTATGCCTCTCCAAATATTCATAAATCCTGCCTCTCAGGATCTCCTCCATCAACTTACCAACCACTGAGGTAAGACTCACTGGTCTATAACTTCCTGGGCTTTCTCCACTCCCTTTCTTGAATAAAGGAACAACATACGCAACCTTCCAATCCTCCGGAACCTTTCCTGTATCCATTGATGATGCAAAGATCCTCACCAGAGGCTCAACAATCTCCTCCCTCACCTCCCACAGTAGCCTGAGGTACATTTTATCTGGTCCCAGTGACTTATCCAGTTTGATTCTTTCTCAAAGCTTCAGGACATCCTCTTTCTTAATGTCTACATGCTCAAGCTTTTCAGCCTGCTATAAGTCATCCCTACAATCGCCAAGATCCTTTTCCGTAGCGAATACTGAAGCAAAGTACTCATTAAGTACCTTTGCTATCTCCTCCGGTTCCATACACACATTTCCACTGTCACACTTGATTGGTCCTATTCTCTCACGCCTATCCTCTTGCTCATCACATACCTGTAGAATATCTTGGGGTTTTCCTTAATCCTGTCCACCAAGGCCCTCTCATGGCCCCTTCTGACTCTCCTAATTTCTTCTTTAATTCCTTCCTGCTAACCTTATAATCTTCTAGATCTCTAACATTACCTAATTTTTGAACCTTTTGTAAGCTCTTCTTTTCTTCATGACTAGATTTACAACAGCCTTACACCATGGTTCCTGTACCCTACCATCCTTTCCCTGTCTCATTGGAACATACCTATGCTGAACTCCACGCATATATCCCCTGAACGTTTGCCCTATTTCTTCCGTACATTTCTCTGAGAACATCTGTTCCCAATTTGTGCTTCCAAGCTCCTGCCTGATAGCCTCATATTTCCCCTCACTCCAATTAAACACTTTGCTAACTTGTCTGTTCCAATCTCTCTCCAATGCTATGGTAAAGGAGATAGAATTGTGATCACTATCTCCAAAATGCTCTCCCACCTAAAGGTCTGACACCTGACCAGGTTCATTTCCCAATACCAGATCATGAACAGCCCCTCCTCTTGTAGACTCATCTACATGTTGAGTCAAGAAACCTTCCTGAACACACTTAACAAACTCCACCCCATCTAAACCCCTCACTCTATGCCAATCGTTATTTAGGAAATTAAAATCTCCCACCATGACAACCCTGCTATTGTTATACCTTTAAAAAATCTGTCTTCCTATCTGCTCCTTGATGTCCCTGTTACTACTGGGTGGTCTATATAAAAAAACAGTAGAGTTATTGACCCCTTCCTGTTCCTAACTTCCACCCACAGAGACTCCGCAGACAACCCCTCCATGACTTCCTCCTTTTCTGCAGCCATGACACTATCTCTGATCAGCAGTACCACGCCTCCACCTCTTTTGCCTTCCTTCCTGTCTTTTCGGAAACATCTGAAGCCTGGCACTTGAAGTAACCATTCCTGCCCCTGAGGTATCCAAGTCCTTGTAACGACCGTAACGTCATAGCTCCAAGAAATGATTCACACTCTAAGCTCATTTCCTTTGTTCATGATACTCCTCGCATCAAAGTAGACACATCTCAAACTATTAGTCTGAGCACATCCCTTCTCTATCACCTGCCTATCCTCACTCTCGCATGTTCTCCAAGCTTTCTCTATTTGTGAGCCAACTGTCTCTTCCTCTGTCTCTTCAGTTTGGTTCCAACCCCCCCAGCAATCCTAGTGTAAACTCTCCTCAAAAGCCTTAGCAAACCTCCCCGCCAGGATATTGGACCCCTGGGATTCAAGTGCAAACCGTCCTTTTTGTACAGGTCACACCTGCCCGAAAAGAAGTCCCAATGATCCAGAAATCTGAATCCCTGCCCCTGCTCCAATCCCTCAGTCATATACTTATCCTCCACCTCACTCTATATGGGGATGAATAAAGTATCTATCTATCTATCTATTCCTATACTCACTGTCACAAGGCACAGGCAGTAATCCCAAGATGACTACCTTTGTGGTCCTGCTTCTCAGCTTCCTTCCTAACTTCCTGTAGTATGCTTTGAGGACCTCCTCCCTTTTTCATTCTATGTCATTGGTACCAGTATGTACCACGACTTCTGGCTGTTCTCCTTCCCACTTCAGGATATCGTGGACATGATCAGAAACATCCCGGACCCTGGGACCTGGGAGGCAAACAACCATCCACGTTTCTTTCCTGCATCCACAGAATCATCTGTCTGAACCCCCAACTATAGATTCCCCTATCACTGCTGCCAGCCTCTTCCTTTCAGTGCCCTTCTGAGCCACAGGGCCAGACTCTGTGCCAAAGGCACGGGCACTGTTGCTTCCCCCAGGTATGCTGTCCCCCTCAACAGTGCTCAAACAGGAGTACTTATTGTCAAGGGAGACAGCCACACGGTTTTCTATAGCCTCGGATTCCTGCCCTTCCCTCTCTTGACAGTTACCCTCTTATCTGTCTCCCAAGGCCCTGGTGTGACTACCTGCCTATAGCTCCTCTCTATCACCTCCTCGCTCTCCCTGACCAGACGAAGGTCGTTGAGCTGCATCTCCAGTTCCCTAATGCGGTCCCTAAGGAGCTGCAGCTCGATACACCTGGCACAGGTGTGGCCGTCTGGGAGCATGATTAGCCTTCAGGACTGTAAAAGCCTCATCTTTTAAGTGAATCTATTAAGTCTATTAAAATAAACCTATTAATGCTATTAAATGTCTTTTAGCAATATTCAAAAATTATCCTTGCAAAGGATTGAAGTAAAATTCCTGAATTTCGGTAATTTAGTCTTTTCAAGTTGTTCTCCTCCATTGCAACAGATTGATTACTTAGAAATAATCTGTAGGCCGCACAGCATGTGTGGAGAGAAAAACAGGGTCATTGTTTCATGTTTATGGTGTTTCTTATGTTCTGCAGCTTTTCACTGTTGAAATTCGTTACATGTTGTTTTTAACTGTAATGAACTCATCACATTCCAAATAACTTACATCCCTAATTGGCTCATTAGCAAGTTACTTACTGCAGTTGAAGGGAGATGAGAGCACAAGCATGTTGAGAGGACGTTCAGCCTCTCAGCTTACTTTTGCCAAGTGGTATCAAGTCCAGACGTTTTTTTCTGTGCATTAATGTGGATCTTACCATCACTCAGGTCACCTGGCGATAGAGTCTGAGACACTGGGCTGTCAAGTAAGGCGTTTGGCATCTGAACCAGTATCTATGGCAGTTGTAGCATGATAGTGGCCTTACTAACAATAGCTGGCCCATGCTAAGAACACTTGTTTATTAAGATTATTTGTAGTTCTTGTAACTGTTTGAAAATGTCATCATAGTAAACACACTTTGCCTCTTTACTGTTGCCCATTTTCTCTCCCTATGTCCTGTCCTAATCACGTTGATTTCCAGTTCTCTAGTGCTGGGGAGCTCTCCAGTATTTTGCCCAACGATTCATTGGTGAGTTATAGGACTGGTGCAATCAAACATAGAGCACTGGAGTCTGTGATTTCCTTCATGCTAAAGCACTTCGAACTGTCAACCTGTTAATACAAATCTGGCTTTATCCATGACAGAAAATAATTCAAAACAATTCTTTGATCAAATCCCTACTGATGTATTTTTCAGTCTGAGAATAAAATGGGATTAGTGTAAATAGACATCTCATGATTGACATGGACTTGATGGGCCAAAGAACTTGTTATTATGTAGTATGATTCTCTTCCTAGAAGAAGGAAAACAACTTCTCTCATTCGCTTTGATTTCAGTGTGAAACTTTAATAAGGATGCTACATTAACTCACATTCTTTTTAAAATATGGAAAAATGTTTAAGATGGTGAGACGCTGCTTAGTGTGCAGAAGCATTTTGGATGCCTCTTATATGAAACACAAGATGCAGAGATATAACACACAAATACAGCAAACAACTGAAAGGCAAGAAAACACAAAGTACACTGCAGATGCTGTGGTCAGATCAACACGTACAAACAAGCTGGATGAACTCAGCAGGTCGGGCAGCATCAGTTGAAATGAGCAGTCAACGTTTCGGGCTGAGACCCTTCGTCAGGACTGAAGAAGGAGGGGGCAGGGGCCCTATAAAGAAGGTGGCGGGAGGGGGAAGGTGCAGATGAAAAACCAATCAGAGGAAAGATAAAGGGGTAGGGGAGGGGAATCAGGGAGGGGATAGGCAGGAGAGGTGAAGAAGGAATGTAAGGGGAAAGCACTATGGGGAGTAGAAGAAGGCAGAATCATGAGAGCGGTGATAAGCAGCTAGAAGAGGAGGCAGAGTGAAAGTGTGATAGGGAGAGGGAGGGAATTACCGGAAGTTGGAGAGTTCGATATTCATACCAAGAGGCTGGAGACTACCCAGACGGTATATGAGATGTTGCTCCTCCAACCTGAGTTTGGCCTCATCATGGCAGTAAAAGACGAAGGGTCTTGGCCCAAAACATTGACTGCTCGTTTCAACAGATGCTGCCTGACCTGCTGAGTTCATCCAGCTTGTTTGTACAAACTGAAAGGTAAGAACGTTTGGCATCATTGGAAGAGGGTTAGAAAGTACTAGAAGGGAGCATTGTTGCAGTAAAGTGGGGCTTTCATGAGGCCAGCTCTGAAAGAGATAATCATGACATTGTATTCTGGTTGATCTGCCCAAAATGTAGGCAGAAGGGTGGCGGAGCTGTGTGGGGAGGGTTGCAGAGAGGCAGTTGGTACTCTATCAGGCAGAGTTAGCCAATCAGGAGTGCGTGAGATGAGATTTTGTTTCACCTGATTGGTTTGAAATTTTGGAATTCATTAACCCAATAGGATGTGAATATATCAGAAAGGATATTTATCACTGGGATAATTAATTCTTAGATATCAAGGTGATCAGGAAAATGGAGCAGATGGGATGGTCAAGTTCAAGAGGGTTGAGGAGGCTTATTGAAAGCTGCAGCAGACTTGAAACAGGTCTTATTCCTGCTCATAAAACTTATTGTCTGTTCACTCTGCTACTCTACATCATTACTTCACAAATAAGTCATTATCTGCAATCAGCATTGCAAAGTCCCTGTTTCTTAAGGAACACCATGTTAATAAAGATTTTTTTCTTTTTTCTCCATTTTCCATTCAATCATGGGCTTCAAAATCATAATATTAGATAATGCTACTTCACGGAGGTCATGCGGCATCCATAAATTTTTTTTAAGTATTATAATTAGCATCTTATTCACACTAAAATAAATGGTGTCAGTTAACTCAGTGTAATTTTATTATTTACTAGTTGCTTGCGTATTATCAGTATCAATTATGTCATTGTTAATCCCATTTAAACCAGATACCCTGAATCTGAAATGGATAATTTTGGTTCACAAATCCTGTGGATAAAAATCTTAGGCTGAATTTCAAGCAACACACACAAAATGCTGGTGGAATGCAGCAGGCCAGGCAGCATCTATAGGAAGAAGTACAGTCGATGTTTCAGGCAGAGACCCTTCGTCAGGACTAGATGAAGGTTCTCGGCCCAAAACATTGACTGTACTTCTCCCTATAGATGCTGCCTGGTTTGCTGTGTTCCACCAGCATTTTGTGTGTGTTGCTTGAATTTCCAGTATCTGCAGATTTCCTCGTGTTTGCGGCCATATTTCAAGTACTTTTTATGGCTGGGAATGGGCTACGTCAGTTAGTAGCAAACCTTATGTTTGTGATTCCATTACAATGATCAGGAAATGTCTATAATAAGAGTTCAATGTGAAATAACTAAATACTTTTTCATTCTGCCGACAGGTTTTGAACCCCTTTCCCCCCTGGCCCCCTTCCTCCTTATCCCTTTTCTGATCTTACAAAAGCTCTGCACATATTAGTAACCCTTTGACTGACTACAAAGTAACCTTTCTGCAGCAAACAGAGAAAATGTGCAGTGAAGACATAAAAGTCTATGGAGAGCGAAGAATTTAAAAACTAGTGACATCAAACTTCCTTTTAAAAATATCAAAGGAAGCTTTTGAAGGCAAGGGAAGGAAAAGATATTCATTCGAGGAGAACCTTCAAAAATTTTCAGCAGTCTAATGTTGCACATTCTAAATGTTCACAATGTGGTAAATTAATTTTACAATAAACATGATGTAAAGCCTTGCTGGATTTAGCATGGCAATTATAAGATTATTTTCTTTGTGACAATTTCTGCCTGCTTGTTTACTACTTAAATTGTTCCACAGCCACTATCAGTTAAAGTGAGAATGCAGGGTCAGTAAATCTAATGAAATGTGAATATTTTTAATTGATGCATTTAGTTACTTCCTTTGTTTTCTTTGGTGGCATTTGGATTTGATTCCCTTACAAATTTTATGTAGATACAGCTCATTCCACCATAAATACTACGTAGCATCAACAATATTTATTTTTAATAACGATGGGAATTAGGTAAGACATTCATTTATAAACTGTATTGATATATTGCTGAAAATAAGTTGGAATAAAGAGTTTTCAAATAATGTCTTCAATCACTGAATTGTTGTGCATCTCAGTGTTGGACCTAATCTAAAGTGTATATTCATTCGGTTCGTCTTAACAGACATTGAAAGAAGGTGTTTGAAATTCATATGCCTCACCACCTGGAGCACATAACAGGAAAGCCAGACTCACATTATTAACTCTGTATGAATACACACCATGAGAGAAACTGCAGTAAATGTTCTTCATTTCTATGAACTACGACAGAAGTGACAGATTATCAGGATCCATGCTGGGCAGGATAGAAAGCATCACTGATTTTAGTTTCAAAGGTTCTATTCAAAGTACACCTTTTAAGTATAGGTGGATTTACAGGAATTCCTGTTAAAAAAAATGCTTAGTTTGGATTTCTCTGACACAAATGTACTTAGATTGAAATATCTTCTAAGTATATAATTTACTATCTCCTGGGGATGGAAACGTTAATTTGTTGAATAGATGCAAGGATGCTTGTGTGTCAGCTGCAACTAAGGTTAAGATGTCAGCCTATACATTGGATAACAGTATGCTTCAGTTGTTTGTTCTTAATAAGAGGATATTTGCAGAAACCCAAGCAATACCTCTAGTCTTACAGATGAACACCAGCAAAAAATCCTTTAGAGCAGAGAGTTTTACATTAGAAAAAGAAATAATGAAAGCTTACAGACTCCAGATCTATCTTGACAACACTTTCTGCCACCTCTGTTCTTTTAAGGACTCATTTCTTTTTTCCCAAGTTCTCTGTCATATCCACTCGGATGTCAAGTCTTTTCACACCTATGTCTATAATGTGTTTTCCTTCATCGCAGCCAGTGCTTCCTCTCTGAAAAATATTCAGAGGTTTTGACAGCGGGTTAAACCAGGACCAATGGCTGTCAACACTTTATCTAGGCTTATCCTGCTCCTCAAAATGCAGTGTCATAAGTTGAGGAAGGACAGCTTATGGACAGTTTAACAGGGACCTTCCCTGTTTTTTTTTCCCCAGAGTTGTCATTGGAGATCTGCACAATATAAGATCTTTCTTTAGAAGTCAATGCTGAATGTAGAGGCTTACTGCTGACTGCAACTTCTAGTTGAATATATGAGCAGCACTTAATTAGAAGAAGCTTCAAGTGCAGCATTTCTACAGTTTTAGTTAAACTTCTTTCCAACTTTCATTTTGAGTTAGAGATGATTTAAAAGCCAGCTTGCTCCCAAATTGGAACTCATGCAGACATTTACAGGATTGTGTCCGTTATTAAATGTAGAGTTGGCTCTCTTTCCATTATCATGATTTTACTACCGTTGGTTCTATTTATGCTCCACAGTTATGTTTGTAATTCTTTATCTCTCAACAAAGCTTCTTCAGTACAACAGAAATAAAAATATAAACACAAGAGACGCTGCAGATGCTGGAAATCCGGAGCAACACATACAAAATGCGGGAGGGACTCAGCAGAACTTGGCAAGTCCTGGTGAAGAGTCTCAGGCCAAAAGGTCTTACATCTCCATTGATGCTGCCTGACCTGTTGAATTTCTCCAGCATTTTGTGTGTTTTGCTCTGCAAGTAAAATTACATAGCAGGAAAACCTGGTTAACTCCAGAAAGAATTGTGTTTGTCACTAATTGTGACAGCCTCAACACCAACAATGCTGGAACGGTGTGGTTTGTAATTAATCTAGCTCTAAGAGTCACTACTTGAGCTACAAACATAAAATCTATTCACTCGGAAACTCATTAAATCATGAGGAAACTCATACAAAGTTCCACAGCTGTCAGGGGTACAGCAACACCTACGCAATGGATTTTGATTTCAACATTTATATTAGAAGCAGGAATAGGCCAATCCCCCACCTCTCTCCCACCCCACCGTTTACAATATAGGATCATGGCTGAGTTGATTATAACCTCAATTCTGCATAGTAACCTTTCACACTTTTCACAAGAATTTATATAATTTAGCCTCAATAATATTTAAAAGCTCTGTTTTCACTGACTTTTGAAGAAGAGAGTTTCAAAGTCTCACAAATGTCAGAAGTTACTTTCTGTGTTAGAAGTGCACAATGTTTTACTTTTATACAAACCTCTGGTTAAAGAATCTACTGTAAGTGGAAATATCCTCTTCACATTCACCCATTCAGAACCATCAGAAACTTCAATTTAAGGAAGTCCCTAATCCCTTCTCCAAATTCCAGTGTATACAAGCCTAGCCTGCCAATCTTTCATCATACAGCAACATAACTGTTCCAGGAATCAGTTAGAGTCACAACGTAATAGAAAAGTACAGCACAGAGACAGGCACTTCTGCCCATCTAGTCTGTGCCAAGCTACTTGAACTGTCTACTCCCATCAACCTGCACTTAGACCAGAGCCCTCCATACCACTGCCTTCCATGTATCTATCCAAACTTTTCTTAGATGTTGAAATCAAGGCCGCATGCACCACTTGCTCTGGCAGCTCATTCCACTTTCTCGTAAACCTCCAAGTGAAGAAGTTTCCACTCATGTTCCCCTTAAAATTTTCACCTTTCACCTTTAACCAATGACCTCTAGCTTTCCTCCCTCCCAAACTTAGCGGAAAAAGCCCACTTGCATTGACCCTATCTATACCCGTCATGCCTCTATCAAATCTTTCCTCAGTCTTCTACATTCTAAGGTGTAAAGTCCTAACCTATTCAATTTTTCCTTATAATTCAGGTTGTCTAGTCCCTGCAACATCCTGGTAAATTTTCTCTGTACTTTTTTAATTTTATTTACATCTTTCATGTAGGTTGGTGAACAAAACCGCACAATACTCCAAATTAGGCCTCACCAACCTCTTATACAACTTCAATATAACATCCCATCTCCTGCACTCAATACATTGATTTATGAAGACCAATGTGCCAAAACCTTTCAACACAACCCTATCTACCTGTGCTGCTACTTCCAAGGAATTATGGACCTGTTTTCCCAGATCCCTTTTTCTACTGTACTCCTCAGTGCCCTACCGTTCACTGTGTGAGACCTACCCTGGTTGGCCCTTCTGAAGTGTAACACCTTGCACGTCTGCATTAACTTCCATCTGCCATTTTTCCAGCTGGTCCAGATCCTGCTGCAAGTTCTGATAGTTTTCCTTGTTGTCCATTACATCCTCAATGCTGTGATCATCTCAAATTTGCTGATCCAGTTAGCCATATTATCATCCACATTATTGATATAGATGTCAAACAACAAAGGATCTAGCACTGATCACTGAGGCACTTCACTAGTCACAGGCCTCCCATCAGAGAGGAAGTCATCTACTATGAGTCTCCAGCTTCTCCTACAAAGCCAATATCTAATCCAGTTTACTACCTAATCTTGAATGCCAAGCCACTGAACCTTCTTGACCAATCTCTCATGCGGGACCTTGTCAAATGTCTTGGTAAAGTCCATGTAGACATCATCCACTTCCCTGCCTTCATAAAATTTCCTCATAAATTCCTCAATAACTCTATAAGATTAGTTAGACGCAACCTACCACAAACAAAGCCATGATTAGGTATTAGGGATTAGGAACTATCCCTAATCAGTCAATGTCTATCTAATACACATATATCCTGTTCCTTAGAATACCTTTCAATAACTATCCCACTCCTGATGTCCTCATCGGTCTATAATTTCTTGATTTACTTTTAGAGCCTTTCTTAAACAGCAGAACAACATTAGCTATCCTCCAATCTTATGGTACCTCATCTGTCACTACGGACAATTTAATTATCACTGCTAGAGCCTCCCATAGGGTCCGAGGGAACACCTTTTCAGGCCCATGGAATTTATCCACCCTAATTTGCTTCAAGACAGCAAACACCTCCTCCACTGTAATCTGTATAGGGTCCATGAACTCACTGCTGTTTTGCTTCACTTCTATAAAATCTGTGTCCCAAGTAAATACAGATGAAAAAATCAATTTAAGATTGCCGCCATCTCTTTTGGCTCCACACATAAATTACCATTCGGATCTTATAGAGGATCAGTTTTGTCACTTTTAATTGTTTTGCTTTTAACATACTTGTTGGATCTCTTAGGATTCTCCTTCACCTTGTTGGCTAGAGCAACCTCATGCCTTTTTTTTAATCCTTCATGATTACTTTTCTTAAGTGGTCTCTATAAGTACCTTATTTGTTCCTACCTGCCTTCACCTGCTATGCATCACCTTTTATTTTCTTAACCAAGGCCTCAATATCTTCTGAAACCAAAGTTCTCTAAACCGTTTATTGATTTATTGATTATGGATTGATTGATTGATTGATTGAGATATAGTGCGGTATAGGTCCTGCCTGGCCTTCAAACCACACCACCAAGCAATCCACCGATTTAACCCTAGCCTCATCATGGGAAAATTTACAATCAGAATTTATGATTAATTATGCCACCACAGTGGGAGGAAACCATAGCACCTGGTGGAAACCCACATGGTCAAGGGGGGAGCGTATTAACTCCTTACAAACAGCGGCAGGAGTTGAACCCAGCTCACTGGTACCGCATAACATTGTGCTGATCGTTACATTACCGTACTGTATCTTTTATTCAGCCAAGCACATACAAGCTTTGTACTCTCAAAATTTCACTTTTGAAGGCCTCCCAAGTCCACCTTTGCCAGAGCCTGTCCCAATCTACTCTTGCCGATCCCTTCTGATACTGTCAAAATCCACCTTTCTCCAATTTAGAATCTTGACCCGTGGACCAGACCTATCTTTTTGCATATTTTCCTTGAAACCAATGGCATTGTAATCACTAGATGCAAAGTGTTTCCCTTCATAAACTTCTGTCACCTGCCCTGTCTCATTCCCTAATGGCAAAATGACCAGGAGATGAAGAAGATTCTTCAAGAAGGGTTAAACTTTAATTTGCAAATCAAAGCTGAGACAGTCATTGAGCTAGTCACTGATTGCCCACCGATCCTCGGACACGATCCTCATCTCGGACACGGCATTTTTTATAGCAGGGGTCAGCAACCTTTACCACTGAAAGAGCCACTTGGACCCGTTTCCCACAGAAAAGAAAACACTGGGAGCCGCAAAACCCGTTTGACATTTAAAATGAAATAACACTGCATACAACGTTTTGTTTTGCCTTTATGCTATGTATAAACAAACTATAATGTGTTGCATTTATGAAATTGATGAACTCCTGCAGAGAAAACGAAATTACATTTCTGCATGCAACAAAAACATGTTGACCTCCGGGCTAGAGGAATGCTGAAGAAAGCCAAACACAAATCAATCACTGAAAAGTAACTTGCTTCTGGTGGAACATTAGTCAAAAGCGTGTGTGGGTTGGGGACTACCGCTGGCCAGTCCTCTACCACATCATTTACCGCTCGCAAGTCATGCACCAATCTCCACTTAGATTTTCTGCTTTTAAGACCGGCAGCAACGGGGTATTGCATGGATTGTTTGTTCTTTTAAGCACTCCTATTTCAAGCAACCCCTGCACTGTCGATGCTATTCCCTCTTCCACTTCTGGTCTTAAGAGGGTATTGTGGTCTCCTGGGTGGAATTGCTCCCCTTTTCAGCCTTATTTCCACCGGACTCGCTGTTTTTATTTTCCCTACGTCCATGTCATGCTGTGACCACAGAATAGACGGCAACTCATCTAACCTTTTATCTTTCTGCTGGCCTCTTTCCTGTCCCAGCATTGGCATGTGTAGTTGGGGAGTTATTTCGACCTCTCTCACTGTCCCTACCATATCTACACTTACCATTATTTTAATGCAATTGTTGTCTTCTGATATCCACACCTCTGGCGTGATTTTCCTCCACACTGTTACGGTTTCAGCACACTTAACTAAGGGTCCTAAGTCTTTAGACTGATATCCCATGTTTACCAACAACGTTACGTGGGGTGCAGCCTCTGGTATCCTGTACCATTTTTCTAAAAAGGTGTTCCATTTAACTTGTAAAGCTGCCCCTTGCTTTCCAATTATCTCAGCCTCCCCTTCCAGGCACTGCTGGGTACATGCCTCTAGGTGCCATTTCTCTAACTCCCTGTTCTGAGTCTCGACAAAAATCATTGTACAATGTAGCTCAGATTTGGGCATTACGGCCTTGGGTAATATAGCCTGCATGCCTTTTTTCCATTTTTCCCAGGTTTTCTGAATCTGATCTGCAATGTCTCCTATCCTTCTTGTCTTCTCGCACAATCAATTGAGCCCCTGCTCTTCCCACACTCAGCCCATTTCTGGTGCATTCTAATTTTAATTCCAATTTCAATAAGGCATCTCTGCCTAACAAATTAATTGTTCCTTTAAATACTAGCACCGGCTAAACAATCCCTTTATTGCCCATTCTCAACCACACTGGAGCCGTGCACTGTGTCAACTGTGTTTTCCCCGAGAACCCTACCGTCTTAATAAACTTTCCTGACATGGGAAGGTGAAGGGCATACTGTGGCTGTACACAAGTGTACGTGGCTCCAGTATCTATCACCATTGGTGTCAGTTGCCCTTCTAACATAACCTGAACAATGGGTTTCTCATCTGCCTCCCTTGTTATCATTGGGTAATGTCCCTTCCCACTCGAGTTCTCGGGGCACCCCTAATACCTCGCATAGGGGTTCAAAGGTCCGCTTGGGCCAGTGGGGGCTGGTCCTTGGCTAAACTTTAGTTCCCTTCTTATCGGTTCCTGCTGGTGTGTGACCGGCCATAGTGTAAACGGACAATCTCTTCTCATGTGACCTGGCTGATTACATTCCCAGCACAATCTCTCTACTTCGCTTTCCCCGTTTCCTCTGCCCATAGCTCCTCTGTCCCCCTCCTTGGAACTTCCAGTCCTGTCTGGGCTGTTTGAATTTAGTCTGTTCCTGATAGGGCATTTGTGGGAATGCTCCCCCAAAGACGTTTATTGGCATGGGGTTTTCCAGCCCTTGTCTTACAGCATGATCGGTTCCCCCATATAGCAGTGCTTTGTCCAGTTCGATGGCTGTACTCAGACCGGTGGTTGCTGGCAGCATCTTTTTGCTTTTCTCTTTTTCCTTCTTTTTGAGTTCTTCGAGCTGCATTTGTATTAACTTTCTTTGCACCTCTTCCTGCTGCTCAGCCAACCTTTGTTTGTCTTTCCGGTATTTCTCAACCGCATGGACTACGTGGTCTCTAAATTCTTGAGGGGTCTTTGACGTTAGCCCAACCACTTCCTCCAGTTTGGATTTGACTTGTGGAGGCATTGCATCCAAAATGCTATGTCGGAACATTGAGGTCATAAATAAGCTATTCTCCACCTCTTGCTCAGTCTCCACCTTTTCAACTGGTTTTCTACGTAGGCTGCTGGGTTTTCAGTGTCTCCCAGTGGATCCCCTTTTAAGGCTTTGGGGTCCACTTTGGGTGGATAAAGCTTCCTGAGGGCCTGCCATACCCTCTGCCTCACTCTGTCAAACCCGTCTCCATCAGTTCTTGGGTCGTTTGAGTTTACTATGCCAGCCATTTCCATTAGTTCGTTAAATTTGGAGGTTCCCATCAACCTTATCAACAGTGCCTTCAAATCTCCCATAGCCAATAATCGTCCCACTGTTTCTTCTTCAAAGGCTCTAATCCATTTCCCTGCTCCTTCATGTAGATTGGGCAGAGTGTTTTTCAGCCCTTCTAGGTCCTGGGATCCCCAAGGGATTTACTGCACTTGTCCTGATCCTTTTACTAACAATGGCATCATTCTTCCTCCTCCTTTCCATCTGCCCTGGCTCTCCTCCTCACCTGACTCCCCATCTGTCTCAGGGTATGTCTTTACTGCCTCCCACATAAATGTCTCCGGGGTTCTCTTCTTCCCTCGGTCTCCCTGTGGAGTCCTTCCTTTCCGTCTTAATTCAGTACTTGGTTGGCCCCTGGAGTATTTTTTGCATCTCTTCTGGCAACCCCCTCTCAGTACCTTATCTAGCTCTCTCTCTACTTCCGCAGGTCGCTCCCCTACCGCCTCCTTCTGTTCTTCTAGGCTTCTGCCTCCTACCTCTTCCCCACAAATTCTCACATCCTCTCTCTCTCCACTTAACTCTTGCTCCTCCAATGAGTCACCTTCTTTTCTAGTCTATTTCTATGGTATAACCGATACTTCTCATACTCCTTTTGCTCTCTTAAGTATTTCGTCCGTTCAATCTCTTCTCCCATTTCTCTCTGTACCTGTTCTATCTTTATCCTTTCTGCCTGTATCTCCTTCCATATCTCCCTTTCTCCTTCTCGTATTGTTTTTTTCCCCCTCATTATCCCAAACTTGGACTTCTGCCTGCATGTTTACTGTTCCCGTCAGTAGGGGGCACTGCTCAGGGGTTCCTGCCTCATTATAGGGAGGGGGGTTTTCTTTCTCTGTCGCATCCAGGTACGGAGCCGAACTCAGCTTCTCACCGTACCCTTCTCTCTCTTTAACAGGCTGTTTCTCCAGCACCTTAGTGTCTTCCTCACTTGTAATCAATATTCTACCTGTCCTCCTCAGCCTTTCTCCCTCTGTTCTGAAGAGTTTTAGCACTTCCATTTCTTGTTCTCTTTTTTGCTCTTTTTTTCTTAGATTTATCTTTTGGTTTGTAAATTTTAATTAGTCCCTCCATTTCTTCGCACAAACTTACATCAAACGTTCCTTCTCTTGGCCACTTTGTGACCAGGTTATTGGTTCTTTTTTCCCATTTTTCTGAAGTTTTTGTGATCTCATTATTAATTAACGGGAATTTTTTGCTCAGAATCTCAACTGCCATTCCTTTACCTGTCATGTTATTCTCTCTTTCTAAGGTATTTCAGAGATTCACAGTTCGTTTACTGGATAATATTATTTACTCTAATTCTAGTCTATTGTCTATCTACCAGCGCTTTAAACTATATATTGGACTGTCCTTGTTTCCTATTCTGTTCTGCCCGTGCAGACCTCTATTCAGAGCGGTACCCACAGAACTTGCTCTTTGCACCTCGCCCGTTCAGACCCTTATCTCTTAAGGCGGTATCCACGAGGATTTACTAACACCACGTGGACTTTTTCTTAACTTAACTTCTTATTAACTTATTTGTACTTACCTTCACTGCAGTGTTCTTGATCAATCCTCTGAGCCACCTCTGTTAACCCCCAATTCTACCAGATTCTTTGGACCGGAGAGACCCTTCGGCAGTGGTTCCACACTTCTGAGACTCCAAGACCTCCCCAAAACCAACAGAATTCTTAGTCCAAATTGTCACAAAAAGCGCTTACCTTTTGTTTGGGTGCACCCTTAACTCTGTTAGCCTTGTGGGGTCCCGGAGGACCGGGAAGCGTCCCCAATCTGTCGTTTCCTTTCCGCGGGTCTCTTTTCGGTCCTGTCATGGTCGCCAATTATGTCGTGGTTTTTCGTGCCTCACAAATGACCAAGAGACGCAGAAGATTCTTCAAGAAGGGTTAAACTTTAATTTGCAAATCATTGAGCTAGTCACTGTGCCCACCGATCCTCCACACGGCATTTTTTATAGCAAAATCCTGGTCCAGTTTCACACGTATGTCCCATTGACTTAATCATGTTCCAATCCACATCTCCCAGCCGTCTCTCACCAACACACAGTTGTCTTTTACATTCTTAAGATTTCATTCTCCTACTAAATTGGGTACATGCATAGCAAATAGCAAGTTCAAACTACATAATCTGCATCAAGGCTGACCACATAGTTTTGGTTACACAGCAAACAAGTTCAAAGCAAAGCATCTCTTTGCTACCTCTCATTACCACACCATTGTCTTCTACATTCAATTGGATACATGCATAGCAAATAGCAAACTTCAAAGCTGACTACATCTCTTAGTTACCTCTCATTAACATATATTAACACACCATTGTCTTCTACATTCGTAGCATTTCATCTTGGGTACATGCATAGCAAACTGACTACATAGTTCTGGTTACATAGCAAATAATACAAGTTTTATACTCCATAATATTTTTATACTCCAATAATGGCAGGTCAAGAATCACACACTCACTAGTTGGAGCTTTTATGTACTGATAAAGGAAATTTTCCTGAACACATTTGACAAACTCTATCCCATCTAGTCCTTTCACAGTTTGGGAATCCCAGTCAATATGTGGTAAGTTAAAATCACCCATTACAACAGCCCTATGTTTCTTGCAACAGTCTGCGGTCTCCTTGCAAGTTTGTTCCTCTAATCCCATGGACTGCTGTGTGGACTACATGGGCCACGACATCTGACTGCTCACCCTTCCGCTTAAGAGTGAATGGGTATTCACTCAACTTTTACCCAAGAATGAACCCTCCTACTTACTTACTTCACAATGTATCCTCATGTCATCGGCAAATTCAGCAACAATACTATAATGCCTTTAGCAGCTTCATCCTCGTCATTTAAAAAAATTGCAAAATCTTGAGGCTTCAGTGCAAATCCCAATGGCAATCCACTTGCTATATTTTGTCAATATACAAGATAACCACCTATTGATGCCTGTTGTCCATTTTATCCCTGCCAATGTGTTACTTCATACTCCAGGAGCATTTATTTTCCACAGTAATCTTCGAGTGATACCTTATCAAATGCCTTCCAGAAAGTCACTGACAAGTTAAGCGCTGGGAAGTTAAATGCTGATTTTTACCATTTTCAGTATTATCATTTCCAGCTATGTGAATGAAGGAGTATGATAATACTCAAGGGTCAATTTCAGCTCCATTATTTAAAGGGATACACCACAGACATAAGATGAAGCAGTTGGAATTATTTCATAAAAACTATAGAGCAAATGAGTTGAGCCAGTCAAAAGCTCTTTCCCTTCTCCTGCCTTCAATGTTACAGTCTGCAAAGGCTGCAGTCTTACTGTAGGTTAGTATATGCAACTTGGAAGAGTTAAAGTGCAAACTCCAAGAGGCATAATTGAATTGTGCACTTCCATGTGAATGGATCAGTTATGCTTTGAGGCAGCTGGACACACAACAGTTGTGTGGTTTATCATGTCACATATTTCTGATATCCCTAAAATGCTTACAGAGCATAGATTCATGATGAGGAAATAATGTAGACCTTGAGCAGAGGAGAAATGAAAGAAGTCCACTCTTGTAAAATGTAAAGTGACTACCATTTCCTAAGTCAATGCAGGGAGTCTTTTACATGATCTTCCACCAGTACATCAATGGGCCAGCCATTTCCACATTTTGCAGGTAAGGCTTTCTTCTGGCCTGAGGTGTTTAGGGTCCCAAATATTCCATTCTTGCTCTTGGCATCCATCTCCACCTGATCCTGTCTCAGTGAAGCAGGGAGTTGTTCCAATATCTACCCCATGCCAAGATTAATCTTTTAAAAAAGCTAGTATCAAGAACATTCAAATATGTTTTCTGGAAAGAGGTTATTAAGATTTCGCTCTAATCCCTGCCAAACTCATGGCATCTTCTTTGTGATTGAGTTCTTGTCTGAATTTCCTCCTTCATTTCCAGAAATCATGGAAGTACAATTCAGGTAGTGAAGCCTTGAAAAATCGTTTTGATGTATGATTGAATTCAAATTAATAACCCTCCTTCCAAGTATACAAAAATGGGTCAACAAACTATTGAATCCATCACACAGAACCAAGGGATTTTATAATAAATAAATATACCACACCAAGTTGTGAATAGCGGTGTGTACTTAAGCAGCAAATACAAGGGGAAAGCCTAGTAGCAAAAGCAAGCATGAGAGTGCCAAGACAAGGCTAAGTCATTTGTTGTTGCACGGAGCGACTGAGGAAAACCGCAGGCACGGAGATTGAGTTGGGGATGCTGGTGCAGATGTGAATGCTGAACAGTAAACAGGAGGAACCTTGACACGGAGCTCTGATATGGAGTCTTGACACAGAGACGGGGTTTTCATGGAATATCTTGAAATTGGAGCTGAACTTAGAACTAACGGTTCTAAGCCGTCAGGAAACAAACTTATTACATGGGAATAGACCAACGAACTGGCAACCAGTGGTTGTGCCGTCAGGGTTCTTATACTGCAGTTCTTGATGGAGACCAGGTGTTCTGTCATCAAGCGAATTAGCAGTAAATGGGAAATTAACAATTGGAATCAAGGCATAATCTAAAGAGATTGTGGCGAGATAGGGGATTAACAATCGGGACCATGACATTTATAGGTGTTATCCAGTATGGATATGGCTCAAGTGCGGAGTGAGAGACACTGAAGCGGGTCGATAGTTCATAGACTTTAATGAGAACAGTTTTGAAAGGAAAAGAAAACAATAATCACTAGGCAAAACAAGGCCGTTAACTAAAACTCTCAAATGGAAAACGAAGCCTACACTTCAGCTGAAGAGAACAACTAAATATAAAATAAATACTGCTAGACTTCAGAGTCAGTTCACTCGACAGTCCAATTTCTCAGGCAAGGCTGAATGCAAACAAACAGGCAGCAAAACATTGGTGTGCTGTGTCCAAGTCTCGACAAATACTGTGACGGAATGAATGGAGTTAAATACTATCACAATGAAATAATTAGCTGATGCATGCATGTTCATGAATGTAGTTGCTGAATCCGTGGTTGTGACAATAGGTGCATATGTTTAGGAATGTAGGGATATGCAGGTGGATGGCCATCTCTGCTTCCTCCTGAGACCCCAATATCACAAGAGCCAGTTTTCAACCAGTTCAGTATTAGGTATAGCAAAGGCTTTGACATCTGAATAAACCATGGCTTTAGCCAAGCTGTTCCAGTCACTGTGACACCAATGTAAATGAAAATCTGAAAATTAGCCAGATATGCTATGTACAGGACTAATAACAATTGATCATCTACCACCCAACCAGTTTACTCAACACCATCAGGGATGTAATGGAAACCATCATAAGCGGTTACTTGTAACTATCCTGCTCACTGATGCCCAGTTGATGGTTAGCTGAGATCCACTGAGCGTCAGATCCCTCTACATTCCAATCTAACACGGAGTAAAGACCTGAATTTCAGAGAAGCTGCGAGTCAGGCTGCCCTTGAATGAATATCTGATAAAATGAAGGTAAGTGAGCATTGTAATTGCTCAAAAAGGTGGTTATGTTTATCAGAGGTCAATCATCCCACCCCTGGGCATCACTGCAGCATAATGTCCTCAACATAACCAAAGTGATTCCACAACCTATGGACTCACTTTCAAGGACTCTTCATCCCATGTTCTTGATATTTATTGCTGATTTATTTAATTATTATTATTATTATTTATTTCTTATTGCATTTCAACAGTTAGGTGTCTTTTGTACACTGGTTGAATGCCCTGTTAGTGTGGTCTTTTATTGATTGTATTGTGGTTATTATTCTGTTAAGAACTTATTGAGTATGCCCATAAGAAAATGAATTTCGGGGTCGTATATGGTGACATAGATGGATTTTGATAATTAATTTACTTTGAACTTTCACCTGCTTCATCAATGAGCATCATTCATCCTAAGGTCAGGTGTGGCGATGTTGCCTGATGGTTGCCCAATTTTCAATTCCATAGTGAGGCTCTCTCCTGGTAAATATCCTCTGAGCCCTCTCTAAAGCTATCACATCCTAATGAGGACAACAGAATTGAACACAATTTTTCAAGTGTGGTCTAACCAGAGCTTTAGAAAACTGCACCATTACCTCACGGCTCTTGAACTCAATCCCCCTTCCTAAGGAAGGCCAACCCACCATATGCCTTCTTTGCCACCCTATCAGTTTGTGTAGCAACATTGAGGGATCTACATATATGACCCCGAGGTCACTCTGTTCCTCCAAATGATAGGAATCTTGCCATTAACGTTGTATTCTGCCTTCAGGCTTGGATTTCCAAAGTAAATCATTTCATACTTTTCCAGCTCAAGGCTGAGTTTATTTAAGTGCACGTGGTATACCTAGAAGCTGAAGTAAAATAAATCAATAAATAAATATTCCTTTAGTTAGTGGAATTTTATCCATTTGTGAGGCATTCTATTTGGCTTCTTACACCAATAACCTTATTCTTGTCCTTACTAATCATGACCATTAAGCCATGGTGACCAGCTGTTGTGTGGTTTGCTGTCATGTGATTAAAAGATAGCTATTTTTCAGCTTGATAAAGCCGGCCTATCTTACAGATTTAGCTGAGAGAAGCTGAGCTCTAAAAAGACCAGAATTTGCTCTCTGCCAAAGCTCAAACCTTTGAAAACAGAATGGATTTACCTTTGACAACCTGAGCAGTGTAGGGGAGTGAAATGAAGTCCGTGTAGATCTGTGGAGGCTTCATATGGTAACAAGGCCTTCCGCATCATATTGGTGAGGCAAGGGTGAGATGTGGGGTCCAGGAAAAAGGTGAAAATGGAGACATGAAAACAGTGATAACTAGGTAAGCCGCACTCAAATGTGTAGGGTTATTCGGACAATGTACACCAATTTAGTCAATATAGTCCAGAACAATAAAAATTACTAGAAACCTTCAGAACTATTTAAGTCTTACAAAACCTTGTAAAAATAAAAGATAAAAGAAATAGTTGAATGGATAAAGATATTTTAAAAGACTAAAACAATTTTAATTGATCAAGAGCCTTGCAGTTTCACATATCCATTCCCTTCCATGGAAATAAAAGGAAGATGGCTCTGGGCCCTTACACACATGGTGGGAGGTTTCCTTTATCCTGTGGGCATTTATCTTTGGACATTATCTTTGGGCATTTATTTGTGGGCATTATCATGGTGGGCATTTGAGCGCTGTGTGTGTGTGTGTGTGTGTGTGTGTGTGTGTGCGCGCGTGTGTACGTGTGTGCGTGTGTGCGTGTGTGCGTGCGTGCGTGCGTGTGTGCAGAAGTGCCAAAGTTGCTGGGTGGCCATGGTGATGTACTGACAGCTGTGCTCACAACTCCCTGAAAAATCCAAACCCATGTACTTCAGCCTCAGAGCAAGATTCAACACCGATGATGGTCTATACTCCTGAGGCGTCTGCTTTGTAGCTGGAGTCCAGCAGAATTGAAACCACTTATTATATTTAAAAAACATGTTTTTTTTTCAATTTTCCTGTTCTGAGATCCATATGAGAAAACGATCACAGCGAGCAGTCACATTGCTCTGAAAGCCTGGTTTACACAAGTGCAGCATAAAAAAAGCAGAACCAGTCTTCTAAACAGCAGGATGCAGATCGGCAGCTCAACGATTTGTGAGATAATGGCATGAACCCAAGTCTTATCATTTGATGCACTGTTCACAGGTAATCCTTCACACTGAGTAGCATGGACCTAATAAGACTTTTCATTTTTTTTCTATCATCACCTCAGATTCAATTAAGTTTGTGATCGTACAAGATGATCAAGATACAGCTAAATGAGCACGTTGCTACACTAGCAACCGCTCCTGGAGGTTTTATTTGAAAAATAAATCATTATTCCATCTATTATTGCATTTGCAGGCAACGTCATCCGCATCCGTCAGATTGCATTACCCCAGTTCAAATAACAATGTTTCTCAGAAATACTTGTGCAATGAAAATTCTCTACTTATCTTTAATTGGAAATAAATGGTATGGCTCAGTTGATCATATCAGTAACATAAACCCTCCAGAAAGACTAACAGTAAAAGCTGGCACTCTATATACTATGGCAATAACTGAAAGCCATTGTAAAATACCTCAAAAGCATGCATGTCCATAATTCAGGTTTAAAGACAACAGCCTTAATCATTGTGGAGCTTATTTGGTAAAGTGGTATTTTGGTAAAAATAGAGAAACCCACAGGTATAATTATCAATAATTAATTAACTGATCTGTTATAGAATTATTCATCAGGAGTAAGAAAATAAATTAAGCCATTAATGCAGAAGGTGTTGTAATGTGAATATTTACACAGTAAAGTACGAGGTGGAATCTCAAAGCTATTAGGAGTGCAATAATCAACAGCTGCCAGTTTCAAATAGAAACGCACTAAAAATAGTTTAGCCTGTGGGTAAGCTCTGGCTATAATCACCCAGCTGGCTGCAGCAATTGCTTACATGTTTTGGAATTTTCCTATCTTTTCTTAAATTTGTCCATAAGGAATGGTCCTGCTGGTGCAGAACCAATGTTTTGTTAGATAAATAAGTGCTTGAGCTGAAACATCATGCTCCCTCATATCAGTGATCTGAATGGAATTTCCCCTTTGAATTGAGCTCAGTACAGTACAAGCTACCAGTAAAGAGAGGAGAATTAAATAGAGAAGAAGGAACCATAACAGCCAGATAGTTCTGGGGAATAATACTCATGTCATGCAGGTGAGAAACTGCTTGAAAATTCAGCAGTCTAATGAACAAGGAGGCAATTAAAAGAGAGAGAGGACTCTGACTTGGTTTTGATAACACTTTTAATTGTGACCTTGAGAGAGAGAGTATGGCGCCTGCTGAGACATAAGCTGGGAAGTCACCATGGTAACAGCTCAGAGCAGTTGAGCTAATGGACAGCTGGAATTTCAAATGGATTTTAAAAATGTTGAGGGTGTTGGTCTGATAACGGCAGAGGAGACATGACACGGGAGAATTGCGGAAGCTACCTGAGAAACCATTGGTGGAGTTTAAGACCACCACAAGGGTGGAGGCCATGGACTGATTAATTTCGACTTGTGATTACCAGTGTGGGTTAGAGCTTGCCTGTGGGGATCTGCTGGTGGTGAACCCATGCCGTGGGTTAGTAGACCGTTCCCTAGAAGGGGCTCTGTCCATCTGTGTCTGTGTGGGGTTCACACGAAGTGACTGTAAAGACTTCAGAAGCAAGAATAACTAAAGCTGCCAATGTAAATATCAACTCAATTAACTCTCTCTCTCTCCATCAATTCAACTCGATGCAACACAAAGTGAACTGAACTGCTTAAACTTACCTGACACCGTAAGCACTAGTTGAGGGGGGGGGGGGGGTCAGTAGACCCAGGAAGTGAGAGACAGAGAGAAACGTGCCGAATAGACACAGGAAATGGGAGAGAGAGAGAGACGTGCCGAATACCGCGTTCCACCGGGATGCAAAATAAGGCAACATTGACTATTGTCTCATGGAGACCACGTGTAAAGCCCTCGGGCAAAGTGGGCTGGTTGAGAGAGAGATTGCATCATCCCAACCAGATTGACACCTGCGACCTCGTGAGGAAGTATAAAGGAGGGTCTGGGGGGGAACGACCCCTTCAGACGCACCAAGAAGACACGATAGCAATCCCGTCGTAGCGGGAAGCCATTTTGAAGGAAGCCACGCGCGTTAGATTCCAGGCCTGGAGTCTGTGGCTGGAGTCACGGAAAACCGCTTTTAACTAACATCGGGGGGAGCCCACTCCCCTGATTCAACGGATTTGCTTCATAAAGACCCGGGCAAGTTTTCCTTTTCTCACCAATCTCTCTCTCTCTCTCTCCAACAAGTGAAAACCCAGCGCCCCCCCCCCCCCCCGACCTCCAGAAGCCTGCAGGAATTTGAGTGACTTTTATATTTCCATCGGACACTATATTATCCCCTACACAAATGATTGAGCTGTTTCTTATTGATGGTTATTATTAGACCCGTGCTTTTAGATTAAGTAGTGACTACGTATACTAACTGAGTGTTTGTATTAATCTTACGTTTGTGGCCCTTTCATAAATAAACACTTTTAAAAATAGTACCATCAGACTTCAACGGACCTCTCTATCTTTGCTGGTAAGTGATCCAGTTACGGGATTTCGTAACAATAACCTGTATCGTATTATCCTGTTTTAATAATATTAATTCATAGTAGTAATAAATATAGTCTTAATTTATAGTAAACCAGACTCCAGGTGTGTTCCATTTCTGCTGGTCCTTTTCAAATTGTCATGGGATTTGTGACACATATCTTACTTTTGCAATAACCAGATCTTTATACTGGGGCACCACGATAGCATAGTGGATAACGGAATGTTATTGCAGTTCAGGTTGTCAGAGTTCAATCCCAGCATCCTCTTCGGGGAGTTTGGACCTCTTCCACATGGAATGCATGTCCGGTTAGTGGTTTAATCGGTCATTGTAAATCATCCCCGTGATTAGGCTAGGGTTAAATCGGAGGTTGCTGGGTAGCACAGCTCGAAGGGCTGGAAGGGCCTAATCTGCGCTGTACCATTTCACTAAATAAATAATTTAAAAATACTTCTTGTCACTTGTGACTGAACTCTCTCAGCTACAGCTGCATCCGCATAGTAGGGTAGGGACTATATTATTTTGATTAACAAGGACACGGCATTTGCTCCTTTCAAGCCATTATCTCTGTTCCATTCTAAGATACATAAAGATAGCTTGTAACAAGTTAACAAACAAAGTACTTTATTTATAAAATAGCTACATTGACCTTTGTTCCTACTTTAACCCTTGGCATCCTGAGCAGTGGCTCCTGTCTCAAACAGCCCTTACCTTATGGACAGAGGCTATCTCTCCTTCTCTCCCAGTCATACACCATGATCCTGAGTACATTGCCAGAAAATCGGGCCTGACTAACCCTTATGTGTTCAGCCATTGCTCAGTATTTCAGAGCAAGGAATAAACCTCAAGTAACTCTCTCCGTGTCATGTCGGCACAATGCATCCCTCCCTTTAAGAATTCCACACTGCCTGGAGATGTTACAAACTGCTTGTGGTGTGACAGCCCCTGTTGACTTGTGCAGCCAAGGACAATTGGCGAAAATGAGTAGCCCTGTAAAGCAGCAGGCAGCAGTGATCTCACTGAGCTCCCTGCAAAGCAATAAACAGCCAGACGTTAATCATGCTCTGTGAGGCCTGCAATCATTTCCTGCCTCATCCATTATCCCCAATGAAGCTAAAGTAAAGAAGCCAGAAAAAAAGAGAAAATTGAAAGACAGTTTTGAATAACATGTTAGGAAACTTTTGTTTTTTATTTTCGTATTGATTAGCTTATAACTTAATTTCCAAATAAGCAGGTTGCCTTTACCGTGTCTCTAAATCTGCAATAACCTTTCATCTCTCAGGGACAAAGTTATTGGTTACAATCCGAAAAGCACTGCAGAACTTTGATATATTAACCACTTAAAGTTAGTTAAGAAGTTGCTCACCTTCTCTGCCCATTCTGTGATACATATTACACTGCACACAATAGATGCATACACTCTGAGTTCTACAAAGACAGGTATGAGTGATCTAATGACCAATCCTTTTAAATGAAGCGGGGAGCATGAGAGCAAAAAGAGATTTTATTGGCCACATAACTGTAAACTGTTATAAGCATTTGAGTTTCAATTGATTTGCATATGAAGCTAAATGAGAAACACAATGGGATAGGGAGTCCGAGTTCTACTGATGACATTGCACATAGGCCACAGCGAAACTATAGAATGGTCAGTTCAATATCCAAATGCACATCTGTGCAATGTATACAGTTAAAAGAAAAAATATATTTTAAAACCTATGAAAGGTACTATACACCAAAGAGCAAATGAACAAAAATAGGAGACCCTAGTAAAATAAGTGGAAAGTTCATGTAGAGACTAAGAAATATATATAATGTAATTGAAGAGTTTGAATTACAAATGGAGAGAGAAACAAACAGGATAGGTGAGAACACAAGGACTATGGGATCACGTAACATTCCTGAAGACTGAACTCTAGAAAAGGCAGCTCCTCTAACCATGTATTCTAGAACAGTTGTGTCAGCTACAGCTGTCTGACCTTATAGAAAATTGCCCTGATATGCCCTGTTGACAAAAAGCAGGTCAAATCCAATCTAGCTAATTATCACTCAACTTGTTTCCTTTCAAGCAAGGTAATGAAATGACCGTTTTCTTTCAGATGCACAGATTGGATTTCACCAGGAAGATTTGGCTCTAGACCTCATTGCGATCCAGTTCAATATGCTGGGTCCTGAAAATGACATGAAAGTGACCTTAAAATCAAGGCAACATTTGACTGGCTTCAGCATCATGAAGCCCTGCTAAATCAAGAGGCATCAAAGCAAATTCACTCCAAAGGTTTGGAATCATGCCATGTACAAAGAAAGCCAAATGTGCTCATTGAAGATCAATTATCCCAACCCCAGGATATCGCTACAGGAGCTCTTCAAAGCAGTGTGCTAGCTGTGGCAATCTTCAGTTGCTTCATTAATGACGTTATGGTCAGAGCGGGACCTGTTCACTGCTGACTGCATTATTCAGCCATGGACTAATAAGTGACAAGTAATATTAAACCACAAAAATTCCTCAGCATTATCATTCTCAATATCAATATTGTGAAGGTCAGCAACATAAATACTGTGACTGCTAAAGTCAGAGGCATGATATCCTGCAGCAAATGAATCAGCACCTGACATTCAAAGACTTTTCCACCATTCATCTACAAGGCACAGGTCGGTGATCCAATGAAATTCCGTCCATTGTTTGGAGGAATGCAGCTCCAACAACATTCAAGTATCTTGGCATCATTCAGGACAAGGCAGACCAGCTAATTAGTATTTTACCTTCCACTCTAAGTGATTATTTCCTGCACCATTTAATGCACAGTGGCAACTACATCTGCAAAATGAACTGTAGTCACTCTCCCCAGGCTCCTCCAATGAAACCAGCCAACCTTTCCTCCTCTACCACCGAGAAGGGTAAGAGTAGCATGTGCATGGGATCACCCATACTTACAACTTCTCCTCCAAGATGCTCATCATCCTGACTCAGAAATAGATTGCTGATCCTTCCTCATCACTGGGTTAAAATCCTGAAACTCAAAGTTCGAGGCAAAGTGTAATATCAGAGTACATACATACCACCACATACAATCCTGACATTCTTTTTCTGCCTACATACTTAGCAAATCTATAGAACCGTAACTGTGAACTGTAAACATCAGGATCTGTTAACTGCAAGTAAACTGTGCAACTGCAGATATAAATAAATAGCAATAAATAACGAGTATAAAATAACAATATAACAGAGTCCTTAAATGAGTGTAGCTATTCCCTTTTGTTCAAGAGGCTGATGGTTGAGGGGTAGTAACTGTTCTTGAACCTGGTGGTGCGAGTCCTGAGACACTTGTACCTTCTACCTGATGGCAGCAGTGAGAAACGATCATGGCCTGGGTGGTGAGGATCATTGATGATGGATGATGCTTTTCTATAGCAATTTTCATGTGGATGTGCTCAATGGTTGGGAGGCTTTTACCCATGTTGTACTGGGCTGATTCCACTACCTTTTGAGGATTTTCTGCTCAAGGGCATTGGTGATCCCATTGCAGGCCATAATGCAGCCAGTCAGCACACTTCCAAACACACATCTATAGAAGTTTGCCAAGGTTTCCAACGACATGCCGAACCTCCGCAGTCTCCTGAGGAAGTAGAGGCGCTGTTGTGCTTTCTTCACAATAATATTTCTATGATGGGTCCAGGACCGGTCCTCTGAGGTTGTGACACCCAGAAATTTAAAGTTACCGACCCTCTCTACCGCTGATCCTCCGGTGATTACTGGCTCATGGATCTCTGGTTTCCCTCTCCTGAAGTCTACAATCAGCTCCTTGGTCTTATTGAGATTGAGCAAGAGGTTGTTGCTATTACACCACTCAACCAAGTTTTCAGTCTCTTCCTGTATGCTGATTCATCACCCCCTTTGATACAGCCCACAATGCTGGTGTTGTCAGCAAACTAGTATATGATGTTGGAGCTGTACTTAGCCACACAGTCATAGGTGTAAAGTGAGTAGAGCAGAGGGCTAAGTACACATCCCTGCAGTGATCCTGTGTTGACGGAGATCGTGGAGGAGATGTTTTTGCCAATCAGAACTGACTGAGGCCTACAAGTGAAGTGAAGAAATCCAGGATCCATTTGCACAAAGGGGTATTGAGGCCCAGGTCTTGGAGCTTACTGATTAGTATTGAGGGGACGATGGAGTTACATGCCAAGCGGTAATCAACGAAGAGCATCCTGATGTATGCATCTTTGCTGTCCAGATGTTCTAGGGTTGTGTGAAGAGCCAATGAGATGGCATCTGCTGCAGACCTGTTGCTTCGGTGGGCAAATTGAAGCACATCAAAGTCACCATTCAGACAGAAGTTGATATGCTTCAACACCAGCCTCTCAAAGCACTTCATCACTGTGGATGTAAGTGTCACTGGGCGATAGTCATTTATACAGGTTATCACACTCTTTTTGGGCACCTGTTTGAAGCAAATGGGTACCACATGTTGCCGGAGCAAGAGGTTGAGGATATCCATGAATACACCAGGTCTTCAGTATCCAGCCAGGTACTCAAGGTACTGGACCGAATGCCTTCATTGGATTCACTCTCTTGACGGCAGCCCACACATCATCTTTAGACACTGAGACCAAAGGGTCATTGGGAGACATGGGGGTGCGCAATGGTTCCTCTCTGTTCTGGTGATCAAAGTGAGCATAGAAGGCATTGAGCTCATCTGGAAGTGAAGCTCTGCTGTCCCCTAAGTCACAAAACTCGTCTCCACTACTCACAGAGCCAAAGGCTCGGATATTGATAGTGACCATGACCTGGATGTCTTTGACAAAATGAATTAAAGAGCACCTATGTGAAATTATACTTGAGATATTAGGGATTGGATCTCAGTAAAAACAAGCCACAGTTTGAATCTGGCCCGTTCAGGGGAAGTTGGAGAAGTAAAACTTGGTTATTCTTTGAATCAATAGTAACTGTTGTTTTTCAGATCAAAGAGTTTGAATATCTCCGTGCAGGACAAATTCTGCACGTTCTGCTTTGACATTATTTGGGGAGATGTTTACCCTGGAAGAAATATTCAAATAAGAATGAAATCCTGTCAAAAATGAGGAGAGCTTATTTCTTCACGGGTGTTAAAGCATGCAGAGCCGTGCACAAAATGATTCAACTCCAGGTCAACCTAATTTTCAACTTCACAGCATAATTTTCTTTTGGAAATGTGTGAGGAAGATTTCATCCCGTAATTTTGAAAAAAGAATATGTGTTAAAGTGTGATGATAATTGAGAAATGTGACAAGGGTAATTGTATAGCAGGGGTTCCCAACCTTTCTTTCCCATAGATCCTCATCATTATCTGAGGGATCCATGGACCGCAGTCTGGGAAGCCCTGTCATACAGGATAGATTGTGGCCACTGCATTTTTATTTCTAATGCTTTGATTGGTCTTAATTAAAAAGCAAATCCCACAAATAGTTCTGCAGTTTCATCAACTGCTTCTTACAGTTTTAAAAATTTATGTTCGTTTACCGCTTTCTAAAGCATCTAGTCAAAGATCTGCAATGAACTTAATTATGATGAATTAATAAAACTTACAGTGAACTTGTGCCTCACATCACTACAGGCTGCAATGGTCTGGAAGTACTTTTAAGATAAGTGGCCGACTGCATGTGAAATCCTACTGATGATGATATGCAGGAATTACGATATATGATTAATCCACACCCATCGGTAATAAAGAATGTAGTGCTGAACCTGCTTGTGAAACTAACTAGAATAACAATGAAGAATGGCACAACATGGAGAAAGCAAAGGTTCACACATAGTATGATGGAGGTCTACAAGCAAACGAAGGAAAACAGGAGAGATTCCTGGAGGTAAGGATGCTAAAAGGTAGTGGTATAAACATTCAGTTATTTCATTGCTCACCCATCAATAATCCCTATCAATCAGGAAACAACTTTAATATCATAAAGTCTACTATATCCTCACAATCCAATTACCACCTCAAATCCTCCCTTACATTACATAGCTTGCATGGATCACCAGCTAATCGGTCATAACATTCATGTTACATGAACAGCATTCACTGACAGACTTCCTTCTGTTTTGCAGGATCAGGAAGCGCATAATAAAAAGGAGCAGGAGAGATGTTAAGGCCCGTGGCCATCACTGGGAGTCCCTCTGTGGGGAAAATCTATCTTGTCACGTGATTGAAAATAAAAAAAGCACAGATGCTGGAAATCAGAAATAATAGCAGAAAATCCTGGAAATACTCAGGACAGGCAGCACCTATAGAGAGTGGAACAGAAGTAATATTTCATGGAGTCATACAGCATTAGCCCTTTAAATTCACACCACTCATAGAGCACCATTCATACTAATCCTAAACTGTTTCTATTTTGTCCCAGTTCAGAATAAGCATTTCAACCTAAATATCAGCTGTTAATTTCCCTTCACAAACAGGAGAAAATCTGCAAATGCTGGAAACCTGAGCAACACACAAAATACTGGAGGAACTCAGCAGGCCAGGCAGCATCTAGGAAAAGAGTACAGTCGACGTTTCGGGCTGAAACCTTCCAGCATTCACCTTCATAGCTGCTAACTGATCTGATGAGTACCTTTAGCTTTTAGTGTGTTGCCCCAGATTTCAGTGTCCGTAGTTGTCAGTGTCTCTGTAATCTCATTTTAGTTCACAGTCATTGGCATCCTGCTACATGAAGAATGCAGCTGGTTCTCTATCTGCTGTTCTCTGGCAAGAGTAATGAATTGTAATTATTTTTTAATAGAAACTATCGGGATCTTCAAACAACAATGAATAATAAATGAATTATATTGCAAATACCTACAGTTACAGTTTGAACGGAACCCATTGGCATTGTTCTGGTCACTTTAAAAGAATTAGCAGTATAGTCCTTGCCATTTTCACAAACACGGACTCTGCCACAGGGTCTGCGTGTCCTCACAGGAACAATCTCAGTAATCACGCTCGGGAAAATGCACATTCCAGTGCATACAATCTATATTCTGACAATTCAATGCAGGGATTATACCAGGACCTGAAGTTACCTAACTGTTGATTTTTTTTGTTTCCTAAGCTCATGACTTAGTCATATAAGTAATTATACAAAATGCTGGAGGAACTCAACAGGCCAGGCAGCATCTGTGGAAAAAAGTACAGTCGATGTTTTGGGATGATACATCAACTGCACTTTTTTCCACAGATGCTCCCTGGCCTGCTGAGTTCCTCCAGCATTTTGTGTGTGTTGATCGGATTTCCAGCATCTGCAGATTTTCTCTTCTTTGTGATATAAGTATTTATATTGCTAATTCTACTCTAGACTCAGGAGAGTAGATGAACTGTCATTTTGCAATGGTCATATGTCTGCCTTCACATATTGATTTTTAATTAAAGAAAATAATCTGTTCTAGATAAACAGTTTTCAGACACAGGTGGTTTACTCCTAAGATACTTCAACTGAAAAATTGCCAAGTAGAATATAACTTCTTTTGTCTCTGTGGTTTAGCCCATCAATCATGAAGACATTGAGTTGCTTGTCAGTGATCAAAATCAGTCTCCTTTATTCTAGATAAGCTGAGTCACCAAATCACACTGCTCTTTCTGTGAGCCTGAAATTATGAAGGTTTTTCACATTTTTATGACTGTAACTAAATGTAATGTTATTGCTATGTAAACTATTATATAACTGGCCTTCCTCAGATTATAGTAGAAATTTAAGTGTATCAAGGTTATAGTTTCATTGCCACTCCCCAAATCACTTTTCAAATCTAGCATTTTTATGTATGTTCAATATTTCACAATTCCCTCTTGTTGATGATGAGAATCAATCTAAGTGGATTAAACATTCACAATGGGAATGTTTATTTTGTTGAAAGATTCAGCTCTCTTTAGTTAATAAGCATTGGCAGATAAAGTGCTGTATCCTGTTCCTGCAAGGAGAAGGTGTTACTGCTAGGAACAGCTTAATTTTTAAAGAACATACAAAATGCTGAAGGAACTCAACAGGTCTGGCAGCATCTCTGGAAATTAATTAACAATTAAAGCTTCAGATAGAGACCCTTCTTCAGAGCCGGAAAGGAAGGGAGAAGAAGCAGGAATAAAAAGACGGTGGGAGCAAGTTGGTAGTATTATAATTAACTTCTATTAGCATCTTTTTCTCAATAATGAATGAGAAGATTTTAAAAAAGCCAAATCTGGATCAGATTATCACTTTAAATGTCACTATATGTCTAAAAGAAAGTTAACAACATCACACTTGATTTCAGTAACGAAGCATAGATCTTGGGGAGTTGCTCCAAAATAACCAAGTCAATTTTGAAGTTTACAGCAGTTTGTTTAATTAAAATTAGGCAAATTGAGATATATGAGGGGTGATTGATAAGTTTGTGGTCTAAGATAGAAGGAGTCAATTTTAGAAGACTTAGCACATTTATTTTTCAACTTAATCCCCTTCTACATGTACACACTTAGTCCAGCAGTCGCGGAGCATACTGATCTTGGACCTCCAGAAAGTGTCCAGAGATGGGTGATTGATAAGGTAGAAGGAATTGAGTTATACAACTCTCATTACATGCACATGCAGGTCAACTCTTTGAGTGATTATGCAGAAAGTTTGAGGTTAATAACTCATCTCCTTCTACCTTAGGCCACAAACTTATCAATCACCCCGGATGAATTATTAACTAATGAATTATTAACTTCAAACTTTCTGCATAATCACTGAAACAGTTGACCTGCACGTACATTTAAAGAGAGCTGTATAACTCCTCCCCTTCTACCTTAGGCCATGTACTTATCAATCACCTCTGCTGTGGACTCTTTCTGGTGGACCAAGATCCGTATGTTCCACAACCTCTGGACTAAGTGTGCAGATGCAGCAGGGGACTATGTTGAAAAATAAATGTGCTAGGTTTTCTAAAATTGACTCCTTCTACCTTAGGCCACAAACTTATCAATCACCCCTCATACAGCACAGCTTCTGTTTAACAAACATGAATGTCAAGTACACAGCACTGAGAATGGGTAAGACATTCAGTGTAACATATCAATATGTTTCTACGGGTTTCTGCATTTCCAGGTCTAATTCCCAAGAAACTTATCATTTTGCTTTGAGCTGTGACCTGTTACTCAAAACCACTACTTTGATGACACTGAGCTCTCAGACTACGTAGTCATTATTGTGGTGTGCGACTATTACTAAACACGGAGAAAATGGAAATTGTAAATCTCCCTGAGATTAAGTGAGATGAAATACTTGTATTTTGGCTGGACTTATCTGAGTTGTCTCTTCAGAGACAGCCATTGACAACACTTCAAGCGAAAACTCTTCCACAAATCTATTTTGCTTTCTGGTTGGAGAAAAGCTTCCAATAAGAAGTATGCAAAAGATGAATATCATTGAATTAACAAAAGCAGGATGTTTAGTTGCCAGCAATCTATATTCAAACCCACAATAATACACTCACGTACCAATAAAGAGATGTTCAGCTTAATTTCCTCTCATAATTATTGATGAGCAGTGTACTACATTGCCATTGTTTTGAAAGGTAAGCTGGTTGTATATTTTTTTACTATAAAGGAGAAATTTTTTTTATTGCTTTATGTCCCTGGAAATTCCATGCTATTAAGGATGAGAAATAGATTGAAGTGGACACATTTGGTATGATGTCTATATAAACATCAGCCAAATGGACCAGACAGCAAATTTTGCTTTGTACGGTCACATGTTAACAAACTGAGGACATACTCATTGCTCTTACCATTAACAGTCCACAAATTTCTTGAATTATTCAATAGATAAATGCTGAGTGGGCAGTATTTTATCACTTAACATCTGAAATGTGCTGAAGAGTTTCATATTTGCAATCAAATAAATGTATCCACACTGCCTCAAGTTCTCTTGTGAATGATGGAGCCATTTGCTGCTGCAATGCACATTTCAGGTATGTTTTCAAGTATGTTGCTTTTGTACCAGTGTTTTGTTTTGTGGCGAACTGGTAATTGTTCTGACAGGCTTCTAATTTGAAAGGGAAGAGGAGGTGGATAAGGAGATCCTGCGAACAAGGTAACTGACTGGAAGGTGAGAAGGTGGGAGGAAGAAGGCACTTAGCAGGAAGCCCTGTTGGTGCTTATCTTTAGGGTGCCGTTCTGTGAGTGCCTGATGGAGAAGGAAAATAGAGCAAAGACACAGTTTCAGTGTGGAGGTTTGGCTGACATTGTGCTGATTGCTATGCCACTTGCTGTGGAGTCGCTGTCATGGACTTTCCAGGCTAGTGCTGACAACACAATGTACCCCCGTGTGCAGCTCACTGCTATAGTAGGGAGGTGGAACATGCACTTTATCCAGGGAAAATGAGATGAATTCACCTCTTTACAAGTGGGAAAGAGTAGAAAGTATTTTCAAGGGAGCTTATAGAAATATAGGTTTCTAGCATATGACTGACTGGCCCTCAAAGCCTTAATAGTGCCCTAAAAGGTAAATGTCATTCTCCAGTCAGCACCAGCCAGTTTCATCTGCCGCCAGCATTTTATAGAATGAGTCCACGTGGATGTATCTTTAGGCAATAAACAGTTTGGCACAAACACGAGAAAGTCTGCAGATGCTGGGAATCCAAAGCAACACACACAAAATGCTGGAAGAACTCAGCAGACCAGGCAGCATCTATGGAAAAAAAGTAAACAGTCGATGTTTCATGCCAAAACCCCTCATCAGTTCTTAGACAATAAACTTGGTGCACAATATTTGTTTTCCTCTTGCATTGGGTCAAATGGACACAGGTCAGTTGTGCATTCAGATTCCAGTACGTGCTTAACACCACTATCTATTTCCTCCTGATGGGTCTTTAAATAATAATTAAAGATAACAGACAGATAATAATAAAAACGGTGTCTTTTACAACTGGGACCAGCCTGTGCAGAATGACTGCTTTGGAAAGGTGGGCATTGTTTCCATCTTGACAGATGAAGAAAGCGATGAAACAAAAGGGGAAAACACAGGCTCAGTTCTTGGCCTTCAATCATTTATGATTGATATTGATGACCTGGAGGAGAAGGCCCTATAAGGTGTCTATGTTTGCTGATGACACAGAAATAGATGGAAGGGAAACTGGTGATGAGAATATTGTCGTCACAGGATGTAGACAGACTAGGCAAATGGAGTTTAACATGGGAAATTGTGAGGTTATTAAAGTTGAAGTCTTTATGAAAAGAAACCAAAAAAACAGATAACTATTTAAATGGGATGAGACTGTAAATGGGTAAAGGGAGCTTGGTGTTCTTGTGCACAATCACAAAACATTAACAGATAGGTGCAGTATTGAGTGAAGAGCACAAATGTTGGTCTTAATTTCAAAGTGGGTTGAAATGTAAGAATTGGGAAGTTTTATTACAATTGTACAGGATATTGGTACAGTCACAGTGTACTATACAAGGTATACTATACTATACAATACCTTACCTAAGATAGGATATATGAGCATTTGAGGAAGTCCAATACTGATGATTCAAAGTGAGTGGTCTGATATATTTGCTGAAATTTAGAACAATGAGGGTGACTCAGTTAAGATCCTAAGGGGTATGGCAGGGTGAATGTTGAGATATTCACAATAGTCTTAAATGAGGACACATAGTTTCAAGACAAGGGGCCAGTCATTTAAAGCTGAAGTACATGGAGATTTCTTCTTGCCGTGAGCAGTGAATCTCTGGAATTCTCTACCCTGAGGGTTACAGAGCATAGCTCATAAGCTTTTAAAGTGAATGTAGATAACATTTTAAAAGATCAAAGAACTGGGGGCTATTGAGGAGGAGTTTCCAGTAGAAGTGGTAGAGGCAGGTTCGATTTTGTCATTTAAAAAAAAAATTGGATAAGTATATGGACAGGAAAGGAATGGAGGGTTATGGGCTGAGTGCAGGTCAGTGGGACTAGGTGAGAGTAAGCATTCGGCACAGACTGAAGGGCCGAGATGGCCCGTTTCCGTGCTGTAATTGTTGTATGGTTATATGGTTGAGGCTGGGGTAGATCAGCTATAATTGTATTGAATGGTGAGGCTGACGGAAGGGCCATGTGGGTTACTCCTGCTCCGATTATCTTGTGCCCTCAGGTTCCCTCCCACATCCCAAAGATGAGCAGGTTGATAGTCAAAGTCAAAGTCGAGTTGATTGTCCTATACACAAATACATGTATGCTCAGGTGCAATGAAGAAATTACTTGCAGCAGTATCACAGGAACACCCTGTAGATAAAAGAGGATAAGACAGGTAGGTTAGTTGGCTACTCTAAATTTCCCTTTGCAGGCAGAGTGTGTGGTAGAATCCGGTGGTGGTGAACAGGGTGGGGATTTTTGGAGAAAATGCTGCAGAATTAGTATTAAGGAGTGCTCGATGCTCAGTAGGCCAAAGGGTCTATTTCTGTGCTGTGTCACTGTCTACCTCTAATTCTATAATACAACACAGTCTGCTGCTCCGAACACTTGTGATCTTCTTTCATTGTTGCCCGCAATAATCGATAACCAGATAGAAATTGTGAAGGCAGAATATTTGGGGGTTGTGGTTTTTTTCACATATTGCTATCTACTAATTACTTTTGATAAACTGAAATGGGAGTTCCAGATTGTCACAGTAAATATATGAGACTCGCAACTCATCCCAGGCCATTCGTAGTAAATGTGCGAAATCATCAGATAAGCATGCTGTACTTTGCTTCTGCAATTCACTCCATTCCATTGACTTCAATTGAATGAATTTCATAGGCAAAGTGCCATGGGCTCATCTGACTTTTTAGTGTGCTACCAGCTGGAATGAAATTCAGGCAATGATATGGAAAGGAGGGGAAGGTTGATTGAAGAACTCTTCACACATTCTGATAAAATGCTTAATGACATTAGTTTGTGTTCAATCCAATTTTCTAACTAGTCTATCCTTTGATCCTAAATTGCCATTAGGTCTATTTTGCTTTCAAATGGATTTATAATTGAAGAATGGTAAGTGAAGTGTAACTAATGACCCCATTAAATAAACAATACTCTGCTCTAAAGTTACATTAAGCTCACAGTAAACACCTTTCATCTTTGACTGTGATAAATGCAGGTCATCCATTCCTGTTGAGAAATATTGCTCCGTTTGAAAGACGAATTTCAATTGCTACAAGCAAGCCACCAGATGATACACCAAGGATTTTTCACCTTGATTATCTTGGTTTGTCTTAAGTACTTTGTGAGTATTATGTTTATTCTAATATCATCATGTGATAAAACTGAGTAATGTTCGTAATAGAATGTGACAATTGAAGTACAATTAAAAGGAAGCTCAACTCCCAAAAGACTAGAGTTTATATATTTTTCAAGATATTTCAGTTTCATCAGTTACACAGTAAGTTCAAGTTTATTGTGATTCAACAGAACACATGTACACCGCCAAACAAAACGAAATTCCTCCGGACCAAGGTGCACAACATAGTACACGTAACTCATTTACAATACATAAAGTAACATTGCCACAAATATATTAACAAATAAGAAAATATATAACAGAAGATTGACATTTATCATAAGGTGCATTAATGTCACAAATATTCCATCTGGATAGCCTCCAGCTTGATGGCAAGAATATTGGCTTCCCCTTCTAGTAAAAAAATTCCCTTCCCCTCTCCTCTTCTTCTATTTCCCACTCTGGCCCCTTGCCTCCTCTCACCTGCCTATCAACTCCCCATGGGTCCCCTCCTCCTACCCTTGTCTCCCATGTCCCCTTGTTCCGTCCTCTCCCATCGGAGTCCTTCCTGTCCAGTCCTTTACCTTTCCTACCCACCTGGCTTCACCTATCACCTTCTAGCTACCCTCCTTCCCCTCCCCCCGACTTTTTGTTCTGTCCAGTACTGAAGAAGGATTTTGGCCTGAAACATTGACTGTTTATTCATTTCCACAGATGCTGCCTGACTTGCTGAGTTCCTCCGGCATTTTGTGTATAATGCCACTGGCACTTCATACATGATGAGTTCTGGATGGTAGCAGGGAGTTGACGAGTCTCATGGCCCGAGGAAGAAGCTGTTTCCCATCCTTACAGTCCTTGGCCTAATGCCACGGTACCTCCTGCCTGATGGTAGTGGGTCAAGGACATTGTGGGACAGGTGGGAGGGATCCTTGATAATGCTAAGCAACCTGCGTATAGTGCTCCTGATGAATATGTCAAATGGGTGGAACCTATCTGAGATATTTGTCAGGAGGTAAATATTCAACAGGTTTCAAAGTGGATAATTTTCTTTTACAGCAGTGCTGCACGAAGAATACTAGCAACTATCTGTCACTAATTTTTGATGTCATCTCCAACAACTTCAGTTCAACTCTCAAAGTCAGGGGTCTTTCCATAGTTCCGGAACTCTCTAACTAACTTGAAGCAAGCGCCGACAACCCTGAGGGCAGGCCAAACGGTACTCCACCAACTAAAAACAGGAAGTTTTGGTAGGTCAGGCTGAATCATTAGTTCTGTTTCTCTCTCCATATTTGCTCCTGACCTAGCAAGTGTTTCCAACATTGCCTATTTCTATTTCAGACTGCCGACACAAGCATTTTTGTTTCACTTATCTTCTGTGTGACAACTTGGGTTGGGAGAAATTAAATCCAGGTCAAGATCTCTGTTGTCCATGAACTTGAAGAAATATGACAACTGGCAAATCGGAAACTGGAGTAAACACACTGACCTCAAATTGCTGCTAGGAATGATTAATATACAAACAGGATGTAGGATCTCAATTTGACTGCTTCCTTGCCCTACTAAAACACCCTGAACTGCCATTGGCTTAGTCTTTCCTGACTTCTGTCATCTTCTCCATTCCCCTGCAGGAGAGGCCTGCTCCTAAACATCGCATTCAGACAAGAAAGAACTCCTCAGGCCCTAGAAGGCAAACTACATTTTCACTGCCTACTGGTATCAAGGCTTTAGGCCGATGATTGATTGAGAATTCAACACCCTTTATGATCTAGATACTTATGCTACTAAGACTTTCTCTTCAAATGACATTATAAAGAAAGCACAGATTTTTATAAGCACTTATTAAAAATTGATGTTACTGATACTAAAACAATAAAAGATTGACTTAAAGCAAGAATATCTCACCAACAGTTGATAAAGGGACTATGAAGGTAAACTCAAAATTAAAACCACACACTCTCCTTACCAAAATCACTCCAAAATTCGCTTGGATTTATTGGCTTAGAAACACTGTTGACCAGGAGAGAAAAAAGACATTCTTCAGCATTACATCTTTAACAGTTGATCACTTCTAGACTGTATAAAAAGGATAACAGACGATCTTTTCTGACTTAATTAGAAAGCTTTTAACAGCACAATGCAGTCTACCAAAGAAGGAAGTTTACAAAACATTTTCTGGCGTTCTTTCCACCTTGGTGCATCATCCTCACAGCCCCATCAGTTAGGGTGGCAAGCCTGCTTTATATTCTGGCAGCAGCTGTTTTCTGTAAGAAACTTTGAACTTGATTTTTGTTTAAACTCAAGTGATTATGATATTTCTTTTTCTGCTTCTGTGCCAACAGCAGGAAGCCTTGCCTAGTGGCTATACATATTCAAGTTAATAAATGGAAAATCACAGGCACCACTGTTGCAATTTGCTGAGACTTACAGCTGGTGGGTATGGCACCGAGCTGCCATTTGCATTTGTAAAATCACTGTTTGTTTTTTTTTGTCTCTGACTAATGAAGACATATAAAATGAACTACAAAGTAAAATAATAAAGGCAAAAGCAGCATTTAGGGAGATTATTGGAGAACACAGGATCCCACAAATTCAATTGTTCTATCAGTATTTATTTGCATTGCAGAAGTAAGCTGTAATATAAAATTGACAGCAGGACATATATAATAGTAAAACACAATCCCCCTGAATGACGTAATTCCCATGTTGTCATCTCATTGTCACTAATCCTGTCAGTTTTCCCTTCTGCACAAATCATGAAAACCAAAGCCAAGCAAATCGTTGTCATATTCCAATCTCTTTATTACATCTAATCACTGGTATGACCAAGCACCCTTATTGACTAAACACCCTTGTGTATCTCCTAGCTGTTCATCTGCCACAGCCATCCAGACCTTGTTTCTGCTGTGTAATGATTCCCCCAATGGCCATGTGAAGCCAATGTCTTTATGTTCCTTGGAACACAGAAAGTTATGGATGGCCATGTAGGATAAACAGAAACAATCAGAGCCAGATAATCTGGCTTCATATTGCACTGTCTTGGCATGAGTGGCAGTAGTCAGAGATAACTGGCTAGTACTCAACTCTGAGGGTGGTGTCAAGTACCAAAGATGAGAGTAGGGATGCTTATCTCTGTGAGGGAAAACAGCCACTCACCTCCTAAGGAGTTGGATAGTTTTACCATTGTAACAAAAACATTTTTAAAATTCTCTTTGTTCTTTTGTTCAGCTGCAAGAAGAATTCACAGACATAGGAGACACTGTGCACATACTCAAAATTATAAGATATTACTTTATTCAAGTAATATAAAGAATAAAATACAGAAAGAAAGAAATATTGTTAGTCAGGCATTAAAGAAAATATAATAATACTTATCAACCAATCACTGAGCCAAGGTCTATAAAGCATAGTCAGCGGGAACTGCAAGTGTCCAACAGCCTTTTCTGTTCTTTATCCCTCTCCTTCTCCCTCTCTTTCTCTCCCTTTCCCTCTCTCTCTCTCCCCCCATCTCTATCTCTCTCTCCCCCTCTCTCCTCCCCCTCCCATTCCCCCCCTCCCCCTCTTTCTCTCTCTCTCCCTGTGGTTCTATGTCCTAATTGTAGGAATAAACTTACTAATTAAACTAATGCTTCACACATTGCTCTCAGAACAAATACAAGCCAGATATAAAATACTTGTCACCGTTAGTGCAGTAACAAAAGTCTCACTGAGAGTCAAGTGTGTTTATTTTTCTTGCTTTGATCTTTTATGAATATGCACCAAAGCTTACAATTTCACATTCACATTTCTTATGTTATATATGAGGTAGAATAACAATACTATTTTGAAGTTGTTATTTTTCCAATCATATTTTTAGAAGACTAATATTAAAAATTTTGGAACAAGTGTAATAAAATGCTCCATTTATTTCAATCTGCCCATATTTATTTTAATTAATTAATTAATGAAAGATAATCTCTGCTCAAAATGACCATGAAATGTGAGAGAATTTGTAGATTAGCTCTAACTTGGGCACATGCTCTCAAAATCTGCCCCAGATGGCTTCCTCAGCAACAATTCTCCCAGGGTCTGCAACTTCAGCTTGAATCTCAGGGTGTATAATCATGAAACAAAATGCCACCTCCTGTAAACTGCTCCTCAAACTGCAGGAACACTTCCAGCAGCCAATGGTATTGATGTTCAGCTCCCTCCAATGAAATGATGTAAATTAGCCCACGTTCATTTCAGTTGGAACACTTGTGCTCCAGAAATTTTTCACACTTAATGAGTATTGACTATGAAATACTGTGATTAGTACCTCCAACACCTTTGAGTTCCTTACACTTAGTGTGACATATTGACAGACTAATCCTGGATCACTCTGGACTTCCATTTTAGAGCATGCTTTCCTGTTCAAGACACTTCTCAAATTCAACGATCTGTTCTTTCATGGTTTGATGTTATGCCTGGATGCAATGCAGTGAACTAAATCTCCTCACAACTGAGTAAAAAGACTTACTGTGGCCGCTTGCCTTCTGTGCCCAATTTTGTGTGTGTGTGTTTTATAAGAAGTCCTCAGAACATTAAACCTTCAACATGACCAATGCTGTAAGAGAGGAGTAAGCTTGCTTTTAATCATTCAATAGGATTGGTTCATTACAATAAGAAAACATAAATATGACTGGAACCATGCATTACTGATTACATTTAAGATGGAAATTGTGCCCATTACCAGGAATCACATTCATCCTACTTTAATTTTAAATAACTGGCATGGCTAAAATTTCATTTTTCACAATGGCTTCTTAAAGCAACTTAATAATAGATCCTTATTATTCTGCAATACTTTTTGTTTTGCATTAGTATCAAAAGTCAGATTTACTGTGCTTGATATGGTGCTTTTCTCTCCTCTGTGCTTCATGGTACAGTGACACAAACAAAACCACACCAGTCAGCATTCCAGTCTTTTTGCAAATGGTTATTTACTGTGTCTCATCTTGCAGCCACTGATCTCTGCAACTGGTTAAAAACTGGTAAATAAACCCCACAGGTCAGTTTAATTGCAGGATTACTTGCAATACCAAGAGGAAGCAATAAAGCTGAAGTCTTATCTTAGAATCAGACAATTGTACAGGAGTGAAACCTAATGCAGTGCAAAGAGCTGAAGGGGACATTCCTTGTAATTGCACCACTGCTTAAAGAGGCTTTAGAAAGGATGAGGGAGGGAAAACCAAGAACTGAAATCAAAAGCAGTATTGAAGTAAACCCAGTGTGCAATCATATCTGCAGGCAAGTGACTGAGTGGACAGCTTACAAGCTCATTTTATTTGTTGCTGTAGAGCAGATGTCATGCATGAGGTACTTGCAAACATAGTAGTCAATTGTGTATTTTAATGGGATATTTCCCATGAATCAACCTAACAGCATGCTCAGAAGGGAGTGAACACAAGCTAGAGTTACAGCTGCTGACAACTGTCACTAGAATTCCCATTACTGCCAACATTTGCTGCAAGTTAATGCCTTGTGCCCTTGTATAGCATGGATCTGCGTCTGCTGTTCTGCAGATTCAGTGTGTTCTCTATAATGCGGACGGATTAGTCTAAGGGCATTTAGATGGATGGGAACAAGTGAAGAGTGCTGATTGCCAATCATACACAGTGGATTTAATTTTCATAGTAATATTTATTCTGTAATTGAATAGCTTCTGGAATCATCTTTAAGCTAGGTGCCTTTAAGAATCTGTACACACTATCTCTCTCTAAGTTTGAATTATGTCTTTAGTTTCCATGCAAAAGTACTGGCAGCTGTAAGTGCAAAATACCTCCAGTACAAAATCTACCCATATCATACAATTAATTTGTTCATGGTCTTCTTCCATCAGAGAAGTTAACCTATTAGTGATATGAAGTACTCGAGAAGAAACAAAAAAGTGTAGAAAAAAGACAAATAAAAGGAAAAATACTGAAGAAATGTCTTCTAAATTTCTGAGTAAATCTTTGTATGGAGATTTTAAACTAACCTATACAGAGTTATGCATCAAGATACATATATATTTTAAGATGTAATGACAAACATTCTTTGACCCCAGTGATGGCAAAATAATGGCTCTTTGGGTCAGTTTCTTATTATTAAACGATCATCTTTGACAGCAGTGAATTTACATCAATAAAATCAAGAACCAGAGGCTTGAACCATTGTTAGGTTCCTACCATAGTGCGGGCAAGAATGTGCTCATACACCACCGCAAGCAGTGTAAAACTGGGAAACTTTCTCATGAGAAACGTTAGCTTCACATTGGTCAATGCATGTCTGAGTAAAACAAAAAAAATTATTAAACTTTTCAGAGTGAGCTTGTTTAATTTTATTGGAGAGTAGAGTCATTTCTATTTATGGATAATGACTTGTACAGTCAAAATGGTCTATAACCAGGAGAAAAAGGCACGGAGCTTCCTCATTATTGAGCTCAAGTTCCATTATGTCAGCAGCAGGTAAGGGAGAAATGTTTATTCTCCTCATCCAGATTAGTAGAGAAAATCTCTGCTCCCCCAAGGTCAAAGTTTTATATTGTTATTGGACCATTTCAGTTTCATAGCTCATCTTTGTCTTGTGATAGTGCACACTCTAGTGGAATCTTTTTATGATCTCAACCTTTGGTCCATAATACCTTTGGTTTTGCAGGTTCACAATTCAATTTTCTACGTATTATTCACAGAATAAAACCAATGGCATATTATGCTTGTAACTGGGAGCATGTGCTGGCTGCAGTATAAAATAGTTTGGCAATCATTCTTCCGTTTTATTCAGTTTTGGTCAGTACTGTTATGGAACTCTGGTCTTTGTAAGCATGAATTATTGCCCAGTTTGGATATCACAAAATATATAAAAAATAGAACATAGAGGTTTTGTAAATGAACTGATAGGCCTGGAGTGATGATTTTGAATACAAATTCCAACAAGTTAACTGGGGAATCTAAGTGAAAGCTTTGACCAGAGGTGATGATCATGACACTTTTGGATTGTTGTGCTATTCAGCAGTTTCTCTTTAACACCATCTGATTTATTAATGTCCTTGAGAGAAAAGGGAATCTGCTATCCTGCCAATATGAAACTTAGAGTTGATTCTTAATTGCCCTCTGAAATTGCCAGCTGGGAGATCAGTTGTACCAGACCTCTGTGAGAACCATTAATAAGAATAAAACCAGACGGATCAACTGGCTGGATGCCACTTGTGCTGACAAAATGGTCTATAATCAGGAAAAAGAGGCACAGTGCCTCATTATTGACCTTATGCTCCATTATGTCAGTGGCAGGTAAGGAAGAAATGTTTGCTGTCCTCACTCAGAAGACAACGGTGCTGTAGAACACCTCTACATTGAATAGATTCGCAATAATTCTAACCATGAGGTACACGGGGCATATCTAAAAATTATATTACAACTCTATAAGTGAAAACAAAGAATTATGTACATGCTAAAAAGCAAGAGTAGCTTCAGAACTAAACAGTCCCACAACCAAAGGATAAACACAAAGCCCTATAGTCCAGTGTAATGGAGTGGATCCATAAGACCCACAATCCGAGTGGTAATAAGTGCACAACTGACCAAGTAACGTAAGACTAATTTATTACCATAAAATAAAAAGCACAAATAAATCACACAAAGCACTACATAGCAAGGCACAAAGATTTCGGGCTCGTGATTCTTAGTCATCACTTGATTGTTGCAGTTATCGAGGATCTCCAAATTCTGACTCTTTCATGAAACCACCTTGGGTCTCAGGCACTGATCATGATTTCCAGTCTGACTAAGCTGGGAAAGATGCCCCAATAAACATGAGTTTCACCAGCGCAGAGACACAGAGGGACAGACAAACTCTTTGATCTTTTGTCTCAACGCACTCTGTTTTTTCCAAACACTTACTGTGTCCATTAACACAGTGTTCAGCACACTCTCATAAATCAATTAGACATTGTAATGGCCATTCCTTGTCCATTATTCCACCAATACTTTGGACACAACTTTGTGTTTGTCTTACAGGAGGGTATAAACATTTACATATAAGCATGAATTCAAAAGAATCCATCAAGCCAAATTGACAATCATTCACATTTTAATGGTGCCTGAGATGAAGAAAGAATCCAGGTGCTATCACCAAACAATCTACAGACATTAACAGAGCTACGGTGTTTACCTTGTACAGACACACTTCATCTTGCAAGCTCAGAAAGAGTTAAATTGTCATTTTGATCTTCCAGATATTCATCCAATGTTTTACAAAATCTAATATAATATAACACATCCAGCCACATCTGATTTTACTGGTGCTGCACAATGAAACAAATATTTGGGAGGTGACTCTGTAGGAACGTCTTCTAATTCAGTGATGGTAAAGTGCAATGTGTGGATATATAGTACATATACTGTATAAATAAAAACTCATTCAACTTTTGCAATAACCTTCTTCCAAAATTGCTGAGTAACGATTTATCCTGACCTCTGTTTGAAGACCCACCATCATAGAGTATAGTTTTCATTCAACCTGATTTACTTTAAATTATATAAATTCTTACTTCTTTACGCTGGATATTGTAAAATCTAAAGATCACAATCCTTCTTCATAACTAACTGTGCCTCTAACATTGACAGGTTGGAAATGAAGAGGATGTTTCCAGTAGTTTGAGAGTCCAGGACTAGAGTGGTTGCCTCAGGACAGAGAAGAGGAGGAATTTTTTTAGACAGTGGGTGGTGAATCTGCGGAATTTATTGTCGCACATTGTTTTGGAAGCCAAGTAATTGGGTACATTTAGAGGAAGTTGATAGTTTCTTGATTTGTGATGGTATCAAAGTTTACAGGGACACAGCAGAATAGGGTTGAGAGAAAATAATTTGTCTGACATAATGGAATTGTGGAATAGATTTGATGGGCCAAATGACCTCATTCTGCTCCTATGTGTTATGGCCTTACCAAGCTAGTACTGTACAGCTACACCACTGTTAAGACCATAAGCCATAAGACATAGGAGCAGAATGAGGCCATTTGGCCCATCAAGTCTGCTCCTGTGTTCAATCATGGCTGATCCTTTTTACCCCTCCTCAGCCCCATTCCCCACCCTTCTCCCCATAACCTTTGATGTCATGTCCAATCAAGAACCTATCAAGCTCTGCCTTCAATACACCCAACGACCTGGCCTCCACAGCTGCCTGTAATAATAAGTTCCACAAATTCACCACCCTCTGGCGAAAGAAATTTCTCCGCATCTCTGTTTTAAGTGGACGCACTTCTATCCTGAGGCCGTGCCCTCTTATCCTATATTCCCCCACTATGGGAAACAGCCTTCACACATCTACTCTGTCTAGGCCTTTCAACATTCAAAAGTTTCAATAAGATCCCCCCTATCCTTCTAAATTCCAGTGAGTACAGACTCAGAGGTATCAAAGGTTCCTCATATGATAACCATTTCATTCCCAGAATCATTCTTGTGAACCTCCTCTGGACCCTGTGCAATGCCAGTACCTCTTTTCTTAGATGAGGAGCTGATAACTGTTCACATTACTCAAGGTGAGGTCTCACGAGTGCCTTATAAAGCCTCAGCATGAGCTCTCTGCTCCTGTATTATAGATCTCTTGAAATAAATGCTAAGATTTCATTTGCCTTCCTCACCACTGACTCTAATTGTAAGCTAACCTTTAGGGCGTTCTGCACAAGGACTCCCAAGTCCCGTTGCATCTCAGATTTTTGGGGATTGTCTCTCTGTTTAGAAAATAGTCTGCACATTTATTTCTACTACCAAAGTGCATGACCATGCATTTTCCAACATTGTATTTCATTTGCCACTCTCTTGCCCATTCTCCGAATCTGTCTAAGTCCTTCTTCAGCCTTCCTGTTTTCTCAACACTATTTGCCCCTCAGTCTTCATACTATCTGCAAACTTGGCCACAAAGCCATCTATTCCATCATCTAAATTATTGATATAGAGCATAAAAAGAAGCTGTCCCAACACCGGCCCCTGTGGAACATCACTAGTGACTGGCAACCAATGAGAAAAGGATCATTCTGTTCCCACTCGCCGCCTCCTACCAGTCAGCCAATGCTCTAATTTTTGAAAGATCATTACTAATGCCTCCACAATCTCTACAGCTACCTCTTTCCAAACCGTAGAGTGCAGTTCATCTGGCCCGGGTAACTTATAGACCCTTAGGACTTTCAGCTTTTTGAGCACCTTCTCCCTTGTAATAGTAACTGCACTCACTTCTCTTCCTTCACACACCACAACATCTGGTGCCCTGCTAGTGTCTTCCACAGTGAAGACTGATGCAAAATACTCATTTTCTCTATGCCTCATTTTCTAGTGGTCATATCTTTTATGTTTTACATACTTGAGAATGCTTTTACTATCCACTTTGATAGTTTGCAACTTGCTTTCATGTCTCATCTTTCCTTTCTAATGATTCTTTTAGTTGCTCTCTGTAGGGTTTTTAAAGCTTCCCGATCCTCTGTCTTCCCGCTAACTTTTGTTTTGTTGTATGTTCTCTCTTTCGCTTTTACATTAGGTTTGACTTCCCTTGTCAGCCATGGTTGTACTATTTTGCAATTTGAGTATTTCTTCATTTTTGGGATACGTCTATTCTGCATCTTCCTCATTTTTTTCCAGAAACCCATGCTATTGCTGCTCTGCTGTCACCCTGCTAGCATCCTTTCAGTTTACTTTGGCCAACTCCTCGTTCTTCTATTGTAATTTCCACTAAAATACTGCAAGATCAATCTTTACTTTCTCCTTATCAAATTTCAAGTTGAATTCAGTCATATTGTGACCACTGTCTCCCAAGGTTTCCTTTTCCTTAAGCTCCCTAATCACCTCCTTGTCACTGTATAACACCCAATCCAGTATAGCTGATCCCCTCATAGGCATTCAACAAACTTACTCTCTTGGGATCCATTTCCACACTGATTTTCCCAATCGACCTGTATGTTGAAATCTCCAATGACTATCATAACATCGCCCTTATGACATGCCTTTTCTATTCCCTGTGGTAATCTGTGGTCCACATGCTAGCTACTTTCAGGAGGCCTTTATATAACTGACATCAGGGTCCTTTTACCATTGCAGTTTCTTAACTCAACCCACAAGGATTCAATATCTTCAATCCTATGTCACAGCTTTCTACTGATCTGATGCCAATCTTTATCAGCAGAGGCATGCCACCCCCTCTGCTGAGCTTCCTATCCTTCCCATATAATGTGTAAACTTGGACATTCAGCTCCCAACTACAACCATCCTTCAGACTCAATTCAGTGATTGTCACAACATCATTCCTGGCAATCTGTAATGATGCATCAAGATCATCCACTTTATTTCTTATACTCCGTGCATCGAGATATAACACTTTGAGTGCTGCATTTACTACCCTTTTTAGATTCTGCATCCCTAATGTGCTGACGTTCCTAATGCTGGCTGCAATTAAGTCCTATCATCTGCCTGTCCTTCCTGACAGTCTGAGTGTATGCTATCTTTGCTTTTTTACCATTCATCCTACACCCTGGTTTCCACAACCCTGCCAAATTAGTTTAAACCCTCCCCAACAGCTCTAACAACCTTGCCTGTGAGAATATTGGTTCCCCTTGGATTCAGGTCACTTTTAAACAGGTCATACCTCCCCCAGAAGAGATCCCAATGATAACATGTGATCTGAATGAAGGGAACCAGTGAATATACCATACCAAGATTTCCAAGATGCATTTGATAATGTGTCAGATTATTGCAAAAATAAAAATTCATAGTACAGGTAAATCTTACGTAATTTGGTACATTTAGGACTTCAGTGGTGCCAGGCTGAAAGATTTTCCAGTTTATTAGACTTTGTTGTTTTTCATACGTCATCAGAATCTTAAATCACTTTGTGTGATGTTTCACTATATTGTAATAAATTTCACTGAGTCTGATAAGTAATTTTAAAGGATATCTTAGAAATGGGTCCTCGGTGAGTTGACTGGGAGTATAGAAACCGGGTTCCCAGTGAGTCACGAGGAAGTGTAGGATCTGCAGCTCATCAAGTTGGAAGGCAGTGAAAAACATGGGGCAAACATTATCTGCTGAGTTGGATGCAGAAACATCAGAATTCTTCAACAGTTGAATCAAGGCATGGATAGAAAATTGGCTGACTCACTAGATACATAAGTTTGGCATAAATAAGATATTTTTCTGGTTGTTAAGATGGAATGAGCGATGTGCCAATCGTTGAACACTGGAGCAACTTCTGACAATCTATTTCGTGACTTGGAGAGAAGCATTGAAGGCATTTGTTAATGCCACGATGGCATGTTCTCAAGGGAGGCTACATAGTCATACTGATATGTTAAATGAGTGTGGAACAGAACTGAAAGACAATCCATGGGGAGGTGTGAAATTGTCTATCTTAGCAAAGAAAAGTATTAAAAACCAATACATTATATAAATAATGAGAGATTTCTAAGTTCTCAGTTGTAGAGGGATCTTGGTTTGATGAGCATGATTCACAAAATAGGAAAGCTAACACAATGTTTATTTCCAGTGGATATGTAATACATAATAAATGATATGGCAATATTAAAATAACAGATTTTTAGGAAGGATTTTAACAGAATCCCTTTACTGGCTGAGCTGATTTGTCTGGCTGGAACTATTGGGGCATCTGTGTTTTACTTCAGGGTGACCTGTGACTGTCCCAGTGACTGGGTTAATTTTTAACCTGCAGTGTTGTTTGTGTGAAGTCTACACATTCTTCCTCTAAATGCGTGACATCCCTGAGTACGCCAGTTTCATATCATGACCCAAAGGTAGATATTGATGTATCAAAGATACATTGATGGTTCTAAATTGCCCCTGGTAAGGGCACCTATGGGAATCAGGAGTGTTAATGGGGTGTGTGAGAAAATAGGTTAGAGAAATAAATGTGGAAATGGGAATCCCCTGAGTGGTGGAAAAGGTGTGTTGGGTGAAATGGCCTCATTTACTGTTAGAGAGTACAAGATATAACACAGCAATGAGATATTAGCATACATAATTACCCCTATCTCGTACATGCACTGCAAAGCTATAAACACTCAATATTTAGCATTTTTTAATATTCTTTCCTCTTGACTACAGCAATTCAAAGTAAAGTCAACTTTTTAGCTTAAACACTTCTCTGTTTCTTTAATTAGTTCTTAATTTATTACTCATGCAGATCACAACTAATACAATCCTTAATCTAAAGATGTCGAGTGTGAACATTTTCTAGCTTTGAACACCTCTAAATCATGACACTAAATATATCACACTCTGTTCCATGAGGTCAAGGTAAGTTTGCAATGGCACATTAATACTAATTATTAATAGTACATGTCAGTCAGACCCAGATACATGGGAAGTACACATGAATCATAATTTCCTTGGACATAATGTAATAACAGCGAGCACTTTTTATTTAGCACTTTGTAAAAATGTTTAAACAATTAATTTAAAAATGTCTCTTTCCTTCGTTTTTGCTGCATGTGATTAGCCATTCAGGTGGCGTTAGAATATTACAGCTTTAGGATAACAGATATTGGCATTGGTTTATTATTGTCACATATACCAAGATACATTGAAGAGCCTGTCTTGCATACTGTGTATACGGATCAAATCATTACACAGTGCATTGAACCAGAATAAGGTAAATCAAAAACTGTGTAAAGGCTGCTGTAAAGGTGTAGTGTAGGTGAACGATGAAGTGCAAGATCATTATGCAGTAGATTGTAAGGCCAAGAGTCCCATCTTATCATACAAGAGGTCCATTCGAGAGTCTGATAACAGTGGGATAGAAGCTGTCTTTGAGTAATGCACGCTTTTGTAGGTTTTTGCAAATAGAACGAAGTGAGGTTTTTTATGTTTAATGAAACCCATAACACATTTTATTAAATGTTTTATTAAACATTTTACTAAACACAGAAGTGTGCTAGAAATATTTACATAACAACGTTATCACATCAGACCAGCCTCTTAAAGTGAAACCCCAACTCAATGTCAGCAGTGGTGGATTATGTACACCTCTCCCAATTACATTATGTTACACAGGACCCCTCCCCCAAAATTCACTAAAACCAGCATTGTGAACCTGTCTGGAGATCAGATGAGCTGCCTGGCTTGGGTCCTTTGTTCCAAGGGTGGAGGAACCACAGGTGCCTCTGACTTGTCCAGAGATGCATTAACATGATCATGTTGTGATGCCAGGGGCATGGTAGTGGAATACTCCCAAATCTTGGCAGGCTGGTTTAAGCCAATCTACCAAAATATGTTCAGGTTTACCCCCCCCCCCCAATTATGATAAAAGTCCTGTTCTCTCTGTTCAGAAATGTGGAACGGGCCATCATAAGGGAGCCTAAAGAGATGTTGGTGTGCATCATGGCGGATGAAAACAAACGAGGCGGAATGGAGGTCAACAGGAACCCATAAGTGCTGCACGCCATGATGGGAGGTAGGAATACATGAAAAGGAATTGAATTTACTGAGAAGGGTGAAATACTGTTGAAAGGCCAACCAGGTGGTCATGGCTTCAGGAATGAAACTATCTGACACTTGTAATAGCTGCCCGTATACCAACTCAGGCACGGATGACTGTTGGTCCTCTTTTGGAGCAGTGCTGAGTCCCAGCAGGACCCATGGCGACACTCATCCTGTCAGGGAAGCCCTCAGAGCATCCTTTAAGGAGCAGTGAAACTGCTCATATAGGCCATTGGACTGCAGGCGAAACGCTGTCGTGTGATGTAGCCAAAAACCGAGGTTCTGGTCCAGCATAGCCCATAACCCAGAGGTCTGAAATGAATTGGGGACAGCAGTCAGAGGAAATATCAGATGGGGTGCCAAACTGAGCAACCCAGGTGCTGATGAATGCCCAAGTCAGTTTTCGGTGCGAGAGGGACTCCAGGTGGTGTGGTCCACAATGGTAAGAGGGTGTGTGAAGCTGCAGAACGGGAGAATAGGACCAACAAGGTCCACATTGATGTGGTCAAACCGTCACTCAAGGAGCTCAAAAGATGCCAGTGGTGCCTGCATATGATGGTTAATTTTTGCCCGTTGGCACTCCCCACACGCTGCACTCCAAACATACTTGTCCTTTCTAAGGCCGTGCCACACAACCAGTTTCTGTGAAGTCCTCCAGCCCAGTCTGCAGGCACTATGGGCCGAGGGCAACCAACTGAGACATCGCACAGGAGAGATACTGCAGCTTCCCCAAACTCCATGTCAGCTAACCACAGGCCTTTGACTGTTGTTCAGTAAGCCTGGACCTCTGGGTCCGTAGCTTGGTTGGTTGCTATGCCGGCACCGTCAGCCCCCTATGTATACGGCCTCAACAGCTGGCCATGAGAGTCCATCAGCCATGCCGTTATTTTTTGCCTTCGATATGTTGCATATCCATTGTGAACTCAGATATGCAGACCAGGTGGTGTTGCTACTGTGCAGACCAAGGGACTAATATTTGGGCCATCCCGTGCCCGAGGGACTTGTGGTCAACGAGGCTGTGGAATGGTGTCCCTCTAGAAGATGATAATGGCAGACATCCAGATAAAGACCGAGAAGCTCACGGTCAAACACGCTGCATTTCCTTTTGGTGGGGGAGGGGGGGACAGCTGAAGAAGACCAACGACTGCGACAGGCATCTGGCCAACTGTTCATGCACAGCACCCCCAGCACAGTCTGTGGCATCAGTAGTAAAGGTGTTAAAAAGAGCTCCTTTGGTATCATCAAATGCCTTGGTCGTGTCCACTGACCAGCCAAGCACTTGATTATGGATATTGACTTTAAGCGCACTCTACATGGGGAACACAAGTTGTGTAGCTCACGGAATGAAGTGGTGATAGAAATTCACCTTGCCTAAATACTCCTGGATTTTTCAGTAGTACAGGACATAATAGTGGCTACTTCTGATGGGAGGAGTTTCACACCTTCTGCAGAGGTGCAATGGCCAAAAAAAGAAAATGGTTGACGACCCAAACTGGCATTTAGCTGAGCTAATAATCAACCCGTGTTGGCTTATGCACTCGAAAAGTGTGTGGAGATGAGATACATGTTCACATTTGGACACACCAGTGGCAAGTGTGTCATCCGGGTACACAAAAAGATAATCTAAGTCTTTTAATACAGAGTCCATCAACTGTTGGACAGTCTGTGCTGCATTTTTCAGTCCAAATGGCATGTGCAAAAACTGAAAAAGATCAAGTGGGTTATCAGAGCCATTTTGGGAATGTCCACTGAGCACATTGGCACCTGATGGTAGCCCCTAACTAAATCAACTTTGGAAAAAATTTACTTATTGGCTAAAAAACCATAAAGTCTTGGTTGTGTGGTGATGTCATTAAGACGTCGGTAATGGCCACATGGGCAGCAAACACTATTGGACTTATGGACAATGTGGAGGAGTGAAGCCCGGGGTCTATTTGACCGGTGTACAATGCCGAGTCTTCCATGTTGGCAAACTCAGCCTTTGCAGCTGCCAGCTTTTCTGGGCCCAGTCAACACGCAAGGGTGTGGACTGGTGTGCCAGGTGTGGGAGTGTTGTGTTCAACCCCATGTTCTGTGACTTTCGGGGAGAATGTGGGGTGGTGAGGTTGGAAATTTGCCCTGCATTCGAGTAAACTCATATGCAGTGGTGCATGCACTTTTCATACTTCTGCCCGATAGGAGAAAGGTGAAGAGAGAAAAGGTGGGTGGGTTCTTTGATTATGGTTGCTGCTTTACTGAGGAGAGAGAATCAGGATCACAATCAGGTTTAATATCATCAGCATATGTCGTGAAATTTGTTAACTTTATGGCAGCAGTACAATGCAATATATGAAAAATAAATATACAGAAAAGGACTGAATTACATATGTATATATATATAAAATAGTAAAGTTAAAATAAGTAGTGCAAAGAAACAGAAATAAAAAAGTAGTGAGGCAGTGTTCATGGGTTCGATATTCATTTAGGAATTGGATGGCAGAGGGGAAGAAGCGGTTTCAGAAATGCTGAGTGTGTGCCTTCAGGCTTCTGTACCTCCTTCCTGATGGTAACAGTGAGAAACGAGCATGTCCTGTGTGGTGGGGGTCCTTAATGATGGACTCTGTCTTCCTAAGGCACTTTTCCTTGAAGATGTCTTGATTACTACAGTCTAGTGCCCATGATGGAGCCAACTAATTTTACAAGTTTCTGCAACTTATTTTGATCTTGTGCAGTAGCCCCCACTCGCCCATACCAGACGGTAATGCAGCCAGTCAGAATGCTCCCCACAATACACTTGTAGAAGTTTTCTAGTGTTTTAGTTGACAAACCAAATGTCCTCAAGCTCCTAATGATATATAGCCACTGTCATGCCTTCTTTGTAGCTGCATCAATATGTTGTGTCCAGGTTAGGTCCTCAGAGATATTGACACCCAGGAAGCACAGAAAGAATGGGTGGTCCCTGGGAAGTGCTGAGCAGTGACCGTAACTGTCTGCAGTTTCTTGTGCACATGTACAGAGCAGTTGCATACAAAGCTGTTATGCGTCAAGAAATAATACTTTCTGTGGTGCATCAATAAAAATCCATGAGTCGATGAGGACCTACCAACTTCCTTTAGGATCTCCTTGAAGTGAAGCCTGAAAACTAGCAAGGTTGGAAAAGACAATGTTGGTGGCATAGAGGCAGCCAGGTCGTTGAGCAGAGTTTTCCTGGACGTGGCAGCAGGCGCAATAGATCACAGGATTCAGAACCTTCAGACAGTTTTATTGGCTGACATAATTTAGGTTTTATTTGTCATTACATCCATTATTTGGCCTACCTGGAGTCAGCATTTCCTGCTTCCCAATCCACTCAAATCAGGTAAATTCAGATATCGCAACCAAGATTGGCCCTACAGACCAAGAGATTCTTTGGAGCTGGTACATTTTAGCATTGAAACAAAATGTGTCCTTGAAATCAAAAATGGAAATTTTCAAAACCCAGAAGATTAGGCAGCATTATGGGTAAAAAATAGACAGAACTGACATTTCAAGTTGAAGACTCTTTCTCAGAGTGCTAAATATTTCAAACATTTTCTACTATTTTCCCAGGTTTGCACTTACTGTGTTTTTTCTCCTTCAAATGCTACTGCTGGTATGACACTTTCAAAAAAGCCTTTGGCTCAAAAGGATTTGGCAGTTTAATTATCTATAGAATGGGGTTCATGGGGGAGATAGGGTTGGGGAGGGTGCAGAGGTAGTGCTGGTCTCCTGCATTAGAGGAAGCTTTCCTATTTGTCCTTAATGCCAAAGAAGAAGTTTGCTGGTTATCAGTACAATAAACCCAGTTCTGTTGCTATGAATGGCAAAAGTCAGAGATATAATAGAGATGAAATTAAGAATAAGTCTCCGGCATTCCTTTTAGAAAGAGCTTCACAGTCAATCCACGCAATTGTAAGGCACTGTGATTTAATTTATTTTCATTTCTTTTCATTTCTGTTTATATTTTGAAATATTTATGTTTAAATAATTGGTGATAAGTGTCACCAAGGGAAGTAGCTGAATAATTATTCAGCCTAAATTGTCTGATGGAGTTGAACTAACATCAGTAAAGATAGTCATTATCCCAATGTGCTTCAATAAGCTTAACAAGTCAGCTGCGCATGTTAATTCAGCCTATGCATGGTTGGTCATGTAATTGCTATTAGCTGAGTTCCAGGTCTACACATACTGTTCAAAGGGTAAACAACACATCAAGTATAAAGAGAAAAATCTCAGACAGTGGCCAATTGTTATTTTGAGTGCAGTGCAGATCAGCTCCCAAACAGATTAAGGTGATGATTAAGCTACAGCTGTTATAAATCTGGATCTGAATTAAATCACCTCAGTGAATGTGTTTTGCACTACAGGTCAATGACTCCAAGTCAGGCCAACAGTAGATAGCTCAAACAGAGACAGAATCAAGTCTCATCCAGAAAAATCTCACCACCACTACTGATTCCATGAAAACATCAGTGTACTCTTTTAACCTCCATCCCATAACATATCAACTGTGCTTTGACAATATCACACATTTGCAAAGTCAAGAGTCTGACAATAATAAATATCTGAACTTGTCCCATTTAAAAGAAGAAATGGGGGTCTGGCAGTAATTCTTTTAAGCTTGTTTTAAGGCCACCATTGGCCTGCTAGCACTAATTTAACCAGGTCAATGACACACCAATTCAAAATAATTAACTGTGCAGTTAACTTGCTCTACAGCAGTTTCCTAATTGCAGAATTGTTTTACAAGTTCATCCTCAATGCATAAGATTCTGCAGAGGATGGAAATCCAGAGTAACATACACAAAACACTGGAGGAACTCAGCAGGTTAGGCACTGATAAAGGGTCTTAGCCAAAAACATCTGCTCTTTATTCCTCTCCATGGATGCTGCCTGACCTGCTGAGTTCTTCCAGCATTTTGTGTATGTTAGAACTTCATCAGTATGTTTAACTTTCCCAGGTTTTAGGAATATCTGGAAAGATACACATACTCCTTTCAATGGGAACAAATGTATCGCATGCACTCTGCCTAATTTTATCCTCAGGACATCCAATGGAGTATGGGCCTATGTGTTCATACATATGCAGAGCTCACAATGCAAAACTTCTGTGGAGTCTAGGACATCACACAAAACCTTGACCTGAAGTTCAACAGTAATGACATTTTCCTTCCATGAACTGACCAAACCCATTCTCTTGCCAATTAATTTAGCAATGGGCATTTTAAAAAATGGGGAGTTGCATAACTAGGATCCAATGAAAACATGAAAAGTGTGAAGAACTTTACTGCCAGTTTTTGTGAGGTTATTTGGTCAATGCAGATTTGCCTGTCTCTAGTTTGTGTAATTTAGTCATGTTGAAGTAATTTGTGAGCCCTTTTATCCAATGCCACAAGCACTGTAGAGGTTGCCAATCTGCATTTAGCAATTAATAAAGGTGTGATTGAGGCCATCTGTCAGACCTGTCCAGTCCAGAATTGTTAGGATCAGAAGAAAGTTAAAAGTATTCTCATGCTGATGTTACAATCAATCACTGTAGATTCATGCTGTGTAAGTGACTTATTCCTATTTCTTTAGGGGAAAAAAATCAGCAAATAAGCCGTAATCTTTTCAAAAACTTCTTTGAGGAAGATATTTGATATAATGCTGCCTGTATTGCTGAATAACATATTATCATGGTGCTATCAGATGGTGTTTCTAATTAATGCTTCGAATCCTTTAAGGTGCCTGTGTTTTCAGATGTAATCTCTGAATAATATTTAATAGCTGCAGGATTTTCAAGTGGCACTGGTACTGTTTTACTTTCATATACTTCCTATATCATAACCAGTACTGTAGTAAGCATAATCTTCTCATCAGAACTTTGTTGTCAAATGTTAAAGTGACTACACCTGGTCCTAATTTAGATAATCAATTTAATAATTAGTGCAACACATTCAGAATCCAGAAAAAATGAGCATAGCAGATGCCTAAGCATTGTGCGTCCAATGCCCCCCCAAAAAAATAATGCTGAATTTAAGCCTCATTTGTTCTACAGGAATTATGAAGGCCGAGTTATCCAATATGTTCATGGCTGAGATCGGTATGTTTTTAGATTTAATCAAAAATAATGGAGACCAAGTCACAAAATGAGTTGAGGTTAAAAACTCAGCCAGAATCTAACTGAATGGGTTTGGCCTATTCTTGTTCCAATAGCTGTTATTTAAAAACATATCAGATTAATTTAGAACTTGTTTGAAAGATGCTGGACTGATCTAAGGGGTCAATAAACCAGTTTAGATGGCATTTTGCTCAAAATCTATTGGAAAGAAATTTATACAATAACTTGATTATATTCATGAAAAAATGACCAGATATTTCTGCAATACAATGAATTCACTGCCTGGCCGGCAAACTCCATTACTGCTTAATCTATCATATATTCCACGTAAAACAGGACACCTCTTGGGTGAGGCAAACAAACGCAAGCTAATATCCAAGAAGAAAGTAAGTTTCCAAATATCTGTTGGAGCCAAGGACAGATGAGCAAGATTCCAGAGTATTAATCAATGGGAATGTCGGGCTGTTGTCAGCTAAACTGGTGATGAATGGGCACTGGTGTGGCTAAAGCTCGAGTGATTGGCAGTTAATCAGCCAATGAGAATAGAAGGTTACTGTCAGCTTTCTTGGGACAGGCAGACACACTACTCCATAACCATCATCTGCATTTTACACCTTATCAATTACAAAAGGTGGGGCATCAATGCCCATGTTTATGCAATGAAACCTCAAAACAGCTATTTACTTACTTTGTTTAGAAGTCATTACAATAAATGTTTAATCTAATTCATGTAACAGTTTGTTCTACAAATCTACATTGCAAAATAGGAAAAGAGAAAATTCTCTAATTGTGAATTTAGTTTATTTTGTACTACCCCCTGAACTTACACAAAGTTTTGCATCTATATTATTTTGTTCTTGTCAGAAGAAATACCTGAGGTAATTTTCTTTTTCAACTGAACATAACTGATATAATTTGTGTAACTCCCATTAACTTAAACAAGGCTGTCAGTGTGTTGGTAAGACATCACAAGATGGCGGCACTTGTGGGAACAGCAACCACTCTGGCTCCAGCCAATGGTGAAATTACGTGTCCTGTTCAACTTTCTATGACTGAAAAAACATTAAGAACACTGAACTCTGCAGGGCTACTTCACTGGTGAGTAGAATAACGAAGGTGCTGCACAGTTGTGACCTAATCTGGGGGAGGGCTCCCACTCCACACTGCGGTTGAGGCAGCTACTTGGAGAAGTGGTCGTCGGAAATGGTGCCCTCAAAACCTGAAGCACAATAAGAGTGCTGGTATTAAATGTGGTTTGCTGCAGACGCAGGCTCCTGACAATTCTACTTGCTTATGTCTGATCACTACAAAATAAAGAGGATTACCTACACAAAATGTTGGTGGAACGCAGCAGACCAGGTAGCATCTATAGGGAGAAGCGCTGTCGACGTTTCGGGCCGAGACCCTTCATCCTGATAAAGGCCCAAAACGTCGACAGCGCTTCTCCCTATAGATCCTGCCTGGCCTGCTGTGTTCCACCAGCATTTTGTGTGTATTGTTTGAATTTCCAGCATCTGCAGATTTCCTCAGGATTACCTACATCTGTGCCTGAACCAGTGAGAGATGAGAGATTGCTGCATACTCATCCTGACAGAAACGTGGCTTCTAGACACCATTTCAGACTCAGCCACTCAGCTAGAAGGCCTAATCTCCTTTTGGGCAGCCAATAATGCCACGAGCTATGGCACGACCTGTGGAGGAGGACTGTGTGTCTTCACCGTTAAGAGCTGGTGTGTGCCTGCCTCAGTAGTAATGGCAGACTGCTGACCACAGATCGAGTTTTTAATGAAGTGAAGTCCTGTCTACTTAATGAGGGAGTTCACTGCCATTGTGTTTATTGTTGTTTACATTTCCACAACACCCCCCACCACCACCAGCTAGATGAGGTGGATCCTAGCCAAGGTAAACCCAAGCAGAGCTGTGGGGCCAGACAACATACCTGATCAGGTGCTGAAGGACTGGGTGGATCAGCTAACATAGGTTTCAACAGACATCCTTAACATCTCTTTGAAATAGTACACTCTCTCTGCAGGCTTCAAGGCAGCCACTATCATTCTGGTTGCCGAAAGAGCAATGGTAGCTGGTCTAAATGACTACCACCCATTGGTACTGACTTCAACAATCATGAAGTGCTTTGAGCAGCTGGTAATGGATCATATAAAATGCCACCTTCCAGCTACATTGGCTCCTTTCCAGTTCACCTACCACTCAGCTGGTGCACTGATAATGCCATAACCTCAGCCCTCCGCTCCGTCCTAGAAAGCAATCAGTATTGCTCATCAACTTCAACTTGTAACCCTAAAACATAAAACTAATTGAAAGGCAAATACAGAGCTGAGAATAATATGTCCACTTTGTACTTCATTTAGTAAGGCTTGTGCTTATGACGTGGTGGCGTAATGACGTGTGCCATTCGAATACTTTTACATGTAACCCATAATGAATTTTGCGAACAGCCCATAAGAAGGTTGGGCATCATTGAACATCCTTCTTGCAGCTCCTGCAGCCAAGCTGGTGCCAAGCGTATTGCTTCAAAAGCTTTCCTTTGGACTACACTACTGAGGTTGAGAGGGGCTCTCGACAACCGGGCATCTCAGGATCTACATACCTCCCACTCATCATCACCCATTTTCCTTCGAGACAGACAGATGCCAACCAACCGAACAGCCATATAAACATACAAAGCATAGTAAATTTTAAATTATCCCATTCAGGCCTAAAGATTTAATCACTGTGGAGGATTTCTTACACTTGTGGGATAACATCTTTACTGGCAAGGGGGATCACTATGCTTGGCAGGAGAGATTTGCGACTGGGAAACAATCTCAGGTTCTGCAGCCTCCTCGATGGTGGTTTTAGGAGCTGACTCTGGGACTGCAAGAAGTGGTTCTGACAGCTCTGACCACCTTTCTTCTGGACTTTTTGGTATCCCAGACAGTACATAGCAAGCTGCTCAATCATCTAATCTATCAAAAACCACCAGACAAAGCTTTGATCCAACACATTCATTTTGGCCATTCCTACAGATGACTGGCATGTAGCTCTCAGTTGGGATGGTACAACAACACTCAGTCCTCACGAGGCAACCCCGTCATGGGCTAGTTCATCCTGGCGCTGGTAAAAATGTGGGAATTGGAATTTCTTCTGTGCATTCTGTTGTGTTCTTTATAGGTACCATGGGTTACTCATAAAGAAACATATTCTGGAAGAACATAACTAGAACTTCTATTTAACAGCAAACAGCAACCACGTTTTAACATACAAGTTTCTCAATCATTCTGTCATTTCTGTGCATGCTCCGAACTGTCTAATCACATTCTGACATGTGACATGTGATATCACCACATCTTCCTTTCCTTAAAAAGAAAAAACAATTAGCAATATTAATCAAAACAAATGCAAAGTTTAACATGTCTCTATCAGTCTCTCCGGGGGTTTACGAGCATGAGTAGACCGTCTAAATGGTTCACACAGCTCTTGTGTTTCGTTGTTATTTTCATGTTTTGTCTGCATCAGCTAATGGAAACTCTGAAGTTGGCTCTTTCTTGAGGTCTTTGCAATTTCTTCTAAACACTGCTCCTTCTTCTGTTTGGACCACGTATGATCTGGGTTGTACTTCTTCAAGTACTGTAGCTTTCTGTGTCCATGTGTTCATTTTGTCTTGTATCCTCACTTCATCTCCTCGGTACAGTTCAGGTAATGAACAAGAACTTCTGTCGAAGTATGTTTTCTGCTTTGCTTTGTGTTCATCTTTCCATCTTGTTCACCCCCCTCTGTTCTCAGAAGGCTCTCACCTATTGGCAGATTGAATCTCAAACGGCGTCCCATCGAGAGCTGAGCAGGTGAGAATCCACATTCGAGTGGAGTACTACGATAGGCTAACAAAGCTTTATAAAAAATGTCTCATGCTTTCACCATTGAATTGTGGACCATTGTCTGTGAAAACTTCATCAGGTACACCGTGTCTGAAAAAAACTGATTTCATGCATTCTCTGCTGTTGTTCTGCCCAAACCACACAAGGAGCAGTAATCTGTTATTAATAGATGATCTTTGTTGTCAGTTACAAACAGATCAACACCTACCTTTTGATAGGGTCTCCGAGGACTAGGATATGGCTGCTAGGTCCCTCAGCATCATGGAATTTCAACACAGGTTCCTTAATGAGCACTTTCTTGAGATTTTGCACGCCTTCTCCTGTTCATGATTCCAGCTCCATTCGTTTTTCTTTTCTGTTAGTTGCCTCAATGGAGCAAGATGTTCTGAAAGATTGGGTATAAATTTTCCCTTGTAGTTAACCATTCCCATAAACCTTTGAACATCCTTTTAACATTGCAGTCTTGGCATGTTCTCAGTAGCAGGAATCTTCAATGGATCAGGACGCACACCCTCTTTGCTGATGATATCACCCACAGAGGTAAGTTCCATCACTCCTAGCTGACATTTTTCTTCATTCAATTTCAGGTCTAAGTCTGGTGTCGTGCTCTTGTTTGGATGATCCCCAAACAATAATATCATCCGTGGAAGTATCTATGCCCTCAATGTGCTCATATAGCATGTGAATAGTTTTATGGTGCACTTCAGGAGTTGATGTAATTCCAAATGGAAGCCTAAGAAAACAGTATCTGGCAAAAGGAGTGTTAAAGGTACACAACTTTGAACTCGGTTCATCTAGTTTAAGTTGCCAGAATCTAGAGGGTGCATCTAATTCACTAAAGTACTTTGCATTAGCAAACTGTGACATAATCCCTTCACAAGTAAGCAATTTGAAATATTCTCTTTTAATGGCTCAATTCAAGGCTCTTGGATCTAAGCAAATCCTCAGTTTTCCATTTTTCTTATCAACAATAATAAGCAAATTGACCCATTCAGTCAGTTCATCAATGTTTTGTATGACTCCTAACCATTCCATTCTGTCAAGCTCGGTTTTGAGTTGATCACGTAATACAAAAGGTACTTTTCTACATGGATGTACTACAGGTGACACTGTGTTGTCAATTTTAATCGTGTGCTCTCCTGGAAGACAACCAAGCCCTTTGAACAAGTCCTCATACTCTTTCATCAAGTCACTGTATTCTGACTCTGTGTCACTGTCCAGGAATGATACTCTTTTCACCAAATTCAGTCTCTCACAGGCAGATAAACCCAATATTGACTTTACATTCTTAGGCACCACCACAAAAGAAAGCATGTGCACCATATTTTTGTGTGATACTTTTGCCACACATGTTCACTTAATTGGAATGTCTGCACATGAATACCCAGTCACTTTTATATTTGTCTGATGTAACTTTGGTCTTGGATTTAATGCATTAAACTCAGATACTTGTGCTCCAGTATCCAGTTTAAAGAGAATATTGTTTTGGTTCACTTGTAATGGAATAATCCTGTCATTCTTGCTTTGTTTATTTTCACAAAGCACATCAATATAAAAGTCCTCACATTCATTTCCAAGCACTGCATTTACATGTTTTATTTCCTTTCTACTTCTGCAACAGTGTGAAAAATGATTATTCTTACTGCACTGATTTCACATTTTTCCATACGTTGGGCACCTTTTAGTTCAGTGTTGCCCCCCACAGTGATCACAAAGATTTTTTCTTTCAGATGATGTCTTGCTCTCTGTCGGTTTCGTTGCTGTTTCATTATTTTTTTCTAAAAGGATTGTGCTTTACAGCATCTATACTGCCATTCTCGATAAAAAAAAAGCTCTTTCGCCTGTGACATTGCGGTCTCTGAAGCTTTGCAGAGAATCAAAGCTGCTTTCAAATTTACATCTGGTTCTCTTAAGAGTCTTTCTCTCATCATCCAGAATGCCGCAAACAATTCTGTCTTTAATGAGAGTCTGCCATCTCTGCAAACTCACATGTTTTACTGTGGTTTCTCAACTCAGTAACAAATAGATCAATTGTTTGACCAGCTCTCTGCCGACAGGTAAAGAATTTCTACCTCTCATCTGTCACATTGCACTTCAGTATACAAAATGCATCAAATTTCCCCATTATCGCTTTTAGATTCAAATTATCTCTATTCTCAAAAGTGAAATGGTTATATGCCTCAATTGCGCTGTCCCCAATCACGAGGAGTAGAATGGCAGCTTGCATTTTTTCCAATTTATTTTCTGCTCTGATCACCGATAAATAAATTTCAAAATGCTATTTAAATTTTTTCCAATTTTCAGCTACGTTTCCAGTCAGCTGAAGTGTCAATGAGGGTAACAAAACTTCCATTTGTAAAGCTGTTAGCAAACAACAAAAAAGTTTGTGCTCTTTATTTTTGATTATCTTCACTTCTCCCGTGTTTAGAAAATGTATTATTCTTCCAGACCAACTTCTGACACCATGTTGTGTTCTTGATACATACCATGGGTTACTCATAAAGAAATGTATTCTGGAAGAACATAACTAGAACTTTTATTTAACAGTAAACAGCAACCAGGTTTTAATATACAAGCTTCTTGATCATTCATGCTCCGAACTCGGTCTAATCACGTTCTGACACATGACTCATGATATCACCACATATTCCAGCCAATTTGTGTTGCCACGTAGACCTGAGACAGTGTGGGTCTTTGCTGCATTTCCTTTGGATCATCTCTACCAAAGCAGGGTGACTTTCTACTTGCATTAAGGAGACTTCCTATTTTCATTAGGGACCATAGGTCAAGACTGTCCTCTTTTGTAAATTTTTCAGCTATTTCCTTTTCCAATGGTAAATGGGACAATACATCAATATTTTAATGATTAGCTGTCCTCTTGAATTCGATCTTGTAATTGTGTCCTCCGAGAAACAGAGCCCGCCTCTGCGTTCATGCCACTGCTGTTAGTGGAACACCCTTCAGTGGATTGAAAATGGACACTACTGGTAGACGATCAGTAAGAAGGGTAAACTCGCTTCCATACAAATACTGGTTAAAATGTTTTACGCTCAAAACTAGACTCAAGGCCTCTCTGTCAATCTGTGCAGGATTTTCCTCAGCAGCATTACGGGAGCACGATGCAAAGGCTTTGAGGCGCTCACTTCCGTCACTTATAACATGTGACAATGCTTGGTTTAAAGGATTTACATTTGGTGTGTCGTGCTCTGAGCCCATAACCTTCTAATTTTTTTAAACAGTGTCTTGAGATTTTGGGGATGTTCTCTCAATGTGACAGATGTCACTTAGATGTGGCCTCATTGACCCACATGTTTTGGTCATGTCCCACTTTACATGACTATTGGAAGGACATATTTGCTATTATTTCCTCAATTTGGAATATTGATTTACAACCTCATTTTATTACTGCAATTTTTGGTATACCAAATGAGGATGGTAACTGGTTTTCCCCTTCAATTAGACGAATGATCGCCTTTGCAACATTAATGGCCAGAAGGTCTATATTACAAAATTGGAAAGAAGTAAACCCTCCTACCACGTTTCAGTGGTTCTCTCAAACTATTTCTTGTCTGAGCTTAGAAAAAACTAGAAGTACTATTTTCGATTCATCAATTAAATTTGAAGAAACTTGGGGACCGTTCATTCGACACTTTCATATGAATTAATTTGATCTCTTCCAGACCTTTTCTCTTTTTATTCTTGTTCTGGTATGGAGTTCTGGAGTTTTTGACACTATCATATATATATAAACTGTTATTATTGCCCATGTTAGTTTAGTTTAGGTTATATTTTTTTTCAATATATATTTTTTTTCTTGCATTTTTAAAAAATTTTTTTTTCTTCTTTTGATGATTATTCTTGGTTTTTTTCATGTATAATTAATATAGGTTACATTGATTAATGTACTATTTTTTTTGCTGATATTTTAATAAGATATTGTTATTCTATTACTAATTTAACTGTCTAATGTACCCATAACCTATTCAATATCACAATATGTTTTTTTTATATATGAAATTCAATAAAAAGATTGAAAAAGAAAAGAGATTTTGGGGATTTTCTTTGTCATCTTTACGAGCAATGATGATGTCATCCAGGTGCCTTGAAGCACCGGGTCCATAGCTTTCCACCAGAGTGTAGGTGTAGATGCTACTCCAAATCTAAGCCTGTTATAGAGATAAAGCCCTTTGTGTTTATATTGAGAAACACTTTAGACCAAGGGTGTCAAACTCATTTTAGATCACGGGCCGGATTGGGCAAAATGCAGCTTCATGCGGGCCGGATCAGTCGGGCGCGTGTGAACGCAGCTTTCATTGCCTCCGTTTTTTCAGCCTGTTCTCATGCGTCTCAGTCTCTGCTATAACTACAAAGTGTTTCACTTCACAAATTCCGTTTCTTATGAAGAAGACTGCTGAGCAAGCAGTATTTTTATGATTGGTATTAACTTACAATCATAGGCTTCATATCGCCGGCCCATTAATAATTAAAATAATAGATCTATCTAAAATGATCTCGCGGTCCGGATATAATTGTACACCGGGCTGGATATGGCCCACGGGCCTTGAGTTTGTCACCTATGCTTTAGACTCTTCTTCCACCTTCATCTGTAGGTAGGCCTCAGCTAAGTCCACTTTGCTGAAGTGTTTCCCTCCAGAATGGTTTGCAAAGATATCCTCTATCCTGGGTTGGTCATGTCCTTAAAATCACCACAGATCCCGACAAACCCATCCTTCTTGTCTACAGGTACCGGGATCACTGGCATGCCCATGGGTTCCACTCAGCCTTGGAAAGAATTCCTTCAGCCTCCATGTGATCTGGGTTGCTGGCTACTTTATCATGGATGGTATAAGGAATTGGACAGGGTTCATAAAACTTGGGTTTTACCCTTGATAAGGTAAATCTACAGAGATTTATTGGATCTATTGATAAGATAGATCTATAGAGTCTCTCAAAAGCAGAGGTGGAGGAGTATGCCTCATGATGAACTCTTCTTGGTGCACAAATATATCAGTGCTGTCCCAACTCTGCTCACCAGACCTGGAATATCTAGCAGTAAAGTGACATCCTTTTTTACCTACCATGGGAGTTCTCTGGGGTCATTCTGGGAGCAGTTTACATTCCATCTCAGGCCAATGTCAAGCAGGCTTTAGATGATCTGAGCAATGGGATCAACATGCACGAAACAGCGCACCCTAATGCTTTCACCGTCATTTTGGGAGATTTTAACAAGGCCAGGCTAAAAAAATCACTAAGTAAATACCATCAACAGATCACTTACAATACCAGAGGAAACAACACACTGGACCATTGTTACACCATCAAGAAAGCCTACCATGCTATTCCACATCCTCACTTCGGGAAGTCTGATCACCTGGCTGTACTTCTACTCCCTGAGTACAGGCAGAGACTGAAGACAGCAGAACCAGTAGTGAGGACCAAGAAAGTTTGGATAAGGGAAGCACAGGAGCACCTACAGGGCTGCTTTGAATTGGTGGACTGGACTGTATTCAGGGATTCATCTTAGAACCTGGATGAGTATGCTGCAGTTGTTGCCGACTTCATTAAAACCTGTGTGGATGAGTGTGTCCACAAAGACTTACTTTACATTCTCAAACCAAAACCCTTGTATCAACCAGGAGGTACGTCGTCTGCTGAAGGCCAGATCTGTGGCATTCAAGTCTGGCAATCCAGGCCTGTACCAGAAAACCAGGTATAATTTGTGGAGGGCTATTTCAAAGGTGAAGAGACAATTTTGAAAAAGGTTGGAGGTGATATCAGATGCACAGCAACTCTGGCAGTGTCTGCAAGACATTACTTCCTACAAAGTGAAAGCCAGTTGTATGGATGGCAGTGATGAGTTCATCTGGCAGTGAAGCAACACCTTCTATACCTGCTTTGAAAGGGAGAACACAACTACAGCTGAGAATATCCCTGCTACACCTGATGACCCTGTGATCTCTGTCTCAGAGGCTGATGTTAGACTGTCTTTAAAGAGAGTGAACCCTCAGAAGGCAGAAGGTCCCAATGTAGTACCTGGTAAGGCTCTGAAAACCTGTGCCAGCCAACTAGCAGGAGTATTCAAGGACATTTTCAACTTCTCACTGCTATGGGCAGAAGTTCCCACTTGCTTCAAAAAGGCAACATTTATGCCAGTGCCTAAGAGGAATAATGTGGGCTGCCTTAATGACTATCTCCCGGTAGCACTCACATCAACAGTGATGAAATGTTTCAAGAGGTTGATTATGACTAGACTGAATTCCTGCCTCAACAAGGACCAGGACCTATTGCAATTTGCCTATCGCCACAATAGGTCAATGGCAGATGCAATCCCAATGGCTCTCCACATGGCTTTAGACCACCTAGACAACACTAACACCTATGTAAGAATGCTGTTCATTGTCTATAGCTCAGCATTTATTACCATCATTCCCACAATCCTCATTGAGAAGATGCAGAACCTGGGCCTCTGTACCTTGCTCTGCAATT